>NC_139163.1:27410323-28712823 GCF_964270905.1 Leucopleurus acutus | reverse complement strand
ATTCCTTACAAAGATTGCATATGGGGTGTGGAGGAATACAACATTTCCCTCTTCTCTCGTCTCTGTTGGACAGGAATAACGCCAGAGTGACTTTTGTTCATTCTGTGAACTCTGAATATGGACTCTCTCCAGACACCCAGGCCCTAGAACCTAACTTCCCAACTGCCTCCACCTGTTCGGAATCCATTAGCGATTGAAAACATTCTCTCAATACGTTTCGACAGTCTCGCGATTCAGTTCTGTCGTGGAGCTCTCTCCTTCATGAATCACACGATCACAGTTTGCCTTCCTTTTAGAAAGCACGTGCCCAGGAGAACGGTGAGACCCCTGGTGCCAGTCCCGTGGACACACTTCTGGGCCTTGCTGTGAGGCTGGTAGGACACCCACCCTTCCTCAGATCACCTCCTTCTGCCTCCGCCTCAGGAGATAACTTTGTGAATACACAAGGGTAGAGGCAAGTTCGTGGTAAGGTTTGTATCTTTCTACTGTATTATCTTCATACCAGTCTGTTCTTCAGGTATTGTAGTCACTGCTGTAAAAAAAAACTCCCAAACATAAAACAACTCATTTTCCTCGCTGGAGGACCTTCCAGGATTTGAGGACACTTGGAGTGACAGGCTGGGATGTGGGGTTCTCAGCGGGTGCAGAACCCTGTGGGTTCATCAGAAAATGCTTTACAACTGGTCTCTGATTGTAACTGGCTCCTGAAGGCCACAGCGTTTTGCAAAGAGCTCTGACGTGTGTACCTAATTGAATCTCTAGCAAACAGCATGTAGGGTGGGTATGATCACATGTCACAGCTGCAGAAACGGATCCTTAGATAAGTGATTCAATCAATACTGCATAAGAAGTGGTGGGATTGGAGAGCCAGTGACTCCAAACGTTGTGCTGTTTCATTCCCTCTGGTTTGCAAAGCAAGGAAAGCCATCCAATGTACTTTGGGCAGCTCTTGGTGATACTGAAGTGGTGAATGTCTGTAACTGATCCCTCTCTGCTGTCATGTCTCTCATTCTACTCCCCGAAAGACCTTGCTCTCAATGAACACTACTAAAGAGTTATTTAATAATGGGTGTTGCCAACAGTCCCCAGTGTATTCTACTTTAATCAGAAACCTCTTAAAAACCCCGAAGACTTCAAGATTGAAGCAAGTAAAGTCCTGGTGGCAGACAGCGTAGAAGAAAAAAAAGGGGAGAGAAGGCGTTGGTCAGTGCCAGTGACACTTCAGCGTCTTGCTAGTGGCAACATCCTTGTAAGCGTAGCTTGATGTCACCAACGGGCCTGACACGTTTGTCTAAGGCCTTTCCGGTCAGGGTAGTTGGATCAGTAGCCACGAGAGGGCAGCAGAGGGCTGGAACCGCTGGTTAGCATACAAAGTACATAAATTTCTCAGAAGGCGAAGGCGCAGTCCAGAGAGACCCAGCAGGATTGCCCTATGTAGTGAGTACTGTGAAGCTTCTTCAGGCCCAAAGCGTCCATGCCGCAAGGGCTGGGAACACTGGCTGCTGACAGCTCACAGCTGCGTAGTCGCTGAGAATTGCCCTGGGCAGCAGGGAATTGCTTCGCTCAGGTTATGCCTTCTCCATGGGGACGGGTAGTGGTTGTCTAGTGCAGGGATGGAAAGGTCTGGCCACCTTGCCTCCGTGTGGGACACCTGTCCAAGATCCTGGCTCCAGGACTGGGTGAGGCCTCCACTAAGATCAGTGTTCCCCTCTGTCCCGGCTTCCTTACAGGGGCGTCTCCAGAGACCACCTCTTCATAAATACATAGTCCTCAGAGGTGGTTTCCAGGGAGCCCCATCTATGGTATTCAACATCCTGCTATCAAGAAGACCAACGGTTGGGCTTCCCTGGTGGCACAGTGGTTAAGAATCCGCCTGCCAATGCAGGGGACACGGGTTCGAGCCCTGGTCTGGGAAGATCCCACATGCCACGGAGCAACTAAGCCCGTGCGCCACAACTACTGAGCCTGCGCTCTAGAGCCCGCAAGCCACACGACTGAGCCCGCATGCCTAGAGCCCATGCTCCGCAACAAGAGAAGCCACCGCAACAAGAAGCCCGTGCACCGCAAGGAAGAGTAGCCCCTGCTCACCACAACTAGAGAAAGTCCACGCGCAGCAACGAGGACCCAACGCAGCCAAAAATAAATAAATTAAATAAATAAATTTTAAAAACCCCAAAACAACAGAAGGCCAACGGTTAACCCAGCAGAGAAGGGAGTGGATTAGCATTCAGTCTGGAGCACTCATGAAACACAGCAGGGAGTCCAAGGTCAGGGCAGATGCATGAAGGAAGAGATAGGGCTCGGATCAAGCAGGAGGAACTGGGATGCAACTAGAACCCAGTCCAACATCCAGTGGAACTGGGACCACAAACGCCAGAGCCCAGAGGAGCAGAGTGGACCAAGGATGGACGTCACACTCCTTCGATAACACTTAAGCGGACCTTGTTATTTTCCACCGGAGCAGACGCAAGCGTGGTCGGCTGGCAAGGTCTTCTCGTGTGCACTCCTGCCCACGCTCAGCTCCCAGCACCAAGCAGCCAGCAGCACCCACGCCTCCAGGCCCCACCCAAGCACTGTGTGTGCTTGCACTGACCGTGGTTGCACTGATTACTCTGGGGCGATCCCGGGACCCCTAAGCTAGGATCACACAGCACATTCAGACGTGCCCAGAAACACCGTTTCCTATGAAGATGTGGCCAAGGAGACTGGCGAAAAATAGAGTTTCTTAGCTTTTAAGATCCCTCTTCAATTTCCCTGAAATTCTTTTAAACCCTGGGGCGTGGAGGCCATTGCCCGTTTTCAAGTTCATGGTAGGATTACTCCACCTAAATAATAGAGGGGCCAGGCCTTTCTAGCTTCGGCAGAGCCCCCTTCATGAAGCCTCCTATTGTTAGAGAAACAGACTCCGGGGATTGAATGCAGCGAATTCAGCTTTGAGGAGCGTGTGCCAGGGTCCGGGGCTTCCGCAGGGAGGTGACTGAACGGCCCAAGGATTAATGTACTATTATTATATTACTCTTTAAGCTTCAAAGGTCTGCCAGGAGTGCTAAGCTCACTATCTAGTCCATGACATTTTAAGAACAAATAATACATTAATATATTTAATTTGAGAATAAACACATCCATTACAGGCAGGGGATTTGGTCTATGCTGATAAGACTCCCAATGACCTTTCCGGAGCGATCCCGGCGCGCAGAGCCGAAAAGGGACGTGTTCCAAAAACCCCTTCATATCTAGTCGGCTGCAACGTGTGGGCTTCAGTGCAGGTCTGGCCCGTGTGGTGCCGCAGCTACCACGGTCTTCAGAGATGGGAGCTTTTGCTATAATTACCCCCTTTGACACTAATCTGTAGGAACACTCAGTCTTGTTGCCTCAAATTAATCAATTAAGTGTCAAACCACAAAACGTTGGCGATTTCGGTTTGGATCTATTATCTTGGCAGACACTTCCTCCTTCAGCCCCTTGGCTTCTTTTCTCCTTCTCCCTTGCAGGGGAGCTGGCTTTGCAAAATGACCAGTCACGCATTGCTTATTTCTGGACTATTAGCAAAACAGTTGAAGTTGCATAAGCCTGGTGCCCAGGACTGGAGCAGCCCTGCCTGAGGTTGACGGCTTGGAGAGCGTTCGGGCGAAGTTGTGTATCTGTGGGGTTTTTAAATTTATTTTGATTAGTTACTTTTTCTTATTGGGGTATAGTTGCTTTACAATGTTGTGTTTGTTAGTTTCTGCTGTACAACAAAGTGAATCAGCTATACGTATACATATATCCCCACCCTCTTGGACCTCCCTCTCACCCTCCCCCCATCCCACCCCTCTAGGTCACCACAGAGCACCAAGCTGAGCTCCCTGAGCTATACAGCAGGTTTCATGCCTTTCCTGGGCTTCACTTAGCACAGCACAGAGCTGATGAGCTAGCATCTTCCTCTGTGCTTGCTAAGCTCAGCCATTTTAGAGCCCACGTTAATTGATGGAAAGCCTTGTTTACCGTGACGTCACTCTCCCAAGGTGAGCCAGGGACAGGCAGGTGTTTCCAGAGCGCCCTGCTCAGAACGTCTGTTTTCTCCAGGGTCCTTGGCTCCCCTCTAGCTGCGTCTGGACTTGCTGCCACTGTGGGCTCCAGGGGGACCTGGCGATGGCTGAGCAAACTGCCGAGGCGCCTGGACCAGGGCCCTGGGTCTGGCTGCCTGTGTATCCAGTGGGTTCCACTGACATCACCCCGAGAACAGATCACTTCCACTCCAGCCCACACTCACCATCTGTCTCAGCTCAACCACATAAATGAGCTCACCCTCCAATCTCAGATAGGCACCACCAAAATCATGAGAATAATTCTACTTGGTGATGAAAAATCCAAGGTAAGTAAGACATGGTCCCAGTATGTCAGGAATGTACCGTCTCATTGAAGAAGCAGAGATTTATGTATGTAACAATCAAAAAAAGTGACACAGGGCAAGGCACATATATTCAATGGCTGAGCTGTGTGCCCTGCCTATGTAGGGCTCATGGATCAGTGACCAGCGTGGTCAGAACTACCTTGCTGCTTTCCTGGAGGTTATAGGTCCTTTTTAGATTGATAGGTGGGCAGGCCATTCCCGTGGTTCCAAAGTCTGGGGATTAGAGCCTAGCCACAGTGAGTTACATCCTTTTTAAACTTTGGGGAGTTAAAATGTCCTTTCTTTGTGATGTAGTGGTGACAGTCGATGGTCATCTTTTTGAAGTCTAAATTTTGCGAAATAGCAAAGTTGACTGTACTATGTTAGGTGCAAAAGATTTTATTGGTTTCGTGTTTTATGTTAACGTTTTACTTCTCCATGAAATCCCAAACTCTGAATCCCAAAATCTACAGCCCCCAAATCTGTCTTAATCTCATTTTACTGCTTCCGTGTTATAGTGGAGTAGATGACACAGAGAAGGCAGAACACTTGCCTGGTGCCCACCACAAACTCTTTCATCCTAGGCCCCTGGGGTCCTCACAAAGTTGAGGACAGTTGGCGCCTCATTTCTAATCGTGCCACACTTTGGTCAGTCTGTGTATTCCAGGCTACCAGGCTGCACTGATATTCCAGTGAAAACACTAGAAGGATTGTAGAAATTTTCCACCTGGGAGAGACCTTAGGTAATGAGTCTAACGCTTTCATTTCAGAGCAGAGGAAATTGAGGCTCAGAAAGGGGAAAGGCTTCCCCGAGAGCAATGGTCACCCCCCTCTACTTGGGGCTCAATGTCCATCATCCAGTGCATTGCTCTTGCCAGCAGCCCTCCTGGGTCCTAGATGCCAGGCCCTTGGGACTACTTTCCTTCCCCTTGGACCGTGAGCGTCCTCTCTCACTAACTAATCCCGTGATCAGATGTGGGTGATTCCCAAAAAGCCCCTTTGGGGTCCCGCCGGTCCAAGTCAGAAGACTCGGATTACGGTTGGGTATTGCAAAGGCCTGGGTTTGGAGTCAGAGAGATCTGTATGCAAATTTCACAGCTTGGGCAAGTAGCTGAATCTCCGTAGAGCCATTGACCCATCCTTGAAATACGGACACGAAACTTACCTGGCAAGCAGTTTTCAGCATCCACGTGATCATGTAGGAGAAACAAGTAGAGCAGGTACGAGAAGTCGAAATTCTCCTCCCCAGCTTCCCTGAGCCTGTGTTGTTCTTCCTTAGGCTGACAAACTGGTGGCAGAGGAAGGGCAAAAGTCACACCGTACAGGTCTCAGTGTTGACCTTGCAAGTTTCGCCGCAAGATGAACCAGCCGCGGTACCTAGAAGCCCTCAAATATCCTCCTCGTTTAAAGAGGAATGGAAAAACCAAAGCAAGGTGGACCGTATCCTTTAATCTTCACCCAGTGTTGGGTTGCCTAATTCTCATTATCTTACCTGTGTTTTAATGAAGACCTTGAGGAAGTCTTTATTTATTTATTATTTAATTGAAGTATAATTGATTTACAAGGTTGTGTTAGTTTCAGGTGTACAGCGCAGTGATTCAGTTATACATATACATGTATATATAGATATTCTTTTTCAGATGCTTTTCCATTATAGGTTATTATAAAATATTGAATATAGTCCCCTGTGCTATACAGTAGGTCCTTGTTGTTTGTCTATTTTATATACAGTAGTGTGTATATGTTAATTCCAAGCTCCTAATTTATCCCTCCCCCCACAACCCTTTCCCCTTTGGTAACCATAAGTTTGTTTTCTATGTGGGTCTATTTCTGTATAAGTATATAGAAGTGCATTTGTAGCATGGTGTTTTAGATTCCACATATAAGCAATATCATATAATGCACGCCTTTCTCTGTCTGGCTTACTTCACTTAGTAGGAAGTCTTTTCTTAGAGTGGGATAAGAAATTCCCTCTGACTCCCTAAGCAGCTCGCTGGCCTCCTGTGGCTTTGCAATCCAGGCCTCGCAGGAGCCCTGTGCCCTTGGAGTATCCACAAGCCTAGAGGAGAAGGAATGGGCCAATGGAGTCAAGGACCTTTGGCCAGTCTGGTCTTATATGTCTGCTCATTGAAAACTCAACCTTCTGTTCTTTTCTCAGCCCTTTAGATTCCTTCATTTCAAATTTCCCTTAACACATATAAAACATGCCAAAAAAAAAAAAAAAATCCCTGGACACCAGTGTGCCTCTCCTCCGAGGAGGCTTGGGTGGGTGAGTCACTCTGCCTATTACCTTGCCCAACTGCCTGCCTGCAAGCCTCATCGTCAGGGCTTTTGTTTCCTCAAGCGATGATTTATGCCGGTGGACCCCGGGCAGGGAAAAGTCGAGTATCAACTCCGCTGGGTTACCGTGTTAAATGACCAAATGCACGGATGGTTATTGCTGCCTCGGGAGCAGTGAAAGCCCTTCGACTCCTGACACCGCTGTCCCCCCACTCTGTTGACGCTCAGTTAAAAATGTAAATAACAAGACTGCACTTTGGAGAGAGTTGGCTCAGGAGGGCGGGGGGAAAATTGCAAAAGCGAAGTTTATTGATCCCCTGGTCAAGATGGATGGCACAATAAGAGCGGCGGGCGAAGAGTGATTTTGCTTTTGAAAACGTTGATGAATAAGCACTCAGGGGCAGCAAACAGCCGGTCCCACGGAGTGATGGACGGTGGTGGGGGAGCAAGATGCATTTTTATAAATGGGTGAAAGGAGAGGAAGACTTATTAAAAAAATGAATGACCACATGTGGCAGGGATATGCCAGTAGGGAGAAGAAAGCCATTGATTTATGTGTACTACTGGCATTTGAAAATTCAATAAAAACATTGACAAATGAGACACAAACCTGGCCATAGGACAGCGCTGGGCCTGGGGTGGAGAAACAAAATGCCAAGGTCAGGGAGAAGGAACAGAAAAATATGCTTATGTTGGAAAGCCTTTATGCTAACTCGTCCACCTAAAGACATTAAGAAACATCCTTCTGTGATCAGTGCCCGGCCCTCTGAGTCTGCAGGGCGGGGCGGGCAAGGGGAGGGGGAGGGGAGGCGGACGGTGGGGCTAGGCGCCCCCTCTCCTCCTGCGGCCTGAACAGACACTCTTTCTCACTGGCCACTGGGTGGCTGGCTTCCTTGGGCCTCCTTGCCCTGCTGCCAGAGTCCGGAATAAAAGCACCCTCCCAGCTAGGGAAATTTTCCTATTCTGTCAGGGGCTATTCCTTCCTGGGGTCCCGTTGCCAGCACTTTACCTGCACTGCCTTTGTTTTTTATTCACCACCATTGGTGTAATGTTGTCAGTCCCCATGTGGTGGATCCTCTGGTCCCTAAGGACAGGCCTGTTTTAGGGCTCAGTAGTGCTCCCGGGATCTTACAAATGAGTAAGTGAGTGTGACGGGCCACCTCTTTGACTTAGGCACTCAGTGGTCTTTCTCTTCCTTTCTCCACTCCCTACTCAGTCCTAAGGTTTTTTCCTGAAATATCTTCTCTTTGATCCCATCCAATCACCCATCCATTCATCCATCCGTCATCCACCCATCTATCTACCCATCCACCCATCCATTCACCCAACCATCCATCCATCCACCCACCCACCCACCCATCCATCCATCCATCCACCCATCCACGCCCCCGTCTATCCATCCACCCACCCATCCATCCATCCATCCACCCACCCACCCATCCACTCCCCCGTCTATCCATCCACCCACCCACCTATCCACTCCCCTGTCTATCCATCCACCCACCCATCCATCCATCCATCCACCCACCCATCCATCCATCCATCCATCCACCCACCCACCCATCCATCCACCCACCCACCCATCCATCCAGTCTGTGTGAAGGAGGGGCTCTGCATTGGGCAGTGTGCCAGGTGGAAAGTATAGACATAATCTTTGACTTAACAGTTTGGGCAGAATCTTCTGTTGAGCATCGCTTCTCTCGGGAAACAATGGATACAGAGCTCTTAGCACCCATTACTCTTCCCAATCCCAGAGGTTCTCAGATGTCACACTGATGGCTGCCTTTCCAGGAAGCCTCCCTGCGGGCCAAGCTGAGCTGCCCTGGGGCTTCTGGGTTTGCTTTGCTGCAAGCCACCCTTGGCCATATTGTATCCACGCCTTTTCTTGCCTCTCTCAACTTACCACCCACAGTTACTCAGCTAAAGAAGACCCTGGAAACAGAGCAAACCTGAAACCATGCTCCCTGACTGCCTGGATATGTGGGAGCACACACACATATACACACAGACACACACAGACACACAGACACACAAACACACATACAAATACACACAAACACAGACACATCTACAAATAGACAGACACACACACGTGCACACAGGCCCTCCCCCTTGACTGCAGCGCCCTGAAAGAGCTGGCCTTTGACCTGGGGCCTGCGTGGCCTCGTGGTTCCCATGGACACTGCTCCCACCTCTCTGCCTTTCACCTCAGCTTCCTGAGGATCCACACGCTGACAGTGTGACTCTGTGATTTGAACCTTTCAGCCACTTAACACGTTCCCTTCTCGAGGGCTGGTGGCCTGTCGATGAGGCTCTTTGCTCCGTTGCCACTTCTGCCGCGGTCCCCCACGGGCCTCCGGTGACATCTTCTCCAAATGCTACAAGGAGGGGGGGCTCAAACATAAATCCTTTCTAACATCCTCTTGGAAACATCTGGAACAGCAGCTGCATCCAGGGGCTTGTCCAGGGGCCTGAGCCAAGTGGACGGAAGGACCATGGGCCCCGCTGTGGGTCCCTGATGTCTTCTTTGGGTTTCCACAGGTCTCCACAGGCCTCCAGGAGTTCACTGAAGTTTCAAGTTTGAACATTTTATTAACTTATGCAATGCAACTATGTCTTCTTTTCTCTGCTCTGCTTTTCCCATTGGCCTTAGTTCCTAGTGGCACATACAGGTAATAAAGAGCTGCGGGCTGGGGTGATGCCGTGGACAGATCGTGAGAGCCAGCCCCAGGTTTCACCAGCCTCCTTGTGGATTCCCAGCCCACGGTTTGAAGAAGGCTTTCGTAAACCTGTTCTTGTCCATTTAATGACCACAGGCACAGCTATCAGAATCATCTCTTACCAATTCTTTGAGAAAACTCACATTAATCACCTTGGGGGGGCCACTTAGCTAGGCCAGTGAATGCCACAGGGATCCTGCCTTCCCAGATTCACGGGGTGGGGCTGGGGGATTAGAGAATCTTACACATACAAGCAAATGACTGCACTTCACTGATACATCTCACGGGGCATAGAACAGTGTTGACATCTGGCAGTCACTCAACAAACATGTGTTGAATCAGTGAATGAATACAATGCATTAAGTGCAACGATAGAGAAATGTAAGTGTGCCCTGGAGATATGGAAGCTTCATTTTGTGTCTGAGAATTAAGAAAGGCTTAACAGGGGAGATGGCATTTGAATTTCGCCTGGAAGCATGAATAAGAATTCAGAGAATGGGGCTTCCCTGGTGGTGCAGTGGTTGAGAGTCTGCCTGCCGATGCAGAGGACACGGGTTCATGCCCCGGTCCGGGAAGATCCCACATGCCGCGGAGCGGCTGGGCCCGTGAGCCATGGCTGCTGAGCCTGTGCGTCCAGAGCCTGTGCTCCGTAACGGGAGAGGCCACAACAGTGAGAGGCCCGCGTAATGCAAAAAAAAAAAAAAAAAAAAGAATTCAGAGAATGAAGCAAAATCCCTCGGGTTAAAGTGAAGGATGGAGTGAACGGGTCACATTGGAGTCAGTCAGACCAGTTCATAGGGAGCCGAGCTAGTCCAGGTGAGTGACAGGGAGTGATTTAACCTAAAAGTAATCACCACTGACGTTTCTTGGAGCACTTACCCCGTGGTAAGTGTTTTCACACTGGCCATGCGGTGTACTTTCAGCGATGTTCTCATTTGATCTTTATGACCTTATTTTTACCGACGAGGACACTGAGATTCAGAAAGACTCGTGAGAGAGGCATGGACATATATACACTACCAAACGTAAAACAGATAGCTAGTAGGAAGATGCCGCATAGCACAGGGAGATCAGCTCGGTGCTCTGTGACCACCTAGAGGGGTGGGATAGGGAGGGTGGGAGGGAGGGAGACGCAAGAGGGAAGAGATATGGGAACATATGTATATGTATAACTGATTCACTTTGTTATAAAGCAGAAATTAACACATCATTGTAAAGCAATTATACTCCAATAAAGATGTTAAAAAAAAAAGACTTGGCCACCTCCTGTGGGTCCTCAGATGGTGAGCTAGTGCTGAAACCCAGGTCAGTCTGACCCAAAGTCCGTGATGTTAAGCGCCAGGCCGTAGGGAGTTTCCAGAAATCCTGATTCTTGAGAAGACGCTGACTCAAAGCTGGCAGGCTGCCTGGTCCCTAGCAGTTAGTCAACATTGTGTGGACGAGTCAGTAGTGACCTGGGCCTGGGAGACCAAGGGGCTTGGCTCTTTTCCTGAACTATACCCCCAGGAAGGAGGTAAGGGAAGTGTGCCGGGAATCTCGCTGGGCATTAAAGTGAGTGTAAACCCTTCACGAACTGACTTTTTAGTCACAGAAAATAATCCTTTGTCACAAAACATCGGAGCTCGCAAGTGACTCAGATAACCTCCTCAGAGGTTCTCAAAAGTGGTTTCTGTTTCCCCAGGGAAATTCCTTTCTCCAGACACCATCCACAGCTCTCCCGGGAGGACGGATGGAGAAAAAATGAGGCTGCTCTGTCTGGATGGAGTTGGGAATGGGGATGCTGGAAGGTTCAAGCCCCAACATTCAGCGTCCTCACGTCCCCGTGGTAGGGGCTGATGTGCCCTGACGGACTCTTAGGGCAACTGGAACATCATCTGAAACCCCTGAAGGAGGTCAAGAGGTGAGGAGAAACCGCTGGGGAGGGAAGGGGGCAGTGGCCAGCACACAGCTGGGGCCACGCGCCACGCCGAGTCACCTACAGCTCTTGAGCCTCGTGGCCCACGATCATTTTAGGCAAATTAAATAAGGACATAGGAGAAGGTACTCTTGAGCAGTTTCCAGGGATTCGCTGCCCGGCTGGCTTGGGGGACATAAGTGATAAGGGTCTCCTAGTAACTGAATCCATTATTTTCCTGCATCTTCTCCAATTCCAGCCACCGCCCAGTTAGGCACCAGGTGGGGGTCTGCTCAGGGCTGCGGTGCAGGAATTCTCTCCTGGCAGGTGTCCAGGGACCCTGGGGAGCCTCTTTAAGAGCAATAGAAGCGGCTTTGTGTCTTTATGTTTCCTCCAGTCTAGATACAATGCTAAGAGTGAAAGCTTGCATTTGCTGACTGAATAATAAAAGTTTGTCCTCCTTGAACGTACTGCTTGCCATGAGGCTCCCATCTGTTTTGCTAAGACAGCTACTCCAATTTTAGGTATTTTCTTCCCTAAACCTCTTTTTTTCTTTTTCAGTGAGGCCACACCCTTTGTTCACATAGACACAGATGGGACCAGGGCGGGGAACGGGAAGGGGACGAGGTCGGGACACGCCACGCCCCACCACTTTGAGCATCTCTGCTCCAGGAGCCTTGAGGCAGTGACCCAATCCCCATCTGCTTCCTGCAGGGCCAATGAAGGGTAAGGGTCAATAACACGTCTTTCGTGAGGATGTTAATAATGACCGTTTCTTACCAATCTTACTTCTCCTAAGAGGCAATGCAGGCAACTGGCCCACAGCTGTCCTGGCCATGAGCTTGACTAGCCCGGGGCTGCCTTGGCATCCGGCCCCAAGTGGGCACTTCCAGCCTGGACAGAGGGAAGGAAGGCCAGGTCCCAGTGTCCTGAGAACATTAAAGGAGGGCGTGGGGCAGGGGTGGGAGGTGGAGGCCCCTGCTTACTACCTTGGCCATTTCCCGGGAGACAGTTCCTGGTGGCCCGAGCAGCTGGTGTGCCAGGAGGTGCTATGCAAACTGCTTTTAGACAAACTTGCCTCTTCTCCCAGGCAGGGGTGGAAATTCTCTTCCTGTGGAAGCAGATCGTCCATCTGTCCAGGCCAACTCTGTGGCCTAAGTGCTGTGTGACCTCCAGAGCATCTCTGAGCCTGGGTTTCCTCGTCTGGAAAGAGGGGATAATAACCCTCACCTCACAAAACGTTGTAGGGATTGTAGGTCATTCGTGACTGTGAAGTTCTGTGAGGGCTATAATGCACCGTAGAAATGAAAACTTATTTCCTGGAGCCCTTGAGGCAAAGAAGAGGTTTCCCTCTCATGAACTCGTGGTGTGGAAAACCACCATCAGGCCATTTGTAGGAGAGCTCAGGGCCGGTGTTCCGGAGGGGCAGGCAAGGGCAAAGAGGAGTAATACGACAGGCGCATGCTCGCTCTGGGTTTGTCTTTTCTCTGCTGTTTCTGGATAGGTGGCCGGGGCATCTCCTTCCACACTCCATGACTCACCAAGTGGAAAATGGGCAGAGTCCCTGTCTTCATCTTATCCAGAGCTTTTGACTCTTTCCCAGGAGGTGGGCTCACGGTTAGATGTGGTAGGTGGAGCCAGTCTGGTTTAACTTAGTCCCTTTCTGGTCTGATCACTTTGTTGGCAGAGGGTCGGCTGTTGTCGTTTACAACCTTCTCACTCAGGGCAGCTGCAGTCCTTGGATTCCCTCAGAGCCGGGAAAGTGGTGGGACAAAGACAGAGGGACAGACAGACAGACAGATTGAGGTTGCAAAATTCTGGTAAGTGAGTCTGGAAAAAAGAGATCTCCCTTCACTGCTTGGGGAGGTGGCTATGACAGTGAGGCCATATGTATATTAGTGAATATGAAAATGAGGTCATGTTGATATCTGTGTTTCACGGCTGTGATTTCTGAAGACAACGGCCAGAGAATCAGACTCACGTTGTCTGCTCCTCACTGTTAGGCTGAAAATACAGAGGAAGAGCCAGTAACACCAGGGAGATCACAGCCACGGCCAAAGCTGTTTCCCGATGCCCTGTTTGCCTGTGGTTTTTTTCACGACTACTTGCCATCATCTTGGCCAATAGTAGGTCAGGATATAAAGTTTGAGGGATGGATAGATAAGCATTGCCCATTTTCTTATATATACCATGAAGTACCAACTTCAGACATCAAGTGAAATAAAGAGAAAATATAGGATCTTACGTCCTGTGATATAAAATGTTTATTAACTGGGATATAAATGGTATTTATTTGTTGGCAAACCTAACCTACAGGAAAACGAAGACCTAGCATTGAATTCCATTTGCTAAAAACATACTCTTTCTTCTTGGAGGTGGGATAAAATGTATCAGCAACTTGATGGGGGTGAGGAGAAGATAGAGAAAGCACGGAGACTATTAATGAAACATTTTCCTTGGGGTTTAGCTCCTGGCTTCAGCTCACAGCAGCTGAAATCCCGGTTCCACTACTTATTTCCCATGTGTCTCAGGACAAGGTACTTAGCCTCCATTTCCCCCTCTTTCCTCCTTTATAAACTGGAGATAATAGTAAAAATCATTCTCTCTTGTTATGAATATTAAATGAGTTAATACAAGTAAATTACTAGAACAATGCTTGGTTTGTGGTAAACATTCAACCCACGGGAGCTACTGATATGATTTCAGTGGAAAGTTGCACTTGACTGGGAGCCCCGTGAAGGCAGGGGCATGACTGCCTGTCTCACCACCTCGATGTTTAGCAGAGTGCTTGGGGCCCAACAGACCCCTAATAACTATTTGTTGACGGAACAATGGGAAGAGTCTGGCTCCATGGAAGTTGTCTAAACTGTAGAGTTCAGAAAGTGTTGAAAGGCGTAATTTGGGATTGTGAGGATAAAGTGAGCAGCTTCCACACCTCAGCAATGACTGAGATGACACAGAGAGACCCTGGCATTGTGAGTCCGAGGCTCGGACCAAGCAGGCCAACACCTGATTTTCAGCATGGCGGCGTCTAAAAGCTAGTGAAGGGTAGAATCGTCTATAACCAGTTGGAGAGTCGAGTCGTTCACAAAAATGCTAACAGTGGCATCGAGGGTCCACAGTGCATATCCATGGGAACCAATACTCCCCCTCCAATTCCAGCTTGCAGTATTTCTAGTATGTTGTTTGGGTGAGGACCAGCGGTCAGGGGTACAGGGACTGCCATGGGGTCGTGGGGTGATGGGAGATGAAGGGTCTCTTTCTCCAAGGCAGCTGGGCTTCTTTTAATGGGCAAGGTCAGCAATGAAATGACCAGGAAGAGAAATTGCTGTCATTATGCATCAGTGGCAATCTTCTATCAATGATTCCCCCTGTACCGTTCCCTTTGCCACGGGCTGAAGCAAACATGGCCCTAATCAGTTTTACATCTCCGTTTAATTTTATTGGAAAGAAGAGCTGGCAATGCATCACAGAGGCCGGGTGTGACACGAAAGGTGACCCCCCGCCAACTTAATGGCACAATACATAACCCTTAATGAAGTTGCTATCTTGTCCCTCTTTGGCTGTCTCAGCCCCGTGATTTACGATGGCATCATTTTGCTTTGCCCTCTTTTCATTTCAGCTTTGACAAAGTGGATGGAACAATTATCTTCGTTATCGGCCAGAGCAGTAGAAATGTGATAGTTGGGAGATTTCTGCGGGTGGAAGGCCTTGGCTGGGGGTCAAAACCAATGGTGCAATGTGCTTAGGAGCTTTTTTTTCTCCTCTTCCCTTCTTCCTGTGACTGTGGGCTCTTGAAGATGGATGGTGTATCCCAGAGAGCTGTGTGAGTCCTGTATCACTGTGGCAAGAAGTGAGTTCAGGAGACAGGGAGGCTGCAGATAGAACAGAGCTTGGAATTTTGCAGTTTGTTTTCTTTGAGCTCTTTATATATTTTTTTAATTTTTTAATTCTTTTGTTTTTTGGTACGCGGGCCTCTCACTGTTGTGGCCTCTCCCGTTGCGGAGCACAGGCTCCGGATGCGCAGGCCCAGCGGCCACGGCTCACGGGCCCAGCTGCTCCGCGGCATGTGGGATCCTCCCAGACCGGGGCACGAACCCGTGTCCCCTGCATCGGCAGGCGGACTCTCAACCACTACGCCACCAGGGAAGCCTGAGCTTTTTGTTTTTCCGTGCACACCCAGGCCAAGTTCTCGCTATCAGAGCTTTATCTCCCATCCATTTGCAGGAATGGAACATACATTTTTCTATTTTATAAATGATGCCCTACATTTATTTTGTCTAATTAAATATTGTTTATTCATTCACTACTCAATCAACATTTATTGGGTGCCTCCTAGATAGTAAACAAAATTAGGTGCTGTGGAAAGACAGAGAAGGAATAGTGATGGATTTAATCCTCGAGAAATGGTATATTCGACCAATAGAAATAAGACGTGAATATAAGTGAAGGTAACATAAGATGGGAAGGGATTTGCATATCAAGAGCTGAAGGCGGAGGGTCCTGGGGTTGTTCACAGGAAGGAGAATTTATTTCCAAAATGAGAGCTGGACCTTAAAAGGGGAACAGGATGTGGACAGATAAAAATGAGATGCATTTGTATCTATCATCTTTTTTTTTAAACATCTTTACTGGATAAAAATTGCTTTACAATGGTGTGTTAGTTTCTGCTGTATAACAAAGTGAATCAGCTTTATGCATACATATATCCCCATATCCCCTCCCTCTTGAGCCTCCCTCCCACCCTCCCCATTTCACCCCTCTAGGTGGTCACAAAGCACTGAGCTGATGTCCCTGTGCCATGCAGCTGCTTCCCACTAGCTATCTATTCTACATTTGGTAGTGTATATATGTCCATGCCACTCTCTCACTTTGTCACAGCTTACCCTTCCCCCTCCCTGTGTCCTCAAGTCCATTCTCTACGTCTGCATCTTTATTCCTGTCCTGCCCCTAGGTTTGTCAGAACCATTTGTTTTTTAGATTCCATATATATGTGTTAGCACATGGTATTTGTTTTTCTCTTTCTGACTTACTTCACTCTGTATGACAGACTCTAGGTCCCTCCACCTAACTACAAATAACTCAATCTCGTTTCTTTTTATGGCTGAGTAATATTCCATTGTATATATGTGCCACATCTTCTTTATCCATTCATCTGTTGATGGACACTTAAGTTGCTTCCATGTCCTGGCTATTGTAAATAGTGCTGCAATGAACATTGTGGAATATTCTTTTTGAATTATGGTTTTCTCAGGGTATATGCCCAGTAGGGACATTGCTGGGTCATATGGTAGTTCTATTGTTAGCTTTTTAAGGAACCTCTATACTGTTCTCCATAGTGGCTGCATCAATTTATATTCCACCAACAGTGCAAGAGGGTTCCCTTTTCTCCACACCCTCTCCAGCACTTATTGTTTGTAGATTTTTTGATGATGGCCATTCTGACTGGTGTGAGTTGATAGCTCATTGTAGTATCGATTTGCATTTCTCTAATGATTAATGATGTTGAGCATCCTTTCATGTGTTTGTTGGCAATCTGTATGTCTTCTTTGGAGAAATGTCTATTTAGGTCTTCTGCCCCTTTTTGGATTGGGTTGTTTGTTGTTTTGATATTGAGCTGCATGAGCTGCTTGTATATTTTGGAGATTAACCCTTTGTCAGTTGCTTTATTTGCAAATATTTTCTCCCATTCTGAGGGTTGTCTTTTCGTCTTGTTTATGGTTTCCTTTGCTGTGCAAAAGCCTTTAAGTTTCATTAGGTCCCATTTGTTTATTTTTGTTTTTATTTCCCTTTCTCTAGGAGGTGGGTCAAAAAGGATCTTGCTGTGATTTATGTCATAGAGTGTTCTGCCTATGTTTTCCTCTAAGAGTTTTATAGTGTCTGTCCTTACATTTAGGTCTTTAATCCATTTTGAGTTTATTTTTGTGTTTGGTATTAGGAAGTGTTCTAATTTCATTCTTTTACATGTAGCTGTCCAGTTTCCCCAGCACCACTTATTGAAGAGGCTGTCTTTTCTCCAATGTATATCCTTGCCTCCTTTATCAAAGATAAGGTGACCATACATGTGTGAGTTTATCTCTTGGCTTTCTATCCTGTTCCATTGATCTATATTTCTGTTTTTGTGCCAGTACCATACTGCCTTGATTACTGTAGCTTTGTAGTATAGTCTGAAGTCAGGGAGCCTGATTCCTCCTCTATCATCTTATAGAAAATGCAGATATAAAAATAGGGAGCAGGGTAGATAAACAGACCAGATTTTGGTAGTAGTTTCATGTTATTCTGCCAAAAAAGATAGGAGATGCTTTGGGTCAGGGCAGTAATCAGTCAGTGTTTCAGTTTGTGCCTCCAGATATCCAAGGAGATGAGAATATAGTGTTTTGTTGAAGAACGAAGAAATTTACTTATAATACTAACTTCTGATGGTCTGTGAGAAGGAAGTTAGTCAAGGCTGGGGTGAAAATAGAGGCTGTGTCTCAGTTGTCTTGATGTCCTCCTTGTCCTCCATCCCAGTTCATGGGCTGAACGTCCATGTTGGGAACTTAGGCCCTGGTGTCCTTTGCTGGTGGAGGCTTATGGACTGTACACTCTTACATTGACTAGATAACTTTGTCTCTGGGCACCATATTTTTCAGATAGATAAGCTTGCAAAATCCACTACGAAAGCCTTTCTTTCCATTGTATTTGACTCAGAGAGAATTGCAATTAGTTTTCACTCACTTATGGGTTCTATGAAGTCCAAAGATAATTGGTTGGAGGTTCTTTAATCAATGAGACTCTCTTGGAAAATACCACCTAAATGAGGCCTGTGCTATTAATGGGATTGTTGAAATAGTGACAGTTTTTGCCAGCCTTCTTCTCAGGTAGATGGAGAGCTGTAATGCTGACATGGTTAACTGGGGTCTAAAGTAGATCCTTCATATCAATCTGCATGTAAGTAAATTTAAAAATAAATATGTCATATAAATTGACATATGTGTATACAGGGAGCCCATCTCCGGAAACTTCAATATACAATCCATTTCATCTCTGCCTCTCATTCTGTTCAGTGTTTAGAGAGTGAGGGGAGCAGGGGGAGAGGCGGTTCCACATCCTGAGTCTATTTTCTAAAAGTAGCACATATTCGATACTTAACTTTCAGCTAGTTCGTTGACATGATGGTTGGGTAAGTCTGTAGTTAAAAATACGCGAGGATGCAGCATGAAAACATGGCTAACACCATTCCAAATGCAATGCAAATCTCAACGGTCAGACTGCAAAGCACACAGAAGGGAGTACAAGAGTGGCATTTTGTTCTTCTCTTATTCCCACGTCCAACCACGGAGGCAGGCTTCCTTCCCACCCACCTGCCCTGCCCAACGAGGTGTATGCATCGCATCATGACGTCATTTGCCTGTGATGTCAAAACCGGCCTCACTTTTGTCCCTCATGGGTGCTGTGCAGGACAGAGAGATTTGAAAAACAGAAGGAATATCAACCCAACAACCAGGGCTGTTTGTTTTTGTATTCCCTTGGTGCAGTCTCCACGGGGAGGCGGAGGTCCCTTTCCCCCTGCCCTCTCTTTACTGCTGTCAGGTGGGGGAGGGGAATGGCCCTGGTGACCCAGAATACAAGCTTGTCTGTCATGGGCAGCGCCACATGCCCGAAGACCACCCAGGGGCTCCCCCTGAGCGCGCGGTAGAGGGTGATGGGATAATCTTTGGGAAAGAAAACCAGACATTTTTTGGCTGGAGTTGGGGAAAAAGGGAGGTGGGGCTGGGACCCCGCTGTTACTTCCTTTGATCTCAGTACATTGGAAACGTCTTTCCCCTGATTCCTGCTGATATTTCCTGATGGAAATTTCTTCCATTGACAGAGATGCAGATGGAGTTTAGCGACGTGGGACTGCAGACACACTCTGGGATAATGAAAAACTGCCCAAGGTAGCCATAAGCTCCATGGCCATTTGTTAGAAGGCGCTCCAGTTGGGTGAATACATAAGAGCATTTTTGACAGCATTGACTCAGGGATCTCCTCGGTATTTCTATGTCTTTTCGCATTTGTTGGTCTAACATGTGTAAATTTTGAAATGTTAGTCCTGTTTGTTAACATTCGTTATGCAGCGTTCTTTCCTCCAATCCCCAGATTTCTTTCCAAGCTATCAGAACACCCTGGGGCAAGTCCAAACTCAGAGATCAGCTTCTATCTTCAGTGCCATTTCCTTAAGATCTCAATTGTGACCTTCCTTTTCTCTTATTTGAAAGGATGTCTTCCAATTAACAAGGATGCGTGAATGAAGGTAGTGATAATTAATATTATCAACATAACAGCAATCATTTAGTTAGCACTTACAGCTTAATTGTAGACAGTATGATTCTGGTTTCATAATTGTGGAAACTGAAGATCTTCAAGGATTTAGCCCAAGACAACACAATTAGTAAATACCAGATTCAGGATTAGGATCCAGGTCAGCTTCGTCCAAAGCTTCCAGAATTCCATGCTTTCCAGAATACCACGTATCTGTCTATCTTGGGGACTGGACGGATGACAAGAGTGTTTGGTTGTAAAACATACC
Organism: Leucopleurus acutus; assembly: GCF_964270905.1. Taxonomy (NCBI): domain Eukaryota; kingdom Metazoa; phylum Chordata; class Mammalia; order Artiodactyla; family Delphinidae; genus Leucopleurus; species Leucopleurus acutus. The sequence goes on along the minus strand of NC_139163.1, from coordinate 28,693,006 downwards.
CCTCGGAGGCAACTGCCCTTCCAGATTCGATCCCTGGCTCGTTGTATAACCTCAGGCTGCCAGGTTGCCAAGATATTTTTCTTGAAATACCTGTCTTTTCTATCCTGTTCCTTTGTGGAACAGGTTTTTTTATTTATTTGTTTGCTTGAGTAGTCTAGGCTTAGGATTTATCCAAATATTACTTAATTCTATGTATTTCTCTAGTCCTAGGTTGTTGAGGGTAACTTTGCAAAACCAGACACCAAGTTTTGGGGAGATTAAAAACCCAAGCCATCATTTATCCATGTGGTGACCTGACTCCTTTCCTTTGGCACAAAGGGCAGAAATACCAACATGGAAACATCTTCCGGTGCAGCAATTTGTAGGAGAGAAAGGTATTCAGTTAAAGGGAGAAGGTTCTGACCCAGAACGAAGCCAGGACCATTTGCAACCCAGGTTCTGAACAGGCACGCACAGTGACGAGTTCCCCTCAGTCTTTCTGATGTCGATGGAAACTGAAGCTGTGTGCAGGCCCAAAAAACATGCTCCGCGTGGAGGTCGGAGGAGCAGACCTGGGACATTTTTCTCCCTTTTCCAGCACTGCAGTCCGTATCTCTTATGTATCGTTCGGGCCACACTCTGAGCCAAGGTGAGTCGGGTGGACCCCATGGTCAAGGTAGGAAGCGCAACCTGCCAGGTTGAAAGTAAAAGGCTCGTTTGGGAGATGCGTTTGCTTCCTTTCTTCGGACACATGAAAGAAAACACACATACCTTCTGGTAGGACTTTATCTTCTCATTTCCCTCTCCCGGTGTTCCAGCTCATTTCTCTCCAGGTCTAGCTCTTTTCTGGTGCAACGTGGCATGCTCCTAATTCAGTCAGCCTAGCTCATTCCTGAGTAGTATAAGACATACTTCTAAACTCACCCTCTCTGGTCAGGCCCTTGGTTTCCTAAAGCTTCGTGTGTCTTTTTCCGAGGTCAGTTTGGTTCTTTCCCCTGGTCACTGATGCACCTGAGCAGTGGTGCTGGGGGATGGGCGGTAAAGAGGGAAGACACAGGTTCTTGGTGGGACATTAAGGACCATTAAACTGTGTCTTGCAAAGAGCCTGCCATCTGCTCAGGGGCATCTGAGGTGGGCCGAGGCTGTGTCTTGGAGGAGGGGGCACAGCTCACAGCTGATCACCTGGCTCCTGACCGGCACAGGCTGGCTGGCTAGCTGCTGGAGACCTCAGAGGCTGTGGACTCCCCAGGCTGCCTTATGAGACCTCCGGCAGCCAGAGACCTTTTCTCCTTGTCATCGTCCCCACGTTCCGAGAGGGTAAATGACAGCTCTGGACGCCTACATAGTGGGATGAGTGTGTGAAAGGGAGCCCCTCTCTCTTTTGCCCTGGCTCTTCCCAAACCTTTATCAGCAAACCTTTTCCAGGTCCAGATGCCCACACCCAGCGACACTTTATCACCGATTCCTCCTCGGCTTCTACTTTTACTAGAACATGATTTCATTCATTTGTGTCCTTCAGGGACAGAGATTAAGATTATTGAGTTTTCACATTGGCTCATCTCTCCCAAACCCGGAACCTGTCTGTTTCTGTTTCCATTGTCCCCACTCTGTTTCTCAGGCTCTGATTTTGAGCCACCTCCATGCACCCTGCCCCACTTTTTAAAAAAATCTGAGAACCCATGCCAGGGCTTACCTCTGGCAAAGGATTTGTCCTCAGAGCGGGCAGCAAATCTGTTCCCTTGGCAGAAAGTGGAGGCCATACCTTATGACAGTCCCCTGATCACCCGGCCAGGCCACAGGGCAGCCAGCATGTCCGCAGGGGGTGGGCATCACATATGTAAACAGAAATTGCTCCCCTGTAGGAAGCGGTTTCCACTGACGTTGCTTGTCACCTCTGAGAAGGGCAAGCAGAATGATGCATTTGGTTCTGGAGGGGGGGTGGGAGGAGGTTTAGGTGGGGCTGCTTTCTCGTCTTTTAGAGGAAGGGAAACTGAGGCACAGAAGGGCCAGCGGGCCATGATCAGACTTCTGGAAGGTGTGAGTGGAGCTGCTGGAATGCGGGGCCTCAGAGCCTTCCCCATACACTGAGCCACTTTCACAGGGGGGCATATCTGTGATTCATCAGGAAATCCTAACTCCCAGCTACAAGTTGGGGAACTCTGGCATCTCCTAATTAGGTAAACACATCACTGTCATGTTCAAACAAACAACAGGTTAGTGCCAGGCTCGGAGAGGCAGCAGGAGCTGGCAGAGAAAACTCTTCCATGGGGAGTTGGCATCCTGACCAGTCCAGCAGGTTGGCTTCTCCTCCAGAAGCCCTCCAGGGGTATTTCCAGACTCTTCCTTCCCCACCTGAAGAGGATGCCCGAATGATGGGAAGAAATGCTCACTGCTGATTCTTCTTCGGGCAATGGGATATTTTTACATCTGTGACTTTAGAGCTGATGGGGGGTAGGCCTGTGTCCTGTGCCTCAACGGCTGGGCCATATGGACGGGCATGGACTCCCACCCGAGCATTGGCTTTTCTTGGGAGGAGAAGCTCGGGGCAAAGCCATGCTCTTTCCTGGTTTACCCTTTCGTGCCAACACAGAGCCTTTCAGACCAGGCACTAGAGGCCAGTCGCTCAGAGAAGACAGCAATTACTCTGCCGGATTGCTTGTAGCTTGCACAGTTCTGGCTGCAGGACTGTTTGCCTCCCCTTCATTAATCCATCATAGGCATCTGTTCGGTCCTGCGTGCCCCACCCTCCAGGCTCTGTACCAGACATCTGCCGCCTTCTCATTGGTACCTCTGGTTCACTGAGGAAGACGTGAGGAAGGTAGCAAGGCTAGGGGTGGTGTTCCTTGATTGGTCTCCTGCTACCAGAGAAGCACATGTTACGGTGGGAGTTTGATGGACCAAGACCGTGGCAAATGTGAGTCTGCAGCCTAACTTCAGTGCTTACACACTCCATAATTACCTAAGCTACTTAATGTGCACTTCAGATTCTTTATTAATAACATGGGGGTTACAGTGTTTACCTAGCAGAATGGTTGTGACTCTAAAATAGGAAATTGTAAGCAAAAGGCATAAAATGTGTCTTGCGCATTTTAGGCATGCCATGCATTTTACGCGCCCTCTGTCTCCCCCATCCCTATCCCCACTCACACCAACATTCTCTCTTAGGAAGGATGGACACCTTTGCCCAGGCAGCTTCATTTGCTAGCTTTCTGGGGACATTGGGAGACTTGGAGCGTGGTTAGAAGAGGCAGTAACACAGACAGTGACAATAAAAAGACAAACAACAATGGCAAATAAGCATATGGAAAGATGCTCAACGTCATATATCTCTAGGGAATTGCAGATTGAAATGACAGTGTGGTCTCACTATACACATTTTAGCGTGGCTAAAATCCGAAACACTGACAACATCAAATGCTGACGAAAAAGTGGGGCAAGAGGAACTCTCATTCACTGCTGGTGGAAATGCAAAATGTACAGCCACTTTGGAAGAGAGTTTGGAAGTTTCTTACAAAATTAAACATACTCTTACCATATGATCCAGCAATCACACTCCTTGGTGTTTATCCAAAGAGATAAAATTTTACATTCAGATAAAAACCTGCACATGGATGTTTATAGCAACTTTATTCATAAGTGCGAAAACTTGGAACAACCAAGATGACCTTCCATAAGATTGTGAATGGATCAGTAAACTGCGGTCCATCCATGCAATGGAATACTATTCAATGAGGAGAAGAAATAAGTTATTGAGCTATGGGAAGACACGGAGGAACCATAAATGCATATGGCTAACTGAAAAAAGCCAGTCTGGAAAGGTTACACACTGCATGATTCCATCTCTAAGACATTCTGGAAAAGGCAAAACTCTAGAGACAATAAAAAGATCAGTGGTTGCCAGGGGTTTGGGGAAAAGGAGGGAGGGGTGAATAGGTGAAGCACACAGGATTTTTAGGGCAGGGAAACTATCATGTACGATACTGTCATGGTAGATATATTTGTCAAATCCCATAGAGTGTACAACACAGAGTGAACCTTAACATGAACTACTCACTTTACTTAATAATAATGTATCACTATTTGCTCATCAGTTGTAACAAATGTGTCAAAGTAATGTAAGGTGTTAAAAATAGGAGAGGGCTTCCCTGGTGGCGCAGTGGTTGAGAGTCCGCCTGCTGATGCAGGGGACACGGGTTTGTGCCCTGGTCCGGGAAGATCCCACATGCCGCGGAGCGGCTGGGCCCGTGAGCCGTGGCCTCTGAGCCTGCGCGTCCGGAGACTGTGCTCCGCAATGGGAGAGGCCACAATAGTGAGAGGTCCGCATACCGCAAAAAAAAAAAAAAAAATAGGAGATACTGTGTTAAGGGAGGGGAAAAGGATATATGGGGATTCTCTGTAATTTCTGCTAAAATTTTCTGTAAATCTAAAAGTGCTTAACAAAAGAAGCCTATTAATTAAAAAAGAAAAAAGATCAACACGTAAATAAGACTCGTCCAGACTCTCAGGCCCTGAAGTGGTGTAGGGCTCTAGCTGGCCCCCGGGCAGGGCTCCTCAGACCGCTGCGCCTGAGAACTGAGGGGACTGGAAAAAGTATGAGGTCAGAAAAAGAATTTTGCAAGTAGATTTAGGCTTTGGGCGAGTTTGGGAAATGGCTAGGTGGTTCAGGTTTTGAGGATTAGATGAAGATCTTTTCTCATCCTCAGGCTCCTTCTGCTTCTTCTCTTTCCAGAGCCACACAAGTCCTAACTCTGCCCTGGTGTCCGTGTTCATAAGCACAAATAAGCAAAACAATAAAAAAGAATGAGCACCAGAACAAGTATTTACCACATGGGCTCTGCTGGAGCCCAGATATGAAGTAACACATGGAAAAAAGGCATTCACAGCCTCCGTGGTCAACCTCATCTCCCCCCCCAAATTATTATTACTTAAAACTATTTCTTTTTTAAAATATCTCAAAATAGTGCTATTTGCTATCTATATCATAAAATCACAGAACCTGAAGAGTGGACGAGATGTGAAATGTCACCTTGGCTATAACCTTTCCTCAGACATTTGAGTGTCCTGCTTATGCTACGCTTTCCAGATGGTCGCCTTCGCCTGAATTCTGGTGAACAAGAGGTTCTGTCTTTGCCAGGGAAGCCTAGCCTATTTTTGGACACCTCTCAAATACAAACCTTGCTTCTCTGTAAAATATTACCATTTTTAAGATAAAGCTTTGGGTAGTTGGAAACCATCGCTTTTCCCGGAGTTAATGTGGTTCAACATGGAAACTTACACCTTCAGAGTTCTTCGCTATCATTGATTTTTTCCTCCTTTTGTGTCCACTTGGGGTCCACCTCTCTCACCCATTTTCCAGAGAGGAAAACTAAGAGTCAGTGTTACCTTAGTAATTATCAGCAGCTGGCAGCATTGAAGTAATCAGAGGGGTAGAAGGACCCGTGCAGACGGGGACTCTGTAACACTGAGCCTCATGGGACACTAGGATCTCCGGGTGCCCAGGTCGAAGTTGGTTCTCTAACACTGCCCTTCAGCTAAAAAAAAGCACCTTAACAGAAACCTCAGGAAACAGAAGCCAAAACGAATGCCACTGGACTAGGTGCATTAGGTAATAGGCGACCGCAGAGAATTCTTTCTGATTGGGCTTCCTTTAGAGCATCGTCCTTTTTAGGGGTTTGATTCAGGAGTATGTTGACAGAAGTCTAAAGCAGCCATCACTCAACCCGGAGCTAAATCAAATAAAAATAGAGAGGAATAAATAAATAAAAGTGAGATTTAGCCCAAAATGGGGGAAAAAAGAAAGGGAGCTCACATTATCAACCAATAATCCATTAGCGCCCAAGGTTGCTGAATAATATAGTACTTTCTCAGGGCCATAATTTATACTGCAGACTAGAGAATAGACACGGTTATTAGAGTGAGGGCTACTGGATGACACATGATGCATGACCGAGCGGCATTGATCTTCACACAACAGGAAGGTGTCTAGACCGGGAGATGTATGGCTATGCGATTCAGAGCAGGGCATATTTCATGGGAGGCTTAATGGACTAGTGGAGCCATTGATGGATGGGTTTGCCCAGTTTCAGTAGCAGTGCAGTTATAGCAGTGCTAATGTCTGACCTCTTCTGGGCCTCCTGTCCTTCATTCAGTCAGGGTGACCTCATTTAAAGGGACAGAAAATGAGATAGGGAGGCGGGAGAGGGAGGGGGGAGGGATCGGGGCAAAGGGGACTAGCCAGCACGAGGTGGCCAGGGTGGCCCTGTAGGAGGGATTTAAATAGAGGAGACGAAAGGGAAGAGGCAGGGCAAGCATTACGTGGAAGCCAACCCAAACCTCCAGGTCCCACATGATGAGTTGGTCCAATAAATGAATGAAAAAGCTCTTCAGTGCCTCTCTGCTTCTCTTCCCTCCGCAGTTCAGGAGTCCGATGTGGTTGCCCTGGAAAGCCCGAGGCTCCCTCCGCTGCAAGAATAGGTCTCCATCCCCAGAGGAGAGAATCAAGGAATGAAGTGCAAGTCTGAAAGTGAGAGACAGGGCTGGTGGGGTGAGGATATTCTGAGCAGAGCAAGTTTGAGTAATCTACATCAATTATGCAATAGCGAGAGAGCCTTCGTGCACTCCCCCAGCCCTGTTAGATGATGCTTAATGCATCCTAATGACACTCCTGATCATTCTTCGGGAAAACTAATGATTCATGCAACGGCCAATCCAAGCCTAAGGAGCTTTGTTGCCGGTGGGTTTCCCCCCTCTCTCTCTCTTTCTCTTTTTTTGTAAATTCCTTTCTCTGTATAATTATTGCAGAGATGGGCAGGATTGCAAGCTAGCGTCTTAGCTGCTATTTAACCAAGAAAGAAACATTTATCGTTCTTTGGTCTTTTTTTCCCGTGTTCTCCATCATTTCCAAGTTACACCTTATTGGGGGTTGACTGGTTTAGATGTGGTAGTGAGGGCCCAGACAGCCCCATAACACTGTCCACTGTGGGATGAAGGGAAATGGTTGAGCCACTCACATTTCTTTCGTACTTTCCCACTGCCACACCCTCCCCAGCCACAATGAACACACAACTCTCTCCTAAAAAGTCGTGTTTTTACTCTCAATCCACAGCAAGACATTAGCCAAGGTAATCTGACTGCTTCTTCTTCTTCTTTTTTTTTTTTTTTTTCACAACAGACATTTATTTCTCACCTTTCTGGAGGCTGGGAAGTCCAAGATCAAGGTGCCAGGAGATTTGGTTCCTGGTGAGGGATCTTTTCCTGAGTTGTAGAAAGACACCTTCTCTCTGTGTCCTCGTATGGCTGGGAGAGAGGGAGCTGTGGGCCTTTCCTTTTTTTTTTGAAGTATAGTTGATTTACAATATTGTGTAAATTTCACTGTGTATAGCACAGCGATTCAGTTATAGATATATATTCAGTTATATATATGTTCTTTTTCAGTTATATATAAATATATATACATGTATTCTTTTTCAGATTCCTTTCTCTTATAGTTTCTGAGTTACTATTCTTTCTTTAGCATTCTTTATTTCTTATTTTATATTGGAGTATAGTTGATATATAATGTGTTAATTTCAGGTGTACAGCAAAGTGATTCAGCTATATATATACATATATCCACTCTTTTTCAGATTCTTTTCCAATATAGGTTATTACAGAATATTGAATAGAGTTGCCTATGCTACATAGTACGTTCTTGTTGGTTATCTATTTATATATACTAGTGCGTATTGACTTACTACTCTGTTGAGTACTAGAATATGAAAGGGATCCTGTGGGTAGGATGGGTATTTGGTGAGTTCCAATACCACGGATAGTGAACATGAGAAAGTAATTCTAGGGCTTGGGGCATTTCCAGTGTCAGGGACTTTGAAAGTTTCTTTATAACTTTGGCCTTTGTTTATTCCTCCAAAAATTGTGTAGAAAATTATATCAATCTCTAAGACTGTTCTTAGTAATCATTAATTAACAAGGCATACGTTAGCTGGCAGAGGTGAGTGCCAGGGCATGGGAAGAGGAGGTACTCGTCCAGGAACTCAAAAAATATTTATAGAGAGCCTGCAGTGGGCTGGGCTCTTTCTTTGTCCTGGAGATAGATCAGAAAACAAAAGAAGTGGATCTCACAGTGCATTAAGAAGACAAACATTAAACAGATTATCACGTAAGACATAAATAAGTCACAGAAAATAACTCATGCTGTTACGAAAAGAGCAAAAAGGAACCAGCATTTTTGAGCACCTACCTGATAGCAGGCACTGTGCCCAGGGAGTGCTAGATATCATTTTACTTAAATGAGAATATCCTGAGGTGAGGGTGACTGTGCCCTTTTTACAAATGAGAAAACTGAGGCTCAAGGAAAAGAAACACGTGGCAAAACCAGAATGTCATCCAGTGCTATTTGACCCCCAAACTGCTCACGACATTAGAAATCTACTTTGCTTCCTACATAGAATTAAGTTCCTGGTGGCTTAAGTATGAAAAATGGAATCTCTTAGATGAAAATATATTTTTAGTGCAAAGACGCGCATTGAAAGCAAACCATGAGTACATTCGCTTACATCAAAAGTCGATTTTGGGTGACATTGTTTCTGCCCAACATGGAGTAACAAGGTTTAATCTTTCACCCGAAACAACTAAGAAACCAGACAAAATACTTGCAGAAACAGGTCTCAAGACACTGAGCATCAGGCGAGGAAAGACAGGGATCCCCGCGAGATGGGAAATGAATGAAGTGAGGACTATCATGTCCCAGGTTGCTGCCTGGGAGCAAGCAGGGGGGACCCAGGCAGAGACGGTGGTCTCCCCGATTGAAAACACAGAACTTGGGGTTCTGAGATACCAAGGCTGCACAGAGAGCTCAGAACTGCAGAGACCTTTGCAGAGACCTCCTTAAATCAGCGCAGTGTCATGAAAGAACCCAAAAAAGACCAGAGCCAGAAACAGAACCACCTGAAAATATTAGGAGGGAACCAGGGAACTCCCTGATTTAATGTATTTTTTAAATGGCTATTTTTTTAAGAACATTAAAATAATCGAAAAACATCAGTTATAATTGTTACTTATACAAAGTGTTCACCCTGAAAGCTCAGTTCTGCAAAGCGCCTGGTCATCAGCACAGACCGACAAACAGTGAGACCGGAAGTACTCTAGCAGCCCTCACCCTGGCCACATTCTGTGGAGTATTGATTTTGTGAGGGGCACTGACCTAAGCACAGAACAGGTCACCCGATCTCTGGGCACAGGAGCTCACCCCTAATTAGAACAGAAGGCAATTATGGCACAAGGAGGTAAATACTAAATACAGCAGCAAGAGGTGGGTTGGAATTCAAAGGGAGTTATAGAAGCCTGAGCTCACAGCCCTAGGGTGGGAAATGATATCTAAGCTGAGTCCTAAAGGATAAGCAGAATCTAAGTGAAAGCAGAGGGTGTGGAATAAGTTCTGGGCTTTACGCATAGCGGGTGCAAACCCCCTGCAACAAGGAAGAGAGAAAAGTGGAACAGCAACCGTTTCTCAATGACTGATGGATTGAGTTACGTGTGAGGAGTGGCAAGAAAGGAGAAGAGGCAGGTAGGATCGATCCCCTGAAGGGCTCTACTAGCCATTTTTAGGGGTCTGTGCTCTAACCCAAGGACAAAAAAGGAAGGGATAGCGAGTGGGGAGTTGAAATGGAGTATTTTAAAAGTGTTAGACAAAAAGTTTTCCTATGAGATTTGCATTTTAGAAAGACTTCTCTGGGGATTTCTGGGTAAAATGAAGTTGTGATTATGAAGGTTTAATTTCTGCCCTAGAGAATCCTATGAAAATGACCTATAAGATTAAAAGTAAGATAGGAAAAACATATAGCGGTGCCAGGGACTAGGAAGCGTGTTGCCTATAATCCAGCATGGAAGTTCAACAAAGTTTAAGTAAATAATGACATCGGATCTAATGAAACATACATCAGATCTCTTAATATATACAGAATCATGTACTCTCTAAATAGCAATACATCTTCTTTTGAAACAGTCATGCTATGTTTATGAAAATTAATCTACTCTTGGCTACAAAGAAATCTTCAATAAATTTCAAAGACTAGAAATTTCACAGGCCCCAATGTTTGATCAAGAGGCAAAAATAAGAAATTCTAATAAAAGTGCATACATAAACAATCAATCACTTGGACATTAGAAAGAAAAAAAACAACTTTTGCATAGAACGAAATAAAAAGAAAATAGAATCTGTAATTACAGACTATTTAGAAAGTAACCAATAAGAATAGATGCATTTGAAAAATGAATAAAATAATGATCTTCCCAAAATAGTTTATGGGAAAATATTCAAGAAGCAAATACTTCTTATCCTATTTAAGCCATTTCAGAGCATAGGAAAAGGTGGAAAACTTCCCAGTTAACTTCCCAGCTGTCACAAGATTAAACCCAAAACATGACAATACTTTAAATATAAAAACTATAGGTCAATCCCATTTTTGAGTATAAGTGCAAAAATCCTTGAAATATTAACAAATTGTATCCAATCGAATTCTGAAGGACGACTATGGCTGGCCAGAAAAGGATTATTCCAGAGATGCAAAGATGCTTTAACATTAATCTATTTTAAATAATATTCACCACACCAATAGCCAACCAAAATTATGACAGTATCTTGATAGATGCCCCAAAGATTTTATAAAATTTAATTTCCATTCATAATTAATTATAAACACAATTCTTATGAAACTTGAAGTATAAAAATACTTTAACATGATGAATGACAGGTATACGAAATAAAAAGCCATAAACATGTTTAAATAATAGAACACTAGACAGTCCCATTTAAGTCTATGAATCATACTGGTTACCAGCACCATCACTTAGAATTCTGAGAGTCCCAGAAATAAGACAGGAAAATATGAAGCTTAAATACTGCAAAGGAGAAGAAAAATTTTGATGTGACTTACAGATTATACTCTTGATAACCTGGAAAATCTATAAGATGGATTTGGAAAACTATTAGCATTAAAGAGTATTTAATAAGATGGCTAGTTACAAAATAAATACACAAGCCTTCATAGGTTTACTCTACACTGTAAACAGACTATTGGATAATATATGAATAAAATTCCCACTCATACAGCATCAAAAGATCATTCAATTTCTGGAAAATAAGCAACACTAAAACTTGCGCTAACTACATGAAGAAAATTTCATACTTGTACTGAAACACGTAAAAGATGGCTTTAATTAATAAGCATGCATGTGTTTCTCAGTTGATAGAAAGAACAGTAATTTATAACTTTAATGTAATTACAATCAAAATTTGAATAGAAATTGGAAAACATTAACGAACGATGCTAAAGTTTGTACAGACAATACAGAAACCAAAGAAATTTCGAAAGAGAAGACATGAGGGGTTGCTTATTCTTGCACATGAAAAATTGTGGTATAAAAGCTAAAATAGTAAAAACTGAGAGAGACAGACAGACAGACATAGATCAGTGAAACTAAATTGAAAGTCCAAAACTGACTGAAGTGTTTTTCTGGGATTTTGTATATGTGGAAAATGTGGCATTTCAAATCAATGGAGAATTTATTAACCAAATATATTGGTTAATAGATTGTATTCAGATAACTAATTAAATAATTGGAAATATATACATACAGTCCAACTTACACCTTAGTCCAAAATTGATTCCAGATGTATTAAACCATTTAATGCCAAAATTTAAAAACATATAAGTAAGAGTAGAAAAATACAGTTGACTTCCTACCTGCTGTGAGGGAGAAGGCCTTTTTAAACATTAAAGCAAGGGGAAAACTATAAGGGAAAAAGTTGACAGATATCATTACATTAAATTTAGTTCCTAAACCATAATATGTAAAAATAAAAACAAGATTATAATTTTTGGAAAGTAACTGGGACATATATAATATCTATAGCAACTTTCATACAAAAAGAAATTAATAAAATTATCAAAAGCAAAATGTGTGAGTGCCATGAATCAATCATTAGGGAAAACATATTCAAATAACTCAGAAACATATAAAATTATGTTTAAATGACCTCATCAAAGAAATGTAAATTAACATAATGATACTTTATTTTGCCTATGAAATTGGCACAATTAAAAAATAGTTAACATGGAAAAGTTCTGTGGTATATTATTTAGTGGTAAAGAGTGGTATCAAAACAATATGTATAGGATACGATCTCAGTTGTATTTTAAAAGTATGCAGCATACAATATACGCACATATACAAAATGGACCATTTTAGTTTTTATCTTGGTTTTCTTCTGTGGTTTTAACATTTAATAGATATATGCATGACTTTTGCAATCAGAAAACATTCCAAAATGTAGAGAATGAGTTTTAAAAGTATACACCAAAAGCAGAAAGTAGACAAGGGCCGCTGTAGTCATGTAAAGTAGAAAGTCAAAACAGAGGCAAACACGTTGGAGACTGAAAGGAAACAGTCTATTTCAGAATCACTAAGGTCACTAGTGGTAGATGGCAGGGGAAAGGGAAGAAAGAGAAACAGAGCCAAACAGGGCTCCCAGCCTTTCTTTGGGCCACTGGGTGGAATGGTGGTGGTGGTCTCGCTCACTGAGATAGGATCAGTGGACCAGACGTGGATGGTCGATGGAATGCAGGTGCTGATATATTGAGTTTGAAGTACCTATTGGCTCTCTACCAGGAAAGGTTGCAATTCAGAAGGAAAGTCTGAATGAGATATACGTCTATCTCCAACTATCTATCTACTTATCATCTATCAATCTATCATCTATCTATCATCTATCAATCTATCCACCTACCTATCTATCATCTATCTATCTATCTGGAAGACGTTAACATATAGATGACTACTGGAGCTGGGATGGGATCACATGGGAGATTTTGCAGAGAAGAGGGCTGAGCCCAGAACTTTGAAGAGCACCTACATTTAAGGGACATCATTGAAGATATGGGCTGAGGAAGAAGAAATTATGAACAAGTCTGAGAGTTAAGAAAAAAGCCAAGAGAATGGACTCATGGAGTCCGAAGGTGGAGAAGCAATCCAAGATCTAACAGGCGTGAGAGCCGTAAAAACACTGAAAGATGCACCCTTGACTGCTGAAGATGCGGGCCAGGTTAGGGTGGTGCATTTCAGGCAAGAGAGAGGAATCAATAGCATCCACTGTTGCCAGAGGGTTGGGAAAGTGAAGGCGTAAGAAGTACAGACTAAGGAGGCAGTGGGATTTGGGCAAGAGCTGGTTAGATGGAGCAGTAGTGTGGGGCCTGACCAGCTACACTGAGGAGAGAGATGGAGGAGAGGAAGTGGAGACGGGGAGTGAGAGAGCTTTCTTGGACCATCTTGGCTGTGAATGGGGTAGAGGCAGAGGGTGGAAGCTACGGGGGCCATGGAGGCATTTTTACTTCTAAGCTGCCTTCAACTTGACCTTGTTTTCATGCTGATGAAGAGGACGGGTCTGTGGGGCGGGGAGTTGGGGTGACAGCGGGGAGCACAGAGGAGATAACTGGTTAGATGCGCTCTCCTAGGGAAAGAGCAGAAGTGGAGCTCTGGGCCCAGGTGGGTCATGCTTCATCTCGGCCGTGATGGAAGGATGATGGGTGTGTGTGTACGTGTGTGTGTACATATGTGTGTATGTGTGTGTGTAGGGGGTGGCTGGCTAGTGGACCTAGCTGGGGAAGGAATGGGTCAGGGAGAGGAGTCGCTTCCAAGAGCACATTCTCCATACGTGATTGGCGCCCTTTAAAAGGTTAAAGTGATCTTGCAATTGAGAGAAGCATCGTGAAAGCCAGGGTCAGCCACTGACACGGCTGTTGGACCATGAGACTCTTACAGAAGACAGAGAATGGCGACGTTGTTTTGTGTCCTCACCGTCCTACCCACCACCGTGCCCATCCCGAGTAGGTTTCTGCATCTCCCCACAACCTGGCCACCTGTCTTTAGCAACCAAGCTTGGCCCCTTTTAGGGTTTCTCCCCTTCGACTCCATGTTAGATCTTGGATATCTTTTGGCTTCTATTTTCATCGTGAAGTAGGAGCTGAATTAGTTTACTGAGGGAGATGGAAGAGGGAGTGCGATGTGGAACTTAAGATTTAAAATACCAGTTTTACTCTGTGGGGGAAGAGCATTTCAGGTAGACAGAGCAGCAGTGGGGAAGGCCCTGAGAGGGACATTCTCTGGCTCATTGGAGGAAGAGCAAGGAGATCAGGGTGGACAGGGAGTAATGAGAGAAGTGCAAGGTGAGGTCACAGAGGGAGCTAGGGGTCAGATCCTGCAGAAGGGCATTACGATGGTCCAGGGGAGGGATACCTAGGCTGTTAAAGCGGGGTGGGGTGGTGAGAGAAGTGAGATGCAGACTATATCTTGTCCCAAAGCATTTGCAGATGGATCACACTTGAGGCCAGGATGGTGCTGAGGATTTTATCCCGAGTAGCTGATTGAATGGTGTTGCCATCACTGAGAAAGGAAGATGCTAATGAAGATGAATATCCGGCAAGGCTGATCAGGCAAAAGAGAGAAGATGCAGACACGTACGATATTAAGCTAAACGAGAGATATCACAGGAGAAACAGATTTTGAAAATGGTGGAAGAAAACTTCTAACAACGATAAATCCACGTGAGTATACTAAGGCAAAATGGGGAATGCTTGCAAAAAAAATCACAATTGGCAAAAAGTAAATTAAAATATGATGAAATCAATAGCTATTTTATTTTAAAAATGGAAATAATTTTCATGATTGCTTCACCCTCTAAGTATATGTGTATGTGTATACATATATATGTATATATATATGTGTGTATATATATACACTAGATATATAAGTAAATATATTCCTAAGCCACGATTATTATATATGTGAATTATACGACTTTTGTTAGTTATTTATTTTAATGTACACATACATATGTATGTCTGTGTGTGTGTATATACAAGGAAATATATTTCTAAGCCTAGATTATTATATATATATGAATTTTACTACTTTTATTTATTTACTTTTTTTAATTATAGTTGATTTACTTTATTAGTTTCAGGTGTACAACCTAGTGTACAATCTACAACCTAGATTATACCCCATTTAAAGTTATTATAAAGTGTTGGCTATATCCCAACAATATAACCTTACATCTTATTTATTTTATACATAGTAGTTTATACCTCTTAATCCCCTATCCCTACCTCGCCCTTCCCCCATCCCTCTTCCCGCTTTCAAGAGACAAATAATTGTATTTAATTTTTCAAATAGAAAATGAGAGAAAACCGCCTAATTTATTTTTAAGGGGGGGGCGCGTATTTGATATTCTCTTCTCTCCTCGCCACCTTACGTACCAAATCATTTCACCAGTAAAACGCCTACGTGCCTTCTCACAGGCTGGCCACATATACGGTGGTGTTACAGATTTCAGGGTGATGGACTTCCTCCAGTGATGAGCTGGATTTTGTGAGAATTAAAGAAAGAAGGAAGACGGGTGGGGGACTCAGGGCAGGTATTGGGAGGTGTGTGGACAGAGGGTGGGATGGGCATCCCCTAAGCACATTCTTGGCGCTAAGGACAACAAAACAGGTTTTTTCTAGATCCAGGAAGTCTGTATATGGCATCTTTTCACTGCGGCCTTCTTGTTGAAGATTCCTGGTGAAGAGACCCCTCACAGTTCTTTCTTCTTTCACCTTTCTTCTCTTTCTTTGGTCAGAAATCTTGTTCCTGTTTTGTGGAAGGACATGGCCTGGAGCCTGTCCATCGGGTGGCCGCAGGGCCTTCCCTAGCCTTTCTGCCTGGATTAACTGCTTCCCCTACATCCGCCCCATGACTGTTGTTGAGTGCCTTTTCCTTGGGGCCCTCCTGTCACCTCTGGGCTCCATCCCTGAGACACCAGCTCCTCTGATTCTGAAAAACACAGTGGACCCCTTCCTACCATCTGGGTTTATTAAATAGAGCTGAGTGGCAAACGATTCATTTGGAAGGTCTGGGGAGTGACCTGAGGGGCAAAGAAAAGTCTCCCTGCACTTTGAAAAGGTGGCTGGCCATCTGGCCTGGGAAAGATGCTCATTTTACATTTCATGGTACATGACTGAAATCATTTACCATTAAGTTCTATTTGAATAAAATAGTAGTAGACATTTAGGTAATATTACAGGGCAATAAACATTTAAGAGTCTTAGGGATATGAGCTTTCCAAACGCAGTTCAGCCCCAGAGGCTAAAAGTGCTTCGTTCGCATATATTATACACACATATAACCTTTGCAGACTTTCGGCTTTTGCTCACATAATGAAAGAATTTTTCCCCTTTCCCTTTTCTTTCACGTTTTGAATTGTTTAAGACTTTCCTGGCTACAGTCCCCTCCCCTATCTTTCCCCTTTTTTTTTTTTTTTTAAATACACTGGGTAGAAGAAGCATGAGGGAAAAGTACTTAAAATTCAAAATGCTTCCCCTTTATCATTACCATGAATCAACACAATAAATGAGCCCCTTCAGAGCACGGTAATAAGAATTTGATAAATCATCAGCCAAAAATTAACTAGATGTCAAAACAATCTTTGGGAAGTGTGATGGATTAGGGGTGATAGCAGCAATTAATCTCCCAGCATGAGTTCACCAGAGAGACACAATGTAGGGAGATGGATGGGGGCAGTGGTTCAGGATCTACAAGGTCAGGACTCTACTGAAAGGAGTGGGCGGAGGCTGCAGAGAGAGAGAGAAGAGAGTCATCTCTGAGTCTGCAATACCCCGGCCTCCAGCCGCTGAGCTGGAGGTCAGTTCTCTGCCTTTGAAAAGCTTTCTGTCTCCAGCTGCTCTCTCCCTAATGAGGAGAGCACTTCTCCTCTTGTGCTAATAACTGCCACAAGTCAGCTCATGGGGCTCAACACACGGCCTCCGAGAGTGGGAGGCTTGGAGGGCTTAATCTACCGAGAGGGGTAGCTCCTCGTAAACAATGATGGGAAGGGGAGGGGTCTGGGAGCGGTGACAGGAGCGCCTTACCTCTGGGGTGCAGAGTTCGTCTGTGGCTGTCCCAGGGCCCAGCCCAGGGAATAGTGATACCTCCACAGAAAGAGGAGAGGCCCCTCCGCAGGCGCCAATCTCATAAATCTCCCTATTTTGGAAGAGCTGCCTCTTTTATTTGCTTTTTTTTTTTTTTTTCCAGTAGAGTTCACCATATCTGAGGAAATGGCAGTTTGAGAAGAGACTGCAAAAGAGGCCCCTGTTTTTAACTTCCTGGCGAAGGCTGGTGAGGCCGGAATCCTCAAGTAGAACCACATCTCCACGTTGTGTGATCACAGGCTCGTGAGTCTAAACTGGCAGATGTAGGGCTGTGCTGATAAGGATGGTGGTGGTGAGTGGCAGTGAGCTGGGCGTGAAGGAGGAGAAAGAGAGACACACAGTTCCATTTAGCCAGTGGGAGGATCACATCTTCCACTGTCCTGGGAAACACTGCACACTCTTGGGGGTGGTGGAGAAGAGAGCTCCTACGAGTCCTATACCAGTGCTGCCATGTTCGGGATGTACTGGGCCAGGCCATGGGAGCTGGGATTCTCGAGTTGTTCCTTTACTCCCCAAGGGAAATAGAATTCTTTACTATCAAAGATTCCTAGGAGGTTTACGTGGCCAGGGCTTTGATGCTGCTCCTGCTAAATTTGTAAGTGCTTCCTGGCTAGCTTTATAATAATCATAAAAACATTATAATGCCTGGCAACTGTCTAATGGTTTTTGGTTTACAAAGCTCTGTGACAACCCTGGGTCTTTCCCAAGGGACTCTTGATATTTTCCATGACACACGTTACTAGTATACCCCAGAATCCTAGCATTTAGCCACTATATAGTCTATTGGATACTCTTCAGTCTTCACACAAGGAAAGTGAGGTGAGAAAGGTTAAAAGATATGTCATGTATCACTAAACTGATGAGAAGGAAAAGAATACTTGATCCTCTCGGCTTTGCCTTCCAGGGCATTTCTCATCTTTAAAATCTCTAGCTCTGATATTGGAGAGGATTTGGGGGTGGGGTGACGCTCTGTAGTTTCCAACTCAACCCAACCCGAATGCACAGAAAATATGCAGAGCTGAACATCTTTTAAAGCAAAGACTTAGCGCTCTCTAGCTGCCAGGAATGAAGGATGGTAACCTGGTCTCGTCTTCAAGAGAAGGAAGAAAACTTGCAATAGAACCACGTCAGCAGAATGGAAGGTTTCCTACTGCCTCACTGTTGACCTTGAGCCAGTGACTCTGTCTCTCTGTGTGGCGATTTCCTCATCTGTAAAGGGGAACGCTAATCCTTCTACCTCGTCTGTGGTGAGCGTCAAATGAGTTTTGGGAACAATCGTTCTCCATAACTGTTGGTTAATGTTCTCTCGGAGTTGACGGCGTTGCCCTCTCTCCATCACGCCCATGAACTCTCTACTGGTTCCACAGGTCTTAAAGCAAGATCTGACTCTTGTTCTATGACTTCAAGCCCCACAATACCAAAGAAGAGGCTAAGGGTGCTGGTCCAGGCCACCCAGGCCATCTGGCCTCTGGCACTCTGGCCAATGTCAGAATAAAAGGCTTGGGAATGTCAGGGCCCCACCCTGTTTTCTCCCGTTCATAGGCTACTTCACCAAGGATTTAATGTCCAGCATTCAACCAATATCCTGCTCTTGGACGGTACTTTACCTTTTCTCAAGTACCTTCTCATAAATTATCTTTTTCTTTCATGAGAGCTTGGATTAACCTAGGCCAGTCCATCTTCCTTTTGCCTCTTCTGTAAGCAGCCTCATTGGGGAAGTTCCCAGATTCTTTGATAAGCTGCAAACACCTGCTCAGGCTATTTAATTTTTCTGCAACCATATTGTTTTGAAAGATCAATAGGACTGTGAGTTTAGAGCTGGCCTTTCACAGAGGTCCTGCTGCTCCCTCTCCAGATTCCGGGCAGGGGGCAAGGGAAGTAGGTTGTTCTCTCCTCGATGAGAAGGGGATGTGAACATCAATGGGTTCTGGAAAGTTGAAGTGGCTCTTTAGGGCTGACAGGCCCAGACAGTTCATAACTGGCCTTGTTTCACTTTGCTCAATACAGAGTCAAGGATTTCCACAGAGATTTTGTGCCTTTACTGTAAATACACTTATAAAGACTGACAGATATACACACACAGGCACAAACCTCCACCCACAGTCATACGTTCAGTACCTATATGTGGTCGAATACACTCACTGATGTAAATACAAACTGATATCACACACGCACATGGTAGCACCCATGGAGCCACACACAGAGACACCCATATATCCTCACACAGCCGCATATGCAGACATAAATGTACACTGAGACACACACACACCAACAAGGCACCAGCCCAGAAAAGAAACACAACAAGGACTTCTGCAGCATTATGCCTGCCTTGGTCTTGAGAATGAGAGGTAAGCTTCTGAGGTCAGGTGCTGTGTACCATCCCTTATCCTTCACTGCGATTCCTAATGCTAGTTCTACACCCTGGATGCTAACTAACTACGCTTCACTGACCAGATCAGGGACCGATCCTCAGTAAGCAGGTGTGCAGCCTGGAGGTCAGCCTCCGAATTACTGGGAGACATAGTGTTATGGGTTGAATCATGTCTCCCTGCAAAAAGGCAAGCTGAAGTCCTAACCCCCAGTACCTCAAAATGTGACCTTATGTTGCAGCCACTATGGAAAACAATATGGAGGTTGCTTTAAAAATTAAAAAAGAGTTGCTATGTGATCCAGCAATCCCACTCCTGGGCATATATCTGGAGAAAACTCTAATTTGAAAAGACACATGCACCCCCATGCTCATAGCAGCACTATTTACAATAGTCAAGACATGGAAACAACCTAAATGTCCACCGACAGATGACTGGATAAAGAAGATGCGGAACATATATACAATGGAATACTACTCAGCCATAAAAAAGAATGAAATAATGCCATTTGCAGCAACATGGATGGACCTAGAGATGACCATGCTAAGTGAAGTAAGTCAGACAGAGAAAGACAAAATACCATATGATATCTCTTATATGTGGAACCTAAAATATGACTTAAATGAACTTATTTATGAAACAGAAATAGTCTCACAGACATAGAGAACAAACTTATGGTTACCAAAGGGGAGAGGGGGTGGGGGAGGGATAAATTAGGAGTTTGAGATTAGCAGATACAAACTACTATATATAAAATAGGTAAACAACAAGGTCCTATCATATAGCACAGGGAACTATATTCAATATCCTGTAGTAAACCATAATGGAAAAGAATATGAAAAAGAATATATAAATATACACGTATATATGCGTATATATATATATATGTGTGTGTGTGTGTGTGTGTGTGTATATATATAACCTTATGTGGAAAGAGGGCCATTGCAGATGTAATTAGTTACATTAAGAAGAGATCACAGGAGTAGGGTGGGCCCTACATCCAGTAGGACCAGTGTCCTTATAAGAAGAGGAGAGAAATACACAGAACGAGAGTGCCGTGTGATGACAGAGGCAGAGCCTGGAATGATACAGCTGCCAGTCAAGGACCACCCAAGATGACGAGCAAACCACCAGAAGCTAGCAAGAGGCAAAGGAGCGTGGTTTGGAAGGACCATGGGCCTGCTGACACCTTGCTTTTGGACTTCTAGCCTCTGGACTCTTGAGACAATACTTTCCATTGTTGTAAGCCCTGCAGTGTGTGCCGCTTTGTTAAGTCCCTGGGGAACTAGTCCACACACAGAATTTGAAACAAAAAAGATGTATTCAATATTTTAGGTAATTTTTATATTTCGAACATCAAAACAAAACCGTCTGTTTTAAAAGAACAAGCATCAAAAATAAAGCACCACACATTCTTCTCACTGGCATGTGTAAGTAGGAGACGATAAGCCTTCTGGTCAAATCCTCCTGTGCTTCCCCATCTTCCTGGCTCAGAAACTAAGTCCTCATGGTGGCCTCTGAGGTCTGCTCGACCTCCCCCTGCTGCCTCTCTGACCTCGCGCCCCATCCCCCTCTACTTATCTCCTCCAACTGCCTCTGCAGGAGTCCTCTGCCTGCCTGGAATGTTCTGTCCCGCAAAGCCTCCTAGCTCACTCCCTTAAATCTATGCTCAGACGTCACCCTCTCAGTGATGCCCGCAACCCCTAAAAATCACCCTCCTCTCAATTCTCCTTACTTTGTTCTATTTTTTCCCCTGGCTTATCACCTCCTGGCATAGGATACAATTAACTCACTTTCTATGTATATTGTCTATCTCCCCTGCAACACATTAGCTCCAAAAGAGCAGGGATTTTTTGTTTGTTTGTTTCTGTTTTGTTTCCTGCCCAGTGCCTAGAATCCTGTCTGGCATTTACCAAGTGCTCAAAATATCTTTCTGAATGAGTGGAAACTTACTCTTCTGTGTCTCTGGTGTGCATGGCTGTCCCTCTCTGGGAAGTGTCAGAATCCCTGGGGATTTAATACATATAGATTTATCTGGGGGAATCTTAGGTTTGAAAACGAAGAAGTGCAAAGCTGGGCCCACTTTGTACTTGGCTGTGGAGGCCAGTGGATGGAGCCCTGAGCTGGGGCCTCGGGTGGATCATCTGTAAAAGACAGATGAGCCCACCTACAGCCTGCTACCCACTTTATGGTGGGTGTAGAGAGGATGGAGGAGATGATGTATTTAAAAGTGCTCGGAGGTCCTTAAACAAAATGCCTGCTATGCAAATGGAGTGTTATTACATAAACTAAAACCCGAAGTGTATCAGGAAGTAGCTGAACTGAATCACAGCCCATCTCTGAGCAATTTTTTTCCCCTGAGAAATTTAATAGAACTGCCTACGAAACTATGATGCAATTTTCTTTCACATTTTCTCTCTTATCAAGTGTTTCTACCTTCTAAATTTCAGCGCAGGTGCTGTTTTCTTTTTTTCCTGGATGGTAAAACAGACCCACGAGAGAATTTCTGGATTGGACTGGATGGGGGTAGGCTGTGCAAATCACTGGTCCGTGAAAATGCTTTTAGAATTTCTCTTCTTTTACAGTGGTTCTTACTACAGGGAATACAATGTATGACTCAGAACAAATGGCTGCATATTTAATTATGTCAAACTCTAAAGCATTTTCTGTTTCATATTTTAAGTGTGTCTTGTTGTGCAGGGGATGTTGAGAATTAAACTATGTGATGTTGCTTCTTTTTAAGAGCAGAACTACAGAGTACAGACCCTGAATACTATTTCCTTCTTCCTTTGGCTCGGGGTTGTGTTATTTAGCGCCCTCTGCTGTTCAGAGGAAGGATGACAAAGCTTTGGTTAACTGCCTAGCCTACTTCAATCACACAAAGACAGTTTTCTTCTTCTTCAGCAGATTTTAGTGCAAATATTAACCGACATCCATTATGATTCTGAATCCTATTAAGTTGCTGTTGAATGGCTCTCCTTGGCCACCCCACTTGTTTAGACAGAGCTGTTCAGGATGTTATGCAATGCCTTTCCTAATCTAGCCTATGTTCACCTCCCCAGAACTGTCTCTCATCATGATACCACCACTTCTACCCTGTGTTCCCACCATACGGGTCTACCTACAGCTTTGTGACTATGTCAGGCCTTGTGGTCCCTACAATTGCTCATGTCATCTTCAGTTTGTTTGATTCCTGCCTACCTTCCTTCCCACACCACCTTGCTAACTTCTACTGGTCCTTCAAGGATACAGTCCAAACATCATCCTCCAGGAAACCTTCCCCGACCACCCCTGCCTCCAATTCGAGCTCAGTGGCCTTTAGCCCCTACAGCTTCTTCTGTATTTTTCTGCTTGTTCTGTGCTTCCTATGAAAACACATGGTTAGTTATACATTTTATTTATTTATGTGCCACCAAACACACACACACACACACACACACACACACACACATACTCCTACCTCAGGACATAACACAGAGCAAATATTTAGTAAGTGCTGGATGAATATATGATGTTCACAGTCAGACTGTAAGCTGTGAACCAGTAGTTCAAACCCAAATAATTCCAAACCTACGATTTTTTTATTACAATAGGTGGCTACCTGGTAGACAGTGCCGAACCATCTCTAGTCCCACTCCTGCTTTCACTCACAGTTTGTGGGTTTGGTATTAGCCCACAAGAGATCCTTGGAAATTGTTGTTTTTCACCTCTGTTGCAGAAATTTGACCTCCTCTTCCTGAATCCACATATGTTGGAGGGGTTGTATTCAACCTTCCCATTATACGCAACGAGAGAGCATCCTTATCAAGAGGAAAAACATCTAGTTATTTATTTACTCAGTTCAAAAAAATAGAAGAAAGACACACTGTGATCACAATTTCTCTAAGCAACGCCATAAATACTATTATCCTCTGTGATTATTTTGACTTGATTTGAAATGATTATTCAAATAGTTACATGAATGACTAATCGAAAGGATTGTTAAGACTGCCTTACATGCGTGAAATACTTTCGCAATAATAACGAGGTGTGTAGGGAACTTATATTATGTTTTTAATTGCTTTTGTCAGTCAAAAACCTCCACCGAGCACCCACTTGAAGCTGAGTGCTGCACTGTAGCAGGCGATGGCCACACAAAGAGAGCCCAGGAAACCCACGATTAGCTTGAACACTTGGAGCACGTGTGTTCTGCTTAGTTAGGTTTTCAGGTGAGCTCCTGGGGAATCCCTTAGAACTGTCATGATTTTGTTTCAACTCTCTTAAAAATCTTGGTCAAACTTTCTGAAAAGATGACGCCCCTTGCACAGGTGTCTAGCTCCCTCTCCCTCTGATTCTCATTGAAACGACCAACACAGTCTAAAAACAGGAAAAATTCTGTTTCAGTGCAGGAAGCAGAGGAGGGAAGTCAGCCACATGGGAAACACGTGAAAAAGTTGCATCTAGATATGGCCCAGAAAGACTGGAGTTGAAGTCGAAAGGCATTAGCTTTGGAAGTAGATGACTGGGTTTCCATTTCCAGTTTTGCCAACAACTGAGACACTGAATCCCACCATTGCCACCTCGGTGACTCAGTGTTCTCATGAATAAACAATGAAGGTGCTGGCGCAAACCAGCTTTCCATGAGACCATGTTGGTTAAGGCACAGCAACCATAGAGTGAAGAAGAGCATTATTTCTACAACGAGCGATAAGGATTCTGATCTCAGATCTTTCACATACTCCTTGTGTCATGCCGGACAAGTTATTTGAACTCTCTGAGCCTCAGTTTATTCATCTGTAGAAGGGGCATAGTGATTCTTGCCTGTCCAGATCGTTGCAAAGACTAAACTATCTAATGCATGAAAAGTCCATAGCAAAGTGTCTGGCACATTTTCAGCACTGACTAAAGGTTATTCTTATTATCAGTACTATCCTTTATAAAACTAAAGGAACATACCACAAATTTGTCATTATACTTGCACCGTCCTATATTCATAAATACAATCACCACAAATCCTATCTGGAATGAAGTTGAAGATACATACATATATGTATATGTGTGTGTGTTTATCTATAAATATATATGCAATACATGTATATGTGCATGCATGGTAAATCACATACAGTACACACATATATGTGGGAAAATATTTACATATGTGATAAGGAGATGCTGAAATGACTAGAGACCAAGGTAGATAAGAGGAACTTGGGATGGTTTTCCACAGCATGTGAATTAAAAAAACAAATCTCATTTTGATAAGATGAAAAATTTCAGGATTGGTTAGGCAGAAGTCCGATCAGCTTGCATAAAAAGACAAATAAATTAATAGTTGGCTAGCTAATTAGTCTAATTGATATGGTTGGTGAAAGCAAACAAGCAAGCCCAGGAAGGGGCCCCAGGAGCCACCTGGGCCAGTGGAGAACCTGCTCTTGACCCTTCACTTCAGACTCCAGAAACATTTTGGCCATGGGTCCGTCTTCAAAGGCTGTCAAAAGCAGGTATCACAACCCCTACTGCAGTGACTCTGCCACGCTCATCGACAGGTCTATTACTCTCCTTCTGGCTACATTCCCAAACTCCCAAGACAGAATCTAATTGGGTCGATTCGTTACCCATCAGTAACCCTTATTAGGTGGAGTTGTTGAATCAGACCACCTGTTGGCTGTGCAGTTTCCTGGTTTGCACTTGGCTACTGTAATCTTATGGACTGAGTTGTGTTTTCCCAAAAAAGACAGGTTAAAGTCCTAAGCCCTGGTACTTCAGTATGTGATCTTACTTGGAAATAGGGTCTTTACAGAGGTAATCAAGTGAAAGTGAGGTTGTTAGGTTGACCCTTCTTTCAATCTCGATAAATTTGGATGCAGAGACATGCATAGAGGGAGAACAGTGGGAAGAGACACAGGGAGAATGTAGAATGCCATTTGAGGACAGAGGCAGACATTAGCGTTCTGCTTCCACAGCCAAGGGGCTTCTGGGGCTACCAGCAGTTGGAAGAGCCAAGGGAAGATCCTTCTACAGTTTTCTGAGGGAACATGGCCCTGCCACACCTGGATTTTGGACTTCTAGCCTCTGTAACTGTGAGACAGTTTTTCTTGTTCTAAGCCACACAGCACGTGGTACTTTGTTATGGCAGCCCTGGAAAACAAATACATGGGTCCTTTCTAGTCTTGTTGTTTGTGTCCATTCACATAATCCAACCTACAGCAACTCCTAAGCCAGGAACTGCTCGTGGCAGCTTTGGAGGCTGTGAGTATGGCACACAGACAAGATCTCATTGAGATGAGCCTTCACCAAGTGTCTGATGAGGTTTTATGCCTTAGTATTTTATAGCACAATTCATTTATGTTTAGATGTCCTTTCAACTATATAACTCGATAGCATCCAACCAACAGACTGTGGTTTTCTTGAGGGCAGGGACTGGGTCTTGCTGCAGGTGGGCAGGGTAGTGTTATGACTGAGAGCAGGGACTCTAGAGCCACACTGCCTGGGCATGAATCCTCCCCTCGCTTACTAGCTGTGTGACCTCCAGCAAGTTTCTTAACCTCTCTGTGCCTCAATTTCCTCCTCCATTAAATGGAGATGATCATAGTAGTACTTACCTCTTGATCTACAGATCAAGTGAATTACTTCATGTAAGGCACTTAAAACAATGCTGGGGACAATGAAACACTCCATCAATGTTACTTGTCACACACGTTTCGCATTCCCCAGAGTTTAACATGGGTCATGACGTGGATTAAGAAAGAGCTCAATACCCCAATAAAGATGTTAAAAAAAAAAAAAAAAAAAGAAAGAAAGAGCTCAATGGATGTTTCTGAGTTAGACAACAAAAAAAAAAGTGCTGTTTCGAGTGAAATTAGTATGCTTTGTCCAAGTGATGGAGGAAACAACAGAAAAGTATTGGGGAAAAAAAGCATAAAATCATAATCTTGGTCTGTAGCATTCATAGCAGAGAAAAACGTGTGCCTTTATGGTCGTGGGAGGCCTGTGTTTTCTTTAAAGGGAAAACTGGGAAGAGAGGGTCAGGATAGAGATCCTCTGAGTTCTCATATATCTCCGACTTCTTTCATTGGGATTGTAGAGGCGCAGGAGGGAAGGCCATTTAGAGAAAGACTGTTACACACCTGCTGGGTTGATAAAAGAGCAGTTTAGTCACCAGGGCTAATGATTCATTGCCTCCAAATTGATTTGGGAAAGAGGTTTTCAGTCCAATTCAGTCTGAGACAGAGAGGAAAACAATTAGCATTAACACACTGAGAAAAGAAAATAAAAAATGACCCATTGCTTTTCAATGGAATGGAGGGGACTTTTTTCTCGCAAAAAAAAAAAAATTAATATTCTAAAGACATGACTATTTTCATAGTAAGTAATGTACAATGACCCTTCACTGTTGTTTCCAAACCATTTCACTGAAGTTTCTTCATGGCTTCAAAACTCAGATAACATCTGTTGAAATGTTAACCCTGTCAGACCACAGTGAGTCCACCTCGTATCACAAAAAATGCCTGTTGGGAATCCCCTGGCAGTGCAGTGGTTAGGACCTTGCCGTCTCACTGATGAGGGCCCAGGGTTCAATCCCTGGTCCAGAAACTAAGATCCCGCAAGCCTCATGTTGCTGTCAAAAAAAAAAAAAAACAAAAAGCATGTGGGCCATTGGCCAAAATGGCTAGGTGGACAGGCCCATTTCAGAGCTAGAGGTTCTCAGCCATTGAAATCCCTGAAGATTCTTCCTTCTTGTGAGGCTTCCACTCACTGCCCTGTATAGACACGAGTCTTTACAGCCAACGTTGTAGTGCAGCAATGTAAGCCCTCACAATCCTTCCTCTTAAAAGGGAGGGAGAATAAAAGGTATCCATTTGTAAAGGCACTCTTGAGACTGTGTGTATTTTTAGATCTGAGCCCCACGTAGGACAGACAGTTAATTTGCCTGAAAGTGGGGTACCATGTCATCAGGGCCAGGTATGCCCCTTATTGCTATACCGCCTCTCTCCTGGGCTGAGAGAGCAAACAATCTCTTCCACGTAAAGTGACGGGCCAGTGGCAGTTCCTGATGTCAGTACTTGGGGTCTGGGCTGCAGATTCCCCTCTCCTCTCCACCCCCCCTCCCCGGGAAGTGGCCCCTTTGGAACTGGGCAAGGAAGACCCATGTTCAGCCCAACCAGCTAATGTTCAATTTCCTAGCAGAAGTTCCTTTTCCTTTTCCTCATTTTTTCCCCCTGAGAAACTTTCCATCTTAAGTCAAATGTGCCTCTAACACTTTCAAAAGATTATCACTTTCCTCTGTGTCATCTTTAAAATTGTATTATTGCCTTCAACTCCCCCTCAGTTTTCAGGACCTGATCCCATTCCTTTCATTTTGAAAATAGCCTGGGGCCAAGATGGGAAAAGAAACAACCTGCAAACCAATTTTTAAGCAGTTTTTAGCTTACCCAAAACTTCAAGTTATTGCACCTTTTAAATCTCGATAGATCTATTTGTAGAAATTATACCAAAATCAGCAATTTCCCTGTTCTCATCTTCCCTCAATCACTCCTCTGATGAAGCCTTTGCAGAAATCCTCCTGTGTCCAGGTGGCTGTAGGAGGCACTGTATTGGGTGTAATCAGATCCCAGAGGAGCTTTTTCAAGGAGGCTGAGATTCTTTTGACAGAAACTTTGGAGAAGTGGAGTGGGTATAATGAAGTCCAGAATTTTCCAGACTCCTCTTAATATATCCATCATTGTTCAGCCCCATCACTGCCATGTCAACTCTCTTGTTTCTGATTTAAGCTGTCAGACTCAGTAAAATTCCCCCGACTGTTTTAGCATATGTGGCAGGACACTGACAAGATGTTACTTACACCTAATGAAGGCTGAGAGCACAATAAACTATCCCAGCATCCTAGCAACCCAATTACCCCGGGTTTCCAGTTTTCCGGATCTTGACCTCAGCACTTTGAAATTCACCAGAATTTGATACAGGGATATTTAGGACTCTTGCAGTGGCCACCTTTTGGCTTTAACATCAACATGGAAGATAAATGGAGCAAAGAGAATTTAAGAAAAGAGGTAGGAACGTCACATCAAGGGTCAGAATGGATATCGCTGACCTGATAAGAATGTGTGTTTAGACTGGACGATCTTTAGTTCCGCTTTGCCACTTTCATTGTCCCCGTGGACAGGGATAAATCCAGTAGGTCGTAGATGAACAATAAAAAAATCATTTGCAGGAAAGATAAAGAGGAGGAAATGAATACTGTGCTTAGCACAACGACTGAATATAGAATGTGCTAAGCTCAATAACAGCGAAATTGATCCCCAAAATCATTATTAAGAAGGCCATGGGATATGATCCGGGGGGGAGGAAAAAACTCCCCGATGCTCTGGTGGTCTAAATCCAGTTTCATTGCAGCCCTCTGGTGCCGTGGATGGAGTCGTGCCATCTTGGCCCGGGCGTGGGACTGTGGTTGTCCCGGTGTGACTCATCCCTCTCTCCACCTTTGTCTCCTGCTGACTCAAGGCCTCTTTGGAGTGCTGGCCGTCCCCTCCCATGGCAGAGCGAGGTCACCGCCTGTTCCAGTTCACAGGGCATTCTGACATTTCCCACCACTCACCCTCCCCACAGTCCCCAGTAAGAATTCACAAATCCAGTTAAGGGTGAAACTTGGCCATTTCCTCTGTGGAACACAGAGGTTTTATGTGATGACAAGTGAGTGCATTTCTCCTCTGCTCAAGTCTCTCCAAGTCTTATACAGTTGCCAGAGGTAGGGGGTAAAAACCAGCACTTTGGCAGCCATAAACAGCCTTTTACCTTCAAAAATGCTTCCATTGTTTCTTTTTGCCTCAAAAAACATTTCTTTTTTTCCTTTTGTGTGTGCGTAGGTAAGAGGGAGAGTGATATTTAATTTTCTTTTGCTTGGTAGGAGACGAGGAAACATTTGAGGTGAAATCACAACTTGTCCAGCTCCTTGTCTGATGGGTCTGTGAGGCTCCTCCCTACCTCCCTTGCCAGCTCTAGGGTCTTGTGAATTCCTTGGCAGGTCCCTGGTCTTCTCCTGTAGGGGATTAGTCACAAAGCACATTCATCCTTCAATATCTCAATGACCCGGCCAGGAGTCGAGAAGAACTCAATTTCCTGGCCTGACTCTTTTAGACTCTGATCACTCCAGCGGTGGAGACCACTCAGGAAATAGGTGGCAGAACACATGTGCATGTTTTTAAACAGAGCGCAGAGCTCTTGCTGGTGGATGACCCAGACACTTCGCCAGGCTGTTAGCCTGCAGCGGAGGAGCCCTGGGAAAAAAGAAAAAAGAAAAAAAAAAAAGAAAAGGAAAGGTTAATAATCCTGGACAAAACACAGTGAAAAGCATCAGGGATTTGTGTGATTTGAATGGAGAGGGTCTTGTTCAGCTTCATATAAAGCCAAGTGACATCTCTCCCTCGGGTGCATTTACAGGTTGTCTCGGCATCAAGAAGCAGGGGAAAAAGGAGGGGGGTGAATAAGAGTTAGAAGGTTTGTTGACTCCATCATGAAAAGCAATACGTTTCCAAAAACAAATTCATTTTAATAAATAGGAGACTTATTTAGTAAAGGTAGTTCAGTGAGAGACTGTCTTTACCTCGGCAATGTCAGGACTCTACATAGTGCCTCTGAGGCCGTTGGCATTTTCATTTACTGGAGAATCCTGTGTTCTATGGTCTCCCTTCCCTCACTCAAGCTGGGACAGGGAGTATCAGGTACAAGCTCTCCTGCTGAAGGTGTCTGGCTTTTCTGATTGGCACTATCCCCCCACCTTGCTGAGAAGACTGACCAACTTCAGGTAATCATGAACTTTTGGAACTGGAAGGACTTGAGGATTTATCTTACCCAACATCACACTCCTTCCCGCCAGCATTTCAGGGATTAGGAAACCGACGCCCCGAGGGATCACGTGAGTTGCCCAAGGTTTACAAATGACGGGAAGTGTGATTAAAATCTGTGCCCCAGAATGACATCCACTTTATTTCTCTCTCTTCTTTACCAGCATGTCTCAAAGTATTATTCTGTGGAATAATGCAAGGGCTATAGTATGTTAATAAATTTAAAGCAAAAGGAGAGAAAGAACTAGAGAGAGCGAGAGAGAAAAAGGGAAGGAGTGCTTGATTAAAGAAGTTTAGAAAATATTGGTTTTAGCTAAATTAAGCAGATTTCTCTTTTGCAAAATGCCAGCTCTTTTTTGTGCAGCATCTCAAAGTTGACGACTTCTCTAGGACACGCTTTGGGAAATATTTCCCAGCATTCAGCTCAGCCCTTCTGTGACTCGTTAAGTTAGCAAACCGCCTTTCACTCCTCTTGGCCAACAGCTCTTCAATGGTCAACAACCAGGACAAATGTTCTATTTTGCAAAGAACACCAGAAGAGGGCTGTGAGCCCTGGGTCCTTCGCTTCTGCCACATCTATTTGTACCTCCCTAAATCAACTGCTAATCTCTCTAGACCTCAGTTGCTTCACTTAGTTGCAAACTGTAAAATGATGATGTGGACTCAGCCATTCAAATGATCTCCCGGGCTCCTCCACTATTTCTGAGTTTGGATTGTGGCGATTTTCTGCCTGGGAAAACATTAGGAGAGAGATTTGCACAGTTTCCCACTCAGGAGGTTAATCGCAAACTCTCAAGTCCTTAGAAATGTTAAAAAATTGTCTAAGCAGAAAATATTTCAGAGATGAGGCTGCTTCATCATTGATAACTCAGAATCCCCAAATTCAGAGTTTCAAGTGAAAAAAAAACATAATTAGAATAAAAGTAATCCCCAAAGTGCTTACATTTCAGGGAAAACAAAGGCACTTTGAATTCTGGACCAAAATCCAAGTCAGAGTTTCATGTCATTGCTCTAGCTGACTCCATTCTGAATTTCTGATCTACACGCTTGGTCCTGATGTGGTACTTGGGCTGGAATTCTTGAGGGTGATTGACAAATAGAAAATAGAATGTCGGTGCATTTCAGGAGACTGTATGATTGACATTGGCAAGTGGGGTTGAAAGGGGTGTTACAGACAACAAAACAACGGAATGTCCCTGGCTCTGGAAACTCCCCTTGAAACTCACAGGCATCTCTCTGAGCTGCTAAGTTTCCTTAGATCCTTGACGGACATCTTGGGGCTTCTAGACCATCATGGAGCATGATTTCTCCTCACCAAGGGCCAATGGTGGTCGAGCAACCAAGCAGGGAGAATTTAGGGCGGTTTCTTTCCCAATCTGCAGGTTTGATACAGGTGCTCGTCAAGAAGAAGGGTCCTCTTGTGATTCTCCCACTTTGTCTAGAAATGTGTAGAAAGTTCTGGATGAAAACTTTTCCCCTTCTGCTTCCACATATGCCTGCTTATTCTCTGAGAGGAAGAGGAGGAAAGCTGGCTGCTGCCCTTCCTGTCAGGGGTGAGTGTGGTTCTCAGGCAAGGCTGGCTTTGATCCTCCGGATTTGCCCTTGGCCCCTGTGTTCATCCAAGGCTCTCCGGTGTCCCTTTATCACTCCCCCCCGCCCCCCACCGATGTGCTGTGTGTGGACTTTTTGGAGTCAGCAGGAAGGGTGGTAGTTGCTGGCCGCCAGCCACAGTCAAGCACCGAAGCCACTTCACAGCCAGGGCTGCAAGCTCATTGGCTCTCGGGAAAGGCCTCATAAGATGGTCAGAGGGAGGAGTGCATCTCCTGTCCCTGACTTCCGACAGGGATGAGATGCTGGGGTGGAAGAAGGCTGGGGCAGACACAGAGAGTAGAAATAGGGGGAAAGAAAACAGCCTTTGGGGAAGCTGAACTGGGGAGATGGGCGATCTTTTGAATGGTGTTTGCAGGTATTTAGAAGCCGTTCATGCTGATGGGTCAAACTGAAATCCATTGCCTTCCATTAAGAAATTAAGCGATGTGCTCAGTGAAAGGCATTTCTTTGTCCATAACAGTCTGAGGGCACAGGGAGCCGGCTCCCTCTTCCGTAACCCTGGGTTTGACTTGCCACTGGCTTTTTTTCTGAAGGGACCGTGGAATCCCAGGGGTGGGGAGGGTAGCCTTTGAGCTGTTGCTCTCCAGTTGCTGGAAAATACCTGTCCTGCTTCCAGGAGCAATCTGACTCCAGCAGTGTTGAGAAACCCCAAGACCAACAAGTGGGTATTTGCCATCGGGGATCCCGACTTCTAGCCCATTATTCTTCGGGTTGGATGAAGCCGGGTCCCTCCATTCCCCATGTTCCCATCCTTGGGGAACACTTTTTTTTTTTTTTTTTTTTTTTTTTTTTTTTTGCAGTACGCGGGCCTCTCACTTTGTGGCCTCTCCCGTTGCGGAGCACAGGCTCCGGACGCGCAGGCCCAGTAGCCATGGCTCACGGGCCCAGCCGCTCCGCGGCATGCGGGATCCTCCCGGATCGGGGCACGAACCCGCGCCCCCTGCATGGGCAGGCAGACTCCCAACCACTGCGCCACCAGGGAAGCCTAGGGGGAACACTGTTAACGTCCCGCAACTGGCAACAATTTTCTAAAGTTAGAGTTTTTCTGTTTCTTTCTGTCTCCTTCCAAGCCCCCCGTTTTGCCTTCCTGCCCACCAGCCCTGGTTAACGTGTCTTTTGTTCTGCCTGCTGCTTTGCTGCCTGGATTTTCTGGGTATATCCTAGAGGAGCTCTCAAGAGAGCAACAGCCCAGTTTAGGAAGGAGAGGGCAAGCAAAGTTTGAGGATGCTTTCGTGGCTCTGTGACAGAATGGCATCCAGGAGAGGGTGGACAGAGCCTGTGGAAGAGAGATCCTGAGAACGGAAACTTGTTAGCTCAAGGGCTTGTGATGGGCAGATTCACCATAACTCCCCACCCCTCAAATGCAGAAAGGCTGTGGGTTTTGTGAGATTCCCAGATCCCTTCCTGCTTTGACGTGGGCCATATTTTTCTGTGTTGCTGTTGCCCGGGAAACTGTGGTCCAGCTTTGGCCTCAGAAGGCATCTCAGGGGGCTTAAAAGGCTTCCCAATCGTTGCTAAAGAAGCCACCGCTAGCCAAACAGCCATCACTCTGCAGGAAATGTAAATGAAGCAGGAAGCTGCATGTATGTCCTTCAATATTTTTTATTGAGCTATATTTGATTTACAGTGTTGTGTTAATTTCTGCTGTACAGCAAAGTGATTCAGTTATACATATGTATACATTCTGTTTTTAATATTCTTTTCCATTATGGTTTATCATAGGATATTGAATATAGTTCCCTGTGCTATAGAGTAGGACCTTGCCGCTTATCCATTCTATATATAAAAGGAGAAGCTGTGTTTATGGATTTGTGCGAAGGTAGCACCAAATATCTTTTTCTAAAAACACCTTCAAGATCAGTGCTAAGAAAGAAAAGGTACCCTTCATTCATTCATTCAATAAATACGTATTCGCCTTGTTCTAGGTGCTGGGAACATACGCACAACAAGCATCAGACCCTCAAAGCTCCTTTTCACTTCAGTCGGCACCCTCCCGAGGAGAGTCAGACCATAACGACACACAGATCGGTCAACGAGATGATGTTTGGGTGGTGAGAAGTGTTGTCTGAGTGCAGAAAGCAATACCGTGGTCTCCAAGTTTTCTGTTCTCCCCGCTAATCATAAAAATGAGACTTTAACATCATGTTGTACAACTAATAAAGCCTTTTCATGTGTATGTCACACCATCCTCCCGACAAGCTCATTGTGGGCACACCAAGTGCTGTGATCATTTTACAGATGAAGCAACGAAGCTGGGAGAGTGGGGGACTTGGACGCAGTCATGTGTCAGATACACTGCGCGCCAGATCGTCTCATTCCGCATTTACTGACACTTCCTCCAAACCTCGTCACCTCCCTACGCCTCCAAGATCGTGGGGTCCTTGAGATCTACGCTCGCCATAGTCAGGGCCTGAGAGTTAAGGATAAAGGGGAACGTATGTCAGTGGAGGAGTGTCTGCCGCCTTTCAGAGGAGAAGAGTTTTTCCCGAGAGCAGGAAAGTTCCTGAAGTGGCCTTTGGCTTAGCTGAGGCTCTGCCTCATCTCTTCCTGACATGGTTCCTGGGAAGAGAGGAGCTGGGCTGGCTGCAGTGGGAGATGTAGGGAAGGTTGTCATTTCAATGTTGTCTGTTATCCATCCACACGGCCCCTGGGGCCCTATTTTCAGACTTGTCTGCTTGCCCAGAAAGGGGCAGGCCTAAGTCTCACAGAAATTAGAAGCACATACACTTGGCCTAGGCCACAGAAATGATGAAGAAATGCATGCTGGTTCAAACCAGGCCTTCAACACTCAGGAGCAGAGGGGGGACTTTTTTCCTCCCTGCTTAAAAGTGAAGTCCTCTAATTAGAATCAGAGCTTCATAGAATATTAGAATTGCAATGAATTTCAGAGACGACAGTCCAAGCGCTTCAGTTCACAGATGAAGCACTGAGACAAAGGCACTTGGGGAGAGTCGAATGGTGATTTGGTTAGTACCAGGGCTGGGGCAGGGATGCAGCCCTCCTGACTGAGTCCAGGGCTCTTTCCTCCCCTTCAGGATGCCTTCTGCGTTCGCTCCAAAAATAACGAGCTTGAGGACTGCTCAGGCAGAGAAGGGGCTCCAGGGCTAGAGGCTGATCCCATCCTCACCTGACTTTTGTATTCAGCTTCGTGAAGGCCCCTTTTGAAGCCTCTGGCAGCCCGGTCCCGTGACTGCTGCTGGGAGAGGGAGATAAATGACGATCTGTGCAAGGAACAGCATCCTGCGTTCTGCATGTGCATCTAAGCAAGAAGAGCCTCTTAGGAAGGAACTCACTCCCTGTTGCAACTATATCATACCTTTTACAAAAAGTCACTTCGAGGTCACTGTTTTTTGTCCAGTATTTCAATACATTAAATGCAATTACTTCATTGTTGATTTACCTGTCATTACAGGCATGTGTTTGAACATGATTTATTGAGTGAGTTTTGTGCCAGTTGACTTGCAGTAGATTGCACAATATTCAAAGGGGCTCATTTGCTTGGCATTACATTAGAAGCACGATGATTGCAACACAAAGCAACGTAAATGAATTCTGAGAGCCTCCATCATTCATGTTGTCATGTACTGAATCCTATTATTATTTATTACCATAATTGTACTGTGTTTCCTGGGGCGATAAATTAGGACTGATGGGCCCCACTGACAGTCAAGGGCTGGACTCGCTCTATATAATTTAATAGGGATACTGTAGGGTCTGTGTGTTTGGAGGAGATTTTGGTAATGGTAAAAAAAAAATGAAAGGGAATTTTTTTTTTTTTTTTTTTTTGCAAAAGGTACAAAAACCTTCCAAGGTTTTTTTTTTTCTTCTTTAATGTTTTGGCTGCATTTGAAGGCCTTGACACAACCTGAACTATAAGAAAGAAAAGTTCTGCCTTTCAGCACAAGATAGTTAAAGCTCATTGCCTCATGCCAGTCTTTTCCATATCAGATGCTGACAGGTGGTGTTCACACCCTCTCACACCAACAGGGCATCCTCCTGCGTAGGGAATGTAGACTTGGCTGAGAATCCAATGGCCAGTGTGATGGGGGCAGCGTATTAACACATTCACCTACTTAAGGCTGATGGACCCTGGGTATCTGATCTAACACGGCAATGCTTCTGGAGAAACTGAAGGGTATGTTTTTCCTAGAACAACAGAGAAGGAGCAACACAGACGATAGATACAAATTTGCTTTACAAGATGTTAATGTGCTGTGCAAATGCCAGCAGAAGGTATTATTAAAATCAAACAAGGCAAATGCCGGAAGAGAGCTTAGAGGTGATCAGATTCAACCATCTCACTTACAGATGAGAAAACTGAGGCTCAGGAAGAAGAACAGTCGCTAGAAATACCCTGCTAACCCCAAGTCATATGAGAACATAATCAACTAGCCTTGTGTTGTAGTGAAGTCCAAGGAGTTCTGATGAGGTGTAGAATCAGACATTACCAAAGGGCGTGGTCAAGGGAAGAGCCCAAAGAATCTTAACCCTCCTGCTTTGTCTAAGTAGAAAGGAGTATGACTGCAGATAAGGCCAGGAAGTAGTTGTGAGTCAGTGTTAGCCAAGGATATCTTAGAATCCCCGTTTAGCATAAATCCTGTGGGCTCAATTTTACTTCAGAAAATAATCAGTCTGTCTTTGACCCCTGAACCAGAGGTCAGGGATTTCATCAGCTCCTGGAAAGAAACTTTTTGATAGTCTATGTTAGTCTTTGGTCCCCAGTCTTTATCTATTTCGATCATAAATATCCTGTTTGGGAGCTCAGTGTTATGTAAAAAAGGGGATCCTGAGGAATGAAACTAGGAAAGAAGCTGAATTCCGTTCCAGGAGTTAGGATAGAATTGCAACCAGCCTGCTCTACCTAATCTCCCCAGTAGAGACCCCACGGAAGGAGTTGTATTTTCAATTACCCAGGAGCTTAAAGGAAAGATTTCATCCCACTTGTCTGAATTCAGCTGTGTTTATATGTGGCCCTGAGCGGTTTTATTCAGATTGATCCAGACAGTGCCGTAGAATCGACGCACGGCCACCTGGTCGATCTGATTCAGTTGTTAAAACGAGGGAACTCATTGGACCACTTCCTAAAGATCAGATCCGATCCTCTGTGTGTATTTTGTGCCTATCCCCCGGGCAACTGGCATGAGAATCAGAAATCAACCCAAATAAGCTGAGCCAAAAGCCTCAGAGAGCTCTGGCCCACGCCAGGCCCACCCCACAGATTAGGCGCCAAAGAACACCTCTACGCTCGGCCAGTTGTACACATGATCCAGACAGCGCCCTGCGCACCCCGTGGGCTGGAAGTGACAGGGGGCCCTGGCATTCTCGCATCTCAAAGCAGGTGTCAGTCTTCTGTTTCACAGGCTTAAGGAGCAGTTTACAGCAGCAGCAGTCAAGAAAAAGGAGGCAGGAAATAGTAGCAGAGGGAAAGGACTTATTACCGCCCTCCCAACGGATGCTGGGTCTCTGGAGGGATCCCCAACATAGAGTGGGCCCCGTCATTTCTTTCTGGATGACCTCAGGGCTTCTGAGTTATCTCCGTCAAAGGAAAAGCTGTGTCTACCGTCACCACGTGCTGACCTCATGATCCGAGTCTTTCACCAGCAAGGGGCGGGGGGCGGTACTCACACCATTACCAAAAGGAGTCTCAAACTTGATATTTAGTCTCTGATTCATGCTTTTCCAGAGACCTTGGCTGGGGGCCTAAGCGGATACCATGTCTCCATCAAAAATTCGCTCTTGGGCTTCCCTGGTGGCGCACTGGTTGGGAGTCCGACTGCCGATGCAGGGGACACGGGTTCGTGCCCCAGTCCGGGAAGATCCCACAGGCCATGGAGCGGCTGGGCCTGTGAGCCATGGCCGCTGAGCCTGCGCGTCTGGAGCCTGTGCTCCGCAACGGGAGAGGCCACAACAGTGACAGGCCCGTGTACCGCAAAAAAAAAAAAAAAAAAAAAAATCGCTCTTGCTGGTGTCCTGTCTTTTGCAGGAGTGTGGAAATTAACTAAGTACATTTATCTATTTATATCATGGTTGTGGCCATATCAGTCCATTAGAATAAAATCACCACCACCAAAACAGGGACTGGGTAACAGCACTATTAGGATAAAAGGCCTCAAATGATAAAACAGTAATATAGATTATAATGTGGACATTAAAACCGAAAATAGCATACACTCATGAGATTCTGTATACGGAGTAGATTTTTGTGTGACCAAAGGCAGAAGCTCTGGCCCGCCCAGGGCCCAGGTCCATGATGTGCAGGAGCCCTTCACCCTGTCTTCTGGCAGATTTACTGGCCTAGTGTGAGTAAATCCCCAGGCCAGGAAGGGTAACAAAGTAAGAGGAGAATCGTGATTTGGGGTAGATATACTTACGTTTACGTTAAGAAGGTAAATATGGCAACGTGGAAGATATTGGGCCAAATGCACACCTAATAGTCAGTGGCCTGAGCCCATGGCCATGTGAGCTATTCATGTGCTAGACCAGGATCGATTTACACCAAACTTACCTCTTAAATATCTTCTTTCTTTGATGGTTTGCAAGGACAAAATTGAAGATAATTAAAATAAATTTACATTAAAACCAAGTAACATTTGTTGTGTTTAGAAATATTCTTAGCTCTCATTTCTTCCTTCCTCAATCCTTTTTTACACACACACAGAGAGAGAGAGAGAAAGACAAAGAGAGAGAGAGAGAGAGAAAGCCCTACTCGTGCTTGCACACATTTTTGTTTAAATCAAGCCAATGGAGCCCAGTGGATCTCAGGTGTGTTTTCCCCCAGGTACTAAAGATGCAAAGTAAACTGATATGCTTCAGGCAGTAGGACACAGTGGGAACCTGAATGTGTGGACTTTCCCCTGGAAATTCCTACCTCAAAGCTGAGGAGCTCCTCTCGCACCACCTAAGCTGGGTCCTTTCTTCTTATTCCTCTAAGAGATATTCTTCTAAGTTTCATGCAATGGTTTTGATCTGAAAGACCCTGCCCACAAGCCTTGCCAGCCACTCAGAAACACCTCTTAACAAGAGAGGATGACATGTCTCCTTGCTCCTGGGTCCTTGCAAAGCAAGTTAACTGCAATGAGTCCAGGCATATTTTTTGAGGTCAGAATGTGCTGAGTCCGGAGACTGGCTGATGAGGAAACACTGGTCGGCAGAAAGCATTTTAGGGCCTTTCCTTTCCTAGGAGAAAGCTCTGATGCTCTTGTCCCCGGGGTGGAGCTCTTGGGCTAAGAAGGAGAGCTTGCGCTGTGCTAAAAACCAGCTTGGGGCTTCCCTGGTGGCGCAGTGGTTGAGAGTCCACCTGCCAATGCAGGGGACACGGGTTCGTGCCCCGGTCCGGGAAGATCCCACATGCCGTGGAGCGGCTGGGCCCGTGAGCCATGGCCGCTGAGCCTGTGCTTGTTAAGGGGAGAGGCCACAACAGTGAGAGGCCCGCGTACCGCAAAAAAAAACCAAAATCCCAGCTTGGTTTGAAATCCTGATCCTGCTATCTGCCAGCCGGGTGACTGTGCAGGTCACGAGACCTCTGCATGCCCCCTTAACAGCGTGGTGATGAATGCAAACTCCTGTCTTGTAGGTCCGTGATGTCATCCATAGCAGGAGCGGAGGAAGCCTGGACAACAGAACTTTGCAAACCTTGAGGTCTGCAGCTCAGTGAGACGTTGAGAGCACTGGACTCCCAAAGAGCCTTCACTGTGGGTCAGTAGAAGAACTGAAGAGTTTTGACCGAGGACATTTTGATGCTCCAGGACAACTCCACCTGTGATGATGGAAATGTCCCGTATCTGTTCTCTCCTACATAGAAGCCACGGGCCCCTAGCACCCAAATGTGGCTAGTGCAATTTGGGAACTGATTTTTAATTTGATTCGATGTTCACTTCTTGAAATTTAAATACTCACAGATGGCTACTGTCTGGGACAACACAGTTCTAGAACAGTGGTTCTCAACTCAGGCTGCACATCTGAATCCTCCAGAAGCTTTAAAAAGTCTTGAAGCCCTGACCTCATACCATTTAAATCCTAGCATGAGAAGTAAGAGTTCCCTAGGTGATTGTAATGTGTAGCCAAGGTTGGGACCCGCTGCTCAGGAATGGGCAGGGATTTTGTTGCGTAGGTGCTTGTGTCAATCATGGCTCTTGCCTTGCTAAACAGGAGAGTGATGGAGACCGGCTTGCTCTGGGATGTAGCCGCTTGGATTTTTCTCTGTTGAGGACTTCGGTAAGTTTGCTCTTGGAACAAATTCTAGATGCCTCCAATCAGGACAGGCTAATTGGTCTTGTTTTTT
This sequence comes from Leucopleurus acutus, assembly GCF_964270905.1. Classification (NCBI taxonomy): domain Eukaryota; kingdom Metazoa; phylum Chordata; class Mammalia; order Artiodactyla; family Delphinidae; genus Leucopleurus; species Leucopleurus acutus. The sequence goes on along the minus strand of NC_139163.1, from coordinate 28,652,925 downwards.
CATGGTCCTGGGCATGTGTCTCCCTCGGCTGATAGGATTGGAGAGCGTCCCTGGGCGGGAGAGGGATGGTTTGGGGGAGGGGTGGGAGGAAGGGACGTGGACCAAGCATGCTACAAGGATAATGAGAGGCTTCCTCTCCAAGTTCTGAATAACCCTCCCTCTTCCAGTTCCCACTACACTTTCCCAAAGGGAAGCTTCATTTCATACCAGTGGTAGGAGGTCTTTAGTAGAAGGACACAGGGGGTTCCTACCTCCTTGTACAGAAAAGTATCATCGATAACTTGAAACCCAATTAGACCAGGAGGGAAACACTTTGTTGGGACTGAAGGAACCAGAATCAGGTTTTAATGAAAAACACATTTTATTTCTAAAGTAACTGGTCTTATGCTCATTCCAGAGAAAGTCCTCAGGGCTCAGAGAAGAGGAATGTAATAAAATGATAACAAGGGCATCCTGGCCCCTCACAAAAGCACCGTCCCTGTAAGTGGTTACTTCAAGGCCTTCTCCTGCTGCTTCCCCAGTCCTTGCTGGGGGTGACTGGTGGACCTTATTCTTATTTGAAGTCAATGCAGGTGAAGGCAGCCCCCTCAAAAGCTGGGAGGGAGTCTGCTGAGACAGACAGGCTCTAGAAATGGAAAGAGAGAGCAGAAGAGGTGGAATCAGATGGTCTTCACAGCCCACTAGACTGTACCTGAGCCGGGAGACCTCCCTCCCCGCCGCTGCCCCTCAGCCCAGTTCCAACATCTCACCACCCAGCTGTGGAGAAGAGGCAAGGAAGGGTGAAACAAGCCTTCAAGGAAGGAGAAGTTCTCATCTGAAGACCTAGAAAGGCTCAGAACTTCCAGTTCTGGATTTCTTGCTAATGGACTCTTCTTAGACTTGACACGGCTTCACCCTGTTTTCGCCACATGAGCCACTTGGCTCTACTGGAGGGAAAGAATCCCTAAAGAACACACAAGTGTCAACAGCTGTTGATGGTTTCCCTTTCCATCTTGACCCCGAGGCCCTTGGTACCATTGCCCAGTACTGCTCACAGCCTCCTTTCTGATGGAAGGGCATTCCCTCCACCCAGGACTCTGACCACTGCCTGTCTTCAGCACATGCTAAGTAAAAAACCTGTTATAGGTAGTATCTCATTTAATTCTCAAAATTATCTCCATTTTGTTATCTATGTTTAACAGAAAGGATAAGTGGCTTATCCAAATCCCACATCTGTTTTCTGTTTTTTAACATCTTTACTGGAGTATAATTGCTTTACAGTGGTGTGTTAGTTTCTGCTTTATAACAAAGTGAATCAGCTATACATATACATATATCCCCATATCTCCTCCCTCTTGCTTCTCCCTCCCACCCTCCCTATCCCACCCCTCTAGGTGGTCACAAAGCACCAAGCTGATCTCCCTGTTCTATGCGGCTGCTTCCCACTAGCTATCTATTTGACATTTGGTAGTGTATATATGTCCATGCCACTCTCTCACTTTGTCCCAGCTTACCCTTCCCCCACCATGTCCTCAAGTCCGTTCTCTAGTAGGTCTGCGTCTTTATTCCCATCCTGCCCCTAGGTTCTTCTTCTTCTTTTTTTTTTTAGAGTCCATATATATGTGTTAGCAAACGGTATTTGTTTTTCTCTTTCTGACTTACTTCACTCTGTATGACAGACTCTAGGTCCATCCACCTCACTACAAATGACTCAATTTCATTTATTTTTATGGCTGAGTAATATTCCATTGTATATATGTGCCACATCTTCTTTATCCATTCATCTGTCGATGGACACTTAGGTTGCTTCCATGTCCTGGCTATTGTAAATAGAGCTGCAATGAACATTGTGGTACATGACTCTTTTTGAATTATGGTTTTCTCAGGGTATATGCCCAGTAGTGGGATTACTGAGTCATATGGTAGTTCTATTTGTAGTTTTTTAAGGAACCTCCATACTGTTCTCCATAGTGGCTGTATCAATTTACATTCCCACCAACAGTGCAAGAGGGTTCCCTTTTCTCCACACCCTCTCCAGCATTTATTGTTTGTAGATTTTTTGATGATGGCCATTCTGACTGGTGTGAGATGATATCTCATTGTAGTTTTGATTTGCATTTCTCTAATGTTTAGTGATGTTGAGCATCCTTTCACGTGTTTGTTGGCAATCTGTATATCTTCTTTGGAGAAATGTCTGTTTAGGTATTCTTCCCATTTTTAGATTGGGTTGTTTGTTTTTTTTGATATTGAGCTGCATGAGCTGCTTAGAATTTGAACCTGTGCTCCTAACCTCGGCACTATTAGGTGAGGAATAGACTGGAGCTCCCCCTCGTGGTCATCGCGCAAAACCAACAGTTCCTGCCTTAATTGGTTTCCTGCCTAATTGTCATTCCTCTTCCATTATTATGGATCTCTTCTTTCCAAACCCTGGCCATTAAAGTGATAGTCTTAAATCCCAAATTTCATCCTTCTTCCACCCTAGCCCATACTTCTATCTCTTTCCAGAGAGCCCTAAACTCTCGTCTGATATCTAACTTGAAACTATGCACCCTATCCCTTGGGACTCTGTATATTAAAAACAAACAACAAAAAAACCTCACAGATCTCCCCCCAAAATTTTTTGTTCATCATTCCATTTCCTAGCATTAAACAACCTCTGGCTTTTCTCTGAAGACTCCATTTATCTTGTAACCATCTCTAGCATATCCTTCTCTCCTTCCTTTTCCTGAACTGAACAGAAGGTGGGTTGGCAAGTCTGTGCTTCCCGCCACCGCCCCCAACCATCCTTTCGTGACCTTTATCCAACGACCTTGCCAAGTTGAGATTCCCACACCAGAATCTGTAACACTTTCTTTCCCTAACCTGGCTCACAGGCTTCCTTTTCTTGCTCAAATCCGAGGGATTCCAACATGAAAACCCATCATCCTCCCAACTCTACTCAGGCACAATTCAAGTTCCACATCCTCGGGGAGCTCGCTCTCACCTCCGCGGAGCTGCTCAGCTGGGTGACAGTAAAGATTGCCGTGGGCAGCTTGGCGTTAAGTTCTCTGAAGCTAATGGGGACTAGGTTTGAATTCTGGGCCTGTCACTTGTGTGCCTTGGAGCAAATCTACAGCCATCTGCAGCTTTAATGTATTCATCTGTAAAATGGGATAATAATAATACCTTACTGACCGGGGTGTTACAGAGGTTTAATGAGATAGTACACAGAAATTGCCTAGCATATTATCTGACACTTTAACACCACAATCAACGTTAGCTGGAATTATTATTATTATTATCATCATCACTGAGAATTCCTCCACTACTTAGATCTTGAACTCGTAACATTTGCCAAGACCATAAGCTCCTCCCTGCTGTTACCTTTCTGACCCCTTCATTTCATTAAAGCAACTCTTAATTCTCGTTGGGCTCTTGCCCATCATTCATTACTCATTGGGTTCCTATTGCATTCTGGGTAGTACTCCTCACAACCACCCTCCCCTCTCAGGCCCCCAGCCCCTTCTCAGCCTCTTTCCCTCTCAGTGGATTGCCTTTCCTTTCACTCTCCTGAAGACAAGTCTCCCCTACCTGAGTTCCTTCAAGGTCTCGCCTCTATGCTCAGCACCTCTGCTTCTTCTTTGTTGTTTTATTCACCATCTCTTTCTTCATTCTTCTCACAGGCAGGGAGGTCTGCCCTTTTTCCTCATTCCAGCGAGTCTCTCTACCTGTGCTCTTAACTCCATCCTTTCCTACCATCTCTAAGCCTGTGATCCCACAAGTCTTCCCAGCGCAGTCGTCATGCTACTCAGCCAGGCTTGATGAGAATTTCTCCTCTGTAGCTTCCAGAGATCTGCCCAATTCTGTCTCCTCCCTTAATTCCTCTCCTCCTCCTCCTTTAAAAGATTCATGTGGTATCTCCTCCTTTTCTTTTCAGCCCATCCTTGTGAGCTATTCGTTAGGCTCTGCCTGTTGACTTTTACTTTCTGTGCTCTCCTCTCCCTCTAGGTGGTCTAATTCTCCTTGCATATCCATGTCGTTCACGCCATGTCTAGCTCCAGGCTGAAGATCAGGTGCACATCTCCAGTTATCTGTTGGGCACAAACTTCATGTGTCCAGTTACCATCTGACCTGAGCATCATCTGTGTTGAGTCCTCATATCCCAAGCACCAGCCCACCTTCCTCCAACTCCCTTCTTTCTTCCATATTTCTACTCATGGTACCACTCTTCTCCCTTTTTCATAGACTCAAAACTTCAGAGTCAATGTCGAAATTTCTTTTTCCTATAATCACTGCATCTAATCAGTTATCATTTTCCTTAGAGTCTCTACCCAGGATGTCTTTCATCTCTTTCTCCTTCTTTACACTTCCATTGCCTCTAATTTGATTCAGGGTCTCATCTTCTTGGACTGTCATAATACCTGCCTATGTCATCACTTCCAGATTCTTTTCCTTCCAACACATCCTATCTTTATACTATTGTTTGTACGTTACCTTCTAAAGTCAACTGTGTTCATGACTCAATTCATTAATTCAATCATTCACTCAATCATTTGTTCAATTCTAAAATTGATTGAGTTCTTTCTTTGCACAAAGCCTTGCAGATAGATAAAATAAGACACAGTGTTTTTATATAGAGTTATTAGATAATAGCTAAAATGTACACATTTAAAATGTCAGTGGTCCAACATGGTAGAGTCACAGTTTCATGCAGATATGAGGCAGGAGGAAGGGTGGGCTGTTTTGCACATACCTTTGATGTCCAGCTCTTCCATCCAGCGGCTCCATCATCTTTTAGAGAGAGCTCTGGAGACCTCTCCCGGATCCTCTGTACTTGGTCAGCAGAAAAGGGAGCACATGAAACGGTGCAGGAGACGGCTCAGAGGCCAGGCTTGGAAGTGGTACACATCGCTTCTATCCACATTTCTATCTGCATTTCACAGACAGAGCTGCGTGGGACTGGGTAACGTAGTCTACTGATACTTGCTAAAAGAAAAAAAAGAAGCAGAGATATAGGTGAGGCCGAGCAGCTCTGACACTGAGAACGTATACAGTTTTGTAAGGACAGTCAAATAAACTGACAATCGAAATATAATGCACCCATTACCCACTGACTTAAGAGCAGGTTTGAGCTTGAGTTTCAAGAAATTCCCAACTTTAGCCCCAAGAGAACTTGCCCAGTTTAACTTCCTTAGAAATCCCTTGTGTTCTAAATGCAACTGTTTGCTCCTAAAGCCCACATGGGCTTCTTTTCCCCTCTGGGTCTATGAATTTCCCTAAGATTTTTCTTCTGTGCCATCACACTTTCACCTGACAAAGTCCCACCATTCCTTCAAGACCCATTTCAAATGCAACCGTGAAGTCTTCCCTGACTTCCTTCCCCCTTCTAAAGCATTTGCACCTCTTTGTAAGGCACATTTTTCACTTTATCTTGTATTATAATAAGGTCTTAGCTCATTACCAGACCACGTGCTTGAGAGGAAGTGTAGGCTAAAGACACAGCTGCTTTCTGTATGTCCTGAAACATGGAGCACGATGTCTTGAACAAAACTGGAATACAAGACATAAGCTTCGTTAAACTGAATCCTTGTTTTTCATTGACATTTCTTGTCTCTCCAATCCTACCTTGAACTCGGGAAGTCTCAGACATTCCTAACAGGGTGTCTTGTATGTGACCTATGGAGGATGGTATAGGGATAGTGAGAGAGACTCAGGTTCTCGTCCTGACTCTACCACGCATTGGTTGTGGGACCACTGCACATATTTAAGCTTCAGCTTGATCGTATATAGAGTTGATCTAAATGACTTCCATGTTACTTTCTGGTTCTAAGAACCAGTTCCATGGCTTTCCCACTACTCCAAGAACATCCCTAGGGCTCTAGGTTGGAAGCAAATAATTCACAGAGAGCCCGGTTAACAATTTAATTCAACAGAGAAAGGTATGCTTAGTTAAGTTGAAGCATCAGATTATAAGAGATAGAGAAAGAACAAAGGAGAGAGATCTTGGATAATCTGGGGAGAGAGTTGCCCTCTGGCATGGTTAGCCCCTGTAGGGTGAGGAAGCTTGCAAAGCACAGGTTCCCAGTACTGGTGGGGAAGTGGAGGCACTGCCACCCCTGGTGTAGCCAGGAATTCATCAGTGTGTGTTTTTCATCATCATAATAATTGGGATTTGATGGATGGGGCCCAGGACAACAAGGCCTCCTGCAATGTACTGGACAACCCCACACATCAAAGAATTATTATGTTTCACACATAATTTTCAGATGCCCCACTGGACATATAGTTGGGTGAAAACCCTGTTTAGAATTATCTGAGCCTAAATCAGTAAACTTGGGAGTCTGTAGTCTATAAAACACTAGAACACATTTTTACCCTGTTTTAAAACTCACTGAAGTTTTCAGTAAAGCATCAGTTCTGTAAATTGACAGAAAGCAGTACTTTATTGTATTTGGAACTTCAACAAAAGTTGTTCATCGTTTTAGAAAATACATCACTAACGGCAATGCCATTGCATTGTTTGAATCACAGTAAAATGTTCCCATATCAGTCCACATTCATGGTCAGTACCTTCTGGTGATTACCTGTAGAAGAGCAGGTATCTGAGTATTACCTGCTGTGTTCTAGTCATGCTTGAGTATTACATATTGAGACCCTCTCCTTGGATTTCCCCTTTCCATTATTGCAAGCAGGATGTCATATGATTTTTAAAGTTATGTCTATAGGTAGGTTATATTATTTATGAATTTCACTTTAGAATAACAAATGGAGTTGTTTAAAATACTTAATATAAAAAGGACATTAGATATAATTGGGTTGAGATCCACTGAGGTAAAGAATCAAGGGGTTCATGAGAAGCTGACCATAGAAGATTACATTTGTATTCATGTCAGGACAAAATTAGCCTTTGATTCTACTACATGGACTTGAAGAGTAGAGCTTATATGTAGTTCATCCATTTCTAATATCCTCATATCTGTTGGAATAAAACCAAAAAACTCTTCTCCTAATAATTAAAATTTGCTTAATGTTCTATGTTTTACTGAACATTTGCATTTAGAATATTTCATTTGGTTCTCAAGACCACCCCATGAGGTAGATCCAGGTCATTGTTATTATTCTTATTATTTGCTCAGGAAATTGACATAAAGAGAGATTACATGACTTGCTTTAGGTCACCTCTCTAGGTACGTGGCTAATGCTGGATCCACTTACTCAATCACACTTTCTCATCATGTCACTCACTCTGGAAGGATGGCATTTTATTGGTGAATGCACAGACAAGCACACTAATTCAAGCATGGATTCTGAACAGCAACGGAGTTCGTGTCTTCTAGACTTTCTGTGAGAATAAAATGAGGTAATACATGTGAACATGTTTAGAACAGAGCTTGGCATAAGAAAGGTACTCAGTACTGATATGTTTCTCTCCAAACTCTACGGCCACAAGAAGGTACCCTGGTTATTCTCCTAGAGGCAGAAAAGACTGTGTCTATGCTCATGTAGACCTGGAAGCATCTTGTGCAAGTTAAGAGCAGGCTTACATAGAGATCTTCCTGCTTTGTCAGTGGTCAGGACGTCTCAATGAGGCATCCTTCCCAGGCTAGGTTTTAAAATGTTTCCCATTGCACCACCTTTGTTAAAGCCACTCACTCATCAAAATGAACAGGTACAAGAGCTTGAGGAGAGCACAGTTAAGCACACGTTTGGATCTGTAGCTGTTCCCTACACTACAGCATCCGTGGAAAGCTTGGCAAACAGGAAGACATCCCACCCAGCCCTGGAAGTCTCAGGGTAGGCACTGAGGCCCCAGCACATGGCTCTGGATTTCCTCCCGCCCTCATCTCCCAAGCATGGGCCTAACCTGAATAAATAGAGGGGGAGGAAAACAGGAAGCAGTAAAACAGTTCAGTGGAAAGTAAACACGCAGCAAAGGCACGGGCCTTCTCTCTGCCTGTTAGGCTCTGTGGGAGGCTGAGAAAAGCAGAATCTATGAGGAAAGGCCCCTCTTGTGGTTTTGGTCGGTCTCCCATTCTGCCCACTCTTTCCCCAGCCTGTGCATGAACATACGCTCACATAACCCTGCTTCCCCACTCCCTGTCCTTCCCCTGGAACAGGCCGATCCCGTGGAGGGTGTGCAAGACCTCAATACATTTATTCTAAATTAAACTGTGGGTAGAATGCTATTTATCAACACTTTTCTACATTGTTCATCTCCCTCTTTGTTAAGCTTTTTACCAATGCTGTTGAAAGTGGAGTCAGTCAGTGATCCAATCATGCCCCTAAATGAATCACTGTCATACATGAAAAACTTTGGACCAGGGGTCTGGAGGTCTGGAGTGTTTTTCTAGCTCGGTCTCTGCTGCCTGTGAAGTCAGATCATTCCTCTTAGCTTCCTTGTTTGTAAAATGACAGAGCGGGAATAGATGATATCTAAGGAGAGAAAGCAAGACACCCTGTGTCCTAGTCTAAGGCCACGAGCATGCAGAAGCCCTGCAGCTACCATCAGATGTGTGGACTTTAATGAAGTAGGCATGATATTTACTTGTGGGAACATTCCTCTGTCCAAGAGATGGTCTGTGTCTGGGGCAGCCAATCGAGTGTCTCAGAGCTCCTAAAAGACATCCATGTGAAACGAGCAACGTTAACCTTTAATTATTTTGAAAGTGTAGTTGTAGGGTCTTCTAACACTAATTGGAAAAGGGCAGTGAACCACTTTGGGGTGCTAGTGTGTGGTCCTACACATAACAAAACATATATTCTGTAACATACATCTTCTTTTGCTTCTCCAGATCTTAATCGTTCGAGGAAAGATTGCTTTTAATGGAGGAGAGAACTAGATAACTTCATTCTCACACTGACTTCTTACTCTGATCATGACAGTTATCCCAACATTCCTTTGCACATGAGATTTGTTGAACATGACCTGTGGGCCAAAGTGATCTACAACCTCAAGAAACATCCTGAAACCTTAGACCATCTCTGCTCTGGCACAGGGGCGAGGAGCTAGGACTCTATGGCTGAATGCCTCCTAGAAGTTGACCAGATGGTCACCATCAAGGTCCCTGTGTCCTCACAGTGGGAGAGTGACTCCTTAGGCTTTGCCATGACTCTGGACCAGTGCATTTCCATTGTTCCACTCCTGACAGATGAAACTTGACTTTACATCAAAAAAGCTCTTTCCTATAACCCCTCTTGGGTACTAATAGGTTTTTGGCCTGAGGTTTACTGCATTATGATTTCTTGATGAAACTGGGGAAGGAGAGCTATGTTTTCAGAGGCTCTGTCAGTGCACAGCAGGTCCCCTCCAGACAAGGAGGCTACTGTGGAGTAGAAGAGAGCCTGCTGGGGCAGATCCCAGGCGGTTCGATTTAGGAGGTGCACACAGCTGCCAGGCACTGCAGAACGATCGTGATGTGCCGTAGGAATCCAGGTTTCAGGAGAGAGACTGAAGCACCGGATTCGCGGACTGGCTCCATAGGAGCGTGGCTGGGGTTCTCATTTCCCTCCCAGTTTTAGGGTATGAGTTCCTCAGTAACTTGATGGTGATTTCAGTGTAGTCCTACCCTGCCTGGTGTTTCCAAAGTTGATTTTGACTTCCTATCCTCTCATTCCATCTTTACCAACCTGCAGAGTTTCCGGGCCCAGGACCCCGGGGACCATGTTTCCTTTGAACTTTTTGCTCTTGGACTGAGGTCAAACGGATACCTTCGTGACCTTGGAAATGCAACTATTGCCAAGTCCCTGTACCACTTTGAAGTGAGTCACGATGCCATCAACATACTATCAGGATGGTCTTTGGAGCGTGGTATTATATTTGAAACAGAAATGTATACTTACAAATTACTAACACTAGCACCCCAAAGAGGTTTGGGATGAGAGTAAGTCATCATCCTGTCCCACTCCTCATGCATCCCCTGGTCAATTAAATTACTGGAATTCATATTATTAAAAATTGCATTTCTGAAAGTGTAATTCTTTGCATATTGGTCTCCTCTCTAGAAAGAAACATGAGCCAGGGATTATATCTTTTCATTTTTCTAAAAAAAAAAAAAAAATCAATGTTCAGAAAGAGTCTGGCACATGGAATTTCTTTAACAAATATTTATCAGTGAGTGAATGAAATTCATGTATGCTGATTTGAGACATGATACCAAAGAAATATATAACCTTAGCCAAATTTCTTCATATCTATAAGCATCTAATTCTATGTCTCAAAAACAAAAGGACTTTTACTAAATGATTTTGGAAGTTGCTTTTCACTCCAATATTCTAAGATACTTTTTCTTATTTCAAGATATCTGGGGTTCGGTTTTGTACAAATTACTATACAAGGGAAACAATAAAGTTGAAGTTATGGGCTTGTCTCAAGAAATACAATAAGTTAAGTCAATGGCGTTCCTAAGGCCCATTAAGAACTTTAACATCTTTCTCTGTGGTGGGTGATGCAAACTGCATTGTTCATTTATGCATTAATAATTCAGTGCCTAGGGCTAAAATTAGAGAGAGGGAAATATGAATACTGGCAGTGATTTTCCCCTCTGTCAAATATTAAAAATGAGTGAATGTGGTTAGGATAGGTATAAATAGTCATTAAAGGGAAATACTAGATTCACATATTACCATTTTTTTTTATTTGCCTTTAAGAAAGATCAGAAAAGAAGAGATTTTGAGTCAATTATGAAGAAAGAAGAGGTGACAAATGAAACACCTCAGAAAGAGAAGAAACACAGGAAATAAAGAGGCTAGTTCTCTCAGCTGTATCTCTAACCCACTGCAGTCACCACGTGAAAAGAATTTTGAGTAGAAGAAGTAAAAATGCTTTTATTGTACAAATCCTTTGTCTGAAGATAATAGAAGCCTACCTGTGGGAATTCCAATACCCTTCCAAATATTTTTTGGAAGAATCCAGAAGCTTCCAGGATTAAAAAGAAGTGCAGGGTAAGGCTTGATTTGTCCAGTCACTTTCTGCACCAAGTTCCTGCTCTGGAATGAATCACAGGCCTCTACTCTCTCTCTCTCTCTCTCTTTTTATTTTTTCTTAATTGCAGTATAATTGACGTACCCTGTTGTGTTAGTTTCAGGTGTACAGCAAAGCGATTCAGTTATACATCTATATATGTTTTCTTTCAGATTATATTCCATATTCTTTTTCAGTTCCCACCTCTGCTGTCCCTTCCCTACAGGACCTTTCCTCATGTATGGACACACCTTCCTTCTTGATTCATCAAACATCACTAAGCCAATGTGACTGTGTGTAATAGACTTGGTGATATTTGGGGAGTAATGGAGAGCTCTGCTGGATAGTACAGATGCACATGTAACGTGAAGCCATGTTGTCAGCCTTCTTGCCATAGAAAAGTTTTCAGAAATACCTTGGTCCTGCCAGTGGTTGGGACGGCTTTTACCATTGCTCTAGAACTGTCTCATTTCCTCTCCTGCTCTCCATCTCAGATCTCCATTCTCTTCTGAGGCATCAAAGAGAAAATCGTGGAAGTTTTCTGGGTGGGATTTCCCTTAATCATTAGGCTTCTGTTACTTTTGCATAATCAGAAGAGTCCAGAGAGGCTGAGTGACCAGCATCCCCTCAATACTTTCTTTTCTAAATGGCATTTTCCTCTTGCTTAACATATGTATATATAACCCCTTATACTTGTCTTCATAATGATGTCATTTTTTTGTCATCCAAAGTGGCCTGAGTCATATTTTGTGACTACCCAAGCATACAAATATTCCCTTTGCCTCTCCAAATTTGGCCGTATAGCAGTGTCACCTGAGGAGCATTTTCTTTTCTTTTCTTTTTGTCATAAAATATGGATATTTTATTCCAGCTCTGGGAAATGAAAAACAAAGAGGAGGAGGGAACACATCCTTCCACACACTATTCTAATTTAGCTGACATTAATTCAGAAAAGCTAAAGCAAATATATATGTGCAAATGTATACATATTTATAGATACACATACATATTTTTTCAGATTTTAGTCTCATCTGTGTTCATATTTTTATTTTTATTTTTTTTGTAAATACCCTTAAAAGTCACCAAATGCATCCTAATACTTCTACCTCTGTGTCTTCATCTATCATTTAATATTGTTTGGATTGTATTCAATTTGTGTTTTAATCACTTATGTGATTTGTCTAACTGTACATTCAAAGATATAAGGGAAAAACTTGGTTTAAATTATACTCTATGCATCACAGTTACCCATTACATGATTTTTTTCATCATTATTTGCAACTTCACACATCTTGTAGTTCTCTATGCAGGCTATTTCAGCTTCTAGTGCTGTACATACCTACATCTCTGGATGGAACGGTCCGTGATCCATGAGCTTGGGGTCAGGCATAAACTGTGTAGCACCTGAGGTGGATTCTGGTTTGGTCTTTGTTTCAGAGCTGAGTTCTGTTGGCAAGGCACAAAGGTTGTGAGTTGTTTTTGCAGGTATTTCTATTTCATCAGAGCTTCCTAGCTTAGTTTTTTCTTTTGGTTCAGGAAATGACTCCTTTTTGTTGTTTTTTGTCCACAATGATTGAACTGCTTCATAAATTTGCTGGCTTATAGCACATGCCTTTTTCCCAGTTACCTTTGCAATCATTACTGATTAAACAGGGTAGAGAACAGTTGCTCCTAAAGTGGCCAGTCCCAGTGGATAAGCAATTCTCTTAAACCTAGAACCTTTTCTTGCTGAAATGAAGGCTGCCAATCCTGAATCTGTAATCACTCCAATTTTCGGAAGAAAGTCTCGAGGTGGATTCTTCAAATAGACATATGCATCTTTTCCAAATTATACTGTATCCATTATCCCATTTTTCACAAAGACATAAACACCCTTGCACCAGCCAATATAATGACCAGTTGTAGTGCGGATGGATGCAAAGCCCATTTGTAAGTCACCGGGCTGTTCTTCAACAGAGACTGGAGAGGTGGCGCAGTATATATGGGGAGCTGCTTTGGTTTCACTAGCTGCTCCTTGGACTCCTCTTCTTTGGCCACACGCACTCTTACAGATGCACATATCAGACCTGCTGGCATGGTTGTCTCCTTTCCCATCCTAACAGCCGCCATAGCTTTGGCCCTCTCTGGCCAGGTATTCGCACGGAGAGTGTCTTGAGGAGCATTTTAAAAATGCATTATTTTGGGTACCATTTTAAGCCTAATAAGAAGGATTTGGGGAGGGGGGTTGATTGAGTTCAGAGCCCATGAGTCTGAAATTTTCAAACTCTTCACACATTATGCTTGGGTAGCTGGTCTCAGGACCGGCCATTCAGAGCTGCTCCCAGAAAGCACGATGGTCCGCTGTGGTCAGTCCAGTTTCCTCTGTTCTTTCACTCTTTCCCTTCCCGCATATGTATCCTGCCTCCTCTCTCCCTTCTGCTTTTTTCTCTCTTTCCCTTTTCATCCATCAGATATGAAGTTCCCAATATGTGCCTGGTACGTGGCCTCATACCCTCGCTGTTCTGCCCTGTCGTGTTAGAGTCACCCCACTTTTCAGTCTTCCTTTGCCTCTACCCAGTCCCAAACACCCCAAGTTCTGAGAAAGCAGCCTCTCCTTCAGAAGCATCTGTCACATAAGTCATCATCCCCCATCTCATATCCAGATATTCCAGGAGCATTTGAGCCATCTTTCCATAGTGGCTGTGATATTGCTTTGGAAATAATAAGACGTGAGTCCTGTATCTCATTTGATGGTGACCATTATCATTTGCACTGGACCTGCTCTTCAGTTCTATCTTCTTTAAAATCATTTATAGCTGAAAATGTCTTACTGGCCCAATGAGGCTGACGGCACCATTTATAATAATTTCTAGATAAGAGACAATGAAGAAGATTCATCTCATAGGAAACCAGCTTAGCACCTCCCTGGACAGTCCCAGGCCCAGGAGGAGGACACTCTGCTCAATTTCTCCCTCACTTTCTTTTTTTTAATTTTAATGCAATGAAAGCCAGACCATTTAGGAATTATTCTAATCCCAGTTTCAAGTCCCATCCTCTTCTCCAGTCATGCACGTATTTAGATTTTTATTCCTTCATTAACATGGGGAAAATGCAGACCATTATGACAGTTAGCAGACATAATTTTAGACAAATACAACTTATTATCAAATCAGCCTGCAATAAGTATTTGATGAACAGGGCTCTTCAATATAACTTCCAACACTAATTTAATGAGAAGTATCAAATGAATTTTTTTTATTCTGATATCTCCCATGAGACAAATGATACTTTGCAGGCCTATTTTTAACAAATGAATTATTGACTTAAACTGGCACAATTAATCACAATATAATGGGATCAGGGGATATTAGGGGCTCATTTGTCACAGCTGATGATGAGTACTGACTCTTCTGAGAAATGAAACTCTTTCATCACTCCTAGATTAACAGTTACATGCTTTCAAATTTCAATCATAAGGAACTGGCAGCATAGAATGAAAAGGAGCCAGACCGGAGGAGAAAATGGAAAAGGAGAATACAGAGTTTGTTGTTTGCAGTCAGAAATCCTACTTCTGCCACGACTCTTCAGTGAAGATAGGAAAATGATTCATTGGAAAGGCGGTGCTAGTGATGGGCAGAGAATCAGGACGGCAATTAACATTCTTGTGATCTGGGCTTAACTCTCCTATTAAAAATCTGTGTGACTCCTGACAAACTGCTTGACTTCTCTGAACTTCCTCTTCTTCATCTGCAAGATAAATACAGCACAGTCTCTCCAAGGAACGTTCTCATGAAGATCAAACAAAATAACCTGTGTCCTCATGTTTTGGACAGTTAGAAAGCAGAGTTCCCTTCATGTGATGCTTATCATCCCTTTAGGAATTGTTTGTTTTCCATCTCCAGGACTCATACCTACTAGATATTTTTGACTAATTGAAAAAAATATGCAGTAAAATGTGAAAGCCATATAAGGAACTCAGAAGGAGTAGGTTAGTCTGCTAACTCGACAGGCATGACAACTAGTCTCTCAAGCCCTGCTGTTATCAAAAGATGAGTCAGACGTGACTGTTGTTTTCTAGGAGTTCACAAACATATTAGGCAGACAGACAAGGAGTCACATCATTTAGACATATGAAAAAGTAAAAAGGCAAGACAATGAAGGATTTTTTAATATATATAAAGGCATACACATAGTTAGAAAAAAAAATAGTACAGAAAGGTTAAGCAACCGGTCCCTTCCCTATATGGTGACTGTACTTCCCAGTTTGTCCAATTCATTCCAGGTTTATGCTCATTTCCCCAGCATAATTGTTAATGGCATCTACTTTTACTCTCAAAATTGTCTTGATTTGACGATTTCAGTCAAACTAATCTTAACCATTTCTTTCTTCTATTTTGTTACTGCCAATATCTAAATAATATGATTATATCTTTATCTTCTTTATTTATCATTGTTATATAGAGTCCACTGACTTCCTACCTTTCTAGAGATTGGTGTAGCTCACACCCTTCCTGATTTCCCACCTTTTCTCCCAATATAGTTAAGTAAGAATCCTAAGTTTCTTCTTCTGTCCAGTCTGCAACTTTAAACATCCAGAAGACAGTCTGTAAAGAAGAGCTCTCTGGGGCTTCCCTGGTGGTACAGTGGTTGAGAGTCCGCCTGCTGATGCAGGGGACACAGGTTCGTGCCCCGGTCCGGGAAGATCCCACATGCCACGGAGCGGCTGGGCCCGTGAGCTATGGCCGCTGAGCCTGCGCGTCCGGAGCCTGTGCTCCGCAACGGGAGAGGCCACAACAGTGAGAGGCCTGCGTACCGCAAAAAAAAAAAAAAAAAAAAAAAAAGGAATAGTTTTCTGGGCTTCCCATTTTTGCAATGGTATTAATATCCCATCGTTCCCTTCATTTCTACATCCTCTTCTACCTCTTAACTGGCATTTGGTATGCTTTTATTTTTATATCATCAAGGTTGATTTTTCAACCTGCTACTTTACTTCTTCTTATCTGTGAATTTGCTACTCTTTTTCCTTGGTTACCTTTCCCCAATATGTCTTTCTGGGAAACTCCTTCTCACTTTTCCAAGATGCAGCTAAAATACCCATTGCTCGGTGACGTTTTCATTCAGCATTTCAGTCAAGCCAATTATTTCAGCTTTGTGCTTCCACAGATTATAATAGATTCCACTCTGCTACAATCACTGCTTTACATTGCAATGCCTCCTACTGAGTCTGAGCTCTTTGGAGAACATTTCAGTGTTCCCCAAGACAAGCAGTGTTCTTGGAAGACAGTGACCATTAGATAAAACATTTTTGTTTTTTTTAAAAAAACCATGTTTGTCTATATCAGTAAATATCAGTTCTGATTCAAAATGGTGTTTGACTTAAGCTCCTTTTGTAGCCTCTTACTTAAATACTTCTTCCTGAAATACCAATTAACGTATAGAATAAGATTTTTAAAAACCTCATGCCACCACCAAAATTTGACACTGACAGATAACCAGTGGCAAATACTTAATAAAGGCAGGGCTGATACTGTATAGATGCTTCAGAAATAAAGATTTGAGTCCAGGCAAGGAAGTCTGACTAGCTGAGGGAAAGAGAATATGGAATGAATAGAGGAAGAAAGAGTTTATAAACACTATGATAACAACCAGTTACATAAAAGAACATCATTTCCTCCTTACTTGGAGATATATATATATATATATATATATATATATATATATATAATCTCCAAGTGAAATGACATGGAACATTTGTGTCCTCTTCTGGGGAGAGGGATTTCCTTAGGTTGTATGAGGAATATGTTTGCATCTTGGGTGGAGTATTATTTTTCTATTACCTTTATTTAAAATTTAATATGGTTAAAAGATGTATACAGGGAGTCCGCATTGACAAGGGTTGGACTGTACTGGATTGTTTTATCATCAACTTTGTTAACATTTCCTAGAATCCCCTTTCCAGTTAGAGACAGCCACAAGAGGTACTAGTATGAGACTGGGGAAGTACAAGGTTATGGTGGCTTGGCTGTGGTGACAGACTTAGAGGAGCCAGAGGGTTCCAGCTTGTCTTTGGATCCTTCAACTCCATGTCCAGCTTTTCTCTTCAGCTGGTGTATCGTCAGACTCCAGCTTTTCTCTTCAGCTCGTCCATGGTCAGACTCCAGCTTTTCTCTTCAGCTGGTGCATCGTCAGACACTTCACTGGGACTTACGGATATCTTCCAAGATTTCTCTCCTCCGACGGCCTCACTTTAGTGGCTGGAAGCACTTCACTTCTCAGAGTAGCCTGTTACCGACTCCTCTGATCCTCGACATCCCCTTTCAGACATACACTCCCCGCTCCTCCCATAACTGTGTCATATCCAAGTGCATCATCCCACAACTCATAGTTTTTCTGCTTATGTGACTGAACGTCGATTGACACAGTTATCATTGGAAGAGACAAAGAAAAGAGTTTTAGGAAGAAAGGGAGAAATTCACAGAGTTACTGCAGAAGACTGTAACACATATCTGTACTTTTTTTTTGACCAAATAGAAAAAAAAAAAAACCAAGTTATGTAAATCCTGAATAATATAATTAATAAGGTAGTACGTGTAAATGTGTATATATTGATCTTTGTATCCTGCAGAGAATACTCTTTGTTTTCATCATTAATAAAACATTTATGAAATATTGATCTACATTATGTCTCAAAGAAAAAATTAAAAAAAAATTATAAAAAGCAGACACTTGGATCAATGGATAAGCCTGAGTATTTGTAACAGATGTCACTGATGATGGTATGGTGCTGGATTAGAAAAGATGTGAAAGGTAGCAATCAGTACAATTCAATACGTATTTATTTAATATTGTGACCTTGGGAAGGTAAATGGACTTGACCCTCACTTCCAGGTACTTATAGTCTCACAGGGGTGTGGGTAGGGCATTTGAGGCAGGTCTGGTGTTGAAATTGAGCATTGTGTGTCTTGGGGCTCATGTTGGAAGGTGAGGATGTTTTGTGTCAGGGAGTGATTGAAATAAGATTGTTTCTACATGAAGAAATCAGACAGTGAGAAACCTAAGAGCATTTTAATTTTATCCAATTGAAAGTGGGAGTTGCTGGTAGTTTGAGATGTTTTAGGAGGATTCACTTCATGGGCATGTAGGACAGATTGTGGTCAGGGACCAGGACTGGGGACACATTGCAATGTGGGATTCCACTAGAGAGAAGGGCTTTGTCACTTGAAAAGAAAAACTGACCTGCAAGTAGTGTTTTAAAAACTTGGGGGCTGTGTTGAGATGGGGAGGAAAAAGAAGAAGGAGTCAAAAGTGACTCTACCAATTTAAAACCTGGATGAGTGCTAGACTGGGGTCAACACTGACTGGAATAGGTTATTAGTGTTTTCCATTTTCTAAAATGCATTTTCAAACTTTCAAGAAAGATAATCACTTACATACATCTAACCTCTTGCCTCTAGAATCTTGTAGAAATTACCAAGAGATAATAATGCAGCTTATTCTGCGTTGGAAACTAGGAAAGGATGCAAGACAAGCTCCAGAAACTTGGAGGAAATTTTACTGGCTCAAGTGAGGGTAAAAATCTATCGTGTCTAGCCAAGAAGACATGCATTTTTCTGCATACTAAAGAACAGTTTGCCTGGGAAGTAAGCTGAAGAGACCCAATCAAATCCCTTCAATTCCCCACCCACCAAAGGTTCTGGGCAAGTGGAAGTTTGAGAATAGGCTGTGGGGTGGCCAGGAAGGACATCTGCACCCTATCAGCTGTTCTTGGTACCAGTTGGGTTCCAGAGGCTGCACCAAGCAGGTGGCCAATGGCGATTCTTAATCCTGGCACAGGCAACAGAGAATGGAGAATGGTCCCTACAATTTCTGACTGCCTCACCACTCCTAAGACAAATTCACCTGCAAAAAGACCAAGTCACCTCCAAGCCAATACCTCCATTTCTCTAATGCTGGTGAATTCCAGTGCTAGTGAATTCCCTCTTTTCTGGGGGGACGAAAAGTATTAAAAAGATTGTTTTTGGTACAACATCGATGACAGAAACCATGTCGGCTCATAATACCTTAATATCTTCAACTCTTAACTAACACAACTCTTTTTTTTTTTTGCAACGATTTTTAAGAAATGAAGTATAGTTGATTTACAATACTATATTAGTTTTAGGTGTTCAAAATATTGATTCAGTATTTTTACAGATTATACTCCATATAAAGTTATTATAAAATATTAGCTGCACTCCCTGTACTGCGCATTACATCCTTGTATCTTATTTGTTTTGTATATAGTAGCTTGTACCTCTTAATCCCCTTTCCCAACTTTTCCACTCTCCCACCCCTCTCCCTACTGGTAACGGCTAGTTTGTTCTCATATATAACCCTTTTTAAAATGCACAAATGGAGAAAAACCACTAGCACAAACATATTCTACAGTTTAAAATGATACCATTCTGCAGCATACGAGCAAGATTCTTCCTATAAAACTCAAACTGCTGCAATAGATGGAGAAATCACTGAACATTTCTAATGTATGTTCTCTATAACACTCAAGTAGATATTACATTTTTGAAATTTGAGCAATGTCATAGAAGTAACAATACGAAATCAGGAAAGACTGGATGAAATTTAAAAAAATGCAACTGTAGAATTTAAAACCTCCATGTGGCAGTGAACAGCTCAGTGGATACTGCCAACAAGCTGAATGTGAAAATAAAGGCATATTCTAGACATTCTGCCAGAATTCAAAGGAGCAAATAATAAATGAAAGAGGTTAGGGAACTGTGAAATGATCTGGGAAATCCAAAATATTCGTAGCAAGGCGTGCCTTAGAAAGTAAAGCAAGCAGCAAAACCATAGAAGAAAAATTTCTTGAGACAGTTCACAGAGCACTACCAGCAGTGAATAAAAATAATACCTTAGACACGCTTGACAGAATCTGGGATTTAAGAAGAATTTTCCCTTATTCAGACCTAGATCTATCTTCCTGCCCGAATTTGACACTCATGTTCCTGTTTAAAAATGCCAACATTCACTAGATGTCTGTAATGGACAATTGATTGTACTATTAGAAAGAAAACAATACATGTCATCAAAAATGAAAAAAAAAGAATTTAAAAAATTACCAACATTTAAAATGTGTAAATGGAACTCATTTGCTTGGGTTTTGAAATGAGTTGATAAGGTTAATGCAATTCTAATACAAAATTTTAAGAGGATGTATAATTAATCAAATGAAAGTTAATACTTTAAATCAGTGAATGGAGATGATTATTAAATAAATGGTGTTGGAATAATTGGCTAACTGTTGGAGAAAACATCTAGATACCTGCTTCATATCGTTTGCCAAAGAAATTTCTAGATGGATTAAAAAGATAAACATAAAAAAAATGAAATCATGGATGGCTTAGAAGAAAATGTAGGTGGGCATCTATCTGATATCACACAAAAGCAAAATATAGAGGAACATATTAATAGATTTTAAAACAGAAAAGAATGAAAACTCATATTAACCAGAAGAGCTATAAACAAAGTTAAAAGTTTTATGATAAATTGGAGAAGTATTTGCACTACCTATATAGACAAAGGTATAAATGTATAAATACAAGTGTATAAATATGAAGCTATGAATATATTTGAAAAATCCAGAAGAAAATATTAAATTCCATAGTAGAAAATGGGCAAGAAGCATAATAAATAAGCATTTTCAACACAGGAAGAATATGGTGGTTACTCACCAGTGAAACTGGAAGAATATAACCCATAGTGTTAGGAGCAGGTGTATCTGAGTTTGAAGATTGTAGGTGATTTTTATTTTTGGTTTTGTTTTGTTTTGTTTTTGCTGTGAACATGTTTTACTTTCTTATTAATTCTATTATTCTTGTTATACTGAGCTCTTAATCACTTAACTTCTTATTCATTTGACCAAAGTGGGATGATCAGAGGTGGGCACTCTCGAGAAAGGAGAGGCAGAGGGTGATTTCAATTTTTCATGGTAAAGTGATAATGGGACATCCAGGTATCACTTGAACATGGACTCCAGGATCTTGGTGATAGGGTGAGGCTAAAGATGCAGAAACTACCGTCTCTGGAGCCTACGTGGTGAAGCCCAAGAGGAGCCAGTGCTTTCTGGCACTGCGGAATGTGATTCTAGCATTTGATCTATGCAACCCCAGTATTATGAACCCAGATTCTTTCTACTTTCCTCTCTTGGTGTATGTTGGTGTGTACTGGCTGCCTGACCTGCAGTAACTCATTTCTCCAATAAAATATTAATGAATGAAGATCTATATTTCATACTGAATGAAATATTTAAAATGATCATTATGGTTATATTTCCATTTAGTTATTTTTCTTGTTTTGTGGAATGGCCATTGAGTGCAATCTTTCAGGGCTGCCTGTCCCTAAACAATGGACACTGAAGCCCTGCACTCACAGCATCAGGCGTTATCTCAGTTCTTGCTGCTCAAAGACACATATAACTGAATTTGTTTCAGACCCTGTGTTGCAAAAGAGAACGTGACATGAGATATGATGGTTCCTGGGGACAGTGTACCATAGGAACACAGACTACCAGCTCTGAGAGCGATCTACAGTTGGCCTCCAGGAGTGTAATTTTTCCTTCTTTCTTGAGCAAAACTTGTACTGAACTACAGAGTGCCATTTTGCAATAACTACAGGGCCGAACACGTGGCTCTGAGGGAAAAGCCATGAGAGTATAGCAGCTAGCAGGTCGTGGAGTGCCTGGCCTCTGCTTCCTGGGCAGAGGCCTGAGGAAAGCAACACAGGTCTATAAAGGCAATTTTTACAGCAACTGAGAACCCAGCAGGACGTGGAGATGGCAGAAGAAATCATAAATATAGTAGCACAAATGAAGCTAAGAGGGTTGGGGCTGGTGCACAAGGGGCCACCTGGCTATAGAGATGTCTTAGTATCACCTTGCACAGACCAATAGCCAAGGACCAGGAGGGAGATGGGCATTTCAGTTGATGCCCCTCTAGGCAGAAGACATGAAGGTCCAGATGCTTGTCCCAAAGGCCTTAGCCTTAATAGACTTGAACTTGGTTGCAACCCCAGGGAGGTAGGGGAAGAAGAGTTGAAATGACTCATTTGATGATGAGTTTATAGCTCTCAGGCTGACTGGGGGTGCATACTGTTATTAAACTGATGTCGTAGACTCCTTCCAGCTAAATCAGTCTGCCCATCAGCTGGGTCTCCTTACACTGGAATGAGGGCAGAGCTGGAGGGGAGAAGACGGTGGCAGCAGGCTTTTGAGAAATGGAAATGCAGCCTTTTGCACTTTGCTGTGGGTCGCAGTCAGGATGGAGGGAGCTCCAGGCCTGGCTCTTTGCATTCTTGAGCAGAGCTTGAACCTTAACTGGAATTAAGGCGGTACCTAAATACCTCAAGGGGATCTGGTAGCCAAAAATGCTTTTATTTATGGGCATGTCAGAAAGTTAGGATTGAGGGGAGAGGCCTTGGTTTACAGAGGAGAGGAAATCCAGGGGCCCAAGCATGGAGCTGGCCCTGTTTTCATTCACTGGTTCCAGTTAACAGCTTCTCACAACATATGCAGTTTACATTATGGTATCCGGCACATGTAGGCTTTGGCTGCGATTACCTCCTGAGTTTAGAATTTATGACGGTGCAAATAGACACTGAAGCAAAGAGCAGGCGAGTGGGCACGCCAGAAGAATGACGTTGGCGGGGTCGGGGTAGCCTTTCTTCTGTTTCTTCTGGGTCATGTTTGCTCTGTCCTCAACAACAGAAGAACAAAGGGATCTGCTTTTCCCCGAAGGGAGGCTGGGCAGGAAATGAATACTCTGAGACTCTGCTCCAAAATTAGGGAGATGTAGTTTCTCACCCTTTCTCTTTAGGTTCCCTGGAGCAGCAGGATGCTTAAGAAAGGAAGGGAGGCTACTGAGCCTTTTTTTTTCTTTTTTTCCTCTGAGAAAATGAGGTCATTTAAGCAAGAAAATAAGCAGACTTGTCATTTAATAGCAGGACCCAGAAACCTTATAAATACTTCCTCGTTAGGGCAACAGAGAAATTTACAGCCAAACTCAAAACAGGGTCCTTTGAAGTAAAGGGCGTTAAAGTTGAGTAATGGCTCTGAGCAGGCTAGCTGGTGTCACTGATGAATAATGCTAGGAAAATACATTTGGAGAGTTGATCCAGTCCCTGTGTGATTACATTTGGTTAAGCTGAGAGTAATGTTTTTTAAAATTTTACCACAAGTATTTATTTGTATTATTCATACATATTATTCATACATTGTGAAATAGAGATCTTGACGTTCAAAAGGTGTATGTGTGGAGATCATTGGGCTTCTGGTTTTAGTTGCAAGAATTTCTAGTTTGCTATAGGCATTGCTACTAGAATGGCAATACCAGGAGTTTTATGTAAAGGAACCTGATTTTGTGAAGCAATGAGAAGAAAAAAAGACAAATATGAATTTTATAAGAAAATTAACCATTTTTACGTACAAAAATAAAAATATTAGCAGAATTTCATAGATACAAAAATACCTAGAACTCACATCTGCCTCTTATATGTGGTATATCGTGTACCAGTCAATCTCATGATAAAAACAAAAAGCTGAAGTTTATAACAACGTTGTGTTATACTGGACTCCTATAATATAAATTGTCTTGAAATGAGTAGGCAGAAAAAATGGTTCACATAAAAGCTCTGTCTAAATATTTTCTTTAAAAGGAATTTATATGTCAGGGGTACGCGTGTGTGTAATAAAAGGAAGGGAATGTAGCCAGTTTAAAAGTCTATCTAGGAATCATTATGCTTAGTGCTTTACAAATACTTATATCTGAAAGTAAATGTTGAGTGAGGAAATCTCGTATAAGGAAAGAGAAAAACATGGGGTAGGGTGATTGAAGTGGTTACCTGAATACCATATGCAAATTATAATTACATTATTTAATGTGCTCTTCCAGTGTCCTTACTTCTTATACTATCAGTGCATCTTTGTGCTGGAGAGTGTGAGGCAGCATCTAACACAATTCTGGTCCTTTTTGTATTTGCACCATCAGAGGAAAGAGAAGAGGCAGTGAAAGAGAGCTAACATTTAGTTAATCACCTGCCATTGGCCAGATACTGTCAATGAACTTCATCGTTTTTGTTTCCATTTTATAGATAAGGGCATTGAGGCACAGTGAGGTTAAGTGATTTCACCAAGATCGCACCTCTAGAGAGAGGTTGAGCCTGATGTAAAACCAGGTCTATCTTCCTTCCTCTGTCCTCATCCCACTCGACTCCCTCTGGCCTTAATACTCACCTGTCTGTCTACACTGCTTTTGGTGGAGTCACCAAAAATCTTAGTTGCCCCATTTGACTAGCATTTTTGAACATTTTCCTTCTTTTGTCGGTAGTATTTCATGTTGCTGACCATTCACTCCTTTCCTGAAACTCTTTCCTTCCTGAAGTTTGATGGCTGTATTCTTCCAAAGTGTCGACCTCTTTGGCTTCGTTTTATCTGATATAATTATAACAAATGGTAATATTCATAGCAATATTTATTAATATGTTCTAAATACTGTACCTTGTCTCTCATTTAAATTTCAGAGCTACTCTATGAAGTAATTATTTTATTTTTAAAAATTTTTTTTTATGTTTTTTTTTTTGTAAAGCGTGGGCTTTCTCTAGTTGCGGCAAGCAGGGGCTACTTTTGGTTGCAGTGCATGGGCTTCTCATTGTGGTGGCTTCTCTTGTTGTGGTGCATGGGCTTCAGTAGTTGTGGCATGTGGGCTCAGTAGTTGTGGCTCGCGGGCTCTAGAGTGCAGGCTCAGTAGTTGTGGCACACGGGCTCAGTTGCTCCACGGCATGTGGGATCTTCCCGGACCAGGGCTCGAACCCATGTCCCCTGCATGAGCAGGTGGCTTCTTAACCACTGCACCACCAGGGAAGTCCATCTATGAAGTAATTATTATTAGCACCAGTTAGCAGAGGAGAAAGCTGAGGCTCTGAAAAGTTTCATAAATGGAATAAAGTGATGCAGCCACTAAACTGTGGAGCCAGGATAACAGCTGAGGTCGTCAGGCTCTAATCACAAGTTGGCTGGGATCCCTGTGCCTGTTGACATACTGTACACTCCTCTCTTCTCACTCTACACACTTGAGTAATTTCACTCAAGGTCATGCCTTCCTCTACCTCCTAAACGTCAATGACTCTGCATCTCTCTTGAGCTCTAGACCCTGAGTCCAGCTGCCGAGATGGACCTTGTCACCTGGACACCCCCCAGGGCCTTCACACTCAACAGGTTCCAGACGGCTCCCTCTGTCTTCTCGCTGTCACAGTTGAGGCTGTCACCTTTCAGGCAATTATTTAAGCTGGAACCTGGGAGGCGTCCTTCGCGTCCTCCCTCTCTTGACTTGTTCACATCCAAGGCAGGATATTTAGAAGAATCCTTCTGAATCTCTCTCACGCTTCTCTACTCTCTGCTCTCATGGCTTGGGCTTGAATACAGACTCCCATTGAGCCCGTTCTCCCATTGAGCCCGTTCAGGACTCTCCGTACCTGCATTCCCGCCTTTTAGCTTGAGGACCTCTCTCTAATCTGCGCGTTGTGATCTTTGCAATATCAAGTGTAGCGTCATATTGAATTCTTCAGGGTTAACACAGTAGCTTCCTTCCTTCCTGCCTCCTTCCCTCCCTCTCTCCCTTCCTTCCTTCCTTCCTTCCTTCCTTTCTTTTACAGCAGTAGACTCCTATTTGCATTGAAAACTTATGAGAAACCCTGAAAAATACAACCAATAGAAGCAGGGAAGGAGGCACTGAAGCTCACCTGTGTGGCCCCCTCCCGCTTCCCTTAGTGTCTTCCTCCACACACTCATGGGTGTGTACTGACTGACTGCCAGCTCTGCATGAGCCCTGCCCTCGGCACTGGGAGTAAACCAGTGAGCAAAGATAGGACTGTGCCCCTGCCTTCATAGGGCTTACATACTAGCTATGGTAGACATATAAGGAGATGGGTGAGAAAACAAAAAATAAGTGAATGTATACAACATCAGACGGTGATAAGAAAAATTATTCACAGTAAGAGACTAGGAAAAGCTGGAATGGGGGTTGGTTTGTCACTTAAGGTAAGGTGGCCAAGAACAGCTTCTCCAATAGCTTGATCTTTGGTCGGAGACCTGAAGGATGTGACACAGAGGGTCGTGGATGTGTTGCTCGAAAGCCCTCCAGGCCTAGGGGATGGAGCGCCAACACCCTGAGGTCTCAAAGCCAGGAGGCCAGTGTGGCTGAGTGGATGAGGGGGTGGGACAGGGCGTGAGGTCAGAGAGGTGCAGGGACAGCGGGGCAGCCACACCGTGCGTGGAAAGTCCTTGTGCGGACTCGGATACCCCCGTCCTCTGAGTGAAGCAGGGAGCCAGTGGAGAGTTTTGAGAAGATCAACACGATGTGATTTAGGTTTTAAAAATAAAACGGCTGTGTTGGTGGTAGGCAATGGGGAAGCAAAGGTGGAAGCAGAGAGACCATTTAGAAGACAGACCTGAACACCTGCGAGAGATGCTGGTAGCCTGAGCAGGAGAGAAAAGGGTGAGAGGTGGCGTTTCGGTGCAGATCCGGGGCACTGTCGGAAAACTACACGTCTGGGAAAGAAACACATCCACACCTTTACAAAAACCCAGAGAGTCTCCCCTGACCAGGTCCTCATCCATGCCAGCCTCGTGGGCTCCCACCGGCCCTGCACTGCCTGCGCCACAGTGATGCGTGTCACCTCCAGAGCTCCCCGGCCTCTCCCCAGCCTCCTTGTACCTTTGCCTGCCCTGTTTCTTCTTCCTCCATCTTGACCACTTTCCAAACTCAACCTTTAAATCCCAGTTTAAATATCACTCCCTCTTTGAAACCTCCCCTTATTCCCCACATCTACTTGGATGTTTCTTCCTCCATGCAATTTAGCTTGTTCATAATCCCATTCAAGCAATCTCTTGGTGTCTTGCAATTAATTGCTGCGTTCTCCCCTAAGTCCTTAAGCTTCCTAAACGTCTAGATTGAATCTTTTCGTCTCGTCTTCTCAGGACCTACCATGATGCAGGCATATCATGGGCAGTTTATAAGCACTTATTGAATAATAAAGAAATGTTTTCACTTCAAAACTCATTCCGGAGTGTGAGTCCAACTTTAGTAATAAGACCGTCAGGGCCAAATGTTTCTCTAGATTTTTTTTCCATGGCATGAGTGTAATTTTGGCATGTGACTCCAATGGAACAATTGCAGGTTTGCTTTTATGAGGAATTTGCACGTAAAGTATCCACCAGCAGGATCCCTGAATTGGACAAATGGGAGCTGGAGGAGATGTGGCATTGACATGGAAGATGGGCCACCCGCTGTTTGGGACTCCTTGGCCATTTGGAGAGCTTTTCTGAAGTTAAGTGAACTAATATAAATTGAATGTTTGTGATAAAACCTTTACTTTCTGCATCTTATGAAACGTATTTGGAATACTACACCAAAATGCCATCATCCCACGTGAAGAGGTGCACGATGAGATTCACGATCCATCCATGATTTGCACATCAGACGCTTACCCTGAATTGAGAGGTTTCTTTAGAAATGGACATCTTTGCTTCCGGTCTAGGCCTTGGTTTGACACCATGGCTTGAGGTGTTATTTGTATCATCGCATGTTTCTTTCAAAAGTAAAAGCAAACGGCTTCCCTGGTGGCGCAGTGGTTGAGAGTCCGCCTGCCGATGCAGGGGACACGGGTTCGTGCCCCGGTCCGGGAAGATCCCACATGCCGCGGAGCGGCTGGGCCCGTGAGCCATGGCCGCTGAGCCTGTGCGTCTGGAGCCTCTGCTCCGCAATGGGAGGGGCCACAGCAGTGAGAGGCCCGCGTATCGCAAAAAAATAAAAAAGTAAAAGCAAAAATATTTGGATCAAAGACTTCCATTTCACAACGGGACTCGCAGAAATATACGTGGAGCCACGCTGCAGTCTGCCAGCTGTCGGTTGTTAGAAAAAGCTTTGCTGGAAATTAATTTTCAAGTGCATTTTTAATAGTTGTTGATTTAAAACCAGGGAATAATGAAATGAAACAGATTCGAAGTAGGAGCTGCAGATTCCTAAGGATGAGAAATAAAAAGTATTATGCACTATTTCTATCCAGGCAATGTGTTAGACAGTCCACATATTCTGTCTCTTTTAATTCCGCCAACAGCTTTTCAGGGTATCTTATTCTCTTTCCAAATAAGAAATTAGAGGCTTTGAGGTCACATAGCTAGTTAGGAAGGAGAGCCAGTTCCAGAACAAAGTGCTGTCAAAGTACTAAGTTCTTTTCACTACATCCTGCTGTCTTTCTGCCTTGCTTATTTCTTATAATGAACACTTTTATTCCTCAGATACACGCACTGTTTAAATAAGCTTTATTGTGGTGTTTACAAATCATCTTTAAATAAGGTGATCTTATGTCTTGGTTTGCCCTGGATGGATACCCCTGGATTATGCCTGTTGCCTTGGTGAAATTACTAATAACACTGCCTTTCACTCTCAGAACTGTCCCAGTCTGGAAGGTAAATTATGTGGTCACCCTCTCTTTGGACTTGTAGATCACACTGCTTATTCGGTTACTTCCTGGTGAATCCTTTGTCCAAGCCCTAAGGGTAGTTTTTTTTTTTTTAAATCTTAATGGCTTAGTCCCTAAGACCATCTAGATCTTCATAAATGCAAGAGAAAGATCCGTACAGAATCATTACACCACAAAGCCAACAAGGCAACACGAGCTGATTTTAGTTCACTGAACAGATTGAGTGAAATTTTTTCCAGTTGTTCATCTGGAGAACCAGATTTAAATCGTGTTGTGTTAGAAACACTGATATGTTAAAAATGTATATGTATAAAAATGTATATGTAAGAATCTATATACATATATAGAGATATAGATTTATATATATATATAAGTTGTGTGTACACACACACGCACACATACACACACACGCGCATCATGAGGGAGAACAGGTCTCTGAAGATTTGGCAGTTGGTAGGCAGAGACCCTGTGACTTTCAAATAAGAAAGAAGTTGATCCTCTAAGCCCTGTACGAAAATAACTTATTCTGTATTTCTTACAATCTAGAATCTTCCCTTGGATGGTAAAGCATGCCCCTGCTCTGGTTTATCCAGGAGTAAAGCTAGAAAACCCAACCGTTCTTTTGCCTTAGTAAGCCTCGTCACAAGGATGAAGATCTGGTGATAAACCTTTAAAATGTGGGCTAAGCAGTTTCCCTGAGCCATTGCACTCTTCCCAGCCACTGGCTTACCTTTGTAGGGGAGCCATTCTTCATCTGTGCCAGTTATCCTTGTGGGACTCCACTTCCTGTTTTTCTCTGGCTAATTGAATTCCCCAGCGAGATGAAAGCATTTTGAGCTGGCTTGAGAACGGAAGAGCCCAAATGCATAACTGTAAATACTGATGACAACAGAATCTCATCCCTCCTCTTGTTATTTATTTTGAGATTTTTGCTGGAGCAATAGTTTTACGTTTGACATTTATATAGGTCATGGTGAGTTAATAGCCATCTGCCATCTGGGGACGCTTGTGTAATGAACATTATAGAAGACTATGGAAGAATGCCCTGGCATCTCTGATTTGCACACAAGCTGAGATGGGGCTGGTCTTTACGATATGCTCTCCCTGTTCACACTAGTCATGTGGTCCACGAAGGTGCTCGCCCACGGCCACGCAGGCATGCATGGTGCCCCGGCAGCCTGGGCTGGGCTGAGCCGCAGCTGAGCTCTCAGTCATCCTCAGGTGCACCTTTTGGCAGGTAGATGAGCTCTGACTTTCAAGCTATGGACTTCAAGAAATCTCACATGGATCTAATGGTACCTGGGCTAGACAATGGGCTTCCACTGAATCCTGCTAAGTTTGTGTTAGATTTTCAAAAGAATCATGACATAGGAGAGTGGTCTCCAACCTTTCTGGCACCAGGGACCAGCTTTGTGGAAGACAATTTTTCCATGAACGTGTTGGGGCGGGGCGTTGGTTCAGGCGGTAATGTGAGCGACGGGGAGTGGCGGGGAGCGGCAGATGAAGCTTCTCTCACTTGCCCACTGCTCACTTCCTGCTGTGCGGCCCGGTTCCTAACAGGCCATGGACTGGTACCGGTCTACAGCCCAGGGGGTTGGGGACCCCTAATATACGAGACAACCTCAAGTGTGTTGCCTGCAGACAGTCTGGAGCCGTTAAAAGAACACATAGTGTCCAATTAGAAGACTCGCACTCATTCAAATCAGACCCTCACTTGAGTCCTTTAAGCCTCCATCGCTTCATCTATAAAATGGAAATACAACATCAACCTTATTTATCTTGGAAATTATATGAAACACCTAACACACCACTTGGCAAATAGAATTTCCACTTTCAGTTGTTCATTTTATTTTTTTTAATTCTTCTTTATCTCCCCTACCTTCCTAGCAAGGATAGGGAGCCCTAGGGAGGTAGACATAGGTAAGGAAGGATGGAAGGAGAAAAGCTTCCTTTTAAGCCATGCTGCTTCTTCAGTTCTACCATTAACACCCTGGTCAGTGAGGGCCCGAGAGATTCTGATTGACGTTACAACGGCTGGTTTGTGGGTATTGGTAAGCTCAGTTTAGCTCTTCCCAGAGGTGTGGGTTCAGCAACCGATGGAGCAGAAAAGTGCTTCACTTTATTGCAGATATTGCATTTTTTACAAATTAGAGGTTTGTGTCAACCCTGCCTGGAGCAAGTCTATAGGCATCATTTCTTCCAACAGCATTTGTTCACTTCGTGTTTCTGTGTCACATTTTGGTAATTCTCAGAATATTTCCAACTTTTTCATTATTATTATATTTGCCATGATGGTCTGTGATCAGTGATCTTTGATGTTACTACTCCTACTCACTGAAGGCTCAGGTGATGGTTAGCGTTTTTTAGCAATAAAGTATTTTTCAATTAAAGTATGTACTTTTTTAAGACATAATGATGTTGCACACTTAATAGGCTACAGTATAGTGTGAACATAACTTTTATGTGCACTAGGAGACCAAAAAGTTCTTGTGACTGAATTTATTGTATTATTTACTGATTGCAGGGGTCTGGAACCGCACTTGCAATATCTCCGAGATACGTTCCAGCCTTTCTTTGTGGGCTGTTGCCTGAGAGACCATGCAAATATTGGATTATTTTGTCCCCTGTGTGAACTATTATTTAATATTATTTTATCAAGTATTTACTGCCCGCTCTGTGCCAGGAACCGTGCCAAGCTTCAGACGTTGATCTGCCCTCTTCCTTCGTTCTTTCTTTCATCCAGTAAAGATAAGATGACATAGAAAAATTTACACTCCCTTTTGGGAGTCTAGGTCTCTCTGGGCCCCACACGCCTTATTTGTACACTGTAGACAATGAAATAGATGTTTTCTGGTCCTAACATTAATGATTCTAAGTCTCTCTACCCAGTTCCTCTCATTCTTATTATTTCTTTCTTCTCTGGACTTGCCTCCCTCTTTTCTAGGCTTTTCTACAGACTGTACCTGAATGGCCATATTGCCAGTGTTTCCATGATTAGGTAAAGGAGGCCAGCGACAAATGGTCTTTCATAAATAGGAAAGGCACCTTGCGTCCATTCCAAGAGGTATAAGTTGACAGAATCCCATTCTTGCCTCCCGAACCATTGTCTCTTTGGCTCTGGAAATACCCCAAGACTTTTGCACATAGGGCTCCACAGCAGTCTCCCAACCACACACCAGCGATGCAAGTTTTTTTTTGTTTTTTTTTTTTTGCGGTACGCGGGCCTCTCACTGTTGTGGCCTCTCCCGTTGCGGAGCACAGGCTCCGGACTCGCGGGCTCAGCGGCCATGGCTCACAGGCCCAGCTGCCCCGCGGCATGTGGGATCTTCCCGGACCGGGGCACGAACCCGTGTCCCCTGCATCGGCGGGCGGACTCTCAACCACTGCGCCACCAGGGAAGCCCCAGGAATGCGAGTTTTAAACGTCGGCACTTTACGTTTCTATTCATCAATGTTTGCATATCGTTTACAGAAACTGTAATTCACAGGTCACATCGGGCATTACACCTCTCTCCCTCCGCAGCAGAGTGGGGAGCTGGGCTTCGGGGAGTTCCTGCATAAGCCCAAGCCTTGTAAAGAAAATAATAAAATGAAACCAAAGCCCAAATCAGCAAAAAGCAACAGGGACATTTCATTTCATTTCCTTTATTTGGAGTTTAACGGTAAGTCACTCTTTCTGATTAAGGAACTTCAGAGTGGGAACAAGGGCCTTTAAAGAGAAACACGTTGTGTTTTGGCAGGAAACCTTAATGACTTAGAATATAAACCTTTGTCAAAGGAGCGTAAGGCCCTGAAGTTAGAAAGGACCAGGCTGAGTGCAGGAACTCACACTGGGACGTGAGTTTGCTCTCTGCTCAGGCCAGGAAGCGGGGCGCCTGGAATCTCCTTCTCATATAAATGAGCCGGCTCTATAGTGTTTAATGGGGAGCCTATTATTTTTCCTCGACTGAAGCCAACCCTGAACTTGATGAGAGCCCTGTGCAGACGTGCAGGGGGGAAGATGGCAGTCATGTCCAACGATCAGGTGAATTTCTCCTCTGGGTTTGGGAAATGTCATCAGATGCAGGACATCTGGCCAGCTTGTGGGGACCATGGGGGTAAGCTATAGAGCTGGGAGTACATTATTCTCATTCATGTATCTTTCATTGTTTCAACGTTTATTGAAAACCTTCCACGTTTCAGACCTGACCCCAGGCCTTGGGACACTGTGGTCCAACAGGTGCTCATGGAACAGACAGTCTCTCGAAGCAAAATGTTCCACAGCCAGAGAAGCACAACACAGTGTGGTAGGCACGGTTTTTGAAGTTCTACGGGAAGGCAGTTGAGGGAAAAATTCCTTCTGCCACAGCTGGGGTAGCGGGGGAGGCAATGGAAGTCTCTACAAAGGAGGGGAAGTTTGTGCTGAATCTACAAGCACGCATAGAAGTTTATCGGGTGAAGATGAGGAAGCACCTTTCAAGCAGGAGGAAAAGGCAGACCCTTATGTAAAACAAAGGCCTGTAATTGAACCGGGCTGGAGTTCAGGATGCTACGCAGCGAGGGGTCCAAGATAATACAGTTCCGCCTATAACTGTGACTTGATTTTCAGCTCATGGTATACAAGCACTTTGACTCATGATTTCTTTGGAGGTTATGCATACACATATATGAGCTCAAGACATACATGTGTATCTGAGAGCCCTCGTGATGCCTCCTGCTTTAGCAAGTATTTCCCATGCCTCTCAGATACTAGGACTCTATCTGCTCATCTTGTCTACTTTCGAAGTTTAAGAAAATTCACGAAAAAGTCACAAACAAGGATAGAAAATATAGGGCCTTTTGTTTGTTTTTGTGGTGGTGAAATCCAACTTTTACCCTAACCTGGAATCATCCTATGGTCTCTGCCTTATAGTCAGGAAAAAAATCTGTTGTTTTTCTTTTTTAAAGCAGCTGAGTGTACCATTCATTGCAGTTAATATGAGTTATCATTATGAAACAACTCAGAGCAGGGTGGGTTCAATGCTACCTAGGTCATAAAGCCAGAGCCAGGATTTTGCAAGAAATATGATCAAAGTTAGGTCAAAATGGCAGGAGGTACATATTTAAAAAATAGAATTAGAAGTATGTGTGCCAGACTGGGTATTGTGGAAGTGTGTTTAAATTCAGACGATTTAGACCCAAACCCAACTGTAGCCTGTAGTGGAGCACGATGGGCTCCTGGACCATTCATGGCAGACCTCATCCTTCCCCTGAGCCCTGGTGGAGTCAGCAGACCCTGAGGTCAGAACACATGGCTCCTTTCCACGGGACCACCGCAAGTCCAGAGAAGGGAACTACTTCTGACGTTCAAAGGATGCAAGAGGTTTTAAAACTTGTGATTCGCGTGGAGAGATTGGCCAAGGTGACTTGAACTCTTTCATCCAACAAATGTACGGAGCACCTATGTGTGGCAGTTACTGTAGTAGGGAAGAACAAGCCTGTCTCCAGGTTAGATCTGTTCCTTTTTCTTTAACCTTTGCACCCTGTTGTTGCCTGTGCTTAGTCATGCTGACTCTGCACCTTTTGTAAAAGAATGTTGCCTACAGTCTGAAATATATAGGATAGCCTATTCTCAAAGCTCTGACCTTTAAGAGTCCATTCATAGAGAGAGAAAAAGTTGCAGAACAGGGAATAACATTTGTCTTTTTGGATGTTTACAGGAACATCGTGACCTTGAACTACATGGACAGCTGCCAGAGCGAAGGATTCCAGCACCAAGAAGTCTGTAACTACCAGCCGCACCCCTCCTTCACCTCGCCTTCAAAAATGCTTTGCTGAAACCCTTTGGGAAGTTCGGGGTTTTGGGGGCATGAGCCACCTGTCTTCTTGCATGGCCCTGCAATAAACCTTTCTCTGCTCCAAACTCCGATGTTTTGGTGTGTTTGGCTTTACTGCGAGTTGGGCATATGAACTTGTGTTCTGTAACATTACTATCCCCGGCGCAGTGGCTACCAGTACACAGGACAGGAGAAGTGTTCAGGGCGCCTCCTGTGGTTCTGAGGCTTTGGCCTTGGGCAGGAACAGTCCACTGAGGGATGAAGTGGGTGGTTACCTGCAAGGTGAGCTCCTCTGGCCGAGTCTGTGCCTGAGGAGCTGGGACCACCTGAGTGGGGGTGGGGCAGAGCCATTTTCTAACTCCCACAAGGGTTTATTATGCATCCTTACAGGTCACGAAGGTGGTCTTTGCACTCATGGAGGGGTCTTGCTCTCAGGTGGGGTGAGAGAGGCATTCAATAGGTGGACATTTTGTAAATGAGAGAATGTCTTAAGTGCCGTAGGTGGTACCTCTGATGCCCCACCCTATCCTTTTGGCCCACCTCTGATTACAGCCTGTCCCCATGGTGGACAGACTTTCCTAGAGCTGCCAGGGTTCCCCTTCCAGCCTACATCCTGTGTCTCCCTCTGTCTGCCACAGGGTTTTCTCAGATGCCCCCTAGGAGCTCCTTGACCAGAAGCGGGCCAGCAGTGAGGGGTGGTCCATGCTTCCAGGGGTAGGCCTCAACTCACAGGGGACACCAGGGGTGGATGCGTGAGTGCCCTAGTCTCCCAAACTTCTAGGGGCATGGCCCCGGGCTGTGTTCTAAACTTTCCTCATCTTCTCAGGAGTCTGAGTGGAATCAAGCTCCCTCTTGCCTACTTCAGGGACCATGATAATACATGTCTATGTTGGCTTTTCCTCTTTTTCCCCTTCCTCACTTCTGCTTCCTGGGATCACCTGCCAACTAAACGACCTACCTTGCCTCAGGTTCTGCTTTTAAGGAAACCCAGACTTAAGACACTCTTGATGAAGGAAATAAAAAATATGGTGACTAGGAGTTGGGAGGGAACTATTCTAACTAGAGAGGCTTCCCTGAGGAGATGGTAAGTACATTGGGATGATCACTAACTTCTTCAAGGCAGACTGTGTAAACTGTCATCAGGGCCCCGTGTGCTTTTTTTATCTGGAAAGATAACTGTGACGGTAACTTCCAGATTTGGGTTAATGACCACCTGCCACCCCCCAATGAATACCAGCGTCATCCCGTGGACAGCAGCCTCGCCAGGCACCATGGCACCTGCCAAAGATGACCTGTGCTTCCCTGACTGGAGAGCAAAGCCAGTCCCTCCGACCTCCCCTTGCAGAGTGACTCCCGAGGGACAGCCCAGGAAGGCTTCTGACACAGCTTTGATGTCACATCCGGGAGTCTGCTTCCAAAAGGGACTCAGGACCTTGCACCAAGAAAGGCAGAGGAGGTGGGATCTGAACTGGTCATAAAGGCAACATGGGTGAAGTAATTCACTAAGAAGGAAAGGAAAAGTGAGGACACACCCCCTCCCCCTGGGAAGTGGAAAAACTCGGGTGTTGGCATTGAGGCAGGAAATACCATGTGTGTGGCCTTAGATGAACCAGCCTTCAGCTCCGGCTCTTTCCCCCCAGTTAGGACTGTGTAGGGACGTCTCAGGGAACGCCTGGAGGAAGACAGCTTCATAAGGGAAATGCCCTTCATCTCTGCAGCTCTTAATCCTTCTCAGCCAACGACATCACTGTTCCCAACGGTTGTCTTTACAGAGGACTGCGGGGCTGACCTCTGGTCCCAGCACGCTTTAGTAAAGCCGTAGACAGGGACATAAAATCAGCCAGGGCCAGTAGACACACCACACTTCCCTCACCTGGAACAGACAGGCCTTTGGAAACAGTTCAATAACTGGGATTTAAAAGTAATTTTCCATTCCACTCTTCTTCTCAGTTTTTGTTCCAAGGTGCTCACCCTGGCATGTTTCTGGTGACCTTGCTTCGTGCCTCAGCTCTGGGATTTTGTAGTCTGTGATGAATGACCGCCACTCAGATCAATCAAAACAGGTGTGTTTGAAGGTCAAGCCGGTGCAAATGTAGCTCATTTTACACAATCAGTTGTTTCCCACAAGTGTAAATGGCTTCTCTGGGCTTATTTTTTAGAGGAGGCAGGTGCTATCTGCTAACCTAGCCAACTGATTGTCCATCATCCGGTGATACGGCCCCGAAGCCTTGCAAATGTTAATTGCCCTGCCCCGCTCCAGCCCCTGAGTGACATATGCAATCGTACAAACATACTGTAGGAGCTCGCCATTGAAAGAATCATTTGTAACATGCAAACCCTCCAATAATCATTAAACGCCCCCCCACACGCCTCTCTGTTCTGTGACCTTGGTGTAGCCCTGTTGCCCGTGGCTGCCCTTGTCCACTGTCAACTTCATTTCCCACCATCCGACGTTCCCTCCTCGCCACATCAGAGGCAAGTTCTTTGCGGTAGTTTCTTCTTGCTGGAGCATTGCCTGGTATTTGGATTTTTAAACACTGAATTTTCATAAAGTGGGACTCATTTATAACAGGATATTTGTTTTGGCCTGACGGTTCTCTAGTAAATTCTAGACCATCAGAGAGAGGTCAGTGTTCTATGTTGGGGGGATTTCAGCAAGGAGGTTTGCTTAATTTGGCCTTCCCACTACTTTTTTAAATTTTAAAATTGGGTTTTAATATAAAAGTAACAGAGAGTCATGACAAAAAATTTGACCTCCCAGTCTGGGGGAGAATGCATACATGTATGGCTGAGTCACTTAGCTGTGCACCTGAAACTATCACAACATTGTTAATCTGCTATACTCCAATATAAAATAAAAAGTTAAAAAAAAAAATTTGACCTCCCACCTACCCCCCAGAGGTAACTACTGTTAAATTTCTTATGTATGCTTCCAGAACATCAATAAAGTAAATTTAAATAAACGCACACATATTCAATAGAAATTAGATTTTATTATGCATACCCTTCCGCAACCTGCTTTTTTCCCATTTAAACAGGATATCTTTTCACCTTAGTGGAGGGAAACTACTTCAGAACCTTCTGCTTGCCTTCCTTTCCCATTGTATCTCTTCTGAAAATTTCAGGTGGTGAAACGTATGTGGATGGAATTAGGAGAAACCCAGCTAGGACTCAGGACCAGGAAGGAACAGGGTTCAATGTGTAGGTTAAGAGGCAGAAGTTGGGAAGTGTGGTTAGAACACGGATGGGCTTTGGAGGGTGTGAGTAAAGATGGGACTGGTACCATTATACTCAAGATTGGTGGATCTGAACTCAGATGAAGGGCATGATGACCGCAGAGGTCCATTTTAATTTCTTTTCTTCCTACTAAATAGTGGGAAAGGTATCAGACCTGCATATGCAGTAGCTTTT
This sequence comes from Leucopleurus acutus, assembly GCF_964270905.1. NCBI lineage: Eukaryota > Metazoa > Chordata > Mammalia > Artiodactyla > Delphinidae > Leucopleurus > Leucopleurus acutus. The sequence goes on along the minus strand of NC_139163.1, from coordinate 28,615,294 downwards.
GCCTGGTACAAAGTTAGGCACGGGGACAAGATATATCACAATAATTGCTACCATTTCTTGGCCACCTGGTTTTCAGAAAATGCTCATACAAGACCTAACACATATTCTGCATTGTGTATGCATGAACCCGGATGCCTACAGGTAGCTGTCATTAGCTGCATTTTGCAGTTAACAGGAGTGAGGCTCAGAGAGCTTAACTGATTCGCCCACAGCCTTCAAACCTCGCGTGAACTGCTATCTGGTCAGCCCGCAGCCTGCCCACCGCTGGAATCCACACTCCTTCTGCCGCGTCCCTTCAGCTCCCATGATGGCGACATCCTTTTAAAATCAAACAAGTCTTTGTGAAGGAGAAAGCCACATTCATAAAATAGGAAAAACACCATTACTAAGAACGAAACAGCTGAGCTTATAACATTTTGAATAGGCTTTCAAGTTCATGCTGCCGCTGCCTTTTAAGACAGTTTTTTGTTGTTGTTGTTTTTGTTTTTTTTCTTTCGCGGTACGCGGGCCTCTCACTGTTGTGGCCTCTCCCGCTGCGGAGCACAGGCTCCGGACGCGCAGGCTCAGCGGCCGTGGCTCACGGGCCCAGCCGCTCCGCGGCATGTGGGATCTTCCCGGACCGGGGCACGAACCCATGTCCCCTGCATCGGCAGGCGGACTCTCAACCACTGCGCCACCAGGGAAGCCCTTGCCTGCTGCCTTTGAACCAGCCGATGCTCAACCTAGTACCAGATGTCAGAGGCCCCATCAGCTGAGTCCACCGTCAGACCCTATCGGGCCCACAGAAATGAAGTCTAGAAGCCATGCAATAATAATACCCGCTTAATACACAGAGTTTTGCCATCTTTTCGAATTTTTCTTTCTAAATGGAAGATATTTGTGACCTGGTTTAAGATTAAAGTGGAGATTAGCAAACATGACTTCTACCTTCCCAGTCTTGGTGGCGTGACAGTCCCCCTGCCTGATTTTGATTTGTCTAATTCCAGTGTGTCCTTAACATTTAACTACTTGAGTTGTTTGTCAAAGGAATGTGGTTATATTTTAATTTCTAAGGGAAATATACATTGATTTAATGTTACAACTCAAGGAACACTCCTAGAGATTTTTCTCAACCAAGAAATGTGTGCATATGTACAAAATCGATGTGGACAGGGTGATTAGATGCAAGCGTGTCCACCTTTGGGCTGAGACCAAGCATCCACATTTTAGCCAAGGGGCAGCTCTGGTTCCTGGAGCCCCGCTGGAACGTCGGGAGCTCTGATGTTCTCTGTGGGTGCACAAACTTCTGAGATCAGATTAGTCCCATCGAAGCAAAGAGGGTGATTGGCTGGGGCAGCTGGGCCAGCTGACACTTCTCAGTCCCTCCAGCAGCTCCTGGAAAATAACACCCAAGCCCAGCGGTGAATCACCTAATCAAGCCATTCAGGGAAAGAGAAGCCCTCTGCCCTGTTTGATTCCTTCCCATAATGATATAAAGTGCCGTTTAATGAAGTCAAAGGGGTCCCGGGCCTCTCGGTGTGTTCAGACATTGGAAGGCAGGGCTGTTGAGTCCGCGGCTGGTGTCCATTACCAGCCCACCTCCAGCCGGCCCAGCCGACAGGCAGCCCGGGCGCTCGAGCCGCATTGGAGCTGGGGCTTTGGGGGCAGGTTTCCGGTTGCTGTGGCCCCGCCTGCATTTTGTCTACATAAATTAGACCTTGTGCAGCATATTGGCCTGTCAGGAGACTAGGAAGAAACTGTATATTGTTTCTGGCATCCTGGAGCCCTTCTGCCCCTGACATCTGCCGCGTCTGTGACAGGGAATACATTCTTGACTCATTATCCGGGCAAGTGGAATCCCACCCTGACAGGACCATTAATCAGAATCAAGCAGTCCGGCAAACAGAAAGGAGAGCGAGCATGTGAGTGAGAGAGCGACTCCGGGAAAGAAAGGAGACACTTTCTAACTTTGGCTTTGGTGTCATTCCGGGGTCTGGACAACTAGCAATCTATCTTTCTGAGTGACAGGACTGATGGATGGCATTATTTATGCTTTTGTGTATTAAAAGACAGCTCTGGCACTGGCTTGTCGTTTTCACAGAGGTTTACAAAAAGTTGAAATTTAATTTGGAGGCAAAGGAGGGCAGGGATCAGAGGAGGCTGGCGATGTGACAGTCTGCAAGACAAGAGCGGGTGCCGAGTCCCGGATCCGCCGGACGGAGGTGGGCGGCGGATGCTGCCACGTGGGTGGGTGTGCGTAGGTGTGGCTCTCGTGTGTCTGGATGGACTGGGTCTCTGGGGGCTTTGAAACTGCACTCGGCATGCGTTAATCATTTTATTGAGATGAATGGGGTTTTGCTGAGAAAATAGGCAAACGGTAAATACACTGGAGGCTTGGGAATATGTTTTCACACATACATGTGGATAAACATTCAATGGTTATTTCCAAAACTAGAGCATTGCCTGAAACTGGACCTTCATAAATGTAACTGGTGACGCTGTCATCCAGTACCCACTGAGTTCTGGATAGCAAGTATTGGTAATTTACCTAATTCCATTCATTAAACCACCATGCTGGACCTGTGAATGTGTCTGAGTATGTGAAAGTCATAGAGATGGGTAGGGGATAAACAATTCTGTGGCATGAATTTCTCACAGTCTGTGTCATTCCTATGACCTAGAGTAGGACACGTGGGAGAGGGGAATAAAGGATATAACAAAGAGATTACAGGAATACATATTAATTAATTAACTAATTAATTATTTTCCCAGCGTTATTGAGATATAATTGACATATAACATTGTGTCAGTTTAAGGTGTACAATGTGTTGATTTGGTACATTTATATTTTGCAAAATGATGACCGCCATAGCTTTAGTGAACATCTCCATCATGTCACATAATTACCATTGCTTTTTTGTGGTGAGAACATTTAAGACCTACCGTCTCAGCAACCTTCAAGTATATCCTATAGTACTGTTGATCACAGCAAGGCCTATTCATAACCTTCAGTTATAACTCTTTGCTCTTAAATCCCTTCCACTTGGCTACTTCCACAGACCACCAGCCAAAATGCATCCTTTGCTTTAAATTAAAACACGAAAAACGTCCAGTCCTTGACTTGTTCTCTCTTTTCTTTTTTTTATCCTGGCCATGCTGGCACCCCAAACATTCTCCCTGAGGGGTCCCCTTGGGCAGCTGCAGCACTGATGGCATTCACTGGCAAGGCAAGAGAGCCCAGCTCCTGTTTCATGTGCCACAGAGCGGACAAAGCCTGTAGCTCAAGTGGGCCCAGCATCAGCCTCCAACCCAACCATCAGCTGTTCTTCCTGCCCCTGAGTCTCCCTTTTTTTCCTGGAGGGAGATCTATGGCGCTCCTGCTCACCAGCTCTGCTTTTGCTAGAATCCTTCAGGGTGTTGACAGCTCTAGGCCATGACCCTGGAGGATCTTGGGGAGGTTAGAGGATCACTGATATACCTTATGTTGAGAATACACAGATGGCATGGAATCAGAGAGCAAAGATGCTGCAAGGTAGACTATTTCAAGTTGGAGTTAAATTTAGTCTTAAAGGGAGGGCTTAGTTCAGGATGAAGGTCTAACACAAATGACTGTATGGTAACAGCAGCCTTCAGCATTTAGGCTGGGATCTCGTGCTCCTCATTCCAATGAAAAAGCTGGTTAGAGACAAAGTAACAGGCATGAGACCAACAGTTGGCTAGTCAAGAAGTTGATGTCAACTGCCGAGCTAAGTGGGACAACTATGACAGTCAAAGAATTCTCTGGGGAAGAAGAGTTATGCTTTGTGACAAGGATTTAGAATTCCCAAGCCACCCCACTTGCTGGTTCTGTTGTCAGACAGTCTTGGGTTCTAATATCAGCTCCTTCACTTTTTAGTTTTTTAATTCTCAATGTCCTTAGGGATAAAATGAGGATAATTATAATTACTTCTTTGAGACATAAAGATTAAAGGTGACAGCGTACATATATTGCAACATAAAGATGCTGACACGTAGCAGATGCTTAAGGAACATCTCAAACTAAAGGATCTGTGGGTCTCAAAGAACAGAGTTCCCTCCTAAAGTTTTCACTGATATCTTTAGTTCCTTATGCCCATCTGGGAAACCTTTCCTTTGAAAGACTACCTTGATCTTTCATTTATCATTGTAAAGTGTCATACAGGCTTATGAACTATGTCTCAATTTGAAACTAGAAAATTAAGGATTGAAAGGGCTGAGAAAATGGAATGACCTGTGGGTAAGTATAAAAAACAGGTCCAAAAAAACAACCAGGTGCAAAGTGGAGCTTTCTAAACATGGCATTTTATCTGTTAGGAAACACCTCATTGCGTTATACTTCAGATCACGGAGAGCAGCACACTGACACGGGAGCGCACAGATGGACAGACTGTGGGGTGTGTCTCTCGGCGGCCCCGTGGGGCTCTGAAGTTTCACCTCTCCAGGACACAGGCTGCCCTCAGGGGTTCCCTGCAGAAATCTGGAGCTTGCTATTCTAGGCACACCAGCATGCTTCCCCCTCTCTGCCATGAACAGGTGCTCCATAAACAGGGAAGAGAGGTGAACTCATCTCCAGCGACGTACCTGTAAGACAAATCAGTTAACATGGATGGGCTTTAGTTTCTTCTTTGGCAGCGTGGTGAGGACCACATTTTCTTTAGAGGGTCATTAAATTACAGATACTGTCTGGAAAGTGCCCAGCCCAGCACAGTGCTTGGAGCACAGGGTCGGGTGTTCAATAAGTGGGTCTATTATTATCGTCATAGCCTGGCTCTCAGAAAACAGATTTGCACAAATGGACTGGGCATTGACCCAGGGAAAGAATCTATAGGCAGTAACGGTCCCCAACCACCAGTGTCTTTTAAGAAAAGCCTGCTATAAATAGATGTGCTTTTATATACGTGTCCTCCAACGGATATATTTAAGTTTGAGTGTTCTGAAACTTTTAGTCACTCTTGACAAAGATAATTAGAAAGAGAGGAACCTTTAGGTTGGGCAGAAAGAAAGGGCTCAAGGTAGAAGAGATAATAGAAAGAATAGGCACAGAGATTCCTACAATGCCTCTTTAAGAGAGGAAAAGGCAATGGAGACAAACTAAACCTGGCCTTTGGGACGCATTCTTGTCCTCACAGCAAGGCAGGAGCTGAGACTTTAGTGAGAAGATGGGCAGAGCTGGTCAGGGTTAGGGTCAGGTCAGGGTTCTACTGTATTACTTTATCAAGGGTGGAGCAGGGCTTCAGTATAAGGGGGTGATGGATGGATTAAGCTCCCCCTTTACCAGTGCAGGAGTCCAAGTTCTTCTTCATCTCTGGTCCATGATGGGATCCCAGAGGAGGGAGTGAACAGCTGAGTCATTGTAGATAAGACTGTAAACATTTGGATGGAGAAGCAGCCACAGAGGGAAGAATCCTCTTGGTATCCATATTATCTACCACTTCAGAAAAGACATTTATATACATCTCACTGAAACGGAAAGCCTGAAAAACTTCTGGCATGGGGACAGTGGTAGAGTCAACGGGAGTCAACTGTAGAGTAGCCAATAGTATATAATTAAACATCTGCACAGAGTTTTTTGACAGTCTCATTAGTGTATTGCCTTCATTATTTTAGCAAACCCAAAAATATTCTCAAAGGCTTCTATTAATCCCCTGGCCGCTTCAATTTTTCCCATAATATTTTAAGTCTCTCATTTACAAATTCTTCTACTGTGGGGATTTGACGGCATGCGGAGGAAATACTACAGACACCTGCCCCATTTTTTCCGGGTGAGGTAGGTAGAAAACTTCCTGCTGATCAGGTCACCCAACTATTAGTGGAATGGACAGAGGTGTCACCAGCCACTCTGGATCTGCCCTGGACTAGTCCTATTACCTTAAACAAATCAGCACATCATTTAAGCAAGCTCTCAGCCCACCCCACCTAGTCCCCAAGCATTGGTCCTATATTTTAATATCTTGATATACTGCTTTCGTGGTTTGTTAAAAAGTGCATACAGATTTCTTAGCACAGTGCCTCACCCTTCCAATAAACGGTTTCTTTTTTTAAATGAATTTTTATTGGAGTTTAGTTGCCTTACAATGTTGTATTAGTTTCTGCTGTACAGCAAAGTGTGTCAGTTAAACATATACATATATCCACTCTTTTTTAGATTCCCTTCCCATCTAGGTCACCACAGAGCACTGAGTAGAGTTCCCTGTGCTCTACAGTAGGTCCTTATTAGTTATCTATTTTATATATAGTAGTGTGTAGATGTCAATCCCAATCTCCCAGTTCATCCCTCCCTTCCCCCCTTGGTAACCATAAGTTTGTTTTCTACGTCTGTGACTCTCTTTCTGCTTTGCAAATAAGCTCATCTGTACCATTTTTTCTAGATTCTACATATAAGCAGAGCTACCATATGACCCAGCAACCCCACTCCTGGGCATATATTGGGAGAAAACCATAATTCGAAAGGATGCATGTATCCTGATGTTCATGGCAGCACTATTTACAATACAGCTAGGGCATGGAAGCAATAAAAGGTTTATATTCTTATTGGTGTATCACATTCCTATGATCAAGCAGTGATCAAGTATAAAGGGAAAGTCTAGGGCTTATGTATGTTATTGGTGGAAAGGGAGAGGAAATCCACGTGGAATTGGACAATAAGGCAAACCACCGCAGGAAGACCTTCTACCATCATTTATTTCCACACAATAGTTAGCCAATCTCTCTACTTGGTGCAGAGACACAGAGGTGGAAAGACACAGTGTTTGCACCCACAGTGGAGGGAATAAATGCACAAACACGTGACCCCTATGGAGCCTGGCACAGAAGAAGAGAGAGCTGCAAAGAAGCACTCCCTAAGCGGCCTCTGGGGCCAGCTAGTTGCCTCCATGTGGCCGTCTCTTTGCTCTCTGGACAGCTGAAAGTGCTGTGGTCATTTTCTCTGCAGAAAAAGGAACTCTTTCTTGCTTTCAGCTTGGAAATTCTAAGCCCTCGGTACCTCTGAGGACCAATTTCTATTAGGCAGGCGGTTCTTCTGAGACCCTGAAGTTCAGTTGGTGAACTCAGCTGTTTGTGAAACGCAAGGGAGCTATCATTAACATCAGTAAGAAATGCCTGACAAACATCTGTCTTGTGGGGGGCTGGGCTTTGTTAATTCTACTTGGAACAACACCAATATTAGTTCTGCTTGGATTAACACCAGCACTAATGATGACATAAGACTCTTACTTCATTAGCCTGATGAAGGGAAAATCTTGCAGGTTCAGCCCCAGCCAAAGAACGGAGCCCACGTCCAAGACCCAGGGGCTGAGCCTAATGAGAAAATCAGGCTAACTGGACAGAGGAAACGATCCCAGCATGGAGGGAGGGCTGCAGTGGTGTGTTAGAAGGGGTAGCCTGAGCCCAGGGAGACGTGTTGGGAACATCTAAGTATTTTACAGGTTATGAAGATTGGAGGCATACTGACCTGTCTTTCTTTTTTTTTTTTTTTGCGGTACGCGGGCCTCTCACTGTTGTGGCCTCTCCCGTTGCGGAGCACAGGCTCCGGACGCGCAGCCTTAGCGGCCATGGCTCACGGGCCCAGCCGCTCCGTGGCATGTGGGATCCTCCCAGACCGGGGCACGCACCCGTGTCCCCTGCATCAGCAGGCGGACTCTCAACCACTGCGCCACCAGGGAAGCCCGACCTGTCTCATTTTTAAAGGATGGTTAAAACAACCAGAGCGCCTCTTTGGCTTTTATATCTCTAATGTTCAAATGCCTATTGGTAAAGGCAGCAATGGTCTGTTCTCAGGAAATAAAACCATCAGCAGTTTGATTTGGAGTCCTTTGCTTCTTCCCTACCTCCACCCTTGGGCTCAAACACATATATACCTATAGACACACAGCTTCTCTGTTATCCACTCAGACTGCAAATATTTCACGCGTGTGCCGTAAGCCTTGCCTGGTACCAGGGCTACAGCAGTAGATGAGGTAGACATGCCTCCCCTGCCCACCCCACGCCTCATGAAACTCAGATTGGAGTTGGACACACAAGGACAAGGAAGCAGAAAACTGAAACCGAGGGCACCGTTGCACTAGCACTTCACTCGGACACAGGCAAAGAGAGTGGATGAGGGAACCCCTGAAGCCGGAGTGAACAGGAGGTGTTCAGGAGAAGGGTGACACTCTGGCAGAGAGGATAGTTCCTCAAGACCCTTCAGAAGAGGGAGGCTGGCGGGTAGAGGGGCTGAGAGGCTGCCAGTGAGTTTTGAAATAGAACTGGAAACAGAGCACGAGTGGAGAAACAGACAGGAATGTAACCATAGCTTTGCCCTTTGTATTAAGGAATTTGTCAGAGTCTCTGTTTCCGATGACGCCATTGAAACTCTCTAACCCAGAAGCTCGGTCAGAAATTCACTACAGAGAAGAATGGTCAAGTCCTACTGGCCAATGTGTTCCTATTCTTTTCTCAGGTTTAAGCTATTTAGTAGGCCTGTGGCTTTGTGGTTTGCCTTCAGATTCCTCTGTAACTTCCTTGTTTCTCCCATGTCATTCTGACCCAGACGTGAGCAGGACACCCACCCACGGCTGCCAGTGAAAGAAGACACTCGGATCAGGAGGTCCTGGGAAGAAACCAGGGGACCCCTTGGAGACAAGACACTCCCTCCTTGGGGTTTGGTTTGGCTGCCTCAGCTGTCCAGGGTCACCCCACACTCAGCCCCAACTTAATAAAGTTTTATTCATCTCAACTGTTGACCTAACACTTAAGTCTCAATTGCCTGTTTTTGCAAAGATAACTGGGCCCCTGTTTAAGTAATGCCATAAGTGCTTCCCATGCCTCAAAAGGTAGGTCCCTTCGTGTTTACATATTGTATTAAGTGAATCACATGTGGTAAATGGATCAAATAGCCCCACAAGCTCTGCATCGGCTCCAGATCTTCAGCGTCCAGCAGATTTCATCAGTGTAGTGAGAGGCTCTCATCTTATTCCAAAACCACGTACCTCATTAGGGCAGGATTTGAAGACTACAGCTTAATTCCCATGAACAAACAGAAAACAGTTTGCTAGTGAAACTTAGTTGAGTTTATTATAGTTGACAATATTAAAATTAAGAGAAAAAATGGTTTTCTGCTGGTTCTACTTTTCACTGGCCTAAGAAATGGAAAGAGACAGGAGGCAAAAGCTGGTGATTTCATCATGTTTTTCTCTCTGCAGCAGAGAGCTGAGGTCTGAGGCCTTTGCTCGTTCCCCTGGCAGCAAGAAAGCTTGGAGAGAGGGGCCAGGAGCCCCACAGAGTGAATTCTGGGCTCTGAGTTCTCTCATGTTTTCTGCCCCTGATTTGCTGAGAGTCCCTGTTCAGGAGGTTTTCACTGCCCTGTGGCCACCCCTGGTAATAAAAGAAAATGGCTATAACTGGTAGGTGGGTCTTTGCAAATGTAAAACTTAATGAAGGCATCAGATGAAAGGACAGAAAGTCCAGTTTTAAATCTTGAGATATTTTGGCGCGAAGAAATACGTTCCATGAGATCTGATTTAGGAGAGGAATAGATCAGATTTAGATTTAGATTTCCATGGAGAACAAGAAGTCTGAAGTAAGTCATTGCTGCTGATTAAGAAAAGCAGGGTCAGTTCTGAATTCCCCCTTTAAAGAAGGCCATTTCAGATACCAGGTTCCACGAATATTTAATTGAAAATTAAAATATCCACGAATATTCAGATACCAGGTTCCACCAATATTGCTTTCAAGGGGCTCTAACGTGGACTGAGTGTATATATTAAATGAATTACATATATCACTTATTTTGTTCTGCAACTGTGTGAAGTAGACAACTGGCCCTACTTACAGAGAGGAAAGTGGGGCTCAGAGAGATAAAGTAACTTGCTTAAAGACGCACAGCTAAGTATTAGAGCTGGGACTTAATATGTCTGATTACAATGGTCTTCCCTTTCTGTTATCCCTCCCAAAGGGCATGGGAAAATGTGATGGGGTTTAACAAATACTGTGGTTTTTAGGTAAGATATGTAACCACCTTTTCTATGGTGTTTTCTGGGTAGAGGAGTTGGAAGGATCAACCTTACGGTCTCTCTCACTGGACTGTCCATTGTAGGTAGATACCCTCCTCCCACCTCCAGCCCATAGGGCAGGGAGGGGTCGATACTCTCCCTATTCTAGATATGTCCTTGGCCAACCCCTTCTGCAAAGGGAATGCACATACACACACACACACACACATACACACACACACACACACACACACAAATGACTAACTATGAATGAAATTTCAAAATCCTTTTCCATGAATCTGACTTCTCCCAAATTCCTGGATTTCTCCCCTGGCTGCAGAAGAGGATATCAAAGGCGGGGAGGTGTCTTTGCAGGGGTGAGGGGTGTGTAGAGATAATAATCAGCTTATTTTTATAACCATTTACTCACTTGTCTGCTGTCTCAGCTTCCAAAGGAACCTCGAATTTCAGTTTTCATACTCCACTTTTCATTGTAGTTTCAAAGTAGAACTCAATTTGGAATTATTTTCTGAGCTAAATAGCTCGAGGCTGATGTCTTCTGGGTCTTGCATAGTGGATTCTCTTGCTATCTACACATTCTGGAAACAGGCAAGGGTTCGATCCTCCAGGCTCTGCCTCTCTGCTTGACTGACACGCTAATATAACCCATCTGTGAATTTCCTAGAGCTGCCCTACAAATTACCACAACTTTGGTGGCTTAAAACCACAGAAATTTTATTTTCTCACAGTTCTGGAGGCCAGAAGCCTGGAATCAAGGTGTCAGAAGGGCCACATATTCTCAGGATGCTTTGGGGAAGAATCCATCCCTTGGCTCTTCCAACCTTTGATGGCTGTCGGCATTCCTTGGCTTGTACCCATCTCTCTCTTCTCCATCTTCACATCATCTTCTCTGTGCATCTGTCTCAAACTTTTTCTGCCTCTCACCTATCACGATACATGTGATTACATTTAGGGTCCACCCCCAAAAGCCCAGGAAAACTTCTCGCGAAGTCCTTAACGTAATTACACCTTTTGCTGTATAATGTGTTATTTTCAGGTTCCAGGGATTGGGAGGTGGTGGGAGTCACCATTCCGCCCGCTACACCATCTCCACATCTTGCCTTTTCCCCGTCTCCTGCCATCAGTCCTTGCAGCATGGAACGTCTGTTCCTTCTTGAGCTGCACCACTGAAATGATGGATGATCTTGTGTCCCAAGAACGATCTTCCATCTTCTCAGATCCTAAGGGCAACGGTGCACACGTGCACCTGACAGTGGTGGCCACTCTCTCTCTCTCAGTTTTTTTTCTTTCTTGTCAATCAGCTGCTGGATTCCAAGATGGAAAATAAGCCCATGGTCTCTTGCTTAAGAGCCTATGATGCACTGTATCTCCCCTTCCCTGACCCATCCCATGCTTTGTTCCACCAGAACGATGGCAACTTCCCACAGCAACGCCACTCAAGCAGCATCGAACACTGCAGTACTATGCTGAGAGTGTCCTTAGTCCTGGATGAGGAACATCAAGAAAGATTAAGAAAAGAAGCAACTAGTTTAGTAAGGGACATTTCCATGTTCCTTTAAACCACTGATTTCCCCTGAATGAAAATGCTTTAGAAGAAACGTGAGAAAAATGTCCAGTTCATGCAGAGCTATTGAGTCCTAGAAAAGAAAACCCTGGCTGGTGATGAATTATTATTCTAGGCAAGAAATTCTCTAAGGTCAGGGATTGAGAAGCAGCACAATCCAGCTTCCCAGACCTGGGAATCAGGAGACCTGGATTCTAATCGTAACTCTCTCACTAAAAAGTTACATACCTGGGAAAGTTACCGTATCTTTTTGGACCTCAGGTGACTCATCTGTAAAATGGGGTTAATAGTGTCAGCTTTGCTTGCCTCACAGGGTTATTGTGAGGCTCAAAGGAGATGATAGTTGTGAGAATACTTGGGGTAGCGTGAAACACCATAGATACTGTGGGCCTTGCTTCTAGGAAGCAAGACAGGAGCCTGAGCTTGCTTTATGTAGACCAACTTCAACCTTGGCTTTGGGAGACCTACTGCCTCTCACTCCACCTTCTCCTCAGCAAGTCACGGGATTTAGAGTCTGCAGACATAGGTATGAATCATAGCCCTGCTCTTAATGTGCGTGAGATTGCAGGTAAATATTACTCTGTTCGAACCTAAGCTTTTGCATCAGGAGCATGGGGATTCTTATTCCTATTCAATGTGATCATGTGAAATCATGCATTGAGAAAGCCCTTTTTGAAATGACAAAGCACTATACAAATTGAAGGTCATGTTGTTAAGATCACTGAATACCCATTGTCCCTCTCTTTGGATACCCAAAAAACCAAGACACGCTATCAGATGTGGACCTCTCACCCAACCTGACCCCAGGTCGGTTCTGTGCTCTGCCATGGTGTGTTCTGCACTCTGCCTTTACTCAGTGTGACAGTGGACCTGGGCTGGGAGCAGAAGGACACGTCTCAGATTTGTCCTCTTTTGTGCATCGCGCCCACTGGAGTGGTGCATTAGCCAGGATGGGAGAGCTGCTGTAACAAAAAACAAATCTCAGTTGGCGTAATACGACAAGGGACTATTTCTCACTCATGCCTCAGCCCAAAGCAGGGTGAAGGGAGAGGGCTGGGGGCTGAGCTCCCCTCAGTCATTCAAGGTCAAGGCTCCTCCCATCCTGTGGCTCTGCCATCACCCTGAGCCTCAGAACTTTCCACTTCATTCTATGCATCCAGCCTGTTGATGAGCAAAAAGAGACAGTCTAGAGGACTATGTGGGAGATTTTAGAAATCTGGAAATGGTGTCCATCACCTCTACCTACACCCCACGGGCCAGAAATCAAGCACATGGCCTCACCTAGTTCTAAGGCAAAAGGGAAATGTAGCCCAGGGGTACACCTAGTACACAAGGGAGAAAGACACATATCGGTAAGCCCTAGCAAGCTCTGCCCAAGTGGAATCGTACAGGTTCATTTAGAGACGTTTAAATTAGGATCTGTTTTGCTTGGTCCATAGCCATTGGCAATAGACTGCATCTGAAAGATAGTAGGCATGACTCAAAGCAAGTGGATGTGAGTACGTGTGCACGTGCACACACATGTACATTCCATACCTAGTGGATGCATGAGGTTCTTAGGATTTATGCGTAAGTCAATTGTTTAAAGTTTAAACACATTTCGTACAAAACCAGAGGAAGCTACAGAGTATACCAGTTAAGGCATAAGACTCGGAGTCAGGCAGTCTGGGTGCAAATCCCAACTCACCGTGAGCGAGCTGAAGAGCCTCGACAGAGTTACTGCATCTAGTGGCTTCAAACACTTTTGAACGTGCATGTGCACACACATCATGTGTGTGTGTGTGTATATTACATATACATATATATGTGCATATATACATACATGTATGCATATGTATTTTATGTTGTACACATTTAAGCGGGTGGAATCAAATTGATTGATTTTATACCAAGTAACGGGTCATGACCTTCAGTTTGAAAATCCCTGACTTAACCTCTCATTAGTTTCAGCTTCCTGAACTGAAAAAGGGGCTTGTTGAAAGCATCAAACAAACTAATGCTCATAAGAGATTTCACACACTGAGCAACTGACACATTAGCAATGAGTATTAATATTATTATTGTGTCATTTGTAAACTATAGCTTGCCACAGTAAGAGGCAGAGACAAAATTCAAGCAAAGAACTGTTGTCTCCTTTCCATGTTAGTCCAGTAGGATCAGTTAATTATTTCTTCTTTCCTCTCTTCATTTGGTCCACTAAGAAATATTTAGTGTGAAATATGTCCCAGGCACTCTGATAGCCCTGGGGATAGAGGATGAATAAATCATGACTGCTGTTCTTACACAGCTGGAATATCTAGAACTGTACTGTGCAATAGTGGCTATTCACCATACGTGGCTATTTGCATCCACATTTAAATTAATTAAAATGTAATAAAATTAAAAATTCATTTCCTTAGTCACACTAGTCACATTTCAAGTATTTGACAGCCACAGGTGGCTAGTGGCTACTATATCTATCAGCACGAGTATGGAAACTTTCCATCATCACAGAAAGTCCTAAGCATAAACAAAGAGCCTTGACAGGGTGGGTATCTATTCCTCAAATTTAGAAGGTGAAGAGAAAAAGAACTCACATGAAATGGCCTTCATCTTCCGCAAAGACTTGAGAATTTCTCAAACGTTTCAGAATGCCACCCACTAATCCAGCTGAACACTGCTTTCAGTTTGCCCTGGTCTCACATACCTGGGCAGGTGCCCCTTGCTGCTGCATCTCTTCTGCTCTTTGCTGAGGGAACTACCTGGATTGGAAAATAGAATCCTATTCAGGAGGAAGCAAAAGGAGCACAGCTGATTTCCAAAAACAGACGTTGGTCCCAGCTGGAGTCATTGCCTTTTAGCATGCCCAGCTTCTGAATATAATAAATCCCTTTCTCTGGAGCCACTGAAGGGCAGACCTTTCCAGGAGCATCTTGTTTACTGGAGTGAAAGTCTGGGGAATGTCTGCAGGTGAACGTAGCCCCAAGGGCCGACTGAGAATGGGGCTATGGTCCCCTGTGCGTTGACAGTCTGACTGGATCCTGGTTCTTGCTGGAAATGGAGCCTGCCTGCTCAGCTGGTGACCTTGACCTTCTGCCTGACAACTTCCAGCCCTACTTTTTTTTTTTTTTTTTTTTTTGCGGTACGCGGGCCTCTCACTGCTGTGGCCTCTCCTGTTGCAGAGCACAGGCTCTGGACGCGCAGGCTCAGCGGCCATGGCTCACGGGCCCAGCCACTCCGCGGCATGTGGGATCTTCCCGGACCGGGGCACGAACCCGTGTCCCCTGCATCGGCAGGCGGACTCCCAACCACTGCGCCACCAGGGAAGCCCTCAGCCCTACTTTTGAGGTTAGATTCACTCTGGATATTCACTGGCCAGACTCCACCTTAACTCAAACAATTCTCCCTAGAATGTGGTGCTGACAGATCCTTGAAGCATGAATCTACTGTAGCCTAGAAGCATCTATCCTGACATACTGCCCCCGCCTTAAGAGAGAACCAGCGGTTATGAGAACTTCCAGGGAGCAGAAACGAGTCTGATCGGGACTTGACAACTTGCTGTGGGTGGGATCCACCGTATTCAATGTAATGGAAAGAGCGAGACCTTTGGAAACAGTCCTGGGTTCAAAATCACAGTCATCTACTAACTGAGAGCTTGAAAAGTTACCCATTCACTCCCACCCCCAGGACCTCTGCTCTGTAAAACAAGGGTTGAAGCAGACATGCCCGTTGTCTAGGACTTAATGAAGTGAGTGGTGTAAAGGGACTTACACATGGTAGGTACAGCTTCCTTTTCCCTTCTCCTCCACCTCCTCTCCTCCAGGCTTTCCTATCCTACCCTCGAACCAGCTCTCCCAATGTGCTCTGTGCCCAGGGCCTTGCAGTATTTGCCCCCAAGTCCCTAACCTTCAAAGCGTAGAGGGGAATGTCCAGAGGCAGAATGATACAAGGTCCTTTCCAAGTGAGGATTGGCATTGCCCTCCCTGGGGCAGTGGGGTGAAGCCTTGACCTGGACTAGGGCTGTTGGCACTGAAGGGTAAGAGCCTTCCGCCTCTGAAGGCAACTTCCCTGGGACTGTGGAGCTCATGACCTGGGGACCAGCCAGTTATGAGACATATGTTTATATGGTCGGTTGGTTTATCTGCAACTCTGCAGTGAGCAGCTCTTTCACGTGGGAATGAGGAACATAAATAAGAGATCGTCATGCTGAGTGAAGTAAGTCAGACAGAGAAAGAGAAATATTGTTATCGCTTACATGCGGAATCTAAAAAGAAATGATACAAATGAACTTATTTACAAAACAGAAACAGACTTAGAGAAGGAACTCATGGTTACCTGGGGGAAGGGTTGGGGGGAAGGATAGTTAGGGAGTTTGGGATTGACATGTACACACTGCTATATTTAAAAATAGGTAACCAACAAGGACCTAATGTATAGCACAGGGAACTCTGTTCAATATTCTGTAACCACCTAAATGGGAAAAGAATATGAAAAAGAATAAATACATGTATATGTCTAACTGAATCACTTTGCTGTACACCTAAAACTAACACAACATTGTTAATCAACTATACTCCAATATAAAATAAGAAGTTATAAATAAAAAATAAATAAATGAACTTCTACTGGGTGGAAATATGAGAGGGTTGACAGATACATTTCTGAGGTCACACTGGTTTCTGTTCAGGTCTTCAAACAACTCAGCTCTTTCCTGCTGTATGACCCTCACATACACACTCCTTCTGCCAGGAATGCTTCTCTCCCTCCCAGGTGGCTTTTGACTGAGCCTCTCCTGTTCAAATAGTCATTTCTCAGGTATCTGTATAGCCATGCTTGACACCACCCCCCTCAAAAAAAACCTTGCCAACTGCCCATTCTCCTCCCTAAGAGCACGTGCTCTATTCATAACACTTATGAAAATATGGAATCACTGTATGTGTTCATTTGCATGATTATTTGTTTATCTCTTGAGCTGGACTAGGATGCCTATGAGACCATGGACGCATGGTTCAAGCATGGGACCACGCTTGACTTTTTCTCTCCTGCATATTCAGTGTCTAGCCCTGTAGCATCATCCCTGTTCTCGTGGCGTGCTAGTCGATGATAGCAAGAGGGCTGTGGTCCAGGTTCACTCATGCTGAACTCTGAGAATAGATACAAAAAACTGAGAAGGGCTGAGCTGCAATTGAAGAGTGAATGGATGTAGGCACTGGTAGGTAAATCTGGAGAAAGACGGCATGGAACGTAAAATTAATGTGTCAGATAATGAACTAGGAGGGGATTGACAATCTCAATGAGAAATTAGGAGGATGAGTGTAATTGCATATCAGTGAGATGGTATTGAGGCCGGCTTGCTAAGGGACCTGTTTGATTTACCTACATTTATTAGTAGAGGAAACACATTCCTCCAGCCATGTTCTCTTAGACTTGTGAATAAGTGTGTGTCTGGCTCAATAAATATTTGTTGAATAAATGGTAGAGTTAAGATGGCTTTGAATAAAACTAAAAATGACTATAAAAAAAAAGCAGGATAGGGGGTGGAGTCAAGATGGTGTACTAGAAGGACACGGAATTCGCGTCTCCTCACAACTAGGGCACCTACCACGCACCAGTGGGGGACCACGGACACCTAAGGGGATGGGAGGAACCCTCAGCAAACAGCTTGTGGGATCTTGGTTCCCAAGCCAGAGGTTGGGCTCAATCTCCTGTGGTGGGAGTGCTGAGTCTAAACCTCTGGACTAACAGAGAACCTCAGACCCCAGGGAATATCAATCAGAGTGAGGCCTCCCACAGGTCCTCATCTCAGCACCAAGACCCAGCTCTATCCAACTGCCTGCAAACTCCAGTGCTGGACGCCTCAGGCCAAACAACCAGCTCTGAGACCCGGCTCTATCCAACTGCCTGCAAACTCCAGTGCTGGATGTCTCAGGCCAAACAACCATTAAGACAGGAATACAGCCCCACCCATAAAAAAAAAAAAAAAAGAAACAACAAAAAAACTTGTTACAGACAAAGGAGCAAGGTTAAAACTTAGAAGACCAAATAATTGAAGATGAAATAGGCAACCTACCTGAAAAAGAATTTAGAGTAATAATAGTAAAGATGATTCCATATCTCAGAAACAGAATGGAGAAAATGCAAGAAACATTTAACAAGGATCAAGAAGAACTAAAGAGCAAACAAACAGTGATGAACAACACAATTACTGAAATTAAAAATACTCTAGAAGGAACCAATAACAGAATAACTGAGGCAGAAGAACAGATAACTGAGCTGGATGATAAAATGGTGGAAATAACTGCAAGGGAGCAGAATAAAGAAAAAAGAATGAAAAGAATTGAGGACAGTCTCAGAGACCTCTGGCACAACACACCAACATTTAAATTATAGGGGTCCCAGAAGAAGAAGAGAAAAAGAAAGGGTCTGAGAAAATATTTGAAGAGATTATAGTTGAAAACTTCCCTAACATGGGAAAGGAAATAGTCAATCAAGTTCAGGAAACACAGAGGGTACCATACAGGAAAAACCCAAGAGAAACACGCTAAGACACATATTAATCAAACTATCAAAAATTAAATACAAAGAAAAAATACTGAAAGCAGCAAGGGAAAAGCAACAAATAACATACAATGGAATCCCCATAAGGTTAACAGCTGACCTTTCAGCAGAAACTGTGCAAGCCAGAAGGGAGTGGCAGGACATATTTAAAGTGATGAAAGGGAAAAACCTACAACCAAGATTACTCTACCCAGCAAGGATCTCATTCAGATTCGACAGAGAAATTAAAACCTTTACAGACAAGCAAAAGCAAAGAGAATTCAGAACCACCAAACCAGCTTTATAACAAATTCTAAAGGAACTTCTCTAGGCAGGAAACACAAGAAAAGGAAAAGACCCACAATAACAAACCCAAAACAATTAAGAAAATGGTAATAGGAACCTACACATCGATAATTACCTTAAATGTAAATGGATTAAATGCTCCAACCAAAAGACATAGACTGGCTGAATGGATAAAAAAACAAGACCCGTACATATGCTGTCTACAAGAGACCCACTTCAGACGTAGGGAAACATACAGACTGAAAGTGAGGGGATGGAAAAAGATATTCCATGCAAATGGAAATCAAAAGAAAGCTGGAGTAGCAATTCTCATATCAGACAAAATAGACTTTAAAATAAAGACTATTACAAGAGACAAAGAAGGACACTACATAATGATCAAGGGATCAATCCAAGAAGATGATATAACAATTGTAAATATTTATGCACCTAACATAGGAGCACCTCAATACATAAGGCAAATGCTAACAGCCATAAAAGGGGAGGTCAACAGTAACACAATCACAGTAGCGGACTTTAACACCCCACTTTCACCAATGGACAGATCAACCAAAATGAAAATAAATAAGGAATCACAAGCTTTAAATGATACACTAAACAAGATGGACTTAATTGATATTTATAGGACATTCCATCCAAAACCAACAGAATAACTTCTTTCTTCTCAAGTGCTCATGGAAAATTCTCCAGGATAGACCATATCTTGGGTCACTAATCAAGCCTCGGTAACTTTAAGAAAATTGAAATCGTATCAAGTATCTTTTCCGACAACAATGCTATGAGACTAGATATCAATTACAGGAAAAAAACTGTAAAAAATACAAACACATGGAGACTAAACAATACACTACTAAATAACCAAGAGATCACTGAAGAAATCAAAGAGGAAATCAAAAACTACTTAGAAACAAATGACAATGAAAACACAACGACCCAAAACCTATGGGATGCAGCAAAAGCAGTTCTAAGAAGGAAGTTTATAGCAATAAAATCCTACCTCAAGAAACAAGAAACATCTCAAATAAACAACCTAACCTTACACATAAAGCAATTAGAGAAAGAAGAACAAAAAACCCCCAAAGTTAGCAGATGGAAAGAAATCATAAAGATCAGATCAGAAATAAATGAAAAAGAAATGAAAGAAACAATAGCAAAGATCAATAAAGCTAAAAGCTGGTTCTTTGAGAAGATAAACAAAATTGACAAACCATGAGCCTAACTCATCAAGAAAAAAGGGAGAAGACTCAAATCAACAGAATTAGAAATGGAAAAAGAGAAGTAACAATTGAAACTGCAGAAATACAAAGGATGATGAGACATTACTACAAGCAACTATATGCCAATAAAATGGAGAGCCTTGTAGAAATGGACAAATCCTTAGAAAAGCACAACCTACCAAGATTAAACGAGGAAGAAATAGAAAATATAAATAGACCAATCACAAGCACTGAAATTGAAACTGTGATTAAAAATCTTCCAACAAACAAAAGTCCAGGATCAGATGGCTTCACAGGTGAATTCTATCAAACATTTAGGGAAGAGCTAACACCTATGCTTCTCAAACTCTTCCAAAATATAGCAGAGGGAGGAACACTCCCAAACTAATTCTACAAGGCCACCATCACCCTTATACCAAAACCAGACAAAGATGTCACAAAAAAGGAAACTACAGGCCAATATCTCTGATGAACATAGGTGCAAAAATCCTCAACAAAGTACTAGGAAACAGAATCCAACAGCACCTTGAAAGGATCATACACCATGATCAAGTGGGGTTTATCCCAGGAATGCAAGGATTCTTCAATATACGCAAATCAATCAATGTGATACACCATATTAACAAATTAAAGGAAAAAACCATATGATAATCTCAATAGATGCAGAAAAAGCTTTTGACAAAATTCAACACCATTTATGATAAAAACTCTCAAGAAAGTGGGCATAGAGGGAACCTACCTCAACATAATAAAGGCCATATATGACAAACCCACAGCAAACATCATTCTCAATGGTGAAAAACTGAAACCATTTCCTCTAAGATCAGGAACAAAAACAAGGTTGCCCACTCTCACCACTATTATTCAACATAGTTTTGGAAGCATTAGCCACAGCAATCAGAGAAAAAAAAAGAAATAAAAGGAATCCAAATTGGAAAAGAAGAAGTAAAGCCGTCACTGTTTGCAGATGACATGATACTATACATAGAGAATCCTAAGGATGCTACCAGAAGACTACTAGAGGTAATCAATGAATTTGGTAGAGTAGCAGAATAAAAAATTAATGCACAGAAATCTCTTGCATTCCTATACACTAATGATGAAACATCTGAAAGAGAAATTAAGGAAACACTCCCATTTACTATGGCAACAAAAAGAATAAAATACCTAGGAATAAACCTGTCTAAGGAGACAAAAGACCTGTATGCAGAAAACTATAAGACACTGATGAAAGAAATTAAAGATGATACAAATAGATGGAGAGATATACCATGTTCTTGGATTGGAAGAATGAACATTGTGAAAATGACTATACTACCGAAAGCAATCTACAGATTCAATGCAATCCCTATCAAATTACCAATGGCATTTTTTCACAGAACTAGAACAAAAAATTTCACAATTTGTCTGGAAACACAAAAGACCCTGAATAGCCAAAGCAATCTTGAGAAAGAAAAACGGAGCTGGAGGAATCAGGCTCCCTGACTTCAGACTATACTACAAAGCTACAGTAATCAAGACAGTATGGTACTGGTACAAAAACAGAAATATAGATCAATGGAACAGGATAGAAAGCCCAGAGATAAACCCACACACATATGGTCACCTTATTTTTGATAAAGGAGGCAAGAATATACAATGGAGAAAAGACAGCCTCTTCAATAAGTGGTGCTAGGAAAACTGGACAGCTACATGTAAAAGAATGAAATTAGAACACTTCCTAGCACCATACACAAAAATAAACTCAAAATGGATTAAACACCTAAATGTAAGGCCAGACACTATAAAACTCTTAGAGGAAAACATAGGCAGAACACTCTATAACATAGATCACAGCAAGATCCTTTTTGACCCACCTCCTAGAGAAAGGGAAATAAAAACAAAAATAAACAAATGGGACCTAATGAAACTGAAAAGCTTTTGCACAGCAAAGGAAACCATAAACAAGACGAAAAGACAACCCTCAGAATGGGAGAAAATATTTGCAAACAAAACAACTGACAAAGGATTAATCTCCAAAATATACAAGCAGGTTATGCAGCTCAATATCAAAAAAACAAAGAACCCAATCCAAAAGTGGGTAGAAGACCTAAACAGACATTGTCCAAAGAAGATACACATTTTGCCAACAAACACATGAAAGGTTGCTCAACATCACTAATCATTAGAGAAATGCAAATCAAAACTACAATGAGGTATCACCTCACACCAGTCAGGATGGCCATCATCAAAAAAATCTACAAACAATAAATGCTGGAGAGGGTGTGGAGAAAAAGGAACCCACTTGCACTGTTGGTGGAAATGTAAATTGGTACAGCCGCTATGGAGAACAATATGGAGGTTCATTAAAAATCCAAAAATAGAACTACCCTATGACCCAGCAATCCCACTACTGGGCATATACCCTGAGAAAACCATAATTCAAAAAGAGTCATGTACCACAATGTTCACTGCAGCTCTATTTACAGTAGCCAGGACATGGAAGCAACCTAAGTGTCCATCAACAGATGAATGAATAAAGAAGATGTGGCACATATATACAATGGAATATTACTCAGCCATAAAAAGAAACAAAATTGAGTTACTTCTAGTGAGGTGGATGGACCTAGAGTTTGTCATACAGAGTGAAGTAAGACAGAAAGAGAAAAACAAATACCGTATGCTTACATATATATGGAATCTAAAAAAAAAAGGTTTTGATGAACATAGGGGCAGGACAGGAATAAAGACACAGACTTCGAGAATGGACTTGAGGATATGGGGAGCAGGAAGGGTAAGCTGGGACGAAGTAAGAGTGTAGCATTGAGATATACACACTATGAAATGTAAAACAGATAGCTAGTGGGAAGCAGCTGCATGACACAGGGAGATCAGCTCCGTGCTTTGCGACCACCTAGATAAGGAGGATGGGAGGGAGATGCAAGATGGTGGGGATATAGGGATATACATCTGCATATAACTGATTCACTTTGTTATACAGCAGAAACTAACACAACTCTGTAAAGCAATTATACTCCAATAAAGTTAAAAAAAATAGGATAGTAAGGGCAGAACAGAAATTCCACACACTTCGGTGTAGCTGGGAAAATTAAACCTTGTGCCACCAGCTGGCTGTCTGAGGAAGCTTGGACTAGAGGCTCTCGAAGTCGTTTCCCACCAAGAACCTGTGACTCATCTGACAGCATCTTACATTCATTATAAACACTGCTTCAGCAAGAAAGAGATTCTGTGTTCCAGCTGAGGAAATCAGGACACATCCCCTTCCTGTTGGATAGAGGAATTGATGAGCCTTCTTCCAAGAGGAAGGTTATGCTCCATTCGTGCATAACTCCTTCCCAATGACTTCCAGTGTATTCTGAGGGATAAAGACCGATTTCCCTGGAAGCTGAGGACGGGTGTAGATGGGAGTGATAAGGGTGGCTCCCAAGATAAACTCTGACTTCTTTCTCTCTCAAGAGCAATTTATTTGGTGTTTGTGTGTCTGAAAATGCCTCTACAAGGAGTGTGATGAAAGTGTTGGCATTTCATATTCTTAACTGTCTGCTGTACATCAAGGTTCCCTCTGGGACCCAGGGAAGCAAAATTTCCCCTCATCCTTCACAATCCAGTTCAATTCCCTGGCCTTCCTTCCATGAGGGCTTATCTGACAACTCCCAAATGAAATGTCCTCTCTCTCCTTTGAAATCTTAGCATTTGTTACACTTCTCGTTGTTTCACCGGATCTTAATCACATAGAACCTTGTGGCAGCTCTTAGCTGTTTGAATTATACTGGCCAGGATGGACCATCCATTAAGGACGTTGCAACAGACAGAAAACTGGCCCCAGAAGACATCTACATCCTATTCCCTGGAACGTGTGGAGGTGTCAATTTACACGGCAAAAAGGATTTTGCAGACATGTTCAGGATTTTGAGATGGTGAGATTACCCTGGATTATGTGCGTGGGCCCAGTGTAATCACGAGGGTCTTTCTAAGAGGTAGGCAAGAGGGTATATTCAGGAGAGAAGATGTGACAAAGGACGCAGAGGTTGGCATGATGGGCATTAAAGATGGAGGAAAGGCTGTGAACCAAGGAATACAGGTGGCCTCTGGAGACTGGAAAAGGTGAGAAAACAGATATTCTAGAAACTTCGGAAGGAATGCAGCTCTGCTGGCACCTTAATTTTAGCTCCTAAGGCCTATTTTGGACTTGTAACCTCCCGCAGCGGGAGGCAACGTGTGTTGTTTTAAGCCATGACGCGGTGGCCATCTGCTCCGGCAGCAGTAGGAAACAAATACAGTCTCATCTCAGGCCTGGATTAAGGCCTCGTGGGACATTCTGCAGGCTGATAGAATTTTGAACCTATTTGGAAAACAGTGAAATGGCCATGAAACTTTTATGCAATCTATAAAGAAAGTGTGGTTGTATGTGGCGAGCCCTGGAGGCTGGCTAAGAAGGCAGCGCCAGCCTGCTCTGAGACTAACAGTTGTTGGGCCTTAGCTGTGCTCTTAGCCTGAGGGGCACTTTGCTGGGTGGTTTGGAGCCATTAACAAAGAGAGTCTACATAGCCAACAGGAATCTAGGAAGAGGATATAGTTCATAATTTAGCTTAAAACGGGCAAAACCTCTGCCACTGACATCGTAGGGCTTGTCCCAGGCAAATGGAGCAGGCTTTTCTTTTCTGCTGGACCTTCTCCAGGATTCCGGTGGAGGCAACACGGTGATCCCTGTGGATGTCAAAAGGCAAACTATTTACAAAAATGGTGAAGGAATCCAGCTGTCTGGCTCCCAGTTGAGATGGTGGTAGTTAAGCAGATTTCCTCCAAGCCAAGGAAGCACAAGTCTGCCAGGGAAATCAAATTAAAACAGGAAGGTGGAGAAATGGTCTTCATTAAAAGCATACCTACCACACTATTTCTTCAAGCCAATTTGGCACGGAACCTTGCCTCGACTGCTTTTAATAGTTGTGAACTGATGTTTTATTTAACTGTCCACCTTTTCCTGGCTCCTGATGCTGCCTAGAAAAATAAAGGTTTTAAAATTTATTTCTGATTTAGCTGGCCATGAGTCCAGGCTATTCCCAGGGCTATAGCCTCAGGCAAACATTAGAAAGAATACTCAGTTTTTCAGAATTAAGTATTTCATTCAAAAACTACTAAGCTCCTATGAATCACATTTGGAAACATCTGAACTCTGTCTTTTTTTTTTAGAGGGAGTGTTATTTTTGTTTTTGTAGTATTCTTGATTTTTTTCCTCAGTGGTCGTTCATCGTTTAAATGTTCTTACTTTTTGAAGTAATTTGTAAGATTTATATTTTTCTATAAAATCCTTAGTTTCATCCATTTTTCTTTTTCTTTTAAAAAATTTTATTGAGGTAGAATTGACATAACATTATGTTCATTTTAGGTGTATCACATAGTGATTCAATGTTTTTATACATTACGTGATCACCACAAGTCTAATTACCATCTGTCACCATACAAAGTTATTATGACTTTACTGACTATATTTCTCTATGCTGTACATTATATCCTGTGACTTATTTATTTTATAACTTTATTTTTATCCATTCTTCAATTTTACTAGTGTAGTAGCAAATGAAGGGTTTTTTTTTAAGTCATCCAATTTCTGTTAAATGTCCAGTATTGTATACTTGTGTTTTCTTTTTTATTTCTTGATAGACAAGTTAGTGGATTCATCTGTTTTGCTGTTAAATTTTACAACACCCTAATTGGTTGACTTTTGGTTTAATCCAGGAGAATTTATTTCATATGTTTACTTATACTTCCAACATTTTGAATTAAATATTAATTATGTATAGCAGTTTTGGTTAGTAAGGATGTTGTTTAAGGCTATGAATGTTCCTCTGAGTACAATTTTGTTCACATTCAGTAAGTTTGATTGTGAAGTTTCCTTTATTGTTATTTACTGTTTAAGATTTTGACATTCTCTTTGACCCGAGGTTTTTATTAAATTTTAAAATATTTCTGTTTGTGAATTATTTGTACTTCTGTTATTTATTTCTTGTTTTGTTGCATTGTGGTTAAAAAAGGTGTCAAATTATCCTTGGAATTTATTGAAATTTTCTTCACATTTTATATAATCAAATTTTAAAACTAATGTAGCACTTACATGTAAAAAGTAGGTATATTTTTATCAGATATGAAGCTTGATATACAGAGTTTAAAATTATATAATATACATCATTTGTTTTTATTCTGGATAATTTCCCTATTGCCTTGTGATCTGTCCTTGCTTGTGTATCCTTTGCTATATGCTTTGTTCCTTGT
Source organism: Leucopleurus acutus (assembly GCF_964270905.1). Lineage (NCBI taxonomy): Eukaryota > Metazoa > Chordata > Mammalia > Artiodactyla > Delphinidae > Leucopleurus > Leucopleurus acutus. Next base: position 28,589,435 of record NC_139163.1, on the reverse strand, counting down.
GGATCAGTTTTTTGAGACTTGCACTCTGTTTCTTCTGATTGTGAATATTTGATGCGTTTAAGTATTGTGCCAAAATTTATAATTATTAGTTAATGAAAGTGAGAAAGTAAATAATAGATTGGTTTTCTTTCTACTAAAGAGGCAGAAATTAGGTCATCTATACTTTGCTGTCTGGGTTTTGTTCTATCCTTGTATGGCTCTCTTAGTGAAATTATTACTACTACATTAAATTATTAAATTATATTTCAGTTATTTTCTATATTAAATACCTTGACCTTGAAGCATTAGATATCTACAATCTTTTCCTTCAATATAACTTTTTGCTAATTATATTGAAGGAAAAGATTGTAGATATCTAATTACTTGGGTCCAACTCTGTGTTTACATACATTAAATGTCTGACATTTGCTTTTTCCAAATATTCTTTATTCATGGCCTTTTTATTTTGATTAGTTACTTAGTTGTTTAGACTCCATCCTCAAGTAGGTTTTTCAGGGGGCACAATGCTTCAATCTTTGAGTCTGTCTTTTTATTATCAATACACATGAATAGAAATTTGGCTGGATATAAAAATTCTTGGTTCACATTCCCCCACCCCTTTAAAATTCTATAAATATTGTGCCATTTCTTTCTGGAATATTTTGTTTTTGAGGTTTTGCTTTGAGGCCAGTCTCATTGTTTTCCTTTGTAAGTTATTTTTTGCCTGGCAGCCTGTACCATTTGTTTCTTTATTTTTGAAATTCAGAAGATTCTTTAGGATATATCTTGAAGTTTATTGGTAATTTTGATGAATTAAGGTAATTTTTTTTTCATTCTGTAGATTGAAACCTTCTTTAACTCTAGATACATTTTCTTCTATTATGTCTTTGAATACTATTTCTGTCTCATGTGTTCTGTTTTCTTCTTCAAGCCCACTTATCACCTATACACTTGTTTTCTGCCTATTCTACACATACATCACTGTTTTCAGTGTTTTGTGATTTTTCTCTATAGTTTAGGTGCTTTCTTTTTGCAAGCACTAGTCCATAGCCCTGATTCTATTGTTGTATTATTAACTCTGATCTTTGCTGGATCTTATGACATTTAAATGCAATGGCATTATCGTATCAAATGGTTTTATTATTTCTAGCAATGCCCTTTAAAAAACTCAGTCAACTAATTATCCCTCTCTTTCAATTTGTTTGATAGTCTATTTTCTTTAATTTCCTTGAAAGTGTGAGGGAGTTCACATTTTCTTGTATTTCATTATTAAATCTTATTCTAGAGGATGAATGCTATCTAAAATGTATGATGTATACTCATTTTCATTTTGGGGTGTACATTTATAACTGCAGGATTTTTACACAGGTTTGCATTTGTTTGCTTGTGTTGTTTTCCTATTCATCATTTTTTAATGAGAGAAACTCTTTCTGGGCTTGCCATTTGCCCAACTGAAGTGAGTTCTTCTTGTTTCTATTTTCAATTTACTTGTATACCATTTTAATCTCCCCTTTAAATTTGATCTGGAGGCCTGGATGATGGATTGAAATGACTAGTTCAGTTGTTCAATAGTCAAAGGTCGAGGAGCTGCAGCCATGGGCAGCTAAAAGAACTTGGTGTAAATTCAGTCTCTCTGCAGTAGTGGAAACAACTCTACCAGGGATGTTTCTGCTTCAAACCATGTTCTCCATATTAGGAAGAGTTTGTCTTTGCTGCAGAGTCAGCCTGTGCCACCATTAGGAAGTCATGCTAGAGAGAAAAAAATGTGGCACGACTAATGCAAACTTCTATCCCAATTGTTGGGCTTACAGGGTACGTCTGACTTCAGCTAGGAAAGAAAATCAGAGTAGGTTGTTTGCTATTTTGCTTATGGCTGATTCATATACTCAATCTTCATTTTCATAAACTGAGGATCACAGTCTTAAAAAAATTATTATACAGAATTTCTTAATCTTCCCACGACACTGCATAGATCTCTTAGGAAGTGGAGATGGGTTGCCAGCCTTTGATGACTCATTTCAATTTGGACCAGATTGTATCTGACATATATTTCTCAGGGCTTAATGATATAAAGTAAGGATCATCCCCTCTGTTCAGAAATAATAAAGTAGTTTTCTCTATTTTGCTTCTTTTTGGCTTTTTTCGTAGTATATAAGATGATGGGAGTTTTGTAAACCTTCACTTACATTACCATCCTTCCCCAAAATTCTCCATGGAATTCTGTTTGTTAATTTGCTAATCAGCTATTAACACAATAATCTCTAGTGCCTTCTCTCTTTCCTTATCTAATCTTATGTCTTTTCCTTTTCCTAGAAACCACCTCCATTATGTCTGAGTTTTACATATCAAGCAAAAACCTAAGAGTCTCTCCCACTATGTGCAATCTTTCTTGAACATCACACCCTGTGGTAATGTTTCCCTCTTCAACATTCTGCATTATTGCTGTAAAACATTTGGTAGCTGGAACATACAAAGATATACTATTTTTCTGTGTGCCCTAAACTGTATCTTCTATATTTTAGTTTCCCAATGCAATGCATTACACATAATAGGTTGCCATACATTTTTGATGGTTTGTAACAAATAGCTTTTAAGCACAAAGAAGAAAAACTGTCTTTTTAGATCCCTCCCCAGAAATGACCCCTACCCAACCTCTTCCTAGTCTGACCACCTGGATTAGTTTAGAGTCCACAAAATAGTTTTCATTACTCTAAAGTTTATTTGGTTTTAAAAATCTCTCTGAAATCTCAATTTAAAGGGTTATGAGTAGGTCAACTGTTTAAATATCTCTACCAGCAATGTAAACAATGAATCAAATTACCTATTCACACAGGAGGCTTTAATTCCTCCTACCCCTTCATCACTCCTTCCCTTTTTATTGTTCTCGCTCATTTTATCCCTGTGGCAAGAAAAGTTAAATGAGACTGAAAAAAAAAATGCAGCTGATTAGGGCAGATGAACAGAGCTCAGGGAGCTATCTTCCTAAGCCCAATCAAGTCTTTAAAACAGATCAATTTTGTTTTCCACAGACAGCCTGGCACCTGAGATATGGGTGATTTAAAAAACTCATTTGTGCTTTCTGGCTGAGCTTTAGCTTTCTAACGCCAAATAGAGTAACAGGGAAGAAGGAGGAAGAAGCAAGTTGTTAGAGGATTAATACTTTCCTGATTTCCTGTACCTCCTTCAAAGATCTCTCAGTAAGTCATTTCCAAGAGGTCTTGGACATGGCAGCCTTGTAAGGGAGGTGATGATTTAGAGCAGAATTAGCCAGAGAGGGAATGAAGATGGTAAATCTAATTCTATATCTTATCTGCAACACACACACGTGCACACTCACACAACAGTGTTACCCGGCTTCTCATTAACCATGCACTGACCCAACAGGTCAGGATCAGTCCATGAGATTGCTGCTGCCTTTGGGGTCCCCTTGGTGGCATCCAGGCACTTGCCATTCCTCCTGCACAGAAACTCTTTAGGAATTTGTATTCTGCCCCTTTTATCTCTATCCCTACCAAAGGCCTGCATTAGGGCCCACCACTCTTCCAAAAGCAGTGTGTCCGCTGTTTCGCACGCTGCCTTTTTTTCAGATGAGGGAGGGGGAAGGAGGATGAGACCGCAATCTGGTGGTGGTCATAGGTGCCAGTAATGCCTGGTGCTTTTGGCAGGGAAGTCAGCAGAATCTCAAAGCCTTGTTGACAAACTGTGTGTGTAAAAACCCCAGGCTCAGTGTCAACCCTTCAAAACTTCCATATTGCCTCGATGTCAGGCACTGTGCTGGATGCTTCAGGCGCTCACATTGGCTGGAGAGAGTATATACACAAACACCTAGAGTATGCGGATAGCAGGTACAGAATAAGGGCTCATCAAATGTGTGCATACGTGGCCATGAGTAAAATTATGTTCAGGGTGAGGAAACATGCAAAACAAATAGAAAGACAAACCGTCAGTGATAAAGTAAGATGCCCCATCCAACTGGAGAATGTTGTTGTCCTTCTCGACCAAGGGCTAAGTTCCTGACTTAGCATCCTGGCAGCCCCACAAATGGAAGAGATCATGATTAGGGGACTCTGGCGAGATGACAAGTGGGATCTTCCAGGTCACGGATTTCATGAGACTATAGGAGAGGGGAAGCTGATTATGGCTATTTCAGTGTCAGCATTCTACGCTCCGAGGGGAAACTTGAGTCAAATATCCCAGTAGGTCATAGGTCAGCAATTCCAGTGGGCCTGTTGATGATGTGTCAGAAGTAAACAAGACATCAGATTTCAGCAATTTGGAGCAATAAAGTGTGGCCTCTGCTAATTCCAAACAGGCAGGTTGATCAGATCAGGGCACAGTCACACCCAGGATCTCTTGAACCACAGTATCTGGGCTACTTTATGTCCTAGAATGCTAGAACTCTTCCAAGGCTTGGTAGGTGGGTTAGAGGTGCTGACGTATAGTGTTCCATCTTCATGGCTTGATGTTACTCTTATCATCAGTTCTACTCTGTGTTGACCACCCCATCATTAATACTCACGATCTCTTGCTTTCCCTCTTTTTCCTTTCGCTCCTGCTCTGTACATTTGCTCAGAGCAGTAAGTCTCAAGTATGGTTCCCAGACCAGCAGCATCAGCATCACCTGGGAACTTACTGAAATGCAAATTATCTGGTCCCACTTCAGACCTCCTGAACAAGAAACTCCGGGGAAGGGTCTCAGCAATCTGTGTTTCAACACGTTCTCCAGGTGACTCTGATGTCTGCTAAAATTTGACAACCACCGCTTGGGCATTGGTGTTCTTCTAGGCAGTAGCAGATGGTAGCACTCAGGAAAGGAGATGACAATGAATATTCATCCATAGTCTTTCTGATGCTCCCTTTGGGAAAGGCTGCTATTTGCCTTACAAATACTTGTCCTAATTTTGCCTCTCAAAGGAAATTTGATTTTTAGCTAGGCACATTGTCCCTTGACTAAAGAATACATTTCCTGGCCTCCTTTGCAGCTAAGCATGGCCATCTCTCTCAGTTTTGACCAATGGACTGCAAGTGGAGAGGTCATGTGGAAGAGGGCATGTTTTCCCAATTATCTTTGTCTGTCCTGCTACTTGGATATGAATGTGATGTCTGGAACGATGGCAACTCCCTTGGGCCAAGTGAACAAAGTCTATATCCTGGGTTTTGGTGGAAGGAGCTTGATTTAATCCAGACAACTTTGGAACTACTGTTTGAGTCTTGGACTTATCTACCTTCCACTTCTCTTATGTGAGAGAGAAATAAGCCTTATTTAAATTACTCTTTTCTGGGTCCCTGTTACTTATAGACAAACCCATTCCTAAATAATGTCATCCTTACTGAATCTGCAAAACAAGACCCTTTCTTGTACTTTCACTTCCCTGATCCTTAAGAAGAGGAGGTGATTTCATATTACACTGCTAGTTGTCTCATAGGAATTCAGAGCATTTGACAGAAAATTACTAATTTATCCACATAGCTTAGGTTTAGCTTATTGACTGTTAAATGAAGCAGTGTATAAAAGGTAAACATTATTTTCTCATAGGTTACTTTTCATTTTGCAGTGCAGTACAGGCTGCTTTGACACCTAAGGGAATATTTAGCCTCCCACAAAAGGATGAGGACTATTCTATCTGTTTTGCAGATGAACTGAGTCTAAGGAAGGGAAGTCATTTTTTTCAGATCATGTAATTGTACTATGAGCTCCTTGAGGGTAAGGATTACGTCTTATGACCTGCATGCCTATAAAAAATGCTTGGGGGGCTTCCCTGGTGGCGCAGTGGTTGAGAGTCCGCCTGCTGATGCAGGGGACACGGGTTCGTGCCCCGGTCCGGGAAGATCCCACATGCCGCGGACCGGCTGGGCCCGTGAGCCATGGCCGCTGAGCCTGGGCATCCGGAGCCTGTGCTCCGCAATGGGAGAGTCCACAACAGTGAGAGGCCCGCATACTGCAAAAACAAAACAAAACAAAACAAAACAAAATGCTTGGGGCATAGTAAGTCTTCAATAAATTCTGCTGAATGAGTTAATTAAACGAGAAAGAACTAGGACCAAATTCAGCTGCCCTCAGTGGGTCTATTCTATGGAGATAAATCTAGTGAAGATGAATTCTGGGTCTTCGGTGCTCTGAACTGTGTTTTAGCGTGAACTTAGTTTTAACTTGGAATAACTGGGGAAGGGGAGAAAGTAATAATAGGAAATGTTGAATTTCCAAAAGGGAGGACATAGTAATCTTCTCATTATGACAGCTGAAGATCTCTTTACAGTCTTCGTTTTGCCTGTAGTAAATAAACTCTAATAACTGAGATGATTCAAGAAAATTCGGTCTACATTTTATCTGGTCAGCCAGACTCTACTCTTTGACTGTTTATTGTGGATTGTGTCAAGAAGAGGAAGCGTTTTGATGTTATCAGTCTCACCATTAACCCTCAGTCTGCCCCATTGTGGACTCCATCACTAGCCTGTTCCTCCCAGCATCCCTCTCTAGGGGGCACTTCCCTTCATTTCTAGACTCTGTCATTGACATGACACCTCGCCAAACCCATAAGCCCAAGCCTTTAGTTCTAACTAATGATCTAGTTGAGAGGTCTCTGGCTTTAAATGCTAGCTTTGTTACCTTCTAGCTGTGTGTGTTGGGTGAGGTATTTAACCTCTCAGGATCTCATTCTCCCCATCTTTAATAGGTGAATGATGATACCACATTCACACAGTTGGAGTAAATTTAAAATAAAGAATATTTTGAATTACCCATTGGGGAATTTTTCAGCTTCCTTAATGCAAGCAAACCCAGAGACTCCATGTTTGACAAAATTTGTGACCCTGGGGATTTACCTTCTCCTTGAGGATTTCACACTAATTTCTACACCCAGCACCACTGCTCACTGTGAATTAATATTTAAGCCTAAACTCATAGGCTGAGTTATTTTTAACAAGACAAAAAAAAAAAAAAAAAAAGAGAGAGAGAAAGAGAAAGAAAAAAAAATGAGAAGTGGGGAAAATAAGCATAAAGAGTAAGATGCAATGAGCTTGTATGGTCTAGCTCATTCATCTTCAACATATGCCCATACTTGTTCCGTGTCCACTAGTTGCCAGATGCTGTATGCCCTGTGGTGAACCACATGGATGTGCGTATCTTTGGTCTTACGGAACTTACAATCCGACTATCTCCTTACCTCGTTTCCAGCTTGTCCTTTGTGGGAGGGATCATCTTTCTCCAATCTTCTAGAAATACAGTAAAAGTGGAGACTTGAGAGGGTGAGAGTCAGGAAAAGGTAAGTTTCCTTTCTGGGTCGTTCAAGACTAGTTCCAGTTTCCTTTCTAAAATCCACTTCTTTTACACATACTTGACCTTCAGGAAGTCTACCCACTTCAGGAAGAGACCTCACCCTCAACCCAAGGGTTATGGGCTACTTCCTATATTTTACAGTTGTCATGTCAGAACACAGCCAAAAGTAGAAACACAGGTCACTCTTATTAAATCCTGTCCTGAGTTTACCACGTAACCTGTATCATGGATTTCAGTTCCACTGCTCATCAGAGCATGGAGTCCAAAGAACTTTTCTTTGGAGTCCTGGATTTTACCCTCTGATGTTATATATCATTATTTCTATACTTGAACTGTCTGTTTTAGCCTAACTGGTCTACTTATTTTCCCTAAATCAAACTGTGATTTTATTTATTTTCCTCCTGATAATTTATTTCATTATGTATTCATTTATTCAAGTCTTTCTTCCTCTTTCAAGGCTAGCTCAATTTTTCCTCCCTCCGGGAAGACTTCCTGAATTATCTCAGCCCATTAAGGCCTCCTCCTGTTCCGTATTTATTATCACATCACCTGGTCAGTATCTATTTATGCTGTGGTATGCTGCTGCGTATCTGTTATGGCCAAGCCTTATTTTTCTGATTTGACCATATCTCTCTGAAGGCAGATGGAGATTAGAGGGTCATAAGTGTAAGGTGTGCCCAGTAAAATCCATAGATGTTGAAACCAAGTTCTTGATGAAATCTCATGCTCTATTAAATGTGTACAGTATGGAATTTTGTTTTTACGGTTTTAAAATTATTATCTAGACAACTCAAAATGTGGCAATAGTAGGGTCAGTGGACATTTTTTTTTCTACTATTAAAAAGTAGTAGTTGTAAATCAACTATACTCCAATATAAAATTAAAAAATAAAATCTTTAGCTCATTAAAAAAAGCAGTAGCAAGGTTCTATTTCTGGGAATGGTGAGTAGCTCCTCTTGGGCCTACTATTCCACAAGTAACAACTATTAATTCTGGACAGAATACAAAAAACAACTACCCAAAGACATTTATGAATGACCCAAACCAGAAACTAGAATGGAGGTCCACACTTGGCAGAAGGGAAGAGCATTGGGTGAATTTCCTGATTTCTAAGGCTCTTTGGCTGGGAGTAGGCCTTAGTTTGGTCCCATGTAGGGTAGCTAAAATTCTGATAGACCCTTGCAATTTTGCAGACTGAAGAACCATAAAAGTGACCACAGAAGCCAGAAAGTGAGGGGGCATATTTTTGAACAGCGATATATAGAGAGCAAGAATCACAACTTCTGTACATAAACATCCCAAATATCTGGTTTGTACCTGCACTACACACGTGCAGGACAGACTCCAAGTGTCCAGGTAAGTCTAAAAGAACTAAATGCAGATATTAGCTGCTATCCATTACAGAGAAACAGAGTTTGGAGACCAAGTCCTGAAAATTAACTGATTAAATGAACACACATGCAAAAAAAAAAAAAAATCAAGACTCTTTGCAGGAACAGGAGGAATAGAAAAGCACCTACAATCTCTACAGTTATTATTTACAATGTCCAGGATGCAATCCAAAATTACTAAACATGTAACATGAGCCATACTTCAAAGAAAAGGCAACCAACAGAGGCCATGTAATGACCAATCTTAAATGAGGGGGCGGGATGGGGTCCAGTGGTTGGGATGACCATGGCAGGTTATATCAGAGCTGGAGATAGAAACCAAGTGGTGAGCAGGGTCATGGGAGGAAGGAAGCAGAAACCAACCACCTCACAAAGATGCTGTGCTGTAATGCAGGGAGGAAAACCCTTAAGCTTTCTTATCATCGTTGGGCATTAGGTCCAAAGCTCCACGTCTTTGAATATGTATATTATGAATTCTATCTGCCATTCCTGCAATGACAGATGTCAGCTTCTGTGGATGTTGGCAGGCGGGTATAAGGAGAGATCTTTCATCGGGAGGGTACACCCCTGGGAGGCGTATGCTCACTTCCCTACACACAACACACTTTTCCCATCAACACACTTTCTTCCCTTCCCCACCGTGTCTATCACTCCCTTCTCTGGCCCAGCGGCTCGCTTCCACCACCCTGAATGAACGCTTCTTTCAGCAACGGGATTTTTCCACCTGGTTGACTTGATGAAAGCTTTATGAATTGACATTATGTGAAGAAAGAACAAAGTGAGGTCAGTGCGTGTGTGTGAGAATGTTTGTAGGGGCAGAGGTTGCAGCAGCTAAAAAGAGCTGCTGAAAACTTTATTACAAACGAAGAGACATTAGAAGCAATAAATCACTCATGTGTCTGCCACGAGGCAACAGAAAACAGGGCTGGCTTTCAGGAAGAACTGGACACATACATGTCTCCTCCGCTAAAAGTCAGGCGTCCTGTTGCCCCTGGAAGTAGACCTGGGTATGGTTATGGACCTTTTCCTTTTTCTATTTCTCTCTCTTTTTTGATCCCAAAGAATAAATCAAATCAGTCGAAAAGTGTAGAATAAAAGAAAAAGCCCTTAGCCGCCTGGGAGGTGGGGCTTTTAGTTTTCCCCTGCCTGCTGGGGGAAAGGTAAGAAATTAGGCATTTGCAGCCAGGTTCATGGATCAGATCTGTATTTTTCAAGTTGTCTGCCTATTTCTTGTTCTGAGGTCTTCTTAATTTTTTTCTTAATGGGGAAGATAAAAATGCTTTGCCCTTACACCATTGCAGGTCCTTTCCAAGAACACCAGGCTTTCTTGTGACCTTCACCCAGACTTTGAAATTGTCGATAGCAGTGAGAGTACCACAGGCCTTTTTTTTTTTCCTACTCACCCTCTCACCCGTTGACAAGGTTCCATCTCTTTGCTTCAGTGTTCTGGAGAGATCAACCCCAAGAAAGACTTTTCTAGCTCACCACAAGGGACCATCGGTTATGTTCAATGTTCCTCTCTGTACCTCATTCTCCAAGAAACTTTGAAGCCTCCCTGGCATTTCCTGACACCCACACTCTCATCCCACCGGGCTCTGGACATTAACCCACCTGTTTAATTAAACAAAGAGGCCATTAAACCGAGGTGGCTTCATGGCTTAGTAGCCCAGTAAGTCAACCAAAACTTAGCCTGAAATGCCTCAAGGTTAAGAAATCACAGCCTAAGGACAACCGATCACAAAAGCCAACGAGCCTTTTCCAAATAAGGCAAATGCTTCAGCTATAGCCAATCCAATCATTTCCTTGCTCTGCTTCTGCATCTTTCTTAGAAAATCTTTCCCCCGGCTCCTGTCCCTGGGGCACTCCCAACCACTTCCCGTTTGGTGCTGCCGGATTCAAATCGACTTTTGCTCAAATAAACTCAGCATTTTAAATACACCCCAGTTTCTTTTTTAACACACCTTAGGCTTTCGCCCTCCTCCATCCCTTCAAATCCTTTCCTACTGCTTTTTGCCATCAGCAAACCTACCTGGAGTTGTTCAGATTTTTCTCTGATTTCTTCATTCTCCTGTTCTCCCTGAGATCTGGGTGCCTACGGGACACTGACCTCCGCTGTGCTCTCAAGAGGCGGCTGTTTTTTTCTCCCCGCAGAGCCTTGGAGTGGAGAACTGCCCACCTTCCCCAGCTTTGCAGCTTCCAGGCTTTCACCTGCTCTTTCACCTGCTTTTACCTCCATTCAGTTACAGACTGCGCTGCTGATTCCATTTGCATTCACTGAAGGTTTAGCACCGTTTCCTCCCTGCCCTCCCCTACTATGGCGGTCCTACCTCTTCCCCCCACCCACTATTCTTGTTTTCATTCTTGATAACTTCAACATTAAGATCAGAAACTCATCTAATACCTGGCCTCTCAGTTCCTTAACGGCCTTCTCAGCAAGAATCCATCTTCTACTTCATTTTCGCCACACATTCCCTTGGTCATAGCTCAGATCTTGTCATTCTTAATAATAGTACTAATCTCCCCACCTCCAATCTTGATTTCTAGCGACCCACCCTTTGATCACCACTTCCTGACATTTCTGCTCATTTCTTCCAAGAAACTTAACTCCAACAAATCTTTGGGTTAACAAGGATCACCAATTTATGGACCCTAGTACTTTTTTCGCTGTTATTACAGATCCCCACCTGAGGTAACTTCATCTTATTCTTCACCCAGCAGCTTAGATCCCCTGGCCCATCACTCAGTTCCTTTCTTGCATACACCCTCATCGCCCTTGCCTTCTTTCCCTTCATGATATTAACTTGGCAAAACCCTAACTCTGAGTCAATCCCACTCTTTTATACCAATGTTAAGCACTTCTGATTTTGTAGGTGCTGGGTTTGTCTTTTGTTTGTTTGTTTGTTTGCTTTTGACATGAAATAGGCCTCATATTTTTTGGTTAAGAGTCTGTAAAGGAAGGGGAAATGCGTTTGGGAAGAAGTGAGTGGCCTTTTCAATTGGCCTCTCCCAGGTATCTTTAAGGCAATGGGAACCTCAGTGAAAAACCCTTCTTTGGATTAAAGGATCATGGGAGCCTTTCAGTGAGAAAGAGCTGTAATTGTTATTGAGAGAGGAAATTATGCTTGAACAAAATGCTGGGCTAACTCAATGACTGTTAGGGACAATTTTATTCTTTATATCGTCCTCCAAAGAGAAATACATGCTCATTGAAGAAAACTTAGAAAATAAAGAGAACAGAAGAGATGCCAAAAATCATTCACAATTCCATCACCCAGAGATATCCATCGTGTCTCTACAACATGTACTTATATATGACCGTAACACATAAAAATAATATTTACACCTGTGCTACACCTGGAATTGTTTTTGTGGCAGCCTCATAAAAGACTGACCAGTTTTTTGATGCCTTCTGGAGACAAGAAGTCAAATCACTCCTTGGTGGCCCAGGGTGAATGATTCTTCACTGGATGATTTAAAAGGCTGCCATAGGGTTTGGTTCAGAACTTTGAAATTTGAAAATATTATCTGTAGCTATTGTGACCAGAACTTTGCTGACCCAGCAAACTCCGTGGGAGAGAACTTCAAGGAGAAAAGCTTCCAGAATCAAGAATAAAACTGAAGTTTTTGGAGAATGTGGTTCCTTTTCCTTTTGAAAGGAAATTATTACTATTATTATTATTATTACCACCCCAACTCACATGGTTATTGTTATTATAATTGCAATTCGACACTAGTTTAAAGTTAGGGGAAGTGTGAGTTAAAGAGGGCCTTGGTTACAAGGTCTCATTCAGTGCCAAGTGCAAAGCTAGATCTTAAAACTGTTCTTTTGTCTACAAGAGCTAGTGGTTCCTCTGTACCTTATTTCATTGGGTTAGCATATGACAACCTCCATTTTATCTCATGTAATAATTTAAAGAACTCAGAAGTTCTTTAAATTATGCATTACTTATCCTGGGTTCTGTCTGATAGGACTGTCCGAGAAGACATACTACAATGAGTGGAAGGGTAAGTCAATGACCTTTCATCTCATGTCAAGGGAAACTCCCTACCAGGGTTGTAAAAAAAAAAAAGCGGTGTGCACAGGACATGTGGATTATCTCCCAAAATTAGGTAGGTAAGGAAGCTGACGTGCTCCCTTCAAGCTTTATCCTTCGCTCTCTGCCAGCTCTCCCAATTCTCCAACAGAACCAACAGAGAGAGAAACCCCTGGAACAGCTCTCTTAACTGCATCTCCACCGTCACCTCACGCCCAACTTACCCTGTAATTATCAGCACAGCCAAATTGCCAAGCAAAGCATTTTGCAATCCGCACACAAGACCCGTTCGTCCTCCTCCGCCCGGTCAGGCTGCTGTGCTCTGCACTAGCTGTGCCCGCATTCACCCTGCTCTGGTCTCTGGGGTGCTGCTCTCTGCGATGCATTTTGCAACATAAGCTATTCTCTTGCTCTGTGAAGCAAAGCAAAGAATTCAAGACAAGCCTGAAATTAGAGCTACCACAGCACTGGGATTCAGAGAATCATAAAATCCTAGCTTTTTTTTTTTAGTTGGAAGGGACCATTGAGATCTTTTCAATCTGCTGATTTTACCTGACGTGATGGGGAAGTAGAGGTGGATACAGAAGGAGAGCGTGGAGGGGAGCTTAGAACCAGAAACACTGGTGGTGACTCTAAGTGCTAGACCAAGGGGTGGGCCAGCCAGCTGGGAAGAATAAGGGTAAACGTGCTAAATCTTAGAGTTTTCTAGCTAACATTGGAGTCTTCAGCTGTTTATGAACGTTCTGTGACTTGAAAAGGCTAAATATTTTAGAACTAGAACCCAGGTCACTCCCTCCCTTTGCCCTTCACATCCTGTTTTCCTTCAAATAAGTGACTTGGCCAAATGCTCTCATCCTTCAGATCTGGGCAGAGAAGGGACATTTCCCTGGAAGTCACAGCACATTAAGTTCAGCTCATTTATTCGTGTTTTCAAGCAAAGCCGGAAAAGTGGGCAAAATGCTCTGAGGGGGTCTTCTGATGTGCAAAGATATATTTTTTTTTAAATCCAAGGATCAATTTGTTTTCTCCCTAAAAGAAGGGGTGAAGTCACTTTCAGGGAATGTGACTTACAGTGAGAATGGCATCCTTTCATTCCAGATATTAACTCTTTCCAAGAGCCTACTTCTACAGAAATGTCTCATTCCCTCCTGAGGGTTTCATTCTGTTTCTCTTCCTGCCTCTTGAAAGATCAGGTCATCAGTGAAGCTTCCAGAGACCTTAGGACATTAAGAACCCATCAGTGGGTCATTGAGGCCATGAACAGTTTGCAAACTTCTGTGTGTACGCACATTTTCCCAGAGTCCATAGCTTCCAGCACCTTGTCAGAAGGGTGTGTGATCCTCAAAGTTATAAACCACGAGCCTAGATTGTTAGGACGGAAAGAGCTCTGGCTCAGACGTCCCTGTATTAGTTTGCCAGGGCTGTCTGCACCCAATTCCAATGTGTGGAGGGGAGGTTCCCCCCACATACCACCAAGCAATGCTGGAGATACCAGCTGGGTGTCCTATAATTCAACTCAATTCCGACCCCGTCTGCCTAGACATTCCATAGGTAAAGGGTTCAGTCCCACAAGACCACCCTCCATTTCTTCAGATGCTAATTGCAAACCCAGATTGTTACCGGTGCTTCTGACCAACTGGCTGTAAATCACAGGTTCCCACCACCCCTTCCTTGGGTTCCATTCATTTGTTAGAACAGCTCACAGAACTCAGGAAACCTGTTCACTCACTAGATTGCCAACTTATTACAAAGGTGCGTGGGGACGAGGATGACAGAGGGACCGCTTCTGCCTGAGGCCACGTGTCCAAGGTGCTTCTACAAGTCACAGCCCCTGGTACTCCCTTGCAGTCTGCAGTGACGGGAAGAAAACTGGATGAGAAAGCAAAACATCCATGTTCTGGATGCCAAACACCGCTGTGATCGCACTTCCTGGAGATGGGCTCTTCGAGATGGGCCCGAGTGGGGGCTTGGGGAGGGATACCCAGGCCCCAGCAGAGGTGGCACATTCAGACCCCAGCCTTGCTGACAGGTCCCTGATTTCAGGAACCCGGTCTCGCCTTTCTTTTCTCCGGGTAATGAGCTTCTGCCTCGTACTTGCGAACACTAACAAATGAGGCCAGTTGCAGCTGGCTGTGGCTCACCTTTCAATAGCGGGTTGACAGGGAGAACAATGCGCGTGTTTGCGGCTGGCCAGGCTTTGGGGAGGATCTGTCATCGTTGCGGTGAGTGTCAGAGCGGTTTCAGGCTCCCTGTGACTGGCAGCAGAGAGCAGAGGAGAGAGGCAAGTTCAAACCTGCTGACACTCCTCGGGTGAAACTCTCAGCTTCCTTTTCCTCCTCTGAGTTTCAACAGGAACAAACTTTGTTCGAGTTCAAGAGGATTTCAATTATAACAGTTGCACACTGCCAATTAGTGGGGTTCTTTTCCTGGAGGGTAGTCACCCTACGCGACACATATACGTTCCCGGCCACGTGGTGGAGGAAGGGTACTTGCCTTCTAGAGACAGAAGTATCCACTGACGCCTAAACAGTGCGATTGTTCTTGCCTTCATTTCTCTGTTGATGTTTTCTCTGCTAGAGGTGGTCTCGAGCCTCTTGGAAGATTCATTTCGGCTATTCGGGAGGGAATGAGCAGGGCAATATGCTCACTGCTGAGCCTCTGGTGAAGCTGCCCTGCTATTAGCTGGATGACCAGGTGGGAGGGCCAGCAGGGGTCTCAATTATTGGGAGATTTACCCTGAAGCACTGGACATAACCCGCTGACATGCACAGTCTTCTGCATTCTTCAAAGGACGGGAAACTTGACGGCATATGCAGAGCTGCACAGAGATCCTGAGGCAGGGGCCCATCCCCGTGAAATTTCCACCTCCAACTGTCTACCTGCCGGTAGCCCCCAAAGGGAGGCACAGGGGGTCCTGCTTAAAGTGGAGCCCCTTGCTCATAGGGCCTGTTTCCCTGTGATGCTCGGCTGTGATGATGATATTATTTGAGAGTTATGTACTAGGTCACAGTCCCTGCTTTCAGGCACCATTTCTGCCAGTTTCCTCTATGACCTGCTTTTTTGCGAGACCATTAACTTGAGTGTCTCACAATTCCCATCCTGTTGGATGTGACAGTACCTGCTTATTACTCAGGGATGCATTTTTAAAAGAATGAAATTTAGAGAAAAGCAAAAAAGACTCCTTGATGTCATTTAAATGAACCCCACACTCTCCCTCCCATCTACATTTATGAGGTCACCATTCAAAATATTTTTTTTCCAACTGGGGTGGAAAGAAACATGGTGCAGAGTCATCAACAAGAGATTCTGTACCATGGAAAGGAGGAAAAAAATACTGTGAAGACTGATGAGAAAGAGCTTCTGGAAACCAAAGGGGAAGAAAAGTCATTTCCAGCATCCACTTCTACCTTTGGCTCAGGACTCCCTTGGGTGGCACTTGACCTGCACCCCACAGTTCAATCCAGGGACTATTTATCCCACAGAGGAGCCCTGAGCACTGAAGCCACTGTGATTCCATTAGTCCAGGAGTGAGATGGTGCATATTTTATCTCTTCCGATAAAAGGGCAGGATTCAATATCCTTCTCACGGTCCTCCCTCCACCTCACCAAAGACAGGGCTCCTGTCCAAGAAGCATTTTATGTTCTAAAAACCATAATGACAAAACCTCCCAACTCAAGCACTTGAGACACTGGCTAAAGGTTCATTGTCTACTCCTCACTTTTCTGAAAGAGCATTCAATTAGGAAGTCAAGAGACTGGCTCTGCCACCGATTCACTATCAGGAAGGTATTAAATAACTCAGTTTTGAAGGGTTTTTCTCATTGTAACAGTTCCATGAAGTCCCCTCTCTGACGAGTGTCATCCAACTCCACTTTTCCACTCAATTCCATCTTCCCCTCTTCCATTAAGTTGTCGAGGGGCTGTGCCCCTACCAAAGCCCTTTTATTTTGTTCGTCCCTCCTCTTCGACGTGTCCTGTGGTGTTTGTGAACGTGTGTGTGCATCTGTCCTACTGGATGATAAGCCCATTGGTCATTGGCACCTAACAGCTCTTCTGAACACGTCTTTGAGTGAAGGATTTCATGACTGATCCTTGGAAGACGTGGCATCTGAGGCTCCCAGGCTAGCATTTCTGCAGCCATTCGTGGCCAGTCTTCCTTCATCCCATCCTATAAACAACAGCCACACTGTTCTCCATCTCAAGATCACTGTATCTGCTCTCACTTATAATAACTGATTGGGAAAGGACTTTGTAAGCAATCTGAGAACTTAGGATAACAAGTCTCTTGGACACAACTACTAGTGCCAGCTGAGAACCACAACCATTTTTGAGGAGGGAGGTAGATCATGGAGAAACCTTGGCAAAACATGTAGATCTAGGAATGAGACGGGAATGCAAGATGGCGCAGAGGCAGATACAAAACATCATGAGGATTTAGGTCTTTCCTGGGCTCTCACTTATCTTTCATGGATGAAGGTAAAATGTGAGGGCACCAACTACAGAGCATTTCTGATCAACAGCCTGTGAGGATTTCTGAAGAAATAGGATGTTGACATTGTTTTTTGGAATTGCTGCCTCCCCATGTGTCTGGATGGCCACAAGGGCCCTGCTGGACCTCAACTCCAGTGATCTTTTACAAAACCTGGAACATGCTTCTCTTGGGGTTGGGTGGTTGTCCCTGGGAATGGTGGATATATTGATCTTCATGCCATGACCCTAAAACGAGGCTATATTCTTCTACAGAAAGCCCTCAGAGTATTTTGCTAAGTTGTGACTACTTTACTTTTTGCAAAGGAAAACAGTTTGGCTGAGAAATCCTAGAGAACAAGGGTTGGCAAACTTTTTCTGTAAAGGTCTAGATAGTAAATAAATTAGGCGTTTGGGCCACCCAGTCTCTGTTGCAGCACAAAAGCAACCACAGATTATATGGAAACAAATGAGTGTGACCATAAAACTTTATTTATGGGCACTGGTAGTTGAACGTCATAAATTTCCCATACGCCATAACATGTTCTTCTGTTGATTTTTTTAAACCATTTTCAAGTATAAAAACCATTCTTTGCTGAACCAGGAAGAAATAGAAAATATAAACAGACCAATCACAAGCACTGAAATTGAGACTGTGAGTAAAAATCTTCCAACAAACAAAAGCTCAGGACCAGATGGCTTCACAGGCGAATTCTATCAAACATTTAGAGAAGAGCTAACACCTTCTCAACTCTCAAACTCTTCTCAAACTCTTCCAAAATTTAGCAGAGGGAGGAACACTCCCAAACTCATTCTACGAGGCCACGATACCCTGATACCAAAACCAGACAAAGATACCACAAAAAAAGAAAACTACAGGCCAATATCACTGATGAACATAGATGCAAAAATCCTCAACAATATACTATCAAACAGAATCCAACAGCACATTAAAATGATCATACACCATGATCAACTGGGGTTTATTCCAGGGATGCAAGGATTCTTCAATATACGCAAATCAATCAATGTGATACACCATATTAACAGATTGAAGGAGAAAAACCATATGATCATCTCAATAGATGCAGCTTTCAACAAAATCCAACACCCATTTATGATAAAAACTCTCCAGAAAGTAGGCATAGAGGGAACCTACCTCAACATAATAAAGGCCATGTATGACAAACCCACAGCAAACATCATTCTCAATTGTGAAAAACTGAAACCATTTCCTCTAAAATCAGGAACAAGACAAGGTTGCCCACTCTCACCATTATTATTCAACATAGTTTTGGAAGCATTAGCCACAGCAATCAGAGAAGAAAAGGAAATAAAAGGAATCCAAACTGGAAAAGAAGAAGTAAAGCTATCACTGTTTGCAGATGACATGATACTATACATAGAGAATCCTAAAGATGCCACCAGAAAACTACTAGAGCTAATCAATGAATTTGGTAAAGAAGCAGGATACAAAATTAATGCACAGAAATCTCTTGCATTCCTATATACTAATGATGAAAAATCTGAAAGAGAAATTAAGGAAACAGTCCCATTTACCATGGCAACAAAAAGAATAAAATATCTAGGAATAAACCTACCTAAGGAGACAAAAGACCTGTATGCAGAAAACTATAAGACACTGATGAAAGAATTTAAAGATGATACAAATAGAGAGATATACCATGTTCTTGGATTGGAAGAATGAACATTGTGAAAATGACTCTACTACCCAAAGCAATCTACAGATTCAATGCAATCCCTATCCAACTACCAATGACATTTTTCACAGAACAGAACAAAAAATTTCACAACTTGTATGGAAACACAAAAGACCCTGAATAGCCAAAGCAATCTTGAGAAAGAAAAACGGAGTTGGAGGAATCAGGCTCCCTGACTTCAAACTATACTACAAAGCTACAGTAATCAAGACAGTATGGTACTGGCACAAAAACAGAAATATAGATCAATGGAACAGGACAAAAAGCCCAGAGATAAACCCATGCACATATGGTCACATATTTTTGATAAAGGAGACAAGAATATATAGTGGAGAAAAGACAGCCTCTTTAATAAGTGGTGCTGGCAAAACCGGACAGCTACATGTAAAATAATGAAATTAGAACACTCCCTAACACCATACACAAAATATAAACTCAAAATGGATTAAAGACGTAAATGTAAGGCCAGACACTATAAAACTCTTAGAGGAAAACATAGGCAGAACACTCTATGACATAGATCACAGCAAGATCCTTTTTGACCCACCTCCTAGAGAAAGGGAAATAAAAACAAAAGTAAACAAATGGGATCTAATGAAACTTAAAGGCTTTTGCACAGCAAAGGAAACCATAAACAAGACGAAAAGACAACCCTCAGAATGGGAGAAAATATTTGCAAATGAAGCAACTGACAAAGAATTAATCTCCAAAATATACAAGCAGCTCATGCAGCTCAATATCAAAAACACAAACAACCCAATCTAAAAATGGGCAGAAGACCTAAATAGATATTTCTCCAAAGAAGATATACAGATTGCCAACAAACACATGAAAGGATGCTCAACATCACTAATCATTAGAGAAATGCAAATCAAAACTACAAAGAGGTATCACCTCACACCAGTCAGAATGGCCATCATCAAAAAGTCTACAAACAGGGCTTCCCTGGTGGCGCAGTGGTTGAGAGTCCGCCTGCCGATGCAGGGGACACGGGTTCGTGTCCCGGTCCGGGAAGATCTCACATGCCGCAGAGCGGTTAGGCCCGTGAGCCATGGCCGCTGAGCCTGCGCGTCCGGAGCCTGTGCTCCGCAACGAGAGATGCCACAACAGTGAGAGGCCTGCTTACTAAGAAAAAAAAAAAAAAAAAAAAAAAAGTCTACAAACAATAAATGCTGGAGAGGGTGTGGAGAAAAGGGAACCCTCTTGCACTGTTGGTAGGAATGTAAATTGATGTAGTCACTATGGAGAACAGTATGGAGGTTCCTCAAAAAACTAAAAATAGAACTACCATATTACCTCGCAATCCCATTACTGGGTATATACCCTGAGAAAACCATAATTCAAAAAGAGTCATGTACCACAATGTTCATTGCAGCTCTATTTACAATAGCCAGGACATGGAAGCAACCTAAGTGTCCATTAACAGGTGAATGGATAAAGAAGATGTGGCACATATATACAATGGAATATTACTCAGCCATAAAAGGAAATGAAATTGGGTTGTTTGTAGTGAGGTGGATGGACCTAGAGACTGTCATACAGAGTGAAGTAAGTCAGAAAGAGAAGAAGAAATACTGTATGCTAACACATATATATGGAATCTAAAGAAAAAAAAAATGGTTCTGAAGAACCAAGGGGCAGGACAGGAATAAAGACTCAAACATAGAGAATGGACTTGAGAACACGGGGAGGGGGCAGGGTAAGCTGGGACGAAGTGAGAGAGTGGCATGGACACATATACACTACCAAATGCGAAATAGATGGCTAGTGGGAAGCAGCCGCATAGCACAGGGAGACCAGCTCGGTGCTTTGTGACCACCTAGAGGGGTGGGATAGGGAGGGTGGGAGGGAGATCCAAGAGAGAGGGGATATGGGGACATTTGTATATGTATAGCTGATTCACTTTTTTATACAGCAGAAGCTAACACACCATTGTAAAGCAATTATACTCCAATAAAGATGTTAAAAAAAAATTCTTCGCTCATTGGCCGTACAAAAATTAGGCAGCAGACCAGGCTTAGCCCGAGGGCCATAGCTTGCCAGGCAACCCCTGCTGTAGAAGAAAGCTGTTTACTGTGAGAATCTGTTCTTCTGAGCACCGGGTAGGTACTTACACCAGCTCTCACCGTGACAGCCAAATTAGGGTGTCTCTTCAAATCTGTGAAGCTAAATAAATGAGGGCAGACCCCTCTTAGCATCTAGAATGCAGTGCGTGTACACTGGTGTTATTTCACACATCGGATGCCCGCGCGGAAAACACTGCCATGCCATTGATAATCTTCCGAGGAACACCTTGAAACTTGACTAGCTGAGGGCACATTGCAAATGGGCTCCAATGGCTTTTATCTCTCGTTCTTGCCACCTCAGATCTAATCAGCTGTTGTGTCATTTTTACTTCCTACTTGGCAGGATTCTCCAGCTCCGCTGGCTTTCTAGGTAAAGGCTCGGAGGAGTACTATGCCTTGAGGCATCTAGGAGTGGGGAGTAGATCAGAGGGACGGAGGGCTGAGAAGATGACGACCTTCAACCATGGCTGATTGGAGAGGACCGGGAAGGAACCTAAATCCCTGGATGACCCCCAATCCACCCCCCACCTCTCTTCTGGGGTTCACTCAAGTCCTGACATTGCTTTCTCTGGGGAAAAAGATATTTCACTCCTCAGTTAGGAATGAGCTTCAAATCTCACATCATTCTGTGTTGGCTAGGAAGAAGATGAAGGTCTGAATTAGACACCTCTTAAATGGGTAACTTTTCGTCATACAGAGTGATTGAGCTCTGGTTCAGCTCCTTCAAACAGGTACACCCACCACCACCCAGCCTGAGCAACCAGAGGGCCGCCTTTGATGGTGACCCTACCTCCCTTGGAAAGCAGTGAGGAATTGCAAATAATGAAAAAGAATCCATTCCATAAAAATAAAATTACAATGAAATACATGATAATTAAAAATCAGTAAATAAAACTCATAAGAGCTATGTTTTTAGCATTTGCATGATCTTACCTATATTAGCTCATTTAGTCTTTACTACAACTCAAAAATATCATTGTGTTCATTATGTAAGTCAGAAAAAGAAGGTCAGAAGGCAAGCAGTTTCTCAAGGGCCACAGCTGGTAAGTAGCAGAGCTGTTTACAAATGCAGACATATCTTGCTTTGGAGTCGATAATCTTAACTACCTACTAGGTGGCTGTGCATCTTTGCTAAATCATTTTCCCTCTCTGAGCCTCCGTTCCCTCCGCTCTGAAATGAAGCCGAAGATGATAAAATCTCTAACCTCACTTCTAAATCAAAATTCTGATTCTGTTATTTTCACCCCTCCCCTTTCAGGAGGGGAAAAAGTAAACACATAACTTCATAGGGTAACTTAGTGAAAAAACAAAAACTAAGTTTCCAGGGTATATCTTTGAGTCAGTATTTATGTAGTACACTCTACTACACACACCTTCTTAAAATAAACCTATGATGCAAGCAAGCAACAGTGGGTAACTAGTACTCATACCCTACTGGACTTGGTAAAGAGATGAAATGGAGACCCGTTCTGATCTGATCTGCAAAAAACTTAAAAGCAATCTTGAAGGTAGATATAAATCAGAGCAAAGAGCTTTCCAACCCAAAATTCAAGACTTTGGATTATTTTTAAAAAGCATTATGCTTATTACACTCTACTTATTAAGACCAAAATATACTTGCTAGCAAGATCTTTCAGCAAGGACTGAAGTTCTAGGCACTTTGGAGGTTAGCAGAAACTTGCCTGATTCATTTATTTACTCATTCTGAGTATTGCTGTTTAATTCTGAAACCTAAAGCAGCCAGTTAACTAAAGCTCTCATTCCCGGAATGTTCCAATATTGAGTGTCAGAGACAGAGGGAAGGATCGGGGCTGGGATGATAAAATCCAAGGCCCTCCCCTGAACACTTCCTGACCAAGAGATGGGAGCAATTTCCTTCCAGCCAATTAAACTCAGAAATCTAGGATCTATCCCAGCAGGGACATGGGGGGATTGGCTAACATTAAACCCCATGATGCAAGCCAATCAGCTCACAGGGAGAAATCCACCAACCTCCCCTTAGGACACAAGCTGTGGCATTTTTTAAAAATTCAAGAGCAAGTCTGTGGCGGAAGGCAGATTTCCTTCCCTGTCCTACAGATCCTAGCAGAGTGACTTGCTCCCAGCCCCATTTATAAAGTTTGTTTTGGCATTTCAAATATTGATTTTTAAAATATTCTTCAAGAGAAAGACACTTGGGGACCTTTAAGTTGGGGTTCACAAACGATGCATGCCCAGATGTGTTTATTGCAGGATGGACGTATACTTTTTCCTTGTCCTCCTTCCCCTCCACCTAAGTGTCTCTTTATTCACTATTTTAATTACCTAATCGTAAATTTCTTTAGGGGGTTACTTAGAAAATTAGCATCAAAGCTTGGCAGTAAATTCAGGGGCTTTTGGAGACAGTCCAAGCTGTTTCACCTGTGATTAATTAGATGATTTTTTTTTCCTTTAAGTGCCAGAAGGCTGTTGAGGTCTTTAAGCAGTTACATGACTGCTGGCACTACTGCAATTATGATTGATGCATGGGTCTGGAGTCTGAGGCAGCAGCCTGGCTTTTGTTGATGGGGTGTGTGTGTGTGTGTGTGTGTGTGTGTGTGTGTGTGTGTGTGTGTGTGTGAGAGAGAGAGAGAGAGAGAGAGACAGAGACAGAGACAGAGAGACAGAGAGACAGAGACAGAGATAGAAGGACAGACTTGGGAAGCAATAGCTCAAAAACCTCCAAAGGTTTCCACAACGTGAGTTGCTTTTTTAATATCCCTGCAAGTGCAAGTCTAGAGGCTTCAGGCCAGGATCTTCTACCAAAATATCTCAGCAATTTCAGAAATGTTGCTTGAGCAGTCCTCTTCCTCACCATGAATCACTGCAGTCTTTGTGGAGTCTTTGCATAAGCTCTCTTTATGACACGCACTAAGGAATGTGTATTTTCAACAAGCCTTTTGCTTTATATAAAGCAAGCAGTCACACCTGTTTGAACATTTCACCCTGGTGAAATTCAAGAAGGGGGAATGCAGGCTCTTTGGGTAATTCATTGCGTATGAAGTCATCCCCCAACACTGGCATAAAGTTAGTGTAACCCGTGGGTATATTTAGAAAAAAAGTGATTCTTTGCAGCCACCATGAACATGCTTTCAAGGATGCAACAGAGAAATTCGGTGATTGTTTGATTCAGAGAGCCCGCTTGTCAGTTTTTCTTTATATTCTGTGAATGAGGGAGAGAAAGGCTCCTTCAAACCATTTGACTCAGTCAAGGTAGCAGAAAGTTCAAAGTGTTGGCCACCTTTTGCTGGTGTCTGTATAACCTTACAGACTCCTCAGCCCCTAGACTGGAGATCATCTAATATTCGCTCCACTGTCCCTAATGTGCGTGACAATATTTATAGAGCAAATTCAATGATCTGATACTCACCTGCCCTCTGAGGACTAACAGGAATGTTGGCCACATGGGTTGGTGGCAGAGATTTCCCCCCAGACCGGGGATTGGCCGACTCCTTTTATAAAGAACCAGAGGGTCACCATTTTAGGCGTGCGGGACACAAGATCTCCATCGCACCTACTCAACACTGTGGCTGTGGTGTGAAAGCCACCTAATGAAGAGGCCAGTGAATGGATACACTGAGTACCAGTGACACGCGTTGGCTTCCCCCTGGCCTGGAGCACTGTTTCTCAGACTTCAACGGGCACGTGGCACACCGGGTATCTCGTTAAAATGCAGATTCTGGTTCTGAGGGTCGGGAGTGTGCCTGAGATCTGCATTTCTGACCAGATGTCAGTGACACTGCTGATCCGAGGACCTCGCTCTGAGCAGCCATCCCACATCGTCCACTCGGAAAATGTCCTTCCTTGCTGTGTCCAGGGCGTTTCCAATAACACTGAGGCTCAGAGAACAGAGACGGGCTATTGGTTCATTAGGAAGATGGCTGTAGGACTAGTCTTAGGTTTATACCCTTCGGATCTAGACTCTTCAAAGATTCATCCAGCGCTCCATCCCTTGGAAGAGCCCAGATTTCCCTCTCCCGAACATCACCTTCCTTTTTTCACCTTTAAGCTTGGTTGTATAAGGTCTCCTCTTCCTAAGTGGACAGATGGCTCGGGCTGTGGTGCAGCTGTACACACAGCACGTCAGAGTCTTTTACACCTGACTGCCAGCCCCTTCCCGGCCTCGGCATGGAGGGCTCTAATGGCCCCTACCTAATTGGCTGTGATGCAAAAGCTAATGTAGGTTGAGAGACCAATTAACGGGGCTTGTTTCTACCGAGGCTGCATCTGAACATCAATTATGCTAAACAACACGCTGTATTAAGACATTTCCCTGCCACTATCATTTGCTATGGGACACCTCAGAGCAGGGCAGAGAGATACCCCCTCTCACTGCCTGCTCGAGGCGTTTCTCTCTGTCTGTCAGTACAGACGGCTGGCAATAGGGAGCATAGGTTTAGAGCTAGGAAATCCATGACGCAGGGACACATCGGACACTAACTGATTACCTTCTCTGGGCCTCGGTCTCTAGACCATGGGGGCTATGGTTCAAGAAGCCAGAGAACAGGTTGGGTGAGGGATGCTGGTAATCCTTCCACGTGACCTGCTGATTCCACTAAGAAACGGAAACCCTGAGGCTCTGGAGGCTCAAAGGATACTTTCCTTAAAACTTGAAAACCAATCAATAACTGAAACTGTTGGTACGGGGAAGATCATTGTATTTTCTCCTGCAGGTCAGGCTGGTTTTGAACTCCATTTCTCCCTCATCTCGAGCTTCTCTCTTAGAATGCATTTCTTGATTTTTTACACCAACACTTTGGTCGTTAAGCTGCCCAGTTCATTTTAATTTTTCCTGATTGTGCAGCTTGTATGTACTGAAAACGCTGAGGAATCAGACCAAATTTAAGACACGACACAGTTGACAGTTCAGCTAGGAAGACGGGACTAATATTCAGACATCTACTCATTTACTCAACCATTCATCAATTCAACAAATACTTCTTAATCATCCACTATACTTCAGGCAATCTGGGCTAGAAGCCCTTCTTTTTACTCTAAGTTTATTTCTAGATAGAAAGGTAGGTAGTCAAACGAGTAATAGTAATGCTGGGTAAGATGTGCTATTATATCTGTGATAGTAAGATGCTAAAGGGGGCACAAAATATACAAAAAACACAGAACAATAAAATTGTGTCTGTTCATTAGAGCATTACATATAATGCATATAAGGTAGGTTTACTAATTTACAGTGGAGTGCCACGCCCTCTCCCATTCCTCATCATGCTTATATCAGAAACCTTTCACTCTCAAACTTTGGGAATTTTATGAGGAAACTGATAATATTAGGCATAAGCTCCCTCAATGCCCAGCAACCAAAAGCTATCTATAGTTGCACTTATTCTCACCTCCATTTTTCTGGTCTTGCAGAAGGAGATGTAATTTCTCATGTTAAGGCCTGTGCTCTTCTAGACCTGTGCTCTTGACGGACTCTCCTGCCTTATCTAGACCTTACTGAAGGAGAAAGGGAGATTCCCTTTCTCCTTCCCAAGTTGGCAACTTTGTCGCAATTGGTCCCTTCTGCAAAGCATACAATTATGACCAAGTTTGTGGGTTCCCTTAAAAATAAAATCCTCCCTTGACTCTGCGTTGGACTAGCATTAGTGCTTAGGTTTGGAAGAGCAAATAGTTTTTTACCTTGCATGTCACCTACAATCTACTGGCAGTGGCTTTCCTTACCTTCCAAGCCTAGAATTCTTTCTTCTTCACTGTTTTCAGTTATTTCCACCTTCTGCTCACCTGTTCTTCAAACACCTGCAGTCTTTGTTTGACTTCATGTTTCCTGACCTTGACCCGACATGTTATATTAATGGCTGTCCAACTCTCTGACTCTCTTCTCTCTTTGCTTCTCTTCTAAATCTCTACTACCTCACTGACCATCCTTCTCCTGTCCTCTGTGGGCTCTCATTTCTCTGCATGCGTCTTTGCATATGTGTTCTTCTTTGTATGTTTCTTCCTTGGACTCTTCTCACTTCATACCATCACTGAGTGATCCCTTCTTATCACCTGCTGTCACTTACCTCCATGTGCTGACATTCAAAATGCATTCAAGTCAGCTCTGCTCCTATGAGCGCCAGCCCCATCTCCCTGCTTCTTAGGCTCCTCGACTTGTTCTAAAGTCATCAATTTTCCACCCAAATCTGCAACTCCTTCTGTCCTGGGGAATGGCAGTATCATACAAAACTTGGATGTTATCATCTACTCTTGTCTTTTTCTCACCCTGACACCTCATCGATCACTAAGTCCTGCCAGCTCTATTTCTCGAACCTCTGTTAGATCTGTCTTCTCTTCTCTATTTCCATTTCTCTTGCCTTAATTCGGGTCTCATCATCTTTTATTTGGACAAGGGCAATTAGATTACTATCTGATGTCTTTGCCTCTGTTATGATCTCTGATTTTATAGCCTTTTAGTCTACCCAACACAGTGTGGCCCGGGTTACCTTTCTAAAATACAAATCTGATTGAAGAGAAAGGCGCACATGGAAACTTCTGTGGAGAGCCATGGCCTGCGGCGCTTGTCAAGCTAGAGAGGAGAGGTTCAGCTGAGCCATCTGAGCAGCCCCTGGGAGAGGGGGTACAGAGGGTAATTAAGGATGTTAAATTCCAGGCTTCCCCTTTCTGCCCTCTGCACCTCACCTGGTATTGTGCTACTAGATGCTTAACAACCAACTCTCACCAAGTAAACAAACAAACCCCTTATTTGTAGAGTGAGCTGCTTTCCATGGTGCAAATATTACCACTAGGGCCAGTTTCAAGCAACCAACATCACTGGAGTTTGGAAGAAATTCGCAGCTGGCTCTCACAAGACCACAGCTTTTGTTCTCTTTCCTCATACTGAGTATCTCTACAGTGGGATCCAGGTTGAAAAAAAAGAACCAAAACGTTTCCCTGGCCACCTCTGGTATACAAGCCTCACCTGGAGCCAGCCAAGCCCTGGATGAAGACAGCCTTACTAGGGACTGCGCTGGACTTCAGGGAGAGGCAATGGTGGGCAGAAACTAAATGCAAATTCATGAGCTGCCCGGGCTCTGTAAACAGAAGATGAGGTGGAGTGGACGTTGAGAGCATCCCGTGCAGCTGCTGGTGGGGATGCCCACCTTCCTGCACAGAGACAGGGAGGCTCCAGAAAGGTCTGCCCTTTGCTCATGGGCTGACCCACCAGCATGCTGATACCCTGGGAGGCCACCCTCCCAGATGCCACTGCCTCTTCTCCCCAAA
The DNA here is from genome assembly GCF_964270905.1 of Leucopleurus acutus. NCBI lineage: Eukaryota > Metazoa > Chordata > Mammalia > Artiodactyla > Delphinidae > Leucopleurus > Leucopleurus acutus. The sequence goes on along the minus strand of NC_139163.1, from coordinate 28,561,268 downwards.
GCAACACACATAGAACTTTTTCGTAACTGTGACAGAATGCATTACTCCTTTCTGCACAACATTGTATGTCATTGTCAACATCAAAAACTTCCCTGCTTTGCTCAGGCAGCACCTGCCTTATTGATCGGGTGCCTTCCAAACAACTCGCTCACACAAAGCAATTAAACCTGTCTGACTTCAAAAGTAACGTAAGACAAGCCACGTCAAGCAGAATAGCTCTCACCTAATATGATTATTTCTCCTCTTCCTGGTGATAATAGAATTATGCAAAAGCGGCCTTGACCCAGTAAGGATTTTCTCTTCAGAATCAAATCTCTGCTTTCCCCTAACTCACAACACCCCGCCAGCCCCCCGTTTCTTCTTGCTTTCTAGCCGTTCATTTGGCACTGCTGCCCTCCTTTGTGTACCAGCCTGCAAATCTAAGAGCTCCTTACCTGTGAAGCAGTGCAAACTGATGAAAATGTGGCCAGATGCATCTAGTAGGAAAATGATGAAGAAAAAACATCCATCTCTGTCTATTAATTCGTTCTGAAAAGTTTCTAGATTGTCTCCAGTGTGATGGCAGTCCACTCAGGTGGCTAGCTTTCATTTAAGGAGTGAGACTTTTTACAGCTGTCTCAGATTTCCCCCATTTCTCATTGTCCTCCGGCTGTCTGGATCCTGGGCAGAGGGATGTCTTGTCCCTGGGCTCTAGTAAAAAAGAAGCATGGTTGATGTATTATTAAAATACTTCCATGATGGTTGATAAATAGTCGTTGCCTTAAGTGGCCCTAGTTTCCCTTGTACATTACAAAGTGACCAGCCTTCTAGCCCCATGCAGAATTCAACAACGATGTAACCACCAACAATGTTGGGCAGGGTTTGCTGATTAAGGGCTCTACTCCTTCTATACAGACAGCATCCAATCTGATTTTTGGTGACTGTAATCTACATGGTTCAGAGTACGCTACTGCTTAGACCCATGATTTCCAATGCCAGTAGCAGTCAACTCAGTACTTATAATTTTATAGAGATGCAAGCCCATTTTAGTGTGGGTTACTTTGTGGATATCTATTAAGGGAAATTTCTAAATCAAATCCCTAACTACAGAAGTTTCAGAAGAATCAGAGTTTCTTCTCCTGCCCCTGATTAAGCTTCTGGTCCCTTCAGCAAAAGTCCAGGGCTTATGGAGTATGTGTTTTCTAGCTTTACTATCAAAGTAAAACTTATTTCAAGGTTATTCTAGGATCCAGGACAACAGAAGTCAGTCAGCTGGCATAATAGTTGCCTGCCTGCTTTGTGTTTTATGAGAATAAGGGTGACTTTCAGGCACCCCACAGCAAGTATTACCATCTCTCAAACATCTGTGCGCTCGATTCCCATGTGTGAGATGGGAGCAGATTTTAATCGTTGCTCTGTGCAGCACTGTGCTGCATGGACTCCACATCCCACCACCTAACTCTGAGTCAGCGGAGGTCCTTACGTGCAGGCTCTTCACTGTTAGCAGATCCAAGCATTCAACCCAGGTAAAATCCATGTATACAACTGACTGACCACTCAGAAGAACTGTTAAACTATTAAGGTGATTGGCCTTTTCTGTTCAAAATAATGGAACAGTCCCTGCTGTGGTCGAAGACAGCCAGATACAGGAGGACACCGGAGCTTAGCTCTCTCCTGGGTGTAAAGGCACTAGCTTGGTCTTCCAGTACCAGCCCTACTCAGTCACCATGGAGAGACAACAACCCGGCAGGCCCCAGAGGAGATCCATGCAGAGGAAGGATAATTTCATTGGTTCTATAATAGATTACCTTAAGTCACATTTTAAGAAAAGTTAAAGAAAGGGCATAGAAATATGAGAGTTATATAAGAACTATAGAAGCAAATAAACAATTTTATAGTATAAACTGTATCTGTTCCCCCCCCACAGAGAGTATCCAATCTGACTCGTGAAGCCACTATGTTACCGTCTCTGCCAGCGAAGCCCTCCATAAGGATGCCAGCATACACGCCAGGAGTGCTTTTTCCTACCTAATTCCTTCAAACTGTCACTCCTCAAATGCGAGAGAGTTTGGGAATTCAAAAATATTTGAACTGACTGGCATCCACCTACATCACCCCTGTGTCATACTTTCATTTGGCCCCTACATAGCATTGCTTTTAGCCAGAGTTGATCAAAGTTACGCATGAAAACATCTCATTTGCTTTCTAGCCAAAATCAACTAGAACTTTTGCTTCTGTCCTTAGGATTGATAGGTGTTCTGGGAGGGCCCTTTCCCTGCAGAACAAATACACCCTGCAGAGGAAATGTGCTTTGAGGCATTGCTGAGCTTCTTTTATTTGGAAGCAATTGATAAGGACTGGCATTACTTATTCTTTAACTGTTTGGTAGAATTCACCAGTGAAGCCATTTTGCCCTGGACTTTTCTTTGTTGGGAGGTTTTTGATTACTGATTAACTCTCCCCACCATCTAAAGATATGATGAAATTCCGATCAGAATTCAAGTGGCATTTTTTCACAGAAATAGAACAAACAATTCTCAAATTTGTTTGAAACCACAAACAATGTAAATTGCTGCAGCCACTCTTTTGTTAGTTGATTGTTACTGGCCTTTTTTTTTCTTTTTTGTCCTCTTTTTTGATTAATCGAGGTTTTTTTTTTTTCCGTTTTGCTCTTTCATAGTTCATTATGCATTCCTTGTATTATTCTCTTAATCTTTACCCAAGAGATTATAATGTGCATCTTTCACTGAATAAAGTTACTATGAATTAGTATTTTCATCACTGTTTTCTACCAATTTCCAGCAATGTACGAATGTTAGGCATCTTAAATTCCAGTTATTTCTCTCCCATGTTTATTTTAAATCCCACAAAATGATATTACTATTGTTAAAAAATCAATATTAATTTGTATTTATCTATATATTTACCTTTTTTTGCTCTTCATTCTTTATTGCATTTCTGTACTTCCTTTTATGAACCTTTTCTTTATGTCTGAAGAATTCCTTTTAGTATTTCTTTTAGTATTAGTTTGAAGGTGATAAATTCTTTCACTTTCTGTTTGTCTGGTAATTTTTGTATTTTGCATTTATTTATAAATGATATTTTCACTGGGTATAGAATGATAGGTCTTTAGTTTTCTTTGTTTAGACCTTTAAATGTGTTATTCCCTTGCTCCATTGTTTCTGTAGAAAAGTCAACCTTCAATCCTTTTGTAACTTTGTTGGATATATAATGTGTCTTTTTTAAAACTCTGGATGCCTTTAAAACCTTCTAGATTAGTTTAATTTGAAGGTTTTTTACTATGATGTGTTTAGTTTTTTTCACTTCTCATGCTTGGGGTTCACAGAGACTCCTCTTAAATGTGTGTGTTGATGTCTTCAGTTTAGGATAATTCTTAGTATTTCCTCCGATATTTTTCTCTATCTCATGTGCTCTCTCTCTCCCCCTATTTTTCTGAAACTTCAAGTACGTTTTAGACCTTATTACCATGTGCCATGTGTCTTGTATACACATTTGTGCATTTTTTCCATGATTTACTCTTTTTTCTACTAACCTGTTTTCCAATTCACTAATTTTACCTTCTTCTCTACTCAAACAGCTGTTAAACCCAACTATTACATTTATAATTTTACTTCTTGCACTTTTAAACTAATTTTTTGATAGATCATCATTCTCTGGTAAATTTCTCCAATTTTTGTGTTCATGTCTCTGAGTGAAGACCCATAGTGAATGAAGACAGGGCCTCTTCCCTCTCCACACACCTTTTCCACCATGATAATCAACCATGAGGCATTTCCCATCAGAGTCCTGCCTCACAAAGGATGTTTACAACAGAAATGTGAAAGCCTGAGGAACCACAGCCAGCAGGACACTTGTTCTTCAAGAAGTCACAAGCCCCGGCACCTTGCATCCAACACGCTCGGCATGACAGGAGACAGGCTCGAGGACCTGAAGCTTCTGAGGAGAACCATCGAGAGTCACTTTTGCTTTAATACATTTCTGAGGGTGGGGATGATGAGTGCAGAATAACATACACAAAGCTGGAAACCGATGGGCTACTTGAGAAGCTCCACTACGTTCAGACTCGGAACTATGATTTCCTTGAAGATGGGCACATAGTTTGGGTTTTCCTGCCATGGGACCCTGCTCCAGATTCCTGACGATGGTCTGCTTCATGTCCTGGCTGCCATCCCCTCGGGTGGCCAGCAGTGTGCCAATGTGGCCATCCTTGATGTCTGGGTATTTGCTGACCAGAGTTGAAACTTCCAGGCACAACTTCTGCAAGGGCGACAGTAGGGTTACTGTGCTCACCTGCATGTTTGCCGAATCCAGAGGCCAGCTTCTGGAATAGGAAGTGGAGCAGCTCAGCCTCCCTGACTGTCTTCTCGGCACCTCCTTAGTGCTCCAGGATGAGACGTGATTCTGCGTGATGGCCCACAGGTACCCACCACCACTCACTCTCACCCTCTTTTTGTATGGATTTTTAGTTTCTGCAAAATCACTGAAATATTCTTCCGCAGTGACACAGATGATGTCTACAGCGTTTGAGCCTAACAGCCACTTCTTTGTTATCAGCTCATCGAGATGTTGCTCCAGATCCTGGAAGACCTCTTCCTGGTATCTGCTGCAGTCTCCTCGCAACAACGGTGTCTAAAATCCCATCCATGTTTGGTTGGCTCAGAGACACACCCTCTTCCACTTCATTTTAAAAATACTTCCTTTTTAAACTGATGAGGGCTTCCTTGAAGCTCTGACAGCTGTGATGATTGCTATCATATCCTGAACATAGCAGTGTGGTGCTGCCAATGTTTCAGATGTTCTATATGCAACGGAGCCTCAACTCTGTGTCTGTTTAAGAAAGGATTCATTTGCTGAAGACGCAAACTGGTAATTTGTTTTCAAATCTTCGCTCATCTGAGCAGTTATTTAAAGAATTTGATGGAACGCCCGGAAGACAGTGGTAGGGAGTGTTCCCGCTTGGGGCTGCTTTGGGCTCCGTCTCTTTCATTCAGTCTTTAGTGTCTGTATCTAGTGCTTTCTGCAGCCAGCCAATGATGTTTGAAGTGAGAGCTGACATGTACAGATGGAGCAGCTCAGACACCACATTTGAAGAAAGTCAAAGCTTCAGGGCATTGACGTCCACTTCTGGGACCAGCTCCACATTCCCAGTCATCTTTGCGCTTGTGTAGGTGTTTAAGACCCAGGTCAAACAGGCTCATAATCTCACTTGCTTCTAGATCTTCCCACAAGATCTGCATCCAGGTTCTCAGGGCTTGGTGGTTGAGGAGTTTCTGAAAATCTCATAATGGGGAGAAAAGCACACAACCATCAGGTTTTTGGCAACAATGGGGTCATCTAGGACACGCTTCCATATGATTTCCAGGTGGCAGATGAACCACACCTTGTTGGACTCCCTGGGGTTCTGCCTCTGTGCCCTCAATTCTAGCACTCACGATTCTGTCCAAGATGACAAACATTTCCTCCTTCTAATTCTTGGACCTCTCAAGGGGAACAAAGCTAGTTTGCATTTTTTTTGGTCAAGTGTGCACCAATCAATTTTTCTTCCCTTTCCAAGATCCTGACAACAGAGACCAGAAAAATGGGGTCCTGGGGGGTGGTGAGCGGTGACCTCTGCAGCACCATCCCCAGCTGCTTGGCCAGCTCGTCTGAGAGCCCCTGTGTGTTCCCAAAGTCACTGTGGATGAGGGTCATGTCCACGCGGAGGTGCTCGGACATCAGCCCTTCCCAGGAGCACACTCCTGTTCCAGGTCCATCAGGTTCCAGTGGGCCTGAAGGAGTGCCCCTTGTTCAGTGAGGTCCAGGGTCCCCACTCCTCACAATCTGGGACACCGAGAAGATGTTCTTGAGGGTCTCCACAGCTGCAGTGAGCTGGGTGTGCTGCACAACGGCATCCTTCATCCTTGACGTACTTGATGCTCTTGGTGGATGGTGTGGATGCTCCACCTCAAGTCTTTGCTGACGTTGGCCAGGGACCGCAGGATGTCTCTGACATCATCCAGTGCATTTTGGAGCTGGTTCCGGCCCATGTGGCACCCCATACAGCACCCTGTCCAACCATGACTGGATAGCGACCTGCAGTGTGACCTCCACGGATGCCTTTCTCCAGGCCTCTCTTCTGAGGTTCCCCTCCTCTTTGCCCTGCTGGTCCAGGCACAGAAGCATCCCAGCGACCTTTTGAATCTCTGTTGCAACATCCTCCTGGTCTGTCTCCTTCATGGTTAAAAAGCAGGCGGAATCCGCCACCCTTCCCCGCGTGAGAGCAACGATATGCCTTGGTACTGCCACCCGGCGCCTGACTGGAAGTGTCTAGCCTTGAAATGCAACTGGATCTCTTGTTTGGTGCCACTTACTGACTGGCAAATGCCTTGAGGGAAAAACAGCACAGAGTGGTGAACTCACCTCAATGGCTTTCTTTTCTCTTGGGTCTTAGACTTTCAAGCTCTTGCTGACTGTGTTGCTCTATGATCAAACAGGTATTTTAAAAAAATTTTTAACCAGTTTTAAACTTTTTTGTTGGAATGAGGCTTGGTCTGCTACAGCTACTCTCTCATGACCAGAAACATAAATTAAAAAGCATCATATTTTTATATAAAAATCAGAACTCTCATTTTCTCTTAAAAATAAAAAATTCTAGCAAAACCGGGCCACGTTCTTGCATAGAAATAATGGCTAGAGGTAAGTAGCCCCTGTCCTTTAATTTCAGGTATATGCTCTCCAGTTTAATTATCCGGATCACTCAGTGACCCCTGAGAGTAAAAAAAGAAGAAAGTCTGTAATTGAGCTTTGAGTGATACTAATACCTAATCATGTTGTATAAAAGGAGAGCTGAATGGGACGTTGAGAATGCATAGTCAGGAGGGTAAAAGGTTGATTACAAGATTGTTGTATCACGCAACTCGAGGGAAGACAATGTTTCAGAACGGAGTTGGGCGGCGGGGATCATCTGTGCTGAATTCTGCCGAGCCTTCAAGTTGGGCCAGTACTAAATACTATCTAGTAAGTGACTTAAATGGAATTGGTGATCTTAGAAAGAGTCTTTCTAGCAGAATCATGGGGTTTACAGAGGTTGGGGTGGCTTAAGGAGTGAATCAGAGCTGTGGAAGTAAAGTGGTGATGTACACAACTAGTTAAAAAGTCTGTGTCAGGAAGGCAAGAGAAAGGATGGTGTTGGGAAGGATGGGAGCTGAGTAATACATTTCAGAGATGAGTGGTCCTTCTTGGCTGCCTTCTTGGTACATCAGCTGGCTTTCCCCACTTTCTTACAAGATGAAATGCTGCAAAGATATTTTCTTGAAGATGAGAAAGAGGAAAAGCTGGTCAGCACTCCCCTGTCTCAGGAAAGAAAGAAAGAAGGCTTGCTGGGCTCTCCGGTGGCTAACTGAGGTTGCTAGAGAAGAGAGAAAATGAAGGTGGAGAAAAGCCTGCTGGCTCTAGCCACTCACCAGACCTGAGCAGCCCTGCCTTGTATGAAGTCATCCCCCTTCCCTGCCTTGACAGAGGCAACAATCAGAAGATAGCAGCTCGGAGGCTGCCTGGGTTTTCCTTTTCAAATACCTTTGGAGGGCTGGGACCTTTTTCCCCTAGCTTCAGGGATCTGTTCCTTGGCGCCCCAGTAAAATTACAGAAGCAGTCTGCCTGATAATGACTGTAAATGATAGAGACGATCAGGTTTACCTTGTGACGTCCTCAGGGAACTTGCGGTTAGTTTAGTCTGAATTTAGCATCAGCTGCTCCAGTTCCTTTCTTTTCAGCAGGCAGTGGCTGGACTCATCCTGTATTCTTTCAAACCTAATTAGTGTGAGGGCTTTCCCTCCCTCTCTCCTGCCCATCCGCGCAGCCCTCCTTCCTCTCCTGCTTCCTCTCCTGTCTTGCCCGTGCTCCCTAAGCATGCCAGTCTAGGAACCCAAGCAGATTGCTTTTAGAGGGTGGGCTTTTTTGTTTCTTTGCCTTGGGAGAAACAACCCATGCCTTTGAGCTGTAGGTTATTTATTGTTCCTCCAGGAAAATATACACCAACTTGACTGAACTCCAACCTCCCTTAACTCCTTTATGGTTTGAAGGTAGTCAGGTTAAGGGTTTTATAGCTAACTAGAGATGTTTGGAATGTACTGTAGGTCTTAAACAGAAGTGAACATGCCGAATAGCTAAAGGTTGGAGGGCATAATTTTCATTAAAACCAAACCTCCAGATCTTTTAACTTACCAGAAGCCACCATGTGTGTATTTCTGTATGTATGCATATGTATATATGTATGTGTCTATGTGGATGTGTAATGTATATTACAGATACATGTTACATATACCTATATTGCATATATATACAAAGACACATACACACCCCCTGAAAGCCCTGCTTCTCAAACTTGAACGTATGGACCACTTACGCATCTTGCTAAAATGCCGATTCTGACTCAACAGGTCTGGGATGGGGACCACGTTTTGAACAGCACTTCCTAAAGAGAGTTTCACACACTCCCCTCCAGCTTCTTCATGGTAACCTAGTCAACCCACTCCTGAGTTCTGTTAATTGTTGCTCCAGTGTCTCTCTAGGCTATGTGAAAGATCCATTGGATAGGAAGCATTTTTGCTATCTCTCAAAATAGCAAATGCTTAGCTATTAAGTAAAGCAGACTCTGGATTTGTGTTCCGGTTTCCTGTTCCAGACAACTATGTTGGGAAATGTGAAAGGTGATATAAAATCTCTTTAGATTTATGTTAGTTTACTAATATTTCTTCAGTTTGTTACATTCAGCAATTAGCTCATTCATTTTTAATTAATTCGTTTTCATCTATTTTCAGGTATGCACATAAGGTTACGAATTCACTTCTTTGTACTGATTTATATGTATACCACGATTTTTGAAATTGTGGTCAAAAACATAAAATTTACCATCTTAACCATTTTTCAATGTACCGTACAGTAGTGTTATACATTTAAAAATTCTTTTGTTATAATTTGCCTACCATTTCTGAGTGTTTGTAGGAGGAAGAAAATCCAGTTGAATTCAGTTAGTCATACTGTTGAAACCATAAGTGCCAGAGTAATCTTTGAAAATATAAAGGACAACACATTACTGCATTCTTTAAAATTATCAAAGAGCTTCACATTGCACTTAGAGTAAAATGTAATCTGTTTCTCCTTATTAAGAGATTACATCCCTCTGGCTTATGTGCCGTGTTCTGACCACACTGACTTGCTTTCTTTTCTTGGTCATGCCAAGTTCTCTTTCCTGAAATGGTTTATCCACAGGACGCTGCCACCCTTCAGTGGTCCCTGACCACCACAATTCTCTGTCACATCAATATGTTTACTTTCTTCACAGTATTTGACACAATCTGTAATTATCGTGTTCATTTATTTATTCATTTATCTTCTCCCTCCTCCATACGGTGCCTATGCTCCGTGGGGAAAGCAACTTTGTCTTCACGATTGCTCTATCCTCAGCATCTAGCACCGTGCCTGATACACGGCAAGTCGTGAATAAATATAGATGCAAATGAATGAAGATGGATGTAATGTTCAGAATCTTCCAGTTCAACTTTCTTTTTGTGTGGTACGCGGGCCTCTCACTGTTGTGGCCTCTCCCGTTGCGGAGCACAGGCTCCGGACGCACAGGCTCAGCGGCCATGGCTCACGGGCCCAGCCGCTCCGCGGCATGTGGGATCTTCCCGGACCGGGGCACGAACCCGTGTCCCCTGCATCGGCAGGCGGACTCTCAACCACTGCGCCACCAGAGAAGCCCTTCAACTTTCTTTTAAAAAAAAGTAAACTGAGCTGGGAAAGTAGCTGAGAGAGACTTAAGAACTTGCCCGAGATCACAAATGTTTAATGAAGTATACGAAACAAGTACTCCGGTCTCCTGACTCCCCTGCCCTGTGTTCTTTCTGGTGATCACTCCACTGGTTATTGAAGGCCTACATCAGGGATCTAGGAAGGTGATGGAGAAACTGTAGAGTGGTCCATGACCTCCTTCTGACCTTTATAATGACTTTTGTGTAATACGTGCATATATTCTTCTTCTCTGGGGAAGTAGACTGTAGCTTCCATACAACTTCAGAAAGGTCAAAGTCTTAAAAAATCTTAAAAACCACTGGGCCACATATTCTTAAGTTCCTTGCACATTTTCTCTTGTCTTCATATCAGTTCTTCTATTGATAAGAATTGAACAATCATTATGAATTAAGTATCAGCCGTATTACCAAAGGATGTAGTGTTATGACTTGCATAAAAATGTTGCCATCTATAGGTAGAGGGTTTGGTTCACGGAATCACCTGGCACATGAGGGGTCCTCTGTCAGTTTTATTTTTCAAGACTGGCAACATGAATGCTTACATACTGGCTATAGTTGCATATACCTCAATCTTTCTTTAGCCATATTTTTGGTACCCATTCACCTAATATACTGGCAAATAAAGGAACTTCTCATTCAAATTTCTCTGCTGCACTGGAAATGAGATCATCTGAGGGCTAAGCTTTGACTCTGGAGGTTCGCGTGCTAAACTGAGATTAGCAGTGGGTTTGTGGATTTTGAATGTGCGTAGGGCTAATCCACCCCTTCCTAGGAATATTTTGGTTCTACTAAACATGCTTTTGTATAAAATGGCTCGGGGAACGGGTCAGAGGAATGGTACTGTCCTCGCAGTAGATGTTTGGTGGCACGTCCTCCCAGACCATGAACCATCCTCCCTTCCCCGAGGACAAGTCCTCCATTCAGAGGCACCCTATTCCTCATCCACTGACAGCTGGGATGGAGTGGCCAAAGCTGAGCCCACTACATGCCTCCTTATAGAAATCAGGATCTGGGAGGCAGAGATGGACCGGTTAAATCTTTGATGTGTCTATAACTCTACCTATAAATTTAGAATTGCAGGAAAATATATTTTGCCATGTATACGGAAAAACAGAGAAAGTCAATCTGTACAAAAAAGGATGAAGATGATCTAGGTAAGCTTAAAAAAAATTTAAACGAGGATTTCCTTGGTCTCTGACAACTTTCCTCACAATTACTCTTTTTTCCACATGTATTGATTTCATTACAACCAAAGCTTTACTAATACATTTTATTTCCTGTGGATGGAAGTTTTTGTTTCATTTCTTCTATTTTGCCTGGAGGCAAATGTCTATAGGTGCGGGAGTCAAATTAACTAGGTTTAAATGTCGATTTGATCACTTACTAGCTAAGTGCGATAATTTGGACACACTCATACTAAAAACGTTGTTTATCTGAAATTCAAATTTAACTGGGTATCCTTTCTTTTATGTGGGAACCCTATTTGTGACATAGTTTCTTCCTTTGTAAAATGGAGATAGTGATACCAAATCAGCAAGGATGTTGAGGAAAATGTCAAGGATATCATAAACGTTATGTAAAACCATTTATGAGAAATCCGGCTTATTACTTTCTTTCTTCCCCCCTTCTACCTATGCTGTATCTATAACACAAGAAGGCACTGCTTACAAGGCTCACCAATTGGGAGTAAACACTTCCTGGATGTGCTGAACTTCTACTGTGTTAACAGACTAATACCGAGATGAAATGACTTAAAGATGAGGCTTACAGGGAAGTGAACTGGTTCCTTTTGGAACACGGGGAAACGCTTTATTACCTCTCACGAGATGATGTCTTTATTCTTGAATTAGGGAATCTGAAAGGCTGTATATTTCAATCTACCTGACTTCGTCCAGGTACCCCATCTTGAGTACACTCTAAGATTCATTCTTGTGCTAGGGTATGTCTAGGTTTTAATTATACACAAATTCGTTTCCAATTCAAACGAGTATCCCCCCATCTGGTCTTCCTCACCTCCTATAGAAAGAGATGAGGAAAGAAAAAGCATGAGGGAAAAAGAGAAGATGATAATATACGACGAGTTCACTACTTGCCTGTTTGAGGATAAAGAACGTAAGACGCTTGATTTGGGGACACGTTATTTCTTGTCTCTTATGTCTAAATCCTTCTTGTTTTTACCTTGATTACTTCTTATATTCCCTGTGTGGAGGAACCCAGCAAGTACTGAACAATGTCTTTAACACAGGTCCAACCATCATGTTTTCTGCTCAAGAGACCCAGAGCAATGAACTTCCCTTAGAGAGGCATTTATCATCTATTCCTTTATTTATCACACCAGATCCAGTGGGATTAGCTCGGACTTTTGTCTCTTCCCAAACAGTGTGGGCTTGCTGATCCACCCCTCAGCAGTGGCCACAAAAATGGCGGGCGTCCATCTTTTCCTTCCTTGTTCAAAGTCACCACCTCTGGAGATGCCTCGTAAGGAGTGAGCCAGGAGCTCCTGGGAAATATCGGCAGGTCTAGTCTGACTCTGGATAGGCAGAGGCATCTTCCACGGTGGTTCCCTCCAGGTTTTCCTTTCCGTTTTCTTTCCTGGTTTCACCTGGGTGTGTCTGGGATGAGAGTTTACCACTTGGAGTCAACACTGCTTGCTCAGGATCACCAACGGGGATTGGTTTGGGCTCCAGCGAACGGACTGATGTACTGGGCGGCTGGGCTGCAGTCTCGCTGACCTGGTCAACTGAAGGAGGACAATTTATGTCTGTAAGCGTCTCTTCTGTCAGTGGCACCATATTTATAATTTCACACGGACTTGGAGGTGAAATATCCTTTTTGTAACAGGAGGTGCTGAAAGGGATGGCGCAAAACACAAGATCCGAGGGCAGCAGCATAAACTCGTTTTCTGGCCGGGTGATCACAAACCTGTAAGAAGAGCCAAAGGTGAATTCTGAGCCCCTGCAGCTGGGACGGTGTGGCTGCAGGCAGTGGCCAGAACAAGAAAGTCACTTTGCTGGGCCCAAAGAGGAGACGTTTTTGTTTTGCTTTGCTTTATTTAGTCTCTGATTAATAGTAAGAAACAAACAAACAAACAAAAAACAACTCTCTGGCACAGCGCAACAGGAGAGGTCCAAGGCTAGTAGCTGGGAGACTGGTTCTCACGCCTGCCTCTGAAACCAGCCACCTCTGACCCTAGGCATGCCACCTCCCTTCTGGGCCTTGCTTTTCTCATCATTTTAATGGGAGACGGATGGGACTATGGTTTGGGCTAATTGATTTCTGATGGCTTTTCCAACTATATGTTTCTCTGCTTTTAACATCCAGGACCCTCGTGAATTCGGTGGGCACAATTCTGGCACTTAGCCAAGCTTTATCAAAACTGGAAGATTACGTGCATGCCAGACATTTCCATCCTGGGTTAGGCCTATTTTCATGTGTCTGCCGCCAACTTTCACACAGAATGTAGGTTGCCCAATGGAGGAAAAAGAAAAGTAACCAAAGGTTTATTTGAAACCTTGACGGGTAAGCAAATAGTGAGTCAATGAGTTTCAAAGATCACCCAGAGCCTGGACCTGCGTGGACAGACTCTGCAGAGAAGCAGGATGTCTTGGCAGGAAATCAGGCACACGGCAAATCCTCGGAGAACATGAGTCAGATTCATGAAGACGCCAGTGTTCCTGTCAGAACGCTGAGGCAGCAGAACCGTGCATGACTTTCAGTGTCGCCCCGAATAATCACCTCTTCTTCCCTAAGCACCCATCACACGTCACCACTGATCTTTCACTGAATCATCTTCCCACTTCCCTCTCGCCCACTGAGTCCCCTGTAACCTCTGTGATATTCTAAACAAGATCTGCTGTAACCACATACTCTCTTTCAAACAGGAATATCATTTCCTTCCCTGAGGTCCGCCCAAGTATGGGCTACACCTTCTCCCAATTACCACGGTCTACAGGTTTTCCAGAGGTGTTGGGGGTCAGTCACAGGCAGACAGAGATGGGGATGGGGGGTCAGCATCATTCAGGCTTCCGAGTGCTGTTTCCAGAGCATCCCTGCTCCCCCCCATCGTTGTGGTCCATGCTCTACAGCCTTACCACCCTCCTCTTGAGTCACCTCAGTGTTATCCACACACCTCCATGTTTATTTAGGCCTTTGGCACATGGGACACTTTTTCTTCCAAACTCTAGTGCCACCGTCACCTTACGTGCCTGCAGTGTCTCTGTGATTTACGACTCCAACACGCAGACCAACTGCTTTGATTTCCACTACCCAGTTGATCTTTATCTCCCAACCACTTTCCTGACCACATACTGCTGTTGGAACTTCCTGACACATCCTGCCTCTAAAATCTCACCCTTCAATAAATCACTCTCTGACCACAACTTCCCCTCGTTCTTTCTCTCATTTCCTTACTCTTGGGTACATCCGCTCTTCAGGCTATTTCCATCCCCTGTCCTTTCCCTTTGCACTGCTGCTTCTACAGATGCACAGTAAACTCCTTTTTCCAGTCCCCTCAGTGATTGATGTAACTTTTACGTCTTTCTCAACTCCCTAGAGACTTTCCCCCTCTTTTCTCTCAGCCAGGGCTATGCCTGCACATCACCGAGAAATCCTAGTGTTACGTAAACATTCCCTAAGCACAGCCCTCATCCACAGCCAGATCTGCCTTGGCATCCTTTCTTTTCCTCCCTTTCTCCTGCGAGCGGAGAAGCTGTCTTTCTTCGTGTTCATGACTACTCCGCTTTCAGTGATTTGACTTCCTTCCCCTTCCTCCTGAAACAGGTTCATCGATCCATTTCCACTCTATTATTTTTAATTTCTTCTTCTCTACTGAGTACTGCCCGTTCCCACCACAAGACTCTTAGTCTGGACCTACATTACTGTGCTGTCTGGAGCTGGTACCCAGTACCCTTTCTTTTCTCCTCTCCCCTCCACACACATTTTCTTTCTCTTCCCCACTACTGTCAGAACGATCTTCTTTAAACTGAAATCTCTACACATCACTCCCGTATCTTACATGGACGAGGCACAGTGGCTAGAGAAAAGGCACTCAGTAAATATTGACCCAGCGAGTCCGGCAGCGAACAAGTAAATCTTTCCAGTGTGGACGGTGGCTTTTTGGCTTTAAAAAGTCGCACAGGCGTCGATGAGGGGTAAGTTACAAAAGAACCCTGACTGAAAATCTGGGTCTGCATTTCAGATTTCACTAGGGACAGAGAAACCCTTCTCCTTACATGGCCAATACTACCTGGATCCCAATCACCAGGGTTCATTCATATTATTTATACTGATCCTACACTGTTACCTACTTCCCCAGCACCCTCTGTTGCATCTGGGGGCCCTAAGCTCTGGCCGTCTCTTTCACACAGAATGACGTCGCTTTGGCCCTCATGCCTGGGCGGTGGCCGGCGCCTTCTGCACCAGCATACACTCCCCTTTTGTGCTCTGGGTTGCGCTCTTCCTCATCTATCATGCGGTACAAGCCGAGGCACAGGACTCCAAGGTTATCTAACGAGCCGCAGAATATCTGCCCAAAGGTCCTTCTTGGCTGGGGAGAGAAGAGAGAAAAACTTAGGTCTGGCGGCACTCGAATCAAGCTGTAACAAGCACTTACTGGAGTGTCACTTGCCTTTTCTCCCAGAGGAAGTCTGGAAGACCCAAGAGCTCCCTCCTAATACCTCTCTGGTGGCAGCAGCAAGTGGGCTGGAAATCAGGCTGACCATGAGTTTTGCGCATCTAATACCGGCAGCTGTTTTTATGACTCTGGTCTTTCAGGAGCTTGTCTGGGTGTGGTGTGGCAAGGGGCTATGCTCATTTTTATTACTACTGCTGGTTTGGTAACGATCAAGAAGTCACAGTGAGTACCAGGTTGGAAAATACAGGGTTTTTTTTTTTCTTGCGGTACGCGGGCCTCTCACCGCTGTGGCCTCTCCCGTTGCGGAGCACAGGCTCCGGACGCGCAGGCTCAGCGGCCATGGCTCACGGGGCCCAGCCGCTCCGCGGCATGTGGGATCTTCCCAGACCGGGGCACGAACCCGTGTCCCCTGCATCAGCAGGCGGACTCTCAACCACTGCGCCACCGGGGAAGCCCGGAAAATACAGTTTTTAAGGCACATAAAGAGAGAGCAGCCTTCTCATCCTCCTCTTGACCTTGCTCTCAAGCGACTGCCAACAAGGCACCTTGAGTAGCTGCAGGCTTCAAAGCAGCAGCCAGTGCGTTCAGGGAAGTCGAAAGAGAACAGTCTGTTTAGCTCTGTGATTCCTCAGGGTAAAGAACAGAGGACCAGACACAAATGGAGAAGAAAGGGCTGGCCAGTCCGCTGCCACCTCTGGTTCCCACAGGAAGTGGCCAGTGGCAGCTGTCCTGAGCTTAGAATCACTCACAAGTCAGCCTGAGATGAGGAACCCAGGACCACAGAAATTCAAAGGACCGGACCATGGAGGGAGCTTTGGAATGTTGTTTGCACCTGGAATTCAGATGCACAGAGCGTGGGGTGCGCCCTTATTGGCAGTACCTGCCGAGACACAGCAGACACAGAGGCAGGAAGAGGGCTGTGAAGAAGGGGCTCTGCTCAGGCCCCTCTAAAGGCCTGCCCCTGACGGTGACACCGGGGAATTGAATGCCATGTCACTCAAAACTAAACCTAAAGGCAGGCTGACCAGTAGATTCCTCACTGCAGCCTGGACTCGACACAGAGCCCCAAATGCCCAGATGCCTCATCGGGATTTGCCAGAATTATTTTCTTCCTTGCTATAATCTACTGTTTGTTAGCTCGGAGGACTAAGAAAACTCAAGCATTTTTCACTGGCTAGCCCAGACAGATTCTTAGGCCCAAACGTGGAATCCTTCTGCCTGATTTCAGGTGACATGATCAGATTTCTTTTTTTTTTTGGCCATGCCCCGCAGCATGCGGATCTTAGTTTCCCGGCCAGGGATCGAACTTGTGCCCCCTGCCTTGGAAACGTGGAGTCCTATTCACTGGACTGCCAGGGAAGTCTGGATCAGATTTCTTTAGTAGTTCAAGCGTAGGGAGAGTGGACAGGCCCTGGGTCAGACTGCCTTAGAGGGACCCTGCTTGGTCACTGGTAGGCAATACGGTCTCAGGTAAGTATTTGTTTCTCTGCACCTCAGCTTCTTAATCTGTTCAATGGAATTAATAACGATGCCTACCATGTAAACCTTTGGAGAGATAAAGTGAAAAACAAACAAAGCAGACAGGCCCAGGTCAAATGCTCAGTGAATATTAACATTACACTTATTATTAAAATCCTTGTCAAGGGACAAAGTTATGGGACCTCTCTGATGCTTCCTGTGCACTTTTTTACCCGGAGGATGGGGATACTAACAATGGCTTGATCTCTCAGAATTGTTGCAAAAAACAGTTATCACGTGAAAATGCACTGTAAATTGTAAATACACTATGAATATAAATTACATTAATTTTTGTCATTATTATTGTTATTATTTATATGCTCTAGGTGATCTAGGAACCCAAACAGGTTGGATCAATTTCCAAAACTCAGGGAGGTTAGGATGCTCTACTACAAGAAGAGTTGACTCACTTGAATGTCTGACAAAATGGTTTGGTTTAAGGACAGAAGCCCCAGCTTACACCGCATTCTTCCAGGTGAAACGGTAGAGTAACTGTCATTCAGCCCACAGAACTTTTCCTTATCCAAATGTTGTTCCAGCTGAGAACTTATCCCTCCTGTCACCAGCATCTGAAGTAATTCCAGAACATGGTAATTGTAGAACGCCTGGAAAGCAAGGACGAGGCATGTGCAAAGTCAGAAGGTGGAGGTGGAGAGACGCGGCGATTTACTGGGCATCGTTGTTTGAAATGGATCTGATGGCACAAAGCAGTGTCTCTCATTATGATTAAAATCATCCCAAAGCCGGCAGTTTGGGTAGGGCACTGGGTTAGGCAAAGTGCAGAGAAAATAGCACTGACCCCGTTCCTGCTCTTTTGGGGAGGACTTACACTGTAATAGTAGGAGAAGACGGGTAATGACACTGACCCCAAGGGTGTCCCCGCTTCCAAAAATGACCAGAGGAGTGTATCAGGCCACAGATACCCTAATAATCATCAACATGTATTTAAAATATGTATAGAGGCTTCTAGAGATTTTCCTTAGGGGACTACTTATATTACTATTGGCGTCTACACTTGAATCTTCCGGATGTAAATCTACTTATATTCCTTTTGATTCTGACCTATTTGAGGACAGGTATTAACTTAATCTCCCACAGTGTACATCTCCCATGGTGTACTTCGAAAACAGCAGGTATGGAGTATAAAATGAATGGGAATTCAGAATATTTGGCGTCAAAATGAAGCCAGAGATTGACGACTGACGTGTGGGTCAACTTAGTTTGAAAGTAGCTCGAGTCTGAATATGCCAAGCCATTTTCTTAGACTCTTTTCCCAAAGGATTTCAACACACTCAGTGTTGACTAGGCAGTGACATACATGGAAATATCACTGTAATAATTGCCCATGAGGTTTTCTTAAATCCAGTGTTATCTATATAATGTTCTAAATTTCCTACCCTCTGTCTTATCTGAATCGAACTTTTATCCCAATAGAAATGAGAATTTACATGGTTATATAGCACCTACATAAAAATCAGTAATTTTGTTTTCATTATAAATAATAGGAATGACTTCCATCGTTATTGAGAAATTTTACCATTCACTTTCTCCATGCCCCAATTCAGGGACTTGTCTTCTGAAGTCTGGGTTATGAGACACACCTCTTTACTAGTCTTTTTCTCATTTACAATCCATTGCTCAAAATGCTTCCAGAGAGATTGTCCAGAAACGCAAATGAGATCCCGCCACCCATCCCTTGAACCTGCAGTAAAACCAAGCTCAGACTCGTTTCCACGGTCTTCAAAGCCCTCAAGATCTGACACCAGCTCCCTCTCTGAGCTCATCTCCATGAGCCATGGTTCTCTCCGGTGCACACTATAGTCAATCTGCAGTCGCTCAAGTGACACTTTTACTCCTTCATGCCTTTGCTTTAGAACAGCTGGTTCATCTTTCCTCTTCGAAGACCCTATACTGGCTTCCTCATCAGAATGAGATTTTCCTTTCTTTGTGATCCCATGGCCACTGGCTTTACTCTATTGTATTCTTCTGCATTTTAGAGCTAGCTGTTTGTACGGAACACACCTGAGTTTGAATCTTGGACTGGCACATCCTAGTGGACCGAATTCTTTCTCATAGTTTTATGATTTTAAAGATGACATGATAATACCCACCTTTGAGCACTGTTTGCAGGATTCAATGAGATATACAGCACACACCACTGAATTGTGCTGTCTTCGACACTGGTGTTCACGTACCTGGATCACCTGGAGTGATATTCATGAGACCCGATTTCTGGGATCCCAGATCTACTGGATCAGAATTTATGTACGGGAGTGGGAATCAGAATTTAAAGGGCACCTCTGGTAGTTTTGACACTGGTGGTCCTCAAATTACACTCTGAGCAACAGGCCTTAAATGATGTGTTCTTTCAGACAGACTTTGTCTACTTAACATTCACGTCTTCAAGAGCACATTGGACCAGGCAGGTGTAAGAATATTCAGTGCAAAAGTTGCTGCAAACAATTATTACAAATGATTTTTAAAAACTGAGTACAAATACAGCTGCCAGAATATTGAGTATAATTGGCAGTTGAATTTTAACAAATAAACCAATACTGTTAGCAAAATGTAGAGCCCACTGGAGAAGGCGACCTAGGAAATAATATAATCTATGTAAATTAAGAGAAAATAAAAAGAGAAGGACTTTTACAATATTTTTCAGATTAAAGATGACTTCAAACACCTTCTCCATCCTAATGTCCAGACTGAAAGAACGAACCTCCTGACAGTCACCTCCGTATATTCCCTCCCTGTTGCATCCTCTACCCAGAAGGGTCTTATGGATCTGGCCCCCTGAAATCCAGGAGGGAGTGGAGGATGTAAATCCAGATTGGACCACAATCCGTTTAAGAACAAGTGGCCGTAATGTAGAATGATCAAACATAATGCTGTTAGAATACTTCTCCACTGATTAAAAAAAAAAAAAAAGGTGTAATTTCTAGGGTTATCCTGGTGTCGATGCCTCTAGGGAAACATGTACTTTACATATTTAACAGAGAGAGGCCTAGCTTTTGACCCTATCATTTCTTCAGTTTTGACATCAAAAGGCTTGCAATTCTATATTGGGGAAAATTATGCGATTTACATGTCACCCTTATTCTGAGCCCATCTTACATTCTTATTATTCGGGGTTCCATGGCACTGCCATTATGGGTCTCTTTTTTCTTTCCTCCCTTCCTCCCTTCCTCTCTCCCTTCTTTCCTTTTTTTGGTTTTCATTCTTTTTTTCTTTCTCAAGAAAATATGAAAGTTGAAATGTGCATGAAACATTTTAGGACTTCTAAACTTGAATAGTGTTTCTAATATACTCAGATTTATATTATCTAATATCTAATATATCTAATATCTAATGTAATCAGTTCAATCAGAATTTGAACTTTTGATGCTTGAAAATGTTGCAGCCCAAAGTGTTTTAACTTTTAGCTACAGTGAAGTTTGAGGTTTCTCTCATATTACTCCTTAATAACATAGATACTAACATCCTGGCCACTTACTACTTTTAATTCTGAGAATCTCAAAAGGTCTTAAGGCCCACATTTTCTGAGAAATACTTCTAAGGTGAGAATGAGGCTATATGGTAGGAAAACTGCCAGTAACCAGCTGAGTGAACTTGAGATCTCAAGCCAGGTAACTTTTGTTATTTTCCTTACCTCCCTTATAAGTAAAGGGAAATGCTCCCTACTTCATGTCCAGGTTTGAAATCCTATTGTTATAAAGCCATATGGGAGTCCTGCTCCCATATGGAGGGGTCTGAGTGCACCTCCATATTTTTATTTAATTTTTATTTTTTTGCGGTACGCGGGCCTCTCACTGCTGTGGCCCCTCCCGTTGCGGAGCACAGGCTCCGGACGCGCAGGCTCAGCGGCCATGGCTCACGGGCCCAGCCGCTCCGCGGCATGTGGGATCTTCCCGGACCGGGGCACGAACACGTGTCCCCTGCATCGGCAGGCGGACTCTCAACCACTGCGCCACCAGGGAAGCCCTCCATATTTTTATATAGCATTGAGCTGAGGGTTAAAAGTGAATCCCAATTACACCTTAGGGGCATGTTTCTCCACCTGGGCCAGGAGTTTACAGTAGTATTCCAGAGGATACCTGAAGCCATAGTGTTGGCTGAATCAGAAGATTTGGAGGGAAAATCCATTATTTTTATCTTGGAAAAAAAAATCACAGGGATATCAGGGGATAGAAGGGGAAAACTACATGACAATCTAAAACAGAACTTCAGTACTTTGAGGCGGTGACAAGTTCACGCCACATTTTTCAGGCTTTGTTCTCTCCTTGGGACCTGTGAGTTCATCCTCCTTGTGTTTCTTATGGGCCACCTGGAAGCACAGTGCAGTTTTCCAGGGACAGGTGAGAAGGAAGAGAGGGCCCCGCAATATTAGGTCGAAACAGAGTTCACTGAGACGCGAGTCAAGGAGGTGACCTCATCCTGTTCCAGAAGCTGCTGAGGTGTCAGCCCCCTTTATCCTGAGGGAGCCTGTTCGGAGCGCACCAGTCCGCAGCCTTTCCCTTCTGCAGAGGATGGCCACCAGGGAAACACACATTTTGATTCTAAGCATAACCTCTGACTGTGCAGCCACGGTAAACAGACCTCTTGGAGCATCAAGCTGGACGGCAGGTGGGAAGACCCGAATCTGGAAGATGTTTCTTGGGGAGGGAAATTATGGGACAAAATGGATGTGCAAAATGGGGTGGAATGGCTGACTCCTGTCTCCCGGACAAGACTCCCAACCGGGAGCTGAAGACTTGACTCGGAAGACAGAGAACAGGAATCTGGCTCTCTTATTTTATGCCTCTCTGTTGGTCAGATTCTCTAACTTCTAGGCAGTGGTTTTTAGTCTTCTCAACAACAGAAGTCCTTCTTTAAATCAAATCTCAGGCAGGAGCCTCGTGTGAGACCCAGATGAGAGTAGAGTAGTTCTGACTGGGGGGAAGGGGTGGGTGGGCACTGGGGAGGGTGGGTGCACCCTGGTCTTCTCCTCCCTGCTCATCCCTCAGGGACTCTGGAGCACCCCGGGAGGCGGATTCCTTCAAGTAGAACTTCAACCTCAGTGTATTGAAAGGACACTCGTAATCACAGAAAGAGCCTTCTGGAGAGGCAGTGGATTTGGTCGTAATGGATTCGGTCTGTCTCTGGAACCTTAGGAATTTGGGTCTGAAAACCAACTTGTCATCTGTAAGTGCTGTGACCTTTGGCACATTAGTCACCCCTCTAGGCTTCAGAGTCTTGATCTGGAAAACAAGGCTAGCAACTGTATCCTCTTGGTTAGGTTGACGGGAGAATTAAACTGCAGGTAACGCATTCAGCAAAGACCTTAAGTAAGTGCCTGAGAGATGATGTTACCATTGTTCTTACCCCAGATATTGCTCTGATTATTATCTCAACAATGAAACCGTTGGAAGATGCCGCCTCAAGGTCTGTGCTGGTAAAGACTCGCAGGTGTGATGCGGAGGAAGAGACCCGTGAGTGTCAGTGGTGCCTGCCGTGGGCATGTGATGGAGGGAGTGATGACCCAGGCCCGTGACTGCCACCCTAACTTTATGGGGACATCGGGACCTTGGCCCTCCTCCCGCAAGCCTGCACAGGACACGCTCCAATACGTATGGAGAATGAAGTGGCTGGACACACACTGTGGGGCCACCACAGGGCCCCAGATGGTTTCAGTGCAGGAGGATATAAATGTTCTCTTCTTCGCAGAGGCTACTGCTCTCACCGCCCGTGAGCAGGTGGAAGGGCAGGAGGCCAGCCAAGACCAAACTGTCCTCGGATGAGCAGACACAGTGAAACTGGAGGCTCAGCCCTGGCCCTTGGGCTCTTTCTTTCTGTGTGGCTGATATGATAGAAAGTCACCCCCGTCCTTAGAAACCAAGTGGAGCCAGTAGTACCAGGTCCAGGGGGAGGGAAACAAGTGGGCAGCATCCCCTGAGCATTTTCAAGGGTCTAATTCAGCTCATCAGGGCCAGAGATTTGCAGTTGGAGCTCCAAACAGTGTTAAAGTGTGTTCGTTCTGCTGAGCCATTCATCATCAAGGATTTGAGAGCTGGGGCAGGAGGCCACTAGGTAGAGATGAAGAAGTTCAAGTTCCAAGCCAGCCCCCTTGACATACAGGATGCCTCGTACCCTGAAGCTCCACTGCCGTCCTCACGGCCTCGTCAGACGACCAAGTGCCAGTCCAAAGCCAGGCACTTCCCAGGAGTCCCCAAGGGCAGGCTGAGGGCCCAATGCGGCTTGTGACCTCATGTGACTGTCCCCCATCCCAGGCCACCATATGTGGCTTTCTCTCTCTCCCACAGACTTCACCACGGGGCCTCAGAATAGACTCCTGAATTTTTACACAGCTTACTTCATGTTCCAGCAGAATGAGACACAACGGCTGAAGGCAGCCTGGGAGGAAGGGGCGCTCCTCAAAGAGGCCGCAGGCTCACTCTCCTAAGGTGAGTGTCGAGAAGCCTCATCACCAAGTTCGTGCTCCCCGTGCTGGCTCACGGGATGTGCCTATTGCTGGACACTCTCTCGGTCCTCACGGCCCAGCCTGCTCCTCCCACTAAGTCGAAACAGAGTCTGTGACTTTGCTCCTACCTGTGTGGGCCAGTGGAGTTTAACCGAGGCTGGAGTTTAAGTCACAAAGCTGCCTGCTGTCTAGGGATCTCTGAAGGGAACGGGGACCTTAAACCCTTCTAAAATGTGTCCTGCAGACAGATCCAGTTCACCAGGTCACCTCCTTGCCTGACACTCCGGTCCCTAATTATGGGCAGGGTAACTGAAGTATTCACGACAGGCAGCGTCTTAAAATCCTTTCCCTGACGGAGCTACCTTCCCAGGAAAGTGACCTGACTCGACTTCCCTCGTTGACTCTCTGTCTGGCTCAGTCAAGGCTGAATCCCGCTTAATTTGGGAAATTCGTAGTCTGTCAGCCTGTTCAATGGTAAACGATCACTGACACGGTATGACCTTTCTGAGAGCTCAGCGGGGTTTACGAGGACCCTCCCCCGAAAGGCTTAGGGAGACAGAGCCGAGCCGGGCAACATAATCCACTGATGCCATAAGGGCGAGGCATGTGCCCTGACCACGCTCCCCTAAAATGCAAACTGCGCTTCTGAGGCACTTATACGATTCAGGAACGATGCCTCTTCTATGCGGAATTCCAGAGGGCAGCCAATCTAGCAAACTGTGCTCAGAGCCTTGTGCTGTGTCAGCATCTGTGCACAGATGTTCAGCCTTTCTGCAGCCCTTCTCTTGGGACATCTGGGTAGGAGGCATCTGTGAGGGAGTGGGTTACAAGCATTTCCCCTGCAGGAGTTCTTGCAGCCATTCACAAATGGCTACGCACAGATTTCCTAAGGTTTAGTTAAATTCCTTGAACACCCTGGGAATGCTCCCACCTGACCTTCCCTCTGCCTGGAATGTTGCTTCCCCAAAGATCAGAAAGGCACGTGCTCTCCTGTTCCCAGGACTTGACTCACATACCGCCTCCTCAGGGCTGCCTTCCTAGGTCGCCTTACTGAACTTTCAACTCCTTCCGCAAACCCTACACGTCCTATCTCACATCACCGTGGCCCTCCTATCTATCTGACATAATACTTATCATGTGTGTATCAACCTCCTCCATGGGCATGAGCTCCACATGGGCAGAGACTGGTCTGTTTCATCACTGCTGTGTCCTCAGCACCTAGGACAGCACCCTACAAGGTGTTCAATAGGCATTCGCGCAATGAATAAATTCTACTCGTGGAAATCCTGCAATCCATGCAAGGGAACTGCTCGGGGAAAGAATGACCGTGCAGTCAAAAATGCATCCCAGGGGCTTCCCTGGTGGCGCAGTGGTTGAGAGTCCGCCTGCCGATGCAGGGGACGCGGGTTCGTGCCCCGGTCTGGGAAGATCCCACGTGCCACGGAGCGGCTGGGCGTGTGAGCCATGGCCGCTGAGCCTGCGCGTCCAGAGCCTGTGCTCTGCAACGGGAGAGGCCACAATGGTGAGAGGCCCACGTACCGCAAAAAAAAAAAAAAAAAAAAAAAATGCATCTCACAAGAGGGGCAACGTGGAGGGAGACTGGACTCAGCTCTGAATAAAACTCACACCACCAAAGGCCAAAGAAACAAAGCCCTTTCCTTGAACCCCGCATCCTTTCATGGACAATTTCTGTATAGCTTGGGGATATTTTAGAGAGAAGAGAAAGCAGGATCACCGCCCAAGCTCTGACGCCAAAGAGCCTGGTCAGCCAAGAGGCACTTGAAGCTGAAGGGTGGGTTCTGTGGATGTGCTCATTCCTCCCGGCATTGAGTGTTCTGGCTCTAAGGGCTTCACGTTTTTAATTTTAAAAATGTGAGCATTTGGCTTCCTTTGCCAGGTAGTCATGAGCAAAGGTGAAATGATGTGCGTGGACAAGCTTTTCTGGGACATCAACAAGCACGCAGAATCGCGAGGCGTTAGTTAGCACCATCCGCCCGAGTCCTGAGCCACGCACTCTCCCCGCGGCAGGGGCTTGGCTGTGGGGCTCCTTGGCTTCAGTGCACCTACCGTGGCCAGGAGGGAATCCAAGAAGCTGCCGGAAAAGACAGTGCCGGTGGCAAAGGACGTGCTGAGGTGCAGGCTCATTCCCGAGAGGTCTCCTTCCATCCCGCCGAGTTGTTCAATAAAGTGCATGTTGGAAGGATTTTCTGCAAGTGAAAGAGGCAAAAAGGAAAGGCAGGCAGACAAGATGAAGGATACGGGACTTCTGGACCAGGCAGGCCAAGGAGGGACCATCGCTCAAAGGATTTGATGCCTACTTTAGGGTCAAAGTGGGACCTGCCTCAACTGCAGTATATAGTTTTTTCTTTCCAAGTATTACTATCTTCATCCCCTGAAGATGGGAAGCCCGCTTGGGGACCTTCATCATCAAGGAGATAGCCTTGTACCTCAGGCTCAGTTTCTCCAAGCAAGTGTCCTGAATGTCACCCTTAATAATTTAACTTTCAAGACAGGACACTTCTGGAAGAAAAAGGGGACACTTTACATAATCGCATAGGGACAAGAGACATAAATAGGAACATCTGCTCACCCCCGTTATTGTCTTTTTCTCCACACACTATGTCATAGATGGCGTGGTATTCACTTGGGTCCTTAGAGTTATTTGGGCCCAGAACGGGTTAATCGGTGCCTCTCAAAATTTAACGTGCCTGTGAATCAACTGGGGATCTTGTTATAATCTAGATTCTGATCCACTGGGTCGAAGGTGGGGCCTGAGAGTCCAGCAAGCTTGCAGATGCTCCTGCTGCTGATTCATGGACTACACTTTAAGCAGCAAGGGCTTCAAGAATCAGCCTAATCAGACCTGTGCAGCAGTGGCCAAGTTATCCATTAGCAAACCTATGCTGGCCCCAGGCTGCAACTCAGACCCCCTGTAGGCAGCCTCTGTAGTCAGTGAAATCGGTCATTTCTATGAGGACAGCAGAGGCGCTGCTTGCCTTTGTTCCAAGATTACTGCTTCAAAAATGTTTGTATAGAGCATAGCATTGGAAGATAGTGATATCTCCTACCAGAGCAAAGGGAAGGCATGCTTACTGCCCATTATAAAAGATGCTCGTTCCCGAAGCTCAGGGTTCCTCTCTTACAAAGCAATTCACGGTGGGTCCAGGTATCACCTGGACCTTTTCATGTCCTCCTGTGGGAACGAGGGCTTGGGAAGCCAGCACAAAAGTGATGATTCTCTGGCTACTGCTATTGACGTGAGTAATAAACTGTTCATCGTCTCTGACCCAGTGGTCTCTCATCTTCTGTCCACATCCGTGAAACTGGGCAGATGAACCTGTTAGTTTGCAAGCAGCCTTAAGTCTTAGACCCTTCAAACTTCTTGACCGTCATATTACAGATCCAAGCAAATCTACTGGACATACAACTGAGAGTACGCTCCTAACTAAGACTGCATTAGTCTCCAATTCTTAAAATTATTTCTTAGTACATTTGGGGGAAGTGATAGACTGCTGGTATTAAGGAATCATTTTCTTCCAAGAACTACGCATCTTTATAAAAGATGAAGGAGGTATGACCAGTATCAACCCACATTTCCTACGTGCACATACACATCTCTTCTTGCACTGCCAACCCTCCACACATACACACACACACACACACACACACACACACATTCACGTGCGCGCGTGCACACACGCACACCCCAGGAGCCTTTGTCCAGATCTTGCTGTGTCATCCTAAACCAGTGGCCTCAGCATCCCCAGACATTTTCCTGCAGGCCACTGTACACTCTGGACCAAAGTGCTGGCCATCAGACCTGCAGCTCTCATGTCACTGTGACCCTTCCTTGCTGGC
This sequence comes from Leucopleurus acutus, assembly GCF_964270905.1. Lineage (NCBI taxonomy): Eukaryota > Metazoa > Chordata > Mammalia > Artiodactyla > Delphinidae > Leucopleurus > Leucopleurus acutus. The sequence continues at coordinate 28,534,012 of NC_139163.1, read as the reverse complement.
CAAAGAATGGAAACTGAGTGAGCTGGCAGGTGATCTGTTAGGCTAATTAGACAGGCGCTGCCCGGTGCCAGAAAGTCTTTCCTTGAACAAAGCTGTACGTCCCTGGAGAGTGACCGGATGCATTTCTGAGGCCGGTGAGAAGCTGGCTGGTCCCTCCTGACCACTCTAACTTACATGACAGTCTTCTGATGAACGCCCTCAGTGTATATACACCTCAGAGTCAGAGACGGCTCAGAAGGGTAGCAAAATCAAAATGAAATATAAGTAAGAACTGCAGCCATCAGCTTTAGGGCGGCTACAGACAGGCTGCCAGGCACAAGTCAGGCTCAAGGGATCTGAGATCTTCAAAGGTGGATTTGGAGAGCTGCGGTTCTGGGATCCAGGGTGGCTAGACTGCTGCCCACCTGCTGCACTGCCACTCCCAAATCATCTGGTGGTGTCACCTACTGGCTCCTCTCTCTGTCTGCCTGCTTCATTTCTGGGACCATGAGGTCTGCTCATCTAGTTGGGTATAAATCTCCCTCAGCTTACACATGCTGAATCATAAAAATCCCACTAAAATGTCTGCTACGCTATGGAATCGAGTCGAATCTCACACCCAGGAGCAGCTTTTAGAGATCACCTTTGAGTTGGTCCAAACTGTGTTAAAGGTAAAACCCCCTCTTCGGTAACTTCCCTTTTGCTCACCAACTATTATCAGTATTAAATCCCAGTGTCTACCCTGGTGAATCACAAACAATGCACACAGGCACCTGCCTTCCCTGCCCTTCTTGCTGCCCCCAGGGCTCCTCATGTCTAGGAAAGTTTCATATACGTGCGTTTTCCATAAGGTGTTGATGAGAGATAACAGCTCATCCTGTTATTTCTGCATGGAGTATTTCCATTTTAGAAGAGCACCGCTCAGGGCTGGGATTAAGAAGACACAAGGGACACAAAATTTAAAGACCCCAAGAGTGAGCCTTTCCTTAAAGTCTACACCCTGGGGGCCTCACCTGCCTCACTCTAGTGCCTGCTCTGGTAGCACCTCAGGAGAGGAAGACGTCTGACAGGTAGAGAAGTTGGTTTAGGGAGAGCCTTTCTTGCAGTTTTCAAATCCACGTCCCCTCCCCTGGAAGAAGGGAGAAGGCAGGAGCTACTCCTGCACCCTGACACCCAGATATGACAGGCTCTGCTGGAGGATGTCAACGTCACCAAACAGGTAAAAGCCCAATATAACAGCCAGTCAAACACATAATGGTCTCTGCGCCCCATTCTGGTCCTCAGTCCTTTGACTGCGGATCCTAAAGACACCCTTGGGACATCAAATACAGATACAGAGACTTCTCCCTTGAATTCTGTCCTGGAAACACAACTTACTCAGTTCAGTGAGGATGGGGATCCTTCGGTACTTTGACTTCCCGGGGTTGTCACTGAAGCACCGAGTACACCCTGTGGACACAGACAGCAACAAGGGAGGGATGAGATGGACAGATGCAAACGAAGCGGCCTGCGACACAGACACGGACGCGGAAGCACACCGTGGCGCTTGAGGCTTTATCTTAGCAAAGTGACTCTCACGCCCAAATCCCAAATCTTTCTCTACATTTAGAAAAAAAACGGCCTCAGCCTCTCCTTTCCAGAAGTTTGGTGTGTGTGGTGTGTGTGTGGTGTGTGTGTGTGGTGTGTGTGTGTGTGTGTGTGTGTAGGATGTTTTCTAAATGGCACCTCAAGTGAATTACAGAAAGGGTGACGTTCTCCCTGTAGTTGCTTATCGGCAGCCTAAGTTACATCCAATTGTTGTCTACCGACTGGGAGTGCCGGGTGACGGCTCAGGCAGGCAGTGCCTCAAACTACATGCACTTGCTTGTAGAACCTTCAGGAAACTGAATAAACAGGAGGTGCTGCCCCAGGAGAGCCTGTGGAGGCACAGCGACTGGATTACTGGCTCCTGGTGCTTCTGCCTCTTGGAGATCCTCTCTGGGCTGAGGGTCTCTTTCTTCTTCAGCAAGATTGTCTCTGCCTCCCAACTCTGGCTGGCCTCCCCAACCCCTAATGTCTTGGGAGTTCCTTAAAGACTGGGGTGGGAGGTCATGGGGCCTCTGTCTTCACATTCAGCTCCTGCCTTAGGAGGTGAGGCCCTTCATCTCCCTCTGCGAGCCTCGAATCCCAAAGAGATTCCATGCCCGGCTCTGGTCTGGAACACAGCCCCAGCATGCGCGGACAGGTGAGGAAACCTGTCCAAAACCTGTTCAAAAACAAGGATGACCCCAGAGTTTTGGTCTCCAAGTTAAACACCCCCAGAAAAGGTAAAGAAACAAAAGGGAAAAGAGAAAGAGGAAACTAGGATCCTGATGAAAAAAAAAACAACCAAACCAAACCAAACACATGATGATCTCATCAAAAGTTATGCTTTAAAACTACTGGTTACCTATCTTGAACTTTTCTGGGAATTCTATGTATGTAACAGGGAAATAATACTGTGAAAGTTAACATTCTGCTTGTCATTCAGATTCTCTGCTGCCTTGAAGAAGGTGAAATATGTGGAGGGTCTTTTGTTTCCCAAGCCAGGTAAGTGGTAGGGGAGGGTGGGTGAGATGAGCCAGTGGGTCAGACAGACAGCCTGAGAGACAGACAAAGGGACGGGGGTGGGGAAACTGGCCACTGAGATGGGGACGGGGGAAAGAGGAGATCCAAAGGGAGGTTTTGTTCCCAGAGAGAATGCTATGCTCTACAATGTAGTAAGTTCCCTACATACAGGCAAGTTTCATTCCGAGAGCATGTTCATAAGTCCAATTTGTTCGTTAAGTCCAACAAAGTTAGCCTAGGTACGCAGCTAACGCAATCAGCTATATAGTACCGTACTGTAGTAGGTGTATAATACTTTTCACACAGATAATACATAAAAAAACACAGAAAATAAAGAAATCCTTTTTTATCTTCCAGTACAGTACCTTGAAAAGTACAGTAGTACAGTACAACAGCTGGCACACAGGGGCTGGCATCGAGTGAACAGGCAACAAGAGCTACTGACAGGAGGAGGGAGAGGAGGTGGGAGATGGTAGAGCTGAAGGATCGTCAGCAATAGGAGACGGAGGGCGAGCTGCCATTTCCCTCACGCCTGACGCGGATGGCACGGGATCTGGCTCCTTGCTGGAACCAGGTGCACATTCGCATCTTTGGATGTTTTCAACTTGAAGGTGCGTATGTAGGCGCCTTCCTGTATTTATCACCTCTCCCATCTCCCCAAGAAACTTTCCATAAAAGTGCCACTTCTTGTTCACGCAGAGTAGAGCTGAATACATTTCTGATTGCCACTAAAATTCTGAGTCATGCTTCCAGGTAGATTCAGGGTAAACACGGAAGCGCCACAGGAGGAGCCCAACACGTGTAGTTTACAGTTAGAACTAGAAATGGCCTTAGGACTTTAGCAAAACCCTTTAGCTTCAGGTGAGGAAACAGCGGCCCCGGGGGCTAACCTCGTCCACGCATCTATTGAAGAGGAGGGTTTGCATGGTGGCTAAAGACCACATCTCCAAACTCACTGGGAAATCTTACTGATGATGGGATCTGAATACCTTCGACTGTTTTTCCTGAACAAACTTCTGGGATTTTCATAATGCAGGAGACTTGGGGGAAATGAGATTCTACTTTATTCTCAGAAACGTGCAAGATGCTTTATCTGCTTTAGGTACCTTTCCTTCCTTCCTTCTTTCCATTCTCGTTTCCTTCCTTGCTATCCTCCCTCTACAAATCTTTAAAGAGTATCGACTCCACACTAGGACTATGAACAGTCCCTGCCCCGGTTACATACCATATGTTGCAAATACAAAATGTTTTCAGATAGTGATGAGTACTGTGAAAAAACCCAACTTTTAGGGGCTAGTGAGTGACCTGGGGAGGTGACCTTAGATAGAGTTTGAAGAGGCTTCTCTGACATTGGAATGTCATCCTGAGTGATGAGCAAAAGCCATCCAGACAGAGGGAATGGGATAAGGAACTTAAGGCAGGAAAGAGCCAGTATAAACAGACCGAAGGAGGAAGTTCAGGCTCCCTACTGGCCTGCAAGACCCTACATGACTTTCCTGCAATTGTCATGAGTCACCATTACAGGGTCTGAAGGAGGAAACTGCCATTATCCAATAAATATTTGTAAAAGATCCCTCGGGCTGCTACGAGCTGGGAGGTAAGAATGACACCACCGTGCCCTCAAACCTGTGAATTAAGTCCCGTTAGATCACCTTTGAAGATGATGAAACTGCCTCAGGGTCCACATGCTTTGCCCAAGGCTACACGGTTTGTAAAGGATGGATGGGTTTTCACACCCAAATTGGCACCAAGTTCAAAGCCCATGCCCATTCCCTTTATATATATTAAAATACATAAGGTTTGGTTGACAATTTCAATAAAATATTGAGATCAGTTTCCCTCAAAGGGGAAAATTCTCCTTTGAGCTGCACTTTCTGATTTCAGTTCCCTCTGATAACGGGCTTGGAATATCCTGACTTTCAGAGTCAAATGTTCTTATTGGATAGCGACAGGTTCACATCAGCTGATGTAACTGCATAAATATCTGCTCTGACACTGGCTGGAGGACAGCGACAGAATTTCCGCCTTAACTCCATCTTTTCTGGTAGAGCAACGGTTAATTTGAATATGTGTCAGATCATAGCCTGGGTACATTTTACTAATGTCAATATTTTTGCTACCTAGTAGTACACAGTATTATACCTGAAATTCTTCCAGGCTGGCAGGGTGCTATTATTAAGCAAAAGATTGCTTAATTGTAGATTACTACTGTACATTTAAATTTCAAGAGCATATTAAGTTGTCAGACTTAATTACTGTTATATGTTTAGATTATGCCACAGATTATTTAGTTCAGTACCTAGGTTTGCCAACCTGTCCTTGTGACGTGACAGGGCAGTAATTAGAGCATCAGTGAGAAACCTAAAGTTTTCCGTGGGGATGTCCAGGAGGCCTGGTCCTTTGGAGGGTCCTCCTTCTTGCTGTCCCCCCACCTCCAACGTCCCTGGGTGAACCACTGTATGGAATAGCCTTGGTGGTCCTAGATGGATTCTACGTGTAACCTTGTCATGACCATGAAGATGTGGGAGAGCCCGCTGAGCCCACACAAGGCTCAGCAGATATGTCAGAGTGAGAGCTCTCAATTTTGGTCCTATTGACATATGGCACCTGTGCACTGTAGGATATTAGCAGCATCTCTGACTTCTACCCACTAGAGGCCAATAGCATCCCGCCAAGCTGTGACAACCAAGGCTGTCTCCGGACATTGTCAGACAACCTCTGGGGTCAAAACCGCCCCTGGCTGAGAACCACTGTCTCAGAAGAAGGGACAGAAAATTGCTCAGCGTGGAAGATATTTTCTCCCTCCTGGCAGAATTTCACAATCCTTTATACTGATAATTCTTGGAGGGGGGCATTCCCATTGCCACCTGCTTGGTATGCTGCAAGAGGAGTATTAGTATGAGATAGGAAGAATGGTTAAGAGAACCAAACAGGCTTCCCTGAGGGTTGGGAATTTCCACATGCAAACTCCAGGTAGATTCCTGTGACGCCGTAGCAATGGGTGAGGTTTCTGAGTGGCAGTCCTTGGCTATTCCTATGTGCTCAGAATGTAACTTTACTGCTGCTTCCTGTGTTAGGCAGCACAGGAGAGCCTGTCTGGACCTCTCTTTCCTGTCACACAAATGGGTATGATGACATCCACACAAGGAAAGGTGCCAGGTCTACACAGTACGTTCTTCCCTAAACTTTCCCTTTTGCCGTTGGGGAGAGCACCTACTCACACTGCATGATGACTCAAATACTGTGACATTCTTTCATTTTCTCTTCCTTCTTCCCAGCCCTTTTCCCCTCTCGCCTGTATTTCCTCCTACCAGTCCTGTCAGTTTAGCAGAGTATGTGACACATACAAAATCAATGTATTCTTGTTGAATGAATAAGTGAATAAGTGAAAGGATGAGAATCACCAGATACAAAAGAAACCAGAATTAAAATCATAGGTTTAGGGCTTCCCTGGTGGTGCAGTGGTTGAGAGTCCACCTGCCGATGCAGGGGACACGGGTTCGTGCCCCAGTCTGGGAAGATCCCACATGCCGCATAGCGGCTGGGCCCGTGAGCCACGGCCGCTGAGCCTGCGTGTCCGGAGCCTGTGCTCTGCAATGGGAGAGGCCACAACAGTGAGAGGCCCGCGGACCGCAAAAAAAAAAAATCATAGGTTTATATCTTTTTAGCCTATATAGGATGTGAGATTTTAAAAAATGATAATAGGAAGGACAAGTCACCCAATGATTAGCTAGGTGGCTTACGGTGTTGTCAGCTTACCCTCTGCTTTTACTCAGCGGGCATTTTTCATTTCTACATTGATGATACTGCCTACACGGTGAATACTTTTCTGTCCAATTTTAGAAAGTTGCAAGCATGATGCAAACACACACACACACACACACACACACACACTCAACCCACACACAAATCTTGTGTAAATCTGAGTGACCCTAATTGCTAAGGACTGACATGCAGAACACAGAGGCGTTTTTATACATCTTCAGATTAGCTCAGCAGAATATGGCTCACACTTCCTCAGTCGGGATTTTCAATGCCCTTTGATATTCAGGAAGTGCTTTGCTATTATTATTATTTAGTTAGTTGCAAAAACCCCTGAAATCCTGGGTGCTGAGCGGTGTTTGGTTGTTTAGTGAGGGTCTGTGAAGTAGCTGGCTCACCTACCAAAGTGCACCCACCAAAGACTGGACTAGATTTTTTGTAGTCTAGTCCACAAATAGTGTGGTAGAATGTGTGCTTCAACCTCCCAATCACAAAACTAAGAATAGTAACTTGAACACCTACAGGATCCAATGAGAGCCGATTAACAATAATAACACCTGTTGTTAATGATAATAAAATACCAATGGCTATGCTCACTGATATCTGATTCATAACAATAACAGCACTTACAACTCCATGATCTTCTTTAAGATGGGAGAAAAACAGTGTTATGTGCATTCCATTTAGAAGATGGACATCATTTTTCATTTGACTAGGAGTCCCAAGGACTCAACTGTCCACTAATTCTAGTACAGAATTCTCAGAGCTGGACGGGATTTTATAGGTCATTTGGCCCAACCTCTCCTCCTCTCCATCATTAAAGTTTTTCAGAGAGGAGTTAATTCTTCCTGATCCCATTCTCTCTAGCCTCTTCCCGTCAGGGTATTGTTCTTACGTGGCTCTGAGGGTGTCTGGGCTGAGCAGCTAATCCGAAGTGATCTGATGTTGAGTGTGGCCATGATAGGCTCCGTGTCCACCAAGGTCGGGCTGCTGCATGACTTAGATGGGGAGGATAAGACAGCACACATGGAACACTCCTCTATGTTGACTGCATGGAGGTCTCCAGAATAGAGCGCAGATCCCTATTGAGAGAAAACCGGGTACATGGTGGTGGCTTTTTGTGGATGATGCAAGTTTTTGAGCCAAAGCCTCCACTGACTTGGTTTTAAGACTTAGTTACCTGATATCTGACACGTTTATCCTTATCGTTCATGAATATCTGAGCGTGACTAAATTTTGCAGATCCCTTCTGAGAGCAAGTCTGGATGGGACGAAGTGGAGTGGAGAGAGCGGAGCCTAAACCCACTGAGGTGACTCAAGTGGAAGAAAAGAATCAGAGTAAGGGTAGCAGTGGTGAGGGAAAAACATCACAGAAGGTCCAGATCTAAAAGCCAGTTCTGGGGCCTCCCTGGTGGCGAAGTGGTTGAGAGTCCACCTGCCGATGCAGGGGACACGGGTTCGTGCCCCGGTCCAGGAGGATCCCACATGCCGCGGAGCGGCTGGGCCCGTGAGCCATGGCCGCTGAGCCTGCGCTTCCGGAGCCTGTGCTCCGCAAGGGGAGGGGCCACAACAGTGAGAGGCCCGCGTACCGCAAAAAAATAAATAAATAAAAGCCAATTCTGCGTCCTCACAGTTTTGCTTGCAGGTGACTGCATTTGTACCCTGGATTAATTAGCAAAGTGGCAGCTGCTTCTTTTCTTTGGTGGAGAAATAGGGATAGAGCTGGTCCCACCATCGGGTGGCTGAGATGCTAACACTGGCGATTTCTAACACTAGCTGGATCTGGAGGCTCCTGGTCATTTCCTTTCCTCCTTTGCTATGGACTAAAGTAAGCGGTGGTGCGGGGACATTTATGGTGACATTTAAAAAAAAAACAAATACAATTTGTTTCTTGAGACAACCGTTTTTGAAGAATATTCCTAATCTGTTGCTAGCATTATTTCTTGAAAAATCAAAAGTTTTGGTGCGTTTCACACTGCATATATATATTAATCCACGGAAATGGTGGCATATAATGAGATACAGCCCTGTGAAGGTTCAGAGCAAATACAATTACAACCACAATGCCACATATGCATAATGGATCCATTTCTCAGAATTCCTCCTTCTCATACATCTGTCAAGGACCACGTGGCATTATGTGTTCCATAAAAGGCGAGTCTCCAGAAAAGATGAGAAAGTTAGAGCACAAAGGCTGGCTGGTATCAGCTTAGGCTTAGCCATTAGGTCAGAATCGGATTTAGAAATGCAAAGAAACTCTATTACATAAAGACCATAAACATGGTTAGGGACATAAAACATGAAATATGTCTGGATTTAAATCCTAGTCCTGCTACTTACCTGCCGTGTAAACTTGGACGGGTTGCTTACTCTCTCTGTGCCTAAAGTTCAGCATCTTTAAAATTTATACCATGGGGTTATTTGGAGGGTTAAATGAGTTAGTACGTGCAAAATGCTTAGAACAGTTTCTGGTACCAGGTATAACTGCGAGCTACTACTGATTTATTATTATTATTACCATTATTAATCCTAGTACTGTTAGTATTATTATCATTATAAATATTCACTATCCCTTACTGTGACACTTACAGGCAGAATGTATATCTGGGGAAAATTCCGGAGAAATCGCCATTCTCTCTGCAGGTAATCCAGAGACCCAACGAACACAATGTCCTTCAGCTCCTGACGGGTATAGCTGCTAGCTCTCAATGGCATTACAAAATTCCGAAGCCCCATCAGTGTTGAGTGGGCATCTCCAAAGACACACGCTACAATGTGGTTCCGAAACTCATGTTTTGACTTCTCAGTTCGATTCTAAGTATAAGCAGGCCAGAGTCTGGTCATTTTTAGAAACAAGATGAGAGTCCTTTAAAGAGGGCTCCTTCCCCACATCCCAACTCTTCTTGGTATTTACATTCACACTAGCACTTTCATAAGGAAGATCGGATTTTGCAAATTACTCATAAAAAGCATGGAACTTATCCACTATGGGACAATTAAACTATGTATCTTTTCCGGGAGTTCCTTCTTAGTTCGCTTTTTCCAGTTCTCTGTTAGCCTGGAGTGCCTCAGTGCAAACTCAGATTGGCATCATTGAAATCATGAAATCATTGAACCAAATGGGGAAAACAGCTCTCATTTTCATTATATGTTTTTAGCCTCGTATGTGCTACAGGACGACTCACTGAAAAACGAAAACATTCCAAATCCCATTGCTAAACTTGTCTTCTAGCGAGCCCTGAAAAACCCCCAGCCGTACAACATGCTGCAGTTTTCAGCGGATTTTCATACATATGAAAATATACATATTAGCATGAACCATATGAAACTGCCTTTTTTCTGGGTCAAAAATGGTTGAATATTGGCAATTTCATATGGCCTCACCTACTATACTGCCCAGATTCAATAGATTCCAGAGTTCAGGAAATTTATCATGAAAAGCGCACAAAATAAATGTGAAGGTTACAAAAGTTCCATTTGATCCCAAACATTTCAATATGTCTCATACTCTTATCAGCATGGCCAATTTTTAACATCTCCCCTATACTTTTAAGTTGAAGACAAAATAATATATGTGACGGATCTTTAGATTAGGTTTCCCCACATTCATAGAGACTTTTAAAAACAATAAGTGTAACTTTAGAGAAAGGGATGATAGTCCTGTAGGAAACTTATTTTAAGTCTCTGTGATTGATTTCAGGGAATGAGTCAATGTCTCACTCTCACGGTGCTGGGATAGGTAGAATAAGCACTGATTTTGTATTCTGGTAGTCATTAGCGTATGACCATAAACAAACTAGTTAACCTCACTGACCCCTAATTTCTTTGTTTAAATGGTTTAAAACTAAATAAAAGTTAATTCTGTTGTGGAAATTAAATAATATATTGAAAGTTCAGCGCTCAGCTCCCTAACTGTTGTTCAGTAACTATTTAATCAAATCTGAATCTCACTGAATTCCTAGATTTTCAGAGGAGGACCCTTGAAGCTGGTAGAGAACTTGTTAAATATATTTACAAGCACTTCCTGTTTAAGTGTGTTCTACCTTCCCAAGCACATGAAGATTCAGGATATTTCAAAGGGATGTATCATTCATCCTTATGCCAGTTTTTTGCTGGGTTAAAGGACAAGCTGCTATGAAACAGGGGCTGTTGAAATCTAACAGGATAAATAAGTCACATCTGACATCTCAACAATTAGAGTTTGTCCAATTAGCATAGACTGGGAAATAGCATAGTTTGTCCAATTAGCATAGACTGGGAAATTCCAAAGGGAATGGCCCTGTGGGAAACGAAGCTACTTGTCTGGAGAGCCTTTCCAGAGAGTGATATGAATCTTAACCAAATCTACTGAATAATTGTCTCTGGCTAATTCGATTAGTTTTAACTTGAATAATGAAGCCTCCAACAGTATTTAATGTAACAGGCCTGAAGTCCAGAAATTGCTCTTTTTAGTAGACCTAAACAATTAGGAACGAGATACATGGCAGAGTGCAATTAATGGGCACAGCTAGAGAGGCAATTTCTCCAAGGAACTGCAGCACAAAACTGTCTCCCAATTGAGAAAGATGGTGGCTTTTGGGGGGAAGGGGAGGATGCACTATTTGCTCCAAGTAACAAATCGACAACTTCCATTTGACTTTTCTGCAAACAAAACCAAGTTCAAAGTTGGCCCAAATTCTGTAATCTGGACATTTCTCCTCTACAGTCACAGTTTCAAAACTCTTAGGATTTCTTAAACTAGAAGCCCTTCTAAATTTATCAGAAGACTCAGCTGGTGTTCTGAACTATATTCCACATAGAGTTGCTCTATCAAGCAACCTGTCTGCGGGCTCAGTAAATAGGGTATAAGAAAATGTCTGCTATTGCCATCTCTTGGTCTCCTGGATGCTTCCATCTGCAACCCCCTCCCAACCTTTCTAAAGATTTCCCTCCCACCAGAAACATGTTTGCCTTCCTGCTCAACGGATGTTTCATTCAGAATAAGACATACTTGCTAAAATGGGGAGTTTCAGCAGCCCTAACAGTTTTCCAGTTGATATGACAGCTCTGACAATTTTGTACTTCTGATCAAATGATTGATCATGCTTTTGACAAAAATTGGAACATATTCTGTCAGGACATTGGCACTGAGCTACAAAATTGTGTGTGTGTGTGTGTGTGTGTGTATGTGTGTGTGTTTAACAGAAAAAAGTGAACTAAACTACTTTTGGAAAGCAAGAAAAATACAAAATTATCCATTAGTCACAGCTGAACAAATTATATAGGGTTCTTACAACATGCAGACATCTCTTATTAGTTTATTTTTAATTAAAAAACTCATCTTTTATTACTTAAATTTACCAGCTACTGCTTGCAAGGTAAACCACTGAGATCATCCTTGAGTTTCCAACTCTGGAAAATGAGAATAGATGGGGATCCATCATGCAGGTATCAGAGCCTGGGATAATATGCAAGGCTTTTTGCATCTTGGCTGCTGGCATTTCAGTGAGGTGAATTAGTTTGTCCCCTTAAGAGGACAGAGACAAGGACAGGATTCTAATCTATAAGGATTCCCTCATGCTGTGTGGGGTGGGAGGACGGAGCATTTTGGAGATACACCCTTTGCTAATGTGTTTAAGTATAACCACCTTCAAGAAAAAATACTACAGAAAACCCAAACTTTAAAAACTAATTAAGGGAATTTTTATTTAATTAAAAAAAGAAAGACCACAGAGTTCTTGTAAATAGTCTGTTCCCCTGGTGCATTTAAATCAATTAGATTTACTAGCAAAACAGCAAAGTTTCAGGAGAACATTATTCTGAATAACTGACTCAGCTAAACTATTAAAGGAGGGGAAAAGTAGTTGAAGAATCTGATCTAATTATTTAAAATGCCGGCATCATATTACCCACATGGCCTTTGTCAAATGCCACATCTGTTATTCTGCGTACATTCACATGGCTCATGAGGTATGTTTTTCCTTCAAAATTCACCGTTTACAAAGAGAAAGGGCAGGTGCTTATGACTAGTGGAAGGACATCATCTACCCTAAAAGGAGCTTTATTTTACCTGAGATTTGGTACAAGATCACCTACCAGAATCATTTTGTCCAAAGGGGTGGCTTTGCACCAGTGAAACATGCCACTGCTATCGAGGTGGTCAGACTCTCGCTCCATTTCGTATAGAAAAGCCCTAGATACAGAGAATGTAGAAAGTTTGCCTGGGAACACTTGGGGCTCTGGTGTAACAAAGCATGATGTCAAACTCACTGGAGCCTCAAACCCGAAGTGAAGAATAACATAAGGAAGATGACCTCGGGTCTATGAGACCCCCAAATAGAGATGCATGTCTGAAGGACACCAAGGGCTGAATGTCTTCACAGCTGAAGACATACTAAGCACTTTGGGCAAAAGCCATCAAGAATTGTGTGTGTGTGTACGTGTGTGTGTACGTGTGTGTGTGTATGTTTAAAAGACACAACAGTCTCTCTTTCTAACTTAGATTAACTGCCTTGAGGGTGGTCACTTCTGCTCTTAATTTTGCTACTGTGCTGATGCTACTGCTTCTTGGGAGAAATCATGAGAGGTGTTTTGCGCACCTGAATACAGAACTTAAAAGGCCGTGAGATCGAATCATGAGTGGTATATCTCTCTCCGTAACCTGTTTTCCTCTTGTCTTTCCTCTTGTCATATCTTTTCTTATGGGTCTCTTTTGAAACATCCTTACTTATTAAATGCATCTTGCATCCTTTACAGCTTCCATCACCAGCCTTCATTTGACTAAAATTTGCTCAAACCTTGGTCTAAGTCTCGGCAAAGCCGTCCATGTAATCACCCTACATTGCCATCAGGCACAATGCTTGTCATGTCATGTATTCAACCACCAAAAGGGTTTGAGGAGCTTTTGAAAAACCCCACTCCCATCCCAAGGAATATATATGTGCTTGTGAGAGAAGAAAGGAAACCCTTCAAGAATCACAGAGAGGTTTGGGTTAGAAAGGACCTGCTCAAGTTGAGAGAATCCAGGCATATACTGCAGAAACAACCTCAAATCTCAAGGGCTTAACCCAACACAGGTTATTTCTCACCCACACTATGTATTTTACTGAGGTGAACAGGTATCTCTGCTCTACACAGCCATTCAGAGTCTTAGAGGGACAGAGGCTCTACCATCTTAAAGGTACACCCCCTGGAACATGCATCCCCCTTGGTCATTAAGGCAAGAGAAGAGAGAGAGATGAGCCCAGGCATTTAACTGCCTTGGCCCAAATCGACAAGTCATTGCACCTCACATTTCATTGGCCAGAACGAGTCACATGGCTCACACTTCATTGGCCAGAACGAGTCACATGGCTCACATTTCATTGGCCAGAATAAGTCACACATGGCTCACATTTCATTGGCCAGAACCAGTCACATGGCTCACATTTCATTGGCCAGAATGAGTCACATGGCTCCTGCTCACTTTACAGGGCTAAGAACATGGGAAGCATCTGAAATATCTCCTGAGCATTTCTGTCTCTTTCAGAGACTTTAAAGAACACCCCTTAGTTTACGGATAAAAGTCAAAGAGCTAACAGACTGTAAAGCTGACACTTGAATATAATGCTGAGGTTGAGATTAATGGTGCTCACAATGTCCAATTTTCCTTTCCTGCCTTAGCAGATGGGTGGGTTAGGTGGGGCCACATGATTCATTCTGGCCAGTGACATGTGAGAAGTGATGGCTGATGTAGGGAGAAGCCCTCACGTGATTCTTCAGGCTCCCTCCCAACCTGCTGCAGAAATGGCCAGCCTGAGTACATGAGTGACTACCTGGAGCCGAGTCCCTGCCTCCTTGACCTGCGCTGAGCATGTAACGTGAACACGAAGGACACCGTTGTTGCGCTAAGCCACTGAGATTTCACGGTTGCTCCCACAGCATTAGTCTGCCCTATCCTAATACAAATACCTTTTCCAAAATGCACGTTCCATAGTATTAGCAGCTGGAGAAGTCCCGAGGAAATGATTTCTGTAAGCAAATAAATTTTTAGAGAAGTATCCCCTCTTTGAAATTCACCCCACAGCTTAGCATATCAAAGGTTCTGAAAAGTCTTGCAAAAGAGATATCCTTTAAAATTTGTATAATCCAGTGTTTTTTGCACACTTCTTTGATCACAAAAACTTTTACTATTTGCTTAGGTACTTACTACTTAAAAACATCTGTTACTACGCCTTGAAATGCCTTTTCTGATGTACTGTACTATGTCACACTATAGGTTCAGTCCCGGTAACCAGTAGCTTATGACAGCATTCTCCTGTGAGATTTTACTATACATCCTGGGACTAATACGACCTATTGTTCTTTGTGCTGAAGGGTTAGGGGTTTTCCCTGTTAATTAATACAGCTTGTTATTCAACACCTGGTTCAAAGACTCAGCTCCAACCTATTTTGCTCTCTTTAACCAGGTTAGTTTCTAAACTACTATCTGATGTCATGCTTTTTCAGACAAAGGAACTTAAACTTAGATCAACATCAGACCTAAACTAATGGGATAGAGAGAGGACCCAGACAGAGAAGCTGGGGTGGGGGACTTGAGGCACTGGAGAAGGGTTTAGAAAAGTAGAGAGGCTAACTGCTAACGAGATCAGTCAAGGACTAGGAGCAATCCCTTATTTTCCTCTCCATTGGAGACCTACCTACAAAGTTAGTGGATTCTAGTCATCTACCTAGGCAGAAGATGTTGTAAAGTTCAACCTCAAGGTCAGCTTGACCAAAATGAGGTATCTTGCTAATTCACATTCACAGCTTTTGGTGGTTTAAATATCCATAAGTCATGAGTCCCAACTCAGCATCCTAAAAGCCACACAGGCTCTCTTAATGGTGATGGCTAGAGAGGACCACGGTGTTGGCTTTATGCCAAGCTTGTTAAAGGGAGCACACCAAGACCCTAGTCTGGTTTTGATTTTTATCAGGATTTGGAGAATTGGCTGCGTTACTCATTCACAGCAGCTTGTTTCTCTCCATGCGTAGTTTCCTAGACACCGTCCTCAGGTGTTGATATAATATACCCGAGCTACCTTCAGGAGGTGGCTTCCTGCTCTCTGCCCTCAGCACCCGTCTACAATAACTTCCCCTACTTTTCTTCTGGTCACTTTCTTCAGCTCTTTTGCCACTTCTAATGCTTCCTTTCCCCGCGCCCACCCCCCCATAATGAATAAAGAGTCCTTGGTCTGGAGATGAAAGGCCCTTTTGGCAGATAGAAGATGATCTTCTCCCAAGCACATTTAACTTGACCCAGATTAGCAAATAAATCACTGTACACTTTTCTATCATAATAAAAAGCATGATCTACGTAGCCAAGATGTCACAGAAAACATCTTTCTTCATTCTGATGTTATGGAACACAGATATGCCTTAGAGGAAACACCTGCTGGAGACCTGCATTAAAGAAAAGGCTGGAGGAGACCCACTTCATCATAAAGGCATCCATCCAGTGTCCTTGCTAAAGCAAAACCTGATGCGATTCAGCTCACCATCCCTTAACTAAAGCTCCCTTCTGCCATATGCCTTGCAAATGACATGATTCTTTCAGAAATATACTTCCCTAGAGAGACTAATAAATCATCTATGAGAGTGTGCAGTACTAGCAGTCTTAGAACTTGGAAACAAGGATTGTATCATAAAGGCTGACTCTATTGGAGGGAAAGGTAGCCACAGGGCACCATCCAGGTCATTCAGGGCAAAGAAGAAGAGCCCATCTTGACCACAGGGAGAAGCCTCTTGGGTGAGGGGGTCTTTCTGTATAAGACAGGCTGGGAGAAATAAGGTGGGAGTTATCAGAGAGTGCCCTCAGCAGGACATGGTTGGGGTGATGGTGGGGTTGGTTCACTAGGCACAAGATAGGCTTCTTACTGTCCGAGCAAAGTGTGGTACCTCCCCTGGGAGAACCGAGGTGGTAACGGACCCTGAAATGTCCTCAGTCAGGTCTTGCCTTCCACCTTTGGAAGCCGAGAGGCTGAGTGTGCTGGGTGAGGACCTGTGGATATGCAGAGCCATATGTGAAGGAAGCCGCCAGCTTTCTTTGCTGACAACTGCCTTCTTCAGGCTGCTTTGATATTCATGAAGCAAATGTCTTGTGAGCACAAGCTTGGACATAGCTCAGCTAAGGCAGGCAGGCTCCTTTCCTCTCTGCTTTCTGGAACCATTCTGAAGAGAACTTCTATTCCTCCTGTGCCCATAGCAACTTATCTTGTATGAATCCTATCAGTTAAAGGAAAATATAAATGAAGCACCATGTGCCTTTTGTTTCCAATGGTGGCACCCGATGAGACAGAGATCCAGCCATGCAGGGAAACCTCCATTAAGAAGGTGGGGGGTAGGTATCAGTGCCAGGTCAGGAAGCGTGATCTCCTAGAGTGTAAGTCTGCTTCCTTACTTCCTCCAACAAACAGACTTGACTCAGATGATTCTTGAAAATGATCCGTCAATGGATGAGATCCTCCCTTTCACAGTATCTATCAGAAAGCTCTAAAAGCACTGACAGTTCCTTTTTTTTTGTCTTGCAGGTCTCACTTTTGGATGTGTTAGGAAACCCTGGCGCGTGACCATTCCATCTGAAACCTCTTTAAAACTCCACAGGTGGCTTGTAAATTCTTAGGAGAGAGTCTTCTGGCCTGGATGCAGAACAATGTATTTTTTGCTCCAGACTTGAGGTGAATAAAAACAGTATGTTTCATCAAGTCTTAGCACAGAGAGAAGGACAAGTCCCTCGGCTGAGCGCTGGGGAGGAGAGGAGGGATGTGTGCCTGTTTCCAGGAGCTTCAGTGCCCTTCTTGGTTCAGTCTTTGGAAAAATCCCTTGTCACTGCCTCTTGAAAGCAGCCGTCAAGTTCCCACCAAAAATGGAGGGAAAATTCTCAGTCCCAGGATGCCTTTGGTGCTGCTGAGGATTCTGTATCTTGCAGGCTACAACTGCCTTCTCCCCAGGGACTTTGGCACAGGTAGTGACAAGGCTATGCAGTTCACACTTAACCTGGAAGTAGTCATTTATTGTCAATTCTGACTACCACCTTTTGTGTTCTGGGAAAGAGGAAATCACCTAAAATTTAGGAATGTGAGGGCACGCTGTATAATCTCTGCTTCCCCCCACCTCTCTCTCAGACTTACACACATACACACACACCTCTACATACATGACACACATATACACACACCTCTATACACATACACACACGCTATAGTCAAACTTCGGAATATGAGTCTTTATGGTCATATTATGATTTCATTTCTCTGGGTTTCACCTGGATGCCGCTTACTCATTACAAAGCATTATTTTTACTTTGGAGGGAAACATAAGGCGTAAAAATGTGGATTATTGTTTGCAGCCCATTCGCCTAGGAACCTGGGCATGGGCAAGTGGAAAAGGGCTCCTGTGAGCGCTGAGAAGCCTCAAGACCAAGCAACCTGGGAAGGAGCTCAGGAGGGTGACGGGCACAACTCGCTTTCCCTGTTCAAAAGGGCTCTGTGGGGGCTGCCCTGGTGGCGCGGTGGTTGGGGGTCCGCCTGCCGATGCAGGGGACGCGGGTTCGTGCCCCGGTCTGGGAAGATCCCACATGCCGCGGAGCGGCTGGGCCCGTGAGCCATGGCCGCTGAGCCTGCACGTCTGGAGCCTGTGCTCCGCAACGGGAGAGGCCACAGCAGTGAGAGGCCCACGTACAGCACAAAAAAAAAAAGCCTCTGTGATCATGTCCTTTTTGACGAGAAGGGGAAAGGGAACACCAGGCTCTGCGTCGCCCACCCGCAGCTTGACCAGAGCTCCTTGCTGAGACTCCTTTACTGGGTAAAAGTGAGAACGCCTGCCACAAAATCTCATGGGGCGTGACATACGTTGACAGCAGGCTGGTTATCTCCAAAGCTCCAAGCCCTCTTGGTAGTCATGTGGGAAACCTTAGGGAAGGAGGGGAATAAGAAACCTGGGGGTGGGAGGGATAAACTGGGAGGTTGGGATTGACATATACACACTACTATATATAACACAGATAACTAGTAAGAACCTACTGTATGGCACAGGAACTCTACTCGGTACTCTGTAAATGGTCTATATAGGAACAGAATCTAAAAAAGAGTGGATATATGTATATGTATAATTGACTCACTTTGCTGTACAGCAGAAACTAATACAACATTGTAAATCAACTATACTCCAATAAAAATTAATAAAAAAAAAAAGGAAACCCATTGTGGGGCAGCTAGGATAACCGACTCTGCTGGTTGGCTTAAGACTCTGGTGTTCTGGACAAGAGACTTCAGTACTAACATTGGTCACTCGACGGCCAGAATGGGGATACGTTTCCCTGATAATCTGAAAAGCTCCTAGAGAGACAGGAAGAAGGGGGAAGGAAGAATAAAGCCTTGAAACGCTGTGCCCAGAACACCTTCCACACCTCCACGTTTATAGGTAATTCTGGCTGATGTTCAATGGAAGGAAAGACAGTTGGGTGGCTGGAGCCCTGGAGGTTTTACGACAAGAAGCTTCCAGCAAATTGTATCTTCCAGATTCCCTCTTGTTCCTGTCTCCTAATTCCTGGCATATACAACACCTTCCCTAAGTTATTGAGGAATTATTGACTTTAGTGGTAAAGAGTGTTGGTATGATTTTTTAAAAATCTGAAAATGATATTTTAAAAAAGACAGGTGTTAAACTTCAGGACATCATTGTATTCAGTGTAATCTCATTTCAGTCTACACAGGAGAATGTAAACTGTGTTCTAGTGTAAACCAAATCAGCTGTGAGTAGGGTGCTCTGTTTGCCTTTAAATGCTGCTTTCCAGATGGAGTCTATCAAATCCATGGCCTCTGTTTTCCATGTTTACCATTTGAAATCTCCGCAAAGACATTTTTTCCACCCTCTTGCCTTAGAAGTTAGACCCGAGGTCAGAATGGCCCTGGCCCAGGTTAAGGCAAGAAGGGGAGGGTGTTTCCATTAGATAAACCCAGATCTGAGCTCACACGTGACATCTCTCTGCTAAGTTTTGCTTTATTTCTGATGGGTGTAAACTGACAGATTCTCTGCAGAGCGTATTCTGTGAAAGCATTCATGTAGGCATCTAAGAACTTAAAATTGTTACCAGACGGGAGATGGAGGAGAAAGATGAACAAGGACAATTTCCTCTTCCTCACCCCTTCCCCAGATGGACCCTCATTTAAATCCCTTTATATTGATATTTTGTGGATATTGCATTTGGGATTTCCTACAATGTGAGGACAAATGAGACAATACCCGGAGCAGCAGCGACTTTAATAAAGGCTGGAGTCTGTGCCCTGGGCAGGGTAGCCCAGGGCACAGGGCAAGCCTCACCTCTCCTGGGAAAGAATTCCTCAGCCAGTCTTTTCAGCATGAGGTTGTATTTTCAGGTGCCCTTTCCAACACTTTCTAAATATCGAACGACACAGTGAACATAGAAGTTGATCTGAATGAAAAATATTTTCCTCCCTTAGACAGTATGGGATACAATCTTCCCTGTTCAATGGACTAGGAGATGAATGATTAAGTCAGTTATTCCGATACTTTTGATCTTAAAAAACACATTACGTGAGACAAATGCAAATTTCAGGCAAAAGACTATTACTTTTTGTGGGGAGATAACGGAAGTGGGAGATAGGAATTTGAAATATCTGAAAACTAGTTCATTTTTCATTGTATTGATATACTTTCTAAGGTTTTAAGGGATTGAGCCTGGGTCAGAGATTAGGGTGACAAAAATGCTTTCCTTATGTGGTGGGTTGAGAGGCGTGGCCTTGACAATTACTAATAAGAATACCCCCCACCAAAGACACTAGGAGGGGAAAACATAGCAGCCATCAAAATGTTACAGGTGTGGGTGTGCATGAGTGCCTGGGTGTGCGTGTGTGTGTGAGAGAGAGAAAGAGAAAGAGAGGGAAGGGTATCAAACCGAAAGGTACACAAACTGTGTAGAGGACATAATTCCAGGATACGTGGACACTACTGGATTTTTTTTTTTTTCTGTTAAAAGGGTGTTATTTGTGAAGTCTTCTTATCCACATTCCTTAGTGTCCCTGAAATCCCTGGGGCTGAAGGTCAAAATGGAGACAAATTATTAGTATGCTGGTGATTACAGATTTTTGGAAACATTGGAAGTACCTAATGATGTGTCGAGGGCCACAGACTTTAAAAACTTCCCCACATCTGGAAGCCATCTCTGGAGGGAAGCCTATGGAATAAAGGCATTCTGGGCGCTACAGCACTGTCCTTAGCACCCATGACCTGTCAAGCAGCAACGGAGAGAATGGAGATGGACGCCACTTGGAATCAGTTGTGACACGGAGCCCTCCTCCCCTGCTATGTGTTACAAGATGGTTATTTTTAAAAAGTGGCCTGCCTTGATTAAAGGTGAAAAGTTAGAATTAGTGGTCTCTGGTGGGAGGGAAATGGTTGTGGTTAGTGTCCTTTAACAAGAAGAAGTGATTAAAATTGGGCTGTTTTTAGGGGTGAAAGGTAAGAGTTGGGGTTTTTAGGTGGGAGACAGGAGTCACAGGGTGAGAGGGAAGGAAGGTCTCGAGCACTGTTACTGAGATGTCCCCTGTGTTTTAGGTCTTTACATTAAAGATGAATGAGAACAACGGGAAAGGAGGAGGATGCTCATACTGCCTTGTTCGCCTCTGAGATTAAGTTTCTGCAGCACATCAAGTACTTGACTTTTCTTATGTGTGACTACATAGGTGACATTCATTTCTGGATTTCTTGAAGCTGAGGTCTGTTGCATCAAGAAACCACCTGGAATGAGGTATCACCTCACACCAGTCAGAATGGCCATCATCAAAGAATCTACAAACAAGAAATGCCAGAGAGGGTGTGGAGAAAAGGGAACCCTCCTGCACTGTTGGTGGGAATGTAAATTGATACAGCCACTATGGAGAGCAGTATGGAGGTTCCTTAAAAAAAAATAAACATAGGACTACCATATGACCCAGCAATCCCACTACTGGGCATATACCCTGAGAAAACCATAATTCAAAAAGAGTCATGTACCACAATGTTCATTGCAGCTCTATTTACAATAGCCAGGACATGGAAGCAACCTAAGTGTCCATCGACAGATGAATGGATAAAGAAGATGTGGCACATATATACAATGGAATATTACTCAGCCATAAAAAGAAATGAAATTGAGTCATTTGTAGTGAGGTGGATGGACCTAGAGACTGTCATACAGAGTGAAGTAAGTCAGAAAGAGAAAAACAAATACCGTATGCTAACACATGTATATGGAATCTAAAAAAAAAAAAAAAAGGTCATGAAAAACCTAGGGGCAGGACAGGAATAAAGACGTAGACCTACTAGAGAATGGACTTGAGGACATGGTGGGGGGGGGAAGGGTAAGCTGGGACAAAGTGAGAGAGTGGCATGGACATATATACACTACCAAATGTAAAATAGATAGCTAGTGGGAAGCAGCCGCATAGCACAGGGAGATCAGCTTGGTGCTTTGTGACCACCTAGAGGGGTGGAATAGGGAGGGTGGGAGGGAGGGAGATGCAAGAGGGAAGAGATATGGGAGCATATGTATATGTATAGCTGATTCACTTTGTTATAAAGCAGAAACTAACATACCATTGTAAAGCAATTATACTCCAATAAAGATGTTAAAAAAAAAAAGAAAGAAAGAAAACAGAAGCCATCTGGATGCCCCACCACTTCCCCCTATTGCCTAAGGTCCAGAAAGATACTTTGGGGAGTCATGCATTGCCTTCCCAAAATTGTCTACTTAGGTGCAGCCATTTATAGGAGGGAGAGGGGGAGAGAGGGAGAGAGAGAGAGAGTGAGAAAGAGAGTTTCTACAACCTTTCTGGGAACCTTCCTATAATTTAAAAATCACCACCAAACATACACACACCTAAATGTCTCCTGTCCCATGGAACCATGGTGTATGCTGATAAGTGAGTTGCGGCTTGCACCTTTCTTGTTACGTCTCACAGCACAAACAAGATCACCCCATGGTCCACTACTAGTCACCCAGCAGGCAGAAGTGCATGCACGAAGAGGGCTTCATTGCCCTTGTAGACCAAATGGACGACTCAAAATAATGCATTGTCAAGGTTTTCAGCTAAGAAGCTCTGGCTTTTATAAACTAGAGTAAACTGGCATCTGTTTAGAATTATACGGATACTTAACACAAATATAAATAATATTTAACTTCCTGGTGGGTCATTTCTGGACTGTTTTGCAAGAATGCAAATTCTTTCTTATAATCTCTTTCTCTTCCCTATCAAAATATCCATGGAAAAAGATTCTAAGTTATGCATGAGCTCTCATCACTCTGTGAAAGTAAAAAAACTACATGTTTTGTGAAATCTTCTCTCAACCTCTTCAATTTGACCATCTGCCAGGAACCCATTCTCTTTTACTCAGGATTCTAGGGCAAAAGTCTAACAAAACCACAACAAATTTCAGATGTCTTGATTTTATTCAACTCTTTGATTCTTCTATCGTCTATATTATTTTTTTAGTTTCAATGGGAAACTAAGATTATATAATTAAGCAGTCTACTGCACTTCACGGCAGTCTTTATTCACCTCTACTTTTCCAAGCTGTTCAACACCCTTTTAATCTAAACTCAAAACTTTTAGTAAGAGTTTGGGGTGAGAATTAATGCCTTTGCGAACTTAACCTCTGCCTTTTACTTCCAGACATCTGATGTGATACTGGTCAACCTCACTATCTAGAACAGGATCAAAAATTTTTTTCTGTGAAGGCCAGGTAGTAAACATGTTAAGCGGGGCAAGACACAAAACCGATATTGTGTAGATATATAACAAGACCGAAAATAAATTTTCACAATTTCCCATTGATGATATTCAAAATATAGTAATAATCATAATAAATATATTTTCATATTACAGATCTAATGAAAAGAAATAAATTTTCAAAGGTATTTTGCTAAATTGGCATTCGAAGTTAGTGTTCTTACCATCAAAATCAATTGCAAATGTTTACATGTTAATGTTAATGAGATTTAATTCAAAGATTTATCATCTTTGCAAAAGTATATTCACACAGATAGGTACCACCAAATACTGACAGTGAGCCATGAACATATGATTCTAGTTGAGTATATTCATCGCTTAGAAGACATTATTAGACTCTTCTCTCGATATCTGCCTTTAGCATGTCATTATATGGCAGATTAACCACTTGCAATGGAAGGATAGGTGGAAACTCCTCAACTGAACAGCTAAATGAACTTAAAATACAGAAATTTCCCTTGCACTTGCATCAAAGTCCAAACAAACAAACACTACTGGAACTGAGATCAGAAAATACATCCATTGGAAATATGTATGGAAATAGTGATCACACCTTTTGTTTTAACTTCTGACATCATGGGAAATGTATAAAAGAGCATGACGTTTGTTGTGATTCAAAGAACAATAATTGTCATTTTAGTGACTTTATCATAAAATGAGTTTCATATATAAGCTGTTTTGTCTTTTAATTTTATGTTGATTTCATTAAGGAAAACAGTCAAACCTTCAGTGAATGCTAAGTTTTGAAGCCATTTAGTGTTCAATAAGTGATCAAGGGCAGATCTCATTCAGAAAAATTTCAGTCCTGACCCAGAGTTCAAAAAATGCCAATAAATCTTTACCACTGCTAAGGTCTTAGATGGCTTTGCCATAGGGCAAGTCAGGATATTCAGCTTCTATTTCTGAAAGAATTCACAGAAATAACAATGGTGAAGTCCATAAGAGCAAATGAAATTCACTGCTGATGCTATTGGCCCAATAACTCAGGATAAATTAAAATATGTTCCACAAGATTCCAGCTGATGAAAAACACATACATTATATTCATACACGTAATGAATATACACAGTCGGTACACACCTTGCATTTCACAAGTTTTGTAAATTTGCCTATGAATTTCTGCTCCACATATATTTTTACCACTATCAGTTGTAATACACCTTAGTAGAGTCTACTTCATATTGTAATGAATTACTGTTGTCTCACCTTTTCTGAATATATTTTCATGTGATAATTGTGCCATGCAGGCCATTCACAGAGGCTAATTTTTCAGTTACTTCAAATTCAGCATTGGCTTCTTTAATAAACAACAATTAAACAGTATCAGTAACATTTATCAACTCATAATGAGCTAAGGGAAACCACTCAATATCATTTGCCTTATTTTTTAAATGACTACTGATACGGCTTCTAATGTCAACTATTCAAGCAACCATTTTTTGCTGAAAGATTAATGGTATGGTAGTGAACAATTTCATTTTCTCTGGACACATGTGTTGACTGCTGCAATCGAATACAATGTAACTGGCTCACCATCAGAAAACGACTTCCCTTGCTTGGCTACCAAACCAGCCACTTATAAACAAACTTTGTTTGCAAATTCTGTTGTGATGAGATAGTCTTTTAAATTTTTCTAACTGTTGTAACAAGTGCTTTTGAATTAGAAATACTGTGATAAGTGCCTAATCTGATACTGTCAATGTATATTTCATTCATTTAGCACAGATATACTGTCACTGCAAATTCAACTGCTTCGCCATTGCAAGCCATTATATAAAAACAAGTGGTGGGCTGGGGATTTGGCCTGTAGCATGTAATTTTCTAGCCCCCTGATCTAGAACACACCCTGACATCATGGTAAATTTTTGCATGTGCTAACTATAATTCTAACATGCTTGGTTTTTTGATTTGCAGATTAAAAGTGGCAAATTACAGGTGAAGAGAGGAGTTGCTGCAAAGAGATAGTTTTATACCAGCTTACGTAATCACTGAAATTTTAATAGAAAGATAAAAAACAAAACTAGAAAAAGTAGCCATGGAGAAAAGCATTTGCAGATGGCAGTAAGGGCATCCAAAACTCCATTCTTTCATAAAAGCAAAGAGAATACTGACAAAAATTCTCAAAATCAACTATTTCAGAACTCTGGAAATTAGCCAGATGCCTGAAGCAATCTGAGATGTGTTCAGTTCAAGAAAAATGACAGAATCTTGATAAGAGGAGTAAGTTTTGTTGCATTTTAACTTGCCTATTCCCATACCCCTCTCCCCAGCTCTACAGTAGCCTTGAAGTCCAAAGGCCTCAAAATCACAGTAGCCATGAAAACCAACAGGCTAGCATCCTCTGGAGAGGGAAGAATGGATTTGAACTTCCCCCAAAGCCCTATTCACAAAAAATATCATTATTTAGCTTTATGGCAGCTCCCTGGAGACACCAATCACAGGACTTGTCTTTATTTGACCTGACTCCGAGCCTCCTCAGTGGGAACAGCAGGTTCCCCTGGGGAATTTTCCAAAAATGATGTGCAGCAATTGTTTAAAATTGCAGATACTTGAGGCAGAGATAACCGTGTGCCAAACAAGAGGCTAATCAAAATCCTTAAACAGAAACGCTGGAGAATGAGAAGTCCATGGGGGTGGGGGGTTTGAAAAGCATTTACTTATTCATTCTAGTAATCTAAAAGAAAACCACACGCATGTGAAAGGCTGTGCACCTGATACCCAGGAAACACGTGAGACATCCTTAATCCCTCGCATCTGGGTGACTTTGAGACTCTGCGTGAGAAGGAAGTAAAGGCTAAGGCAGAGCTGGAAACCGATGGAGTGTTGAAGGCATTCCCCAACGTGCACACAGAGCCCCTTGGCAGAGAGACCTACGGATTCAAGGCTTTTAAGTACTGTTAAAATGGCAACACTATCCAAACTGATCTGAAGTTTCAAATCAATCTCTAAGTTAGCTGTATTGTTTTTTGGCAGAACTTGACAAACTGATTCTAAAATTAATATGGAAATTGAAGGGACCTAGAAAAACCAATCAATCTAGACAAAGAACAAAGTTGGGGAATCACACTTCCTGATTTCATAACTTACTACAAATTGCATTAATCAAGACAGTGTGCTACTTGCATAAAGATAGATATATAGATCAGTGGAACAGAATGGAGGCCAGATATAAACTCTTATTTTAATGGTCAATTCATTTTAACAAGGGTACCAACATAATTCAGTGGGGAAAAGAATAGTATTTCCAACAGATACTGCTGGAACAACTGAATATCCACATGGAAAAGAAAGAAGTTGGACCTTTACCTTACACCTTCTATAAAAAATTAACTTAAATGGATCAAAGACTTAAATGTAAAAACCATAATTATTAAACTCTTAGAAGAAAACAGGTATAAATCTTCAAAACCATGGATTGGGCAATGGTTTCTTAGCTATAACACCAAAGAACACAGGCAGTAAAATAAAAAATAGACAATTTTGATGCCATCAAAATTAAAAACCTTTGTGGTTCAAAGGACTCCACAAAGAATGTAAAAAGACAGCTCATGGAATGTGAGAAAATATTTGCAAATAATACATCTGATAAAGAACTTGGTCAGGAAAAACAAGTAACTCTTAGAATTCAACAAAAAAGACAACCCAATTAAAAAATGGGTAAAAGGCTTGATAGTCATACAAATAACCAATAAGCACATAAAAAAATTCTCATCATTAGACATCAGGGAAATTCAAATAAAAACCACAATGAGGTATTACCACACCCACTAGGATGGCTATAATAAAAAAGACAGACAATAAAAAGTGTCAGAGAGGATGTAAAGACAGTAGAGCCTTACACCTTGCTGGTGTAATTGCAAAATGGTGCATCAGCCTTGCAAAATAATTCAGCAGCTCCTCAAAATGCTTTGAATAGAGTTATCACATAACCTAACAATTCTACTCCTGGGTATATATCGAAGTGAACCGAAAACATGCATCTGTACTAAAACCTGCACACGAATGTCCATTGCAGCATTATTCATAATGGCCGAGGAAAGAAACAACCCAAATGCTTATCAACTAATGAAAGGGTAAACAAAATGTTGTGTGCTGATATAATGGAATACTATTCAGTCCTAAAAAGGAATGAAGACTAGACATGCTACAACATGGATAAACCTAGAAACATTACGCTAAATAAAAGATGTCAGACACAAAAGGTCATATACTACATAATTCAATTTTTATGACATGTTCAGAACGAGAAAATCCGTAAAGACAGAAAGTAGATTAGTGATTTTGGAGGATGTGGGAAGGGGTGAATGGTACCAAGTTTTTTCTGGGAGTGATGAACCTGTTCTGAACTTAGACGTGCCAGCTGCACAATTCTGTGACTATACTAAAAACCACTGTACTGAGTTGTATAGTAGGTGAATTATATCTCAGTAAGTTTTCATTATAAAAACAACAACGAAGTAGTCACAGAAGAGACAAGGCGAGGTATTCTATTTGTCTTCCCGGAGGGTCAAATTCTCCTCCAATTCAATTAACTGTAACTGTACTGTGTATTATTACACATATAATTATTGACATCTGAATAATCTAGAAGAAGTTGAAGTATAGTCAATACATCCTTCCATAAAGAATCAGGAAAAGGGCCTACTATGTTCCTAGGATTATTTCCATCTAAAATTATGTAAACAATAATGATGCTTAGATAAGTTCTAGGCAAAGCTATCCAGAATGATTTGTTCCAAAATTTTTGACTCGCTGAAGTTGAAAATATCTTGCAACTATTGTGAGTATCTCATATGACACTGAAATTTATAGACTATAAGAAGCTACTGACATTTCCTCTCTAAGGCTTACAGAGAACTTCCACATGTTTGATTGAGTTCCATGAGAACAGAGATCGTATGTATGATCTAGCGTCTAGCACGGTGTTTGGCACAATGCAATTACTGAGGACATCCACTGAATTCCCAATAAATATTTGTTGACTTACTGACTGGAGAATGAGTAGCTGATGAAAGCCATGGATTGTCTCTCTACACTTGGCCAGTTGTGTTGCCGTATGTTACTGGTTTAAGATAGTTATCGTAAGTCCAGGCCATCTCTCCTACTATCAGGAAATTCAAAATCAAAAACAAAATTAAGCTTCCTTATAGCTTACACCTTCCATGATTTTAGGGAGATTCACCATCTATTTGTAGGTACATGGTAATTACAGCAAGATGTGTCCCTGTTACCCACAAACTGGGAAATAACAGGTGAATTTTAAAGTAATTAAAGCCACATGATGAATACCATAGGATACACATGAGAACAAACCTAGGGATTATCTAAAGCTCCCAGATTCCTTGGGAAAAAAAGGATAGCAGGTTGAATGTGATTGTAATTTAAGTAATGAACTTAATAAATACTAGTTTCAAAGAAATGTTCTCTAAATAAACTCCCTTTCATCTAGGAAATGACAAGAGTAAACTGTAAGCCAACACCACCTATCTGACCTCTTCCCACAGGAAAAGTTTCTCTTGTTGTTGGGCTCAAACTCATGTGGCAACAGGCCGGGAAGGTGGCTCTGATCCTGACATGCAAATGCAACAGGCTGTGATTGGTCTAAGAGTCCTTCAACCTAGTCGTTCTGCTCTAGTTTCATGTTCTTCAGGCAAACTCAGATGAGAGTGTGTTTTACCATAGGTGCCATGTACTGAATGAGCACACGTGCAAGGCATTGTACTTGGTGCTTCACATTTGTTATTGCTAATCCTCAGGGCAACTCTGCAACGACCTCATTTTCAGATGAGGAGAAGCTAGGTAACTTGATTAAGATCCTGTTGCTGCTCTGTGCATAAGGAGGGACGCACTGGCCACGCCAACATGAGCATTTAGGTTCTTATGTGGTTTTATCGTAAAGTAACATACGACTGCTTGGTTGGTACACATCTTTTCCTGGAGGGCAAATCAGAGGCTATCAAGCTGAAGAGCAGACTCTAATGTGTAGCAAATAACCAGTATGAATACCATTCTATGAAAGGGCTTGAAAGCAAGCAAACATTGCCAACTTCTCCAACTTAAGTACTGATATGAACGTTTAGAAAGGCAAAAGTATTGGAAATTCCTTGAAAAAATGCATTTCTGTGGTATAATGAATTCACTGGAGAACAAATGGGATGTAACGCTATGTTTCAAAATAGATACAAATTTGATCTCATTGATAAGCAACCATTTAGCCTGAGTTTTGACGGGTAGGTAATGGCTTCTGTTTTTACCATCATTATAGTTTGGCCTTTTCCAGAAGGTCATTAGTTTGAATCGTACAGTATATAGCTTTTTCAGACGGACTTCTTAGACAAAATTTAAGATTCATTCATGTCTTTTGCACATTGGTAGCTCATTTTTTAAAGACTGCCGAATAAAATTCCATTCTGTGGATAGAGCACAGTTTATCAATTCACCTATTAAAGAACATCTTGGTTGCCTGCAGCTTTTTTGGTGATTCTGAATAAGCTGCTATAACGTTCACATGCAGATTTTTGGGTGGACACAAATTTTCAAAGAAGTTGGGTTAACACCTCGGAGCCCAATTACTGAATTTTATGGTAAGACTATGTTTAGTTTTATAAGAAACCTCCTGTCTTCCAAAGTGACTGTGCCATTTTGCATTCCCGCCATCAGTGAATGAGAGTTCCTGTTGCTAGGCATCCTTGGGAGCAATTTATATTGTCAATTTTGTTGAATTTTTTCTAAATGAATAGGTAGGTAGTGGTACCTCACTGTTGTTTTAATTTGCAATTCTGTAATGACAACTGACTTGACCATCTTTTCATGTTTATTTTCCACCTGAACATCTTCTTTGGTGAGGTGTCCTTTTAGTTACTTTGCCCATGTTTTAACTGAATTGTATTCTTATTAAGTTTTAAGAGTTCTTTATCGTATTTATTCTTATTGAGTTTTAAGAGTTCTTTGTTTATTTAGTCCTTTATCAGATATGTGTTTTGCAAACACTGGCTTACCTTTTCATTTTCTTAAGAGTCTTTCGAAGAGCAGATGCTCTTGATTTTAATCAGTTCCAAATTAGTGATATTACAATATATTTTCTGTACTCATCCACAAACCCAAGTTCATGTAGATGGTCTCCTATGTCTTCTATTGATAAAAGTTTTGTACTTTTGCATTTTTACATTTACATATATAATCCATTTTGAGCCAATTTTTGTTAAAGGTGTAATATCTACATCCATGTTGCTTTTTTTTTGTTTGCTTGTTTTCTTTTTGGCTGTGTGTGTGTGTGTGTGTGTGTATGGATATACAGTGGTTCCATTACCTCTCCTTGAAAAGACTATCCTTCTTCACTTGAATTTCCTTTGCTCCTTTCTCAAACATCAGTTGAACATATTTGTGTGGTCCTATTTTTGAACTTCATTATTTCTTCCACTGACTGATGTGTCTATCCTTTTATCAATACCATTATGTCTTGATTAATGAAGGCTTATAGTAAATCTTGCAATTGGGGAGTATGAGTCCTCCAATGTTGTTCTTTTTTAGTATTGTGATGGCTATTCTAGATCTTTTATCTTTTCAAATAAACTTTAGAATCAGTTTGTCAGTATCTACAAAACAATTCACTGGAGGTTTGAGGTTGTGTTGCAACCACAGATCAAGCTGGAAAAAACTGACATCTTAATACATTGCGTCTTCCAACCTATGAATACAGAATATATCTGCAATTTTTAGATCTTCTTTAGCGTCTTTCATCAGAGCTTTGTTTCTTGTTTATAGATTTACACGTTTTGTAAGATTTATGCACAATATTTTGGTGCTATTGTAAGTGGTATTTAAAAATTTTTAAATTCCTGTTGTTTCTATATACCAGTGGCTGGTATATAGAAAAACAATTGACTTGTGTATCCTGTGGCTTTGCTGTAATCACTTAATAGTTGCAGGTATATTTTTGTAGAATCTCTAGGATTTTTACAGAGGCAATCATATCATCTGTGAAAAAAGATAATTTTATTTCTTCCTTTCCAACTGTACAACTTTTATTTTCCTTTTCTTGCCTTATTTCACTTACTAGGACATTCTGTGTTGTTAAATCAGAGTGAGGAAAGGGTGTATCCTTGCCTTGTTCCTAGAAATAGAAGTTTATGAATTGCATTGATTTTCAAGGAAGTACCTTCGGGCTTGTTGATTTTCCCTTTTGTCTTCCTGTTTTCATTTTAATTGATTTATCCTGTAATTTTATTACTACTTTTCTTCTTGCTTTAGGATTATATTTTTTCCTTAAGGGGGAAGCATCCAGTTTCTGACCATTAAGTATGATGTTACCTGTAGGTTTTTTGTAGATATTCTTTATCAAGCTGAGGAAGTTCCTCTCTTTTCCTAGTTTACTGAGATTTAAAAAAAAATGTATCATGAGTGAGTGTTGTATGTTGTCAAATGCTTTTTGTGCATCGACTGAAATGATCATATGATTTTTCTGCTTTAGTCTTTTGATGTGGTTGATTACATTGTTGATTTTCAGTGTTGAACCAGACTTGCACAGCTGGAATAAATCCTACATGGTCGTGGTTTATAATTCTTTTCGTACATTGTTGTATTTGAATTGCCTTTATTTTTTTGAAGATTTTTGCATTATGTTCCTGTGAGATACTGATCTATAGTTTTCCTTTCTTGTAATATATATATATCTGGTTTCAGTATTAGGGTAATGTGGGCCTTGAGTTAGGAAGTATACACTCTGCTTCTATTTTGTGAAAGAGATTGTGGACAACTGGCATCACATCTTAAATATTTGGTCAAATTCACCAGTAAAAACTTTTAGGCTTGGTGCTTTGTGTGTGTGTGTGTGTGTGTGTGTGGTGGGGTGGGGGTGGGGGTTTAATCAATGAGTATCCAATGATCAATAAAAGTATATTTATTAAATTTGTTTAATAAATATAAGGCTAATTTGTTTAATAAATATAAGGCTATTCAGATAATTTTTTTTCTCTTTGAGTTTTGGTATTTCTTGCAAAGAATTGTTCCATATCATCTAAATTATGAAATTCTTTGCAGGGAGTTCATAGGATTCCTGAATTACCTTTTTAATGTCCATAGGTCAGTTTAGTCTGATCTTTATTTAGTCTGACTAGAAGTTTATAAATTGCATTGATATTTTCAAAGAACTACCTTTGCATTTTGTTCATTTTCTTTTGTTTTCCTGTTTTCATTTTTATTGATTTATCCCGTAATTTTACTATTACTTTTCTTCTGCTTGCCTTAGGATTAAATTTTTTCTTTCTCTAGTTTCTTAAGGTAGAATCTTAGATTATTGATTTTAGTTCTTTCCTCTTTTCTAATATATGCATTTAATGTGATAAATTTCCCTGTAGGCACTGCTTTTGCTGCACCCCACTGATTTTGATAATCTGTATTTTCATTTTTCTTTAGTTCAAAACGTTTTAAAGTTTCCTTTAGACTTCTTCTTGGATCTATGTGTTATTAAGAAGTTGTTTACTTACATGTATTTGGGAGATTTTCCAGCTCTTTCTGTTACTGATTTCTAGTTTAATTTCACTGTGTCTGAGAAATACTTTGTATGACTTCAATGCTTTTAAATTTGTTAGTGTATTTTCTATGGTCCAGAATGTAGTCCATTTTGTGCACTTAAGAATGTGCATTTTGCTGTTGCTGGAGTATTCTACAAACGTCAATTCGAACAAGTTGATCGATAACGTTGTTCAGATCTACTATATCCTTACTGATTTTCTGCTAACTTGATCAATTACTGAAAAGGGGGTCATGAAGTCTCCAACTTTGAGTGGATTTATCCACTTCCCCTTTGGGTTTTAACAATTTTTTGCTCCGTGTATTTCGATGCTCTGTTTTTAGGTACATAAACGTTTAGGATTGTTGTCTTAAAGGACTAACCTCTTCATCACTATGTAATGTCCCTCTTTATCCATGACAATTTTCGTTGTTTCAAATCTTCTTTGATTAAAATGAATACAGCTACTCAAGTTTTCTTTTTGATTAGGGTTAACATGGTTTATCATTCTCCATCTTTTCATTTTTAACCCATCCAAATATTTATGTTTAAGGTGGGTTTCTTATCGATAGTATATAATTGGGTTCTTTTTCTTTATCCACCCTGACAATATCTTTTAGTTATTTTATGTACATGACTCTCATTAAAAATTATTGATACAGTTGGATTGTCTACCATGTTTGTAATTGTTTGCTATTTGTGGCATTTGTTCTTCTCCCACCCTTTTTTTCTGCCTTCTCTCGTTTTGAGCATTTTATAAGATTCCATTTTATCTCTTAGCATATTACTCACATTTTTCTTTAAAAAACAGGAGTTGCCTTCAAATTTGCAACATACATTTTTAACTAATCTAAGTCCATCTTAAAATAACACTGTGCTGCTTCCTGTGTAGTGTTGCTGCTTATAACAGGGTATCCCCAATTCCTCCCACTCATCTCTTATGACATTGTTATTCATTTCATGTATTTACATGCTATAACCACCCAATACAATTTTACTATTACTACTTTAAACAGTTATATTTTAGATCAATTAAGAATGAAGAAAAATAAAATATTTTATTTTCCCTTCATTTATTCCTTCTCTAATGTTCTTCTTTTCTTTATGTAGATCTGAGTTTCTGACCTATATCAATTTTCTTCTTCCTGAAAAGACCTTCTTACTTTCTTACCTTCTTTCGATTTTTCTTGCAGGGCAGGTCTTCTAGTGATGTAAATTCCCGAAGTTTTTGTCTGTCTGAGAAAGTATTTTTCCTTCACTTTTTTTTTTTTTAACATCTTTATTGGGGTATAATTGCTTTACAATGGTGTGTTAGTTTCTGCTTTATAACAAAGTGAATCAGTCATACATAAACATATGTTCCCATATGTCTTCCCTGTTGCGTCTCCCTCCCTCCCACCCTCCCTATCCCACCCCTCCAGGCTGTCACAAAGCACCAAGCCAATATCCCTGTGCCATGCGGCTGCTTCCCACTAGCTATCTACCTTACTACGTTTGTTAGTGTGTATATGCCCATGACTCTCTCTCGCCCTGTCACAGCTCACCCTTCCCCCTCCCCATAACCTCAAGTCCGTTCTCTAGGAGGTCTGCGTCTTTATTCCTGCTTTACCCCTAGGTTCTTCATGACATTTTTTTTTCTTAAATTCCATATATATGTGTTAGCATACGGTATTTGTCTTTTTCTTTCTGACTTACTTCACTCTGTATGACAGACTCTAGGTCTATCCACCTCAGTACAAATAGCTCAATTTCGTTTCTTTTTATGGCTGAGTAATATTCCATTGTATATATGTGCCACATCTTCTTTATCCATTCATCCGATGACGGGCACTTAGGTTGTTTCCATCTCCGGGCTATTGTAAATAGAGCTGCAATGAACATTTTGGTACATGACTCTTTTTGAATTTTGGTTTTCTCAGGGTATATGCCCAGTAGTGGGATTGCTGGGTCATATGGTAGTTCTATTTGTAGTTTTTTAAGGAACCTCCATACTGTTCTCCATAGTGGCTGAACCAATTCACATTCCCACCAGCAGTGCAAGAGTGTCCCCTTTTCTCCACACCCTCTCCAGCATTTATTGTTTCTAGATTTTTTGATGATGGCCATTCTGACTGGTGTGAGATGATATCTCATTGTAGTTTTGATTTGCATTTCTCTAATGATTAATGATGTTGAGCATTCTTTCATGTGTTTGTTGGCAGTCTGTATATCTTCTTTGGAGAAATGTCTATTTAGGTCTTCTGCTCATTTTTGGATTGGGTTGTTTGTTTTCTTGTTATTGAGCTGCATGAGCTGCTTGTAAATTTTGGAGATTAATCCTTTGTCGGTTGCTTCATTTGCAAATATTTTCTCCCATTCTGAGGGTTGTCTTTTGGTCCTGTTTATGGTTTCGTTTGCTGTGCAAAAGCTTTGAAGTTTCATTAGGTCCCATTTGTTTATTTTTGTTTTTATTTCCATTACTCTAGGAGGTGGGTCAGAAAGGATCTTGCTGTGATTTATGTCATAGAGTGTTCTGCCTATGTTTTCCTCTAAGAGTTTGATAGTTTCTGGCCTTACATTTAGGTCTTTAATCCATTTTGAGCTTATTTTTGTGTATGGTGTTAGGGAGTGATCTAATCTCATACTTTTACATGTACCTGTCCAGTTTTCCCAGCACCACTTATTGAAGAGGCTGTCCTTTCTCCATTGTACATTACTGCCACCTTTATCAAAGATAAGGTGTCCATATGTGCATGGGTTTATCTCTGGGCTTTCTATCCTGTTCCATTGATCTATCTTTCTGTTTTTGTGCCAGTACCATACCGTCTTGATAACTGTAGCTTTGTAGTATAGTCTGAAGTCAGGGAGCCTGATTCCTCCAGTTCCTTCTTTCGTTCTCAAGATTGCTTTGGCTATTCGGGGTCTTTTGTGTTTCCATACAAATTGTGAAATTTTTTGTTCTAGTTCTGTGAAAAATGCCAGTGGTAGTTTGATAGGGATTGCATTGAATCTATAGATTGCTTTGGGTAGTAGAGTCATTTTCACAATGTTGATTCTTCCAACCCAAGAACATGGTATATCTCTCCATCTATTTGTATCATCTTTAATTTCTTTCATCAGTGTCTTATAATTTTCTGCATACAGGTCTTTTGTCTCCTTAGGTAGGTTTATTCCTAGATATTTTATTCTTTTTGTTGCAATGGTAAATGGGAGTGTTTTCTTGATTTCACTTTCAGATTTTTCATCATTAGTATATAGGAATGCCAGAGATTTCTGTGCATTAATTTTGTATCCTGCCACTTTACCAAATTCATTGATTAGCTCTAGTAGTTTTCTGGTAGCATCTTTAGGGTTCTCTATGTATAGGATCATGTCATCTGCAAACAGTGACAGCTTTACTTCTTCTTTTCCGATTTGGATTCCTTTTATTTCCTTTTCTTCTCTGATTGCTGTGGCTAAAACTTCCAAAACAATGTTGAATAATAGTGGTGAGAGTGGGCAACCTTGTCTTGTTCCTGATTTTAGTGGAAATGCTTTCAGTTTTTCACCATTGAGGATGATGTTTGCTGTGGGCTTGTCATATATGGCCTTTATTATGTTGAGGAAAGTTCCCTCTATGCCTACTTTCTGCAGGGTTTTTATCATAAATGGGTGTTGAATTTTGTCAAAAGCTTTCTCTGCATCTATTGAGATGATCATATGGTTTTTCTCCTTCAATTTGTTAATATGGTTTATCACATTGATAGATTTGCATATATTGAAGAATCCTTGCATTCCTGGAATAAACCCCACTTGATCATGGTGTATGATCCTTTTAATGTGCTGTTGGATTCTGTTTGCTAGTATTTTGTTGAGGATTTTTGCATCTATGTTCATCAGTGATATTGGCCTGTAGTTTTCTTTCTTTGTGACATCCTTGTCTGGTTTTGGTATCAAGGTGATGGTGGCCTCGTAGAAGGAGTTTGGGAGTGGTCCTCCCTCTGCTATATTTTGGAAGAGTTTGAGAAGGATAGGTGTTAGCTCTTCTCTAAATGTTTGATAGAATTCGCCTGTAAAGCCATCTGGTCCTGGGCTTTTCTTTGTTGGAAGGTTTTTAATCACAGTTTCAATTTCAGTGCTTGTGATTGGTCTGTTCATATTTTCTATTTCTTCCTGATTCAGTCTTGGCAGGTTGTGCATTTCTAAGAATTTGTCCATTTCTTCCAGATTGTCCATTTTATTGGCATAGAGTTG
Source organism: Leucopleurus acutus (assembly GCF_964270905.1). Taxonomy (NCBI): domain Eukaryota; kingdom Metazoa; phylum Chordata; class Mammalia; order Artiodactyla; family Delphinidae; genus Leucopleurus; species Leucopleurus acutus. Next base: position 28,497,178 of record NC_139163.1, on the reverse strand, counting down.
CTTGTAGTAATCTCTCATGATCTCTTTTATCTCTGCAGTGTCAGTTGTTACCTCTCCTTTTTCATTTCTAATTCTATTGATTTGAGTCTTCTCCCTTTTTTTCTTGATGAGTCTGGCTAGTGGTTTATCTATTTTGTTTATCTTCTCAAAGAACCAGCTTTTAGTTTTATTGATCTTTGCTATTGTTTCCTTCATTTCTTTTTCATTTATTTCTGATCTGATTTTTATGATTTCTTTCCTTCTGCTAGCTTTGGGGTTTTTTTGTTCTTCTTTCTCTAATTGCTTGAGGTGCAAGGTTAGGTTGTTTATTCGAGATGTTTCCTGCTTCTTAAGGTGGGCTTGTATTGCTATAAACTTCCCCCTTAGAACTGCTTTTGCTGCATCCCACAGGTTTTGGGTCGTTGTGTCTCCATTGTCATTTGTTTCTAGGTATTTTTTGATTTCCTCTTTGATTTCTTCAGTGATATCTTCATTATTAAGTAGTGTATTGTTTAGCCTCCATGTGTTTGTATTTTTTACAGATCTTTTCCTGTAATTGATATCTAGTCTCATGGCGTTGTGGTCAGAAAAGATACTTGATACAATTTCAATTTTCTTAAATTTACCAAGGCTTGATTTGTGACCTAAGATATGATCTATCCTGGAGAATGTTCCATGAGCACTTGAGAAAAATGTGTATTCTGTTGTTTTTGGATGGAGTGTCCTATAAATATCAATTAAGTCCATCTTGTTTAATGTATCATTTAAAGCTTGTGTTTCCTTATTTATTTTCATTTTGGATGATCCGTCCATGGGTGAAAGTGGGGTGTTTAAGTCCCCTACTATGAATGTGTTACTGTCGATTTCCCCTTTTATGGCTGTTAGTATTTGCCTTATGTATTGAGGTGCTCCTATGTTGGGTGCATAAATATTTACAATTGTTATATCTTCTTCTTGGATCGATCCCTTGATCATTATGTAGTGTCCTTCTTTGTCTCTTTTAATAGTCCTTATTTTAAAGTCTATTTTGTCTGATATGAGAATTGCTACTCCAGCTTTCTTTTGGCTTCCATTTGCATGGAATATCTTTTTCCATCCCCTTACTTTCAGTCTGTATGTGTCTCTAGGTCTGAAGTGGGTCTCTTGTAGACAGCATATATAAGGGTCTTGTTTTTGTATCCATTCAGCTAATCTGTGTCTTTTGGTGGGAGCATTTAGTCCATTTACATTTAAGGTAATTATCGATATGTATGTTCCTATTCCCATTTTCTAAATTGTTTTGGGTTCGTTATTATAGGTCTTTTCCTTCTCTTGTGTTTCTTGCCTAGAAAAGATCCTTTAGCATTTGTTGTAAAGCTGGTTTGGTGGTGCTGAACTCTCTCAGCTTTTGCTTGTCTGTAAAGGTTTTAATTTCTCCATCAAATCTGAATGAGATCCTTGCTGGGTAGAGTAGTCTTGGCTGCATGTTTTTCTCCTTCATCACTTTCAGTATGTCCTGCCACTCCCTTCTGGCTTGTAGGGTTTCTGCTGAGAGATCAGTTGTTAACCTTATGGGGATTCCCTTATGTGTTATTTCTTGTTTTTCCCTTGCTGCTTTTAATATGCTTTCTTTGTATTTAATTTTTGACAGTTTGATTAATATGTGTCTTGGCGTATTTCTCCTTGTATTTATCTTGTATGGGACTCTCTGTGCTTCCTGGACTTGATTAACTATTTCCTTTCCCATGTTAGGGAAGTTTTCAACTATAATCTCTTCAAATATTTTCTTAGTCCCTTTCTTTTTCTCTTCTTCTTCTGGAACCCCTATAATTCGAATGTTGGTGCGTTTAATGTTGTCCCAGAGGTCTCTGAGACTGTCCTCAGTTCTTTTCATTCTTTTTTCTTTATTCTGCTCTGCAGTAGTTATTTCCACTATTTTATCTTCCAGGTCACTTATCCGTTCTTCTGCCTCAGTTATTCTGCTATTGATCCCATCTAGAGTACTTTTAATTTCATTTATTGTGTTGTTCATCGTTGCTTGTTTCATCTTTAGTTCTTCTAGGTCCTTGTAAACTGATTCTTGCATTTTGTCCAATCTATTGTCCATTCTATCTCCAAGATTTCGGATCAACCTTACTATCATTATTCTGAATTCTCTTTCAGGTAGACTGCCTATTTCCTCTTCATTTGTTAGGTCTGGTGCATTTTTATCTTGCTCCTTTATCTGCTGTGTGTTTTTCTGTCTTCTCATTTTGCTTATCTTACTGTGTTTGGGGTCTCCTTTTTGCAGGCTGCAGGTTCGTAGTTCCTCCTGTTTTTGATGTCTGTCTCCAGTGGCTAAGGTTGGTTCAGTGGGTTGTGTAGGCTTCCTAGTGGAGGGGACTAGTGCCTGTGTTGTGGTGGATGAGGCTGGATCTTGTCTCTCTAGTGGGCAGGTTCACGTCTGGTGGTGTGTTTGGGGGTGTCTGTGGCCTTATTATGATTTTAGGCAGCCTCTCTGCTAATGGGTGAGGTTGTGTTCCTGTTTTGCTAGTTGTTTGGCATAGGTTTTCCAGCACTGTGGCTTGCTGGTCGTTGAGTGAAGCTGGGTGCTGGTGTTAAGATGGAGGTCTCTGGGAGATTTTCGCCGTTTGATATTATGTGGAGCTGGGAGGTCTCTTGTTGATCAGTGTCCTGAAGTTGGCTCTCCTACCTCAGAGGCAGAGCCCTGCCTCCTGGCTGGAGCACCAAAAGCTTTTCATCCACACGGCTCAGGATAAAAGGGAGAAAAAGTAGAGGGAATTAGTAGAAGTATGAGGAAAGAAAGAAGGAAAGGAGGGTAGGAAGGAAGGAAGGAAGAAAGAAAGAAGCAAAGAAGGAAAGAAGGCAAGAAGGAAAGAAAGGGAGGGAGGGAGGGAGGAAGGAAGGAAGGAGGGAAAGAAGGAAAAAAGACAGAAAGAAAGAAGATACAGTAAAAATAAAATAAAGTATAATAAAGTTATTGAATTAAAAAATTCTTATTTAGAAAAAAAAAAAGGGGACGGAAAGAACCTTAGGACAAATGTTGGAAGCAAAGCTATACAGACAAAATCTTACACAGAAGCATACACATACACCCTCACTAAAAGAGGTAAATGGGGAAAAATCCTAAATGTTGCTGTCAGAGACCACCTCCTCAATTTGGGATGATTCGTTGTCTAAAGGAGGGAAGGAAGGACGGAAAGAAAGAAAGAAAGAACGAAGGTAAAGTATAATATTGTTATTAAAATTAATTATTAAGAAAAATTAAAAAAAAACATGGACGGATAGAACCCTAGGACAAATGGTGGAAGCAAGACTATACAGACAAGATCTCACACAGAAGCATACACATACACATTCACAAAAAGAGGAAAGGGGAAAAAATCATAGATCTTGCTCCTAAAGTCCACTTCCTTAATTTGGGATGATCCGTTGTCTATTCATGTATTCCACAGATGCAGGTACATCAAGTTGATTGTGGAGCTTTAATCCGCTGCTCCTGAGGCTGCTGGGAGAGATTTCCCTTTCTCTTCTATGTTCTCACAGCTCCCAGGGCTCAGCTTTAGATTTGGCCCTGCCTCTGCGTGTAGGTCGCTGGAGGGCGTCTGTTTTTTGCTCAGACAGGATGGGGTTAAAAGAGCCGCTGATTGGGGGCTCTGGCGCACTCAGGCCGGCGGGGAGGGAGGGGCACGGAGTGCGGGGCGGGCCTGCGGTGGCAAAGGCCGGCGTGACTTTGCACCAGCCTGAGGCGCGCTGTGCGCTGTCCCGGGGAAGTTGTCCCTGGATCCCGGGAACCTGGCAGTGGCGGGCTGCACAGGCTCCGCGGAAGAGGGGTGTGGAGAGTGACCTGTGCTCGCACACAGGCCCCTCGGTGGCGGCAGCAGCAGCCTTAACGTCTCCCGCCCGCCTCTGGGGTCCGCGCTTTCAGCCGCGGCTCGCGCCCGTCTCTGGGGTTCGCGCTTTCAGCCGCGGCTCGCGCCCGTCTCTGGAGTTCCTTTAAGCAGCGTTCTTAAACCTCTCTCCTCACGCCCCAGGAAACAAAGAGGGAAGGAAAAGTCTCCTGCCTCTTCGGCAGGTGCAGGCTTTTCCCCGGACTCCCTCCCGGCTAGCTGTGGTGCACTAACCCCTTCAGGCTATGTTCAAGCCGCCAACCCCAGTCCTCTCCCTGCGCTCCGGCCTCAGCTCGCAGCCCCGCCCGCCCCGGCGGGTGAGCAGACAAGCCTCTCGGGCTGGTGAGTGCCGGTCGGCACCGATCCTCTGTGCGGGAATCTCCCCGCTTTGCCCTCCGCACCCGTTGCTGTGCTCTCCTCCGCAGCTTCGAAGCTCCCCCACTCCGCCTCCCGCAGTCCCCGCCCGCGAAGGGGCTTCCTAGTGTGTGGAAACTTTTCCTCCTTCACAGCTCCCTCCCGCTGGTGCAGGTGCCGTCCCTATTCTTTTGTCTCTGTTTTTTCTTTTTTTCTTTTGCCCTACCCATGTACGTGGGGAGTTTCTTGCCTTTTGGGAGGTCTGAGGTCTTCTGCCAGCCTTCAGTAGGTGTTCTGTAGGAGTTGTTCCACGTGTAGATGTATTTCTGGTGTATCTGTGGGGAGGAAGGTGATCTCCGCGTCTTACTCTTCCGCCATCTTCTGCCTTCCCTTCCTTCACTTTTGAAGGACAACTTCACTGCATACAACATTTTAGGTTGATGCAATTTTTTTTCTTTCTTTCAATACTTTAAATATTTCACTCCACTCTCTTCTTTATTATAGTTTCTGACAAAAAGACCACTGTAATTCTTAACCTTGTTTATCCTGAGGTAGGGTGTTTTTTATTTCTCCTCTGGCTTCTGTCACAATTTTCTCTCTTTGTTGTTTTTTTTAGCAGTTTGAATATGATATTCATAGTTTTAGATATTTTTGTATTTATTGTTCTTGGTATTCTCTGAACTTCCTGGATCTGTGATTTGTTGTCACTAATTTTGGATAGTTCTCAGCCAATATTAACTTCAAATATTTCTTCTGCTCCATTCTCTCTTCTCTTCATACTCCAATTATGCATATATTACACATTTTGAATTTGTCCCATATGTCTTCAATATAGTTCTGGGTTATTATTTTTTTTTTCTTGCAGTACGTGGGCCTCTCACTGCCGTGGCCTCTCCCGTTGCGGAGCACAGGCTCCGAACGCGCAGGCTCAGTGGCCATGGCTCACGGGCCCAGCCGCTCCGTGGCATGTGGGATCCTCCCGGACCGGGGCACGAACCCGTGTCCCCTGCATCGGCAGGCGGACTCCCAACCACTGCGCCACCAGGGAAGCCCTGGGTTATTTTTTTATCCTTCTTGTTTCTCTTCAATATCAGCTTGGGAATTTCTGATGACATATCTTCAAGCTTACGTATTCTTTCTTGTGCTTTGTCCAGTCCACAGGTGAGCCTATCATTTTTAAAATTTGTTAGTGTTTTTAATTTCTAGCATTTCCTTTTGATTCTTTCTTAGAGATTCCATCTCTCTGCTTACGTTACTCGTTTGTTTTTCTGCATTGCCTACCTTTTTCTTTAGAGCCCTAAACATATTAATCATACTCATGTTATGCTCCCTAATAATTCCAAACTGATGGCGTATCTGAGTCTTATTCTAATACTTGCTTTGTCTCTTCATACAGTGTTTTTCCCTACCTTTTAGCATGCTTTGTAATTTTCTTGGCAACGGGGTATGATGTATTAGATAATAGGAACTAAGGTCAACGGATCTGTAGTGTGAGGTTTTGCGTCATTCCGGCTAGCAGTTGCACTATGTTTAATGTTTGATGTAGCTGTAGTTTCCTGAGGCTTCCAATTCCTCTAACGTCCTTGCTTTTCTCTCCTTGTCTTTGGATTTCTCAAAAACTCTTTCTTGAATAGTCTGTACCTTGAAGCTCTTTCAACTGTAATTCACTCTTGTTATACTGGAGCCCTGTTGGTATGGTAGTCATGTGTGGGAGAAGGGAAGGTGATGTCATTTTGTGATTACATCTCAGTGTTTCAGTGGCTCTGTATCTTGGGGCTGTAATCTTTAAGCATCTCTACCTGTTCCCCTCAGGTGAGACAGGAAGCTGAGAGGGGCCTACAGTGGGAGAAACACCCTTCCCTCACCTGAGACAAGGCATTGGGAAACTCTTTTCTCCTGGAGAGTCGGTCTTTGTTACAGAGAACCCTCTGGGTGTATTTCAGTATAGTTGCTCTTCCCCTCCTTCTGCCAGAGTTACTGAGGGAATCTTTCTTGCCTCTTCCGTATGAGAATTTGGCAGTATCCCTGGAGGTAAAACCCCCGAAGTGTGGCGGTCCCTCTGAGCCTCTAGCCCCAAGGAGGCTTTCACTCTTCACCTAGACCTCACTCAACCTCCAGGAATTAACAGAAATTACTATTGAAGTGTCCCTACCAGTTTATGGCTCTAGGGGCCTTTTCCCCAGGAAAGCAGAGCTCAGCTGTGACTCTCCAAATTTCAGGGTGATGGTTTGCCCTGAAACCTCAGTTCTCTGATGGGCGAAGAAAAGTCTTTAATTTTCCGTTTGTTGAATTTCTTCCTGTTGTAAGGACAGGAGTGATGAGTTCAAAGCCCTTTACATCTTGGAGCTGAGACTGGAGATGTGGCAATGTCTTTCCTCATTCTCTCTGATGCAAGTTTCAGGGTCTGGTTCCTCTGTGTCATGGAATCAGGCAGCTCAGTTTTCAAATATCGTTCACATCTCAGCACATCCCATCTACCTGTCTAATCTGAGAACTCCCCCTTCAATAATTGAATATACTTTCCTTATTGGGTCATTATGATGTGATTTATGACACGAATGTAATTGTCAGGATTACTGTGGGTAATTAAAACATGAAGTGAATGCTGCCAGAGGCTTCAGTCACTCTCAGTGCCCTCATTAAAAATCAAGAGCTGACCAAATTATAAACAGACTGGTTTGCAGAAGTTCCCAGCAAAACCTAATTATGAAGCTTATCCTTATTCTATCCGAACTCACTCCATTAGTCATGCAAATTCTGAAAATGATTAAGTTATTTTATGTGCTGGAATTCTGGAATTAATAATAAAGAGGTGAGTAGCAGTAATTAGACATTACTATGAATCTTTATTATGTCAGGTCACTCTGGGTCATACTGCACCTCTTCCTGACCCTGCACCCAATAATATAATACGTACGTACATACACATACATACACACACACACACACACACATACACACACACACACACTCACACCTATAAGATGGTTTAATGAGTGACTTAATGGTTTTAGTTAATTTATGATAACTTTTTAAGTGACAGCTAAAACCAGGGGGAGAAGGATTTGCAAATGCTGCATGAGTATTAGCTTGGAATTGGTTAGAGAAAGAGATTTGGTGATTATCATCAGGGGAATCCTTTCTCTCCAGAAAAGGCAAAGCACCACAAGGAGAAATCATTTACTATGAGGATGTTTCAAGCTATGGCAGCTGGAACAGGAGCAAGTGACAACTTAAATCTTGAAGGAGCTTTAGATGATCATGTCTCATCTCATCTAATTTTACAGACAGAGGACTTAGCCTAGAGAAATTATGTGGCTGCCAGTGAATAAGAGAGCTAGGCTCCGTTGACTGGTGGGGAAATTGGAAAGCATCAGGGTTTTCTCAGCATGGGACTGGGTGAGAGAACATGGAAGGCAGGTCCACACTTAGTTTGCAGAGAACAGAGAAAGTAAGTCACTGACTGTTTAGCTTGGAGAATCACGGCCTCATCTGAGATAAGAGAGCACTATATGGAAACAGAGATATCATGATGCCTATCCAAAAGAGGTTAAGAACCTTGATTCAGTACATCTCTGGGGAAGCAAAAGTAAATAAAATGTAAAAGACAAGGGAGGGATATAAAAAGCGGGGGAGGGAGAGAGGAAGAAAGAGACAAAAAGAAAAGCATACTTTATAGATGGATGTAAGATTCAGGAGTTACACATTTATGTATCAGATTATGGAGGTTCAGCATTGCCAATCTGGTTGCATTGATGATGGGGCTTAGGCAGATGTCCCTTTGTGGGGAGCAACGGGGAAAACAGAGGGTAGGGGAGAGGAATATGTAATTCTTACAGGGGTACAGAAATTCAACTCTGCAGAAAACTTTCTTTGCTGCTGGAGAGAGAGACCTGAAATGAAAGACAGCAAAGCTGTGAACTTTGCCCAGAATGAAGCAGTCCTCAGCCCTGCCCGCTTCAGGTGTGACTGGATGTACCCAGATGGCATCCTCATGCAAATGTGACAAATCAAGAAACAGAAATTCGTATGGAAGGTCCTTGGGAAGGTGACACAGAAGAAGAGGAGAAGGGGGACAAAGGAGCGTGAGGTTCAGCTTGAGCGAACGGGTCTGGTCTTGGCAAGCAGCTGCCAAGCTCAGCTTATTTGTCTACAAATCCCTCCTAGTAAGGTAACAATTTTAAGAGATGGTGGAGGGAGGGTTTGACATTAAGGGATCTGGGGACGAGGAGATGAGTAAGAGAGTGATAAATTCAAGAAAATGGAGAGCTTTATAGGAGGGAAGGCAAGAGTCTGGTTGCAACATGGTGATTAAAATACCCGCCTTTGACCGATGTAGGAGCCAGTAAACTTGAAAGCGTGCGCGCGCGCGCGCGCGCGTGTGTTTTGCCTGCTCTGACTTTTTGCAGCAACGCCATGAGGTGGGCAGGAAAAATATCTTACCCACAATTTAGGATGTGGCGCAAAATTAAGCGGCTCAAAGTCGCAAGATGGTAAGCGGTGAGCCTGGGTTCCAGTCACTCAGACTCTGCGTCTACTGTGTGTTCCTCTACAACACTGCTGGTACGTTACAGAACTGCTCAGAATGGATATAGTGGAGAGCAGGAAGGTCAGTGAAGAAAATCACACGTGCTTCCTCCTAAAAAGGTGGTGGGTTTTTTAGTGGGTTCATTTTCTCGCCTTCTCCAATGGTGGCGGAGCCTCAGGACTCTGAAGGGGGCTTGTGTGACAATTAGGCAGCTGCCTGACCCATCATCATCGTCATTGGAGGAGGGGAGCTACAGACTCCCCAGGATGCGCATAGCCTCAAAGTGCACAAGGCCTTGGAGACCTCTGTTCCTGCCTCCATGAGGGCCTGGAAAGCCCAGGGGCTCCTTGGATTCCCTTTATATCGATTCCAAGGGCCCTGCCGGACAATTCAGATTGCACAGAATCCTTTGTGCACACACCCCCAGGATGCTTGCACATTCGTCACTCACTCAAAGCATATTAAATCATTTCAATGTGTCTCTCTTTTTGTTCTCCTAGGTTTTTTTGAGTTTTTCTTGTTTTTTCAAATTTCTCAGCTTTTTAGGAAGCAAATATGATACATTCACCTCCAAATGTGGAGATGTCTCAGCGAGAGGCACTCTGAGAAAATGCCTTTGAAAACGGCATTTGTTGGCTCACTGGGGCCAGACGCAGCCACCTCAGCTCTTGCTTGAAACCCAAACAGGGCGACTGCCAGTCAGGGATTCCAACCAGCTGGAGGAATTGGCCTAAACCATCTGACAAAAGGGATCCCTTTTCCTCAACAGCAGCTTCTCCATCTCTCTCTCTCTCTCCTTTTTTTTTTGCTCGAGAATGCACAGTTTTGCATTTGCCCTTCATACAAATAACTGGAGGGTGGGAATTATTCAGAAAGCTCGTGTTCGACACCCCATCTGTTCATTCCTGACAGCAATATATAATATAAGGCTATAAAAACTTGAAAAATAATACAACATAAAAAGGGATTGACTCAGCTCCAAGAGGCCATAAATGGTAACAAATACCACTGGATGATTTATTTCACGCTGTAATCTTTACAGTAAGTCATCTTTCAGACATTTCCTTGTGACAGGTTTTAATAATATTAATGCCCAGAGCAATCCAAATCATCGCCCATAGACGTATTTATCAAGCTGTCAATCCGAGTAAATGAAATTCTATAGGCAATAATGTAACATGTTTAAAAGAAGCTAATAAAACAAGTCAGCAGAGAAATATGACTTCAAAGTATTCTCTCCCGCTAAGCCAGTCCTGTAGGTTATACAGCCAAAATGCAAATCTTTCCGTACTTGATGTATTGCTCCAAAAATACCAGTGACCTTTTCCCAAGCTTCTGTATATTCGCTCTCACACATTCATAGAGCGTGCAGTGCAGTGCATCCTGCCGGAGCTGCTGAACTCCGGAGTGCTTAGCATTTATTGTTTTGTTTGTCTTGCTTCTAAGCAGGTACCTGACTGGCAGCTGCAGTGAATAACATCTAAGTTTCCAAGGCTTATTAAAATGTAACAGCTATCTGAGCCATAAACCAATCTTTACGACACCCACTCTAGGAGGGCCTTCGAGAATACCTAAGAAAGTGACTTCATGGTTTACCAGTGGCCACGTAGGGTGTGCTCTGTGCTAATTACTTCTCATTCATGCAGGTCACACTATGCCAGCTGTTAAAGCATTTGGCATTTCAAATGCAGTTCCAGATCTGCTTCCTGCAGGAAGCCCTCCTTATTAATTTCACTAATTTTCTGATCTCTAGCACAGTGCCTGACACACCCCTCAACCCAACCTTCTAATGAATGAATCTGTGAAAGCACGACGCACATCCAAGGTGCTCACCACACGTTAGATCTTAATATGCATTGCACTGATTTATTCGATTCATTCTACAGTTAACTGACGCCTCGTTTTTTTCTGGCTTCTCACACACATGCTCCTTGAGGACAGATTTAGTGTTTAATGGGCACCATGAGTGTTTCCTATACCACTGGGTACCGTGTAGGATTATGGGTAGCACACAAACACACATATATACACATATATGAATGATATACACATATGTATCATGTATCTATGCATACAAATGTATATGCATCATGTATATCATATATATACACACATATATATATCGTAATTGACATGATATTGTTTAAATGTATTTATTTATTAGGATTATGGTGTTATGTTTATTTGGAGTAAATCCTTCAAGGTGTCTATCCAGCCCGTTATCTGCACTTATCTACTTCTTTGAGAACTGCGTCATCCCCCCCACCCAATGGCCAAGTTTGCTCCTGATGACGCCACTTCCTGGATCTGATTGAACAAGTCAGGGAACTGATTCGAGCTGTACCGATCAGACGCTCTCTTCTAGTAATGGGACACTGGGATTCGTATTAGGAATGTTCTTGTCTTTCTTTAGTTTAAAAGGGTTTCTGTTGCTTGCAAGTAATTGGACATTAATTAAAATGTTTATATTTCATTGATAAATCAGTTTTATAAAGGACCACTTTTGTTTGTAAGGAGTTCATACTTTATAATGAGAAGCTGGATTTATTAAATTTCAATCAGATATGAAGCCCTTTGTATCCTGATCATGCATGGTATTTTGAGTTGAGTTTGGGAGAGACCTCAGAACAGCAGAAGAATTTATTAGACAAACATGAGAAGGGAAGCACATTCTAGGTATATGCACAGGCCCAACAGAGGAAAAGAAGTATGATGTGTATTTTCAGAAGTGAAAGAATATAATATTGTTCAACTTCAGAGGACTTTTGTGAGAGGCAGGGGCCATACCATGAAGGGCATTGTTAAAGATTTTGAGCTCATTCCTAAAGACACTGAAAAACCACTGAAGAGAAGCAAAATTGTCATATTTTCATTTTTCATACGTCATTCTATGTATGATACAGGAACAGAAAAGAAGGGACCAGAGGAGATGTGGGGAGACAAGGTCCAAGGCCATTTCAATAGTGGCCTAAGAAGGAAAGATGGTAGCTTGGCCTGGGATTAGAATTAGAGATGGAAAGGGTATAGAGATGCAAGATACTTTTAGAGGTGAAACAGAGAAAACAATGAGACTTGGTGGAATTTAGGTGAGAAACCGTCTCACAGCATCCTCACTTGATTCTTCAACCCCTACCAGGACTGCTAGCCCAGGTTGGCTGATGATAAAGCCCGCTAGGTTCACTGTCTGTTTTGCCTTTGTGTTTGCCTACCTCACCGTGTGTTTCTGAGTGCAGTTAATAGAGGCAGACTAGAAAGCAGGTATTTGGGGAAAGTTTTCATTTTATAATTTATTCCCTAATTTGGCACAGGGATATTGTTCCAGAATCTGGTTACTTCTCCTACATCTCTATTGCTTCTCTTGCTTCCTCTTCCTTTCAACGTTAGCACTCCCTCACTGTACATCCCTCATGTACACTGTGAGACTCAGAGTGAAGATAAGCCAGCCAGGGCGGCTATTAGATCGTGGGTGTGGGTCGGGAGACGTTTCAAAGCAGCCTTCTGCCCCCAAAGTTGATATATCCACGCATATACACACCCATTCTCCTGGGAATTAGTTTCCTTCCTTCTCTACTCTTCTGCTATTTTTTTTTTAACATCTTTATTGGAGTATAATTGCTTTACAATGGTGTGTTAGTTTCTGCTTTATAACAAAGTGAATCAGTTATACACATACATATGTTCCCATATCTCTTCCCTCTTGCGTCTCCCTCCTTCCCATCTTCTGCTATTTCTTGGCTTGGGGAAAAAATACACCTGGAAAAATACTAGGACAAGATTCAGTGGCTGAAATGGTAAAATGAAGAAGAGCAAAGAAGGAGCAAGGCAAAGGAGGCCATGCCACAGAGCTGGAGGTGGAGATGAGAGTACCTGGTGAAAGAGTGGTGGATTAAGAACAATTTTCCATTACACTCCTTCCCCCCAAGAAAGAAAAGGGTTCTAGGTGGGAAAGTGGACCTTGAAAAACCATCTGGTTGATATTCTGCTTACGTGGATTATAAAAACATGTTTCTCATGGTCATCTGACCGAAACCTTTAACTTTGAGGGCAGATGAATGTAAGCTCACCCAGGATGGTTTCTGCCTGTTTTACTCTTTAGTATGTTCACCATTTTTTCCCTACAAATTAGCTGTTAAAAAAAAAAAAAAACCCACAGAATCCATATGGAGAGGTGAGAGCCTTGTGTCACTAGGTTCATTGATTTTCTTCCTTCCTCCCTCCCTCCCTCCCTTCCTTTCTTTTTTCCCCTTCCTTCAGAGTGTCTTCCTGGGTGAACTTAAGGGATGCAAATGGAAATCAATTACTTTGGGTGAGTGTGAGTCCTGAGAACTACTCCTGGAAGACTGAGCTCATAGGACAAGCAGATACTTGACTTGGCCTTACAAATCCTTCCCAGTTATCTTTACCTCTGAGCCATCTCTAAGCCTCCTAATGCTGGTTTCGGATGCTGACCCACAAGGCTTTCTCAAAGGAGTAAAACAGAAGTGGGAAAAAAAGGAAACATGTCACCCATGGTCCTGGCAGCTGAACACCTACACTGTGGGCTAAAGCTAAAACCAGGGAAATTTAGAAAGGTCCAAGAATATTCAGATTTATGCCCAAGCAGTGTAAAAGACAGGCGCCAGGCTTGGCTGACTGCAATATCTAACGGAATATTGCAGTTCACAAGCAAATCTAGCTAATTGGTATGAAAATATTTTTTTATGAAATATTTTAAGGACTGGAAATATTGATATGTCCTTTACTTGTGACAAAATGCAAGCTTAAAGGTATTAATCATAATGATCACATCAATACATAAATAAAAACTGAGAGCGTTTTATTTACTAATGTTGGAAGACCCTTTGCACTGCTTTCCGTTACTGAGCCTCACCAATGGATTAAGGTGCTAGTTTGAATTAAAGTCTGTTGTTTGCCTCTCCTCATTTCAATCTCTCCCAGATCTTCTTGTAAACATGTACATCTGCAGTGTATGTGTGTACAGGAGTGTATAAAGTATAAATGTATAAAGTGAACCATATACAGATATAGGCACAGATATATGTGATTTACTTTACCGATTGATTCTTATACAGCAACACCAGAAACTTCCCACAAAGACTAATTTATCTGCAATATATGCGTTAGCAATTCTAAAAGATATGTATTAAAAATTTCTTCCATTATCTAAACTGAACATTTTAGGAGAAGTTTGAGTCTGAAAATGGCATCTCTTCTCACACTTATAAATTGCTTTACGATTTTTTTTTTAAACTAGCTTTTCCCCACTGGCACCTTAAACATGGATGGGCTATAATAATAGCTACATTTTATGATTAGAAAGCAGGGAGGCAGCAAGCCGTCTGGATTAAAATTGGAACTGGGGTTAGAATCACAGCCTTGGGAAGAGGGGCAGAACCTCGTCTGACCCACGGAGGCTCCAGTGGCAGAGAAAGCCCCCCAGCGAAGGCCAGTGGTGACACCCGTGCCATCTCGTCTGAAGACAGAGCTGTGTTCCCAACACAACACTGGGAGTAGAAGAAACTCCAGGTTTTAAAATGAAAAAAAAAAAAGCGGGGGAGGGTTATTTCTTGTCTTTACATAAGGATTCTGCATCGAGTTACATAAAATAACTATTCATGTAGAGCAATAAACAGAATAATAGTAAGAAAAAATATGTGACGTCTACATGTTTCAAGGAACGTGACTATTGTTTAAAGAGAGACGGGCTCATAAGTAAAAAAGAATGGTGACAACTCGGCTTTCCTGGGGCTGAGGGGAACTGAGTAGGTTTCCAGGGAGCCAGGTTATTTAGTTCACTTTTTAGCACTATCTACAGCAATATTTCAGAGCAAAATAAGGAAAATATCTGTTCCTTTTCATTTAGCAGCCACAGAGATTACAGGGAAAAAAAATAAATAAGAAATATGTAATCCCTGTGGTGTAATCCCCGTGGTATGGAAACTCACTTCTCTTAAATACCTCCCTCTGGCGTAATTGACTTTTCATGTGCATTTTAATTATGATATTTCAGCAGGTTGCAAGAGAATTTTTTTTCTGCTGCTGTTGTTGTAAATTATGGTTTGGAAAAAAAAAGTGTTATAAATCTAATTACATTTTCACTTATATTAACAAGTCAGCACAATCTTCCAGCATGTTTACCAAGCAATTCCAATATTTACAGCTGACCTAATTGGTTGTGGGGCAGAAGCAATGAACAATATTTTATTGTCCTGATAGCTGTGCATGTGCTGAAGACAGCTGCTAAGGTGTAAAGCTACCCGGTGACCCTGAAGTTTTGCCTGCCCTGTGTTTGCCTTCATCAACCAGCTGTAAAACAGGACAGAAAGCAGGAGGGAAAGAGAGAGGGCTTCTGGGGTGGGGAGCGAAGGAGTTTGTTAAAGATGTCTTCTCTGAATCCTCTTTTGGCAAGAAAGATTTTTCCAGTTATTTGGGGGCTGTTACAGATTCAAAAGTTAACTTGTTCTTGGCAAGTTTGTATAAAAAGTTATAAATAACTGCATGAAAGCCAATAATATCTTGGGTCAACATCCCTGATATTTGACACTTAAGTTGAGGCCAATCTTGGTCCTGTCCTTGAATTTCACTGTCAAAGTCCATGTACTCTTCAGAACCCCAGCATGGGTCTAACACAGGCTGGAAATTCTTATAGTCTCAGGTCCTTCGAGAACGGGCTAAAAACAAAGGACCCTCCTACCAGGCAAAGACCATATTGCTTCACGGGGAGACAGAAACTGGGTCTACCTCTCACGTTACTCACGGTGAGGTCTGCTGCAGCGTTACCACCCCTCAGATTTAAATGAAGATCACATTTCTCTCTCAGGTCTCTGTCTTTCCTACTAATGCTACTGGTGTTAACACAAATGTAGAATGCCAGTACAATCTTAGCAGAGAGCTGCTTTGAGGCGAGTCTCCAGACCGTGGGTTCAATTACTGTGTGGGCCAATCTTGTCTTCTGGGTCATGATGATGATGATGACAATAAATGTTAATTTATTGAGTGCTTACTCTCTGCTAGGAACTTTGCCAAGAGTCTAACACTCGGTCTCCTCATCAGCCCTATGCGATTGGTACCACCTGTTTTACAGATGGAAGAGCTAAGCCCCAGAGCAGTGAGTGACTGGGTCACCATCACACAGCATGGAAGTCACCGAGCTGAGATATGACCCTGGCCTGTCCATCTCTGGAGTCCCCACTGTAGCCTTGGCACTGAGTAGCCTCCTTCTTTATCACTCTTGCCTCAACCTAAAAACTAAGCAAGCACTGCGCACAATAAACTTTGAGGTGTGGTTTTAGATGCACCCAGGAAGCCCTTACCAAACGTTGCCTAGAATAACACCTCCCCTTCAGATATCTCCCACTTAGGACTCTGTCCCTTAGCTGAAGTCCTTGATCCTCATGAAAGCAGAACTACCCCTGGAAGGATTAACATTGTAAACTTCTGTTTTCGCAAATGATGGTTCTAATAGTAGATGTTGACGGGCATGGGAAGTAGCTGGAAATTCTAAGTCCTGAGTAGAGGTGATGGTGGGCATCAAACAGAGAGCACAGAATGCAGAATGCAAAGTCTGTGGCAACTGCCTAAGTCACATTTACTTCTTCCCTAGGCATGTCCTTAGTCCCTGAATAGAGTTTTACTTAGAAACAGTGACTAAGCCTCCCATAATCTTCACCTTTGTCTTGTTGAGTTAGTTGGTCTTTCATATATGACCCTAAACAGACAAGGTCTCATCCCTGCCTTTTGGGAGATTTTAAGCGAGAAGAATGAAAACATGCAAAAACTAACTACTTAATTCAAATAAATACATACACTCAGTAAATAATCAGTTGTCCTACAGGAATTTTTATTCCTGTATTACCCGGGCTGCTTCCTCATCTCACCATCCAGCTAAATCAATGGAAATTTCTGTACCCGTGAAGTCCTAGGAGAGTGTGACTTCATTTTCCTTAAGACCTGTCCACATATTCACAAAGAGGTTTAAAAAGGGCTTTTGTCCCTCTTTCATTACAGCCTTCTAATCTAGTCAAACAGACAGGGCGAGGAAGACAAGAGTAATGAAAGGAATATGTTGAATTGTCCATGGTATTACTCTGACACTTTTATGAAGCCTAAAGCTATTTTGTCTTCTATTTTTAAGTAATGAGACTAAAATATTGTTTTTTAATATAAAGAACTCATTTATTCAATACATATCTGATGAATTATTCCTATACAGGCAGACCTCAGGGATATTGCCGGTTCATTTCCAAGCGACCAATAAAATGAATATCGCAGTAAAGCAAGCCACACTAATTTTTTGGTTTCCCAGTGCATGTAAAAGTTACGTTTACACTACACTGTAGTCTATTAAGTGTGCAACAGCATTATGTCTAAAAAATGTACATCCCTTAATTAAAAATATTTCGTTGATAAAAAAATTCCAACCATCACCTGAAACTTCAGTGAGTTGTAATCGTTTTGCTGCTAGAGGGTCCTGCCTCGATGGTGGTGGCGGCTGACTGATGGGGGTGATGGTTGCTGAAGGCTGGGTGGCCGTGGCAGTTTCCTAAAATGAGGCAGCAGTGACGTCTGCCACATCGGCTTCCCTGTAGCACGCAAAGCTGCTTGTCGGTGTTTTACCCGCGGCAGAACTTCTTTCAAAATTGGAGTCAGTCCTCTCAAACCCTCCTGCTACTTTACCAACTAAGTTTATTTAACATTCTAGATCCTTTGTGGTCATTTCAGCCATCTTCACAGCATCTTCACCAGTAGATTCCATCTCAAGAAACCACTTTCTTTGCTCATCCATGAGAAGCCACTCATCCATACAAGTTTATCGTGAGACTGCAGCAATTCAGTACCATCTTCAGGATCCACTTCTAATTCTAGTTCTCTTGCTATTTCCATCACATTTGAAGTTACTGCCTCCAGTGCAGTCTTGAATCCCTCAAAGTCATCCATGAGGGCTGGAATCAACTTCTTCCAAACTCCTGTTCATGTTGAGATTTTAACCTCTTCCAATGAATCATGAATGTTCTTAATGGCATTAAGAATAGTGAATTCTTTCCAGGAGGCTTTCAATTTATTTTGCCCAGATCCATCACATGAATCACCATGTATGGCAGCTATAGCATTACAAAATGTATTTTCTAAATAATAAGGCTTGAAAGTCAAAATTACTCCTTGATCCATGGGCTGCAGAATGGATGTTGTGTCAGCAGGCGTGAAGACAACATTAATCTTGTCCATCTTCATCAGAGCTCTTGGGTGACCAGGTGCATTATCAATTAGCAGAAATATTTTGAAAGAATAATTTACTAAGAAGTAGGTCTTAAGAGTGGGCTTAAAATATTCAGCAAACCATGTTGTAAAGAGATGTGCTGTCATCCAGGCTTTGTTGTTTTCATTTATAGAGCACAAGCAGGACAGATTTAGCATAGTTTTTAAAGGTCCTAGAATTTTCAGAATGGTAAATGAGCACTGGCTTCAATTTAGAGTTACCAGCTGCGTTAGCCCCTAACAAGAGAGTCAGCCTGTCCGCTGACGTTTTGAAGCCAGGCACTGACTTCTCCTCTCTGGCTATCAAAATCCTAGGGCACCTTCTTCCATTACAAGCCTGTTTCATCCACACTGAAAATCTGTTCTTTAGTGCAGTCACCTGCATGAATTATCTTAGCTAGATTTTCTGGAAACTTCCTGCAATTCTACATCAGCACTTGCTGCTTCACCTTGAACTCTGATGTTGTGGAGATGGCTGCTTTTCTTAAACCTCATGAACTAACCTCTGCTGGCTTCAAACTTCTTCTGCAGCTTCCTCACCTGTCCCAGCCTTCACAGAATGGGAGCGGGTTGTGGATTAGGCTTTAAAGGAATGTTGTGGTTGGTTTGATTTTCTATCCAGACCACTGAAACTTTCTCCATATCAGTAATAAGACTGTTTCACTTTCTTATCATTCGTGTGTTCACCGGGGCACCGCTTTTAATTTTTTTCAAGAACTTTTCCTTCGCATCCACAACTCGACTGTTTGGCACATGAGGCCTCGCTTTTGACCTGTCTCTGCTTTCGACAGGCCTTCCTCACTAAGCTTAACCGTTTCCGGGTTTTGATTTAAAGTGAGAGACGTCGACTCTTCCTGTCACTTGAACACTTAGAGGCCACTGCAGGGTTATTAACTGGCCTAATTTCAATAGTGCTGTATCTCAGGGAAGAGGGAGGCCCGAGGAGAGGGAGAGAGATGGGGGAACAGCTGGTCGGTGGAGCAGTCGGAACACACACAACATTTATCAATTAAGTTCATAGTCTTAAATGGGTGAGGTTCATGGTGCCCCAAAACAATTACAATAGCAACGTCAAAGACCACTGATCACAGATCACCGTAACAAATATAATCATGAAAAGTTTGAAATATTACAAGAATTATCAAAATGACACAGATACACAGAGTGAGCAAATGCTGTTGGAAGAATGGCACCAACAGACCTGCTTTGATGTGGGGTGGCCACAGACCTTCAATTTGTAGAAAATGCAGTATCTGCAAAGCGCAATTAAACAAGGTACGCCTGTCTATATGGTACTTTGCTAGAGTCATGGCACACTGCTTCTCAAGAAATCTGATTTCTGCCTAAAGGTACAGGACAAGAACTAGAAGGGCGGTATTTAGAGGATCTAAAAGAGAGTATCTACTAATTCTTTCCTTATTCTTTTATTCTTCTATTCCCTAGTACCCTAACTCTTTCATCTGTGTTTGGAACTCAGGCTCGTGGTATTTAAAAATAGCACTTCTAGATGTGTTTGTGTCTATCTTTATACCTACCCCCATATCTACACCTATAATTGAACATAGATACATCTGCCTTACTGTTTTCTTTGAACTGTTCATTGAGACTTGATGAAGATGCTTACTAAAACTTCATGACCGAATTACACCCCTGCTAGTGATTCCGATGTATCCAAATAACACCAATTGAAATGAGGAAGCCATCTTCAGAGGTTCTGAAACGTAAGGCAGGAAACCATAGGACTGGGAACATAAGCGCTACCTGAACTCTTGGAAAGAGGTAATTTGGGGAGATGAAATACTGGCTATACGGTATCAAGTAAACACGGACTTCTAGACCATGATTTGAAATCCTACAGTAAGAGAATACTCAACAAGCATGTATGAAGGAAAAAAATCAAAGACTGCTTCTGATTTACTGGTTGTGGGCCATACTGTACTCAAACAGAAAAGCCCATGCTTGTCTAGAGGAAAAGTTATTTTAAAAGCTTAATATGGAAGAAAGGGGAAAAAAAAGTACCTGCTCAGATAATCTTATTTGTTTAGTTTCTGCAGAAAGCTCAGATAGGATGTGGAGAGAGAAGAACCACGTATGGTGATTCGTATCCAAGTTTCTCCCCCTGGAAAGACCCTGGAAGCTGGTCCTCAGTAGGAGTTCAGGCATCACTGAGGTTAAAAGATGGTGTTTCTCTTGCCTGGATCATCTGGGGCACAGAATTCAATAAATGTGAAGAGCTGAGAATAGAGAAGAAGGGCTCAGCTTCCTTTCCTGACATCAGTCTGTGTGTGTGTGTGTGTATGTGTGTGTGTGTGTGTGTGTGTGTGTGTGTGTGTGTGTGTGTGTGTGTGTGTGTGTGTGTGTGGGGCATGGTACTCGAAAGTGAGAACTTGTAGGAACAGATGTCCCAGGAGCCATGCCTGGCAGAGGATACCCTGGCAGTCCTTCTGATGGACTGTAATTTGCTCGGAAACTGAAGACTGCCGAGGGATCAGCTGGAAGATACTGGGAAAGAGCCAAGGAAGGAGCTGGAACCACCATGGAAAGAGTGTTCTGGAGGGGAAATGGCAAGCAACAGACTTGGGTGCAACAAAGTGAGTGCTGACGCTCCAGGGATGGTGGGCTGTAGACAGTGCATGAAATTTTGGAAGGTCTTAAACTTCAAGCCCTCTCCCCTGGCATGAGAAAGAAATTGGCTGCAAAAGCGTGGAAATCTATGAGCCAGGGGAACGACGGCAGGGGTGGTGGGCGGGGGCACAGAACCACAACCAGGGAACCCTTTTTCACTTGCTCGATTTTTACTAGATAAGAATTTAATCTGTTTTATCTCATTGAATCCTCACAAATAACATTTCAATTATTTTGGTTCTAATATCATCTCTGTTTTGAAGATGAGGAAACCGAAACCTGAAGGCTAAGGAAGGTGGGGATCTAGGGCTCATGCCTGCTGTGGGGCAATGCTCATGGCTGGTATTGATGGGCCACTTGCCTTTTAAAGAGCTAAGGCTGGGCTGGACATCGGGAAAGAGAGAACGAAATACTACGCATGGTCTCTGGTATCTCCAAAAGGACACGGGGGAGTGTGAAGACAAAGCTGATACTATAAATACAATCTTAGTCACAGGTTTCACAGAGACAAAGTGGGAAGGGAAACTGTGTGGAAACTTATTTAGGCTTCAATAGAGTCTATAAGCGTTGAATTAGGCAGACCCAGAGGGAGGGTTTCTACGGAAGGGCTGATATTCCCAAAGAAGACAAACCTTTCTATTAGAATTGGTTTCCTCTCCTGACCCAGATCTATCCGACACTACTTGGAAATTTCTGCCTCTCCTTGTTTCACTGATTAGCGATCTACCCATGTCCACCTGAGTTTATAAACACCCACTTTTCAAAATACTGAATGACTTAGTGTGGTTGTTGTGTTACTGGCCAGTCACAACATGAATTAGTTGTATCTAAATCTTTTCTTTCTAATATCTAATCAAAACCGGTTTTCCTGAAGAAGTGGATTTTGATAGAGACAGAGAATAGTCAACAACTGTACAACAGTAAAATGGTCAGAACTTTCCTAAGCTCACCCAAAGTGGGATGGCCACAGTGAAGAAACTGGAAGTGAGGGCAAAGGGGCTCCACGAGGGTTTGAGAGGCATTTTTATTTATCATCACATTTTGCATAGGCGTAGCTCTAAGCTTATCACCCTGAAAAAAGTCAGAGGAAATATTCATCTTCCCCCTCTCGTATTACATGACCTCTTGATTTAAGGACGCAGAACGCTGGTGAGCAGAACTAGTATTTGTCTATCTGCTCAATGAATACATAACCACCACCTATTAAACAGAGTTTTGTGTGCTAGTCTGAGACCCAAACTGCTATTTATATGACGTTGCTTGTTGTTGCTTATTCTGTGGGAAAAGAAAGATACCAGGGATGCAGTGAAATATCGGACTATAACTTTCACGTAAGTTAGGGCTGTCTGTACTGCTTCGAGTACTAAGAATAGAAGAGAGTAGTTTCTGAACTTACCAGAAAACCCACTAGTGGCCTGAAGATTACATCTTTAAGAGCACCAAGCCCACTGTCAGCAAAACTATAAATAATCGTAGGCTGGTTTTGGAGTGTGCATGTAATACTATTAACACATCAAAAATGGATCACAAATAGCGCCTACCACACATATTACATTTTTTCCCCAATAACGCCTGCTTGTCTCTATTAAGCCATCAAGTCTATCTTACCACTCGCGATCGTTACTCAGGACATGTGTTTGCTAATTTGCTAGCTGGAATATCTTTGCCCTACAAAAAGAAAAACAACAAAAAACCCCCCAAAAGCAGAAAACAAAACCCACCCTATTCTGTAGTCCCAAGTGGGAGCATTACCTGTCATATATCCCATTAACACTGGATTTCAAACAACTGAGCTGACCACTCCCTTGACGAAATATCACAGAAATTCACTCACAAATAGCACTGATCTGTCAACGTGCATACGACCGTCTCATCAGCAGTCTGGCTTTGATTAGTTTTAAGCTCTGTAGTTCATGAGAATCTGTCTTGCTTTTGAATTAAGAGGTACAAGTGAATAAGCATCATCTTTAGAGATGATCTGGATGGGAAACGATCACTATCTTTGACCTTCTTTAGGGGCTTTAAAGCATATTCAGGGATCCCCCAGCCATAGAGAGGGCTGATGGGTCCAGGTTGCAGATGGACCAGGCCAGCTGGACCAATTCTCCTTTTAGATGCCTGCTTTAGGCCATTTCCTTATTTATCATAGACAATAAAGGGATTAAAGACAATGGGGAAACATCAGTAAGTTGAATGATTTTGTTTGTACAGCTGTGTTAAAGAATGGTGGGAAACGTCAGTGAAACTCAGTGGCTGAAATTGCATTTAAGGACCTTCTGTGGGTTTTGATTATCCATGACTTGCTAATCCTCTCTTACCACAGAGAAGACAAGGGAAAGAATAAATAAAAGCATAAACATGGTTGGAGCATTTTATGTGTTATCACATATGTTATCTTTATAGTCTCAAAACACTTTTCAGATTGGAATCATGTTTTTGCAACAAATTTGCATCAACGTAAACAGAACATACATGCATATATTCACACACATGCGCAATACCAACAACCAAGAACGTATTCTTGAGAAATCTGAGACGTTATTTCTCACTCCATCATGCATCCACACCTCTAGTCAGGCTACTCGGTACATGGAAGGCTCCATGTTTTCCCCACGCGTTGCCCGTGTTACATTCTCCACAGGAACTGAGATTCCCATTCTCTTACCTTTCTCCAAACCCCACTTCCTACAGGAAACATTCTGGAACAATCCACCCAGCCCCCATTGACCTCTTCCTCTGACCTGCTGTCAGAATCATCAATGCAGCACTGGAAGGGATGCTGCCTCATTCGGCCTCTGATTTAATTTATCTGAATTCATCTCGTTTACCCAACTAGGTTGCGTGGGGGTGGAAACATGATTTCTGCACCTAAGCATAGTGCCTACTTAGCACGCAGCTACTCAATACTTAGCTCTTTACCAACCGTTTTAAAAAGAAAGAAAAATCTACAAATCTCAATGCTAACCCCTAGCTGTTCTGTTGTCATTAAGAGGAAGGCAAAATTCCTCAAATTCCATAGAACCTTTCCTCCAAACAGATGTTAATCCTTTCCCTCCTTTCCCACAGATTATCTCACTCAGATTTCATAAAATCCTGGAATGGAAGGCAGGGAAGGGCAGAAAACATAATTCCTAGATTTTTGTATTCCTCTTAGAAGGCACATACATGAAGCGGCGGCGCCTTCGGTGGCTCAGATATTTGACGCCTGCCTCACCTGTTGGACAGGTACAGCAAAACCTCCGTTAACCAGACCCATCTATCCAGAATCCTCAGTTAAACAGAAGCATGATTCTTCATGCATTAAAAGAAAGAGGTGAATTATAGCAAAAATAGGATCAAAGATTTATTTCAAAATCCACATCCTTGGAGAGCTCTGCATCTACTACATATTCGGTCCAATCTCGTACATCTTCCTAGATACAAGAATCGATCACTGCAATAATAAGGAACATTTAATGAATGCTCACTGTCAGTGAGGAATCAAGCAAAAT
This sequence comes from Leucopleurus acutus, assembly GCF_964270905.1. NCBI lineage: Eukaryota > Metazoa > Chordata > Mammalia > Artiodactyla > Delphinidae > Leucopleurus > Leucopleurus acutus. The sequence goes on along the minus strand of NC_139163.1, from coordinate 28,473,077 downwards.
GCTTTAAATACCTCATCTCATTCAGTCCTTACAAAGACCTACAGAGTATTCATTACCATTATACTCATTTAAGATATCAAAACGGAGACACCTAGGGCTTCCCTGGTGGCACAGTGTTTGAGAGTCCGCCTGCCGATGCAGGGGACACGGGTTCGTGCCCCGGTCCGGGAAGATCCCACATGCCGCGGAGCGGCTGGGCCCGTGAGCCGTGGCCACTGAGCCTGCGCATCCGGAGCCTGTGCTCCCCAATGGGAGAGGCCACAACAGTGAGAGGCCCCGCGTACCGCAAAAAAAAAAAAAAAACAAAAAAACAAAAAACGGAGACACCTAGAAGTAAAGCAAGCTGCCCAAGACGGCACAGCTTAGGGAGGGCCAGCGTTTGCATGGAACATTGTGTGATGCCAGAGAAGATGATACAATCCTTACCTATAGCCAATCACAATTCTCAGTCAGGAGAGATTTTCCTGGTATTTTATAGCTACTAAATTGAAATGCTGCCAACACATGACAGAGTTATTCACAATAAAATTTGGGGTGACAGAAGTTTTAGATCAACGGTCTATTTAAAAATTATTCAATAAACAGATCACACTCTTCAGCTCCAACCCCGCATTCTGCTTAATCGGGGTTATCTTGGAGTAGAGAGATGCAGGAAAAAGAGAGTAGGGGAGGAAGAATTTGTTGGCCCTATTCTGCAGATTTAAAAACCGAAAGCAATCTCATCAACAATTTGTTGGAAATAAGGCATGGATTAATAATAGAAAAAACCTTGAGGAAGAGTTGAAATTTTGCCCTCACCCACATTTCCTGAGTGCCTGGAGGGTGACCTGAAAGAAAACTGGGTGCATAACCTCTGGCTGTCATAAGTATAAATTATTTCAGCAATGTTGTGGGAGGTATATTTGCTTAGTTCAGACATATTGGGAGAAGTTGGGAGGAATTCATGTTGGTGAGGAACAACTGTATTAGTCAGTATAGGAGCTGATAAAGCAAATATTCCTGTTTAAGTCAAATTTTTATTGCCCAGTGATTCTTAGGAAAAAAAACATAGAGGACCAGGGTCCTCTGCATCTCTTACCTGGCGGTCAAGCTCAAGTTGCTAGCCATGCTCGTATGTGTCGCTGGGCAGGAGTCCTGTGTTTTTGGACCAGAGTGTTCCCTTCCGCTGTTTCTCATCACCGCGACTGTTGTCCCTGCAATGTCATAGCCATCTTGGTGAGCTGGCGTAATACCCCTTCATAAGGGATTTCTGGACTGTTCCTATTGGCTGAGAGAGCTCTAGCCCCTTGACTAGGGAGAGGCTGAGAATCCTCAGCTACAGACTGTTCTAAGAGGATGGTTTGTGGAAAACTCTTTAATTTCCTTCTACAGAGTTAAGAGAGTGGGTGAAAATGACTGTGAGGATGTTAATACCATACGGTATGCTTAAAAGAAGTACCTACTGAGCACTTTCTTCTCCATTCTGCACCTTTCTCATCCCTCATTCTTCCCGTCTCATCCAGAAGGATAGCATTTGGGGAGCCTTTCGGCTGCCAGCAGAGTCTACAGCCGCTACAGGACACTAAGGAAAGATCACTATACAAGGCCCCTACTCCCTTCTGCAGATACCAGTCAGCCTGCAATTCATTCTCCTTGGATACTGCTTCCTTTTACTTCATTTTTCCTTCAAGGCTTCCTTTATTATTTATTTTAACCTTTGAAGAATCTTGATCTTACCTGGGATATGTCTCAAAACACTTGTGAATTTCCACATCTGGAAATAACACAAAAGCAGATAATCTTCTCATCTGCAAAACAGGGAGAAGACTGGGACCTCAAAGGGTGATGGTTGAGGATAAAATGCAAGAATGTGTGAGCAACATTAAATGAGCAACACGAAGCTGCTCTGAGATGGAAACAAACTGACACCTGAGCCTCCTGCGCCCACACGCTGATACTCCATCACGCCATTTTTATCCCAGAACAGAGGTTTAACCTAGGAATCCTTTAAACGCACTTGGCTAGGAAGCCATCCTTGCTCAATAAGAATTGGCACTCGGTACTGTGATGAAAAGTAACGTTCTAAAGGATGCTTTGGAAGTCAAATGCTTTTCTTTCACTATTCAAAAACCCTGCATGATCTGCTTGCCTGAACCTGATTGCCAGGGGATCAGAGATGGGAAGACTGCCTGGGAAGAAGTTATCAAGGAGACGGACGGAGCCAAAGAGGAGGCATCACTGCCACTCCTCTTCATTGCCCACCTAAGTGGAGAAAAGAGACAGGACCTTTCCTCCTGCGTCAATTTAAGAACCTCTCTGTACTTAGACTACTCGGAATGGGGAGTTCCTCTGGAACAAGCCTTTGAACCCACACTGAACCAGGTTTTGGACAATGGCAGACGTAAAGAGCCACAAAAACCTCTTGGTATCCCTCTTCTTTTGATGCAACTCTTTCTAAGCCATTTTAATCTGCAGAAAATATCAACTGAGTCAAAACATACTTTTGGAAGAAGAGGGACATCCTTTGCATATGTGATTTGTCGGTTTAAATCAGCAGTAATTGCATCATCCAGGTGTACCAAGAGCCAAGTATGGAAGAAGATTGCTCCCTGTCTGTAATCCTCAGAAGCCTTCACTTACATACGGAATTTTGATGGGGTTTTCAGCTTGATTGATGTTTCCTTATTTTGTGGTTACCTTTTGCCCTGGGGGGAATGGCTTGGGAAGGCAACGTCTGAAGAAAAATCTAAGCGAGGAGTAGCGTGTTACCAACTGTCAGTTTTTAAAAGCTAGTCGGCTTAGTACTCGTGATAGAAACCGAGCTGCGGAATGTAAAACGCAACATGCCTAAACTCGCTTGGGAACAATGGAACTTTCGGGAAGTCTCTGTTTTCTCAGAGCCTCACTCTCCAGCCAACAACATTTGCCAGGTATTAAAAAAATGGTGGGAGGGGACAGGCGGGTGAGGTGAGTGCTAGGTATGAACCGTGAGAAATTTTTGCTCAATAAAGCTTTGACTCTTCCCTTGTGTCCTTCTTAATAAAATCTCTCCTGAAAACACATGAATGATTTGCATAATGTTGGACGCTTTCATGATTATGGAAGTACGTCCATGGATATGGGGGCTGGAAGGTGCAGTCTCGTGAGGATGGGTGGGGGCTCCCGCTGTGTGTGCTGCCTGCCCGAAGGGAAAAGAACTGGTCCACGTGGTCTCTGCTTCCTTCAACTCTAAGTTCTATAATCCTAATGAATTTCACAAAAAAGTCTGAAAAGTGTCCTCTCTACCAGGTTGCAGAGAGGGCTGTTAAGAACGTGCAACGATTACTGCCCTTTCTCCCAGTTTCTTTACTGCCCTTTCTCCCAGTTTCTTTGCTGCTTCAAACATCTGGGAGAAAAACCAAAGAATAAAATAAAACTAGGAAGTAAAGTCCCCGTCTCTCAAGGCAGTAGATAAGCAATTGAAGTTTTTCTGAATTCACTCTAAGAGCACTTGATCATTTGATTTACTTATATTTTAATCTATTTAGCTACAGCTGACAGTGTCCAAGTAATTACGTTTTCAGATTTTAGGCAAGGGAAAAATGAAATGGATTTTTGCCTAACGCCCTAACCAGACTATTAATGGCTTGCCATGGTGTACTATGACTTCTTCTCTATGGATATTCTAAAGAGGGTTTCCGAATAAAGCCTTAGACATCAAAAAAGACACGGCATCTAAGACCTGTGGGTGACTGAAAAAAAATAAATTAAAGTCCTATGCACGGCCAGCATTTGATTATCCTTCTCTTTTCTTCAAGAAGTGATTTCCTTGACAGCTACAGGCAACCATTTTCCTTTCCTGGCACACGTGACAGGATTGCGTATTAAGACATGCCTCGTATGTGATTTCCATATGGAGAGCACTAATTCTTCTCCTCTCGATCTCCCTCAGGAAATATGGTCATAGCCCAAATGAGGGAAAACAATTCCTGCCTTATGTGGCTGACACTGAATCTGCTCCAGTTTACTAAACAGCTAACCTGTTGCAAAATTGAGTATCTGCCAGTCATTGTGACACACCTAAGAAGTGACACCATGTATTCTGGATAAGAAACACTGCTCTCAGGAGCTGAAGAAGCAGTAGGACAAGAGATCAAGCCAATGCTTTCGTCTTGTGAAAGTAGGCATAACATTCATCCATCTATTTATTTTTTATTTATGTATCTGTTCATGATCAGAATTTCAAGAAAATTCTTAGAGCCATGAAAGATGGCATGGATTGGCCTGAAGAGAGGCTAGATGTGGGGAAACCTGCCAGGACGCTATTTCAATCATTGGGATGAGAAATAAAGAGGGCCACGGCCAACGTGGAGATGGACACCAAGGACTGGAGAAAATGAAGCCCCACAGCCAACGGCGGGACTGACTCCAAGAACAATGGCTACTGTCGTGAATACAGGAATGCAGGATGTTGGTGGATGGTCTCTGTGTACTATTACCGGGTTGTTTTCCTTTGTGCTGGAATTGGGTGGACGTGTGGTCCGTGGCCCTGCTCTAGAGAAGAAGAGGCATTTAGGAACACCTCTGCTCTCTCTCCTACATATAGCCATTGGTGCCGGAGGAGAGCCAAGCTAGAGAGATGCGCTGGTAGATTCACTGCGGCGGTTAGAGCTCAACCTTCCAGGTTTGGAATGCTCATCCCTAGGGAACACTGGCTGGGCTGACTCCCTTCTTAAAGAGGTCACTTAGTCTGAGATGTTGATGAAAAAAACGACCCAAGGCAAAACCTAAAGAAAACTATGAAGTAGAGTAAATTCAAGTTTGGACCTCCTATTCAAACTATTTCTTATCATTTCTGCCCATCCCCGACCCCTTTTCACGCCCTCTTTCCAATTTCCTCTTCATAATTCCCCTCTCATTTACGCGTGACTCCATCACAAACATTAACATTTTAAGGAGGAATCTAAAGCCTGTCTCAAGGGGTGAGGATTAGGGGAATTTGGACACAGCTTTCCTAAGGCCACTCTCCTGCTGCCCACTCTCCACGCCATCACGTACAGAGACCGGTGTGTGCTTCTCCCTGCCCTGGTTGAGGACCACGACTCTAAAAATCTCAGGCGTTAGAGAATTCACTGCTGAAATGGCAGGCAGCGAGCTGTTTAGTTGGAGCTGGGAAAGTTTCTGCCCAGTAACTTATCTAATCACATATGATTCCCCCTGCTCTTCAGGCTGGCCCTACCATGCATGGTCTTCAGGCTCTGGATCCAAAACACACTGGGAATGGGTTCAAATAAGTAAAATCTACCAGGACTTCTCTGCCAATTCTTATTTCAACTGAATTTCACTGATGAGAAAAATAACGAGATTCTTTTTTGAGTCTGTGTTCCCACGGGTTCTATGATAATTACCGTATAGGTAGTACTTACTATTTGCCAGGAACTGTTCTTAATGCTTGCTACATGAATAGACTCCACCTGTATACTCTTTATGTGCTAACAGTCTCATTTGACCCCCTGAGATATGTAATGTTATCACCAACATTTTACAGAAATCTGAAACACTCTGAGAGCTTAAACAGTTTGCCTAAGATCACACAGCTAAGAAGTAAGCGAGCAATGCAGAATCCAACGTTTTTAACCACTGCACCCTGCTGCCTCTCTAAAATGTTAGATTAGGAACTTAAGGGGAGAACCTCTGGTATGGTTCTAGTCAGAAAAAAAAAAAAAAAATGGAAGTGATCAAAGAAGAGGGATTATAAATCACAGAACATCAGAACTGAAAAGAGCCATAGCAGTGATGAGGACTGCTGAATTTCAAAAGGATGACACTGAGATCCCAGAAGGTGACGTGTCTTCCCTAAACCGCATCCAATCAGTGGCACTGCCGCCGTCAGAATTCAAGTCTTCGGACTTCTCATTGAGAACAGGAGGTGGAAAACGTTGGTGGGGCTGAGCAAGCTTAATTACCTCAACGAAGAGACCATTCTTTAAAGGGAGTGGACCGGGGGTACATTTCATCTGACTCTGAAATGTAAAATATTCAACCTGAAATCCGAACTAACTCTAAGTCAGTAAATTTTCTATTCTGTCATCTATTGGTAAGTTCCTTAGTCCTTTTAGAAAGTTAATTCTCTGGAAGAATTTCCAAGACATTATCATGACTTTTAAATCTATAAGGCCAAGTAGTCCCCTTCTACAATGATGTCCTCTTTGGCACATTTTTGGCTAGAACTAACTCTCCAGGTTCAAATTCACACACAAGTCCACTCCCCTGGCTACCAGACCCTGAGTGTTTCATGGTACTCTGCTGCCATCGTCTGGCAGAGTGAAGTAAGAACAGCTGGCTCTCGCATAGCCTGCTATTTAAGAATCTTGGTACCAGATTAATTAGAGTTGTCCCGGATGTAGTAGAAGCGGTGATGGAGGATCAGCATGGAGCAAGAAGAAAAAAAAATGATTCTATTATGAGAAGAATGAAAGGTTCTGGGGAAGATCAAATGCCAGATTATAAATTGAAAGTCTTACTGATTCCCTAGATACTATAAATTACCTGTTATAGAAGTGGGTGAAATTTGGCGTATCTACAAATATGAATGCAGAGCTCTTTTCTTTAAACAAAAATCTTTCCATCTTTATACTACACCAACTAACTTCCTGCTTTAAAATATTTATAACAAAAACACACTTAGAAGTCAGCTAAATGATTATTCAATTTATAGAAGTTTTTGTTTTGCAAAACGACTGACAGCAGTGCATGCATATGAGTGTATAACTTATGTGCAAAAGTTTGATTTGTACGCTGTGTTTACAGGGATATGTCTACTGCATGAAACAATGCTGAATTTTCATATGGGATAAAGATGTGTAATGAGACGATACTCTTAATGTATTATTTTTTTCTTTCTTATTCACATCTCTTTAATGGGACATTTCTCCATTTAGTCAGCCTCACCCATTGCCTCAAGAATGATTCATATTGGGCCTCCCTGGTGGCGCAGTGGTTACGAATCCGTCTGCCAATGCAGGGGACACAGGTTTGAGCCCTGGTCCGGGAAGATTCCACATGCCGCGGAGCAACTAAGCCCGTGAGCCACAACTACTGAGCCCGCAAGCCACAACTACTGAGCCCGCATGCCTAGAGCCCATGCTCTGCAACAAGAGAAGCCACTGCAATGAGAAGCCCGCACACCGCCATGAAGAGTAGCCCCCGCTCACCGCAACTAGAGAAAGCCCACACGCAGCAACAAAGACCCAACACAGCCCAAAATAAATAAATTACAGAAAAAGAATGATTCATATTGTTATAGAATGCAAAAGAGTCAATGTTTAACTTCTGAGTCCCAAATAGGCTCTTGAAGCCCATTTAATTAACAGTATTCTTCAGAGTCAAGCGTTCCGTTGCAAGCCCTCTAGGTAACAGGGATTTCAGCACATGGCATAGGAATAGTTTCTTTCTATGCCCAAAACTGTCTTAGATTTTCACAAAAAAGTTTAAAGAGTCAGAGAAAATACATATGGTTAAGACAGAGCCTTTAGTTCAGAATGTGGGATGGAAGCATGAAAAGTTCCATGGGCTTGCTCCTCCGTGAAACAACAGTAACTAGTGAAAACTGAAACACACACACATACAAGCCCAATTAAAATCTCCAGAAATTGTCCTACAGGCATATAGCAAATGTAGACAATTTATTCAAAAAATTATACCAAACCTTAGGAAGAGCTACAAGAGCCACAGGCACTTGAGCCACAAACGGCTTCCTTTCCTCCAACCCCAACTAAGTGTGACAGAAGCTCCATTCTGGTATGTGTGCCCGGAAATACAGAGCTCCCCTTCCCTCCAGTTTCCAGGCGAGGGCTACGGTGTGTCTCGGGGAGGGGCAGGGCACCAGCATTTCTCATCCTCCCAGCCCCATGGTGCAGAGGCTAAGCTCCAGGTGAGCACAGCCAAGAGGCTGGGGGCTCCCTTCCTCCACGCAGCCCTCACTCATCACAGGGTGAAAACCATGGAGCACTAAGAGCCTCATCGCAGCGCGCACCCAAGGCCGAAGTTTTACAGTCGCAGAGGCAAACCAAGCCCAGAAGCTAGCGCCACTGCCCAGAGACCTGCTCAAAAAGCAGATATGTCAATTCCAGAGAGGTGGACGACCGTTTCTACCCCACAGCTCCTGGGCAGTGGCTCAGAGGTTCTGCCCAGAGGGAGAGGCAGGCCACTACCATAGAGAGCTCTGATGTTCTTCCCAAGGGAGTTGGCTTGACTTGGAGTAGAGTGTGGAGAAGCTCAAGCCCAAGGATGTTCTTGAAAACAATGGTGATTTTGGTGGCAAATCATTAAGTGGATGCTGGTAGCTCCATGAGAACAACAAGGTAAACCATGGGCGAGGACTGACCATAGTGAACCAGGAAAGAGACAGCTAATAAGTGCTCTCTCAGGGTCAGAACAAACCTCAGACTAGCCCAGAAACTACTCCTGCAAAGGGGCTCAAATTTAATTGGATAATATTGTAAAGCAATATCTGCTTCAGGGTATTGTCAAAAATAATAGAGTCTCTGGCAGCCAATGAGCGTAGCCCAAGAGCTGGGTGTGATACCAACAGAGGCAGAGAGCTTAACAGAGAGTCAGGAAAGGAGACAATTAAAAAGAGCCCAGTTAAAACCACTGTCATCCCAGGGTGACTATGTGCATCCCAAGGCTATACTCTCTGATGGGCAACACCAGAGGCTTCACACTGCAGGGGAAATAGAGTTCAATGAAATAGTCCAGCCAAGACACTAACCCACTAATCCAACAAGGAACGACAATACCACCCCTGGTGTCCAGAGGTGCTTCAAATTATTTGAAGAAAATGAAAAGCCAAACCACAGGATGGGAGGAAACATTTGCAAATCACATATCTGATAAGGGACATGTATCTAGGATATTTAAACACCTAATGCAACTTAATAATAGAAAGACAATAGCCCAATTTAAAAATGGGCAGAGGATTTGAATAGACATTTCTTCAAAGAAGATATACAAATGGCTAGTAAGATCCTTATTAAAAGATGCTCAACATCTGTAGCCATTAGGGAGATTAAGTTAAAAATCACAATAAGATGCCACTTTACACTCATTAGAACAGCTATTATTTTTTTTAAAAAAAGGAAAATAATAAGTGTTGGTTAGCATGTGGAGAAATGGGAACCCTTGTTCTTGTGCACTGCTGGTAGGAATGTAAAATGATGCAGCTGCTGTGTAAAACAGTATGGTGGTTCCTCAAAAAATTAGACAGACTTAATATTTGATATAGCAATTCTACTTCTAGATGTATACACAAAAGTTAAAAGAGGAACTCAAACAGATATCTCTGTGCCAATATTCATAGCAACATTATCCACAATACCCAAAAGTTGGAGACAATCCAAGTGTCCACTGACAGATGAATGAGTAAACAAAAGGAAGTGTATCCACACAGTGGAACATTATTCACCCATGGAAAGAAGTGAGGTACTGATACACGCTACAACATGGCTATGTGAAAGGAGCCAGATACAAAAGGCCACGTACTGAATCACCCCCTCTTTATGACGTGGCGGAAGAGGAAAATCTGTAGAGGCAGAAAGTAGGCTAGTGGTTGCCAGGGGTGCAGGAAGAGGAGGACGGGAGATGACTGCTGCTGGGTATGGAAATGTTCTAAGATCGATTGTGGTGATGGTGGCGTAAATCTGCTGATATACTAAAACCCACTGAATTGCTGGACCCTTTAAAAGGATTTGGTATTCACTTCATAGTATTTGAATTATATCTCGATAAAGCTATCACCCAAAAATGACAGAGCCTGGACCCCTGAGAAAACACTTAGTCCCTCCCAACCAACACACACACCTGGTGTCTCAGGAAGGTGAGAGGTGGTGAGTCAAGGAACACAGGATAATTTTATGGTGCATAAGGGGAGAAAATCCATAGGAAAACCCTCTTCATATGGATCCTGGTGGGGCACTTAGAGGAGTATTTAGTAACAGTGCAAGATGACTAGAGAAGAGCAGATGGCGGCATGTGTGTGTTTAAGCAGAAGATGGCCTGAGAGCACCACCTAGGTTCCCACATCCTGACGTGCACACCTGCGAATGTGGGGAGACTGACAAATCCCACAGAGCAGACAGACCAAAATAACATATGGAATAAAAAGACTAGGAGCAAAGGAAAAGGGGACCTTGCAGACCTCAAGACCAGAGGCTAAAAACTACAATGAGGTGCTACCTCACACTGGTCAGAATGGCCATCATCAAAAAGTCTACAAATAATAAATGCTGGAGAGGGTGTGGAGAAAAGGGAACCCTCTTGCACTGCTGGTGGGAATGTAAATTGGTGTAGCCACTATGCAGACCAGTATGGAGGTTCCTCAAAAAGGAAACATAGTTACCATAGGATCCAGCAATCCCCATCCTGGGCATGTATCCAGAGAAAACCATAATTCAGAAAGATACCTGCACCCCAATGTTCACTGCAGCATTATTTACAATAGCCAAGACATGGAAGCAATGTAAATGTCTATTGACAGATGACTGGCTCAAGAAGATGTGGTACATATATACAATGGAATACTACTCAGCCATAAAAAAACCCCAAAATAATGCCACTTGTAGCAACATGGATGGACCTAGAGATTGTCAAACTAAGTGAAGTAAGTCAGACAGAGAAAGACAAATAGCTTATGATATCACTCATATGTGGAATCTAAAGAAATGATACAAATGAACTTATTTACAAAACAGAAACAGACTCAGAGACATAGAAAACAAACTTATGGTTACCAAAGGGGAAAGGTAGGGGGGAGAGACAAATTAGGAATTTGGGAGTAACATATACACACAACTATATATGAAATCGATAAATGAGGACTTACTATATAGCACAGGGAACTATATTCAATATTCTGTAATAATCTATATGGGAAAATAATCTGAAAAAATATATATGTGCGTGTGTGTGTGTATATATATATATATATACATATATATATATATATACACACACACACGCACATATATATATAACTAAATCACTCTGCTGTACACCTGAACCTAACACAACATTGTAAATCAACTATACTTCAACAAAAAATAAATAAATTTTTTTAAAAAAGAAAATCCTATCTGAAAAAAAAGACCAGAGGCAATGGCAGGGATGATGGATTTCAGTAACAAACGACAGTAGGTGACCTAAATCCAGGAGGAACAGAGTTACTGGTTGCCAATGCAGAGGTCACAGAAGTCGACACTTACAGACCTCAGGAACCAGTAAGGAGGACTCTCATGAAAGGATGCTTGGCTGTCCACTACAAGAATACCATGAGGTTAGGCAAGTTTTCTCCTGCATTTAGATAGAATACTACTGGGAAGAAAAGAAGAGAAGAACCTTAGAGAGAAGGAGAGCCCTGATAGGAAATTCAAATTCTGAATTAAGTTTAAATGCTGAAACACTGGGATTTTACCCAAACAATCTTAACATACCTGGAAGAGACTAAGTTTCAAACCAGAAGCGACTAAGTTATCATGAATGCTCGAAATAACTTTTCTCTTCCTGCTTTAAGTGGTAAGGGTTGTTGGTGAGCTATCGAGTTCAGCTTGAGCAAAGGGGGAAAGTTCCACTTCTTCATCACTATGCCAGAATGAGTAAATTTTAAGCTCCCTACAGTCCATTAAGGAAGAGAGTGATCAAGGAACGGTTTTGTTCGCAACACTAGAAGAAATGATAATTATGCTGGTGATAGAGGTGTTAGCTAATGTTACAATGGCAATCGTATTGCAATATAAATGTATCAAATCATGTTGTACACCTTCAACTCATACAATGTTGTATGTCAAAGACATCCCGATAAATTTAAAAAAACAGAAATGGTCATGAGGAGGTATCCTTATACTCAATGAAGCAGTCAGATACAGGCTGAACTTTTAGACTGAAGGTGGGAAGACCTGCGCAACGTAGACATGTCTGGGATTGACTTGGAAGGTGCCTCCAGCTGGCTATGTGACTTTGGACAAAATTACTGGAACCTCTTTCGGAGCTCATCTGCATGGCCCGTGAAGGGGCTGAACTGGAGAACCAGTAAGGTTTCTTCCAGCTCTAAAACACTGATTCTCAGGTCTTGGATGCCCAGTGGGGAAGTATCTGCCACTTCTTGGCCAAGTTCAAGTGGACATTGTCTTTTAAGAGATAGAGTCCCTCCCCTTTCCTTGGCCACGCCCCCAGAAGCTGGGCTGAGGACAGCCAGGCAGAAAGCGCAGTTACCTGTCTTGTATCGAGGATTCTTGCTTTTGCAGCTACATTTTCCAATTAGCTCGGGAGTATACACATCCCTGTGACAGACGGCACAGTAAAAGAAGGCTCTGCACAATGAAAGCAAATCAAGAATGACTTATGTGAGGCTTCACGCTAAAGAAACACGGGGCTGACTCAGTCTGCCTGCCATTAAGTTGTATTCGCTTTAGGACTTTCTCCCCGTTAAAGTAATAAAAAAAAATTTACCTTTTGACATCCTTTGCAGATTCAGCAATAAAGAACCCTAGTGTGTTCTTACGGAGCTTAACTTGAGCAGGTGGATTTAGTATCAGCCCACTGGAAACAGAAAATAATAATACAGTAATTTTCCCCTCCAATTTCTGGGGCAGTAACTGTTTTTACCAAAGGATTCTCTAAGTTGCAGAGTTAATAGGACTCAATCCCTTTTTACCGCCAAAATTTACAGTAGAAAATGTGAATCTGACTGCATTTAATTCATCGACTGCTGCTGAATCTACTCAGGGGGGTCAGGTCATAGCCCAATTGCTGAGCTGCACACACTCCCTGGATTGTGTCCTGCATCAGAAATGGTCAAACCAATTCAGACGCAGGAAGCCTTGCTGATTGAAGCTACCCAAGGCCAAACAGGCCAAGGCCACACGGCTGCTAGTCTTACGGTCATCCTAGTGGTGTACATCCTTAGGCTATTTGTCCTTTAAAATTAAATTCATCTAATTAACTAGCTGGATTCAAAAGTTCCTTTTATTTGCCTACACAATTTTTGAACTTGTTTATCTCTGACTTCACTTTTGTGTATCTTGATTGCAAGATTTTTGAGAGCAGGAACCACGTGAATTGTTTCTATTTCTACACTACTTGAGTATTTTGATTGTCTATTTTATTATGGTTTTTTGTGTTTGAAAACGCTGCCTTATAAACTTCATCCATGATATGTTTTGATAGGGTGCTCCACGATGACTATCTGAGTTCCTCACATTTCCCCCTGCTGGTCAGGATCTCCCGTTTTCATTTCCTTTCATTCAGACCTCCAGCATGGTGAGGTCCTACAACCCTACACCTCCCCTCGCTTCATTTGTGCGTGGTCAAAGTACTCCTTTCCTCCTTTAAACACCCCTCCTTTCATACGCACACTGGAAAGAGGTCAAGTCTTCCTTTGGGCAAAGCTTAGTCTGTTGTTAGGATATTCCAGAGTAAGGTGCCAGAGCCTTACAAAAACAGAGAGCTTGTGCAACAAGAGATCTTCAGCTCTATGCCAAGAGCAAAAGACGCTGAAGAGCTGAGCTCAAGCAGGTGATCGCATGAGACATCGTGTGTCACTTTCTGAGGACTGACTGACTGACACTAACATGTCATTGGAATCACTGCTTTTGACTTTGAAAAGGAAAGGACAGAGTTGTGCTCCCCCGCCCCAGTATCATCGGTTGATATTCACTACCTAACAAGCATATGTTTAAGTTGTATCTTCATACCTCCTTTTTAAAAGGCAGGGTCCTCAACTCACGTTAAATGCTTAGTTATGAAGATACTGCCATAATAATTTCTCTGGTTGCATTTGAAAGAAGAGGTGAACATCTTTCAAAGAAGTTACTGCTTGATCCTCCCCTCACCCCCTTCATGAAGCATGGCCAGCTGCTGTTAGCGAACACAGGCCACTGGAACTAACTCAGAACATTCTCTGACCGGGGTCAGATCCAGCTTCACCTCTTACCGGGTGACAAATTATTCCCTAAGAGAGATCCTGAGGATTATCCAGAGCTTTTGCACATCTTAGAGTCTAGTCCAGTGCATCAATTAGAAGAAAAAATAAAAGGTGAGAAAAAATAGGTTTTGCCCTAGCTTTTCAATATACTTGCCTGAAGCCCAGCTTTGAGATGCCCCATTTCCTTCCGTGTACAGTGACTGGGGTGGATTTAGCATAGCCTGGTGATCAGAAGCGCCCCCAGAGTAAGTTCACATTCTCGCTTGGCCCCTGGGTGTGGTGCAAGCTTGGGGAAATGATTTAACTTTTCTTGGCTTCTCCTCTGTACAAATGGGGCTAATTGTACCCTTCTTACAGCACTGTTGGGAGGATTCGGGAGTTAATGGAAGTGAAGCGCCTACAGCAGTGTCGGTCATGAAGTAGCAATCATGTAAGACTGCTATTACCAATATCTTTGCCAAATCAGGACTTAATTCTTTTGGTGCATCTGACTCTCTGGTGAGAAACCAAAATTAAATCTGTGTTGGAGCAGCTGCCGCATTTATTGGAGGTAGATGTATGCTAGGTAGTAAACAGCACCAGAACTTCTTGAATATATGTAGAACTTAGTTGCTTACTCATGTTTCTGGTCCACAATGTCCTGACAGTCATTCTAATAAAGTTTATAGCAATCTAGGATGTTAAGTGTGGAAAGGATATTAAGAGCATTTGGTGTAACAGTTTCTGAATGCCAGTGAATAAAATGACTATATCACGGGGACTCAAAAAAATGCATAGATTCTGGTTTTATAAAGTCAGAAGTGAGGTTTTGAATTCTATGTCTTTCAAACTTTGCAAATAATTCCGATGCATAACCCAGGTCATTGAAGGCCCAAAATGTTAAAACCTGATCGTTTTGGGCTGGCGTGAAACCCAGACTCCCCGGCTCGTGAGGCTAAGATGCCATCCTCTTCACTCTCACCTATTTCCAGTAGAAAGGGCACTTGCACATGGGTTTCGATTTCGAGATTTCCACGAGCACGGCAGAACTGTTCAATAAGATTCAGCCGGCCAGATGGTCCTATTCTTTACTCTCCTTAAGCACTTGCTCTGTACTGTATCCCACTGACCCCTTTTGCTCAGATACCTTCTACATCCTCTCTAATTGACACACTGTTTCTTCTTTCTAGCCTTTCATATACTTTGTAGTCCCTCTGATATTCAAAATTACTGAATTTTGACTGTCTCCCTATGATTTTAGGGTTCCTGGTAATATCAGTCTTCGAGCTGGAAGGGGTCTTAGGGATTAATTAATGTGATGTCCATCACATTTTACAGGTGATGGACACGTCTCTACGGCCACTGGGCTGGCAAATCATAATCAGGATCAGAATCTAGTCTATTGATTCCAAGTTAATTCAAGGTAGTTTTCCACTAAAAAACACACAGAAGCCAACATAAGTGTTTCTCGTTCTCCAGCCCACTTAAGCCTCACTTTTTATTTTTCAGCATCTTTTATCTCTATATCATTGTGGCTGATTCTGGACTTTCTTTTTTATTATATGATAACTTCTCTTATATTATTCAGTATGCATTTTCAGGAAATGCTGATGGTCTGATAAGGTTACCTCTTTCCTTTATCAACACCACACTTTGCCCAGCCAGCCAAATTCCCGTATTTTGTGGATGAGTTTCTAAGGCTAGAGTTTGTGGGAACATTTTTATCACAAATAATTCTATTTCATGGTATGGTTTCATGGTCAAGACTTACAAGACCTGGTAATATACTGAGGAACAGATCTGAGGAGGTGACCATTTCTTCTGTCTCCGGATCATGAGACACAATTGGGGCAAGGCCACAGGAACCAAGGCAGAGCTCCTGCCCACCCACTAGGGTAACCGTTCTAACCTCAATCCTTAGAGACAGTATTAAATGCACCAGAGCAGCCTGGGCGCCTTGAGAGCCTGAGGCCAGCTCTCAGCAAAGAGCAAAAGGCTTAGTTATGGCTGTACGTCTGGACAAATCTTAGTCATAAAGATTCTCCTCAAAGACTCTGAAGCGATTTGAAGTCTCATTGGTACCAGTAACCGTGACACACGGACTTGTGTTCGATGGCTATCAGCATGAGGTGCATCTTCACGAAGCAGAGCCTGGGAAGGAAGACAAGCAATCGTGAGGCAAGCGAGGACAGCAGAGCACCAACCAGGTCACAATAATACGACGGACACTCTGTGCTGTCTGCCTGGGCGGACACCACCCCCTCCGCAGAGGGAGAGCCTCTCAAATGTGGAATGTTCGCTGGAAAGTGAATCCATCCTGGAGTAATGCAGAGCCTGTGCACCAACTGGGACAGAGATGAACCTATCCCGCACAGACTGTGAACCTCCAGGCTGCAGACACTCAGACTTACTCATCCTTATACCTTTTGTGTTTGTCACTGAGCCTGGTCTAGAGTGAGCCCTTTGTGGACACTGGGGAAAGAATGCATGGCACGAAAATGACGAAAGTGTTTCCCTTTACTTACCGGCAAACATCAGGAAAGCTCATTCCCGCAAAGTCATCAGAGAGGCGTTGAGTCAGGATTTTGTTCTTCAGGCCGCTAAAGAAATGTTTCTGCCAGGGCTCTTTAGGGCAGATCTGGAACACACATGAGGCACAGTGATGTGGAGAATGGATATTCAATATACAAATTGTGTATTCTGCTCAACACCAAACCAGTACCCATTGCATTCAGGTCCCAGAAAGGAGATTTGTCCTCGTGCTTAACTAGAGAAATGTCAAAGGAAGAACAAAAACTCTAACATACATCTCAACTATTTCCAGGGTGAAGTAGGAGCATAACAACTTAGTTCCTCCCCAGATGGCATCCACGCCTCCTGCTGGAAATTAATTCTTCTTCCAATAATTTCAGCAAGGTGGACTGGTTTTTGCGTCAGGAACAATAAGATGGTAAGAATAATGTGGAATCTAACTTGTCTCCCCCTAGATATGGCCGTGTAAGATTTTTTTAAAGAACATATTAGTTTTCTACTCACTGACTAACCATACACCACAAAGATGAAAATATTCATGACTTCTGCTCAGTATCAGAACCCTTCTTGGTTTAAATAAACTCAAAAAGCCATCCTGATCAATGGAAATGAGAACGTAAAAATCAAGGGCAGTGGTAGGCTTCTAGAGAAATGGGGGATGTGACAAAAGGATTTCTCTCAAAAAAAGCTAAATGTTGTCTAACTGGGGGCAGGGGGGCAGATGTTGCTGAGTAACTCATCTCTGACATCTGTGTAAGACCCCCAGGGATTCTGTTTTGCTCTATCTGCATTCTCCTCCATCCACAGCCATGAGAATCACCACCACGCTGCTCTGACAGGGCACGACGGGCCCCTTAAAGCCCAGAATCTCCAATGAAAGCCTGGAATTCCTAGGAACTCAGAAACACCACGGCAGTGGAGAGTTAAGGCCAGTTCAGAAACACTCCTCAGATGGTCATCTTGTGGTCTAGGAAGAACAAAACAAAAACAAACACACAAACAAAAAAATTCTGCCCTGCTAATAAAAAGGACCACCTCTTTCCAATACACCTCATCACCGTCTCAAGATGCAGCTGACTCTCTTGCATTTGCCCCCTTTCTTAAAGCCCTCTCCCTGTGCAGTTCAAGTCCCTAAGTCCTCATGACCAAAGAAACTGGCTTAGTGCTGCTAATCCAAGTGTTCCAGGTTCTGCAAGAGGGTAAAAAATAACCATAGACATGAAGACGTCCTGAGTCAGGTGGTTTCTTTTTTTTGCAATAAAGACATTTTATTTATTTTAACATCCTTATCAGAGTATAATTGCTTTACAGTGGTGTGTTAGTTTCTGCTTTATAACAAAGTGAATCAGCTATACATATACATATATCCCCATATCCCCTCCCTCTTGCGTCTCCCTCCCACCCTCCCTAACCCACCCCTCTAGGTGGTCACAAAGCACCAAGCTGATCTCCCTGTGCTATGTGGCTGCTTCCCACTAGCTATCTATTTGACATTTGGTAGTGTATATATGTCAAGGCCACTCTCTCACTTCGTCCCAGCTTACCCTTCCCCCTCCCCATGTCCTCAAGTCCATTCTCTACATCTGCGTCTTTATTCCTGTCCTGCCCCTACGTTCTTCAGAACTATTTTTTTTTTTTAAGATTCCATATATATGTGTTAGCATACAGTATTTGTTTTTCTCTTTCTGACTTACTTCACTCTGTATGACAGACTCTAGAAAAAACTAAAAATAGAACTACCATATGACCCAGCAATCCCACTACTGGGCATATACCCTGAGAAAACCATAATTCAAAAAGAGTCATGTACCACGATGTTCACTGCAGCACTATTTACAATAGCCAGGACATGGAAGCAACCTAAGTGTCCATCGACAGAGGAATGGATGAAGACGATGTGGCACATATATACAATGGAATATTACTCAGCCATAAAAAGAAACAAAATTGAGTTACTTGTAGTGACGTGGATGGACCTGAGTCAGTCTTTTTAAAATCAGAACAGGAAACAGGATCACAAGATGGATTTTGGATCTGGATAGTAGAATCGGGAGTGTGAATAAATCAGTTAGATTAGATCTAATCTAAATTTAAGCTTAAGGCAATCCTCTGTGCCTAGAACCAACTGGAGATGCTCCTCAGACTATGATTTCTCACCATATAATCAATACAGATCAACAGAGTCAGAATACATGGCATTGACCCAAGGCTTTCTAATCTGACTGCCCAGAAGTTTTACAAATATTCACTCAATACCTGGAAAAAAATCAGGTTATGAGTAGATTAGCAAGTCTTATTTCATAGATGCAGAAACTGACAGAGAAAGTTTAAGTGCCTAATCTGAGCAAAATTGGACATAAGACACTAGCATCCGGATCGTTAAACCTAAGTTAGCAGGTTTAAGTAACTAAATTAATTTTAGTTAATTAATTTAATTAATTACAGAATCTAAATCACCAGAGCAGAGTACAACATGAAAAAATCTTGCCCTGTTTAGAATTTCTGAAAGAGAGTTTCAGACTTCACTCCCCGCCACCAAAAAATCTTCATGACCACAAATCTCTCTTAATTCCTATCTTCCAAAAGCCACCTTATGAATATTGACAGGTGATCATCATCACTGAGGAGGTTCCAACTTTAGATAAACAAACAATTAAAAAAACCCCAAAAACCCAACAAACAACAACAGCAGTAAAGCCACAACAGGGCAGGCTGTACATCTCTTACCTTCTATATTTTCATGAAGGAGACCAAGTTTTCATATAGAGTTCACACTCTATTTTCTCTAGACACAGAGATTAAAAATCACAATCCTCACAGCACGTATTGCAGTTATCCTGCACTTTCTAAGCTTACAACACACAGGCAATGTCCTCACAAGCCATTTCCTGGGCTACACACAGTGACCACTAAGGGAAGGTTAAGGCATGTTCGCTGTATCATCACCAAGGCTCATTCCTACCGCCTGATGGTCGATTTTATTTCTCTGTATATGGCATCTCCTCGCATTCACAGGGGGAATTACTAGAGAATGCTGTGGTTTCCGGTTAGCATTTTGCTGACCAGAGTATCTCTTGAATCTTATACCTCTTTTGCTTTTCCTTAACAGCACCAAGGAAGGGACCAGAAAAGGTGTACAGATTTTTTTAAATTTATTGGACAAAGGAAATAAAGTGCAAAGAGAAGCCAAGAAGAGGCAAAGGTGGATGCATAATTAAATGGAGAGAAAGGTGTCTCTCTGGAGAGGTTCTGGACAATAGGATACCAGGCCCAGATGAGGGTTAGAACATCTTTCCCAGAGCATTTCACAGAGATGGCATTTGGAAGGCATACTATGTGCTACAGTATTTCATCCCAGTAGTCCATTTAGCCATTTATTTTGTCCCAAACAAAGGTATCAAAGGACCTGATGTAGGGCTTCCCTGGTGGCGCAGTGGTTGAGAGTCCGCCTGCCGATGCAGGGGACACGGGTTCGTGCCCCGGTCCGGGAAGATCCCACATGCCGTGGAGCGGCTGGGCTCGTGAGCCATGGCCGCTGGGCCTGCACGTCCAGAGCCTGTGCTCCGCAATGGGAGAGGCCACAACAGTGAGAGGCCCGCGTTAAAAAAAAAAAAAAAAAAAAAAAGACCTGATGTAGAAGACTGGGAGAAGATATTTAACAGCCAGAGGCACGGGGCATAGTGGTGAGACTGTAAGTCAGACAATTCTACATCTGCTACTTACTAACTTACTATTAGTTAGCGTCCATGACTGGGATACTACCTTGAAATATTGAGGGAAACACAAAATGTCCTTAAAATGCATGACACACAGTAGGCATTCAACATGTGGCTACTATTATTATTACTGCATAGAACATCCCAAAATAACCCGGAAAATTAGATTTTAATATTATTTGTATTATTATTTCTCTTTGATGAATATAATTTATTATTATGTCAATTACTTGGTATTTAACATATATTTAAATGTATGATTTCTCCACTAATAACATAACCTTTATTTATATTTCTACCTTCAATAACTCAAAGTGCTTCTACATTTATGAATACATTTACTGTCATAACGTCATGGATTGCCGGGAGGAAGCAGGGTTATGATTTCTATTTTGCAGGTAAATATTCTTAGGCAACAATAAGATAAACAACTTCTTCAAGGTCAGTGTGGTACTTGGGACTTCAATCTAAATGTCTCAATCCCTTCCCAGCTCAAGTAGAAGTCAAATCTCATTTCTTGGGGCTTTCTTGCTTCCCTCAATTTTTATTTTCTATTTCTGATATTAATTTATGAGGACATGGGGATAGAGCCAAGATTCAACATCAGTTTACAAGGTTACCTTCTTGTTTTGCTCAATAAATAGAGATGTCAGAAAGGTACCCAAGCCTGGCACCAAACAGCCTTGGGCGATAAATCCAAGCTTTAATTCAGCAAAGCAGATGATGTTGTCTCCAGTATTCCAGTTCCAGCTGGGGATCTTTGGCAGAAAAACCTGTTTCATGGTAGAAAGTAGTAGAAACAGACTTGTGGATACAGAGAACAAACTAGTGGTTACCAGTGGGAAGAGGGAAAGAGGGAGGGGCAAGACAGGGGAAGGGGATTAGGAGATACAAACTACTATGTATAAAGTAAATAAGCAGCAAGGACATAATGTACAGCACAGGGAAATATAGACATTATCTTGTAATAACTTAGATGCAGTGTAATCTATAAAAATATTGAATCACTACGTTGTACACCTGAAACTAATACGATATTGTAAATCAACTGTACTTCAGTAAAAGAAAAGAAAGTCAAATATTAGAAAGAAATATACCTCAAGAAAGCTCCCCGAATTTGCAATCATTTTGTTCGCTTGTTTTATGTTTTTGAAATATAATTAACGTATAAAATTATATTAGTTTCAGGTGTACAACGTTCAATATTTGTATATATTGTCAAAGGATGACCACAATAAGTCCAGTTAACATCCATCACTACTGTAATTACAAGGTATTTTCTCTTGTGATGGGAACTTCGAAATTCTATTCCCTTAGCAACATTTAAATATAAAATAAAGTATTATTAACTACAGTCACCATGACTCTTTTATACTAGAAATTTATACCTTTTGTTCCCGTTCCCCCATTTTGCCCACCCCCACCTCTGGCAACCACCAACCTGTTCTGTGAATCTATGAGCTCAGGGTTTCTTTTTTGCTGTTATTCAACATATGAATGAGATCACATGGTATTTGTTTTTCTCTGTCTGACTCATTTCACTTAGCATTATGCCCCTGAGGCCCACTCGTGTTGTTGCAAATGGCAAGATTTAGGTTTTTTTTATACTTTTTGAGAAGACTGTGTATTCTGGTGCTTTTGAACGCAATGTTCTGTATTTGTCTAAGTCATGAGGTATAATATGTTGTCTAAGGCCAATGTTTCCTTATTGATTTTTTTATCTGGATGACCTATCCATTGAAGAAAGTAGGGTATTAAAGTCCCCAACTATTATTGTATTGCTATTTCTCCGTTTAGATTTGTTAACATCTGCTTTATAAATTTAGGTCCTCCTACGCTGGTGTCATAAATATTTACAAATGTTATATCCTCTTGTGGGATTGACCCTTTTGATAATGTAATGCCCTTCTTCTTCTCTTATTACAGTCTTTGTTTTAAAGTCTATTTTGTCTGATATAAGTATAGCTTCCCCAGATTTCTTTTGCTTTCCATTGGCATGGAATCTATTTTTCCATCCCCTCACTTTCAGTCTGTGTCCTTATATCTAAGTTTCTTGTAGGCAGCGTATAGATGGGTCTTATTTTTTTTGTCTATTCAGCCACTCTATGTCTTTTGATTAGAAAATTTAGTCCATTTATATTTAAAGTAATTATTGGTAAGTATGTATTTACTGCCATTTGTCAAGTGTTTTCTGAAAGTTTTATAATTCCACCGTTCCTTTCTTCTCCTCTTGCTCTCTTCATCTTTGATTTGATGACTTTCTGTAGCAGTATGCTTAGATTCCTTTCTCTTTATCTTATTTACTATAAATTTTTGCTTTGTGGTTACCATGAAGCTTGCATAAAACAACCTACAAGTCTCTTTTAAGTTGATAGTAACTTAAGTTTGATCACATCAAAAGCTCTATATTTTTATCCCCACAACCCAAGTTTTATTTTTGATATTACAATTTACATCTTTTTATTTTATGTATTATTTTACAAATTATTGTAGTTATTTACTGCTTTTGTCTTTTAATCTTCATACTAGCTTTGTAAGTGATTAATCCATCACCTTTACAACATTAGAATATTTGGAATTTTACTATATATTTACCTTTACCAATGAGACTTATACTTTCATATGTTTACCTTTTACTAATTATCCCTTTCATTACAGCTTCAAGAAGTTCCTTTAACATTTCTTGTAAGGTCTGTCTATCGGTGATGAACTCCTTTAACTTTTGCTTGTCTGGAAACCTCTTTATCGTTCCTTTGATTCTGAATGACAACTTTGCTGGGTAAAGTATCCTTGGTTGGCAGTTTTTTTTCTTTTTCTTTTAGCACTTTGAATATATTGTGGCACTGCCTTCTGGCCTGCAAAGTTTCTGTTGAAAATCTGCTGATAATCTTATGGGAGTTCCCATATATGTAACAAGTTGTTTTTCTCTTGCTACTTTTAAAATTCTCTCCTTGTCCTCAACTGTTGACACTTTAATTAGAATGTGCTTGATATGGATCTCTTTGGGTTCCTTTTATTTGGAACTTTCTGGGCTTTGTGGATCTGAATATCTGTTTAGGAAAGTTGACAGCCATTAACTCTTCAAGTCAGTTCTCTACCCATTTCTCTCTCCCTTCTCCTTCTGGGACTCCTATAATGTGAATGTTGGTCCACTTGATATTGTCCCATAAGTCCCTTTAAGCTATCTTCACTCTTTTTTATTCTTTTTTCTTTCTGCTGCTCTGATTATGTGAGGTCTACACTCTCTATCCTATCTTCAGGTTTGCTGATCCTTTCTTCTGCTTCCTCTGGTCTGCTGTTGAACCTCTCTATTATGTTTTTTTTTTTGCAGTTCAGTTATTGTATTCCTCAGCACTGTGACTTCTATTTGGTACTTTTTAATATTTTCTATCTCTCTGTCGAAATTTTCACTTTGTTCATCCATTCTTCTCCTGCCCAGTGAGCATCTTTATGACTGTTACTTTAAACTCTCCATCAGAAAAGTAGCTTATATCCTTTTCATTAAGGTCTTTTTCTGAGGTTTTGTCTTGTTGTTTTGTTTGGAAGATATTCCTCTGTTTCTTCCTTTTATTTGACTCTCTGTGTTGGTTTCTGTGCATTGGACAAAAAAGCCACCTCTCCTTGTCTTGAATGAGTGGACTTGTGTAGTAGATGAATCTTATTGTTCAACGCTGCCCTAGCCCTTGGTTGTTTCTCAAACCCTTGGCATTGTCCAATCTGCCTACTTTATTTTTAGTGGCTCCCAGTACTTAAGGGTGTGCCAAGACCTGTCCATGGCCCCAAGGGGAGGATCTCAGTCAGCACCTAAATTCAGAATGACTGGACTCCAGACCATCAGGCAACAGCTTTTAAAGTATGTAAACATAACTCTTTCCAAATTTACATTTTTATGTAATTAACAATCTTAATGGGGCTCCAAATTTCACCTGCAACTGGCAAAAGCTTTTTGTGTGTAGACTCATTATAAAGTAATAAGTTCATATATTACTTAGATGAACTAAGTTCATTTAGTTCTACAGACTAAAACGGGAGGAGACTGAACAGGCTATAATGTTACAATACCTTGTTATGGGACTGAAGTATCTGTATGATGACTCTGGTATTAGGGTAATAGTTCTTGATAGAGAGCACCCTACAAAAATAAAAAATATGCTCATTAGTGATGTGCCATATCCAATGTCTTTACGATATAATTCAATTCAAAGTTAAGTTGATGTGTGGGTAAGCACAGGAAAAGAGCACATTATAAAGTTCATTGTTATGATCTTCAATAGCACACACATGGAAGAGTGCTATGGTTTCAGTGACTCAGTAAATTAAATCTATGGAAAGGTAAGCTTTTGGTATTAAGAGTGGTCTTCTGGGAGCAATTCCTGAGGAGGAAATAATCAGTTTCATATATTTTAGTCTTCAAACTCAAACACATTAATTACAGAAAAAAACAGAGACTGAATTGCTATCTATAGCTCAAAGTAGCTAACAGACTGTCTAATCCAACTTTCTTATTTTACAAATTAAGAAACTAAGATCTATCTTGTATTTACTGTACGTTACAAGTTCTCAGCCTTCTCTTGCTTTTTGTAGAGTCACCTTCAGCTACGTGTATTTATTCTGCTCTGGGGGCCAACAGTTCATCTGGGTTAGGTACAATGGCATTGCCCTCACAATGACAGTTTGAATCTCTTACCACAAATTGAGTTCCTGCTCATAGATAGTTCACAGTTCAAGATGGTAACACTAATCCTAGCCATCTTGAAAATACTGCCAATAGTCAAAAGCACATCATACTGAACCATGCACAATCTTTCACTAGGACTACTGGAGAAAAACCCCAGTAAATAAAGTCTAAGAATAAGGTTCACAAACCACAAATGCCGTCTTTATTTCTGAGGGGCTGTTAGTCAGAATGGTGCTATCTGAACAGTTATCAGTTATTCGTATGCTTGCTTTTTAAATTTAGACAGCTATTATCCCTACGGAACTCCAGGAAAGTAAGTGGAGAAACACATTGACACACAGTAAACTCTATTTTGATTTCCTTTTTCATACATCTGCAGAGTCTCTGGGGCCAAAAAATAAGGCAGAAACCTGGAATATGATGAACCCTGTGCTGTGATACATGACATCTGTTTAGTCCTATGCATGGGGCTTTATTTTAAAAGAGGTAAAAATAAGATCAGCATTGGAGCATGTAAGACACAGTGCCAGCTTCTTACCTCATAATGTTTGAAGTGTCTTCAGCATGTGAATCACTGCACAGAGGGTTGGCTATAATCAGGCATGCTTCTGCAGAGTCCACCTATTCTTCAAGATTAAACAGCAGCCACCTTGTTAATTATATATGGGAAATGCTTACGTGTTCCCCTTTGGGGTTTTCTTATGGTTTCATCATACAATTTCCAAAAAGAAAGAGAGCACACTTGGGAGGGACTTGTGATAAGGATGTCTTTACATCAGAATCACAGTCCAGCAAATGCTGAAAGGGGCTGCATAGACGGACCAGAGTCTCCCAACACAGATGTAGATTGCTTTAAAATGGAACAAGTGCATAATGATATTTTTCCTATGATCCAGAAACGTCAATTTATGACTAGTGATGAGTAATAAGATCTTTTTAAGCAACTTCCTGTATAGTTATTAACCTTTCAGAATAGCAAAAAAATTACTGAAGTGGCTCTTATAACCCCAAGTTGCAGGAAAGAGAAAGATTATACTGTGTTTGTCAATTTTTGCTTCAATTCTTTGTGTTGACTCTATAGATCTCTGCTTTAAAAAACTGCACCTTTTGCTCCATATGATTGTGAGAAACCTAAAACATGAGAGGAAGTTGGCCTTCATCTTAAACGCAAGATGTCTAGAGGGTTGGCTGTTGCTCATCTCTTTTAGTCTCGGCCTAACTGGGATCTCTGCGATTTTCCTTCATGCCTTTCCTATCAGAGGGCATATCAGTGTGCTTAGGAGAAGCCGGTAAAAGCTGACAGACTCCTAGAAATCTGTCATCTGGTAAGAATCCCACTTGGATAGAAAGATCTAACACACTTCTGCTATCCACAACTTTTTCAGATGTCTTAGACTGATAACATAAAACTGTTCTAGATAGAGAATTTAGTGAAATTAAAAAATTTAAATATAAATGTAGGTAAATAGTGAGGTCTGCTTGGTATCTGTCAAGAAGGATTTGGAGGTCAATTACTAACATTTCTTTATGATCAGTTTTTAAAGTTGAAGAAGTTGTATTTCCCCCAATTCAAGAGTCTGGAGTAATCCTTTGGGAAGAGCAATACACACTATTGTCTTAATTGCTGCAGCTTAGGAAAACGACAAGGAGGAAAAGAACTAGATCTCACCGCAACTCGCCTCAGATCCTCCCACTTCAGTGCAGATCCAGAAACGAAAGTTGTATAGGCCATGTAGCACTTAAATATGGTTTCCAATTCCAAAGAAGGAGGAACCCTGGATAAAGAGCATAGTGCCAGGTATGGAAAAAGAAGATTGGCTTTGGTTTAGAGACTGTTACATTATTTAGTGCATTTAATAAAAACTCTAATCTTCTCTTGGAAAACATCCATCCTCCATTATTAATCCACGTGCTTAGGTGATGTGGACACCACTAGCCTAATTCCAGAAATGGGTCTGAAGCTCAGGGGCAATCAATCACAGAGACATGAAAAAATACAAATCAGATTAATGCAAAAAAAAGGGGGGAGGGAATTACTAAGAACAAAGAAGTTCAGGACCAATGAAAACATTTCAATTATTCAAAAAGACATAGCATTCTAAAACAACTATGAATTTAATAAAATAGCTTCTAAATATACAAAAAATTTTAACAAAATGAGAGAAATACATGAACCTGCCACTGTAATGACAGATTTCAAAGCATCTCTCTCAATTACTGACAGATCAAGGAGAAAAAATAATCGTTTGATATTTATAAATTCTGCAAACAATATTTAAGATATCTAATTTAAATTTTTTTCACCTTTATTGAGGCAAAATTGACAGTTAAAATCGTAAGATATTTAGTGTACAACATGATGATTTGATGTATGTATACATTGTGAAAGGATCCCTCCCATTATTTAATTAACACATCCATCACCTCACATATTTACCTTTTTGGGGGGTGATGACATTTAAATTCTACTCTCCTAGCAAATTTCAGTGATACAATACAGTGTTATCAACTATAGTCACCATGTTTTACGTTAGATCCTTAGACCTTATTCATCTTAAAACTGAAAGTCTGTACTATTTTTACCAACCTCTCCCTATTTCCCCCAATCCCCAGACCCTGGCAAACCATCTTTCCACTTTCTGTTTCTGTAAGTGTGGCTTTTTAAAAAAATTCCAGATATAAGTGACACCATGCATTTGTCTTTCTCTCTCTGGCTTATTTCACCAGCTTATAATGCCTGCCAGGTTCATCCATGTTGTTGCAAGTGACAGGACTTCCTTCCTTTTTAGGGTTGAATGATATTTCATATCATTCAAATATATATATATATATATATATATATATATATATATATATATATATATATATATATATATATATATATACATACACACACCACATCTTCTTTATTCATTCATCCATACATGGAAACTTAGGTTGTTTCCATATAATGGCTATTGTGAATAATTCTAATTTTCCTCAACAGCACACAAATATTTACCAAAATGATAATTTACTTGACCAATAAGGAAAGCCTCAACACACTGCCAAAAAAAAGCTGCTGTACATATAATGACCTCTGATCACAGTACAATTAAAGTAAAAGTTAATAACAAAAAAATTAAAAAATATTCATCATAGTTGGAAATTTTGAAAAACAGACTGCTAAAAATCTCATGAGCTATGAAGAAATTATAATGAAATTTATAAAATTCTTAGAAATTAATTATGTGAAAACACTAAATATCTAAGTCTTTGGATACAATAAAAGCCTGCTTTAGGGGAAAGTTACAGTTTGGGACATTAATATTGGAAGAAACCCAAGAAATAAGAAGAAAAGAGACAATAAACACAAGAGTGCAAACAATGAAATAGAAAAGAAAAATAAAAGAGAGAAGATGAACAAAGACAAAGGCTGGTTCTTTGAAATAAAAGTCACTCATATAATAGGCAAAGCTGTAGTAAAATTGATGGAGAAAAAGAGAAGACAAAAATGACTCATAATATTGAAAGAAGATAAAAATACCTACAGGCAAAGTAGAGATTAAAGATAATAATCAAAGAATACATCAACCAACCAAATGCGACAGCTTTTAAAACTCAGACAAGGGCTTCCCTGGTGGCGCAGTGGTTGGGAGTCCGCCTGCCGATGCGGGGGGCGCGGGTTCGTGCCCCGGTCCGGGAGGATCCCACGTGCCGCAGAGCGGCTGGGCCCGTGGGCCATGGCCGCTGAGCCTGTGCTCCGCAACGACAGTGAGAGGCCCGCGTACCGCAAAAAAAAAAAAAAAAACAGACAAAATAGACAAATTACTAAAAATAGATCTTACCAGAACTAACTCTAGAAGACTATTAAAGGAAATGAAGTTTAGTTTAAAATCTCTCAAAACTAAACAAAAACGAACAAAACACATACACAGACCCACACACTAAACACAATTTTTAAAACCACCAGTTCTAAATGGTTTAGCAGGCAACTTCTACCACACTTTAAAGCAACAAATAATCCCATTTTTATACAAAGTCTTTCAAACACCTTAAAAATAGAGAATGGTCCCCAACAAATACTACAAAGCCAAAATAACCATTATAGCAAAACTATTAATTTAATTCATCACATTAACAAATTAAAAATTACACAGCCACCTCAGATGCACAAAAAAAGTTGATTAAAATATCTTTTCACAGTTAAGAAATAAAACTCATGGTATATTAGGAAGAGAAAAGAATATCCTTAACCAAATAAAGAGTATCTTTAAAATAAAAAGGATGGCCTTAGTGGGAAAATATTAGAAAAGCTTTCTTTAAAATGAGAAATGAAGAAGAGAGACAACTATTGCTTTTTTCTCAACATTATATTGGATGTCTTCGCAAGAGCAATAAGAAAATAAAGATACACTGTACACATAAGGGTTAGAAAGGAAGAAATAAACTCTCTTTATCTGAACTAATATGATTATTTACATAGAAACCCCTAAACACTACAGAAAAATAAAGAGAGGCTAATTTAACAATATGGATGAATGGAAGATTAATACACAAAGGTCAACTCTGGTTTTTCATACCAAAAGCAAACAAGTAGAAAATACAGTAAGACATTATTTCAAATATATCAGAAAATATCAAGTACTTATAAATATATATGTCACATATATTTATTACATATATACATATGTAAAATTACGTAATATATAATAAACAGCAAGCCTGGGAAATTATACAATATTATTGAGACACTAAATGAGATCTAAATAAGTAGACAACCATAGTATAGTCAGAGTTAGAAAGAATTTGTAACACAAAGAATCAATTTTAAACCAAACTTTCAATTAGATTCCTCCCATCAATTTCCACAGGGTTTTTCATAGTTCGTGATAAAATGATTAAAAAATTTATATGAAAGATAAAGGGCCAAGAAGAGCTTGTCAACTATTGGAAAAAGAAGAACAAGGAGGGAAAACCTGCCCTAAGATGTATAAGGATTAATTATGAATCTTTAGCAATTAAAAAAGCATAGTATTAATGCAGTAAGAGATAAACTGATTAAAAAAAACACAGAATAGACCTATTTATACTGGTAGCATGTCAGATCACTGAGGGGAAAAGCGTTTATTCAATAACTAGCATTGACAAAATGGTTATCTATGGAAGAAGCTGAAGTTTTATTCATGCGTCACGCCATAAAAAAACAAATTGCAGTATAATTAGAGATTTAAACATCAACAAAAATTAAAAATTCTTAATAGGAAATGTAATTAAATATCTTTAAAATACTGGGATATGGAAAAATTCCTAAACAAACACCAAAAAAAATCATTAAATACAATTGAAATGATTGAAAATTTGAACTATAATAATATTAAAAACTTTTGAATATCAAAATACTTCTCATACTCAGTGAAAAGACAAGTTATAAACTGGAAAAATATAGTTACAATTCAGATCACTGATGAACAGTTAGCGTCAAGAATACATTAAGCACTCCTAGAAATTAAATAAGAAAAGCCCCACAAACAATCCAATAGAAAAACAGGTAAAATGCATGAGTAGGCTTTTCACGGAAAGAGGAAACATGTATGGCTAATAAACATGAAGAGAAACTCCATACTTAGTGATAAGAGGCTTAGAAATCAAAACCACGATGAGATTCCACTTTACACTGATTCCACTGCAAAGATTAACAAGTATGACCATGCCAGTTGTTAGAAAGAATGCAGATGTACAACTACACAAAGTCCCTTACCGATTGCTGATAAGCTTGAAAAATGGTGCAACCACTAGTAAAAAATGATACTATCTCTCAAAAATGAACATTCACATTCTTCACACCATTAAACCACCCTCCCCCCACACACACATACACAGACACTCTTGCACAGGTCCACTAAGAGCCATACATAAGCCATGTTAATAATAAACTTATTTCCAATAGAAAAATCTAGAAACAATGCAAATCACACCAAGAGTGGATAAATAAACTAAGGTTTACTCTGTCAATGAAATATCATATAACAGTAAACAATTAACTACAGCAACACTCAGAAAAATGAGTGTATCTTAGAAATATAAAATGAGGAAAATCTAAGTACCACAAGATTCCACTGGTGTGATCTTCCTTCTGTAAAGTTAAACACAGATAAACATTTTAAGACTGTACATAATTGCAATAAAACTATAGGAGAGATAAAGAATGATGATGATGTACAGAACAACTGAGAGCAGTATGAAATGTGGGTAGGATCATATAGTTAGATACGGGTTCTGTCCTAAATTTTGTCTTGATGGTGAGTTCATGTACTGGTACTTAGAGCATTATTAAAAACAGCTACTTACAAAAACAAACAACCAAAATGTGCTTATGTATAAGTCAAGTACAAAGGTTGTTGTAAGAATTACGATAAATCCAATTCTAATTTCCCAACACTAAAGAAGAAAACTAAATCTAGTTATGTCATCCCTCTGCTGAAAATCCTCCAAGAATTCAGGACTGACTCGGAGAAAAGGCAACTTCCTTAAAGCCAAATCCTTATAATAGACTATACAATACTTTTGTTATCTGGCCCACTATCAACTGCAATATTTGGAAATTCTCTGAATTTGTCAATCCTCTTGAGTAAAACTTCCCCTATTCCCTTAAAACATATGTGAACAAGTGAGAGCTTTGCATGTTTTCATATATTAAACATCACTAGAGCTGGGGCCTTTGTTTTCAGGCATAGTAAACTAGATAATTTCAGCCAACCTTCTACTAAGGATATATAAAAATGCTGGATGAAATATAAAAACATCTAATAAATCATGAAAGATATAACCAGGCCGTGAAGAATTTCCAGGCCAAAATCTAGAAGAAATCAAAGTCTTAGAGGTTAAGTCCAGTCCCCCCACCCCGCAAAGCATTTAGTAATTCAGAAGATACAGCTACCAAACTGAGCTAACATTCTGGTGATATCATAGGGTAAGGGGTCCAAAAACTTCCAGCTCCCCTGACACACAAAATGAAGACTTTAGTAACTTCTCCAAATTTTAACCTGGCATAACAAAGGTATGCAGGCATAGAAAAAGTGTAAAATTGAATAAATTAGTTTTCAGATGTACTTTCATTCTGAGTTTGTCACCTGGGTAGTACAGTGAACATCGAGCGTTGAATTTGGATTTACGTGGTCCTAAGGCACAAGTGCCCCATTGTACTTGGAAGAAGTAAATAAATATCCTCTCAGGGGGCTTCCCTAGTGGTGCAGTGGTTGAGAATCTGCCTGCCAATGCAGGGGACATGGGTTCGAGCCCTGGTCTGGGAAGATCCCACATGCCGTGGAGCAACTAGGCCCGTGAGCCACAATTACTGAGCCTGCACGTCTGGAGCCTGTGCTCCGCAACAAGAGAGGCCGCAATAGTGAGAGGCCTGCGCACCGCGATGAAGAGTGGCCCCCGCTTGCCACAACGGGGCAAGAGAAAGCCCTCGCACAGAAACAAAGACCCAACACAGCCATAAATAAATAAATAAAATTAAAAAATAAGTCCTCTCTGGAAGAATGTAATATTTTTCTAGGCAACAAGTTATTTCCATAAATATTTTTTAATAGAAGAATAAGCACATAATCTAAGACAAAAAAGCACACAAAGAAAAGAAAATACAATGTGTAACAACCAGTGGAAACAACAGACAAGAAAAACCAAGGACTTAAGACATTGAATTACTGGACACAAACTACAACACAATTATGTTTATTTTATTGAAATAAATAAAAGGTAACCTTGGAAACACAAGAAACTATGGAAACAGAATATTTGATAAAGAACCAAATATAAATTCTGGAACTGAAAAATACAATAACTCAAATTAAAAACTCAATGAATGAGTTTGTAAATAGATTAAACACAGATAAAGAGAGAAGTAGGAACCTGGAAGGTAGTTCAGAATAAAGTATCCAGAATGTAATACAGAGATACAAAAAAGAGGAGAAATACAAAACAGAGGGTAAGAAATATATTTGGCACAGTAAAAAAAGGACTAACATAATTGAATTCCCAGAAAAGGAGGAGAAAGAACATAGTGACAAGGGCAATATATGAAGAAATAATTGAGACTCTTCCAGAAATGGTGGAAAACACCAAGCCGGAGACTCAGGAAGACTCATGAATACTAAGCACAATAAATTATCAGAAATTCAAAACTACACACATCATAGTAAATGTATAACATACTCTCACATTAAGTACAACGCATAATTTTTTAAGAAGATAATTCATTAAAGAAGATAGTTTAACAGCCTTCTTAATAGCGACAACAAAAGCCAGAAATCAACAGAATAATACTTTCATGGTTCTTAAGGATAAAATGTGGCAGCTTAGAACTCTATATCCATAAAATTATCTTTCAAGAATAAAAAGAAAATAAAGATGTCTTTACATTAAAAAAAAAAGAGCTTGTCACTGGCAGATCTGCACTTAATTTAGGATAAAAATGGGCAAAAAGAAGCATAATAGAAAATAATAGGAAGAAGAATATGTATATATTAAATCGCCTTACTGTATACCAGAAACTAACATGACGTTGTAAATCAACTACATTCTAATTTAAAAAATGGGCAAGATAACAGCCATTTCATAAGAGGGAACCCAAATGACTTATATATATGAATATATGCTTGGCCTCATTACTAACCGGAAAAATTAGATCATAAACCACAATAAGACACACTGTCTTGCAAAACATTATCCCAAAGAATGGCTAAAACTAAAAAGACTGATGTTTCTAAGTGTTAGGTAGGATGGGAAGCTACATTTCCAAGCGGTAGTAAGGCTGTATATGGTGAAAGGAGCTCTCAGGGCTGCTGGTGGAAGTGCAGACCAGAAAAAAACATTTTGAATGACTGACAGTTCTGTTACAGGAAGATTTACTACCCTGCAATTTAATGCCTGGGGACCTGGGAACATATATAAGAATTTTCAAAGCAACATCCTTCATAATAGACAAAATTGAGGAGAAATGTCAACCAACAGTAGAATGGATTAAGAAAAATTGTGGTGTATTCATATAATGGAATGCTCTACTACACAGCAATGAAAATGAATAGGTACAGCTACATCCAGCTGCAACAACGATGAATCTTACAAACGCATTATTGAGGTAAATAAATTTATATTCCATTTATGTGAGTTTAAAAACAGGAAAAACTTAAATATTCTAAATAAACATAGGAGATAGGATAATTAATAAATGTAAGATATAAAGTCAAAATCATAATTATCTCTAGGGACGAAAGATTGGGTTATTATTGGGGAGGGTTTTCCTGGGGTGCTGGCAATAGAATATATCTTGATCTGGGTGGTAGTTACATGGGTGTTCACTTCATAGTAATTCATTTTAATGTGTATTGTAATTCTATGTAATTTTCTTTCTGAGTTATAATTTGGGATAAAGAGTTTTAAGCATGCTGCTTAATTATTACCTTGCTATTTTTAAAATAAATGTAAGTTCTAAGGTATTTTTTCTAAGCTCCAGTGACTCCTGTGCAACTCTTGGGAATTTTTCACTCAACTTTTGTTCTTGTGAGATTATTTAATGTTGAAAAAGTTAGAAAATATTTATTGCTATGCATGTGATATATCTACTGGAAAATATTTAATGATAGACATATAAAAAGGAGGCGATCATTAAGTACCAGAAAAAAATCTGAGGAAATGTACTGTTATCAAAGACCAACATTTATCAGCCATAATGATATAAACACTGTCGCTGTAATTACAAATTAGCAGATAACTACAATGGAACAACTGAAGAAGGGAAAGTGGTGCAGAGGGATGAATAATATACATCTGCAAAATATCAGGTGATGAATAAATACTGTGTACAACTGAGGAGTCAAAAGAGTGATAAAACAGATTTAAACTTAGAAGAAATAGTTATCTCTGAGCAGTAAGACTGGAAAAATAGGAAGGGGTTAAATATTTGGTGATAAGTATTTTGCGATTTGATGTGTAAGTTATGTTCCTATATTACTTTCTGGAATAGTACTATCTTCTGGATTCCTACACGGATCTGCCCCATCCCTCAACAACTGCTGAATTAGGTGACCCCTACATCAGCGGTCCCCAACCTTTTTGGCACCAGGGACCGGTTTCATGGAAGACAATTTTTCCATGGATGGGAGGTGAGGCGGTGGATGGTTCAGGCGGTAATGTGAGCGATGGGGAGCGGCAGATGAAGCTTCGCTCGCTCGCCTGCCACTCACCTCCTGCTGTGCGGCCCAGTTCCTAACAGGCTGCGGACAGGTGGGTTCAGGACCCCTGCCTTACATGTTATGACAACGTGCCTGTGTGTACATGATTTTCATTTATCCTGATCAGCATTATTGCACCTTTCCAATCTGAGAACTGATATCTTTTTTCAACTCTAGAAAGTTTTCATCTTTTCATTTGATTGTGAAAAACTGCACATATACAAAGTGTATAGGATGTATGCATTCAATATAAAGAATAATAAATCAATATTTATGTACCCACTCAGGCACAATAACAATACAAATTACTCAAGGAAATAAATATCTCATCATTATTCACTGTTGTATACTCTCTAAGCCTAGTTATCTGGTCTTCTGGATGTTTTGAGAGCTACAGAATATCAACTTTTTTTTCTGTTAATTTAGCCATAGTTAGTTTTTGTTGAATGCTACTAGTTATCCTGAATTATAGAAACATAAATTAATATTTTACCTTTATGACATTTTATAATATAATATCTTGGATATTGTTTTGCTTTAAATAATAAGTAACCAAAGAAAGAAAAGTGTCAATTTCTGTATCAGTTACCTAGGTTTGCACAAAATCTGGCACAATCTTTGTGGCTTAAAATAATGAGTTATTATTTCTTGAAATTCTTTGTTTTGACTGGGCTCAGCTGGGTGAGTCTTCTGCTCCATGCAGTTTTGTTGGAGACATGACTCTGTTTAGCTGAGAGCTCTAGTGGGCTAGAACCTCTGAGATGGCATCACTTACAGGTCTGTTGCCTCAGCTGGGCTTCTGGAGGAGCTGGCAGCTGGATGGGCCTCCTACCCCTGGAGGAGGAGGTGAACTTCTTACATAGTGGTCCAGGGTTTCAAGACACTGAGCGCAGAAGGTGATAGGCTCTTTATGGGTTGGTCCTTTAACTGGCTCAGTCATTTACACGTTTCATTGGTTAAAATGAGTCAAAAGGCCAGCCCAGATCAATAGAAGGGAAGCTAGAAGACTCCACATTTGATGGGAGGAGGAGAATATGTGTAAACATTTGGGAGGGGTTTCTGGTAGCCATCTTTTAAAAAACAATCTACCACAGTCTTCCCTCTGCTGAATTCTATTTCTCAAGTTAAGTCAAAGGCCAGCACAAGTTTATTGAGAGGAGCAGCATGAATGTACAGTAAGGAAAGGTAATGTGAACCTCTGCACCAAAGGAAAATCCACCACAATCACAGACTGTGATAATTGCTTTAAAGCAAATAAATGGAGTGATGAGACAGGAGGATTAGAAGACGTTAATTTAGATAAGTTGGCCAGGGAAGGACTCTGAGTGCTGGGAGATGAAAATAAATCAGTCACATAAAGCTGAAGAGCTTCTGAGCAGAAAGAACAGCTCAATAAAGTAGCCTTTACAGAAGTTCAGGAGAGACAAGATAGGAACTTTGAATACGGTTGTGAGAGTGGAGACAAAATGGTAGAATTAGGATTTATGTAGGAGATGCAATTGATGATGAACGTGTACACAGGATTTGAGGGAGACAGTAAAGTCAAAGACAACTCCTAGTTTTCTGTTTTAAGGAGCGGCATTGATGAGGTCCCACTTGCTGAGATAGGAAAAGCTGTTTCCTTTCCTTCTTGTTTTTTAATTTTAAATTTTTTAATTTGCCTTGTGAGATGGAAAAGTTGGACATTAAATCATGAGTTTACTTTTGAGAATGTTGAGTCTGAGGGGCCTTTGAAACACCGGGGTGGAAATACCCAGGGAGCAATTAGTTGTGTGACTATGAAGCCACAGAGAATGTCTAGTGGGGGACATCAATTTTGGAGTCTTCAGAGTATAGATGTAACTGACAGAATTCTAGATAGACACTTCCAACATTCTGTACCATTTAAGAAATTTCATTCATTAACTTGACGAATACCTACAATAACCTACATTAGTCTATGAAAATACATCAGCAGATAAAAGAAGTTACTTTCCACACATTCAATGACTTCCTCTTTGTCTCAGCTGGGTTACAATTATTAGCCTCTTATCACTGGTTTTAGCACTTTGGTTTTTTTTTTTTTTTTACTATTTTTTAAGTAAGGATTCAAGTAATACACAAATTATTGAAAAGACAGGCATGACAATGATCCTGAAGCAGAACTCTTGGCTGTCTGTCAACAGCACCATAAAGAAACTCAAAATGCTTACTGGTTATCTCACACCTGAGAGCCCAAGGTAACGGTGGGTTGAAGGTGTCAGATGTAAAGAGAGTACAGTGTTCAACTATGAAATGCGTGAAGGCCGAGGTGATCTGATAGGCAATCCTGGATAAAATCAGAATGTCATTTCATAGCTGGGTGACTTATTTAGTGAGTGATGTCTGGATAATGGATAGCCCATTTGGAAAAAAATAAAGAAGTTAGTTCCCTACACATTACACAAAGTCAATTCCAGAGAGCTTAAATATAAAACATTTCGATATGAAAAACTAAAAATGCTAGAGAGATAGTTACTTAATTCTAGGACAGAGGGGTCTAAGCATGTCAGAAAAGCAGAAAGCCAGAAGGAAAGAGTTGATGGATTAGAGTCCATGTAAACCGGATGCTTCTGTATTCGATGTACAACAAAAGCACGCATAAAAATTAAAAAGCAAAGGGAGAGGAAAAAACATTTACAGCATACGACACAAAGCAGCTAATATAAAATATAATGAGGCTTAAAAGTCAGCAAAGTAACAGAGGGCCCTCTTCACAGAAAAGAGGGTAAAAGAAATGAAGAGCCATTTCAAAACCCAAGAACCATCAAAACACACACAAACTGCTCAATCTCACTAGGAACCAAAATAGTAAAACAGAACAGTTAGAAACCAAGTTGCCTACTTAAAACTCTTTTTGTATTAAATAGGCATTTCCCAGTGTTTCACTGGGAAAAACACCTGGCAAGATATATTTTCAGAGGTTAACTCTGGTCACGAACTGCTCTTTCCTTGCTTATTGCTTACTATTATTTCCAAATTTTAAAAATTAATAACGCAAGGGCAATTTTCTTCCATTACAAATATTCACACATACTTCAAGTATTCCCTGCCCGCGGGTCACATAGATACACTTACTCTCCCAGGAAAACAATCTCAGTATTGATCTCCCCTGCCTTATGGCGGAGGAAATTCCTCAGGAAAGCCGTCACACTGTCCACAGTGATGTTTCCACAGACCACAATGAACCTAGAAAGTGAAAACATGGGAGGTGGTTCATCCCAGGAACAGAAGTATCTTCCTGTCTAGATTTAGAGATGGACAATTAGCTTAAACTTAGTTTGAAATAAAAGTTGGTATTTGATACCTCATTGTAGTTTTGATTTGCATTTCTCGAATGATTAGTGATGTTGAGCATTTTTTCATGTGTTTGTTGGCAATCTGTATCGTCTTTGGAGAAATGTCTATTTAGGTCTTCTGCCCACTTTTGGATTGGGTTGTTTGTGTTTTTGATATCGAGCTGCATGAGCTGCTTGTATATTTTGGAGATTAATCCTTTGTCAGTTGCTTCGTTTGCAAATATTTTCTCCCATTCTGAGGGTTGTCTTTTCGTCTTGTTTACGGTTTCCTTTGCTGTGCAAAAGCTTTTAAGTTTCATTAGGTCCCATTTGTTTATTTTTGTTTTTATTTCCATTTCTCTAGGAAGTGGGTCAAAAGGGATCTTGCTGTGATTTATGTCATAGAGTGTTCTGCCTATGTTTTCCTCTAAGAGTTTTATACTGTCTGGCCTTACATTTAGGTCTTTAATCCATTTTGAGTTTACTTTTGTGTATCGTGTTAGGAAGTGTGTAAGTCAGAAAGAGAAAAACAAATACTGTATGCTAACACATATATATGGAATCTAAAAAAGGACAGGAATAAAGATGCTGATGTAGAGAATGGATTTGAGGACATGGGGAGGGGGAGGGGTAAGCTGAGACGAAGTGAGAGAGTGGCATGGACATATATACACTACCAAATGTAAAATAGCTAGCTAGTGGGAAGCAGCTGCATAGCACAGGGAGATCAGCTCAGTACTTTGCAACGACCTAGAGGGGTGGGATAAGGAGGCTGGGAGGGAGACGCAAGAGAGAGGGGATATAGGGATATATGTATGCATATAGCTGATTCACTTTGTTATACAGCAGAAACTAACACAACATTGTAAAGCAATTATACTCCCATAAAGATGTTAAGAAAAAAAAGTTCCACCTAGATTTTAAACTTAGAAACACCAAGGACTGCATCTCCAGTACACAAAAGGAGCATAAGATTTCTGTAGGGAATGATTCCACACATTTGAATTACACATAGCTTTTCAGGCATTTAAGGATAACTATCGTAACTGCTAGATTTTTCTCGGTTATTTATAATTTATAATGGAGTTGCACGTGTGTTAATTTCACTTGATTTGCCACTTGACTCCTGATTGGCTGGTGTCATCTTTTTTCAGAGGAACGACTGAGCTCGGAATGGCTCACTGATTTTCCTATAGTCAAATACTATGGCTGAGGCAGCCCCAGAATCTAGGCTATTTTGGTTTATCTTCTGCATCTAAAATTATCTAGTGCTCACAAAAAAAGTGAGTCCAATGGAGAGACATCTAGCACAGGTCCACAAACCTATGCATGTAACTTCTATGGTGAAAAACAGCCGTCAATTTCCTTAGGCTTCATATACATAAAGAAGCTATTTTCCTCCCATTAGTCATGTAAGAAAACGGAAAGCGTAATTTTAGCCTAAGTTAAACTTATATTTTCCAGACCTTATTGGCCTATTTAGCATGTGTGAGATGAACTGGGTTAGACTTTGGCTTATCTAGCTTATTTCACTGTTTTCAATATTTGTTTTTCATTCATTTCATTTTGTTGCCTTCCTCTTCATACGCCTGGATCAATGTTGGTTTTTATCCAACTGTGTTAAGACATCACTCCAAAGGAGTTTATCTCCACTGCGCCTCTTTCCTCTACAGCAGGTAAGAGACTAAATAAAAAAGCATCGCTTTGAATTTGAGATTTCCAATTCCTTATCTTCTCCTTAGGTATGAAAAATCATAATGGCAATGGAGGTAACATATATCCACAGAGAAGTAGAGTAAAAACAACTCCAAATCCACTTCGCTCCTGGGAACGAACAGCTGTGGCATGGACAAAACAGGTGATCTGTGAAGGACTGGAGGACAGGCTGAAACCCCTCCTCACTCTAGCAGACCTCTTCCCATGGATGAGCTTTAGGGGAGTTTGGGCTAAGACAACGGAATTGAATTATTTTAAATTCGAACTGTGACTCTAATTGGATCCTAATGTAAAGTTAGCCATGAGTCAACCACATGGTTCAAATGAGTAAGACAATCAGGAATGGATAGAAGAGAACAGTCTGAGATAAGGAATGGACAAATATTGGCACAATCAGCATGTGACACCGAATGACAACATATCTGTCATTCTAGTTTATTTAATCCTCTTATGAGCATCTAGAGGGTAGTGCGTATCAGGTAGCAAACATCTTCTCATGGTTTTTATTCCAGCCCTCTTCAGTGAATGAGGACCTTGCCAACTTATCTACCTAGGCCAGGCAATCGTGTTTCAAAAGGGAGAGTGACTTCGTAGAATACCTCAAACTGTAGAAATTATACTTGAAAGCTACTTACTTCTTTCCTTTGACCACTTCATAGGAACTGGTGTATTTCCTCTTGTTACCAAAAAGTTCCACCATTTCAGGGATGCAGTTCGCAAACAGAACCTAAAATGATTGGCAAATAAAACCTGAGGTCTCACTACTTCCAAGGATACTTCAAAATTCCAAGATTACAGAGGAGAAAGCAGGTACGTAAAACTTTCTCTCTTCTAAGAAGGGCATGACTGGGAACTGTGCTTTTAAAGGGAGACCAGTTTTCTTCCTTACTTCAGCCTTTGGATTTGGTTAAAATTTAATAAAATGCTTTTCATCCTTCAAAAAGATGAAAGCAAAGACAAGCAGTAAGGCAACCTCCCCACCCATTTTTTCCTGTCATCACTTCTAACTGCCCTTCTGACTCTTTCACTTGATACTATTTGGGGCTTGGGGAAAAAATAAAGCATATGGGACAGAGTAGGGTTAAGGGAAAATGACAGAAATGAGGGGATGTAACAATGATGTGGACAGGGGGATATCAGAAAGGTAGAGTGGAGAACTCGGAGATGGTTATTAAGGAATTGCCATTAAAGTCACTAAAAGAAAAGGAGGCTTCCTTTGTCCTTAACACACTCCTGAACCAAGCACAGATGTTCACTTATCTGTAGTAAAATGCTGGTTTAGAGAGAGCTTACTCATTTGGGCTGGAAAGAACACAACTTCCTGCAGATCAAATCTCAAATCCCCTTCCTCTTTGGAAGAAAGACTATAATCCGATGGGCAAAAGATGAAGGAAGATGCGGTTGCTCAAATCAATGCAGAGGCTAATTAGGAACGTCTGCTCTCCTTTGTCTACCACCCTCATCCCTGGCAATCGAACAATTACGTCATGTGCTCCAGGGGATGCAGTTTGGAAAATATGGGATTCACATATCTCTTCATTTTCATTTGATACCTGCTCTGAATAATGCAACACTCACTCTCAAACCTATATCACTTTGTTTCTCACCATTAACCAAATGTTTTTCGTTTATGTAGCTATATTCAAAAGACATAAAAATATTCTTTACCAAACTCCCCAGGGTGAAGAACATGATGAAGGTCCGTCCTAGGGATGTCTTGGCTACCACATCTCCAAAGCCGACAGTCGACGTCGTT
Organism: Leucopleurus acutus; assembly: GCF_964270905.1. Classification (NCBI taxonomy): domain Eukaryota; kingdom Metazoa; phylum Chordata; class Mammalia; order Artiodactyla; family Delphinidae; genus Leucopleurus; species Leucopleurus acutus. The sequence goes on along the minus strand of NC_139163.1, from coordinate 28,431,251 downwards.
GCCATGACCAGGTAAATGGACTCAAAATATGAAATATTCTGTGAATTTCTACCTTTGAGCCAGGGATCACCAGAATTTTCCACCTGTCCAAAGAGAGAAGACTTAGGAAAGGTCTCTGAATGGAATCCAAGGACAAGTTTATAAAGAATAAGCACAACTTCCGATTCGTTTCATTTAATTCAATCCAAATGAAAGAGTAAATGATTCCCAGGTCGCTGTGAAGGGTTTGCAAATTGTGGGTAGTAATTGTGAAGTCTTGTTTCCCTTCATGGTGATTACTGCTCAAATCTGAGGGGTGTGTAGCTTGAGCCCACAATGGAGGTGCTCAGTGCGGGGAATGGCTGACAACATCTCTTTTCCTGTGGGCACATCCTCCCATCCCGGAGCCACGGGATTCAGAGGCTGTCACCTCTGAATTATTATTCACCCTCATTTTACATCACATCAGGATCATCATGAAGGAAAGCAGCACTTAAATGGGCACTTGATCTCAGTGAGCTTAAGCGCATGAACGCTGGAGTCTCAGGAAGAGCAAACAAGCTTTCCAGATTACTTTCCTCCCTCCCTGCAAAAATCTTTTCAGTGATAAAAAGGAAACTCTGAAATAAGCTACAAGGATATACTGTACAATATGGGAAATATAGCCTATATTTTATAGTAACTATAAACAGAGTATAACCTTTAAAAATTGTGAATCACTATATTGTACACCTGTAACATATAATATTGTACATAAACTATACTTCAATTAAAAAAAAAAGACAAACTCTGGAAAAATCTTCCTCTGATTTTCCCCCTAAGTCTTAACATTTTAAGAAACCTAGGTTTATCCGATTTTTTTTTTTTTACCTTAAACAAAAAGAGTAACTTAGGCAATGGCATTACACTTTATAGAATATAAATATAAATTTATACATATATATCATTTGTTATGATATATAACAAACATTAATTATATAGAATATATACAAAATTTCCGCTATGTTTCTGTTTTTAGACATTTTTCCCAAAATAGTACTTATTTCCTAGATGTTTTCCGTTTCCATTTTTCCACGAGACGGTAAATGCTAGCGATGGCTGGGGAAAGCAGGTTTTTTGTTTTGTTGCTAAGAACCAGAATGAAAACTAGAAATAATGTACTTTGCTGAAGTATCCGATCACTTTTTTAAAGTGGTGTGCCAACTGCTGCCTCCTTCTTAAGTTGGATGAGTAGGTTAAGAGTGTGGGCTCCTCTAATACTCCACTCCCAGATAAGGAGATTGCATGTCTATACTTAACTCTCAGGGCTGGTAGTAGATTTGGTTGCAAAGTCTACTAATCAGCTTCCACAGATGTGGAGCCTTTACTGCTTTCTAAAACTACTGTACTGTAAGAAAACCAAGTTTAAATCACACAGATAAAACTCCTAGAGGAAAACATAGGCAGAATACGCTTTGACATAAATCGAAGCAATAGTTTTTTGGATCTGTCTCCTAAAGCAAAGGAAATAAAAATAAACAAATGGGACCTAATGAAACTTAAAAGCTTTTGCACCGTGAAGGAGACCATCTACAAAATGAAAAGACAACTTGCTGAATGGGAGAAAATATTTGCAAATGATATGACCGAGAAGGGGTCAATATCCAAAATATATAAACAGTTCCTATGACTCAACATCAAAAAAACAATTAAAAAATGGGCCAAAGACCTGAATAGACATTTTTCCAAAGAGGATATGCAGATGGCCAACAGGCACATTAAAAGATGCTCAACATCATTAATCATGTTGCAAATCAAATGCAAATCCTAATCACAATGAGATGTCATCTCACACCTGTCAGAACAGCCATCATCAAAAAGAACACAAACGACAAGTGTTGGTGAGGATGTGGAGAAAATGGAATCCTCCTACACTGTTGGTGAGAATGTAAATTGGTGCTGCCACTGTAGAAAACAGTATGGAGGTTCCTCAAAAAATTAAAAATAGAACAACTATATGACCCAGCAATTCCACTCCTGGGTATATATCTGGAAAAAAAAACCCTAAAAACACTAATTCAAAAAGATACATGCAACCCAATGTTCACAGCAGCATTATTTACAATTGCCAAGATAGGGAAGCAACCTAAGTATGCAACAACAGATGAACGGAAAAAGATGTGGTATATATATATACAATGAAATACTACTCAGCCATAAAAAAGAATGACATTCTGCCATTTGCAGCAACATGGATGGACTCAGATGGTATTATGCTAAGTGAAATGAGTCAGACAGAGAAAGATAAATACTGAATGATACCATATGTGGAATCTAAAAAATTCAACAAACTAATGAATATAACAATGAATGAACAGATTCACAGATATAGAGAACAAGCTAGTGGTTACCAGTGGGGAGAGGGAAGTGGGGAGGGGCAATATAGGGGTAAGGGAGTAAGAGGTACAAACTATTAGGTATAACATAAGCTACAAGGATATATTGTACAACATGGGGAATACAGCCAATATTTTATAATAACTATAAATGGAGTGTAACCTTTAAAAACTGTGAATCACGATACTGTACACTGTAACCTATAATACTGTACAGCAACTATACTTCAATTTTAAAAATCATATATATGATATATATACTCTAATATATATGTATATACATATGTGTGTATGCATATATTTTCTCCAGGAGTTGAAGTGTTGCTTGGGACAGTTTGCTTTAAGCTAAAACCCCATAGTGTCTTGTAACCATCTTAGCACAGGGCTTCCATCATACCCTTGTACAACATGTTTTACAAACTGAAACTAAACTTATTTCAACCTAGAAATCTCCTTCACAGTAAGTCAAAAAACCCTTTCCCATTTAACTCACCCTCTTTGGAAGTACTGCTTTAGTGCTTCAAACCCCTCCCCACTCCCATAGAGGTTCCTCATTGGAACCTCTATGTCACTCCTGCTGGTCTACTTGGCCACCCTGCTCTTGCCCTGGACCATGTTAGCATCGACCCTCAGCCCCAGATGGGAAATAACTTAAAGATGAAAGATTATGGGCCAACGTGGCTATATTGAATTGTTACCTATTTTTAATGTCACATTTCAAAACTGAAACTTTACACTTTTAAACCTTATGTTTCAACTGTAGGTGAGCTGTGCTGTGGAGGTGGAGGACATGAGGACACTCTCCCATCCGTGCCTACCTCTCCATTATTTGTATTGGTTTTATTATTTTTACATGGTACATGTGTGTTCTAGTCTGTACCCACAATTCCCTTGGCCGTGTCTTTGTTCTATTTTCAATCCAGTCAGTAATCACCATCACTCCTTTTTATCATGGTTTCCTCATTCTTGAGGTCTTGGTTTTGACCCGTCTTCTATGTGGCTGGATTTTATCATCAAGGTCATTTTTAAAAGGGACTCATGATGCTCTTCTCTCTTCCATGTGCTTAAAATGACAGATGGGCTACACTCGCACACAACCTTGGCAGACACTGCTCTGTCACCTTCCTGCACTGACTGATGCTGGCAAGATATCTGAGGCTAGTTTCATTTCCCCCCTAATATAGACCTTTCTTTGTTCTGCTTAGATTCTCTCCTTACCCTTAAAGATTGGTAATTGTTCCAAACTATGGTTGGACTCATTTAGGGTTATTTCTCCTGGGATACTGTATACCCTCTAAACTACAGATTCAATACTTTATATTCAAACATTTTTCTGATACCGTATTTGTGTCCCCTTCTTCAGGAGCATGAATTTTACAGTGCGTTAAATCAACATGACCCATCTTTCATGTTTTTTCTCCATGTCATTTAAGTATCTTTGTCCTGTTCCATGGCATGATTTTGCCTCAATCCTGTCCGCCATGTTTCTGAGCATATTTCTGTCACACTTAGTACATTTGTGTCCCCTCTAATGTGGTTTTTGGCTCTGTAAAACGTTTTTCTTCTTTTTCTCTGGTATCTTTGGGCCATTTACCAACTCCTGCTACGGTTTAGTAATCTTTTATTTAAAACCTTAAGTATTTTGTTTGAAGTATCATTTTCAGTTTTTTAAAGCCTTGTATAAAAAGGGCTTTTCCTTAACATTTCCTTTGTTCCCTTGGGCAAATTATCATGTTATTGTTGCTCTGACAGCCCTTATGTGATGTAATTGTTATGCTGATGTCTCTGCTTTCCAACACACTCCCTGTTCTGGGCAGAATTTTAGCATAGGCACCATGTTGGTTCCTTTCTGGTGGACACTCACCCTCCAATGGTATCAACTCTTTTTTTTTTGCAGTACGCAGACCTCTCACTGTTGTGGCCTCTCCCGTTGCGGAGCACAGGCTCCAGACGTGCAGGCTCAGCGGCCATGGCTCACGGGTCCAGCCGCTCTGTGGCATGTGGGATCTTCCCGGACCAGGGCACGAACCCGTGTCCCCTGCATTGGCAGGTGGACTCTCAACCACTGCGCCACCAGGGAAGCCCGGTATCAACTTTTAGCTGAAGGACGGTGTAAGTACGGGAAGGAATGACTTGGGACCGTTGGAACAATCATAGCTTTTATTTCGGTTTGTCATTTCAAATATCCTCTGAACAAAATCTACTAATTTTTTGCTCTGGGTTACAGCTTTTCTAGGTTTTTCACATTTCAGATGTTGGTGTGACCCACAGTAGATGGCCCTGAGTCCAAAACCATCAGGTGGCTTCTCCCTCTTTCTCTGCATGCATCCTCACTGGAGGTCTCCTCCCCAGGGTGACTGGACGTCCCACAGGAGCACATGTTCACGTGCTTAGAAGGGCCTGAGACCGTGTTCAAACCAGAAGCCTGTGAGATTTACAGGGAGCAGCTACTCTTCAGCTAGGGCTGTTGGTGACCTTGGGAGAGTGGGTTGCCAGAATCTTGTGTTTTTGCAAAGAATCCAGAAATCCAGGTTTTTTAATATGAGCTCTCTGAAAAAACTTATCAACCAATACAAAAATAGCAAACAGATAATACAAACATCTTAGGTCCAATAAAATATGCCTGTAGGCCCCATTCAGCCTGAGAGCCCCTCATTGGATCCTCTATTAAAGGAAAAAAAATCGCCCAAAAACCTGTTACCATGGTTTCTCCTTTAGCATCCTTTTGCCTACCGTTCTGTGATGGCCAACAGGTCTCTAAGGGAACACTGGTGACTGCTTCTCCCAGTATAGACCCATGCCCCTTCGGCTAAACCTCCAGATGCAGGGATCTACCTTTACTGCTGTGATACTTCTTCTCCAGAAAATCTGTCTCCTGCTTGCATGATGAGGAAGGATGTGGCTGGTTTCAGATTTCTTTTTTTTTTTTAATTGAAGTATAGTTGATTTACAATATTGTGTTAGTTTCAGGTGTACAGCATAGTGATTCAGTAATTTTTCCTGATTATTTTCCATTATAGGTTATTATAACATATTGAATATAATTCCCTGTGCTATAAAGTAAATCCTTGTTGCTTACCTATTTTATGCATAGTAGTATCTGTTTCTTGAAACACCAAACAAATTTGGTGTTTGACACTTTTCTTGATGAACTGAACATGGTTAAGTTTCTTTCTTTAACTTTTTTTTTTCCTTTTCCTTGTGATTTTTAAATTAATTTTGAGAGAAGGGCTCAAGTGGAAAAGACTTCTGCTCTATTTTTTTGTTCGGTTTTGCTTTTCTCAAAGGCCTTTGCAGGCTTTTAACGTGACACTTCAATTTCTACATTTTCTAATGATTTCTCTTCAACTTTCCTGGAGCAATAAAGTCCAGGAGTTTCTTTCCTATTGTTGAAGACCATTTACTATGTTGCTGATTATATGGCATGAGAACTAACCTTTCTTGTAGGCGAAGGAGGCAGCTATGTATACAGATTGATTCCAGGAGAACCAAGAAAGTCCTCAAACTCCCTTTTGCAACTCAGCAACTGTTCCCTCACCCAACTCTCCAGCTTTTGTAAGTACAAAATTCTCGTACTGGCTTCATTTCTCTGACCCTTTATTGTTTTTCAAATTGCTGGAACCCCTATGATGATACAGTGATAAACTTTAGGGCTTCCCTGGTGGCGCAGTGGTTGAGAGTCCACCTGCCGACGCAGGGGACACGGGTTCGTGCCCCGGTCCGGGAAGATCCCACATGCCGCAGAGCGGCTGGGCCCGTAAGCCATGGCCGCTGAGCCTGCGCGTCTGGAGCCTGTGCTCCACAACGGGAGAGGCCACAACAGTGAGAGGTCTGCGTACCGCAAAAAAACAAAACAAAACAAAACAAAACAAAAACTTTACCTATTGCTTATACCTTAGAAGAGTAAACTTACTAAACCCTTTCCTAAGAGCAGGTTTTGAAAGTTGGAAGAAGGAACATCGATACCGTGAGTGTAGAAGATACATATTTGTCAGAAGTATGGGGTGGAGAAAACCCATCCAAAGGAGGTGAAAAGATAAACCTCATACTGATTATAGTGATGGAGACAGGAGCTCAGAAGGTTCGCCTGCATTTTTCAAATAAAAGACATTCATGCTCACTTGCACATCAAGGAGTTGGATGAGATACTCACCAGGTGAATGAATCCTGCAGCAGTGAACAAGGTGCTCAGAACGATGGATAACAGCTTGGAAAACTTCACTGAATTGCTAGGGGAAGAAAGACAAAGAGCTGCTGGGTTCTGACAGGTTCCTGAACAACACAAATGCCTCATCCTCTAAACTCTCGCTCCTCAAAGTGTGGGACACGGACCAGGAACAATGCTACACTTCCCTGGAAGCATACTGGAAATGCAGCATCCCACGCCCTGCCGTGACCTACTGATCTGCATTGTTACAGGATCCCCTGCTTGCTTCGTATACATATTAAAATTGGAGATGCACAACTCTCAGGCACACCCCGTCACACACACATGTTCAAAAAGCTTAGGTTCTGATGATCTCCACTAGCCTAATATTATACTGAAAAAAGGCAGTGTCCCAAGGATCCAGAGAGTGGGCTTGCAAAATGAAATTCTGAGTAGGTCACAGAAATGTAGTTCCATATTGCTAAACTCACCCCGGGATCTTTGAATGAAGAGGATCAAACAAGCGCCTGTCTCCTAAGGAAAGCCCTAGAGTTTAGCTGAAATCTCTGTGCTTCTCAGCAAGGCTACTGACCACACAAGAACAGCCCTTTCCGAGCGCAAATGCTCCATAAAGCATCGACCCTTAGCAGTGAGACCCAGCTGGCCGGTACTATCTGATGCTTCTAGTGAGAATGCAGAGGCATGGAGATCGTGAGTGGGTAACGTTAGACCAAATTGCCTAAAACTTTAACAGGACTTCTGCTTAAGGGTAGTTTGGAATTTTTTTTAACTGTAATTTTATTTTTTTGGAGATGTTTAGGTAGCTCTATTTCTGTAAGCAAGAGCTCACTGCTGCTGCTGGGCAGCTCTCAGGCTTGGAGGAATTGTCTTACATTCCTAGACAGCAGAGGATCGATTCACGACAACAAATGTATAGAATCAAAGTGTCTGATTTCTTCAGTGATCCATTGATTATTTAGTAACATACTGTTTAACCTTCATGTGTTTGTTTTTTTACAGTTTTTCTTCCTATAATTGATTTCTAATCTCATAGTGTTGTAGTCAGAAAAGATGCTTGATAGGATTTGAATTATCTTATATTCACCGAGGCTTGATTTGCAACCCAAGATGTGATCTATCCTGGAGAAAGTTCTGTGTGCACTTGAGAAAGAAAGTGTATTCTGCTGCCTTCAGATGGAATGTCCTATAAATATCAATTAAGTCTACCTGGTCTAATGTGTCATTTAAAGCTTGCGTTTCCTTATTCTCTGTCAGGACGATCTGTCCCCCACTATTATTGTGTTACTGTCGATTTCCCCTTTTATGGACGTTAGCATTTGCCTTATGTATTGAGGTGCACCTATGTTGGGTGCACAAATATTTACAATTGTTATAGCTTCTTCTTGGATTGATCCCTTGGTCATTATGTTGTGTCCTTCCTTATCTCTTGTAACAGTCTTTATAAAGTCTATTTTGTCTGAATTGCTTTGATTAAAAAAAATTTTTTTTCGGTGGGGGGGGGAATTAAAACCTAAATGGACTGACACATTGTAGGTCCAAGAAACAGAGAAGAAACAAACTCCTCAAGATGATTGCAAACTTTCCAGCCTGTGTGTGAGGTTAATGCAGTGAGAGAAAAGTAAGCGGATGGTATCTTGGAAAGTAAGGGATTTTGTGACTTTTGCACTGAAGTTTCTGATGGGAAATGAGCTGAGTTGAAGGTTCAGTTAACATTTGAATTTCCTAATCCGAATGAGTGAGTACATAGTACTTGAGGCAGGGCTGGCATTTACCTGGTCCTGATGGCTCTCAGAATTTGCAAGATTTGAGGGAGTTCCAGCAGCCGCAATGCTCTTAAGAACCTTAAACCTACAAAGCAATCAAAAAAAGAAAGCTGCTGAAAGATGAGGGTCACTGAGAGAGCAGTCTGAATTATACCACACCTGGGACTGCTCACGTTCTTTCTTTCCCTGAAATGCTCAAATATAGTATCTTACAACGTCATCAGTTTAAGACCTGAGCACTGGTTCAAATTCTGGTTCACTTAATGGCTGTTGTAATCTAAAGCAACGCCCTTAGCTTCTCCAGTTCCTCATCTGTAAAATGGGAATTGTAATGATACCTACCTCGAAGGGTTGCTGAGTAGTAGTATTATTACAAAGTATGCAATAAGCACAACTCATGTTTTACTCTATTTGACTCTTCTTTAGAATGGAGAGCAAGTGACCCATAAACCACTTCAACTCCTGACTATAGAGTCTCTGTGATACGCTCCCCAGGGTTTGTATGTTGCTTGCCTTTATGTAGTTTGATAGTAACACTAGTAAAAAATATTTTGTAGATAATAAATAATAGTATAAGATTACATAAAAACTGACAAAAGCCACAGAATGCCCACGTACTGGCAATACATCCACCTTAAAGACAAAGTAACTAATTAAAAAAATCTCTAACAGGTCACCGCATGTCTGGATATGATGACTTATACTTTTTAAAGACCACGGGAGGCTTTTCACTTTTCCCAGTCATGTGGGATCTCAGCACAAAGGTGCCACAGGGGGCTAGGATGTTGGCACCCTGCCCTCAGGTGTGGATAATCCATAAACAATAAACCACCCTGTACACCTACTGGCATCAGGCCCATCGCCAGGGACTGGGGTAAAAAAAAGAATGGGTTCTGAAAATGTATTACAAAACCATACGATCATGGGGAGGAAGTTTTTTTAAACGCCATTTAGGCTTTAAAGGAAAATGAAAGGATACTTACAGATGAGTGCTGAGGGGTTGTCCCTGAGATTGCTTCTGATTCCCACAACTCACCTACCTAGCCAGTTACTCTTCAAATAATAAGAAATAAAGGTTGGTGGAATGGTAAAGATGTCTACAATCGAATTCATCTCCAACCAGAACTTGACCTTGTCGTCAGCTGCCAAAAACTATGAAATGAAAACAGAAGAGACCCCAGATTCTGTCACCCTCAAAAATTCTACAGTGAACACAAGAGTGGCTTTTTCCAGGTACACTTCATCCACCAACTGAAGCTCTGACCGCATTCTATTACATACATACAATGTATACATACATACACCCATATATATTATATAGCTATATAAGTAAATACTCATTTATATATATAAATATATACATCTATATAAAAATAAATAAATAAATAAATAAATAAATAAATAAATAAATATATATATATACACACACACACACACACACACACACACACACATACACCTATATATTCATATAGATAAAGAGATTGTACTTTAGGGGGTATTCAATGAATGAACGTGAATCCACCTTACTTACCAGATCTTAACTCTCCTACTTCAGAATAATCACTTTGACCTTCCTACTGCTCCTAGAGCTTCCTGATATATATATAATTATATAGGTAAAACCCCCTATTTGTGAGCAATGAAGATACAAGATTTAGGATGGTCTTCAATGGAAAAGGTCTAGAAGCTTGGTTGGCCAAGGCTTGTGTTCATGAGCTTCCCTATTTGGAATAAGAAAGCAGGTGCTTCCAGAAGGGAGGGGCTGCTGTAAAAATAAGACTGTGATGGCCAGTGTGGTTGAAATAAGTTTGAAGGAAGGTCACAGAAATACATACATACCATACCTTTCATACGCACATACACATTATATATACACTTACGTGTGCATATATATACCTCTGTGTGTGTATATGTTTGTGTGTGTACGTGTGTATATATAGGTGTATATATGTGTATATATACGTGTGTATATATACGTTTGTGTATGTGTGTATATGTGTGTGCATATATGTGTGTGCATATATGTGTGCGTGTGTATATGTGTGTATATATACGTGTGTGTATATATGTGTGTGTGTATGTGTATATGGGTACATATGTGAGTGTATATATGTGTGTGTATATATGTATATATGTGTGTATATATATGTGCATGTGTGTATATGTGTGTGTATATGTCTGCATATATATGTGTGTATATATTTGTGTGTGTATATGTGTGTATATGTGTGTCTGTGTGTATATATGGGTATGTATGTGTGTATATGTGTGCATATATGTGTGTATATGTGTGTGTACATGTCTGTCTGTGTATGTCTGTGTGTATATATATGTGTGTGTGTATGTGTGTATGTGTATATCTCACAAACATGAGATAGATAAATCTAGAATCTAGATCTAGGGTGGGCCCTCAAAAAGTGCTTGTGGAATGAGAGAACTACTGAATACATGAATGCAACAAAATTAAAGACACAAGAGTATTTTATAGATTTATACGGCACATATGCCATCAGTGGAGCCGATGACATTTTCAGAGGCTTGTTACTCAGGTTCTGCTCTCCTGTGATTACCAGTCACTCTTCTAGTGGCAAGTGGGAAGCCAATAAGAAGGACAGGGTGATAGGGTGACGATATCCTAACAAGGAATCCTTTTCATTTGTGTTAAAATTGTTGACCTGGTTTACAGTTTCAAGTGCAGGAGAGAGTTTGGGGGTCTCGTTATACATTTGACAATTGAGGGCCCAGACCCTCTGGCTTTAGAGCCTGAAAGCATAGGCAGATTGTCTAAGGAAGGCATCTCTTTGTGTAACACAGATCTCTTTACAGTGTGCCGGTTGTATTCCCCTGTTCACTCCCATGTTCAATAGGTACTTACTCTCAATCCAAAATAGAAACTAAAGAAAGCATTGAAAGTCAAATCAATCGGGATGGTTTTGTCTTGGTATGAAGAACAGCTTCCAAAAGGGCTGGAAAAGAAACAAAGACAGCTTATAAAGGTGGACATTTTAAAAGCTGTGGCTACAGAGGACCAAATAAAGAGAACGGGTGGGCAATTTTCTATTTATTTACCATGAATGGTCAACCCAGACACTTATGTGCACATCTCAAGGAAATTACTTTCCTCTTGGGAGTAGAGGTATGCATGAACAAAACCACTGGGCCGTGAATGTAGCTGAAAATAACAGAAGAATTACCTGCTCTTCTTTTCAGAGTTTATTGGTTCCATTTTCATTTTATCAATGGGATTCAGAGGCACAGAGGTTATGTGGCTCTTTTTGGTGTGCAAGACCATCTTACCCAGCCAGGAAATTTTGGCTTCAGTATACTTCTGATAGAGAGCTACTCTGCGTCCAATGAACTGATCTGAAGCAAATTCCAAGGAAATGTTCCTAAAAGGTCAGTAAGGAATCCACAAAACGAAGACTTCTAGTTTCTGTAGGATCTCTAAAGTTGCCTGACTTGTGTGGCCCTGTAATCCCAGTTTTACTTTAGCTGAAAATCCAATAAAATTCCCAGAGGATCAGCATGGAGTTCAGATTAGGTTGGGTTGTGTCCAAGAAGCTGTCCTAACTTTGGCACAGGAGAAGGGAATGCCTTCAGAGAAGAACAGAGGATAGTTTGCTCCTACATCCCCGGTGAGGTCTAGCATTTTCTTTCCTCAGACCATCCAAACTTGTCTAGAACCTATGAGAAACCCTGAAATGACTACAGAACTTCTGCTTTAACACCTAAGGAATCCAAAGGCACGTAAGACCCACATAAAAGGTCCAAAGGAGGAGACAACAGCTGGAAGCTTGTAGTCCCAGAAACTAGAAGAGACATATGCACAGCACCCCAGCTCCTAGCAGTGCAGAATGACAGGATACAGGAGAAACTCATGCCTTTTTTCGTTTGTTTGTGGAGCTGGGTTTAGTACTTCCTAGGGGAAACGAAACACCTATCCTTTTCTTATGAGCTTGCGTGTGTGAGTTTACGTGAAAGTATATTAAGCATTATTCCTGACAGAATATTCCAAATTAGCTGGTAAGCTACTGATATGAGCAAACGAGACTGACTGGGGATTTTACTCACTCGGTGGAGTTGATGAAATAGATTATAAGAGACCCAATGCTTAGGACAAAGACAAGGATCACCTGAAAGAAAAAACCACAGACAAATGTACAGATCCATTCTATTAGCATGAACACAGATGCATAAACATACCAACAAATTGTGTTTTACCTTTTTCCCTTGCCTATATATCTGTAGCCATTTTTTCCCACACATTCATTTATGTTAGCATTCATTCATTCACTCAACAAAAACTGATTGGACCTTTACTGGGTATTCAATAAACGAACATGTACCTACCCATTTTACCTACCTAATTTTAACTTTCACACACTTCAGAATAAACAATTTGTCCTTTCTGCTGCTCCTAAGGTTTTCTGAGCTCAAGAAGTCCTTTGTTTATTCATTCACTCACTCATCAAACATTTATTAAGTGCTTAATATGTGTTATGCACTTTATTACACGCTAGAAAATGAGGGCCATGAGATACAGACTCTGAACTTGAATTGCCTATGATGTTGGAGAAGAAACAGTCCCAAACATGCCCATCTAAAGGATGGGCAGAATTCTGACAGGAGGGAACATGCTATAAAGTGAGAAGAGAAAATGAGCGCTTTAACTTGCCAATATATCTGGTCTGTAAAATAAGAATCTGTGGAATATAATCAGAAATTTACCCATTTAAAACCCTCAATACATTTGGATGAAATATTTTGCAGCCTCGGTGAATTTTTAGGTCAACTGTAGGTAATCAGTTATTTCTAGCTTCCAAACATTTAAAAAAATATGTTCAGTCCTGTGTAAAACTGTATTTTATTTACAATTAAAGCTTCACTCCCTTCCAGTTCAGGTGTTCCTTGAGCAGGCTACTAGTAGGCAAAAAAAGATTAGTTTCTTCTCTGTTAACCCTTTTTGTTTTTTTAGTCCTAGCTGCCTACTAACTAGGGTACCTCTGGCCTCTGAGAACTGTAGGTCAGTGTCAGGCGGTGAACAGAAAGGGGAGGTAATAGCAGGAAATGTTGGACTTGACTGGTGTTAGATCACTACGCTCTCACCCTTGGGCTCTCCGGGCACGGGAGGTGTTTACTGTTTATTTTCCTGGGTTGTCGGAGATTCCCAATTCAATTCATATTCAAATTCAACAGATTTCTTTAGTACCTATCATGACTCAAGTATTATTCTGCCGACTGGGAAACATCATTCAATAACATATACAAATATCCCTGCCTTTATGGAGCTTATGGTCTAGACAATAAATAGTAATTAATATGTACCTTAGGTGGTATGTGAGAAGATGCATGCTAGGAAAATAAAGGAGAGCAACTTAAACGGATCAGAAGTGCAAGGGGAGGGGGCAGACAGGCTGCAGCTTGATAACATTCAATTGCTAAGCGTCCCCTCTGCCGTTCCCTTAAGCTGAGTGAAAGCGTCCTCTCTCGCTGGCTGCTCACAACTCTTTTCTCAGTGCACCTTGCACTCTTGTATTCTGCTGGAACTCTTCCCCCTCCGGATGCCTAACTGGGAAGGTTCGAGAAGACTCTCACACGTGACCCACATCTGGCCCACGGACCAGCTCAAGCACTCTTTGCCCCAACAAACACTAGAAGGACAGATTCTCTTCAGTGTGGCCATCCCTCTTCACCAAAGAGGCAGACATCAGCTCTCTGTGTCCCCAGAGTTCCAAGAGATGCCAGCGGACCTTTCTAAGTGGTCCCTCGCTTGGCAGGGGAGGAAACCCTCCCCCCCCCCCCCGCCCAATACCTCTGCCACAATAAGAGCTTGTTCCAAAATCCTCTTCAATTTCCAGCTTACCCAAATTTACATGGGGTTGGTCAAGATGCTAAGAGCTTCAACTAGTCTTCTTCCAAGTGCTTTGTAAGTGGCAACGATGCAGGTTAATGGGAGTTAGTGGCATCTATTTTTCTTGGGGTCTCAACTCTTACTGTCAGTTCCATTTTAACATCTGAATCAAGTGTCGATGGAGATATCACTAAGACTGTGTGTCTCATGGAGATATTTGGTTACAAATGTAGTCTGAATCTCAGGAAAAATGCTGGGAGTGGATATGCATATGTGTGTGCATATATATATATATATATAAATAGATTGATAATTATTAATAGTTTCCATGAAATCTTTTTTTCTTCTCCTTACGTATGATTACATATTTTTTCTCTTACTAAATCCCACAGGTGATTCTTCATCTATAAATCATGTACTGACAGGCTTCCAGAACTATGGTAACAAGGTCATATATTTAGAGTCCTCCACACCATAAAGTTAACAAAAAAATAAATAAAAGAAGAAAAATTTAGTTTTATTCAATCTAAGAACAATATCAACTTCATGCCACAAACCTAAAAAGGACGATCCAGAAATTATACATAATAAGCAACAAAATGTGTCCCAAACCAAAATAAAGCACTGGGAGCTAACAGTTTGTGAAGGCTGTTTGGTGAGTCAGGTAGAAGTGGGAGGTATTCTGAGAGGACTCATGAACTTGCCTCGGGTGGAAGGGGCAAAGTCTGGAAGTGCTGGCTATTCGGGAGGGGTAGGAAGCCCGCCACCTGAGCTGTGATTTCTACAGTGGGGCTTAAAGCCCGTTTAGTGGGTGGGTGGTTATGGGTGTCTTCAGAATCCAAACAGCCACCAGCACAGTTAACGAGGGGCGCTACAAGTACTCTAAATCTTCACTTGTGAATGTGAGAGGACACCAGAAAATTGCCAGGTATACGGGAGGTATAAGAAAACAGGAGGATCGGGCACACAGATGAAATAACGTCCAGTGAAAGAGTGAGCATAGAATATGTAATTAAACATCTAAGAATTACAATCAGTGCCCCTGGTGAGATTCTAAAAAGCTGTTAAATAGTACTGGAGGACTGGGAAGACCAAGGAACACAGGGGTGACACAGAGGCAGTAACTGCAAGAAGCTGCACCCCCAAGGACTAGCTGGGAGATCAACAAAGGGAGGTTGGGATTCGCAACATTTAAAAACATTCGATGCCAAAGGGCATCAAAGAGGTGCCCTTTGGAAGGGGGCTTCAGACTTGGGAGGAGGGGTCCTGGGTTGGCTGGTAATGGTACATCTGAAGAGACACTGTGAGCTTGGTCCTGGTACTGTTGGAAAAGCCTGGAAACTGAAACCAAGCACTGCTACTGGAAGAAAAAGCCATTGATGAAGTGAGGCTGAAAAAACTAGATGTAAAACACAGGAAGGCAGTTCCCTTCCCCTCCTCTAGAGCACAAGGGAGCTGACCAAAGAGACATGTGGTTGCTGTGCACTAGCCTCGCATCACAAAGCAGGGGAGAGAGGGTGGATTTGGAGCTGAGAGACAAGAGTTCGGTATCCTTAAGTAGCCAGAACACTTTGGAACAGCATTTACAGAGGTTTTAGGAAAAAGGATTACAAGCCAAGAATTCTAAACCCAACCAAATTATCGTTCACCTATGAGAGCAAGGGGAAAAAACTGGGGGAGATTTAACAATTCGGAAAGTGTACCACTCACAACTTCCCTCGCGAGTGAATACAGCAAGTACTCAAGAAAAAAAAAATTAGAAAGATAAAGTAAGTTACGTAAGAAAAAATGGTGCCTAATAAAACTGGTAAAATTAATGAAATTTTTAACTCTAAAGCAAATATTAAGAAGGAAATCTGACCAGCTGTATAATGCTAAAAGCCAAAAAAACTAAAAAACACCATAGCAATCTGGAACTGAGTGTTCAGATTCATTCAACAATTTCTGGAAGGAAGGAGGGGTAGTGTGGAGGAAAAACATGCCAAAGGTCTCAGGCGAGAGCAGTATATAGATATAAAACATGCAGAGATATTATTAGAGAGAAATAACAGGTGGGAAGTTTGTTCTGAATTTCATTTACTGATATACCCATGATATTCTATTAAAAATGGAAAATCCCAAGTCAAAAGATACAAAAGAAAATAAATAAAATTAACAAAAAGGAACAAATAAAGAACGTAAATATCAGTGAATGGTCAGTACTTACTACACCTTCGAAGGGTTTACAATACTCCCTACAGTATTTTAAGAAGGTTATTCACATTATATGAAAGAAGTGCAATTTGGGAAAATTAACTTGTTCAAGATGAAGTGGAGAAGCCAATGCTTAAGGTCATGTCTCTCAAAATTCTCAATCACCATGTCATTCCGCTTCTCCAATAAGATAAGAAACTAAGATGTCACAAAGGTCCTAGTTGTTTATCCAACAACCATTCTCCCTTTCTTTACCAACACACCCCGCTTGTTTGTTTAAGCCACAGAAATTTAGAAAGTCTATTATGCAGTAAATTCAATCTCTAAATATTGTAAAGACCAATGAAACAGATCACCATAAAGGAAAATAATTAAATTCTCCAGTAAATGAACAAATAAATGCATTCTTAAATCAATAAACACAAAAGTGCAGCTACATGATATTTAAAGAGACACACTTAAGAAGAAATAATAAGACAGAAAGACTGAAAGAGAGCTGGGCAAAGACATCCTAATCAAGTATGAATAAAATGAAAGCAATGTTACCGGCTAACATTATGTTCTAAAGTATCCCCTGGGTAAAAAAACCAAAACAAAAACAAAAACACAACAACAAAAACCCACTCAATGTGACAAAAACGGATATTTCATATCAGTAAAAGGCACCATTGACCAAGGAGTTATAATAGGTAACTCTATGCATTGACTGATGTTACATAAAATATATAACTCAAAATGTTAGAAATGTAAGATATTTGATAAAACTATAAAATCATAAATGAAAAATGTTGACATGCCCTTTTCAATCAGTCAGCAAATAATTAAGGGTATAGAAAATATACACAGATTCTCTCAAAAGTCCATTACACAGTAATAAAAATTGATCATGTACTAGGCAACAAAGAATTTCCCCATAAATTCCATAAACTAGAGATCATAAAGGCAGTCATATTCCTGGGCCATAAATTTCACCAAAGTAGAAAAGAGAGCCAGTCCAACACCAAGGAAACAAAAGCATACAACACTCCTCACAATAGATTATGAATCCACCAAGAAATCAGAATTAAAACAACCTAAAGACGAACTGGGCATTACTAAAAATAAGAACATGACTTGCCAAGGTCTATGAGATGTGAGCAAAGAAGCGCTCTGAGGAAAACAATTTTATAAATGAAATTCAACTGCAAAATCTGTTAAAACGAGGCCAGCCCAGAGGGCTGTCCAGGGTGAAGGCTGCGCAGACTTGGCGGGACCCAGCACTGGGCATGCGCAGTGCTGTCCTGCGGCTTCCAGGCTGAGTCCGGCTGGGTGGAGCCTCCGGGATCCTGGATACAGGTATCCCCAGGTTGACGAGGGAGATGAGTGGCAGCCCTCGGCAGAGCTGACTGGGAGGAAGTGTGAGCGCGAGCTCGTCAAGACTCAGCTCATCAAAGCTGTCCCAGCGACGAAAATAAACCCAGTGATCAGGAAATTGACCAACATGATGATTCAGGAGGAAACGAAGTACTGGCCAGGACACTCTGACAGAATGAGGAAGGTCTGAAAAAGAAGCAGCCTGAGAAGTAGCACGCTGCTTCTGCAGAGGAACAGGCAACCATCTAACATAACTCCTGCACTCCTTCTTCCACGGGGCACTGAAAAACTGAGCCTGGGATGGGCGGGGACCTGTCCTCAAAGGTGCCCATTCCTACCAGGTCCCTGTGATGCTAGCCAACCAGTGCGGTGGCTTCCTGGTTGGCTAGCAACAGGATACTGAAATTAAGAAGGATAAATGTGATATTAATTACACATGATATATATATATGTATATCATGAAATGTATAAATCTCCAGCAAGGCTACATGTGACCAAAAGGGAGGGACATGGCCCATCATGAGAGGGGAATGGTGTCAATTAGGAGTAGAGAGAGGAAAAAAGAAATCATACTTTCTAGTCAAAGGAGAAAGGTGGAGCTGAATCTATGGAGCAGTCGAGGAGAACTTCAAAGTTATATTCTCTTTAATGGCTCATTTTCCCTGGAAAATGTCCTGTGGCTTTGAAAAACAAAACTTTTCACTTAAAGCTAAGGCAGTTATGTCATTTATTGTCACAACACATAACACTTTTAAGAATGAAAGAGACTCTATTAAACAGATACACCAGGACAACCTGCAAAAACATGGACTTATACTCATCCTGCCAGAGAAGACAGAAAAATAGAAGATGGACATAAAGTAGTGCCTAGGATGATACTAAAAGTAGATACACTTACTAAAGATGAGCCGTATTTTTGGTTCTTAAATGTTTTAGCTATCAAAACAACAGAGAAGCACAGTTACACAATTAATAGCACCCAAAAAAAGGAACAGTTTAGGAATAGGACTCTTTGGAACTAAATTCAGTAGAAAATCTCCCGCGGGAAGCTGTAAAAACATGCTTGTGATAACTAAAGCAACAAACCCAAAGATGCTGCAGAGGTGAGCTGCACATTGTCTTGTTTTATCTCTAGAAGGATCTCAGAAGGTCTCTGGTTTTGAAGATAATATTTTCTTTCTCTATGACTATTTGCATTTTCCTTCTTTTTCTTTTCATCCTTCTTTTTTTTTTAAACAACAACTTCCTCTCCTCATCCTCCTCCTTCCTTTTCCTTCTTACACTGTGTTGTTGGCCACGTATCCACGTATTTAAGACATTAGTCTACAGATGTTATTAAATTTGCCATCATTGTGGGTTTTGATATAGATACTGTGCCTTCATTGAAAAAGAAAATCAGATACTTTCTTTCTTATATTTTCTATGCCCTGGGACTATTTAATTAGCATTAGAGAGATTCACTATTTGAAGATCTAGCAGACTGGACCTTGAAATTGTCTGGGTCTCCCATAGGCAGAGGGGCAGAAGGGTAGTGGCGGTGATGTTGATAAAGTCTTTGACAATATCTTTGTATCTTCCAGTTATTTGGTCTGTTTAAGTTTCTTTCTTTTTTTTCATGGTCAGTTTTGCTTATTTATGTTGTCCTAAGGAATCATTTGGTTTTCATACTTAATTGTGCATATATCTTTCAATTTCCTTTTTATCTGTATTTATTTTCTCATTTTAATGTCTTATTCCATATATTTTGCTTTTCCCCTCTTGGATTGTTTAGCCTACCTATTGACTTCTCTATTTTACTGTTTGTTTCAAATAATCAGCTCTTTTATAATTTGTTAATTTCCAGCTTTCTTATTTATTCTCCTTAGATTTAATGTGTTTTCTTTCTCTGACTTTTCAACATTGATAATTCATTTACTTTAATTATTTTTTATTTATCAAGATAAGTTGTTAATGTTATGCATTTAACTTAGAACAATTCCCAACTTATAATGTAGGTGCAAGGGATATGTGATGTTTTCATCATCTTTACTCTCTAAATATTCTGCAATTTTAAGTTTGATTTCTCTGAGTCAAGAGTCATTTTAGAAAGAGATATTTACAGTTTTTTAGCTGTAAATTATTTGTTTTTGGTTCTTTTTTTCTGAGTTTATTATTTTCCTGTCCATTTATTGTACTGTGTTCAGTTTATGTCCTCTGCCTCTACTTTGTAAGTTTTTTAATTGGGATTGTTTTTTGAGGGCCTATTAATATATACTGAATTTTTACAAATAGTTTGTAGACATCTGTAGGTTTAATTTATGTTTTTACCATATGGGTTTGATCATTTCAGTCAGCTCTTTGTTATTAATTAATTTACTTTGGTCTTCTTTATCCTTCTCCTTCTCCTTCTTCTTCTTCTTTTCTATTTAGTGTCTCCTGATACAAAATAAGTGAACTAAAAGTTCATACTACCAATGTGTCTTTAATATTGCTTTTTTATTTATTAATTATCTTGAAGTTATATTTTTGGTATAATGATACTCATGATGTTATATCTTGGTTGAAGTTAGTTACAAATTTTCATTACAAAATTATGTGTTGAATTGTGTCCCCAAAAAGGTATGTTGAAGTCCTAACCCTTAGTACCTCACAAAGTGACCTAGTTTGGAAATAGGGTCTTTGCAGATGTATTCAAGCTAAAATAAGGTCATAAGGATGGACTCTAATATGACTGGTGTCCCTATAAAAAGAGGAAATTTGGACACAGGCATGAACAGAGGAAACATGATGTGAATACCATGTGAAAATGAAGCCAGAGACCTGGGTGCATTTACAAGCCCAGGAATGCCAAAGATTACCAACAAACCACCAGAATCTAGGAGACAGGCATGCAGCTGACTCTCTCTCCCAGCCCTCAGAAGGAACCAACCTCTGATCTTAGACTTCTAGCCTCCAAAACTGTAAGACAATAAATTTCTGTTGTTTAAGCCACTCAGTTTGTGGTACTTGGTTACAACAATCCTAGGAAACTAATACAGGCTACTTGGCTTCGTTACTGTTTTTTTTGCCTTGAATTCACACTACTGTCATTTGCCTAGTATGCCTTTGACAATTCCTTTATTTTCAAACTTTAATGCCTCTTGAATTTCTAAAACATAATTAGACCATGTCAACCCATGCTTAAAAACCCCTCAGTGACTCCCCTTTGCACTAAAATAAAATTATTCCATTTGAATAGCCTAGCTCCTTGCTACCAAGTGCAAAGCACTGCATGGTTCTGTCTCCACTCAGACCGCAGAGTCCTCTGCCCTTCTGGCCTCTAGCACAGGAACCTCATTTGGTACTTGCAGTAATCTGAGCCCTTTACATCCACAAGTCTCTTCTCTCTATTGGGAAACCTGTTCCTTCCACTGTTCAATCACTTTTATCTTTCTGATTCTTCAAGTCTCAGCTCAAATCTTACCTTTTCAGAGATTTCCTCTCAGATCACTGTATCTAATGTGATCTAACACCAAAACCACCGAAACTCACAAACACGTCATTCATCATTCCCTCACAGCACTGATCACCATGTGAATTTATCTCATCTATTTATGTGCACATTCATCATCTCTACCCCCACTAGAATTTAAAATTTAAGTCCCATAAGTGCAAGATTTTTGCCTGCATATTTCATCATGTCTAGAGTATATGCTTTGCGTGTAGTTGGCAAGCAGTAAATATTTGTTGAAAGAAAGAAGGAAGGAAATTACAAAGGATGGATGGAAGGAAGGAAATCTATAAGCCACTTTTTTTCTTTCTCATCCTTTCATAAAACACTTGCTTGGAACCCTCACTGAGAGTCTCAATTTTGTGTTTCAATGCTAGACTATTTATTCTAATTTAACCTTTCCTCCATGCTTCCTGTTGTTCCAACCATTTAATCATAAGCTATAACAGATTGAAAACAATTTTTCCATCATTAAAGAAATAATTTTTATTGATATGTGGTCAATGATCATTCCTTCCCCACCCAATCCCTATATGCAGTGCTTACATGATAGATGGTGGAAGTTCTCTTCTGCCTCACCCCAGGGTCCTTTACTACCTTATTTCCAACATCATCTACATATAATCCAACATGATTTGAACACTTGAAGAGATCCTAACTAACAAATCCCTGATAAAAATCATAGAGAATCACAAAATCCTTCTCTAACAGGTCACAGGCACAAGGATTTCAAAAAAGAGACCAAAACTTTAGAAGGAAAAAAACGGAGAGACACATTTCCAGATGATTCAGTATTCCCTGTAGAGTTTATCAAAGCAGTTTTACTTATGTACTTTAAGATACGTTTTAAAAATTAGTTAGATCGTAATTAAACAACATTAACTAGAAAAGAACGATGTTTGTACTAATTACAAAAAGCAGAGGATAATCTTTAGTTCACATACGTCCCCTTCCACCATGCCACCATGGGATGGCAGCATACCCTCAAATTACAGATTGTTTTTGAATGTGTCAGATCAAACGATACTACTGAAATGACGATGGGGCAATATTCATTTACAGGGCATCTGCTATTTCCAGACAATGGGGTGTGAACATTTCCCTGACGGTCTTTTCTCTCAAGGAGTCCATAGTGCACTAGGGTAGACAGGCTTATGCACAGATAATTTTAATTTAACAGCGTTCAATGGAAATGATAGAAACTTAGAGAAGGGGACTCTTAGCTTAATATGGAGCTAAGGTAAAATCTGCCTGAGGAGATGATGTCTGGACTGGGTTTTAATATGTCAATGTTTACCTAGATTAAAACAGGAAGTAAATGATAAATATCATAGAGGGGCAAAAAAGACCAGTTTGTAAAATGAAGAAAAGAAGCTGTTGGAATCAAAGGAGGGGAAAATAGTTGTACCTCGCAGGGCAGAGAATCCACTGAAAACCAACATTTTTTGAGCAACAGCTGCATGCCAGACATCCATCTACATGCAAGGAGAATGAAAGGCACACAACCTTTGCCCTAATGAAGTCTTTCTTCTAGTGGACAGGCTGACAACAAATAGAAAATGTAATGCCAAGTAATTATATTCACTCCAAAGAAAAAGCAAGCAGAATCATCAGTAGAGAGCACAGACACAAGGAGACAGCCGTTGGGAGGTAGTGGTATTTTAGAAAAGGCCAGCAGATGCTTTCACACTGACCATACATCACACTCGTGGCTAAAGTTCATTAGCAAGTGAGCACTGGAAATGTACTCACCAACACCTGTCCCACAAAGGTCTGTGCTGAGAGCAACATTTCTACATGAACACGAAAGACTCCCTGGAAAGTGAGACTTCTTGAATGTCTACGGTCCAGGCTACGTGATGTTTCTTCCTAGAAGCAAGAGAAAGAAATCGAGAGTGAGCTGGGTCTCAGGGAAGGTCATCTGTTTTATGTGTGTTGATGGCGTCTCCTGCTGGAGCATCAGCCGGAACGCACTACACCTTGTCCAACGCCGGGAACCCTGGACTCACTTATTCCCTACTTCACACGATGAATTTTCCTGGGTTTGTATTTTACTGCGCTTCGGCAGTATTTTCATTCTGAATTCTGCAGTCTTCACCATGCCCATCTCACATACTCTCAGCCCCAGACCCTTCACACTGACACTACTGTTATGATCAAGGTCGGGAACAGTGTGCTTCTCTCTGTTCTGGGAATGAGTGTCTTATCCTTTTCTGTCAAGATACACAGACAAAGAAAAAAAACTACAAATGGATTTCCAGGCGATACTTAAGTATTTGCTTTTTTGAGTGAGAAAGAAGAAGGAAACTTTTTGCCATTTTATGTTGATTTTATTCCTTATTTGGTATCACATCCTGTTGAAATTATGATCCTTCCTCAACTTTACAAACTATTTTTACTTGTTATACAATCCCCGCTCTGTATCCGTGGGTTCTGCAACTGCATATTCAACCAGCGTCGGACAGAAAATATTTAAAAAAAGAAATTTCAGAAAGTTCCAGAAAACAAAGCTTGAATTTATGGGGTGCTGACAACTATTTACATAGCATTTGCATTATATTTACAACTATTTGCACAGCATTTACATTGTATTAGGTATTATAACTAATCTAGAAATGATCTGAAGTGTACTGGAGTATGTGCACAAGTTATATGCAAGTACTATGCTATGCTATTTATATAAGGGACTCGAGTATCCTCAGGTTTGGGGGGTGTGTCCTGCAACCACAAAGGGACCACTGTCTGAAATTTATAATAATCCTATGAGGTAGCCAAGGTAAGTCTGATTAAATCCATTTTCTATTGATAAGGAAACCGAGGTACAGAGAAATTAAATGACCTGCCGGGGGGCAGGCAATGAGGACAGTCTGGAGTCTGAACTGGCCTCTGTGTCTGCTGACAGTCTTGAACTACCCCTGAAAAAGACACAAGTGAACCGGGATTGACCACACCATGCAGACTAAGACCTCTCTGACTTTTAGAAAAGCTCATTTTATGTGGAGCCAAGTTTTTGAAATGATTTAATTTTTCTATTCGTATTTTCTGAATGCTAAGAAGAGAAGTCTCATTGAATGGTTATTTGATAGAGTTTATATCTTGATCAATGATTGCCACTAATACTTATGACTCATCCTGTGCATGCCTGGGAAGTGGTCTGGACATTGATTTTTTTAAAAAATATTCAATGGCATGAATATGGAACACTCATTTGAATTCCATTATAAAATTGAGGTGCCTTTTGTGGCAAAACAAACTGGCCCTATAACAAAATCATACTTATGAATGTAGTATATCTTTTAAAATGCACATTTAAGGAGAAAATTATGACTCTCCAAATAATTTTTTTTTTTGCGGTATGCGGGCCTCTCACTGTTGTGGCCTCTCCCGTTGTGGAGCACAGGCTCCAGACGCGCAGGCTCAGCGGCCATGGCTCACGGGCCCAGCCTCTCCGCAGCATGTGGGATCTTCCAGGACCGGGGCACGAACCCATGTCCCCTGTATCGGCAGACAGACTCTCAACCACTGCGCCACCAGGGAAGCCCTCCAAATAATTTTTAAAAGAACTTTCCACAGTACTTAGATTTGTGACAATTTTGCATTAGGCCAACTTTCCCAAAGGCTTAGAGAAAAATACAACACTCTCAATTTAATTAGATATGGTAAATTATTAAGAAGTCACTCAACTATTATGAAACTCTCTCGTCAAGATTTAAAAGCAGAACAGTATAGTCTTCTGGTTGCTCAGACCCTGCTTATTAACATTTTATAACATCTGCTTCCTATTCGAAATGAAAAGGTACCTCTGGACTGGAGGGCAGACATAAATTATATCAAAAGAATGAAATGAAAAATACAGCAAATGTTTATGGACAAATGCGTTCTCACATTTTTGTAACCACACAAAAATGAATATAATGGGGAAGAAGATACATTTCCTGGAGCAGAAGTCAAAGGAGATTAAACAATTCTACCAATTCAGTTGTGCACTGAAAAAAACAGGCAGAAGGCATAGTCACCACATCCAGTACCCATTCACGCACCGTCAGTGCTGTTAAGAAATCAGAACCCCAGGATTCATTCCCCAATCGCTATGCCGCTGCTAACTGCCTTTACTCTAGAAATAATTAGTAACAGCATAAACTCACTGAGCGACCAAATCTATAGAATTCCACATTAGGCACTTCTAGAATGCAGACACCTGAATTTCATATGATGACACTGGCAATGACCTTAAAAAGTTACCGAGTTATAAATTCTTTTATTTTACGTCAATGTTTAGCATCAAGAGGCAATGTTTCAAGCAACTTTTCAGTATTAATTACAAAACACAGTTGATGTGTTCTGTTATGGAAATCAGAAAAATAAAATTGGGGAAAGAAAAACTGTGAACAGATCTTTGCTTTCAACCATTGGTACCAGAACAGCCATTATGTAACATTTGAGCGTTTTTATTCCTTAAGCAGAGTCTTATCTGGATAGGATACCATTATTCTTACCATCATCATTTTCCAGTTGTTATTCAATAGTGCCCACCCTTGCAAAGCTTGTTTGGGTGTAAAAAAGCGTCCCTGAGTTTGTGGCTGGGTGGCGTGTGCACGTATGCGTGGGTTTCGGCATGTGTGCTCAACTCCGTGTGTTGTATTAACGTGTATAAAAGGCAGTGTATACTTGTGAGTATATGAGCATCCTGCGTGAATGATTCATGAAGGTGAGGTTGACACTGACGTTCCTTTCTGCCTTCCTCATGGTACCTAACACAACTGTCATTTTAAAATTTGAAATAGAGGCATAGACCTCACGTTAGCGGGTGTTTTGTTCAAAACAATGACATCTGCTTCCAGAGCTCACATGCATCAGCATCCACACAAGGCATTGCTTCTCCCAGTGGTGGGAGAGGAGGCCTGGCCCTGTAGCTGCACCCTTTGGCATGGCGGCCTGGGGTCCTGTTTTCCACCCCTGAGCAGGATGGACCCGTTTCTAAGTCACCGCATCAGAGCCGGCTGTTAACCCGGGAAAACGGAGTGAAGCCTCCACGGTCTTCTGAACACAAACGCATGCCAAACCTGTCTCTGATCTTCATACAGGGGAACTGACCGAGAAAATTCCTTTTCCCTCGCTCTTTTGCCATTTTTTAATGCTCCTCCAGATTAGCCTGGATAATAATAAGATGAGGAGTCCACTGAAGAAGGTCACAAGGGAGGAAAGAATAAACGCTGCTTGGATCTCAGCTGTACAAGACATTTTCCCCAGGGCTTCCCCACTATGGTCCTCTGACTTGGTAAGACACAACAGGAGACAGAACTGTTGGGCTGCTTCTTCTATGATGTCATGATCACATGGTAATGATTCCAGGAATTGGACTTCGGTGTACCAGAGTCCTAAGACCCGTGCAGTAACAGCGAGAGGGTCCAGTAACAACCGAGGTGCCAACTCACAGGACGCAAACGAATGAACGGCAGAAGGTCCACGACATAGGTCTTCGAAGACCAGAACTCTAGATTGGATGCTGTTACTGACTTTCTCCACGACCCTGCGGAAACTGTATCCTTTGTGGCCATGGTCAAAGGGTCATCTATTTGGTTTGTGCAAACAACTTCAGCACAACTCTTTTTGAGTGAAATGACTTCCAACCGCACGTGTGTCCACGTGCTGATTCTTCTAAGTGATGCCACATTCTCAGTAACCACAGAAGGACGGATGAGAAAAGCACTTCAGGAGTTTTGCATATCCTCTCAGTCAGAAAGGCATGGTACAGACTGCAGGAGCTGCAGGAAGCAATTTCACCCGGGCGAACGTTGGCTGGTTGCTTTTGAGCTCAGGAATCTGTTCCCCTTATCTCTTCCTCATGGGATCCTCCCCTTTCTTGCTTTTATCCCCACCCTGTCAGCAAACCCTTTAGTCCAGCGGAGGTAAAGTTCAAAATGAGAGCAATAGCTTTTATTTCCTCTGATGTTTTCAAAGATGTAAGAAATGTCACGCCTTTCAGTGTGCACGAGTGGCAGGCAAATGTCAGTGCCCGAGGGAGGGGCTAGTTCCTCTTAGTTATTGTGAAGATGACCTGACATGAGCTGATGAGACCCAGGAGAAATGTTGTTGTCCTTTGGGGTCTGTCATGACTCTGCTACCAGTGGCAGACGTAACGATAGCATTTCCTAGAAATGCTACCACAGGTATATTTCCTTCCTTTAAGTTTACCTGTAATTTTCACAAAATGCCGTCATTAAGCTATCTTCTGTTAAGTTACTGTGTGGTGCCTACGAAGTCACTTTAATTTTTCATAGTCTTATTTTATGATAATACAGACTTGATAGAATCATTGAGGCTCAATAAGGTAGTGGGATCATATTTAGAAAAGTATAAAACTCAATACAAGAAAAGGTACTGTTAGCTATTAGAGTTCTTTTTCTGAATGGCATTGATCATAAAGAAAGGAAGAGACAGGAGGATAAAGGAAGGAAGGGAAGGGTGGGGAAGGGAAGGGAGGAAGGAAGGGACGGAGGGAGAAAGGGAGGGATTTATTTGTTTATATCACATACACACTATACGCCTACAGGTATTTGGAAAATAAGATCACAGTTTCCAAGTCAAAGCTCATTCACATCATTGACTTTAGTCACAATAGCTGTCACCATCAATGAAATTTTCTCACTTCCTAACTTTGGTGATTGAATATTGTCAAAGTATTACAAATTCTTTCCAAGATGCTGTCTAGGCACCTTTTCCCCTTTTCCTGGAAACCGACCTATGAGAACAGAAAAATATTTAATTCAATTTAAACAGACAGGTAGTTTGTTTCTCTAATGTTCTTTTATTGTGATAATATTATTAGCTTCTGTGGTGAGTCAGAAAATGTGTGGATGGTTTCAAATCAGTCTCCAAATTCATCTGAACCTAGGCTGTGCACCCATCCCCGTTTCCCCAGGACTGTCTCAGGTTCAGTAGTGAAAATCCAACACCCTGGGAGACACCTCAGTCCTGGACAAATTGGGCGAGTTGATCACCCTGCACCCCATTCACATTGTGGATGCTGCCTCATCCACACTGTGCTCCAGCCGCACTGCTTCCCCTTAGCTACAAGAACACGCAGGCTTTGCCTTTTCCAGCCTTTACAGCACACCGTTCTCTCCGCCTGGATCACCCGCTCCCATCTCTAGCAGCTGCTATTCTCAAGTCTTCATTTGAATGCCCATTCACGACCTCCTGACCATCCTACAAAAAGGAGGGCCCAGCCCCGTGCCCCAGGATTCTGTTATGGCATCCCAACCCCGTCCTCCTTAGCACGTCATAACACTTATAGTTCTGTTATTTCCTCGTTGCCTGGTTTATTTTCTATCTTCCCTCGCCAGACCATAAGCTCCACAAGTTTGGGGATCCTAACTCTTGTCTTCTTCACCAAGTACCCTGTGTCCAACCATACACCCAGCACATACCAGGCAAATCACATGAACTTAGTAAATAACTGGTGACTGAATGAATAAATCATAGGTCTTTCAAAATATTTGTTAGGTGGATGAAATACTGAATCTATTGATACATGGATCTTAAGTTAATCACACTTTTCTACTCCATATTTCCCACGTCTCACTACAAACTGTCCTCCGAAGGAAGTACCGTCAGCAGCGTGTATGTGCACAGGGCGTGGTGCGTGGCGTGTATATGTGTGGGTGTACACGGTGACATGATGTGTGTGTCTGTGCACATGTGTGCACCTGCACTGAGCAACTACTATGTTCCAAGCACTGGAAGCACAGTTCATCCCCTCCCAGGGGATATAGTTACTGGAGGAAGACGTTTACAATTAGAAACTTGCAAAGTGTCTGGGGAAGAAGCCAAGTAGTGGAAGGAGGACCCTCACCCAGGTGAGGATCCCTAGAGGTGGCGAGGAGGCTGCCTCAAGTATGTCGTGTTTGAAGCTGGGGTCTGAAGCGTGAGAAGCTACCCGGGCCCGGAGCCCCGGTGGGCTTCGGGAAGCTGGGACAAACCTTGTGAGGCTGGGGGATTCTCGTGGGTGAAGGTGGGAAGGGAAATGGCACTGCTGGAGATGCTGGTTGGCTGGAAAGCAGTGGCCCAAGAGAAGGCTGGCAGTGTCAGAAGGGAACCTTTGTGTTCCAGTTTAAGATAAAAAGAAATAGGAACAAACAAAAAATGTTATCTTAAGAGGAAACAGCTGAAGGACTTTAAAGAAGGGAGCTAAGTGATTGAAAGGACGGTCCTGGCTTCCATACAGAGAAGACACTGGTCAGAGTGAGTGGAGGCTAGTCCAGGCGAGACCCAGGTGCTGCTGGGTGGAGTCGAGTGGGCAGGTGTGAGTGAAGTCCGTCCAGGGGGTCAGGTCTGCACGTGGGGAGGAGGCGGCGTCAAGGCTGGCCCCGCCCTCTGGCTGGTACTTCCCAGTGGTCACTGGGGCCTTTCACTGCTGTGCCTTTAAGACTAGGCTTAAGGAATGAAGACTCTGCTACTGATGAACTTTTTATTTATTTATTTTCCAGTTCAGATGAATTTTTTAACATGCCAGTGATTTGATTAGAAAAACAGCTTCATTTTGTACACATCTCTGTAATTTACCTCTGGGCACTCAGATGTTCTGGAAAAATTATACTTTATAATGAGATTAAATAAATGTTTCATTTCAAAAATTTGCTCTCTTCAAGAAACGTGCCGTATCTGAGAAAGTAAGAACTTCATTTTTAAAGTGTACAGAGTAGCACTCATGAATGTGTGTGTTTTGAATGCTTCGGAAAGTAATGAGTAATGTGGTAATGGTATCTTTTAACGGCCTAAAACCATCCATCCTAGTTAATGGTTTAACCCTACCTTCTTCTATTTCAAAAAGCAGGGGTTTACTTCATACCCCAAGGGACATCTACACCACTGGTCAAACACACTGGGGAAGACATACGAGGGAGGCCTCAGTTCAGGCAGCGAGTCAATGACAAAAGCAGGTCTCAAGTCAAGGATGAAGATGGTTTTACCTCCCCAGGACACTCATATCACAGTGGAAGCTGCGTCTGAGGTAAGCATCTTCTTGTTGACTTAATATGTCTATCACTCTGGAAATGCCGCACTGCCTCTCAAGGTATTTCCATGAAGCTATTTTAGGCACCAGATCTTTACCTTTCACCTTCTTCAGTTTTCAATTTGGGTTTAATTCCTCTCCTTAAAGTTGCACAGAATAGGAGAGATAGTAGATGAACCCATTTTAAAGAGAGATTTCTTTTGAGGGAATATGATTTAGTCCAGGTTCTATTTAGACCCGTGATCTACTGAAACTCACCGTACTTAAAAAAGGCACCGTACTTTTTTCTTCACTCTGTCATTCCCCATTTATTCTAAGTGGACAAAGCACCAAAGATGGTCCACTGTGGTAGTTATTCTAGCCCAGAAGAACGTCCATGCTATTTTGGTGAGCATATGGGTTTGTTTTTTAGAAATTATCGGCTCTGGAGAGGCTGGTATTATAAACAATATACTTGTATTTAAAATCCATACAGAAACTTTGAGTTTTGTTTTTACCTTTTGTTGAATTTGTTGGTTTACTTCTGAAATAGAAGTCTTTCCACAGGATTCTTATGCTCCTCCAATCCTAATTCTCTCATCAGTAAAACGAGGAGGCTGTTCTGGTGTTTAAGATTCCTACCAGCTTTGACACATTATGAATCTCTGATTCTATAAGCCCAGATTAGTTCTCTAATAGACGGTAAACACCTTTCCACATTCCAGTGTCTGACTCCATCTCCCATATGGATTCTTTTTAAAAAATGAACAAGAAACTCATACAACTCAACATCCAAAAACCCCAAACAACCCAATTAAAAAATGGGCGAAGGATCTTAATAGGTATTTTTTTCCAAAGAAGACATACAGATGGCCAAGAAACACATGAAGAGATGCTCAACATCACTAATCATCAGGGAAATGCAAATCAAGACCACAGTGAGATATGACCTCACACACGTCAGAATGGCTGTCATCGAAAAGAAGCAGGAAGGATGTGGAGAAAAGGAAACCCTTGTGCACTGTTGGTGGAAATGTAAACTGGTTCAGCCATTACGGAAAACGGTATGGAGACACCTCAAAAAACTAAAAATAGAATTATCACATGATCCAGCGATTCCACTCCTGGGTATTTTAGCCAAAGGAAACGAAAAAACACTCATTTGAAAAGGTACACACACACCTATGTTCATTGCAGCATTATTTACAATAGCCAAGATATGGAAGCGACCTAAGTGCCCATCAACAGATGAATGGATAAAGAGGATGTGATGGGGGAAAAGAGAAATAGGTGAGAGAGATTAAGAGGTGCAAACTTCCAGATGCAAAATACAATAAATGAAGCACAGGTAGGAAATGTTAAAAAAAAAAAAAGAACAAGAAGGAAAAAGCATCATTTCTGAGGGTTTTCTATTGAAAGGGTGTCCCCTCTGATAAGTTAACTTGGAACACAACTTTCTTTCTCTTCAGCTCTCACGGAATTACTTTTCTTCATAGAGGAATCATGGTTACCTAGACCATAATCTCTGATTCCATCTCTGAACCCAGAGCCTCGTTCCTTGTGATCTGATTAGAAAGATGCTAACTGCTTTGCCAGAGACGCCATCTCTTCCCATCTCTCTGCCTGGCCTCTCAGCCCTTCTTCTCACTAATTTGCTTTCCGTGATACTGCAGAGTTATACGTCATTCTGGGTGATTGCAAACTGCATATGTGTGTCAAATACATGGGGGTTTACTTGGCTGAATTGCTAGGTTCAAAGTGAAGAATTTCCTCAACCTCCTTAATTTTATGATTTGTGATTTCTGATTACTGTACTAGATGTTTGGAGGGTGGTCTTCATAAATCCTCGTACAAGTGGAACAAAAAAGTTGAGACATGAGCCTTCTCCATTTGGCCAGTAGATGGAAGTATTTCATAGGGAAATAAGCAACCAGCAGGGTTTTGTTTGGTTGGTTGGTTCTGGTTTTGTTGTTGTTTTTAAGAAGATGGAAGAATTGTCCGGAAAAGAAGTAGAAAGGAGAAATGAAAAACAAAAACCAAGAAACAAAGTGTACAAAATACAGGGCTTCTAAACTCACCGAAAATCCATTTTCTGTTCAGGCTTTCTCTATGTATCCTCTGTGACTCTGTCCCTTTTGAAAGAATAGAAGGATAAATTAGACTGTTGATAACTCTGGAGTTTGGGTTTTTTTTTTTTTTTTTTCAATATAATCTCTATGGATCCTTGAGAGTCCGAAAAATCTTTTCACGAGAATGAATAATGCAATCAGCTTCTTCAGCAATCAGCCCAGCTGAACATGAAGCTGGTGATTTCAATGGAATGCTTAATGCCCACCAGCAAGAGTGGTGTGAGAGCAACAACGGGGAGGTTCATGTTGGCAGCTCCAACCAGCGATTCTGGCCGTGGTTCCAATGCAGGGATCACAAGGCCACTGCTCTGCCCATTCTATCTACTGCTCCTGTTTGGAACTACTGGTCTACCATGGACAAGCTAAGGTGGATCACCAAGCATTGTCCCAGCAGCTGGTTGCATGATTCCCCTGGGTGCTGTGTGAGTGTGTTTCCAAAATCCCAATTTCAACAAACTGTGTGTCGGAGTCTCCAGGCAATCATATCCAACTTGGAGATTAGATTGAAAAACTGAGCTGTCACCGACAGCAGAGGAGATGAAAGCCATCTTTTCTGTATCAGCTCGCGTTTAATTGGCACGCTAACCCAAACACCCCTCTCCAAATACCCGTCTCCTTGCGAGTTCTGGCAGGAGATGCAAGGACTGGATTTTAGCTCCATCTTTGGTGTCGGGAACAACCCAGCAGTCTTCCAATTATGTCAGGAGAGAAATGAAATCTCTAGAGACACAAAATAACTTCCTAGAAACCAAATTTCTTTTTATCTACGTATTTTTAAAGAAAATCCGAACAAGTGATATGCATGCATGAAGCAAATGGAATGCTCTGAGACTGGTTAACATCTGCTAAAACAGAGCTCGGCTTATTCGCGTAGCTCTCTTATTTCTCCCATCAAAGGGTAATGTTGCCTTCTTTATTAGTATTTCTGACTTTCTTCATCAGCATTGTGATTTTCATTGCATTTGTCGAAAAACTGCCTCTATAAGCAATACCCTTGATACAGAGTTTCAACGTAGCTACTGCATTAATACACTTATTTTCTTCTTTCAGTATGTCCTTGAAGTAAGGGCCTTTCGGAATATGTAAAAACTATGTAGATAAGCACTGAGGTACAAGAATTACTGAGCATTAAATCTGTTCATTCCCCAAGTTCTACTTATTTTGTTTTTAAATGAGGAAACCGAAATCAAGGCAGAGGAAGAGATGCTTCAATTTGTGAAAGCAGAGCCCCCCGCCCATCCAAATGCACAGCGTTTTGGAGGAAAAAGATAACCCTAGGATGGTGAGTAGTTATCAAGCACTAATGGTCAGCTTCTTCGGGAAAATCTCTGGGCCTCCTGAGTATTTTAAAACACCTTTTGATCTCACTTCTAACAAGCACTGAACTGACTGCTGGTTGGGCAGGGGGGTGAGGCACGGGAAGAGTGCTACAAAAGGGATATGGGTCACGTCCTTTCTGGCCAAGAGGCAGTGAAAGGAGAAAGCAATTTGGTGGCAAGATTTTATTTGCTGGTTGAGAAAAGCCAAACTCCATGGAACGGCCATCGCTGAGCAAGACCCCTCCCCCTCCTCATTTATACTGTCTATAATCACCAGTGCCAAGGGCCAGTGACAAGTGTCACTGCACTTAGAGTCAGCCCTCCATGTCTGCAGGTGTGGAACTCGGCGGCTATGGAGGGCAACTTTATCACACCATTTTATACGAGACTCAAGCATCCGGGGATCCTGGTATGAGGCGGTCCTGGAACCAACATTCGTGGGACCCCAGGGACTACTGTACTCACCAAAGCAAAGGTTGCTCTTTGGAAATCTTGCCACTAGGGGGCAACACTGACTAACTTTGGCCTTGAAGGTCCCCGCCCCCGCACTCCTATCCTTTTTTTTTAAAGGAAAAGTTAGGCTTTTTTTTTTTTTTTGCCTTGGGACACATACGAATAAAACCTTCTAAAATCACACCTTTGCAGTTTCCTGCTCTGAGTAGGGGGAAGAAATGGAGTCCTGAGAAACAGGGGGTAAAGGAGAGCCTCTCTCTCTCTCTCTCTGTCTGCAAATGTCTCGGCTCAGCTCCTGGAAGCTGGAGGAGGGACAGATGTTTGGGGCTGTGCACAGGAATCTCAGTAGTCTGGGAAAGGTTGCTCTGGGTATCTTTCCTCTCTGGACTTTCATACAACAGAGAGTTGTTACTTATGTTTGCAAAGTTAATCCTTGCCCTGAAGCACCATCCTTGGATTAGAAAATACAATGAAAGAACCCAAACAGTAAATCATTGTATTGCATCTCCGCTCAAAATGCTGTCTTCTGCTTGGGCTTTCCTTGCTGCAAAGACCATTTTATGAGAGTGATCTCAATCACAGACAATCCAGGTCCACCCCAAAAATCAAGAAATCGGGGAATCTTTAAAAATGTCCCCATTTAATGAGATGATACAAAACAAAGCACAGAAAGGTAGAAGAAATTCAACAAGTGTCCCCTAGAAAGTCAGTGGTGCTGTAAGAAAGATGGTCCAGGACTCTCTCCCTTGGCTTTGTGAGTCCTCCCCTAATCCCTTCTCTAACCAGCAAATAAATTTCTGGGAGCCCTTTTGGTTTCCAGATTTTTTCTAAACCTGCCACACACTGGTTGTTATTCTTCCTCATGCTACGTCTCCCACCTGCTTCTGGAGTGAAACAGCAGTTGGCAATAGGGATGCTCAGAGTCTAGTACCCCAGCCTGGCCAAATAACACTCAGATAATCACATCATTAACCTGGCTACTGAGCTGCAGGTTGGCAACAGCCAGCTCTGCTTCCCTGAGTGCTGAGGGTCCCTAGTTTGAAAAACATGCACTTCTTCCTAATAGGCAATCTGTCACTTGCCGTCTAATAGAAATCACCTGCTCCTAGAATAATCATTAAACAAATTGACAGCATGTTGAGAGCCGGAGTTCTCAGCTTTAATGCTGCCTGGTTGAATCAAGCAGATGGAATGAAAACAACCACAACACACCACTGCACATCATTTAGAAACTCATTAGTCACAGGGGAATCACAGTCTCTGCAGATGCTGGCTCTTCCCCTGGAGAGTCAAGAGGTACTTTGTGGCCAGGGGTCAGTGCCCTGGACCCTCAAGTGATGGCTTTGAGTCTTAACTTTGCTACTTACAAGATCTGGGGGAAAAAAGTCTCCTAGGAGATAAAATACCTACCTTGGAAATGTCTCTCTCATAGATTGCATGAGGGTCACGTTAGGTACTATGACAAAAAGCACCTTGTAAATTTAAAGAATTAAGCCCTCAGTGGGACAGCACTTTGGACACTCAATAATAATAGCTGTCATTTTCTGAACATAGGCTCCATATTAAACACTTTATGCAGACTGTCTCACTAAAGCATCACAACTGTGTATGATAAATATAAATTCCCCTACTTTAGAGATGAAAGATTTGAAGTCCAGAGAAATTCAGCAATTTGCCCAAGGTCTCGAAGCTAACAAGTGGTGATGTTGATTCAAAGCCCAGTCCCCAGTCCAGCTGACTCCAGAATCAGTGTTCTCACTGATAGGGTTCAAGACAGGTCACCCCCAAATATGGCAGCTTAGCGTATTAAATATCTTAAGGAATTTATAAAAAACAGGCAGAAGCAAGAAGGTCACTCTTCCCTGCCTTGTCACCCTTCTTCCCTGAAACAGGTCATAAAACTCCCCTGTGAAAGCTACCCTCCCTGTACAGGGCAGAAAGAAGACTTTCTTAACACCAGAGATAGAAAATTTAGGGCCAAGCAGCCTGTATAAGCAAACCTTACTAAACTAACCTTCACCTTCCTAGTTACTCCTTCACCATTAACTACCCCTGGCCCAAACCCCTTTGTCTTTCCAATTCTTCACAAATTTACTATTTCCTTGTCGAAAAGGTATAAAAACTTCTGGCTCTGGTCACTTTCTTGGTCTTCATTTTCTTGTGAAGACTCTCTCATCTACATGTAGAAATTCAATGAAATTTGTATGCTTTTCTCTGTCTTTGTCAGTTTAATTTTCAGAACAAGCCAGGGACCCTAAGAAGATTGAGCAAACATTTCCCCCCTCTGCATCACTGTTAAGCAACGCTGCCTTACAGACTGGTCTGTTACATACAGGCTGCTGCCTTTATCCTGGGCGGGGAAATCTTCAGCTTCTGAGGCTGCTTCCCTGCAGAGAGGTTAAAACCTCCTCCCCCCACCCCACCCCGGCCTCACCGTTCACTACAAACGGGCACTCGATGTGAATAAAGGATCTTTAATGGCCTTATGTAATATGTAACTATCCTGACTGCCTCCACCGCTCTGATTTCTAAATCATGTTGTATCTAAGGGGAGCTCTTCAGTCTAAGGAGGAAAGAAGTGGATGGGGGGTGGAAAAAAGGGAACGTAAGGCACACTGAAAGGGAGAGGCCAGTCACACCTGATTAGCAGCATTTTGCAGCCTGCACGGAGGACAGCTCTTCTAAGGAGAAGTCAGACTAGGATGGTGTGATGCTTTAATGGCATGGCCACCTCCTGGGAGACAGGAAGGAGAGGACGCTGGGCGGCTGGCCCAGGTCACGTAGAAATAATTCAATTTGAGGTCTCAACGCTGGAAACTGTTCAGAACAGGGAAAAAGCCCCAGTGCGCTGAAATGTACCGGGCAGGGCATATAAACCTACAATACATCACCTGCCATTGAGTACTTGAAGCTTGTAGCTGGAATTATATACTTTGAAGGTGCAAGTTCCTTGTTTAGGGTCAGGCTAGCAGTAGGCACTTACTTCTTGCGTATTCATTTCATTTTGATAAATGAAAAAAAAAAATCAGCTGAGATTTACAGATCTTCTTTTGTCTCCTCCACTGCATCTTGCAGAAACTGTTCACACTTCAAAAGATGAGTTTAGGCTTCCGTGGTGGCGCAGTGGTTGAGAGTCTGCCTGCCGATGCAGGGGACACGGGTCCGTGCCCTGGTCCGGGAGGATCCCACATGCCGCGGAGCGGCTGCTCCCGTGAGCCATGGCCGCTGGGCCTGCGCGTCCGGAGCCTGTGCTCCGCGACAGGAGAGGCCACAGCAGTGAGAGGCCCGCGTACAGCCAAAAAAAAAAAAAAAAAAAAAAAAAAAAAAAAGATGAGTTTAGTGGAGGAGATTGCTGTGCAGCAAAGGAAAAAACAGTGAGAAACTATGAAGAGGCTTTTAGTACTTAATTAGAACCTCGGAGGTGCAGCCCTAAAGAGGGACATGAGACCGGATAAGATTTTTAAGCAGGAGCGGGAAGAACTTAGAGGATGAAGGAAACAGATGAGAACATGTCATGAAATGCAAGAATGAACATGTACGCAGAGGCGAGAGGGAGCAGAAACAAGGTAAGCGGACCCAGACCACTCGGAAGCTTGGTTCTCAGCTCTGTCTGCATATTATCATCATCTGGGATGCTTTAAAAATGATGAATCCCCCCTTACCCGCTGACCTCTTTTTTAGAAACTTATCTGCAAATCTCATTTCTCTTTTATAGAATCAAGCACTGAAATTAAGAGGAGACATAGTTTAAAGGAAAGAACACATGCTTTGGGACCTAAAGGTCGGGGCTTCTACCCCTGACTAGGTCTATGATCTCAGACAAGGTAACTGACATCCTTGAGTAAATGAGGTATCAGAATACCCATCACCCAGGACTACTGTAATGGAGAGGCTGGAAAATGGTGAGATCCCAAAGACACTGACTTCTATCTAAGCTACTTGGAAGGGGAATAAGATGGTCCTAGATAACAATAACTTAAAAAGACTATAGATAAAGTATCTTGCTGGGAATCAAGAACCATAAGAAAACAAAACAATGGATTCTTGGCCTTTGTGAATAATATTTAAGATTTCAATTATTGGGGAACATGCAGTAGTCACCAGTAATTTTGCAGGCCTCGTGAATTTGAACTTGACAATCTAGAATTGGCTAAAATGCCAAGTCTCTTGGTGGGTGAGCTTACTAGGCTCCCCTGTATCTAATCTTTGACTCAACTCTGTTGTCTGCTTGGCCCTACCTATTCACTACAGCTCATGATTAAGTTTAAAAAGTAAAACAAAAACAAACAAACAAACAAAAGTAAAACGAGACCAAAAAAACCCGACCATTTTAGATCTTTTGAAAAACTACCTTGAGAGACAATCAACTAAGTTTGGGCTAAAAGTTAAGCTGCTCCAAGGGTTATGTTTCTCAGCCAGAAAATAATATTAAGGAGTCAAATGGTGAGTTCAACTCGGAACTATGATGTATTCCACAGAGAGACAAGAGTAGGCCATCAGTGAAACTATTTTGCAATTGCTTCCACCAGGATTAATTTGCATAGCTGTATAAAGGACTTGAGTACTGAAGTTATAGAATCATTAATTGTCTAAGGGAGTCACTTCAAATTTTAAGTTATACATGATGGCATTTTATGGAGAGAATGATAGATAACGGTGGTATTTTCAAATTTGTGGACTTGAGAAGGCCTTTTCCCACAGGAATGCGTAATTATTGATGATGTGGTACAGACAAGAACAAAAAAATTTAGAGAAGAGAGGATGCAAAGCAGTTAAAAAAGAACTCCCTGTACTCTGTCAGCTATGGATTTGGAGACAAGAGAGTTTGAAGTACTCGAGTCCTAACAGGTTGATAAGGGTAATGCTGATGAAAAGACAGAAATGTGCTGATGCAGGTGGGAGGTTGGAAACCCCTAAAAACTCATGGCATGAGTCAGGAAATTTATGTGATCGAACTCCAGGAACTATAATGGGGAGTTTCCGAAATTAGGGCTAGAATTCTGATCCTGGTCTGCTCCTGGCTAACTCTGTGACTTTGGGGAAGTCATTTATCCTCTTTGATTCTTAATTTCTTTTTTTGAACCTACACTTCTTTATCCATAAAGTGACTGCAGGGGCCTGGGTGATGCCTGTGATACAGTTCAGTGATTTTATGGCTCATAGATAATCATACTATATACAGTTGTGCATCTTTTTATTTTTTCTCCTTCAACTGTACATTAGATAGTGAGTATTTTCCATGTCACTGAAATTACTTTAAAACATGTTTCAATGACTGTGTAACACGTATTATATTAATTATTTAGCCACTTCCTAGGTATTTAGGTTTTCGATGTTTTTCATTATAAAAATGCTGCAATAACTATCTTTGCATATATCTGTCCCCTACTCGAGTGACTTCCTTGGACTGAATCCTAAAAAATGAAATTACTATGTCAAACACGAGCATTTTTCAAATGTTTGCTATTTATTGTCAAACCTTTTCTTAGAAAGCTCTGTCATTTATATTCCCACTGGAGCTCCTGGGTCTTCTCTCTTCCACCCACATTGTTGTAGTTAACATTTTTCATGTGTCTGTTCAGTTGATAATTTATTGTATCTTATCATTTTGATTTTTATTTCTTGTTTCATTTTTAAATGGAAGGTTTGTACACGTGCATCTGTAAGTCACAGTTCTTCATGCAGGGCAGAAAAATGTTTTTCCTCAACCTTCTTATGGCCCCTGA
This sequence comes from Leucopleurus acutus, assembly GCF_964270905.1. NCBI lineage: Eukaryota > Metazoa > Chordata > Mammalia > Artiodactyla > Delphinidae > Leucopleurus > Leucopleurus acutus. The sequence continues at coordinate 28,391,475 of NC_139163.1, read as the reverse complement.
CTGGGTCTGAAAATTAAACTGACAAAGATGTTCAGAGAAAAGCACACATATTTTATTGAATTTTTACATGCACAAGGGAGCCTTCAGGAGAGAGGAAGGGACCCAAAGAAGTGACCAAAGCAGGAAGCTTTTATGCCTTTTAGACAAAGAATCAATACATTTGCAAAGAAATGACAAGACAAAAGGGTTTGGACTAGAGGTAGTAAACGGTGGAGACGTAACTAGGAAGCTAAGGGCTTAACAAAGGTTTGTTTGAAGAGTCCACTGGTGCCACCTCTGGGCTGATAAGAGTCTGTGTCCAGTAAAGGAGAATTTATATCCTTCCTTTAGGCAAAAAAAAAAGTGGGGGGAGCTTTTTCTGTGTCTACTGCTTAACTGCCTTCAGCTCAAAATAATTTTTATGTCACAGAGGCATATTTTGGGGTGACATATTCTGGTTTCCTTTATTCACTAATAAATTATCTGTTGATATTCACTGACATTTTTTCCATTGGAAAGACAGTCTTGTCTTTGTTTCAGTGTTAGGAATATCTTTTTTCTTTAATTAATTAATTTTGGCTGGGCCAGGTCTCCGTCGTGGCACGCGGGATCTTCACTGTGGTGTGCAGGACCCTTAGTTGCGGCACGCAGGATCCTCCAGTCACGGCAGGCGGACTTCCTAGTTGCGGCAAGCATGTGGGATCTGGTTCCCCGACCAGGGATCAAACCCGGGCCCCCTGCATTGGGAGCGCGGAGTCTTACTCAATGGAGCACCAGGGAAGTCCAGGAATACCTTTTATATTAATGATATTATTAACCCTTTGTCTCTTTTGTTGGTAATCCGTAGATGTCCTGGTCTCACCTACCAGTGATTACAGATTTTCTGCAATTCCACAAGTCTTAATGTTCAGAGCCTCCCCCTTTACTCAAGCACTTCTGGGGTCCACATTATTCTTTAGGAACCTGGTTAGGGAAGGAGAGGAACTCACGTAAAGATCAGACATCCGTACATTTCCGTGACGGCTGCTCTTTCTGTCTCCAAGTCCTTGACACCCAGCCTGATGCTTTTCTCCATATTCCCGAGCCAACATCGGGGCTGTTCTCTCTGGCCGGCCAGCTGACAGGTTCCTCTCTGTTTTCACCCAGCTCTTTGGAAGAGTTTTCCACACCAGGGTCGTTGGATTCCTCAATTACCTTGCAGGCTGGTGTCCCCTTCGCAGGCAGTACAGGGACTCCAAGTGTGAAGGCGGTGCTGTGGCAGGCGGTGGCCAGGCCACCTTCACACTTTCCTTGGAACCCGTCTCCCCACTGATCTCTAGGTTCTGGCACTTCCTTCCAGACATGCTCCACAATTTTCCCCTTTCTGTCCAGTCCATCTGTCAGATCTGCAGGCACATTTAAGCATGTTCACTATTCACATTCTCTCTTTCAGACTGGCTCCTACAGCTCTCCCAGTGCAAGGCAGTCTGGAGCACCCCCTTCCCCTCCTGAATGTGCCGTGGCAGTTGGGTGGCTTGTCAGAAGGCTGTTCCCTCCAGAGCACTGGAGGGGGTGCTACAACCCGACGTCATGAGGAATCATAGCATCAGTCTGACCCCGACCCATTTACTGCTACGTATCCTGCAAATACTTTTCCCAAGTTCATTACTGACGTTTCCCAGTGTACAGAGTTCATATTTTTACATAAACAAATTTAGGATTGTTTTTTCCTTCATGATTTGTTCCATTTCATTCTACCTTGAAGGTGTCCCCAAATCTGAACTCTAGTGTTCATCTGGAAAAGCTTTTCTATGAAAAGCTTAAAAGGGAAAAAGTAATAACTTGCCCCTCTCATTTACTGCAAGATTTATCAATTCACAGTGATTAAAATGGATTGACTTTGGTGAAACTATCAGGCATATGCATCTAAGCGACAGAGCAGAAAATCATAAAACAGACCTTATGTAAGCATGTAATGTGTAATAGAGAAAACACTGCAGATGAGTGAGGAGGAAGCCTATGAGTCTATGAATAGTATAGAAAACTGGCTTCTCAGATAAAATACCGAGGTAGAGCTTCACATAACTATGAAGTTTGTGTATAGCTATTTTAACCCAATTTCAGGTAGGCAATTTGACTTAAAGTGTCAGACACTGTTTTGGGTATCGAGGATACAACTGTGAAATAAGTAGACAAGAACTCTGATTTATTCTAGCAACAGAACCACACACTAAATGAATGAAAAATAAATCATAAACAGTTTTACAATATAAACGCTACGAAGGAAAGGAGCAAGTTAGAGGAGAAATGGGGAGGCAGTAGATTGACTTCGGGTGGGGTGATCCTAGGAAGCCCCGCTAAGAAGAGGGCGTCTGAGCAGAGGCCACAAGAGTCACCTCAGTGAAGGAATAAGAAAGAGCAAGAGGTCTGTAGGGGGACAGCAGTCAGGACGGGTGGCACCTCTGGTCTGTGCTGATGGCCCGAGTATCAGAGGGGCTGGGATCGTGCGGAAGGAGGGAGGAGTGGTGCGGAAGAGGCAGTGGGAAGGACACTCACACTGCCCCACTGCCCTGCAGGGTCGGGGATGAGAGGGAGATAAGAGGCCTCTGACTCAGTAAATGTGGGAGAAATAGAGTTCTCTAGAGAGAGAGAGATTTCAGTTAAGGTCAAGAGTTAGAGGAAGGTTTACTGTTTCCAGAAAAAGGGATCCAAGGTGCACAGCAGAGGCTTTGCAGGGGCAGGGAGGTATGGGGAACGTACCAGATGATGAGACGTCCCAAACAGGAAGAGGATGAGAGTGCAGATAGCAGTAACAAGATCAGAATACAGATGGTGCTTAAATAAGCGGGGAAGCAGGGCGCTGTGGGATTATCGTTGGTGCTCTCCTAAAGGAAGGGGAGCACTTATTTCCAGCTATAGTCCCAAGAAATTAACTGAATGATGTGGAGGGACTGTTCTCTGCAACTCCAGGTGATGTCTGTAGCACAGTCATGATGGGCTAGGACTGAGGGAGCGGGAGCAGGTTGGAAGATTCTCCTTGGGATTGAGAAGCAAGGTGCTGGTCTCTGGGTATGTATTTTCTCAGTCATTTTCTATTCTAATAGACAATCATGAATACAGGAATTATTTTATAAGCTAGAGTTACAGACATGGATACCACAAGTCTTAAGTGAAACTGTCTCAACAAACAAAAGGACATGGAAGCTGTTATTTCCACCAAAGAGTTGCAAAGAAGTTATCTGTAAGCCAGACTAGGAGCTGCAATAATCTGGAAAAGAATTTTAAGTCCCAAGAAATTTCATCCAATACCTGTCAACAGTGCTGAAGATCACGTGTATCTTTATCAGTTTGAGTTTTAGTTGCAAGAAACAGAAAACGACTCTGACAAAAAGAAAATAAATTTATATAAGAATATTAGCTACTCCCAGTAGTTTGAGTAGCTGAGAATGCTGGACAAGTAAGCCTGTGGACCACACAGCCAAGGCAACAGTCCAAACAGCACCACAAATCTGGTCTGTTGGGAAACCAACATCATGGCCAATTGTGGTCGGCAAAATGGAACCCCAAAGATGTCCACATCCCAGTCCCCAGGACCTACAGATATACTACTTCACATGGCACAAGGTGCTCTGCAGATGTATTTAAGGTAATGGACTCTTAAGATAAAGAGACGACCTCATTTTATCCAGGTGGGTCCCATCTCATCACATAAGCCCTGAAGTACAGAACTTTTCTGACTGGAGGCAGAAGAGATACGGCACAGGGAAGAGTCACGGAGACTGGAAGCACGAGTAAGACTCTACATCATCGGAGGCAGCAACGTGGTGAGGAGTGCACGTGTCCTTGAGGAGCTGAGAGGGGGTCCCGGATGACAGCTGGCCAAAACATGGGGGGAACTGAATTCTGCTAACAACCTGACGAGCCTGAGAAGTGGACCATCAATCACACCCAAGAAAAGGCAAGGCCAAGACCAAGACCCGACTGCTTCGCCTGGCAAAGTTACAGTGAGCCACTTCTGCATTCAGACCGTTTATTACTTACATAAGCAGCACGTGGAAGACTAGCCAAAGGCTCCGGCTGCCCACCGTCTCGTCCCACACACCAGAAAGATGACACTAAGCAAAAGGGGCCGGGTGACTCTAACGCCAACTGTGCAACATCTCGTTGCTGACAATCCAATTCCAGGCGACAGCTCAGCAGCTTTATATCCTACAAATCTATTCTGATGGGGGCAAGGGACAGGGAAGAAAGCCCCAAACCTCACCATAACCCGGGAGGTGCTGAGGAAACGTCTCATGGGGAGACAGGTCCAGGCGAGATGACCTCACAGAAGCTCCCTACGACCCTCCCGTGCTCTCCTGCTCTGGGAGGATTCCAGGCATTCTGCCAAGGCTCGGATGACCTGTGGTTCAAGCCTCTGCCTGCCTGGTCTACGTGGAAACCTGCAGGGTCAGCAGAGTGCATGGCAGAGCCATTCCCATACCCGGATTCTCCCTCGGAGCCTCCGGATGAGGCCCTAGGCGGGACACCACCTTGATTTCTTTCTCATGAGACCCAGAGTGAAGCAATCAGTCAAGTCTACGCAGACTTCTGACCTACAGAACTGTAAGGAGAATAGATTTGCATTGTTTTAAGGTGCTAAGATGGCTGTAACGTGTTACACAGCAGCAGGACACGGATGTGAGCTCTAAACGCCAGAACAGTCAGGACCTTTAACTGAATGTTGTTGGCATTTCAGATGTTGGCGCTCTTGGAAACTGGATGCATCCCACATCCACTTTCAGAGAAGTTCCCTCCTGTCTTGATTTTTTGCTTTACCAGTTTCTTCTTCAAGTTCCAGAGTGAGTGCTTGTTACTGGCTTTGCGATCATGTGCCCATGCGTTAACTACAAAGGGGGCATGGAAAGGGAGTACCTGAGCTTCTAGAACGACAGGTAGGCTCTGCGTCTCTTCCACTCATAATATGAGAAATTCCCCAAATATTGAAAGGAGATTCAAATTATAATCAGGACGAAAGTGTTATTACTGCTATATACCACTCTTTTGTTATCTAATATCAAGACAGACCCTGGGCTCCTATGGTTTCAATATTTCAGGAGAATAGTGCTTCCACTAAAAGACTCAGCAATGGTCCCACTGAATCTGAAGCTGTAACACACCTGGCTACCCTGAGCTTTTCCAGCAATTGACTAAACAAAAAGAACTGTCTGTGATATAGGAATACCGATCAAGAGCACGGGTGTTGATTAATATGTTGTGCTACTGCACAAGATGAAATCTGTGAGATGGTTGTTGTGTGTGTAAAACGCAGAGGGGATCCTTTCACTCTGACCTCTCGGATCCCACACTTGTGCCTTCAGGGAGCAAGAGCCCCATTTCTGGTTGCTGGTATGGAGTGAATTCCAGTTCTGTGTACAACACCCCTATCTTGTTTGGTGTTTTCCCCTAGTTAACGCTGGGTCCTAACAAGGCATTCTACTGACTTATAGAACGAGCTGCTTCTAGGGCTTCCCTGGTGGCGCAGTGGTTGAGAGTCCGCCTGCCGATGCACGGGATGCGGGTTCGTGCCCTGGTCTGGGAAGATCCCACGTGCCGCGGAGTGGCTGGGCCCGGGAGCCATGGCTGCTGAGCCTGCGCGTCCGGAGCCTGTGCTCCGCAATGGGAGAGGCCACAACAGTGAGAGGCCCGCGTACCGCAAAAAAAAAAAAAAAAAGAAAAGAACTAGCTGCTTCTAGATGTTGGATTGGAGGGTAAGATCAGTGAATCCCAAGGGCTTGCATTCTTTCACTGTAAAGTGAATTCACCGAAAAGTGAGTTCCTTGGAATATTACTCTATTTTCTAAAATGTATTTGAAGTGCTTCAGTTTGTCAGTGTAAGGTGTGTGTGCATATCTAAATTAACATTGCTCTAGAGTGCAGGAATGGTCACATAACATGTGAACTAAGCTGCTCGGTAACTTGCATTTCAGAATATATCAGAACTGGTTGGTTAGAATCTGAAAACCTCATTGTATAGTTCCCCTTACACATATCAGTCTGATTTGGCACTGGAGGATTTATAAATTAATGTACAGGATATTAAATTATGTCACTGGAGAAATGCATAGTGTCAGTATGTGTCAGGCGGAAAGATGTGTACAGAAGAATCTACACTTGCAGAATTAACACTCTGACAATCCCAGCAGCCCATTTTTTGAGTAGTATCCTAGGTTTAGAACTCCACTCATTCCAGAGTGGCCCACTTGAGAGGGAATTCTTTGCTCTACTCAAACTAGGAACATAGCTGTTTCTGCCATCAGAGTACTTGTTGTGGCTGGATGAGCCTTTAGTTCTAGAGACTCGTGGAGTGCCTAGAGAACAGGGCGGAAAGGATGGAGAGTGGGGACTTCACCCGACTTGCAAGACCTCATGTCTTGCACATGTCTTGACGCCTGCTCACCAATCGATATTGGTACTTAGGTACGGTTTTTGCTTTCTTTAAAACATAATATCTGGCAATAACATTGCAGAGGAAACAAATGGCTCCAACCATCACTCATCACCAGAGGCAACCAATATTCACCGAAAAGAACCTAACAACTTGAATAGCGGATTAGCGTAGGTCAGCCTTAATAAAGGTATCATTAGGGTGAATAATGCATTCAGTAGGGCCACAGATGGTGATGGTGGCGGGTTTACAGTGGGCAGGGGTCAATTTTCTGGTTATTCCCTGGATGGTTTCACTGATTCGCAGGAATGAGTTGGCTTATGTCAACTCTGTCTCCTTGTGGATGGTGCCTGCTTCCAAATGTCTCAAAATAGGTCATTTGTCACTTTCAGTGCCATCCTTTGTAAGATGCTGAACCCCTGACCCAAGCTACTAAGAGCTTCCACATCCCTGAGATGCCAAATGAAGCTGTACTGTCCTTGAGTCCTCCAAGCGCTAGACCCATGTGATAACCCGGAAAGCAACAGAGGGAATGACCATCTTCCTGACTGTGTAGACGTTCTCACCTGGGTGCTTTCCGGGCTCAGAACCTCACAAGATCTCTCAAGGAAATAATGATTTTATCTGTGGTTTTTAACACCATTCTCCATGAGAACTGAAAAACTGCAGCTCAGAAAACACTTGAGGGTGGGAGCCATTGTTCCATTACCTTTTTACACCCGATGCCTCTGTATAACATGACTTCCTCCAGCCAAAAACAAACAAGCCATGTACATAAACTCACACAAACAGACACTGAAAGAGAAATAAGTCCTCATGCTTGCGTTTATGTGTGGGGAGAGCCATGTTTCGGAATCCCATCAGTCTGTCTTTAGGATGAGGTTATATTTCACTAATGCATACCAAGGTGAAAAAATTCTATTTTGTAAAGATAGTCATCATTCAATCTGCTGTAATTTCCTTGTTGTCCTTAAAGTCTTCTGATACTTGGAATACTTCAGAACTTTTAGTAGAGTCGACACCTGCAAAGGCAACATCGCATCTGCAGATACCCTAAGGTAGCTCATAGGGTGGTTATGTTCAAGCCCAGAGAAATATCAAGTTGGGCCCAAAGGCAGTGTTTTAAGCTTTAAAAAATAAGTTCTTAACCTTTTTAAATCAAGAAATTTCACTTTAAAATATCCGGATTTCTGAATGTCTTAGAAAAATGCACCGTCATTCCTAGATGGCAGGAATAGGCTATGACTTTTAGAGGGGACATCAGTCTCCAAGTTTTTATACTTTCCACTTACCCACTTCATTCTGTAGGTATTTATGCTTGTATTCTCTGCTTTAGAACCTCACTCAAATGGCATATTCACGTAAGTGCCCAAACTAATGCTACAGAAATCAATCTACCAAAAGCTCTACAAATACCTTATCGTACACTCTTGGCCATAATTTCATTTTGTCCAGTGGTTTCCAAAAATCTGGTCATGAACCAGCACTTGGATGGCTGCAGCAAAATTCACTGGGGGAGTTTTCTGAATTTAGGTGACCAGGCTCCTGCCCTCAGAGATGTCCATCTAGCTGGACATCTATATGTTTTAAAACCTCTAGAGCAATTCCATTGCACAAACGTGTTGGGAACCATTGGTCTCCTCCAGCCCTTCTTACCCTGGAGTGAGGGAGGGATGGGAGGGGCATGGAAGTGCATTGACGTGACTGCTTAACAGGTCCAGGAATACTGATAAATGAAATGAAATTTATTGGCATTAGTAATGTTTTTTTGATCTGCTAGAGGAGTCCACTGAATGAAAAGATCAAGATCTAAAAGAAAGATGGCTGAAGCCAAAATTACAGAAGCAAAAGCAGCTCAGATGTCTCTGTCCCAGGTCTCCTCTGTTTTCTCCAATCTATTCTCTGATAACACAAGCACCTCTGCTTCTTAGTTACCCAAGCTTCTTGTAAATTTTCAAAACCCTCAGCAGGGAGGTAAGCAATTGAGTGATTATTCGGTTTGATATTTCTCTAACTTTACCTCTTCTACTTTTTTCTTTAAGCTCCTCTGTCCATAGATATTCTTTGAGGTCTTTGCATAGCATCAAGATAGAACACTGACATTCCGATGGTAGATCAAATAGATAATTATAAACTTTGATAAACTCAATACTTTTCAGGTCTTTATCAGTAGCTTTCACTGGATAATGTCCCACATGTGTTTCCTGATGTACATATTTGTTACACTCAGAGGAGGTGTAAGGAGGAGAGGATAAAAAGAAATTAGACGCTTCTGATTAGAGTCCAGAATTCCTGTGGATTCAGGAATCTGGTCAATGTCTTTACAAAACATCACCTCACTCAAACCTCTATCAACAGCCTTGAAAAAGTAAAGCATCGGTATCCTAACAGACACAGGAAAGCAATCATGTTCTGGTATGTGGGCTTAATCGAAGGAAAGATTGTTCGGTGAGACTAGGTACCTACCCATTGCTGGAAGCCAGATGCTGCTTCTGAGCTAATGGCAATTGAAGAAATTTCTCCTGAATTGTAATGTGTTCTTTCATCTGCATGAATATTTCAAATCTCAAGTTTGATAAAACAGAAGGAATGCAACATAACTTTTGTGACTCTGCTGAATGCTACCAATGCAGCAGCAACCCTGATTACATAAAATACAGGATTCAGGACTTCGTGAAGCAAGTCATCCATATGTTCAGGTCCTCTATTCTCCCTTCCTGCCTCCTTCTCTCTTCTTTTTCTTATTCTTCCCCTTCTTCCCTCGCATCACTTATCTTTCTCTGTGGAAAACAGCACCCCAAATAGAGCAACTTAAAACAACGAACATTTATTTAGCTTACAGTTCTGCGCATCAGCACTTCTGTACTCGGTTCGGTTCCTGAATGCACCTGTGGTCAGCTTCTGGCCAGTGAGCAGGCTCTGCTTCTGAGGGTTGGCTGCTTCTTAGCCGAGGTACTGGGGACAATAGAGAAACTATCTATTAATACACAGCAGGCCAGCCTCTGTCAGTTCACACGGTGGCTGGGAGGGTTCTGGGACAGAAGGAGGCATGCAGGGCCTCTTGAGAAGTAAGCCCAGAACTGGTACAGCATCATTCCCGCCATGTTCTGTGGCCAAAGCAAGTACAGTCCAGATGCAAAGACTGAGGAATAGGTTCTGCCGCTTGCTGGAAGTCCTGTAAAGTCACACTGCAAAGAGGCATGGATAAAGGTCGGAGTGAAGGAGTATAGCGTTTTTTTTCGGTAATCTAGCATCTCCCTCTTGCAGTTTTCTTGAGTCTCTGGGTGACTTACAATTATTGCAGTACCTGAATGTGTAGGTGCTACAAGGAGTATCATGTTGCTATATTCAAGCTCCTTATCATCTACTGGGAAGAAAAACTTCAGCACCCCGCTTATAACCACCAGACACACACATGCTAGAGAGACGTGACTGCGAGGTTACTGGAAGTGGGGAGCGTTTGAACCACAATGAACTTTGTTTAGCTACTTCAGCTCCCTGTTTATTTCCACCACAGTCTACGCTCTTCTGAGGGGTTTTTCCAAATCCTCTTTAATCTTGTCCCACCCAACTTAGATAACCTCTTGAATTTGAAGCATGTTTTTTTAAAGATTTTGTTTTTGATGTGGCACATTTTTAAAGTCTTTGTTGAATTTGTTGCACTATTGCTTCTGTTTTCTGTTTTGTATTCTTGTCTGCGAGGCGTGTGGGATCTTGGCTCCCCGACCAGTGATCGAGCCTGCACCCTCCGAGTTGGAAGGTGAGGTCTTAACCACTGGACCGCCAGGGAAGTCCCTAAGCATTTTATTTCTAACAATATTAAACATATTTAAAAGCAAGAAGAACGGTACAAGCATCCTCCATATCTCACCACCTAAATCAAACAATTGTCAACATTTTGCCATATTTGTATCATATATACATGCTACACAGCTCACATACATAGATATATGTATAATATTAGAAAACATAAAATCCATATACAAATTTTAAAAATCAGACATTTTCCGCTGAGAGAAATTTATAGTTCTAAGTGCTTATATTAAAAAAGAACAAATGTCACAAATGAACAGCCTAACTTTATACCTTAAAGAACTAGAAAAAGGAGAAAAAACTAAACTCAAAGCTAGAAGGAAGAACATATTAAATATTAGAGCAGAGAGAAATAAAATAGAGAATAGAAAGACAACAGAGAAAATCAATGAAACCAAGATCCTTGTTTCTGCTTCAAAAAAATCAGAAAATTAACACTCTTTAGCTAGATTAACTTAACAAAAAAAGAGAAAAGTCTCCAATAAATAAAATCAGAAACAAAAGTGGGGCCATTAATACTGACTTTACAGAAATAAAAATAGTCACAAGGGACTACTATGAAGAATTACATGCCAACAAATTTGATAACCTGCAAGAAACGCACAAATTCCTAGATGCGTACAACTTACTAGGTCTAATCATCGAGAAGTAGAAAATCTCAACAGACCACTAAGAAATAAGGATAGATCATCAGCAATTTAAAAAAAAATTACAACAAACAAGTTTCGGGCCAGATGGCTTCACTAGTGAATTTTACCAAACGTTTGAAAAGAATTAACAGAATCTCAAATTCTTCCAAAATGTTGAAGGGGAGGGAACATTTCCTAATTCATTCTGTGAGGCCAGAATGACCCTGATTCCAAAGCGGGACAAAGACGCTACAAGGAAAGAAAACTATATACCAATATTGCTAATGAATACTGATCCAAATATTCCCAACAAGATACCAGCAAACTGAATCCAACAGCATGTTAAAAAGATATGCCCTTGGGCTTCCCTGGTGGCGCAGTGGTTGAGAGTCCGCCTGCCGATGCAGGGGACACCGGTTTGTGCCCCGGTCCGGGAGGATCCCGCGTGCCGCGGAGCGGCTGGGCCCGTGAGCCATGGCCGCTGAGCCTGCGCATCCGGAGCCTGTGCTCCGCAACGGGAGAGGCCACAACAGTGAGAGGCCCGCGTACCCCCAAAAAAAAAAAAAAAAGATATGCCCATGATTAACAAGGGTTTATACCTGGAAGGCATGGTTGGTTCAACATACAAAAATTGATCGATGTGAAACACCACAATAACATAAAGAAAGAAAATTATTATTCAAAAAAAACATTTGAAAAAACTCAACACACTTTCATGATAAAAACACTCAACTAACTAGGAATTGAAGGAAACTACCTTAAAATAATAAAATTCATATATGAAAAACTCACAGCTAACATCACGCTCAATGGTGAAAGATGCAAAGTTTTTCCTCTTGCAGTAAGAATAAGACAAAAAGCCCTACTTTTGCCACTCCTATTTAACACAGGACTGGATGTCCTAGCCAGAGACACTGGGCAAGAAAAATAAAGAGAGAAAAGTCATCCAAATTGGAAAGGAAAAAGTAAAATATCTCAGTTCACAGACAACATGATCTTATATGTAGAAAACACTAAAGATTTTTTAAAAACCTGTTAGAACTAATAAACTAATGCAGTGAAGTTGCAGGATACAAAGTCAACATGCAAAACTCAGCTGCATTTCTGTATGTGGACAGTGAACAACCCAAAGAGGAAATTAAGAAACAATTACATTCTCAGGAGCAACCCTAAGGATAGAATACTTAAGAATAAACTTAACCAAGGAGTTAAGAGACTTGTACATTGAAACTACAGAACACTGCTGAAAGAAATGAAAAGAAAACAAATGGAAAAATATTCTGTGTTCCTGGATTGGAAGGCTCTGTATTGTTAAGATGCCAATACTACCCAAAGCAATCTACAGCCTCAACGCAATCCCTATAAAAATCCCAATGATGTTTCTTGCAGATGTAGAAAAATCTATTCTTAATTTTATATGGATTCTTAAGGCACCCTGAATACGCAAAACAGTATGGAAAGAGAAGAGCATGACTGGCAGTCTCACATTTAAATGCCTGTCAGTAAGGGAGTGGATAAACGAAATATGTTTTTATATATGTAGAAAGGAATATTATTCAACCTTAAAAAGAAGGAAATTCTGACACACTCCATAACGTGGATAATAAACCTTGATGACGTTATACTAAGTGAAATAAACCAATCACGAAAGGAAAAATATTGTATGATTCCACACATATGAAGTTTCTAGAATGGTCAAATTCTTAAAGACAGAGAGCGGTATGGTTGTTCCCAGGGTCCTGGGGAAGGGAGGAACGGGAAGTCAAGTTTAGCGGCTACCAAGTTTCAGTGTGGGATGATGCAAGCAAGTTCTAGTGATGGGTAGTGGTGAGGGCTGCACAACAATGTTGAATGTACTTAATGCCATTGAACTGTATGCTTAGAAATGGTTAAAACAATAAATTTTATGTCATGTATATTTTATCACAATTTTAACAAAATAACTCATTGGTGATGCTGAGTACTTTATATTGCATCATATCAGGAGGCACAAAATGACTAGTTGCCTCATTACTCATGAGAGTGACAAACAGATTTCTCCATTGTAAAGGTACATTTTTCCCCTTTACAACTGGGAATTAATCAGGGTGGCAGTATTTTCAGCACACCCACTTTTCACTTAATGATTTTAGCATTCACCAATGATCCTTGCCTGACTCGAGTATCTATTTGGAGCTATTCAATGGTGGTGTTTTTCTCCCTGTCATTTCATCTATAATCATTAGCTGATTTTCTTTTATAATAAAATAGTGTTTCCTCACCAATTAGGGCCATTTGGTGACATTTCATAGTCACTAAAATAAAAGTATAAATGCCTAATTAATTCTTTCTTGCTAATTTACTTTTAAAGAAGTTGGTGTAACTGTCATCTCCAGTGAAAGCTTTTTTTTTTAATGTGTGTGTAATTTCAATTTCAAATTTCAATCCACAATGAGATATATATACATCTATATATCTATCTACCTATCTATCTGTGTGTGTGTGTGTGTGTATGTGTGTTTCAGTGGACTGAAATTGTGTATGTTCAACATGCGGCAATGAAATGCATTTATTATTATTACTTTTGCTCATATTGTTTCAAGTTTTGTCAATAGAAGCCCTTTCAACTGGGTCCTGGGTCCTTCTGACAGAACTCCATTGGTCTTTGAACGCCTCTTTGCTTTCTGGTACAAAAATATGTCCCAATACCTTGTACTTTCCCTATCAGATCTGAAGGCAGCCATTTTAAGAAAAGAACTCTGTCCCCTTTAGAGGAGAATAGTACTTAGAAAACAAACTTTGGATACGAGTGGTACTCAGTTCTACTTGGGTATTACTGCTCATCAGCCCTTCCATGAATGCATTATTTTTTTTTTAAATCTTGAGTTTATATAATTTTCAAGTTTAACATAAGAAAAGATTTAACTTAATTTCTTGAACTTTAGATTTGCATCTCTTTTCCCATACATTGAAATCATGACATATAATATGGAAATGACTATTTGTAGCATAATACAATATTCACAAGAAAGTTTCAAAATCATAAAATAAAATAAATATTACCACGGGTCTAAAACTACTGAATAAAGTTTAAGATTTCTTTGTACTTCTTTTTAAAATAGGTTTATCAGTTTTTTTAAATTGTGGTAAGAACATTTAACATGAGCTCTACCCTCTCAGCAAATGTTTCGGTGTATAATGCAGTATTGTTAATTACAGGTACGATGCTATAATGATTCTGTTGTGACATCTCTTAGTAAACTTCATACAGACTTAGCTTAGCCATGAAGTATTCCAAGTTTTCTCCAGAAATCTTCAGCCTTTTTCGTGTTACTTAGAGTGCCTGTTGTTGAACACATACTTATGAACTGTAGGACATCATAACTCTCTGTCTCAGGGTAGCCCCTACTTCTCAATAACCTGTTTCGCTGTGTAACCCGTGAGAAGAAGGGCTCATCAGTCCACACCTGACATCCTCTGTTGCATCTGTTCTTAGGAATCTAGAATTGAAATCCACATGATTGATTTCTACCTTAAAATATCTCAGCATTGTGAATCCTAAAGATTTTCTGAGCTTTAGGTTATCAAACTCTCTCTGTTCTTCTACTGTTAATTGACAGAGCAATTCTCATGAATCCTCACTGAGCCCAAACTGCCTAGTTCTGGGAATATAAGAAATCTTTAAAGTGATCGGATCATACTGGTTCAGTAACACTCACACATGCAAGCACAGGCCTCTACCAAACATTGACTCAAACACTGACTATCTTGCTGAAATAGTGTTTCTAATTTGAGAAAGGAATCACATTTGAATTACTCCAGTGACTTATATGATCAATACAGTAGAATCCTTGGCTTGTTAAAATGTATTTTACATTTTAGGTTTCAGGAATTTTGTTCTTTTCAATATTTACTGCTTTAAACTTTAGGTGAAGAATATCTTAAAGCAAATTCTCTTTTTTTTTTCTGGGAAAATGTATGTATTTTAAACCAAGAGTTCATTGTTTTGGACATGAGCGGGGGTTCCCAACTCTTCTTATCAAGCGTATAATCTCAACTATATGTGGAACTTAAAAACCTTGACCTCACAGAAACAGAAAGTTTCAAAATAATAAAATAAAATAAATATTACCACGGGAATAAAACTAAATAAATAAATATCACCATGGGAATGGTGATTGCCAGGGCTTGAGGAGTTGGGGAAATGGCGAGATACTGGTCAAAGGGTGCAAACTTTCAGTTATAAGATGAATAAGATCCAGGGCTCCAGGGTACAGCGTGGTGACCATAGTTAACGATACTGTATTGGATACTTGAATGTTGCTATGAAATTAGAGCTTTAATGTTCTCACCATAACAACAGAAACAACAACAAGAAAATGGTAATTATGTGAACTAACCTTGTTAACTAACCTTACTGTGGTAAGCATTTAGCAATATATACATGTATCAAATCATCACCTGTACACCTTAAACTCACACAATGTCATTATGTCAATTATACCTCAATAAAGCTAGAAAAACAGAATTCAGTAAACTTAAGGAAGAGGTAAACATAATTATTAATTTGGTCAACATTAAGGGATACTGCATTATAAAAGCTTATAACTCAACCAAAGACAGTGTGATCTCAAAGTCCTGAGTATTATTTCTTTAATAAAGAAGAAATCATTCAATTCAGTCCCTCCACGCCACCATCAAAAAAATATAAGAATCGACTCCTGGTAGGGGCTGCCCACGTTCTGAGGAACAGAAAATCTATATACACTGCATTTGTTGATGCTGTCAGCTGGATTACTCTACAAATGTGATTAAAGTCCAAATGAATTCTGAGTCTGAACAAAATGCAAGACCAGAAAGTACCAGGTGACAGGAAAACTCAAAACTGGCTTCTGGTCTGGCAACTGTTCTGGGTTATGATTTCTTCTGGATTGGGCTACATCCTGAATAAACCCCAAATCCCATTTTATGCAAGAATCTAAGCTCCTACCTTGGTCTTCCATGTCCTTTGTTTTGCAGTTCAAAGTCAGGAGACAAATGAGGAGGATTAAATCCATTCAAAGCATGTGAAGAGAAGAGACCATTTTTTTCCCAGTGCATTTTTTAAAGGACGATAAGACCTATTAAGAGAGATTTGTATTCTGTCAGATTTATCTGAGAGAATGATATTCAACATTTCAACCCATTTCTGCTAACATTTCTGAAGAGAATTTTTCCCCTTTAACATAGGGAGCTCATCTCTTTGGTTTAAAATCTTACGATGATGCCACAGACATCTGATGGACTAAATTAAACAAAGGAAAGAAACATTCCTTAAACAGGATTATCTACAGAGTTGTGACTGAATATATATTACTTTACTATTTTAAACTTTACTTCACGCTTCTTCTATGCCACATATATTTTCTTCCTACTCATGCAGTCTTGAATTACAATGTGGAACACGGAACAGATCTTCTGGAATCCAGGAGGCTGAAGTTGCAGCAACAGACATTTCTCCTTATTATGTAAGTTTCTTCTTTCCCATTCTCAGCCCCTGGGCTTTGAGGTGACTGGAGAGTCCAGTGGAGCTTCTGAGGACAGAATATGACCATGGTCCATGCACTTCCTTCAAGTCGGAAGGACAACCAGGGAGCTGTTGGTAGCCAGGGAGCTCCCGATTCTCCCCCGGGGAGCAGGTTAATCCTGGCAGAAATCTCTAGAGAGTGACTTGAAATCCTAACAGCCCTAACTATTTTCTCCATGACATTTTATTCACCAGTGAGTACCTGTGGACTAAGAGATTTCTTTCTTGGGTTCTCTTCTTAAATTTAACATCTCTCGTAAGAATTAATTGCAGCAACTCAATACTAGCAAGTCACCAATGAATTACACAGCTATTTTCTGGGAAATTATAGAACAGAGATCAAGGGAAATTAGAGTGATGGATTCTGAGTGGAGGAGCCTGCGTCACCATCTCAGGAGGGCCCTGGTACAGGTGACCCGCACACATACAGCATCGGCAAGTGGAGATGAGCCAGTCAGAGGAGGGACAGACAGAAACTTTCCAAAGACAAATCGGGTGGTTGTTGCCCCGTGCGCTGCACGCATGTGATGTTTGTGTAAAGTGGAGTGGGGTGCAGAATGGTTTTTTCCTACCAGCCCATAAATCAGGGGGCAAAGCCATCAGCCTAGGAGAGGAAAGGGCCTTTACCTTAATTTCATTTTCTTCCAGAGGATATGGCCATTTTTGTTTAATCCTGTGGACAAGTTCCTCCGAACTCACCTCTGTGGGCACTTGCAGTGGCTTAAGAGAAGAAGAGAACTGAAGAACTATGAACAGTGATGCAGGAATATCACATTTCAGAAAACTGTGGTAAGAGGTGAAAGAAATGTCAGCTCAAGCGGACGGCAGGGCGCATGTCAGTGACCTAATGACACTGGGGGACCCCTGGGCTGCCCCCTCCTGCCTCTCTGCTCTTCTCAAGCATGGGCCTAGCTGCCCCTTTGCCTCACTACTTTTCATGCCTGCTACGTCCCCCGACCTGGACAGCAGCATGTTTTTCTGTAGTTAGAAGGTGTAGATCTGTTCCAGCCCTGCCTCTGACTCATCCCCAATGTGTACCTTTAAGGGACTATCTTCGTCTCTTTGACAGATGGTACCAAGTGTTCATCACTCATGTTTTGGAGACATAGGCATCCTATTCCTAGCATCTGAATAGTGTTTTCTGATTAACCAAGTCTTTTTAATAGTTCTTTCTTTCCTTTCTGCCCTTGTTCCCCCAAATTGGGGTACACTGAAATGTTTTCTGAATTCGTCTTTAACATGCTCTGTTCTATCAAAATCTACAAATCAGGTAAATATAAGCAATCAAACTAAAATGGTATCTTTTACTCCATGTGTGCTTTATATTATTTTCTGTGACTGATGGATTGATTGATGTATTTTGGGCTTTAAACAAACAAAACTTTTCCTATTGCAGATCCATGGCTTCATTGTGTTTTCCTTTAAAGATTTAATAAAATCCTGCCTTTTAGCACTTGGTTTGGAGCTCCCAGCCCAATAACAAAACAAAACAAAAAACCTATTAACCTTGTTCAAAATTGTTACAATATAAGTTTCTTCCTCAAATAGATATGCTGCTCCAGACTGAATAGTCGCCCTGGAAAACTTTACAGCCCTGCTAGACAGCTGTCAGCAGTGAGAAGTAAGGGGATTTAAGCTCAGGAAGTGAGAACATATTGACATCAACCACAGTATCGTGAAGCTGATGAGAACTTGCCTCTTTAATATTCAGAGCAATGGGCCTGACATGAAGGAAAAAAAAACACATATATTTTCCCAGTAAATGGGACAAATTACCCCTTGGATCTAAAATCACACCCATTCACATTGACCCGGATAAGGTAGAACTTCCAAATCAGCCCGAGGAAGATAGTGAGCGAAATTGTTAGTGTTGATATTTTCCAACTATTCTCAGTATGAATGTACCTTAGAATTCTTGAACCTATACTTAGTGCATTTGACTTTGCATTTTCCTCCAAAGAAAATTATCACTATTTACCAATATTTATGGCATTATGAAATAAACAGGAATTGGGTCAGCCTCCTTCATACTTTGGGATCTAGCATGGTATTATATGTTTGTTAGAGATTGCTAATTCCCTTCCCCCAACATCTGGTCTCCTCTTGTTTAAATAGGGAACTCTGATTTTCAGCTGAGCACACTGCAGCCCAGAATAAAAGACTCTACCCCCAACCTTCTTTACCAACTAGAAATGGCAAAGGGATGAATCTTTACCAAGAAGATGTATGTGGAAATGTGTGGAATTGTGGAAAGGCTACTTGAAAAGTGCTGTCTCAGATGAGAGAGGACCCCTCTGCGCTCTTCTGTCATTTCTCCTTCTTCTTACTGCACATCACAAGGTGACCTTGAAAAAAAAAAAAACAACCCAAGAAAAAAAAAAGCATAGGCTGAAAATGGTGAGATGAAAAGTCAGGAGACCAAAGTCCTGATAGTGCCGTGGAACTCTCTCCCAGCCCAGAGCTGCTGACTCAGGACTTTCTCTATGCAAGAAAGAAATTTCTCTCTTATTTAAGCCACTGGTTGGTTGTTTGCTACATGAAGGTAAATCCTAAATTTTAAATACAAAGAATATCAATAACAGTGCTGTGAAGGGTCATACTGGAGCTTGAAATAAGAGGAAATTCAGTAATACTGATCCTGTCTTTGTTTAAAAGTTCTGACGTTTTGTTTACAGGGATATTTGGCATACATTTTGATTTTTTAAATATTGCATTGGGATTCCCACTTCTGAGAAGATAAGTTAGACAATTTCCCCTATTCCCCCTAAGTACAACTAAAAACCTTTGTGTTATATGTAATTATATGTAAAGAACGGACTTTGGATCATACTGATGTGTCCATGTAAGCTCGCCAACTATAAACTATGTACCCCTCCGGGGGGGATATTGATAAAGGGAGAGGCTGTGCGTGTGTCAGGATAAGGAATATATGGGAATCTCTGTACCTTCTACTCACTTTTGCTGTGAACTGAAAACTGCTCTAAAAAATAAAGTCTATTTTAAGAAAACCTGATAGAACTGAAAGAAGAAATAGAAGACATAATTATACGTGGAGAAATCAACACCCTTCTTTTAATAATGAATAAAATGCTTGGACAGAAAATCAGCATGAATGTGGAAAAACTCAACATGACCAACGATCAGGATAGAATCCATTTTCATAGAAAATAAACCACATTTGGGCCATAAATCCAGCATCAATAAATTTAAAGAAAAATTAATTCAGATTGCATTGTCCAACTACAAATGAATTATATATAACCCCTTAATATACTTATTAAAATCAATATATTTAGCTCTCCTCATTCTCCAAATTCTTTCCAAAGGTAATAAAAATTAAGGACATGCCTTTTGGGACTGATTTAAAAATTAATCAATTAGTAAGTATTATTTAATAAAAATGTCACATTAATTGTACTAAGTGTGTACAACATGCTAGACAATGTATACATGTTAACTATTTTAAAAGTTTTAAACAAACCTTCACAGAGGACATTTGCCACTTAAGGTAGTAAATCGGGAGGAGATATCAAAATTCACTGCTGTGTGTCATAATACCCAACTCTAAACAGCTGCATCAGATAGAAGATATGAACTTTAAATGATCCCAGTGTTCTAGATACTCACAGACCTAACTGAAGACACTGTCCATAAAAATGAACAATGAGGCTTATTTCAACCAATTGTGCTGGATCCATGGGCTCATTCTGTTCTATCTACAATGCTAGTCTTCAGTTAACAAGTATCTGACACAGCCACCATTAACTCTGACTTTCAGGCACTTAAAATCCCTTTATTTCTTTTTCTATCCGATGAACAACTAAGTGAATTTCTTCACTGCCGTATGTTCCCTTGTTGGCAAGTTAACAGAGTCAGATGTGCAACTTTTAAAAATGATACAGTTTTTCCTTCTCTTCTTTAGTGTGTCAGATTCTAAGCCCAAAGCTCTTGTATTCATCCTATCCTGCCTCTGTGTGCCCAGCACTTTCATGGGCTATGAATAACGCACATATTTATGAACTCCAGTCCTGACCCCTCACGAGGCTATTCATCTGTTGAAGTAAATAGAGATGAAAATAATAACATGAAAAATATTTGAAGAAAACAGAAGATGTAATTGCTGAAGAGTGGAAGAGCTGAAAGCACTGGGGCCTTTACAGTAGAAGAAAAAGAGCACAGAAAGAGACTCCAGGCAGGGATGTAGAAAATAAGTAACACCAAGTGCACTAATGTTCCTGTATCAGAGGTCGATCAAGTTGTGGGGTCAGGTGTGGCTGAAGTTAGCATAAGGGATTTGTACTTTATTCTCCAACCTGATACACCAGGGGAATGTGCCCTATTCATCTCAATAACAGAAGCAGACAACAGTGGTCCTCAAAAAAGGGCTAGGATGGGTGAGGAGGTTAAAAACTGACCACAGATTCACTGCCATAAGTCAGGGGGATCTACTGGAGACCTTTGAACTGGGAGTGATGTGTAGTGACAGTGGTGTTTTTAAGAGATTAATAAGAAAAGTAGAAGAGGGACAGTAGGAAGAGGGATGAAAAAATGATTACGTATTTTAATCAAACCCGAAATTTGTTCTGAGTTGCTTATGTTGTTCAAAGAAGTAGAGTGTGGAATTAGACGTGCTGAAGTGAAATGAAAGAAAGAAGGCCTCTGATGGACTGTGAGCTCTGTGACACAGAGCTGGGGTGTCTTTTCACAGCCCTGTCTGGAGAGCTTGGGTCAGTGCCCGGCACACCACAGATACACAATAAATATTTCTTTAAATAAATGGAAGTTCAATGATTGAATTAAAACGACACTGGAGAACTTCTGGGTTGGGTTTGTAATATGAGAATCTGGTAAATCCAGGGAAGTCAAATGATCCTACATTGGGCTTTCTTTGATTCTAGTGTCCCCAGTTATCTGAGTGGGAACTAAATTTGAGGAAACAGAATCCTGTAAGTTTCGATTATCCTACCCTGATTCTGAGACTTCATTTTACGATGGAGAGCTAGAAAGTGTTTTAACAACTGAAACTAGTGGTTTCAGCAAAAGTCAGGTCCCTGAGATCCAAGCTCCTGCCCTGACGTTGAGACTACTTGCTCGGGAATAAAAAGGCACTTGACATTCAGGATCTGATCCGGCACTAGATCAGCATGATCCGGGCAACTACTGACCTGAAAACCTTTCCTTTCAGAGCAGGCTCACCTGAATTCACTAGTATTCAACCTCGCAACAAGAATCACCTGGGGAACTTCAAACACCCGTGCCTGCAGCCACCCTCAAGTATCCAGGTATCATTTGGTTTGGAAGTGGGGCCTGGACATCAGTATTTTTTGAAAGTTGCCAGGAGATTCTAATACAAAGCTGTAGCTGAGGACCATTCCCAGGTAACTTCATCTCCTGATACCCCACCTTCCTAGTGCACACACCAAACTGCACCACGTGCTTCATTTTTCTCTGAAGGCACCAAGCCCTTTTACGTTTTCGTGTCATTACTCATACTGTCCCTTGTCATTCTTACTTCATCCAGTGAATAAAAGTTTATCGTCTTTGCAACCTGGATTAAATCCAGTTCCTCCGTGACAGCTACTCTGTTTGCGTGGCCAACTCTGGCATAACCCATTCCTCTCTATTTGATGTCACCACAGCTCTCAGCTGACCTGTTTACTGTTGTTCATTTAATTTCCTCAGTAGGTTCTGAGCTTGCTGAAGGCAAGAAACACAGTGCATTTCCTGTAGCATCCTGATCGCTTGTCAACAATGGTAAACAATTAATATGTATTTGATGGAACGAAAATTGAGAATATAATACAGAGTAATTTCCACGTTATGTTAAAGTCCCATCCAAAGTTTTGTTTTAAAGCATCCTTTGTATGCATTTTATATATCACGACACAGAACTGAAAACTGAAGGTCCTATTTTCTGGTCTGGGAAACGCTTAGATTTCCCTGAACTTAAGTTTCTTCATCTTTGAAATGAGAGAATTGTTCCAAATAATTTCTATACTCTCGTAGATTTTGGAAGCAATTCGCAGGATATAAAATTATCAAATAGCCTAATGGGGTGGTAAGAAAACATGCAACTTCCTCTTTGTAAGCTATTTATATGCTAAATGCATATTAACCTCCTGAAATCATATCTTCATGGACTGGAACATCTCTGAAGCACAGAAAATCAAGATATTTGCTGACCTGTCAATCCTTTAAGAAGCATCAATCACGTAATGGATGCATACCAAATGGCAGGGAAGTCACAGATGATTTGGTATTGTAGGTGTCTACTTCACTTATTGATCATTTATCATCAAGCTGCAATAGTATTAACATATGCTGTACTCATGCTAACAGTGTTTGTTTGACAAACAACATTGATTTCCCCTTCATTACCCTAAAAGGTGAGTGCTAAGTGAAACTAATTTCAGAGGGACCACATCACTTACTCTGAGTGAACACATGGGTCCTCACTCTAGAACAGAGAATTCCCAGTAGGAGGAGAATACTGTATAGCACTTACTGAGCACTTTCTATGTACCTTACACTGAACCCTATTTGTTCTCCCTCTATATAATTTTATACTCATTAAGATGGCAAGATTTATTTAAAGATTTTATGATGAAAAATTTTAAACATGTAAAAAAGTAGACAGCATAATGTACTGAACATCCATGTACCTATCACCTAGATTTAATAATTTGTTAACATTTTGTCTTTATCTATTTTGCTCTAAGTTTTTAAAACCAAATTACAGATATCATGACACTTGACCCCAAACTCCTTAGGTTACATCTCAAAAACAAAAGCATAGGGCTTCCCTGGTGGCGCTGTGGTTGAGAGTCCGCCTGCTAATGCAGGAGACACAGGTTCGTGCCCCGGTCAGGGAGGATCCCACATGCCGCGGAGCGGCTGGGCCCGTGAGCCATGGCCGCTGAGCCTGCGCGCCCGGAGCCTGTGCACAGTTCCTGAAATAACCATTCACAATACCACTACAGCACCAAAATATAGAAATATTTCCTTAATAGCATCTAATATCAAATTCACATTAAAATGTTCCCAATAATATTCAAAATGTGTGATATTAAAAAATACACACCGTGCAAAGCAGTTCCGGCCGGGCGTGAGCAGGGGGCGTCATGGGTAAGCGTGGGGCCCACGTGCGCGTTCACGGTCAGGGCCGGGCAAAGCCTGCGCAGCCTCAGGCTCCTCCGTCCGCCCCGGGGTCGGGGTCAGAGGTTGTCCGGAAAGCCGGACGGCCCCCTTCGCGTCGCCGGGCCGCCGCGGTCGCTCCAACGCCCGCGTGCAACCCGGCGAAGGAGGGAGACGCGGCGCGCGCCTGGCCAAGCCAGTCCCCGCGGCACGCGGCGAGGACGGCCGCGGTGAGGCGGCACCCGCCCCGCCAGAGCGACAGGCGCGCCTCCCTTGCCGTCTCGACCCCACAAGGGAGCTGCTCACAGCAGCGGGCACCCGAGGGGGCGAAGGCACCGCTCAGCCCCCGGCACCAGACGGGCGACCGTGCAGGGGCACTGCCTGGAGCGGACACGCTCCCGCACCAACGGGGACGCGCAGGCGGCGGCGGGCCCGCCCCGCCCCGCCCACCACCGCGGGGAGGGCCGCTTGCGAGGCACTTGAAGAGGAGTTGAGAAGCGAGAGTGCCTGCTGCTCAGAGGCCGTGAGGCAGGGGCGGGAGACCGAGAGTCCGGCCGGATGCCACACCCCGCCTTCCACGGCGGACAGGACGAAGAGCGGCCCTGTTGGCCATGAACGTCCGTTCCTCGTCCGGCCTGGGAGAGCAGGACATCACCACATGGATCGATGGGCAGGTTAATTATTTTTGACAACAGTTATTTGTTGTGGAAGTTATACATCATAGTACAACACTTTAGGGGGCGTGTCAGGGGCTTGATATCCCACTATTTATGATGTCAGGATTGATCATGGGTGATGAGGTGAGCGAGACACAGAGAACTTATTACATGCTCAAGTTGTTAAGAGGTCATAGCTAATAACGAGTGGGGTCAAAATTTGAACATGACCTGAAACCTTTCCCCCGCCAAGAATCTACTAAAAAATGACACTTGGCACTTTATCTTACCACTGAGGACTTGGTGACTGTGTTAAAGGAGAACGAAAAATGTGACCTGAACAGTTAGGAAAGGCTTTGAGGATTTAAACTGGGTGTTCAACCTCTGCGGGATACCAGTAGGTATTAAGAAAGATGGTGAATTCATGCATCAATATGGAATGGCTCATGCCATTGCAGAAAGGTTTCTTGAGTGTTCTGCTAAGTAGTTAGTTATTTAGTTAGTTATTAGTTACTCTGAAGGGCATATTACTCCATCTATCAAGGTAATGTCTTCTCTTCGTGCCATCACAGCCCAAAGAAAAGCCAACGGGAAATTCAATCCTATCCTTAGGTACAGCGCTAGAATGCAGGGCGGGGGCAAATGCTAGCGTTGTGGTAGACCAGGATATGAGTTGAGTTGATGTTAACAAAATTGGATAAGTGGTCTGGCTCTGCTAACTACCCCCTGGGACTCTGGCAAGCCTCACTGTATAAATGAAAAAGATAATAATAACTTTTTAGATTGGGATCCCTGGAGACAATCTGTGAGATGGGCAGTTGAATGCTGAAGGTTCACCGGGAAGTAACACCTGGAATTCATACCTTTTAGGAAGTGAAAAAGCATTACTGGGCAGGAAGAGAAGCAACCTGCAATGTGCCTGTATGCCTGGAACTAAGATAATAGGTACATCAGCTGTACTTCAATAAGAAAGAGAAAATCTTGACTCCTCAGACTGCCTCGAAAGCTCTGAGACTGCAGAAGTGACTCACTTCCCTCAGCTGAAGACTAGTGCTCCCCATTTGTTTGAAGACTGTATAGAGACCTTTGTCTTTCATGGCAATACCCCCTCCCCCTTAAAATCTCCCGTCATGCCCCTTGATAGCCCTCGTTGGTTGAGGTAGAATAACTAGGATCAAGTCGTAAGATATCTGCCCAGGAAGTGGATACTGTAAGGGAGGAAAGGGCCTATACACTGAAGGAGCTAAGGATTTCGTTGGCAAGAGCACGGGGCGTACATGTGGGACTGACACCCACAGTAGGTACTATATCAGAGGAGCAGACTTAAGAGTTATCTGATTTTATGAAGAATTTATAGACATGGACACGTAGTAGTTAATGCCCTGGTGAGGACCACAGGAGGTGACACGAACATCCTGATAGGATGCTCCTGAAAGCTTGGAGAAAGCTAAGGCCCACACTAAGTTAAAGTGAAATACTAGAACTTCCATGGCACACAGTGGAAGGAGGGATCAAAACGCCCAGAGAAATGAGCATGTTGGAGGAAGGCCAACTGCATTCTAGAGTGTCTGAAAGACACTACAGTTCCCAAAGCAAGAAGGAATACACTGGAGAATTGGGCAAAAATCTCATGGAAAGCTGAGTGGTACTCTGCCTTCTGCAGGCCAGGGAAGAAGAGCAGGAGATGTTATACAGCTGGGCTCCTTGATAGCAATGGGATAATAGGATCTGATGTTGTGGAGTCCAGGTGGCTGCACTTAGTAGAGTACAGTCAAGTGGGCACAATTATTGTAATCAGTTTCAAGGTCTGAGCAGTAGCAGAGAGGCCTGGCCTGTAGGGAGTTCTGAAAATGGTTACTAGGACACAGTATTCTTGGGGGCAAGATAGACAGGCAGCCACCAAGAACAATACCTATTTTATACAACAAATAAGTCAAGAATAGATGATCAGGAGGCTGAGGAAAGCTACCCCATATGATGCTAAATGGTCAGCATCCTTGCTCAGTTTCCAGATGTGAGCCAGTTCTTGGGCCCAGAATCCATTTAATGGAGAAGAGGTGGGTCGAAATGAAGGATTCTCAACACTGGCAAGAACATACCTTAGGGATTACCCAGTCTTCCCCGGAGGGACCTACCACCATGTTCTCAGGTAAATGTATGCAGAGGAAAGAGAAATAGCACGTAGGCCTTTCAAGAACTGTTAGATACTGGGTCCATGCTGACATTGATATCTGGGGTACAAAGTTATCCTGCCCCCCATTAGAGTGGTTCAGATAATATGTGGAATCTTGACCCAGGCCTGGCTCGTAGTGGGTCTGCTAGGTTCCCATCATGGTTAGGAGCAGTATTCCCAAGTGGGAATACGCTGGCTTCAGAACCTGAAGATATCTAACAGGCATTGTGTTTCCTTTTTAGTGATAGAAGGTACCACTTCTTCTACTTTGGAGAGAATATCCTAGCACAACCCAGACCACCAAGTCCCTAATAACATTACTAACAGGGGAGCCCTTAGTGTTCACAGGGTTTACCTTCCATCCTCTGAAGCCATTCTTACCGAGGCCCCCAATGTCATTGCCATTTTTTGTTCCTCTTTGATCAATTAACATTATATCAATAGAATGGACCAATGTAGTATTCTGTGAAAAGGCCAGATAGTCCAGGGCCATTTGGAGGGTGGAAGGGATGACAAGCGGCAGTGTAAATGTATTCTGTGGTCAGTCAATCCCAGGGGAGCAAGATCTGTTTCTGAACCTCTTTTCTGATAAAGAGGAAAAATAAAGCATTTGCCAGATGAATAGCATGGATGCTCTTTGGAGGTGGCCACAGGCCACATTCTGGAAGGAAGCAAAATCTTAGGTGTGGAAGCTCCCTGAGGTCAAGGCCAATGCCGCAAGAGGAGCGCAGCCATGAGCAGCCAGAGCTAATACTCCCCTGTGGCTGCGGAGTGGGTGATGGGTCCTGACAAGGAGATCTGAGTGGGGACCACAGTAGCCATTACAATAACTAATTCCCATAGTCTTAGTGAGAATAAGTTATGTAAAACCCAGAAAGCATTATTAAGATTTTAATATTACATTTAGTTACTGGATTGGAGGAGAAGAAATCTAAATCTATTAAGTAATTTACTTTTTGGAAAGTTCTATTATTCCTATCAGTAACTTTTTCCTTACTGAAGTGGATCAGAAACCCAGAGTGTTTAGCAAGATCTTCATATTTTTTTCCAGTTACTATATACTTTCAGTGTGTGTACTTTAAGTTAATTTGACCTTGTCACTTGAAAAGGGTTCTCACTTGGATCCCGGAATCAATATATAGATGTGAATAGCCTTGTCCATACACAGAATGCTGACACGTTCCAGCGGGGGGAAGACTTAGCAATAAGAATTCAACACAGAGGACCTGGCCGACTTTTGCAGACAGAAGGAGCAGCAACCTGAATTAAGGCTTGTCTGTAACAGTGTTCCAGCCAGGACTAAACGCAATAATACACATATTGATTGACCTCGCTCCTCCAGCCTCGCAGTTTGTATGGTGGTGCAGATTAGAACAATTTGATTTCTTTGTTTCTGCTTTCTGTAGAGCAGACAATTTCCCTTGGCCCTTGGGCAGCATTTCCAAGAGGCAGAACAGCTCATCTTAAAGAAGTCTTATCATAGACTTTGCCTTGGTGAATAAGGAATAAAATCTCACTCTGCCCATCTTTCCCACATGCTTGGGATCTAAATGTTGGAGTAGCAACTCACAGGTTCCCTAGGTCTCAGTCCTACTGTTTTGAAATGAAGAAGTTGAACCCATGATAACTGTGGACACTTTCATCTCTGAAATTGTTCTCAAGGTCCTGATATCATCTTTCTGTACTTAGGTTATCCTAAAATTGACTTTCACTACCATTGGCCAATGCATCCCACATTCAGTGGTGTTTGAAACAAAATCATAGTATTATTATTATTATTTTATAAAAGTAATACATGATTTTCAGAAATAAGCGTCTCCAGATGTAGAGAATGGACTTGAGGACATGGGGAGGGGGAAGGGGAAGCTGGGACTAAATGAGAGAGTGGCGTGGACATATATACACTACCAAATGTAAAATAGATAGCTAGTGGGAAGCAGCCACATAGCACAGGGAGATCAGCTCCGTGCTTTGTGACCACTTAGAGGAGTGGGATAGAGAGGGTGGGAGGGAGAGAGACGCAAGAGGGAAGAGATATGGGGATATATGTAAATGTATAGCTGATTCACTATGTTATAAAGCAGAAACTAACACACCATTGTAAAGCAATTATACTCCAATAAAGATGTTAAAAAAAAAAAAAAAGCATCTCTAGGAATCCAAACACTTAAAGTAATGGTTAAAGCACAAAATTACCAATTGAAACTAGGAACTAGGGAAGTAGTGTTCCTTTCCCCAAACTCATTTGTGAAAGGAAGCTGGGAAAAGCTACCGCGGATAGTTACCAGAATCTGTGACTTCCATGAGGCTGCATCTTTAGAGAGGGGATGAAAGGACATAGATGTAGACTTACGACCAAATTCGAGACAAGCCACCCATGGGCACAGTTATGAGATCTGTGATATCTTAAGATCACTAATATAAGACTAAGTTCTGAGCTGAGAGCTTGGAAGAAACTAAGACAGAGACTGCCAACTAGAGAGTAGGCGTAAGTGAAGAGTAAAAAGGAGATATTCTCCCCTCCACATGTAGCCACAAACCACAATCCCAAACACAAGTAAACAATTCACTCTAAGAAAAAATATGAAATGTCAATAACCAGAACCTAAATGTTCTCTAGATGATATTAAACAAAACATTCTGAGAAATTTCTATAAATGTTCACATAATCAGGGAGTTAAGTGTATAGTGAGTACCAATGGAAAAGAAAAAAACGCAGGCATGAAACAAGAACAGGTAGAAAAATTAGAAATGTAGTTACTGAAGTACATATTTTTTAAAAAACTAGTTAAACTCTAGACTGAACACAGGCACAAAACTAGTAAACTGAGAGGTAGTACTAAGGGAATTATGTAGAATATGTGGAGAGACAGAGATTTTCAAAAATACATAATGCATACTTAAGAGGCATGGGGCACAAATTTTGAGACACCAACATATAAATGAAAGAATTTTAATAATAAAAGGATAGAGGAGCTTCCCAAGAAACCATATTTGGAGACATAATGGGTAAGGATTTTCCATATTAAAATAAGATGAGTTTCAGATTGAAATTGCGGTCTGTATGATGAGAAGGATGAAGAAAAATAATCTGTAGACACAATGCAGTGAAACTGCAGACCACCAAGGAAAGAGGGCCTGTTGAAAAGCTACCAGAAAACTGAATGAAAAGAGAGGGAATTGGCTCTCTTCTTAATGGAGATGGAGGGGGTCTTGGTCTATTTGGTGGTATTTAATTATGTTTTCCATAAATAGGTAAAACTATACTGTTTAGAGGTATAATACCCCCTGGTAAAACTCCTCTAATTAAAAAAAACCCTCAAAACATGACAATCTTAAATGTCAAGATATTGGTTACTTCTCGAGAGAAGAGAAGAGACTAAGATTGGGACTGGACACATCATTAGCTTCTAAGATGCTGGTGATATTTTATGGGTTGGTTGAGATAGTAGATATATGGGTACTTACCTTCCTTAAACAAGGTATAAATATTTAATGCACCTTTCTGAATGTGTGATATATCTGAAATATTTTAAATGTGGAAATTTAAAAAATTCCTACCAGAAATGGCAGATTTCTAACTAAAAACAAAAAAAGTAGACTGACAGTTTTCTCAACAGTATAATAAAAGGCAGAAGACAATGTAGTATCTTTCTAGTTTGAAGAAAACATGCTCGACAACTCAGAATTTTATACCCACCTATAACTTATCATTTAAAAAATAAGGGGTAAAGTGAAGACATTTTCAAATAGACAAAGATTAAGAAAGTTAACCATTCATTCATAATCTCTCTCTGAAAGATATTTTAAAAGTAATACTTCAGCATGAAGGAAAGGAAATGCTGAGAAAAAAAAAAGCAAGAATGCAAGAAATAACAGTGACAGCGACATAAATAAAATAGAATCATAAATTTGGTTAACTGGTAAAAATTACTATTTTCATTAAAAATTAGCAGTACAGTCTCTAAACACCTAGCAAGATGCAGGGAGGCGAGATACTTGATTTAAATGTAATTTAAGTGTGTTCACGTTCTTACCTTTTCAGAAGTTAGCTACAGATACTCAATAACTTTAGACTTTGTTAGGAAAATTATAGTTAATTATGTATTTTAAAATAATAAATATTTATTATAGAAAATTTGGAAAATAAAGAATGGATCAATATAGAAGTGAAAATCTCATATAACATTGTCACCCAGAGAAACAAAAAATATCAATATTTGATATAATTCCTTAACATATATATGTAATTTCCTTATGTATGTAATCCCTTCATATATATTTGTGAAGGGATTACATAATGTATATATATATATATGAGAGTGTGTGTATATATATATATATATATATATATTTATATTTATATATAGAGAGAGAGATCTCCACAAAATTGTACAATGTTGTTATACTGCACACACATGGTCCAAATGTCAGCTGTATCCCGCCCTGCCATCACGCATATCTGTGAAGTTGCCCAAATTCCAATAGCAGGGCTGACTGTCATTTGAAGTCCTCTACTATTCCTGTCCTTTCCCCAGTTTTCTATGTCTCTCTGTCTCTGTCTCTCTCTCTCTTCTCTCTCTTCCCTTTCTCTCTCTCTGTCTCTCTTTCTCTCTCTCTCTCCTCTCCTCTCTCTGTCTCTCTCTTCTCTCTGTCTCTTCTCTCTCCCTCTCTGTTCTCTCTCTCTCCCTCTCTCCCCCTCTGTTCTTTCTCTGTCTCTCTCTCTCCCTCTGTTCTCTCTCTCTCTGCTCTTCTCTCCATTACCTGTGTTACAACCTCATCTCTCCTTATGTTTCATGCAGCCCGATGCCACCATCACTCAGGTTCCCTCAGGATTGACCTTTTTCATGCCAACAACTTAAAAGTGTTATTTTTCCAGTAAATGTATTGACTTTCCTAACATAATATATTCTCACTTCCTTACATTATTTGGTATCCCTTTCAGCACCCATTTTTAAAAAAAATATGTTAAGGAGAATAATACTTGAAATTATGATTTTTGTTATTGCCACACAATATTAAATAAATATGCAGTATTTGCTTATATTCCTCACCAGTATACAGAGGTCTTATTACAGTTCCTTAGGACATGTTGACTCTGATATATCCTTAGAAGAAACATTAGGAATGTTCATTTCTCTCATCCAGTGCCCTCACTTCTCAGGCTTTGTCATGTATCGAATATTTTCCTTTTCCAAGTAAGGATTGGTAAGCATCTAATCTAGCCGTGAGTAAACATATATCTC
Source organism: Leucopleurus acutus (assembly GCF_964270905.1). Lineage (NCBI taxonomy): Eukaryota > Metazoa > Chordata > Mammalia > Artiodactyla > Delphinidae > Leucopleurus > Leucopleurus acutus. The sequence goes on along the minus strand of NC_139163.1, from coordinate 28,359,894 downwards.
CACTTCTTAAAAGCAGTTAGCCCCATGATAAAAATGAGCAGCTCTCTAACAGTCAGGCCATACACCTGAGGAAATCATGTATATAAAGTATTAAAAATAATTAATAAAATCTCCCATTTCCACTTGAAATGCTAGAGTTCACTTCAAGAAGGAGTTTTGTTATCACCTCGTAAGTTTTAAAAGTCCCCAGTACACACATTATTGTCAGTGCACACCTTCAAACTCACCTAAACTTATGTGCTATACTAGGTTTATAAGAACTACGAGTCCTGTCTCTGAACAGTTTAATATGAAGAATAAATCTGAAGTAGATTTATCCAAAACCTCACAACTAGTACATCTACTCCTGGGGGGGAGAAAAAAAACAGGCATAAGTTAGTTTTTATGACGCTTGTGGCCAAGATTTCATTTTATGTTTCATCCAAAAGGGATGGTAAACAGTCTTGTCAACAAGTTAGTACTTGTTAGCACTTTAGGAACTTTACGTAAACTCCGATTGTATAATGTTGGCAAAGCTTTAAAAAATTATTCATTTCAAGAAGCATTTGGCTTGTTACTAATAAACAGATTGGCTTTCCAATGCAGGGCACAAATACTAGAGTTGATTAACTGCTCTCTGCTTTTGTTCTCTCCTAAACTTCCCCCACCCCGTCAGATTACCATGGAAGTTGTAATAAAATGTGTAGCTGGTGCTTCATTCACATTTCAGTATGATTTTGTTACTATTCAAGCCAGTGAATAGAAAACAAATTCACATCATGATAAGAGCCCAGGCAGATGCAATCCAGAATGTTAACTACTTGTCATACATGGAGATGTATTTTCTCTCCCTTGGGAAAAGGAGTTCTCATTTCCCCTTACTGTAGAGCAGTAACATTTTTTGTCTTTCAGCAAAAGCTACAAGGCATTCATGGGAATGATGTCTTTTCTCAGAATAGGGTATTACAGCTTATAGTTTCTCTCATGGGCTTTATCTCTGCCTTTAGACTGTGTGACAGAGATTCTCTCTGGCAAGGAGTCTGGACAGTGAAGAGAAATTAAACCATGCAGGTACAATCTTTTTCCTATCACAGCCCACAGGGACCCCATATCAAAGCACTGGGTACCCTTAGTAGAATTCGCTGGTGAGCAAGGGGGTAAGCTGCTAAAAGTGCCAGAGGCCAAGAGATAAACACACACACACACACACACACACACACACACACACACACACAAACAAAACACGAGCAGATGGAGTTTTATCAGTCAGCCTTAACAGAATCCACACACCGGAACTCTGTTCCCCAAAGCCAATTTTAAACCCAGATGACAGTTTGGAGCATGCCCAGGAAGTACTCTTGCTGACAACTTGGGAGCTCTCATTCTCTGTTCTCCGTGTTTACTCCCCTCAGTGACAACCAGTGAGAGGCAAGAAAACTTTTAAGGAAGTTACGAAAATATTTTTAAGTGTGTAATGGGGACTAGTATCAGGGTTCTGTATTTTTTTTGTACTAATACTGACAAATTTACCTTTCAAGTTTGGCAGCCAAGTGAACTGACTGCTTATGTAAGTATCGTTGATGGTGTGGCACTGTTGACTTATCCTGAAAGGTGAGCTGTGAAGCAATTTGGAAGGGCAGAAAAATCATTGTGCTAGAAATCTGGGTGGATGAGCCATACAGCTTCTCTGGAACGTAGTTCTCTTACCTGCAAAATATAAGGGTCTGATACACTTTGCTCATTCTAGCTATAATTCTTAGATTCCAGGACTCGAATGCATGGTCTGTGTGTAAAAGGAGCATGGAGTAGGAGAGCATGAAAGAAAAGGAACACAGACCTTAGAGGTAGCGAAGTTTATCTTGGATATCTTCAAATCCTGGTTCCACTACATGTTAGATGGACGCAATTCCTTAATCTCCTTGAACATGTTTCTCCATTTGTAGAGAGGAGATAACAGTACATACCCCCAAGGTATTGTTAGTGTTAAATATAAAAATATAAATAAAGAAAAACCTTGACCACTTAGTGGCACAGGATATGCAAACTAAAAATGGCAATTGTATTCCTTTTGGTATCTAAGTTTTTCACATAGAAGTTTGAAAACCATTCATTTACGTATGACAAAGAAATAAAAGAGTAGTACACTTTAGTTGAAAGAATTGTGGATTAAAATTAGAAATTCTGGATTTAAATCCTGCTGTGTGGATGACAATAAAAATACAACATACCAAAACTTGTGGAATGAAACTAAAGATGTTCTTTAGAGTGTAATTCATAGTATATGTATAACTTTTTTTTTTTAAAGAAAGGCTAAAAATTAATTATCTGAGACTCAAAATCAAGATGTTAGGGAAAAGATAGTTTAATAAACCTAAAGAAAATAGAAAAAATGAAACAACGCGAGAGTAGAAATTAATGAAGTAGAAAACAAATATACAATAGACGAGGCAAAAATTTCTTAAATGGGACCAAAAAAGTACTAATCATAAAATAATCGATTTGTAGAAGAAAACCTATTAAAATTAAGACCTTTACTTGTCAAATATATGCTTGAAAATAAAAAGGCAAGTCACAGGGTGGAGAGAGATATTTGCAATACATAATTTCATCAAAAGATTCACATCCAGAATATATAAAGATGCTAGACAAATCAATAAGAAAGAAAGTTCAGTAGAAAAAAATAGGCAATGGTCTTGAAGAGGCAATTCACAAAGGGGTTATCCATATGGCCAATAAATATATCTGAAGGTACTCAACTTCATGAGTCATCATGAATATGCAAATTAAAACTACAAAGACGTACCATAGCACACTCACCATAATTGCTAAAATGAACATTTTAAGTGTTAACAAGAATGTGAAACAATTAGAACTCTCACTTCTGGTAGAAGTGTAAATTGGAACAATCATTTCAGGAATCTTTTTGGCAATACCTACTAAAGCTGAGTATATGTGTGTATCCCAGGACCCAACGTCTCCACACCTAGTTACATACCCAGGAGATAAACACATGTTCATGAACATTCATTGTAGCACTATTTGTAATAGCCTCAAACTGCAAAAAATCTAAATGTCCATCAGCAGTAAGGCAGATAAATAAATGGTGATATATTTAGAATATGAGACAACAAGCATAGTGAACAAACTTGCACGTACAACATGTATGAATCTCACACACGTGATGATGAGTGAAAGAAACTGGTCTTAAAAAAACATACTATATCATTTCATTTATATGAAGTTCAAAAGTAAGGAAAAGTAATCTATGATACTAGTTGTTAGAATAATGGTTAATTGGTGGAAAAGTATTTGCTGAGAAAGGCTTCTGGGGTGCAGGTGTTTTTTAAATCTTTTTGGTTTGGGTGACAGTCACATAAATGTATTCAATCTGTGAAATTCATCCAGCTAGATACTTAATGATGGGTGGGCATTTTTGTATACTTGTTATACTTCTATAAAAGTTTTCCTTAGAAAAATATTGGCTCTGTGACTTTTTAGCTTTTTGTTCTTTGTAAAATCACTTATAGTCTATATCTTATTTCTCCTATTTCTGAAATAGAGGTGGATGAATAACTATTTCACAGCATGTAAAATAGAATTTTGTCTCTGTTTCTCTTTAAAGTACAGCGTGGTCAGTTGGTCAGCATGTTCTAGGTCCTGGGGATTCAATGGTGAACCAGATAGTTTCCCTGCCTTGATTGAAGTTGCATTTTGTTTGATTATTTGTAGATACCAGGACAAGGATCCCATTTGATCCAACCTGAATTCAACCTTCTCTTTTAACTTCCATTCAAAGCATCGCTAAGAAAGTGTCAAAAAGCAGTAAACTTCATACCCGATAAAGATAAAAGGACATGAATTTCACCCTTTCCCCCCTTTGTCCCTTCACGGTGATATAGAGAGTATGTATAAGGTAGCCAGGACAAAGTTGAGAGCAAAAGATCTTGAGGTTAAATAATGAAGATGAAAGTTACCAGTGTAACTGGTAGTTAAAAGTTAAAAAAGATCTTGAGGTTAAATAATGAAGATGAAAGTTACCAGTGTAACTGTAGTTAAAAATCTTGGTGATGTTGAAAGCACCAGTGTTCTTCAAGCCTAATCTTTGTAGAGTTTTACTTTCCTCCTTGTCTTTTAGTTCACCATTCAGCCCCCATCGCACTTTCAAATACAGTTACTTGCACATACTCACCTAAGATGCAGCTTACAGGGATCTTCCTGGTGACTTTCCTGGCCCGGTGTTTTCAGTACACATCTTTACCTGCCCATGGCTCGAACCTAAAGAGAAACTGGTAAATTATTACATTTCCAAGGCCATTTCCTACAGGGTTTGGGGGTCTCAACAGGAATCTCTACACCCTGATGGTGAACTACCTAGCAATGATATTAGAACACCATGGTGCATGCGTAAAGAAGTGAAGAGAAAATAATTATTTCTTTAATACCTGGGCAGTTGACCCAACTGCCAAAGCATGTGCATTCTCTTTAACCTGAGAGTTGGTCTAGCTTCTCTTCCACTTCCCCAAGAAACAGTGAAATATTCAGAAACTTTTGAGTACCAGTCAGCATTCAGGGTAGGTGAGAAGGGAAGATGGTTGCGGGGGAGAAAACTTCAAACTCTTGAGCTCAGTAATGCTGAATCACTGTGGCTCATTAGGAATTATCAAAAGCTTTCTTTAGTAGAAACGACTTAACTTCACACAGAACAGACTGTGCTTTCTAATATAACTCTCACATTGTGAAATGAAGACATGAGGGGGGAGTCTGGCTTATTTCACTCAGTATAAATATTCTGGGATTCATCCATGTTGTTTTGTGTGGAGTCCATTCATTTTTATCACTGAGTAGTATTCCATTGTATGGATATACAACAAGTATTCTGTTGATGGAGATTTGAGCTGTCCAGGGTTCAGCTGTTACAGATAAGGTTGCTATGAACATTTGGATATAAACACTCTTTGTATTCACGTATTTTTATTTTTATTGTGTAAATATCTAGTAGTCAAATATTCGAGTCATATGGTTTCTTTACCATTTAAAAAAACTGCAAACTGTTTTACAAAGTGGTCGTACAATTTTGGTCATAGAATTTTACTTTGCATCTGTGTATAAGAGTTCCAGTGGACTCTGCATACTTGTCAATGCTTGTTATTGTCCGTTCTTTTTTCACTTCAGCCATTCTAATATGTGTGTTGGATTGTGTTGTACTAGCTTTGTGGTTTTAATTTGCATTTTCCTAATGACTAGTGATGTTGGGTGTCTTTTCATGTGCTTATTTGCCATCTGTTTATCTTTGGTGAATTGTCTGCTCAGATCTTTTGCCCACTTTTGGGGGTTATTTGTATATTTGTAGAGTGCATAGTAAGGTACATGCTCTGGAAAAGAAGCAAAGAAACCGTAGTTGTGAACAATATTGTATGCCAGAGACATTTAGCACCAGCTTCCTTTATTCAGGTTAACATAGTCTTACTTTACCCCTTTCTTCTCCAAATGCATTTGATAGATTTCATGATGTATGTGACAGCATTACTTCCTTGGTCTTTTTTTGAGATGTGTTCAAGCCTGGGACCTTTCCTGTGGAACAATGTTGAGTAGAGAGAAAAGCTTCTGTTGAACAGGACTAAGTTCAAATGTTGGTTCTATTCCATGCTAGTTGAGTCACTGTGGGGAAGTCCCTTATGTCTCTGAGTCTTAGTTTCTATCTGGACAACTGGGGGGGGGGCGGTCAATGTGGAGGTGACGGCATCCCCTTTACAGAACTATCACGAGGATCAAAAGGAGCTAAGGAAAGGAAGCATCCAAGACTGTGTTGAACTTGGGTTGTTTTAAATTCCTTTGTCTTCTTTTTTCCTCTGTAACTTGAGTGGGAGACAAGCAGAGATGTGTATAGGGCTTGAGAAAACAAGTACATGATATTCTTCAGGGTACTCTTTTAAACACTCCTTAAGTAGATACCTTTATAATTATACAGGTAGGAGTGAAAGTTCTGCCACCTAGAAGTATAGGATGCTGGTGAGCTAAAGGTACCTGGCACTACGCACCAGACTTTGTATAAATCAGCCCAAGAAATACATAAGATGAAGAATCCTCTTTCAGGTACGCGAAGCCTCACTAGGGACAGAGAATATATCCCCATAATTCTTCTTTATTATTTCAAGTTACATGAAATGTTTACTTGGAAACAGAGGACCCCCTCTGGCTAATGCTGAGTGATGTTGATGTTTTTATGAAAAAAGGAGATGATATTGTTAGATGGGGAGTAGACTGGGGAATTGGGATTTGACGATCCTCGATAGTGCTAAATATTTTTAATGCATTTAAACCTGATCCAAAGTCCCTTGTGGCCAATTGTATTATTTGTTCATAAGTATTTATTCATTCCTTAGGCTTGCTTTCTCTTGATTGGAATACCCTTCTGTGTGGCCTTTTCTAACACTAAATATGTCATTTTAAGTCTCCAATTCTTCAACACTGAGTGGGTGTCCAACAATTCAGTTCTGACACTGATTACCCATAGTTAGTGCAGACCCCATGGGCTAAGGGCTCTGTCCCACAAGACTGCCCCACTTCAGATGTCAGCTGCAAATGGCAGCCCCCGGTGACCCACACGTCTGCCTGCTGACTACCAGTTCAGGGGTTCCAACAGCCTCCTCGCTCAGGTTCCATAATTTGCTAGAATGATTCACAGAACTCAGGAAAGCACTTCACTTAAGCAACCGGTTTATTATAAAGGATACAATTCAAGAACAGCCAAACGGAAGAGATGGGTAGGGCAAGGTGGGAGGGCGGAGGTGCAGAACTTCCGTGCCCTCTCCAGGCACACCACCATCCCAGCATGTCAATGGTTCCACCAACCAGGAAGCTCCTTGAACTCACCAAGGCATTCTTATGGTGCTTTCGTCACATGGGCACACTTGATTAAATCCTTAGACATCTGTGACTGAACTCAACGGCCATCCCCTTGTCCCTCCCTGGAGGGGGGTTGGGCTGAAAGTTCTCATTCTGTATTCACATGGCTGATTTTTCTGGTAACCAGTCCCCATCCTAAAGCTACCTAGGACCTCCTTTCCTGTGATTCATTTCATTAGCATACAAAACCCCCAGTAAAATCCAAGAGTTTGGGGAGCTCTGTGCCAACAACCAGAGACATACATATCAATATGTATATATATATATACATTTACTGTACCACACCTTCCAGGCTCCGTTGACTCTAGGCTTGGTTATCTGACTTGCGTGGAACAATGAAATGTGGGCAGCTTGGCAGCTCCAGGTGAAGGATTTAAGAGGAATTCCATGTCTTTTGTTCATCCTCTTGAACCTCTGCACTCTATCGCCAGAACAGCACACTCCAAATAGTGGCTGCTCCTTGAGCCTGGTTCCCAGAATAGGACTAACAGAGCAGACCTGAACCCAAACATGGCACCGAGCGCACCCAAGCCCTGTTGGACGCAGCAGAGCTATACCCAATCCACAGACCCACGAGTAAGAAAGACAGGTTTGTGTTATAAACTGCTGAGATCTTGAGTTTGCTTGCTGCCACAGCAAACACTGACAAATGTATACATCAACATGCATTACTTCATGTTTATCCTTTGCTTACTGCTGGATTTTAATCACAGTTGTACATGTTCGAAATAAATCATATTTCGCTAAATTCAGAATTGCCATGCATTGAATATTTATTTATTTTTAACATCTTTATTGGAGTATAATTGCTTTACATTGTGGTGTTAGTTGCTGCTGTATAAAAAAGTTAATCAGCTATACTTATACATTTACCCCCGTATCCCCTCGCTCTTGCGTCCCCTCCCACCCACCCTATCCCACCCTTCTAGGTGGTCACAAAGCACCGAGCTGATATCACTGTGCTGTGTGGGTGCTTCCCGCTAGCTATCTATTTTACATTTGGTAGTGTATGTATGTCCATGCCACTCTCTCACTTCGTCCCAGCTTACCCTTCCCCATCCCCGTGTCCTCAAATCCATTCTCTACATCTGTGTCTTTATTCCTGTCCTGCACCTAGGTTCTACAGAACCATTTTTTCTTTTTAGATTCCATATATATGTTAGCATATGGTATTTTTGTTTTTCTCTTTCTGAGTTATTTCACTCGGTATGACAGACTTAAAGTCCATCCACCTCACTACACATAACTCAATTTCATTTCTTTTTATGGCTCAGTAATATTCCATTGTATATATGTGCCACATCTTCTTTATCCAGTCATCTGTTGATGGACACTTAGGTTGCTTCCATGTCCTGGCTTTATTGTAAATAGTGCTGCAATGAACATTGTGGTACATGACTCTTTTTTTTTTTTTTTTTGCAGTACGCAGGCCTCTAACTGTTGTGGCCTCTCCCGTTGTGGGGCATAGGCTCTGGACGCGCAGGCTCAGCGGCCATGGCTCACGGGCCCAGCCGCTCCGTGGCATGTGGGATCTTCCCGGACCGGGGCACGAACCCGTGTCCCCTGCATCGGCAGGCGGACTCTCAACCACTGCGCCACCAGGGAAGCCTGGCTCTTTTTGATTTATGGTTTTCTCAGGGTATATGCCAAGTAGTGGGATTGCTGGGTCATATGGTAGTTCTATTTGTAGTTTTTTAAGGAACCTCCATACTGTTCTCCATAGTGGCTGTATCAATTTACATTCCCACCAACAGTGCAAGAGGGTTCCTTTTCTCCACACCCTCCCCAGCATTTATTGTTTGTAGCTTGTTTGATGATGGCCATTCTGACCAGTGTGAGGTGATACCGCATTGTAGTTTTGATTTACATTTCTCTAATGATTAATGATGTTGAGCATTCTTTCATGTGTTTGTTGGCAATCTGTATATCTTCTTTGGAGAAATGTCTGTTTAGGTCTTCTGCCCATTTTTGGATTAGGGTGTTTGTTTTTTAATATCGAGCTGTATGAGCTGCTTGTATATTTTGGAGATCAATCCTTTGTTGGTTGCTTTGTTTGCAAATATTTTCTCCCATTCTGAGGTCTGTCTTTTCGTCTTGTTTATGGTTTCCTTGGCTGTGCATAAGCTTTTAAGTTTCATTAGATCCCATTTGTTTATTTTTGTTTTTATTTCCATTTCTCTAGGAGGTGGGTCAAAAAGGATTTTGCTGTGATGTATGTCATAGAGTGTTCTGCCTATGTTTTCCTCTAAGAGTTTGATGGTATCTGCCCTTACATTTAGGTCATTAATCCATTTCAAGTTTATTTTTGTGTATGGTGTTAGGGAGTGTTCTAATTTCATTCTTTTACATGTAGCTGTCCAGTTTTCCCAGCACCACTTATTGAAGAGACTGTCTTTTCTCCATTGTATATTCTTGCCTCCTTTATCAAAAAGTTTTGACCATATGTGCGTGGGTTTATCTCTGGGCTTTCTATCCTGTTTCATTGATCTATATTTCTGTTTTTGTGCCAGTACCATACTGTCTTGATTACTGTAGCTTTGTAGTATAGTCTGAAGTCAGGAAGCCTGATTCCTACAGCTCCATTTTTCTTTCTCAAGATTGCTTTTGCTATTCGGGGTCTTTTGTGTTTCCATACAAATTGTGAAATTTTTTATTCTAGTTCTGTGAAAAATACCATTGGTAGCTTGGTAGGGATTGCATTGAATCTGTAGATTGCTTTGGATAATATAGTCATTTTCACAATGTTGATTCTTCCAATCCAAGAACATGATCTATCTCTCCATCTGTATCATCTTTAATTTCTTTCATCAGTGTCTTAGAGTTTTCTGCATACAGGTCTTTTGTCTCCTTAGGTAGGTTCATTCCTAGGTAATTTATTCTTTTAGTTGCAATGGTGAATGGGAGTGTTTCCTTAATTTCTCTTTCAGATTTTTCATCATTAGTGTATAGGAATGCAAGAGACTTCTGTGCATTAATTTTATATCCTGGGAGTCTACCAAATTCATTGATTAGCTCTAGTAGTTTTCTGGTAGCATCTTTAGGATTCTCTATGTATAGTATCATGTCATCTGCAAACAGTGACAGTTTTACTTCTTTTCTGATTTGGATTCCTTTTATTTCTGTTTCTTCTCTGATTGCTGTGGCTAATGCTTCCAAAACTATGTTGAATAATAGTGGTGAGAGTGGGCAACCTTGTCTTGTTCCTGATCTTAGTGGAAATGGTTTCAGTTTTTCACCATTGAAAATGATGTTGGCTGTGGGTTTGTCATATATGGGCTTTATTATGTTGAGGTAAGTTCCCTTTATGCCTACTTTCTGGAGAGTTTTTATCATAAATGGGTGTTGAATTTTGCTAAAAGCTTTTTCTGCATCTATTGAGATGATCATATGGTTTTTATCCTTCAATTTGTTAATATGGTGTGTCACATTGATTGATTTTGCATATATTGAAGAATCCTTGCATTCCTGGGATAAACCCCACATGATCATGGTGTATGATCCTTTTAATATGCTGTTGGATACCGTTTGCTGATATTTTGCTGAGGATTTTTGCATCTATGTTCATCAGTGATATTGGCCTGTAGTTTTCTTTTTTTGTGACATCTTTTGTCTGGTTTTGGTATCAGGGTGATGGTGGCCTCATAGAATGAGTTTGGGAGTATTCCTCCCTCTGCTATATTTTGGAAGAGTTTGAGAAGGATAGGTATTAGCTCTTCCCTAAATGTTTGATAGAATTTGCCTGTGAAGCCATCTGGTCCTGGGCTTTTGTTTGTTGGAAGATTTTTAATCACAGTTTCAATTTCAGTGCTTGTGGTTGGTGTGTTTATATTTTCTATTTCTTCCTGGTTCAGTCTCAGAAGGTTGTGCTTTTCTAAGAGTTTGTCTGTTTCTTCCAGGTTGTCCATTTCATTGGCATATAGTTGCTTGTAGTAATCTCTCATGATCCTCTGTATTTCTGCAGTGTCAGTTGTTACTTCTCCTCTTTCATTTCTAATTCTGTTGATTTGAGTGTTCTCCCTTTTTTTCTTGATGAGTCTGGCTAATGGCTTGTCAATTTTGTTTATCTTCTCAAAGAACCAGCTTTTAGGTTTATTGATCTTTGCTATCATTTCCTTCATTTCTTTTTCATTTATTTCTGATCTGATCTTTATGATTTCTTTCCTTCTGCTAACTTTGGGGTTTTGTTCTTCTTTTTCTAATTGGTTTAGGTGTAAGGTTAGGTTGTTTATTTGAGATGTTTCTTGTTTCTTGAGGTAGGATTTTATTGATATAAAGTTCCCTCTTAGAACTGCTTTTGCTGCATCCCATAGGTTTTGGGTTGGCACGTTTTCATTGTCGTGTTTTTCTAGGCATTTTTTGATTTCCTCTTTGATTTCTTCAGTGATTTCTTGGTTATTCAGTAGTGTATCTTTTAGCCTCCAAGTGTTTGTATTTTTTAGTTTTTTTTCCTGTAATTGATATCTAGTCTCATAGATATTGTGGTTGGAAAAGATACTTGATACGATTTCAGTCTTCTTAAATTTACCAAGTCTTGATTTGTGCCCCAAGATATGATCTATCCTGGAGAATGTTCCATGAGCACTGGAGAAGAAAGTGTATTCTGTTGTTTTTGGATGGAATGTCCTATAAATATCAATTAAGTGCATCTTGTTTAATGTATCATTTAAAGCTTGTTTTTTCTTATTTATTTTCATTTTAGTTGATCTGTCCATTGGTGAAAGTAGGGTGTTGAAGTCCCCTGCTATTATTGTTTTACTGTCGATTTCCCCTTTTATGGATGTTAGCATTTGCCTTATGTATTGAGGTGCTCCTATGTTGGGTGCATAAATATTTACAATTGTTATATCTTCTTCTTGGATCGGTACCTTGATCATTTTGTAGTGTCCTTCTTTGTCTCTTGCAGTAGTCTTTATTTTAAAGTCTATTTTGCCTGATATGAGAATTGCTACTCCAGCTTTCTTTTGATTTCCATTTGCAAGGAATATCTTGTTCCATCCCCTCACTTTCAGTCTGCATGTGTCCCTAGGTCTGAAGTGGGTCTCTTGTAGACAGCATATATATGGGTCTTGTTTCTGTATCCATTCAGCAAGCCTGTGTCTTTTGGTTGGAGCATTTAATCCATTTACATTTAAGGTAATTATCAATATGTATGTTCCTATTACCATTTTCTTAATTGTTTTGGGTTTGTTATTGTAGGTCTTTTCCTTCTCTTGTGTTTCCTGCCTAGAGAATTTCCTTTAGCATTTGTTGTAAAGCTGGTTTGGTGGTGCTGAATTCTCTTTGCTTTTGCTTGTCTGTTAAGGTTTTAATTTCTCCGTTGAATCTGAATGAGATCCTTGCTGGGTACAGTAATCTTGGTTGTAGGTTTTTATGTTTCATCACTTAAATATATCCTGCCACTCCCTTCTGCAGAATTGCCATCATTTAGATTTTTCTTTGCATCTTGGGTTTTAAGCTGAACTTTAAAAGGCTTCATTGTCACTTGCTCCTATGGTTTCAGGCCCTCTTGTATCCACAAAGGCCTGGAAATTAAAGGAAAAATTAAGTAGGTTACCTGTGAGGTGAAATCCAATGCAGACTTTGCAAAATCCATTATGTCTGAAAAATATGTTTCTTGAGCCTCTCAGTCCAAATGCCACTGGCTTCCTCCATCCCCAGTTGATAGTACATTATGTTCAGGACTTATCAAAAATGCAGCCAGCCTGCAATTCAGACCAGCTTGCATGGAGGCGAGGTTCCCAGTGGGAGATGCCTCACAGAACTTTGTTATCTCTTGACTAAGAATGGCTAGTTAGGAATGACAGCTCTAAGAAGGACAATGCATGCTGAAGAAATATAGATGAGAAAGGGGCAAGAAGAAAAAGGGGGAAAAGAAGAAAAAATCTCCTGAAAAAAAAAACAACTGAAGTTTGCCCTGTAGAAATTCAACTGTGTGTGTGTGTGTGTGCGCGTGTGTGTGCGTGCGCGCGCGCGCAGTAGGACACTCCAAAGCCCAGAAAATCAAAGCAGAGAAGGTGTTAGCCTACAGTGAGAGATGAGCGCCCAGCTCCACTGCCTTGGTGCTGGGCAGGTGCTGGCTTGGACTACAGAAGGGGCGAGAATTCACTAGAGCTGCTTCTGAGCGCCTTCCTGGGGTCGCCTGTTTGTGCTTTTGTGGTTTTGTTATCCCTTCATTCTTGGTGCTCTTCCAGCTACCAGGCTCCTGCAAACTCAGGTCTTGAAAGCAAACCTGACTCCGTAAGTCTGCAGGAAAATAAGCACAGCAGTGTTTGTCCCTTTGATTCGTGCTGTTTTCCCATGGATCTGTTTTTTCCCCACAACCCAAAGACTCATAACAGTTAATGAACAGCCCATAGTATAGAGAACATAAGATAGATTTCCCTCCTGAATCATCCTTGATTATGGTTTCTACAAACTCATGTGCAGATTACTGGGTCCAGACCTTCCATTTGTGGGAGGGGCTGCTTATTTTCAAAGGCAAGTGCGAAGCTATTGATAAACTCAGAAGACTTCAGTTGATAAACAGCCCAATTTCAATATACTCAGCCTGAGAGTCTTCTCTTTGAAACTCATTATGTCCTTTAATATAATGCAACGTTTAACCCGTCTTATATTTAGTTGTCTCTGTGAGTATCTGGCAAATTTAAATTTTCAACCAGTTTCAGCCTGAGCCATCAACATTACATTTTTTTTTTTCCAACTTTGGTTGGGTCACTGAAATAATTGCTGGAGCTTAGCAGATTAAGTTGGATTGATTTCCATGATCTATTACATATCTACTACAATATGCAAGGTTGTGTGATTGGGGTGGAGAGACATCCTCTTTTACTGTCATTTGTTTTTCTGGGCAAGTTTTAAAAAAATGCTTGAGGAAAGCCAAGAGTACTTATGAAAGGCACTGCATCTATGCATTAGAGAAGCATCTTTAATTATTGGTGATGAATTAAGGAAGTTTCCTTCTTAAAGGTGGAGATGCTCTGTGTAGACAGTTCATCACTGTAACACTGGGATCCTGCTTGTCCTTTAGTTTCAAGGTCTTTTCTTTAGAAACGGGATTCAGTGGAAGCAAAGTCCAGGAGAGTGTGGGTCCTGTTGAAAATTCTCTCCTCTTAAAACATTCCGTGTCCGTGGACAACCTAGGAGAACCTGCATCCTGTAAAAGAAGCCCTTCGTTTACAGGCATACTCTTCTTAGAGGTTAATTCCCCTGACCTTCCTAAATCAAACTCATGCATAGGAGTAAACAGTGGGTAAGTGCTGGCCTGTCTACAGAGGAGCAGAATATGTAACAGACTTTCATACCATCTGACATTTTTCAAACTTGGGAGAAGGATGATGGTGGAAAAGCCTCACTTGTGATGCTACCATGAAGCCAAGAGACGAGAAATGAAAAGAAACTGAAAGCTGTCCCTGCACCGCCAGCCTCAGATTCCAGCTTCTTCTTCCCATGGCAAGCACAGATCATTAACACTGGTAACGTCTTCACTGAATCTGCTTGGATAAAGTGACAAGTCTAATTTGTTACCGACAGACCGACGGCTGGGAGTGCGTTTAAGATGCATTGCTCTTGCTCCTGGACCCTCTGAGTTGCTGTGCGGAGTCTGCCAGGTAGGCTTGGCATTTGCTTAAAGACTATCTGTGATTTCATCCATCTCCCCAAAGGCCTCCCAGGGGAAGGACCTGCTGCTTCTGCTCCCTCCTTCTTTCTTCATTTCCAGGAATAGCCTCTGCCAGCAAACCTGGAGGTGCTGTGATTTAAAATCCAGAACCTGGGGAGGGATTCCTTACGCAAACAATTACCATTAATAATCAATAGCTCTCAGCCTGACAAACAATTGCAACAGATCTGGATCGGTGTAAACTTATTCTTTGAATCCTATGCATGTGGCAGTGATACTGGTTTTCATGATCTAGAAAACATATTTGGGGTCCCATTTTAATAAGCTTTAGAGTGATTTTAAGTTAAGCTACATAGAATTTAAAAACATGATGCAAGTGGGGTCTCTGAGGAATGGAGATGAGTGAGCCTCATGAAGGAAAAGCTTAAATCATTACCTGTGACCTAATATTATAATAAAGTGAATTTTATGTGGAAGATGATGATAGTCTGATCCCAACGCCAACTAAATCCAGAGCAATGATTACGGATTTTAAATATGATATGAAATATTTAGACTCTACATTGAGTAGGCTTCCTCTATAAGGCAGATATTTAGCTTACGTAAGAAGCTATAGTGGAAAACGGATCAAGAGTAAACCAGCTATCTACCCACACACTACGTGCCTCACTTCTAGTTAAAATTAATGGTGCTGAGTCTTTGAAAGGCATTCATGGAATTTGAGAACTGGAAGTGAGTTCCCCAAAATGTCAAAGAAACAAATATTTGCTGTGATAGATATGGGTCACAATTTAAAGCAAAATTCATGCTCTTCTTTGACTTTACACGTATTGTCCTTCTAGTTTAATGTCATTGGTTTCCTGATTTAGTTTTAGAAGTTCAGTCTTTTAAAAGCACGTGTACCACGGGAATGGAATATAAACCAATAATAATCTAGCCCTTGCTAATATACCAGGCACTTGGCTAAGTATTATACATACGTGATCTCATTTAATCCTCTGAACCTATGATATATTTACATCTTTACTTCAATTTTAGATAAGGAAACTGAAGTTCTAAAGATTTGGAATTTCAAGAATATGCCAATAAAACAAGTGTAAGATAGTGTAGGGAGATTATAGCCACGTAAAAGCAAAGTCCCGTGAAAGACTGAGACAGCCCTGATTTGGAGATAGATACAAGGTACTCTTTATTCATTCTAAATATCAAGGACACAAAGAAAACTAAGAAATGGTCCCCATCACTGAGACCTGAGTATAATGGGACAGCTTGGGGGAGGGCATTGGGTTAGTGCTCTCTCTGCTCACAAGACATTGTCCCGCAGAACTCAAGATGCAGATGCGACCATACGTTGTAGTCCTAATCTCCAATTTCCATATAAATAGCACAGTTCAATGGATCGCACTGTTTCAGAGTATAGCTAGCTTCTGCCACTGCAAGTTCTAGAAAAGAGGCGAAATCATCCTCACCTCTTAGTAATATTGCAGGGAAGACTTCTGTGATGGGATAGATGGCCTCTCAGATCATTCCAGACCCAGAAATTCTGCCCCTGCCTTATGACTGTTAACAGATGAGTGGCCTGTTACCATTGATTGAAGGCCTGCGAGTATGTGAAGCTGGGTGCAAACAGCTCTTGGAGCAGATGGAAAGAACAGGTTTCTTAATGGTAATTGGTCCCTTGGATATCACTGCTCACTTTCTACCTCATTTTTTGGAGGTCAGTGTGTCAGTATAAAAAAAAAAAAAAAGACTTTTCCGGTGTGAATTACTTTGTAGCCTCATGTATTGAATTTCAGTTGAATATCTTCATCTCCTACCTTGTCTCCAAACACCAAACATGTAGAGGCAGAGGCTTCTGGACTCCAGATACGGCCCTGGATTTGCCATTCACTAATGGTGCGCTCCTAAGTCAGTTACACTGCTTTTCTGGATCTCAAATTGCACATCTGTAAAATAAAAATAATTGAGGAAAATGCCCCAAGTTTCCTGTTCCTATTTCCGACCACATTGAGAGGATCGGCACCAACCCCCTCCCCACTTGTCACAGGTATTATCCTACAGAAGACCGGACCCGAGGCCACTCATAAATCCTCCTTCTTCCTCCTTGCCCGCTAGGAAAGCTAGCATGCTGGTGCTCTGACCATTTAACCCTTTTCCCAGCAAGTGACACATCCAGCAGCAAAAAGGAAGTTCTGCCTTAAAAAGTTCTTTCAATTGTTCTTGCTTTGCTCTGATGTAAAACTAAACCTAAAAATCAGTCATAGACCTCTGGAGGTTTTAGTAGAGACTCATTTAAATCATTTGCTCCTACAGTTGTTATACGTCAGTGTTCACACATTGCAAGCTTTTCTCACAGCAAGATGCGCCCCATCCAGTGGACTTTACTACAGAGGACTCTCATCACTCGTGTTGCTACATACTCAACACTGGCTCCACCACATACGCATCTTTTTTAGCACATTTTGCATGCTCAGTATTCTGCTACCGATTGTACACATCACTCCGGCTATGTCAGTTGACGCTTATTTTAGAGAATAAGTATAAATGTAGGTACACTATGTGGAGAGTGTATTTATATTCATGGGACACATTTCTGTGACTGTGCGTATTAATTACAACATTATTCAAGTGGTTCTTGTAGAGATGGGAATATACACTGTATACAAGTCATTTAAAGTTCATTTGGGTGGAAAATATTTAGATAAACTAAAAGCAGAATCCTAGTAAATGCAACATTGACTCTTGAATTATTCTAGTATTTACTTTACTTTCTGATCTTTGTATTGTTCAACACAAAAATAGTATTATAAATTGCTATGCAAGGGAAGTTAAACCAAAGTCACCTTCAGTTTGCATGGACAAGAATCGGCATTAGACTTTCAACCTTGTGCTTTTGTAAGTGATGTAATAAGGGCAAGAGTGGGGCAGAAGGTGGCAAGTAGGTGCCAGTACTAGCTTCCTCTTCTCCGCAAGGAAGGCTGGAGTCTGTATTGGATTCTGAGGGCATTATGCGCCAACATCCAGACGAGATGCTTTGACTCTTCTTTCTAATTTTTGCTTTGAATAATCACTGGGTGTCTAAATCCCATTAGAAATGTTCTACTTTAATTGGGTGTCAAATTATTTGTGGAAAACAGGAAGCACACTACCTATAGGGTATAGGGGTCTGTTTGGGAGAAAAAGTAGAGCTGAGATTAGAACAATATATGCCAAATCAGAAGGTTTCGCTGCAAGATGTGGGATTTGGGGCAAATCACTGAGCTTTAATTTCCTCACTAGCAGAACTAGTAGAAGATGCTTAGAAAAAACGGAGCTAATATATGCTGTAAGTCCTCCCAAGTGTCATATTTAAATTGAATGAGCTTCTGTTGGTGAAGAGACACTGTAATTCAAGAGTTGAAAGCAAGTTTTTTTTAGTAAGAGTGGGAGAAAGGCTACAATCCCAGAGGGTCTGGGAAGCTGAAAGTTTACCAGTACTGGAACTCAGTTACTGAACCTTGAGACCAAGAAGGGCAAAGAGGCTAATTTGATGGTTCCTTTACTCTAAACCTAGAGTTCTTTAAATTCTCCCTGATGGGAGGAGGATATGTCCTAGTGTCTACACGGAGCCGAAGCCTCCAAATGGGGTCAGGCCGAGGACTGAGCTGTTACTCTATAGCTTTCATCCTTGGGGAAGCATCCTAAGAATTTACTTTGGATTGTTTCCCATGAACTAAATACCTCAAGACATCAATAGGTATGAATTTAAGGGAGTTTGAAAAATTATTTGTACAATTCACAATGAAATAAAATTGCTACAGTGACTATAGTCACTATGGTCTGGTGACTACAGTCACCAGAAACAGTGACTATTCTGAATCATTCCTTTCATCAATGACTCAAACTCAATGCCTCTGAAAACTAACTCCAGTCAAGAGCACTTAAAACACTTTGTATTCAAGCTCCTTAAAATGAAGAATTAGTCATTTCTGCCTGCACTTTAAATAGAAAACAAGCTGGGCTAAGACAATTAGAAAGAATGGCACTGAGCAGCTTGTGTTGCACCCATTCTTCCCAGATATGTAATTAAAAATTACAAAGTAATAATACCAAGATGTAAAATAAAAGTAAGAAAGTCCAATAAAGATCTAATTTCCCCCCAAAGATTTCTCATTTTATGTTTTTCTTAGGAAATATCTTTATTAAACCTAAGACTCTTTCAAACATCATTTTGGTGCCCATAAGCATATGTTTTCTCTGCCTGTTGGGAAACTCAGAACTGAATGAACACAGCAGGATATGTCCCAAGAGTAGTAGCATCTCTCTTGTACTCTCGACTGGGAGATAAAATGAAGGCTCAGATTCAACAAACACTTGGGGCAAGAGAATGGAGGTGGACACTGAAAGAGGAAGCGGTTAATCAGGGACTGAATGTGGGTCTCCCCATTCCTCTGAGTAAGAAAAGCAAGGAGAGCTTTTCCGGAGTTCTGCAGCTACACAATCACTGAGCAGTACTTCATGAGGGAAGATCATAGCATTTCCTTCTGCAAAGACAGTGGCAATGAAAGAGCAGATGTATTTCTGCTCAGTTATTCAGTGTGAAGAGTCAGCAGCAAGTCTGAAGTGAACAAAATTGATAATATCCTTCTAGTCCTTCATGGAAACAAACACAAAGATAAAATCTGGCAGCCTGGCCTTTTGACTCCCTTTTCATTCTTGGCTGTGGCAGTAGGCTGGCTGGAAAAGACCTCCCAGCATCTGGTTCAGGGTGGAGTAGGCATACATCACTTTCATGTCTTACCTTCTAAGTCCTTTCTTTAGTCTCAAAACCAAAAGTTACAAAGGTTTGTTATTGCTGGGATTCTAGGCAGTGAGTGGCCTTGGAGATGAATGGGAATAGGATTGTCCATGAGGCATGAAAAGGGGATAGGTCTAAAGAATAGAGACCAGAGTAAAAATAAAAATTATAAAAAATAAAATAGGAAAGCACAGAAAAATAGTAGCTGAATAACCAAAGGGAAAGAAAAAGGAGGGAACCGGTTATAGGCTGAATTGTTTTCCCCCAAATTTATATGTTGAATCTCAATCCCTAGTGCCTTAGAGTGTCACTGTATTTGGAGAAAGGGTACTTAAAGTGATGATTAAGGTAAAATGAGGCCATGTGGATGGGCCCCAATCCAATATAGCTGGTATCCTTATAAGAATAAAAGATTAAGACACAGACTCACAAAATGGGAAGACCTTCTGAAGATACAGAGAGAAGGCGCCCATCTACAGCCAAGTGAAGAAGCCTCAGAAGAAACCAACCCTGTTGACACCTTGGTCTTGAATTTCTAGCCTCCAGGATTGAGAGGAAAGAAGTTTCTGTTGTTCAAGCCACCCAGACTGTCAGAACCAGAAAATAAAAAATAAAAATCCTCCAAGAATAAATAGAAAGAATAGAGGAAAGTTGCAGATAGCTAGAAATCCGTAAGAAAATAAGATGGAAATAAATGAATATTAGGATGCAAGTAACAAAGGAGGGAGGAAAATGTGGGGGAGGAATCAAAGGACATGGTGGCATTTCTTGCTGAATTTCTGGGGAAAAGAGGAAATGAGACCTGGAAGACTAATAGGCATAGAATAAACAAATACAACAAGAGAAAGCACACATCAGGTTTTATGTGTGCATGACTGAGATAAAATTTGAATGTTTAGTTGAACTTCCTCACTTTTTGAAACACCAACCACAGGGAAAGCCTGCAGTTCTTTCCAGAAACTTAGATTATTTGGGGAAATAAATAGATGCATGGGATAATCTTGATTATATATAAGAAGAATTTCAAATAAGGAATAACAGTGGGGGAAATGCCATAAGATTCTTATTTCTAAAAGAACAGATTGATCCGTAGGTTGAGCAGGTAATTAAAAATTCCGTTAACGATGTCATTAATCAGATTCATTTTCTGGTCCTATTGGAGCTCTACAGAAGTGTTTCTGGTGGTTTGCTCACTAATATGTCACAGAAACCGTGCAAGAATGCCTGATATGGAGAGGCTCAGAAGTCAAGTGCTGAGAAGTGGAAAAAATGTGCTACAGATTTTTGGCAGATGTTCTCAGATCAAATTATGGTGTTGAAAAATTGTATAGTATGTTCAGTAGAGCATCTGAGATGAAAAGACAGTTCAGTGGCTTTGTAATCTAGATAAAAAAAAGAATCGTGGAGCCGTGCTTATGTAGGGTGTAATTCACAAGTTCAGAAGTGTCAATGTTGGAGGTGATGGCAAGGAAGCGCTTGACTTTTTGAATAACTTTCACATAAATTTACATATAAAAACCTGGGTAATATCAATAGATCTGCCTGATTCCTTATTTTCTGTATCTATTGAGTAAGCTCTTAGGTTTTGTATTTTGTCTATCTATTTATCAACCAGTACATGTTCTATACACAGGAAATGCTAAAAAAAAATGAGTAGATGGAAGAAAATATCCTAAGAATCATAGAATTTCAGAATGTGGAACAAAATTAGGCATCATTTAGCTTATGTCCTTTAATTTACATTCCCATAAAACTGAGGTTCTGAGATCTAAGTGATTTTTTTAATGTAAGCCTGTATTTATTCACATGTAATATCATGTATGAATGGCAGCCTCTAGCCTAGAGTTTACTTTCTTGAGCAGTTGACATCTAGGTGATTTGAACAAAGTCAGCTGGAGACAATGGTGGATCAAGAGTGGGACACAAATTGTGCAACTCCCAGGTTTCTGGACTTTTGAGATCTTTGAAAAAACATGCTAAATGTTCCAATGAACATATTTGTTATTGTTTTGAAAAGAAAATAATCCCTTCATAGACTATCCCTGATAAGAAGATATATTTAGATATAAATCTGGGACATTACAGGATATACCAAAAATGTTGCAAGCCTTTATTTGGGGGGATATCATTCCCTCACTTGTTCAATAAATCCTTACTGAGCACCTACTATGGGCCAGGCACTGTGCTAGGAACATGGCAGTGAGCAAAACAGTCAAAACGCTCTGCCCTTATGGAATTCATATATTCATGTGGGGAGCACTAAAAACAAGCAAAATGTATGGGACATCAGATGTAATAGCGCTGTTGAGAAGAATGAATTGGGAAGAGATAGAGAGGGTAGGTTAAAATGATCTGATCAGATCAAGCCTCACAGAGAAAGTGATGTTTATGCAAAGGTTTGAAAGAGAAAAGTGAGTGTGAGCATTGCAGCTAAAACGAGCAGTTCTGTGGAGCTGCGGAGGTATTAGGGTTAGGGTTAGGGTTAGGATTAGGGTTTTATCATTTCGGAGGCTAAACAGTCAAGATCAGTGGCCAATATTTATTACATTAAGGAGGTAATAGGGGTAAATGCCACCTGACTTTTCACTGTGTAAGGCGAAAATATTCTCAGGGGCCAAATGACCTTTCAGACTATCCTAACATATACAATCTGGCCCAGCAAAGTGGGTACATTTCATGAGCGGGTTGGTTGAAGATGGTGAAAGGAAACCTTTGATGAATTCAGTCAATACTGGTTTTCTTTCATGTCAGTTTTTATCTGTGGACACAGTATGACTGCTTGCGTTAAGAAATCTAAATTGGGATACTACTTTCTGACAGATGTATGATGGATTTATTCACTGTGTCACAGCCAGAAGCATAACCCTTCTGCGGAAATGAACAATTTAGCATTTCCAGGTCATAGAAGACCGTGAAGATGATACGTCAGGCCATGTTTAGTATAAATGCAAATCTCACTGAAGAGTGACATGTCAGCAGGGCTTGAAACGACTCTTTTCCTTAAAAAGCAAACCTAAGAAATGGTCTTTCCCAAACATTAAATTTTTCTGCTATGGCAACATTTACAACAACTTGATATGTGAAAAAAATCGAGAACCCAGTGCAGATACATATGAAAAGAGAACAAGAGTCTCGTCTTTATATATATACACTTACTTCTTGGTTCCTGTACTTTAAAATGCATTAAAGTATGATTCATCTCACACATGTAAAATTATGTATCACTTACTAAATACGCAACTGTTGAAAATACTGAAGCTATCTTCACTATTGAGATGGTCCACACAAACCTAGTAGAGGGGCTTCTCTGGCGGTCCAGTGGCTGGGACTCCACACTTCCACTGCAGGGGGCGCGGGTTCGATCCCTGGTCAGCTGGCTGGTCAGGGAACTAGGATCCCGCAAGCCACGTGGCACGGCCAAAAACAAACAAACAAACAAAAAAACCTATTAGAGTTTTCTGGCACCCTTCACAGGCTACATACGGAAAGGGAACAGGTTAGACATAAATACTGAAGTCAAAATAGGGGGCAAAGCAGGGAGATGCGCAGCCGTAACAGATGGAAATGTTTTTGAGCACCTGAGGCATGAGAGCAGTGATTTGACAAAATACTCTACTTTTGGATATACCTGAAAGTTAGATCCACAATAAGACTGACACCAAGAAGTGGTTTTCTTTCAAATAACAATGAAGTAACCTGGCTTTGTAAGCATTTTCCCTACTTGCTTAAGAAAGAACTTCCGTTTAAAACCCAGAGCTGTCTTGTGTAAAGCTCTAACATTAGACACAGGGATTCAAATCTTAACTCTCATATTTACATCTGTGACTTTGACCTCTCTGTCCATTTGTCCTCCTGTTTCCCTTTAGGATTGTTGTAAATTTAAATGACATAACACACAAAAGTGCTTTGAACAGTGTTTAGTACAGTGGAAAGACTCATGTATATTAGGTATCATTATTATGTTCCAGTGGTTCCTGGAATAGAAAAGTGGAAATTGGAAATACAGGACCAGACTCTAATTTGTTGCTTGATTCATCCTGGTGTGATGTAAAGCACAAGCTTTACAGTTAGACCTGGCTTCTAACGCCAGCTCCACCTTTTAGTAGACGGTGTGACACAGTAAATTCTCTATTTGCTTTCAGCTTCAGTTTCCTCATCTGTGAAGTCAACACACCGATGCAGTCCTTACAGGGCTGTGAAAAAGTGACAAGGGTTAAATGTCAATGCCCAGTAAGGAATGGCATTACTCATATTTACCTTATGGATGTTTAATGTCATATCAGATTTTTATTGTATATAGTTAGGATATCAAGAATCAAATCATATCCTGTTTCATATTAAGATCTGTAAAATATTTTTAAAGCATAGAAAAAAAAAAACCATGGGATTTCTTAGCAGCAAAGACCCTGGGAATAATCTAGTTCAATCTTTTTATTTTACAAGCAAATGAACTAAGACTAAGAATAGGCACGTGTGTTGTTTCTGAAGTCACATGGTTAGTTTGTAGCAGATCTAAGAGCACATGCCTGTGACTAGCAGACCAGAGCTGTTACAGGTTTCTCCCATCGGTACATTCCTAACAAGGCTTCTAACACATCGAAGCTTTATCGCAATTGCTTATCATTTAATCTAAATAGTGAAGATCTTTGTACTTTCAAATGCAAATATTTTCACACTTTGTTTCTTCACCTCCTGTGGCTGTAGATTTCAGAATATTAGATTTGCTTTAGGACAAATATTTTGGTTTTCAGGCAAATACTTTAATGACACATCTCCATGTATCACCTGCTAGGTCAGGGTAAGGATGTAGTAAGGGAGATATGAGAAAGGCTGTGATAGGTTGTGAGCAGTGTCCATTTTCCCTTTGACGGGAGAATTGAGGATCAGTGTCTCATTTATTATACGGCAAATACCATGAGATTTTAAAAATATCTTGGAGTTAAGTACAATATAATCATCACTCTATTTCTGGAGCCAAGATGAGAGAATGGATTATAAATTGCAGCCGGAGGTATTTGCATTGAATACATGGATCTTGGCACTGAAACAGTCATGAGATGCAATAATATATTCAGTTCATCAACTGGCTATACAGTTTCTATAGCATCTCCTTGTTTATTTAAATAATAAGTCTGTGTCTGAGACCAACAGCTTCTCAGTTCAATCAACTCAGTGAAAGAGAAAAAAAAAAAGAGACTAGTTTGCTTGATAATTCCCATCACCTCTCCTCACCCAGTAGACATTGGTATATTTCAGTCAAAATGAATGAGAATCGAAACTCCTGGTGTGGAGTGAACTGGAGGCGGAGCCGGGGGTGGGGGCTGCTCTCTAGCTCCCCCTGGCTCTCCACCCACCTGCTCGAGGGGGAGGAGTTACCTCCGCTCTTCGGCCTCAGAACTTACCATGATGGCTGTGACTTAAAATCCTCAGGAAGCCCTGGGGTCACGGCCCGGAAGCACCCCGGAGAAGGAGGGTTGTGTGGAGCCCACCACAGTGGGGGTGCTCGCTCAGGACTTTAGGACCCTCTGTGGACCCTGAAATACTTGCATTCTCAGGACTCAGGGACTCGGCTGGGCCGGCTCACAATGGTACCCGCCGCCTCACAGCGCACTCTAGTCCTAAGTACGCACAGCCCCCAAATCCAGCCCACTGGTCAGATCCAAGCCACGGCCCTCCGAGGGGTCCACTCCGTCCCTAGGGATGGAGAGGACCTGCTCAGAGTGAGGCATCTTCAGAAGAGTCAGGAGTGGGCCAGGGACTCTCAAGAGAGAATGAGGCTGGGTACCAGGAGGATGGGAACCCTGCTTTTCTTTCCATTCCATCTGCTTGTAACTTCCAGGGAATCCCTGAAGGGCCTTGTTCTGAGGGAGGAGACAGCTCTTCTAGCAACTTTTGCCACCATTGTACCTCTCCGGCTTTGGGGGAAGATGAAGAGTTGCAAGAGGAATGTGATGAGGAGGAACCTCTTAAGTTTCCCAGAGGTTTTTCATGTGTGCCCAGTGGAAGGAAACCTGCGCTCCGGAGACAACGGCACCGCATTCCAGCCAGGGAGGGTACTTGGGAGGGTGGACGCAGAGATCCCAGATCCCCTGGTCGACATCGGCTGGGCCGGAACCGGAGTCGGGCAGATAAGCGCAGAGGACTGGGAGTGTGGGTGCGTCAGCTTGGACAGGCAGGCTTCTGGTGGCTGATCGAACTGCTGGTATTAGTGGGGAGTACGTGGAAACTTGTGGCCGTCTCATCTATGCACGCAGGCAGCTGAAAGGCAGTGATCTGGACCTTTTTTGGGTCTGGGTGGGAGTCTGGGCAGGGCGGCTGGGGGTCGGGGCCCAGGTGATGTCCCAATTTCCGAGCCAAGGGTTTTGCTATGGGGCAGTGCTGTTCACCCGTTTTCTTAGGCTACTGGGTGCTTTGCTGCTCCCAGCTCTGGCCCTTTTTGGGGGCTGTCTACAGTTGGGCTGGCGGTTTCTGGTGGGACTGAGTGATCAGTTAGGCTGGAGGGGTAAAGCCACCTGGCTCTTCTCTTGGCTGGCTTCTCCCACCTGGCAGCGGTGCCTGATTCTGCTGAGAGACAGCAGGCCATGGCAACAGCTGGTAAGAATAGTTCAGTGGGGTTGGCTGGAGTTGCCTTGGGTCAAGCAGAGGACCAATAGGCAGGGGAATGCACCTGTAGCTAGTGGTCGCTACTGCCAGCCTGAAGAGGAAGTGGCTCGACTGTGGACCATGGCTGGGCTTCCTGAGGATGAGCTAAAGCCTTTCCATGTGCTGGGGGTTGAAGCCACAGCCGCGGATGTTGAACTGAAGAAGGCCTATAGGCAGCCGGCAGTGATGGTTCATCCTGACAAAAATAATCATCCCCGGGCTGAAGAGGCCCTCAAGGTTCTGCGGGCGCCTGGGACATTGTCAGCAACCCTGAAAGACGGAAGGAATATGAGATGAAGCAAATGGCAGAGAATGAGCTGGGCCGGTCAGTGAATGAGTTTCTGTCCAAGCTGCAGGATGACCTCAAAGAAGCAATGAATACTATGGTGTGCAGCCGATGCCAGGGAAAGCATAGGAGGTTTGCAACGGACCAGGAACCTGAGAGTTCCAGGTACTGCGCTGGGTGTAACAGGCTGCATCGTGCTGAGGAAGGAGACTTTGGGGCAGAGTCGAGCATGTTGGGCCTCAAGATCACCTACTTTGCGCTGATGGATAGAAAGGTGTATGACATCACAGAGTGGGCTGGATGCCAGCATGTGGGAATCTCCCCAGATACCCGCCGGGTCCCCTATCACATCTCATTTGGTTCACGGATGCCAGGCACCAGTGGGTGGCAGAGAGCTACCCCAGGTGCCCGTCCTGCTGACCTTCAGGATTTCTTGAGCCAGATCTTTCAAGTACCCCCAGGCCAGACGTCCAAAGGGAACTTCTTTGCAGCTCCTCAGCTGGGCCCTGGGACCACTGCAGCCTCCAAGCCCAACAGCACAGTACCCAAGGGAGAAGCCAAACCGAAGCGGCGGAAGAAAGTGAGGACGCCCTTCCAGCGTTGACACCTCCTCTCTTTCCGCAAATCAATGTCAGGGAGTCAAAAGGGCTGTGTACAGCACAGGATGGAGTTTGATTTATTTTTAAATATTTAAAAAAGGGAAAATTTTAAGCTCAAATTGTTTACTCAGTACTTATAGGAAGCCCTGGAACCACTGTCCCTCCTCCACCAGCACCCAGGAACTGAGTCTTGTCTTCTGACAATACCAAAGAAATAGGGGGTGAATAGAACGAAGAACCTAAGGGCCTGGACCTGGGCTGGACCATATCTCCCATAGCAGTGTGGGAACTGGGTATTTCCCTGGCGTCTGTGTGCCTTTGTCTTGTCTTTTGCTTCTACAGCACATGACACTTTCCCCCCACTTTGTAAACGTGTCTGTATTATTTCTTGACCCATTTCAGGAGGGAGCCCCCTCCTTTGCCCCAATATACTAGTAAAAATACAGAACAAGAAAGCATGTAACCCTAATTATAGGAGATACATAGAGTTCAGAGAGTGGGAACTCTCACCTTGTGGGTAATCACCCAGCTTCGTGCTTGTTGCTGCAGGGATGGCCAAAACTGATAATTTTTAAAAAACAGATTCACGCCCTCTGCCCTTGGGTGAGGGGGAAGGATAGAGGGGCTCCCGGCAGCCCCTTTATGATCCAAGGGTTTGTATTTTTTAAGTTTGTTCGCATTAGTATGTACATATCTACTTAAACCCAGGGGATTATCTTTCTATAAATACATAACTGGCAAAAAAAAAAAATTCCTGGTTTGAGTGTTAGTTAACTTACACTCTATGTCTTGGGAATCTATATATCTTAGAGGTTCACTAAAGAACTGTGTATTTGAACCAGTGGATTTTATAAAGCACGGTGAATACTCAAAGTATTAGTATATTTCCCTCATATTCTCAGTCTAACAATACAAAGATAAGTCAAACATACCTCAATCATATGTTATTGAAAAAACTGTCTTATATATCCACTTAACAAAAAGTTATTGAATGCGGATCATGTGTCAAATACTGTGTAATGTACTGTATTAAGTGACAGGTATAGTTACAAATTGTACTTTTATCAAAAGAGAGAGAAAAGAAAGAGCATGGAAGCATTATTCAGCTATTCAATTATTATAAAATATGTAAACAAATATTTGTCGTGAATTGGTTTTCCTCTGTCCTGCTTCAAGATAGGAAAAGAAATTGAGAGAAACTCTAAAAGAAGTTACTCCCAGGGTTCATGTTCTAGGTTCATAGGTAGGTTTATTTCACTCCTGATTATTAATTGGCATAAGGTGAATTAAGCTTCTTTTAGATACCAGGAATAAACTTCTCATCAGAAAAATTTATCAAGCCATAGAATTGTTGTTTGTGGAGAACATTCGAAGTCCCATTTCTGGAGTCCTTTAAAGAGAAAAATGAACAAGGTGCTGGTGCCTTATTGTAAATAACTTAGGCTCCGACTTTGTCCAGCTTTTTGTTCTGTAAAGAGCCTAGTGCATTTTGGGGGCTTAATAAATTTTGAATTATAAGTAACATTCTTACACAGCCTCTGGGGATGGACTCTTAGTCCTAATAAGATTTTCCAACTCTAATTTTCATGATTTGCTGCTGTGTAGGTAACAGTCATGAATTCAACAAGATCTATAAATGCAAAGTATTTTGTAGTCAAAGTATTTTGTAGTCTCAATATGTCAAGGATAAGATTTCATTGAAAGTAGCATTAGAATGAACACTATTGAGTACCTCTACAATGTGGATCGAAGGACGACCTATAGAATTTCATATAAGGTGAGTGTTGTGTGAAGTGCTAACCCAGGTTAATTTTAAGCTGAGATTGATTGGGAAATAAGATGAAATAGAAATGAGAAGAAAGATCATTATCCAAAATGAAAGGTGCTGGAGGCTTTATGGTGGCACAAAAGCAGAAAGGACCAGGACTAGTGAATTAGGTAAAAGTTCAGTATATATCAAACAGGCTGTTTTGGTACTAATACATTTCAGAAAATAACCCTGCTTTAGACAATATATGAAAGAGCATAATGTGTATATACGGTGATGAGATGTGAGGTACGTGTGTGGGAGGGATGAGGATTCAGAGAAATTGAAGCAGAGGTAAGGTTAATGCATCTTTTGGACTAATGCAGTAATAATGTAACTGATGCAAAGAGAGAGTAGGTCATATATTGCTTCAAGGGAATCAGAGGGCAATAGGGGTCCTGGAAAGACTTCTGAATAATAGTTTCAGAGCATCTGCTGTACAATATGGTTAGAACCTTTTGAAGCCCCATGGTATAACTCACTTGTCACTTGGCTTGAGGAAGAGATGACAGATCTGCCAGGAATATTAAGGAAGACTTTTTTTTCCCCAGGGAACACAACAAGCCAGCTGTTCTTATTGTATCGATATTTTAGCAAATGCATTGATCTTAGCATTCTGAACATACCTGGGATTTTAATATTTCACATATAATATGCTGAGGGAAAATCCTGCCCTAGCACCTAGGAAGGTACTCTGAAGAGACAAGATGAAACCTGGCAGATGGATTTACTTAGCAAGAAATCATTTTAAAGATTAAGAAATACCTTGTTTTATTTCCTGTGATATGCTTCATTATGTTTTCTCTAAGTTGTCCTTCACCTCACGTAATTAATTCAGAAATCTGACCTTCTCAAACTGTGTGAAAGAGTAAGATTGCTAAGGCAACACTGGTAAGAAAATCCAGGGTTTGGAGAAGTAGAGGTTGTACCTCAGACACTCTCCTTCAACATACCCACCTGCCACATACACAGCCACTTCCTCCCCTGCCACACACAGGCCTTCATCTCTGAGAGTAAGCCATTTACACTTAAAGGTGCCCAAAGACCCCTGGAGCTGCCTTAGCCCTCATCTAAGCGCTGCTTCTTTTAGTATCTCTATTTTCCAATCAATAGGAGAGATTTTCTTAAAATTATACCTGATTATGTAACTAATTTCCTTAAAAAACACTTGGTGTCTACTCAATGCTTTTAGTCACTTAATATGGGTGTAGAAGTTTTACTGGCCTTTCCTCCTCAGCACCCTTTCATGATTGGTTTCATGAGTCTGCTTGCCATTCCTGAATATGCCAGGCTTTTCCTAACAATTCTTGCCCCAGGATTGCTGCTTTTTCTGCGCAGAATTTCCTAACGTTCCCCTTCCTCTCTTCTCTGTCAGATTAAATCCTACTCATCTGTTCTTCATGGCTTAATTCAATTGTCATCTCTTCTGGAAAGTCCCTCTGAAAAGTAGAGTTAGTGGTTCCTTTCTGTATGCAATTACAATATTTTCTTCACTCTTGCTTTTGTGCTTACCAGTTCAGTGCAGTGAGTCCTTATTGGTTTTTGTAGTGGTTTTTCTCTCAATGTTGTGAATTCATTAAATCAAGAAATACGGCTTACTCGTTTCTGAATCCTCAGGACCTAGCATAGCTCTTGCTTATGGAAGATATGTGTTGAGTAGTTACTGATTGAGCACTGTTCCCCACCAAATGGGCTTACATTCGGGAGTCTCTGTTACTTTTCAGGTTTACCCTTTTTAACACGTATTCTCCCATATCAGTCCCAGACATCCAGTTTAAAAATCTAGCCTGATTTTGCATCTATGTGGTCAATTCCAGAACTCCTGAAATTATGCATAACTTGTCTTATATGGCTTACAGGGCTCACACTCCAAAGGATGTTAAATGATCCCTTTCATGCTGGAACCAAATTCCCCACTGTTGGCCTGTTGTTAGTTCCTTCTTTTCATACACCTCAAATGCCAACTATCTTGAGAACCTAATCTAAGACACCTTCCCCTTTATTCTCCGGAGGACGTTCATTTGTTCATTAATGGGGGATTCTTCACTAAATGCCAAGCACACTGCTAAATGCTAGGGATATAACAGGTTTCTGTCTTCTTTAAGCTTAGAGTCTAGGTGGGGGATAGAAAAGCTAAACAGACAATGGCAATACAATGGGATACATGTTCCTATACAAAAAGGAAGGATGGCTATGGGAGAACATGGGCAGGAAATTCACCAAGCCTTGGGGAAATAGTAAATACTTCCTGCAGGAAGTAATGTGTACACTGAGATTTGAACACTAAGTCAGGGTTAGTTAAGTAAAGAACTGGAAGAAGACCATCACAGCTAAAGGCAAGAGCAACACATGGAAAGGCCATAGAACAAGGAACATGTGTAATTCCCATTTTGACAGAATACCAAGAGATGAGCCTTTAAAGCGAAGCTGGAGTAATCTTATACACTGTCTTATACTTCATGTTAAAGAAGTTTGAGTAGGGGCTTCCCTGGTGGCACAGTTGTTGAGAGTCCGCCTGCCGATGCGGGGTACACGGGTTTGTGCCCTGGTCCGGGAGGATCCCACATGCCGCGGAGCGGCTGGGCCCGTGAGCCATGGCTGCTGAGCCTGCGCGTCCGGAGCCTGTGCTCCGCAACAGGAGGGGCCACAACAGAGGCCCGCGTACCGCAAAAAAAAAAAAAAAAAGTAAGACTAGGTTATAGGGAAGATGATAAAATAGACTTTGGACATTTTGAAACTGAGGTGCCTGTGCGCAGTACCAATGAAGATTTATGAGTCTACCACTCAGGGTGGGAAGAAACAGGTATTTGTACAGCTGATTCACTTTGTTATAAAGCAGAAACGAACACACCATTGTAAAGCAATTATACTCCAATAAAGATGTTAAAAAAAAAGTCATTAGCACTTGGATATAATTGAATCATGGGAGTGAATGAGTTTACTGAAGAAGACAGAACACTGAGACAAGCAAACCTAGAACAACACTGATGGGATGGAAGAAAAACAAGGAATCCTCAAGGGAGATGTGTGAGGAGCAGAACAACCAGAAGCATTTGAGACCCTGGAGTCTAATGGATCAACATGGATTCAAGAAGAAGGAGGTGGTATCAAATGCTGCTGAGATGTCGAGAGAGATAAGGACTGAAAAACGTTCACTTCATTTAATTACAAGGAGGGCTTTGGTTTTAGTGGAGTGATGAGGATGGAAGTAAGTAAGACTGGATTAAATTGTGAATGGGAGGGGACGAAGTGAAGATACTGAGAAACAAACAAAAAAAATTTTTTGAGTGTTGTTGTGAAGAAAAAGACAGAAAGCAGTTGTTGGTTTTCACAGGTTTTCTGGTTCGGGACCCTTCCAAGTTATGACCACTTTAATTCTTCTCCCTGAACATTCTTCACATTTTTGTAGCTATTTAAATCATTGGTTTTCAAAAAAACCAGGAGTGCATCCAGTCTAGGGAGGGATTGGAGGTTTCCACGTAAAGCCCCAAAGGCACCATTTCAAATGTGTTCAAGTGTCTTTTTAGTAATACAACTGTTTTCTAAAAAATCTCATGAATAATTCTAACATATTAAAAATAGATGAACTCTAAGCTGCTCTGATTTAAGTGGGTATGGAGAGCCTGGAGCCCTATACTCGGTTCCCTTACCCGGATTTCCAAGGTGGCCCCTTGCAGGCATTTCTAAAGAATCTTACCAATCCAGAGAACCAGGCCAGGGCAGGAAATGGGAGAGTGATGAAGGTGAGGGAACTGCTGAGCCTTGTGTGGACGGCTTGGTACATTGCCTCCCAGCCTCTCCAACGATGCCAAAGCGTGTCAGCACATGAAATCTGAATGGTGTCCCTGTTTTAACAAAATATAAGCTATGTGAGGTCTTATCGAAATGACAGCAGCATAAATAATAGAAAGTAATAGATATTTGTGCAGCACAGAGTATATGAAAGAGCTTACCGAAGTGGACGGAGTATTCAGGACCTCTTTCTATTTCTAACTGCTGGCTGGCAGCAGAGAAAAATCAAACTCCTGGGTGGATGAATGCAGCCCTGAATACACAGAAAGGGACAAAAATCACCTTGTACTGGAATAATAGCATATACGATGTCCTTAAATAGCTTATACCCTCCTGCCAAACACAGAAAAGCCCAGAAGGAAAAAGGAGGAAATAAATCACGTTACCCTTTAGCAGCTCTTCAGTGTAGATACTGTTACCTTCATCTTACAGAGGAAAGAACTGAGGTTCAAAGAAATTGAATGGCACGCCCCAAGTCACAGAGCGGGTAAGGGGAGAAGCTAGGATTTTTCCCACATAATTTCCAAAATGTTCTCATTACAACAGTAGTTTTCAAAATCAACATCCTTCAAAAATGTGACCAAGTACTTATCATAAGGAGAGCTGCCTTTCCTTATGCTTACTCTTCCCAGTGAGCCATACAGCTAGTACTTTTCAGGGTCCCCTCGTATTTGTGGATGAAAACTTGGGTCAGCTTAAGATTGCCATTTTTTATCGTGGAATGTCTTCTAGTGAGCAGGAAGACCAAGGTGCTGGCCACAAGGTAACATGTGAGGAGCTAATCAGAAGAGCGCCTTCACCACATGCAACTCAAGGCTAGGAATTCCAGTCACTGCCTCTGTTTCTACCATTAGAACGTTTAAAAATTCTTAACTTTTCAGCTTTTGTCCCTTTTAGAAATGCAAAGGTCCCTCAGTGAATTCATCTTTTGTTTAGAAGTTAATTATCTGTACTCTTTTATTGAGAACTGTAGCAGAGTTATCCAAACCAAGAACTATGCCTCCATTCCTGTAGTGATGGCAGATGGGAGGTTTGCAAGGGAGCTGCCCTGTTACTAATTTAAAACAAACAAACAAACAAACAAACCTGAAATTCACATGTGAGCAATGCATTAAAACACCTGGCCGTGTTACCATGGCGGATTTCGGGTGGCCTCCCTACTTTTCCACATATTTCCTCTCAAAGTGCTCCTTTATGGCTATTCGCCTGAAAAAGCCCTCCCAATGGCCATTTTAACTGCATTTTGTTAGGGTGAAAATCTTGGAAGTTGGCTTCACATGTACTAAATGTCCTAGGAATGCTTCTGGTCCTCAGTTATCTCTTTTTTTTTTTTAACATCTTTATTGCAGTATAATTGCTTTACAATGGTGTGTTAGTTTCTGCTTTATAACAAAGTGAATCAGCTATACATATACATACATCCCCATATCTCCTCCCTCTTGCATCTCTCTCCCACCCTCCCTATTCCACCCCTCTCGGTGGTCACCTCAGTTACCTCTGATTTTTTTAATTTTATTTGTTAATTTATTTTTAACATCTTTATTGGAGTATGATTGCTTTACAATGGTGTGTTAGTTTCTGCTTTATAACAAAGTGAAGCACTTATACATATACATATGTCCTCATATCTCTTCCCTCTTGCATCTCCCTCCCTCCCACCCTCCCTATCCCACCCCTCTAGGTGGTCACAAAGCACAGAGCTGATCTCCCTGTGCTATGCGGCTGCTTCCCACTAGCTATCTATTTTACGTTTGGTAGTGTATATATGTCCATGCCACTCTCTCACTTTGTCCCAGCTTCCCCTTCCCCTCCCCGTATCCTCAAGTCCATTCTCTAGTAGGTCTGCATCTTTATTTCCATCTTGCCCCTAGGTTCTTCTGACCATTTGTTTTTTCGTCTTTGGGGTTTTTTTTAGATTCCATATATATGTGTTAGCATACGGTATTTGTTTTTCTCTTTCTGACTTACTTCACTCTGTATGACAGTCTCTAGGTCCATCCACCTCACTACAAATAACTCAGTTTTGTTCCTTTTATGGCTGAGTAATATTCCATTGTATATATGTGCCACATCTTCTTTATCCATTCATCTGTTGGTGGACACTTAGGTTGCTTCCATGTCCTGGCTATTGTAAATAGAGCTGCAATGAACATTGTGGTACATGACTCTTCTTGAATTATGGTTTTCTCAGGGTATATGCCCAGTAGTGGGATTGCTGGGTCGTATGGTAGTTCTATTTTTGGTTTCTTAAGGAGCCTCCATACTGTTCTCCATAGTGGCTGTATCAATTTACATTCCCACCAACAGTGCAAGAGGGTTCCCTTTTCTCTACACCCTCTCCAGCATTTATTGTTGGTAGATTTTTTGATGATGGCCATTCTGACTGGTGTGAGATGATATCTCATTGTAGTTTTGATTTGCATTTCTCTAATGATTAGTGATGTTGAGCATTCTTTCATGTGTCTGTTGACAATCTGTATATCTTTTTTGGAGACATGTCTATTTAGGTCTTCTGCCCATTTTTGGATTGGGTAGTTTTTTCGATATTGAGCTGCATGAGTTGCTTGTATGTTTTGGAGATTAATCCTTTGTCAGTTGCTTCATTTGCAAATATTTTCTCCCATTCTGAGCGTTGTCTTTTCATCTAGTTTATGGTTTCCTTTGCTGTGCAAAAGCTTTTCAGTTTCATTAGGTCCCACTTGTTTACTTTTGTTTTTATTTCCATTTCTCTAGGAGGTGGGTCAAAAAGGATCTTGCTGTGATGTATGTCATAGAGTATTCTGCCTATGTCTTCCTCTAAGAGTTTTATGGTGTCCGGCCTTACATTTAGGTCTTTAATCCATTCTGAGTTTATTTTTGTGAATGGTGTTAGGGAGTGTTCTAATTTCATTCTTTTACATGTAGCTGTCCAGTTTTCCCAGCAACACTTATTGAAGAGGCTGTATTTTCTCCACTGTATATTCTTTCCTCCTTTATCAAAGATAGGTGACCATATGTGTGTGGGTTTATCTCTGGGCTTTCTATCCTGTTCCATTGATCTATATTTCTGTATTTGTGCCAGTACCATACTGTCTTGATTACTGTAGCTTTGTAGTATAGTCTGAAGTCAGGGAGCCTGATTCCTCCAGATCCGTTTTTCTTTCTCAAGATTGCTTTGGCTATTCGTGGTCTTTTGTGTTTCCATACAAATTGTGAAAATTTTTGTTCTAGTTCTGTGAAAAATGCCATTGGTAGTTTGATAGGGATTGCATTGAATCTGTAGATTGCTTTGGGTAATATAGTCATTTTCACAACATTGATTCTTCCAATCCAAGAACATGGTATATCTCTCCATCTGTTTGTATCATCTTTAATTTCTTTCATCAGTGTCTTATAATTTTCTGCATACAGGTCTTTTGTCTCCTTAGGTAGGTTTATTCCTATATATTTTATTCTTTTTGTTGCCATGGTAAATGGGACTGTTTCCTTAATTTCCCTTTCAGATTTTTCATCATTAATGTATAGGAATGCAAGAGATTTCTGTGCATTAATTTTGTATCCTGTTACTTTACAAAATTCATTAATTAGCTCTAGTATTTTTCTGGTAGCATCTTTAGGATTCTCTATGTATAGTATCATGTCACCTGCAAACAGTGACAACTTTACTTCTTCTTTTCCAATTTGGATTCCTTTTATTACTTTTTCTTCTCTGACTTCTGTGGCTAAAACTTCCAAAATTATGTTGAATAATAGTCGTGAGAGTGGGCAACCTTGTCTTGTTACTGATCTTAGTGGAAATGGTTTCAGTTTTCACCACTGAGGATGATTATGGCTGTGGCTTTGTCATATATGGGCTTTATTATGTTGAGGTAAGTTCCCTCTATGCCTACTTTCTGGAGGGTTTTTGTCATAAATGGGTATTGAATTTTGTCAAAAGCTTTCTCTGCATCTATTGAGATGATCATATGGTTTTTCCCTTTCAATTTGTTAATATGGTGTATCACGTTGATTGATTTGTGTATATTCAAGAATCCTTGCATTCCTGGGATAAACCTCACTTTATCATAGTGTATGATCCTTTCAATGTGTTGTTAGATTCTGTTTGCTAGTATTTTGTTGAGGATTTTTGCATCTATGTTCATCAGTGATATTGGTCTGTAGTTTTCTTTCTTTGTGACATCTTTGTCTGGTTTTGGTATCAGAGTGATAGTGGCCTCGTCGAATGAGTTTGGGAGTGTTCCTCCCTCTGCTATATTTTGGAAGAGTTTGAGAAGGATAGGTGTTAGCTCTCCTCTAAATGTTTGAAGGAATTCGCCTGTGAAGCCATCTGGTCCTGGGCTTTTGTTTGTTGGAAGATTTTTAATCACAGTTTCAATTTCAGTGCTTGTGACTGGTCTGTTCATATTTTCTATTTCTTCCTGGTTCAGTCTCGGAAGGTTGTGCATTTCTAAGAATTTGTCCATTTCTTCCAGGTTGTCCATTTTATTGGCATATTGTTGCTTGTAGTAATCTCTCATGATCCTTTGTATTTCTGTAGTGTCAGTTGTTACTTCTCCTTTTTCATTTCTAATTCTATTTATTTCAGTCTTCTCCCATTTTTTCTTGATGAGTCTGGCAAATGGTTTATCAATTTTGTTTATCTTCTCAAAGAACCAGCTTTTAGTTTTATTGATCTTTGCTATCGTTTCCTTCATTTCTTTATATTTCTGATGTGATCTTTATGATTTCTTTCCTTCTGCTAACTTTGGGGTTTTTTGGTTCTTTTTTCTCTAATTGCTTTAGGTGTAAGGTTAGGTTGTTTATTTGAGATGTTTCTTGTTTCTTAAGGTAGGATTGTATTGCTATAAACTTCCCTCTTAGAACTGCTTTTGCTGCATCCCATAGGTTTTGGGTAATTGTGTTTTCATTGTCATTTGTTACTAGGTATTTTTTGATTTCCTCTTTGATTTCTTCAGTGATATCTTGGTTATTAAGTAGTGTGTTGTTTAGTCTCCATGTGTTTGTATTTCTTACAGATTTTTTTCCTGTAATTGATATCTAGTCTCATAGTGTTGTGGCCGGAAAAGATACTTGATACAATTTCAATTTTCTTAAATTTACGAAGGCTTGGTTTGTGACCCAAGATATAATCTATCCTGGAGAATGTTCCATGAGCACTTGTGAAGAAAGTGTATTCTGTTGTTTTTGGATGGAATGTCCTGTAAATATCAATTAAGTCCATCTAGTTTAATGTATCATTTAAAGCTTGTGTCTCCTTATTTATTTTCATTTTGGATGATCTGTCCATTGGTGATAGTGGGGTGTCAAAGTCCCCTACTATGATTGTGTTACTACTATATATAAAATAGATAACTAGTAAGGACCTACTGTATAGCCAGATGCCTGGCCAGAGCACCAAGAGCCTGTCCTTCACACGGCTCAGAATAAAAGGGAGAAAAAAAAGAAATAAAGAAAGAAGATAAAATAAAAGTAAAATAACAAAAAATAAAGTTATTAAGATAAAAAATAATTATTAAGAAAAAAATTTTTTCAAAGTAATTATTAGAAAAAAGACAGACAGAATCCTAGGACAAATGGTAAAAGCAAAGCTATACAGACAAAATCACACACAGAAGCATACACACTCACAAAGAGAGAAAAAGGGGAAAATATATATATATCATCTCTCCCAAAGTCCACCTCCTCAATTTGGGAGGATTCGTTGTCTATTCAGGTATTCCACCGATACAGGGTACATCAAGTTGATTGTGGAGATTTAATCTGCTGCTCCAGAGGCTGCTGGGAGAGATTTCCCTTTCTCTTCTTTGTTCGCACAGCTCCCGGGGTTAAGCTTTGGATTTTGGACCCTCCTCTGCGTGTAGGTCACCTGAAGGCATCTGTTCTTCGCTCAGACAGGACGGGGTTAAAGGAGCAGCTGATTCGGGGGCTCTGGCTCACTCAGACCGGGCGGGGGGAGGGAGGGATACGGAGTGCGGGGCGAGCCTAAGGCGGCAGAGGCCGGCGTGACGTTGCACCAGCCTGAGGCTCACCGTGTGTTTTCCAGGGGAAGTTGTCCCTGGATCCCGGGACCCTGGCAGTGGCGGGCTGCACAGGATCCCCGGAAGGGGGGTGTGGTAGTGACCTGTGCTCGCACACAGGTTTCTTGGCAGCGGCAGCAGCAGCCTTAGCATCTCATGCTCGTCTCTGGGGTCCGTGCTGATAGCCGTGGCTCGCGCCCGTCTCTGGAGCTCCTTTAAGCAGCGCTCTTAACCCCCTCTCCTCGTGCACCAGGAAACAAAGAGGGAAGAAAAAGTTTCTTGCCTCTTCGGCAGGTCCAGAGTTTTCCCGGACTCCATCCCGGCTAGCTGTGGGGCACTAACCCCTTCAGGCTGTGTTCACGCCGCCAACCCCAGTCCTCTCCCTGTGATCCGACCGAAGACCGAAGCCCGAGCCTCAGCTCCCAGCCCCGCCCGCCCCGGCGGGTGAGCAGACAAGCCTCTCGGGCTGGTGAGTGCCGGTCGGCACCGATCCTCTGTGCGGGAATCTCTCCGCTTTGCCCTCCGCACCCGTTGCTGTGCACTCCTCCGCGGCTCCGAAGCTTCCCCCCCTCCGCCACCCGCAGGCTCCGCCCGCGAAGGGGCTTCTAGTGTGTGGAAACCTTTCCTCCTTCACAGCTCCCTCCCACTGGTGCAGGACCCGTCCCTATTCTTTTGTCTCTGTTTTTTCTTTTGCCCTACCCAGGTATGTGGGGGGTTTCTTGCCTTTTGGGAGGTCTGAGGTCTTCTGCCAGCGTTCAGTAGGTGTTCTGTAGGAGTTGTTCCACGTGTAGATGTATTTCTGATGTATCTGTGGGGAGGAAGGTGATCTTTGTGTCTTTTCCACCATCTTGAAGCTCCTCTTCCAGTTATCTCTTAAGGGAAGATTTATATTAGTGCCTCAGCGGCCCTAACTGCTGCCCAAGGTTCTGATACACATTTCTTAGAAAGCCATGAATGTTAAAGAAAACACCTCAGGAAATTGTGCCCTAATGGCCGCTCAGCTGAGATTAAATGTTTTCATCTAAGTTCCTTCTCTTGCAGTATCTATTTAGTATTTTACTTGAGTTGTTATTGAGACATGCTATCCTAACGAGGAGGGTTTCTTTTACTTTGAATCAAGTGATTCTCAGCAGGGGTGATTTGGCAACGTCTGGAAACATTTTTGGTCGTCAAAAATGGAGGTGGGAGGGACCTGCAGGAGTACTACTGGTGTTCTAGTAGATGAGGGTAGCAAACTGCAAAATGTTCTGAAATGCACAAGGCAGACCCCAGAACAAAGCATTATGCAGCCCAAAATGCTAATTTTGCTAAGGTTGAGAAACTTTGCTTTAAATGAATCTTCAGAGACTGGGACATTACTGCTCTTCTTCTACCATGGTAAGGAGGGCTGGGTTCTGACGTCAGACAAAAAAGCTTCTAAAGAAAGGAGAATCGTGGTTAAAAGTTGAAGCTTTGAGCCAGACAGACATGGATTTTACTCCTAGATGTGCTACTTAGCTGTGTGATCTTAAATAAGTTATGTAACCTCTCTACAATGCAGTCTTCTCAGGTGTAAAATTAGCAGTGGATTTTATTGGATTACTACGAAGAATCAGTAAATGCATACAAAATGCTTGGCACAGATGCTACGAAACACAAGCATGTGTTGCCAATGATGATTGTTTTTCTCCAGTGAGAGTTGTATCAACTCTCAGCTCAATACACTCACACCAGACAGAACTAAATCTTGATATAAATGAGACCCAGAAGCATAAACCAAAGGACACCCTTCAGTCCATTTTCTAGTATTAACTATTTCTTAGCCCACTATGGCTGCCATAAGCCCTTTCTTTTGTAAAAGGAGAATATGAGGATGAGAGTAGGATGACCAACATAACTAGCTGCTAACATTTATTCATTCATTCATCACATCTGCCTGGGCTTGTGGTAGGAGGAAAGTCTGGATGAGTAGATTGGAGATGAAGGTGAAACAAAGATGACCAAGACTTGATTTCTAATAAAAGACTGAAGGGACTGATTTAGAATGGAAGAGCTAAGGCACGGACACAGAGGAGCTTGACACAAAGTAGAAAAATGATAGAGTGCCAGGGAGACGAAGCCAAACTGCTTTATGGCAGTTCTGAGGAGAAGAGACCACTTCTGTGTGGAGAAAATTTTGGTTGTCAATTTCCTGAACAGCAAACACCCTTTATTCTCCATCAATCCTTTCTTACCAAGCTTAAGGGAATTAAAAAAATTCTAAACCGAGTGATTAATTAAACTGATTCCTGGAGCCCTCCCCTCTTCCCTCCAGCTTTGGTGGTAATTAATCATGGCCATTCCTGGCTTTTAATAGCATTGCATTTGTGCTTTACTATATTATTTTGGTTGTCCCTTAGAAACTCAATTGTGTCAGCATACAACAATGCAGACAATAGGTTCAGAAATGTAAATTAACCTTGATTCACTCCACCTCTGAATGGGAGCTCCTGAGTATTTCAGGAGAATGCTTCCCATCATTGAATGTGAAGTTATCCATTTCCTAGTGGTGTCTGTCTGGAGATTTTCACAGTGTTTTCAATAGGAGGCCAGATTATTTGGGCCAAGAGAAACATGTACTTGAGTAATAGCGGACCATTTCCCTATTTAAATAGGCTTTAAGAGCTTCAGGCCAAAGGGCAAAAACATCAAACAGAGAATATAACAAGAGTCTTGAATTCACTAATATAATTTATATTGAAAAATAGCACACATTTTAAGCCCTCTTTCAAAATGAAGTGTTAAGTTTCTTGTTTAACATGGTGATCTTGCCATTCTCAATTCCCTTGAAATTCTTATGAAAATTTGGAGCGAGAAAAAAACACACACACACAAACACACGT
This sequence comes from Leucopleurus acutus, assembly GCF_964270905.1. Taxonomy (NCBI): domain Eukaryota; kingdom Metazoa; phylum Chordata; class Mammalia; order Artiodactyla; family Delphinidae; genus Leucopleurus; species Leucopleurus acutus. The sequence goes on along the minus strand of NC_139163.1, from coordinate 28,318,631 downwards.
GCAGGCACACACACCAAATCAACTACTGTAACAGTATGCAATTTCCCAACACTTGGAAGGTCTATGCTGACAAAGAGAGACTTACGGTTGGTGACGGGCTGATACACACATGAAGTAGAGCAAACGTTCTTTCCTGAAGAACTTTAAGGCAGCATCTTGTTCCTCCTCCGCTTTTTGAATAAGCGACTCAAGGTCTGCAACAACAGAAAACTTTCAGGCTACCCCCTATAGTATATTTATTACAAGACAGAAAGACAGGAAGTAGAAGGGGCTTGTAGAACACAGAGTTTGAGGAGTTATAATTCCAACAAGTAAACCGTGGGGTGGGGTGGAGACAGGAGGAGCCCTGGTGCAGGCTGGGAACTATACCTACTCGTGTATTTCATCTCTTCCACACATTAAAGAAGCGTGAAGCTGGGTGACGGCGGCTCAAATCAACCCTGTTGTGCCCGTGGAGAGAATATCTTGGAGTCATAAGATAAAAACTAGTAGCCGGGCATTGTAATTTGTCCTCCAGCTGTATACCTGAAAAGGGAATTCCACTCAAGTCCAAGGGTACACATGCCATCCGTTCTGTTTAGTATGTCCATCCATTATCCGCATGGCATAAAATGAATTGTAGGTTTTTGGATCGGTTGAGAAAAGCTGACTTTTCCCCTCGGTAAACAAAAAAAGGGCCTTTCTCCCCATGCATAAGTGGATTCCTCATAACCAGGGAAATGGGCCAGCAAATCACATTAAAGATTAAAAATCAATAACAGTGACAATATAAAGCAACCTTTCTTTTGATAGAAGGCAAGTCTCCTTCATCAACGCTATAACTCCCCTCCCCTTCTGTATCTCCCTGTCTCTTGTTCACTGGGATATTTTCCAGCCCGACCGAGGGAATACTAGCTTTTCTTTCTTTCTTTCCTTCCCTAATTATGTTATTTTTCTCCCTAGTTGAGAAGCTGGCCACCAGTAATGAGCTTAATATATCCTCCATTGTAAGATAGGTACAGTAGTAGGATTGTGTTTACAATAATAGGACTGGTTACAGGATAGTTTCGAGTATTGAAAGTGATGAGGCAGGCAAAGCACTTACTGCAGTGCCCCACTGCAGTAGGTAATTTTAGAAACGCCCCATAACAGAAAAACCTAGAAAATTCTATGACCCGAACATTCTAATTTGGGACCAGTCACACATGTGGCCCTGCCAAACGACTCCTGGCCTGCGTTCAGTGAGAAACAGAAAAATCCAGGCCCAAAGGCAACTCCATAGCGGGGGCAAAAGATGCACCCAAGAGGCGGGGCGTCACCTCGACCACCGCTTACAGGCGTTATGTTCCACTTGACTGTGTCCTTGCTGTTCAGCTATCAACCATCCTGTTCCCTCATTACAGGAAACTGGGCTTGCTGCTTTCCTTCAGAAACCGAAGTAGAAACTAGCCTACATGGTCCACAAGAACGTTAGTCACCTGATCACTGGGAGCTAGGAACTGATTCTCTAGCCATCTGTGCTGGCGAACAAGCTGAACAGGCTCTTACTTGACCCTTAAATGACCATCTAATTGGGAGACTTTCTCTATCTGCTACTGTGGCAGATTGCTGCTTTGATACGTGAATGTATAGTCTCTTATCTTCTACTACAGAGCTGTATCAGGGCAGTGCTACCTGCTCTAAACCTTAGTGGTTTAACACATAGAAGGTCATTTCTCACTTGCTTCAGGTCCAAAGCACGTGTTCCCAATCAGTGGGCAACTCTCTTCATAGCAGCTGTTTAGAAACCCAGCTTCCTTCCATCTTCAGCAAGTGGCTTCCATGCATGTGTACATCAATCCAGAGGAGCAGGACAGAGCAGGGAGTCTTTGATGCACCAGGCGTCTGATAGCAGACATTACTTCCGTTCACATTTCCCTTGCTAGAACTTGGCCACGTGACCACACCTAACAGGGTAGTCTGGGGAATGTAATCTAGTTGTGTGACCATAAGCGAGGGAATGATCAGTCTTCAGGGCCGGGTCAAGCCGCTCCACGAGGCCTGCTGACAAACACGGTCTAGAGAGAGCTCTCCTCAATCCTGAATAAGCATCTTGGACACACACTTCTGCAATAAAGCTTATGGGAAAATACTTTGAATCCAGAAAATTTACAACCATTCTTAAGACTCTGTGGGGCATCCCACCTATGAAAATTATTTAATCCAGGAGATAGAAAAATATGATTCATAAGACCATCCTCCGTGAGCTGGAAGGTACGATCTCTTTGGAGCAGCTGTGGAAGCCATGGACAGAAGGCTGAGAATGAGGCAGTGCTGTAAACAGACAGTCCTGTAAGAAATGATGCCTCATAGAAAACACTGCATCTTGATATTTCACATTAATATGTATGATAAATATTTTCCTAAGTTTTTCAATACATTTTCACAGCTTTTGATGGCTTATATTATACATCAAAATATTCAAGACTGAGACTTGTATCATTTTTACCCTCTGCCAACTTTTAGAGTTAGACTTTCCTATTTATTCTTTGTAATAAACTTCAGAATTTAACATATACATGTATATTGGGAAAACCGGTATCTTATGATATTGAATCTTCCCATCCAGAGGTGTATTACTCAATTTACTCAGACTTTATTTTAGGCTACTCAGTAAAGTTTTATTTTTATATTTCTGCACATTACTTACTAGTAAGGTAAACTTAAGCACATCACCTAACCTTCTAAAGTGTAAGTTTTCTTTTTTTTTAATTTTATTGAAGTACAGTTGATTTACAATGTTGTGATTAATTTCTGCCGTACAGCGAAGTGATTCAGTTATACATATATACATTCTTTTTTATATTGTTTTCTATTATGGTTTATCAGAGGATATTGAATATCGTTTCCTGTGCTATACAGTAGGACCTTGTTATTTATCCATCCTATATATAATAGTTTGCATCTGGTAGAGTATAGGTTTTCTTGACGGGATTACTAATAGTAGCTATTGTACAGTAGAGTATTGAGTATTAGATGAGGTAATATATGTAATAGCACTTAACATGGTGCCTGACATAGGAATAACTGTTCAATAAATGAGAGCAATTATTATAATATTGCTAGATTTATTAAATATTTACTTACTCACTTATGTAAGTTGTACGAATAGGGTCAATTTTCCATACTTTCTAATTGGCTTTGTAGATAGCTAAGGAAGACTTTTTTTCATGTATTTATTAGATTTTAATTTACTAAATACTGATTCTAATAGCTTTTCAGTTGATTATCTTAGTTTTTCATTTAGGCATTAGAAAATATTACAGTAATGAAAATTTTGAATCATCCAGTTTCTCACCGTCTTCCTTGTGAGACCTTCCTAGTTGATTTTCTTTTATTCAGTATCACCTCCTCAAATCTATGGTTAGTATCAAGGCCAGATTTAGCTTCCTAAAGCAAGTTTGCATACAATTCCTATTAGAATTCAGCCCATTCCCACTTGTCAACACCTCTTTCATTCTATTCTTCAAGTCCCAAGATTCACCACCGCTATTAAGTCTTCTATGTGTGCACCGGTGAGCCTTTATGTTCTATATCACACTTATTGTCTGTTTCATTACATTTCACATGGCCTGTGCCACTTTATATGGTTATCTTTCTATATGTGTGTCATATTCACCTGGATTGATGATGTTGATAGTGGTGGTGGTCAGGTTTATACCTGAGAGTCATCATGCAGATCTGGCTGATTGCAGACTTTACCAAAGGCCATTGGAATGAGGGATGTGGTGACCTCAGAGACCAGAGACACTGTCTCTAATACGACAGTTCCCTCAGCTTCCTCTTCTCTTCACCAACCAACTACCTCCACGTGGCAATCAGTTCTAAGTGAACTGAAAGGGAAAATATTTTACTCAGGAGAAATTAATATAATATAGTATAACATAACACACATAACATAAAACATAACAACATAAAACATAACATAACAACATAAAACATAACATAACATAACGCAACATAACATAATGCAGGAAAAATACCCTTAAGCAGAGAGATGATTCAATAGCCCATGCGGGGATCTGAAGAGCATTTGGTCACTGCTTTGTACGGTGCTGGCATTGGGCAGAGCAGTGATGGCTAACGTAGCTGTGACTTTTCTGCTGCTGGATTACTTACATATTCCGATGATTGGCTTTCCTCAGTAGGAAATCTGAGGCTTCCTGCATAAACTCAGACCATGACTTTTCACGGCTGGCAGTGAGTGGAGAAAGGACTTTTACACGGTGGACACCCTGAACCTCAAAAGATTTGACTTGTTGCCTTCTATTAACCTTATTCCTTCTTGGTTTCTTACAAACAGAACTGATACCATAGTGAGCTCAAACAAGTTCAGAATTCTGCCTTGATTTCTTCATAGAGCAGCAAAAGACACGTTGCAACAATAAAAACAAGTTTATCCAAAGACAGATAACAAAATGGAGACGAATGCCCCAAATAACACCAATTAAACTTGCTTAACATCATAAGCCTCATGGAGCACCTCACGGGATGCCTGAGGCCCCTTTTCTCTAGCATGAAGGAGTGAGGGGGGAGTTTTAGCGGGACGGTGGTAACAGTATCCTGAGTGCCAACTAGAAAGTGACTCCGGCATGCCTGGTTGCTCACAATATGTTTAAAATAATTTTTTTCCCATGCCCATTTCCTTTTTTTCTCCACCGATTCTGATTCAGTAGAGCAGGCATGGGACCTGAGAATCTTTACTTTTTAAAGTGTTCTGGGTGATTCTGTTGTAACTGGAATTCGGGAACCATTGAACTAGACTCTTTGAAATCCAGACCCAAGGTAGCAGTCCAGAGAAATACAGACACTTCCTCACCTGCCACAAGCCAGCCTCCAAGGTTCACTTCATACCCAAGGACATCTCTCTTCCTTAGATGACTGACAACGTAAATGTTAACTCCCATTGGGGATGACGCCACCTATGCATGATGGGTGGCGTCTCACTTCAGAGCATCAATGGGCTAAATAAACAAGTAAAAGAACACTAGAAAAGTCCAAATTATTCACTGGAGAGTAAAACATGGAATGCCAGAGACAGCTGTGCTAATGTCTACCTTGCTCTCATTGGCTCAGAAAGTGAGAGAGAAAACAATAAAATCAAAGAATTCTAAAGTGTGGGAGAAATCCAAACACCCCCATTGATTTTTCAGGCTAACAATTTCAGAAAGCCTCACAGGACTTGAACTTCCGTTTCCTCTCACACTTCATCGCCTACTGCTTCCTGTGCCACTCACTCCATTCTGGCCACCCTGGCTGTCTTGCTCTTTTTCCAACAATGTAAAATTTTTTTCTGCCTGAAAGACTGACTTTCACTTTATTTTAGTCTTCATTTAAAATCCACCTCCTCACAGCATTTGTCCCTAGTCATCATTATATATTATGTCAACCTTCATCACATTCCATTCTCTAACCTGCTTTATTTATCATGACCTGACAGTATAATTATTAATTTGTTTATTTAAATTTTATCTATCTCCTCCACCAAAATGTCAGCTCCATGAGGGCAGGCACTTTGCCTGTTGTCTTCAGGAAATTAGCATAATCATATTCCCAGCAGCATCCTTATTACTACTACCAGTTTATTCTTTCCAATTCGTATGTGCATACACCATGGTTAAATTAATATTCTTAAAGGCAAGTTGCAATCACATGACTACTTCGCTCAAAACACTAAGTTGTGGTTTACTGCATACAGAATGGAGTCAAAATTCCCCACAACGGCAATTTGATGCAATCCTAGTCTTGCTTTTATATCATGATCTCTCATCATTCCTCTACTATTTATTTCAACCAAATTGGATTTTGCAATGTGCTCAAAAAATTTGCTATGTCCCCATTTCCATATGTTCAAAATTTTGTCCATCTTATAAGTTTTATCTGAAATCATTCTTTCTTCATGAAGAAATGTCCAATTCTCTTTGATTGAATATGACTTTACTCCACTCTGAATCCTTGAAGAACTTACCCTGTGACTCTTTTATTGTACTCACCTTGTCTTTTTTCTCTTCCATTCCATGGCAAGACCAAGACCATTTTTGACTCATCTCCATGTGGCCCCAAGCAGAGCAGAGTGCCCAATGTCTGGTTGACATTCATTTATTGAGCACCTGTTGATTACAGACAGACTAGGTGAGTGCTGGATCACAAATAAACTAACTGCCTAGAGTAGAAATTCTTATTAACTCTACTCTGCCGAAGAGGCTAGGTAACACGTCCAAGGTCACAGTGATGGAGCTAGAATTCAAACCCATTCTATCTCCAGGCTATCTGTATGGCAGCGGCGTACACAGGCACATGATTTGGAAAATTGCAGGGAACTTCACTCGTAATGAAGCCACAGAATCTGGAGGATACAACATCTGGTTATTTTGGCTGTGAATTTTTGGATTTCTGTTATTCTTTTCTCATGGCTGGTTGCAAGGGTTTATTTCTGAGTCTGACACATCTCTGGGCTGTTTTATCTTTCTGACGGAAATGATGTACTACCCAGATTTCCAAGACTCTTCTGAAAAATATGCATTCTATATTGCTGTTCAATTGCGTCACCTGGTATTTTAAGCCAGTCAACACTGTGTATTCGAGACAATCAAGGGACTGGGGGACAATTAGTTACGAGGCCTTGACAGCCAGAGAGTAAATTACATTTACGAGCATACTCTGGAGCCATCACAAAAGGCTCCTTAATGAGAACATGGGCTATTTGTTCTCGTCCATTAAACAATGTCTGTACGGATGTTGGTTGTTGGTTTGTACAACCCCCAGCTTTTGTTTTTACAGGTCAGAGTGGAGATTTTGCACATACATTGCTGTCTGGACCACTTGCAAAAGTGATTGAAATGTATCAACATTTCATGGACTTGGAATCCACATTTATCTTTTGAAAGCATGTTAGCACCTTTTTATTAGATATTTGGCCACATGGTATAATGGAAAGTATATTAAACTTGAATTTAGGAGTCTAGAGCTTCCTCTCTCTAGTTTACTATCTGGGTAAGTCATTTTATCTCCCTAGTGTAAAAAATAGGGGATGGTAGATTAGGTAAAGTTTCTTCCCACTTAAGAATTCTAATTGTATGTTGGCCACACATTGATGTAAAGATGCAAAACTTTATGGTTTATAAAAAATACAGTATAATTTAGAGATAGCCCTTTTATATAGCTTCCTGAGTTTCAAGAAGAGATGCTAAATTAAAATATGTGAAACAAACTCTTGGTCTTATATTTAGGAGAGGAAGTGGATTTGATGTTATTGGTTAAAACCTAGCTCCAGAGTCCATTTAATGGGGTGAATTAAGGTTAATCCATGTGCTTCTGTTCCTTAGATTAAGCTGTTATACTAGGAACCAGTATGTATAGTACCTCTAGATATGGAGACATAGAAAGTAATGTGGTCCCTCCATTATTCTAAAGTATTTAGTATACAGAGTATATCATTAGAATACGTTCAATGAGAAGTAAAAGAAAATCCAACTTAAACTATTGTAAAAATAGAATAATTCATTTAAAATGTTGTATACCTTCTTCCTGAACTATTTTTAAAAACTATGTACTGATACATACATATATACATGCATGTATATGTATGTATACTTAAATCTGTGTAATATACATACTAATATATGATTTATATATGTTGTATGAATTAACATGTATGTAGTATAATATATAAATGGATTTTAACCTTCTTATCACTTAAAATATGTTGGAGTAGAACTTATTAGGATATATGAAACCATCTCAATCATTTCAACCATTATACAGTAGTCCATTTTTAACAGGAACCTATACATATAAGCATTTAAATTCTTTCCAGGAATTTGCTTAAAGACAAACTGTCCAGTAAATTATTTGCCCACCAGCGCACAGAGGCTTCCCAGTCCAGGCCACTTGTTGGGCAGGATCCCTCTTATTGGTTCCACCTGGCCAGGTTTTTGTGTGAACATGTCTTCATTTCTCTGCAGGAAATACCCAGAAGTGCAATTGCTGGGTCTTAGGATAGTTGCATGTTTAGTATTTTAAGATACTGCTAAACTGTTTTCCGAAGTGATTATAGTATTTTACACTGCCATTAGCAATGTGCGAGTGATTCAGTTTCTATGCATTCTTACCGGCATTTGGTATTATCAGTATTTTAAAAAAATTTTAGCTATCTTTTAAGTGTGTAGGGATATCTTGTGGTTTTCATTTTTATTAATTTGCATTTACATTTAATATTATTTTAATTTACATTTATTTACATGGATAATGGTGTTGAACATCTTTTCATGTGCTTATTTGTCATCTGTATATCCTTTTAGGTGAAATGTCTCTTTGTATCTTTTGTCCATTTTCTGATTGGATAGGTTGTTTTAAATACTTGTTCTTTGTCAGCTATGTGGTTTGCAAATATTTTCTCCTAGTCTATATTTTTTTTCTATAGAAATTTTAGAATAAGCTTGTCAATGTCTACAAAAAAGCATTACTGGGATTTTGATAGGAATCATATTAAACCTGTAGATCGATTTGGGTGAATTTCCTTTATTGAATCTTCCAAACCATGAAAATGATATGTCTCTTTACATTTAAAAAACTATTCTTTGATTTCATTCATCAGAATTTTATAACTTCCAGTATACAGATCCTGTACCTGTTTTGCTCAGTATATACCTAAGTGATTTGACTTTCTTTGGCATGATTATAAATGGTGTTATGATTTTAACTTTGGTTTCCACACGTAAATTGTCAGTACCTAGATATGATTATTGTATGTTGATATTGTATGCTGTGACATGGCTGACTCTATTATTTCTAGGAGTTTTGGGTTTTCTACATAGACGATAATGTCATCTGGCAATAGGGACAGTTTTCTCTCTCTCTTTCCAATCTGCATGCCTTTTATTTATTTTCCTTGCCTTATAGTAGCAAGTAAAACTTCTAGTACTATGTTGAATAATAGTGGTAAGGGCAGACATCTTGCCTTGTTCCTGACCTCAAGGAGAAAGTCTTCAGTGTTTCACATTTAGTATAACACTAGCTGTAGGGTTTTTATAGATGCTCTTTATCAATTTGAGGTAGTTCTCCTCTTCCTGACTTGCTGACTGAGATTTTCTCATGACTGAGTTGGTTTTTTTCAAATGCTTTTACTATGTCAATTGATATGATCATATGATTTTTCTTCTTTAGTGGATTTCTTTAGATGAAATCAATCTTTACATTGATTGATTTTCTAATGTTGAACCAGCCTGGCATACCTGGAATAAATCCCACTTAGTCACAATGTTTAGTTGTTTTTGACATTGTTGAATTAGGCTTGCTAATAGTTTGTTGAATATTTGTGTGTTAAGTTCAGGAGAAATCTTTTCTGTGATTTTCTTTTAGTGTCTTGTGTTTGATTTTTGATATCATGGTAATACTGGACTCATAAAATTGAGTTGGGAAGTGTTCCTTCCTCTTCTACTTTTCTTCTAATCCTTTTTTTTCTTTCTCTTCTGATCTTCCCCTGGAAGACTGTATAATGTAAAGGATGTTCTGCTATACAGCATTTTCATCATCATTATTTTTAGGTATTCTGAAATTTCACTTGTGATCGCCAATTTGACTCAAACTTTACTTCAGAGGAATTATTACAACTTCTAGTTGGAAGGTTCTTTTATGTTCACATTTACTATTAATGTTTAGTTTTATAATATTCTTATCAAAGAATATTGCCTTTAGTCTTTCTAATTGGGAGAAATTATTGTGGTTTTCTTTGAGGCTTCATATGTAACCATATTATGCAATTAGAGAGAAGGTCCATCTCTGTTACCAAATTATAAAGTTTGATAAATTTCAATTCGATATACCTTGTTGTGTCATTTTTTTCTCTAATCCTTTTCAGTTCTTCTCATTTCCATTTGCTCATATTGCTTAATTCTGTCCACCATTAGTTTGCTGCATTTTAGTTAAGCATCTCTTCTCCAGCTTCCAAAGAGAACTTCATCTCCATCACAGTTTTTTCTTTCCCACTTCTTTCCTTAGTTCCACCAGCTCACTTTTCTTCTCCCAATGTTCTTTGCCTAATATATCCTAAACACTGACATTTCTGCTTTCAGCAGGTCTTTGTTTTTAAAAGGTGATTGTTTCATCACTTTTTTTGGTTAATTATTAATCATTTAATGGTTATTAGTTTTAATGGTTTTAATCTACTCTGTGGAAACTCTTTTAAGAGAATGCTGACACTTATCTTTTTCTTACTTTTGACACCTTTACAAACTTTTCAGTTTCTACTTTGTCATATTTTATTTTATAATTTTTTAATTTCTTTTTTGTTTTTAAACTTCACTATATAGTATAGGTTTGCCTTGATTAATTGTGTATTGGAATCATTTTCTTAATTATTTTATGTTTGAAGGAGGTGTGTTTTCTTCCCAGCTTAACTATGTCAGGCGTGGAGGAGTTTGGTCCCTATTCTGGGACAGCAGCGATTTTCCTTGATTTCAAGAGAAGTCCTTAGTGACAGGGCTTTATCTGTGAAATGTTTACCTTTCTTCTCCCACCCAACAGAGATCAGCAGCTGCAGTATTGCTCCGAATTCATATTTTATCGTCTCTACTCCGGCTTACCTGCAAACAGTCTGCTGTAAACCTGGCTTGTTTGTGTAGTCCACCTTCCTGACTTTCCCCAGTGGGGAAATGAAATAAAAATGAAAGACGGAAGCTTCTCCTTTTGAGCCTATTTTTTACCACAGTGGGATTGCTGAGTTTGCTCAACATCCCTACTTCGGGCGCCTGCTTAACATACGGCATGTGGCACCTGCTTCGGAAAACTGAGCTCCGCAGCCACCAGTGTCGAAACATCTTCCCACATGTCCATGGGATACTTCCTGCCCTTCTTAATATACAGAAATCAACTAATTTATAGCAAGTATTGAATTTCTGTTCTTACGCTTTCGGCTTGGGGACTAGTTCTGAGAAGAGAGGGCAAAAATACACTATTCTGTCATCTTTGTGCCAGAAATCCATGATAACTATCACACCTTAAGAATAATGTTTGGCATTGAAGAGTTTTACTGGGCAAAGACCCTGGGGCCAGGGAGATTTGATACTCTATCTTGAGTATCTGATGAAGAAATTAACATCAAAACTGTCTTTGCTGGGATTCAGGTATGTGATAACGGGAAGCATGGCTGTACGCTGGTTTTCCTAAGGAGACCAGTCAGTGTCCACACGAGCCAAACAAAAATCTTCTCAGTTGGGATTTTGGTGTTCCAGGTTGGGAGGAGCTGCCCATCAGCTCTGCGTGATCAATCCTACAGAAAATTACTAACTTATGGCGAACGTTGTGTATTAGTTTCCTGAGGCTGCTATAACAAATCATCACAAACTTGGTGGTTTACAACAACAGACATTTACTGTCTCACAGTTCTGGAGGCCAGAAGTCTGAAATCAGCATCACTGGACCAGAATCGGGATGTTGGCAGGGCTCTGCTCCCCCCACAGCCTCTAGAGGAGAACCTATTCCATACTTCCTCCCGTTTCTGGTGGCTGCCAGCACTTCTTGGTTGTGGCTGCATCACTCCGATCTCTTTCCATCTTCACAGCGTCTTCTCTTCTGTGTGTCTAGTCTTCCTCTGCCTCTCTCTTATAAGGACACTTGTGATTGCATTTAGCGTCCACACAGTTAAGCCAAGGTGATCTCCCACTTTCGAGATCCTTAACTTCACTGCAGCTGCAAAGACTCTTCTCTCCAATAAGGTAACATTTACAGGTTCCAAGAATGAGGACCCGATATCCTTGGGGGCCATTTTCAGCCAACCACACTATGAAAAATCCATTTACAAAACCGCAGCAGTTGACACATCAACCAAATCATTCCACACACTCTTCAGACTGGCACTCATCTGTCTATATCTATAAATGGATCCCACAAAGATTTTCAACTAAAAGCACTACTGGTTTTAATAGAGATGTTACGGGAGCTAAAATGGAAAAAGAAACTTTAGAAACAACAAACAATCTTTCTCCTGTGACCTTTATCCATTAAGACGTAGCTCTTATAGGAGCTGGTCTATAGGACAGTAGAAACAAACACCAATGAGCTGATCCATTAAGAAGCATATGTGTGGGATACTTGTTGAGAACCATTTAGAGTCAATGCCCCGAGTCTAGGAGACAAACCGCTATAACCAGCAGGAGCAAGTAGGTAGTTAAAGGATTATTACTTACAATAAGACACTTCCCTCCATCTTCTAAATGTTATCAAAGTTGAAATTAAGAACAGCAGAAAGTATAGAAAAAAATGCAGCTGGTCCAATGACTCAAATGAATGAGACTTGAAAATATTCTATATTGAAAATTATCATCAAATCCAAAAAATTAACTCATTGAACATGAGCAAAATGTAACTGAAAGGATGCTTTCCTCCTCCAAGGAGCCAAGCAGGAGCAGAGAGCGAGGGAAGGAGGGCTGGAAAGAGGGGTCATGGACATGAATTCCCATTCACTAAATGGGTGTGTGACTTCATGTCTTTGAGAAGTCCTTTCCTTATGTAATGTGGCATGGATTTGGGGGAGATAGAGCTACGATGAGGCACTTGAAAATACAATCTCTTGCAGCCCTTAAAGCTGTAATAGTGATGGTGCTCTTATATTATGTCTTCAATGTTGCTTGCTGAAGAATGTGAACATTTGGGTTTCAGAAGGTCAATAAGAACAGAATATTGCAATTGGGAATAACTTGAGAGAGGACAATTGGATTAATTACAGCTTTTATTTCTGCAGTTGGTTAAAGTCTGGTGCTAATTGAGGTCAACGATGTGGGTTCAATTCCTCTAAGGGCCAGATGGCTTTGCTTAGTTTTGGGGCAAGAGGCTGCTACACAGGGCTCCCACTAGCCACCTCACTAATGTGTATCATTGGTCCCAGAAGAGAAGAAAATAAAATCAGAGTCCACGCCATGTGTGAAAAAACAGGTCAACATCATTATAGAGTTCAGCATTTACAGAATCTCAGGGTTGAATGGAATTGTGTGACCTTCACAAAGTAGAAATGAGTATCACTATTATTATGATATTTAAAAACATAGTACGTTCCATTGTTAACCCTTGGGTTTCCTTTCTCTGAATGGGAAATTTCTCAGGTTGGGTTGACACATCAATTAGGAATTGATGAGAAAAACAGAATCCCTGGGACTGATCTGAAGTAGGCAGTTGATTCTAAGAGTTTGCCCTGATGCAGCTGAGGGAGCTGGTTAAAGAGTCCATGTAAGGCAGTATTTCTACATTTGCAGCTGGGCCTGACGTTAGCAGGGCTGACAGCTGGGAAGGAGAGATAATGCAAAGTGGGGAGAGCGGGATGAACAGGACCCACTCACAAGGCAAGCTGCATCCTCTGAGGACAAAGTGGAACCTGCATCGGCCTCTCACCACCTCCGGGTCACTGATGCAAGTGAACTTCTGCAGAAGGAGCTGATGTCCTTCTCCACAGAGCTGCACAGAAACCTGGCCAGGATTCGGAACAACTGAAGGAGGAGGTCTGGCAGGTGCTAGAGAAGCTGGGGGCTCAGCCACCGTCACAAACCAACAAGGTGAGCCAGCAGATCAGCAGCCACGTACATGGACCGCACCCTGCACCTGGCGCCCCGCACCAACCTTGAGAGTGTAAAGAAGTAGTTGTTTCTCCAAGCCTGCCTTCTTCTAAATCTTGTGCAAAGTGTCACTTGAGACAAACAGTCTCTTGCTTCAAAAAGGATAATTTTGTTATTTTCTCCCAAGCGTCTGGATGTTGAATCTGGGGCAGATGGGTAACTGGTGTCTTCCTTTGATTAGTATAAAACAGAGATCAGCAGACTGTAGACTGTGGGGTCAATATGGACCACTGCTTATGTTTGTAAAAGATATTTTCTTGGAATACAGCCACTTCCACGTATTATGTATTGCTGATAGCACCTCCCACTACAATGGCAGAGTTGAGTACTTACAACAGAGACGATGCAGCCTGCAAAACCTAAAATATTTACTATCCCTTTGTTTACAGCCAGAGTTTGCTGCCCCCTGGTATAAAGCTACCTTAGGCTGTCCTCTTGACTGATACAGTTCGAGACCATCTTCAGACAGCTCCCAACACCCCAATCTGGTGGTCAAAGATGGGCAACAAAACAACACTCCTTTACTCCAAATATTTCCCACATCAAACTGATCGTTTTGCCGCAATTCTGAAAATCCCATGTGGAGATTAAGGAAAGCCTCCAGAAAGTATGTAATAGAAGTGCCAATATACCACCAGGGTTTACACATTCACATTAAAAGAAATTAATGTGATTGCATTAAACCAATTCATTAAGTTCACTTAGTGAACACAGGCTTGGAGAAACAATGCAGAAGAGGAAGTTGGTGTTGGATGTTCAGGACGTGAACCAGTCAGTTCAAATCTTATCAGTTCAGTCTGTGTTGGACACACTTCCCTGGGCCCTTAAAAAAAGATCAATGGATGCCTGAGCCTGGTGGCCAACTTATGAGAGAAGTGGATAGGAATACAATCTCAACTTCCCCATGTCATCATTTCGCTAAGGACCAACCTTGTTAAGAAGACAGATTGCTTTCTCTCCCAGGGCATGCCAGCTACAACAATCAGTCCCAGAAGACTCAGAATTTTAACAGAACACTTCCAGCTTAAATCAGAGCAGTTAAGTCAGGATGTCTGCACCCAGTTGATAGCTGTATGCCCATGTATTTGACAGGTGACTCTTGACTCCATCAAGTTTGTGTTGTAATTGAGGCTCCAACTCTCCGGGGGATCTGGCTAGTTCAGCCAGGAAGTCAACGGCCACTCATTTTTTGCTTTTCTAATAAATCTCTGCCACCAGCATCGTCCTGGCTTTCTTCTTTTTTATCTTTTATTACGGATGCAGTGTGGTTCCTTATTTAGATGCTTGATTTTATTTCTGTAAATGGAAAACTTTATTAATAAGACACAGGTGAAATCTCGGGAGTGTTTCCTCTCGGGAGGTGACTTTCAACTCAGTATGAAGCTAAAAACATGGTAAATAAAGGTTATTTCCCAAGGTCTCCTGGGCTGGAAAGTGGGCAAAAATGAGAGCTAAGGAAAAGGTCTTGAGTTAACTATTGCAGAGGCTGTTTAGTGTGGTTGTACAGCTTATTAAGTACTCAAAGTCACTTTACAAGCAAGAATGAGTGTTCACGCAAGAGGGAGGAGATATGGGGATATATGTATATGTGTAGCTGATTCACTCTGTTATACAGCAGAAACTAACACACCATTGTATACTCCAATAAAGACATTAAAAAAAGAGGAATGAGTGTTCACGCTCTTTGCTCTGTGAGGCTCCCTGTATTTTGAGGTTGCAATAATGATGCTACTTGCCCAAGTTTTCCCATCAGCCAGAACTCTCTGACCTGAATCCTTGCTCTTCATTCTTGTCGATGTCCTTTTTCAAGTGCTGTGATTCTGTCTTAGAAACACAGTCGAAAAATGTGCAAAGCATATGAGAGGATCTGCGTAGCTTGGAACAGTGGAAGCTCACGGTTTCCAAGGGAATGAAATGCCAGAAAGTCACTCAGCTTTCGAGAATGCAACACTTAATCCAAGTAATCCAAAAGCAGTCTACCTGGCCGTCTAGTTATATTTCCTTAGGAGAAAACTGCAATAGCGTTTGTTTGCATTTAATGGCCCGCCCTTAATATGTTTGTGTTGTACTCATTTCTGACTCTGTTTGCAATCTAAAGGTCCCTTGTAATATCTGACTTAGCTTTCCAGACGAAACCAGAGGATTACAGTTGGATTCACACACAATAGGACAAGCAAGCTCTTATTCTGTGTATGTCAGAGCTGATGTCAGTTTCTAGAAACAATCACTTTTCTTAGACAGGTAGAGAGGAAAACTACATATTTAAATTGACTCTGTTTTGTTCTACTTATGTATTGAAGCATTGATAACACAGAGAAAATTCTACGCCCTGCTCTCTCTCTCTCTCATTATGTGCATTTTAATGGTGAGGATGGAGAATCCCAAGAAAATGACTCATCTTTAGCCATATGCAACAGAGCAATACCTGTTCAATGGTTAGATTCTGATGGGAGTCCCATTCCTTGAGAACCATGACAGTTCTCTTTATACTTAATTGGAAATGCCACATTTGCATATTGTTCCTGAGTGTTTTCAGAGATCTCAGAGGAGCCGGGTGAAGGTTGAGGCCAAGAGTTACTTCTGACTCTCAGGAAAATCATGCCACACTCTTGAATTCAAATCATCTTGCTGGTTTGTAGAAATATAGACACTGCTCTCAATCCCAGCAAGTGTTTCTCTTCTGTCTTGTGCTCTAGCATTGCAATGGAATTTCAGTCCTCACTGCAACTATGTCATCTTTTCACCTGCTCTTCTTTGGCTTGGAATGTCCCCCAGGACTGCCCTCTTTCTCTCCTCTCCTCCAGCACAGAGATGCTGCTACCCCCAGAAAGACAGAGGCAAACCTCCCTCATTGACAAAATCCTACTTGATAAAATCTCGCTCAAATATCGCCCCCCCTGGGAATTTGATCCCAATATCACTCCTGACCCTGGAAGCATGACGTTTTTGACATCAACTCGTTTTGATATGTATAAATGCTGCAGTCCGGTAGCCCTCGTTACACTATAAGACCTTCCTGAGCAGGATCATATTCCTCCTTGTATCTCCAGCTTCTAAGCACAAAGCAGAGCACATTGCAAACGCTCCGTAATATTTGTTGAATGACTGAATGGCTGTCAATATTCTGCTGTGCAGTGAAGAACTGGATTCTGCCACATTCAGAAAGGAGAACATTGCTCAAAGTTGGTTCATCTCCTTTTTAGATTCCATGGCTCTGGGAAGTAAAAAAGATACATAGCACAAGAGTTTCCTTAGGATTGCTGTCTCTCTGCTTGCATTGCTCATCTGTTCTTCTATGCTGTCTACTTTGTCCATTAGAGCCCTCAGCATAGTAATCCTAGTTGTTTTAAATTCCTGGCCTGATGATTCCAGTGTCTCTTCCGTGTCTGGCTCTAACGTTTGTTCTGTCTCTTCAAGTTGTGGTTTTTGCCTTTTGGGATGCCTTGTAATTTTCTTTTTGAGTGCTGGATATGATGTGCCAGGTAAATGAACTGCTGTAAATAGTGTGGTAGTGAGGTACGGGGAGAGGGAGCATTCTGTAATCCTGTGATTAGGTCTCAGTCTTTAAGTGACTGTGAACTTCACAAGTGTTGCTCAGGTTTTTGTTCTCCCCCCTTGTGTGGGACAGGTTGCTTAGAGTGAGCTGGAGTTGGGTATCTCCTTTCTCCCATGTGGGAGGCTAGAACAGGGTGGCATTGGTGGAACGTGCAACCACTCAGCAGGGAGGTCATAGGTGTCTGAAGCCTAGAACAAGTAGGTCGATGCTACAGGTCACTTGCTCCCATGACTGAGATTCTGTGCTGCTGGGACCCCTGGAAGGCTGGCAGCCTTCACTCCTATGGTGCTGCTCAGAGGTTCAACAGGCATTCATAAGAAAGGCGTTGGGAACACAGAGGGGCTTCTGATTTTTCCACCCTGACTGCTGGATTTGCCAACTTATAGACTTCTCTTTGAAGGTTGCACAATAAATTCCAGATGACTGTTTTCTGTGTTAAAGATCAGTCTGTTTGTGATGGAAATCTACCTCATTCGCGGGGGTCTCTTTTGTCTATTATAGTCTTAGGAAATCTTGAACACAAGCTGTCAGAGTCCTGGGAAGCTCTAGAGAGCTTGTCTGGAGTTGCTGGATAGAGGTAGTGTTAAGAGAAGTACACGAAGCCAGTAGGACTGGGAAAATGTTCAACCCTCTGGCATTATCTTCATGCCTTTTCAAAGAGCTGGTGAACTCTCCTAGCATTTGTTCAGTCAATCTGTGTTGTCCAAAAATCACCATCTTCTCCACTTAGAGACAAAAGGCGTCTATCTTTATAGCTTCCTCTGACAATTTTCTGTCAGACATTTGCAAAGCTAGTCAGACACGCAGACAGGAGCCTTTGATAGAACAAGGGTGACATTTCAAAGAAAGAAGGATGATAGGATGCCTAACAGCACACTCCAGAAATAAGCACCTTTGAAAAGGTGCGGTGGAAATTTCTGAGCACCAGCCTGGTACTTTACCATGCAGTGCTATCTGCTGAGCCCTTTCATGTAGCTCAGCATGAGTTAAATTATGTAGAAGTTGCAAATGCCAAGTCGCAGAAAGGTGAATTTCAAATTCTCATTTTACAGCTCCAAATTAGTGTGGACACTTCCCGTCAAGGAGGACATTTGTTTCACTTGAGTTCTTGGCACAAATATTGCTCTTCTATGAACAAACTGCAGTTGGAAAAATGATGCTTCCCACAGGCAGAAGGAAGGGATTGCTTTTACATTCTCAATAACTCAATAAATATGTATTTTTGATGGCCGCTTCAGAAATGTCTTGCTTACAGGGTGTTAGGAACTATAGTTACCACTATTTGAAACTAGGCTTTAAGTACCCAGAAACAGCTGGCCATTTCCATAATACAGAACTGCGTAGGAGAGTAAGATGCTGTTAGTGGCTAGACTGCCAGTTTGAGAGGTACGCAGTGGTGTGATTGAACTAGATGAGGGCAGAGCCAACCCTTTGGCTGTTTTCTTCTCACTGGAGTGTCATTCTCATAGATGGGCTCCCACATGGCGTCGGCATATGCGTTCTGAAGGGTCTTGGTTGCCAAAGCAGTGTTATACCTACTTCCTGCCTGACTTGAATTCACACACACAGTGAGCAGATCTTACCTTGTTCATCTCTTCTCAATGAGAGGCTGGGAGTTTTTTGATTTCCGTCCTGGGTTGAATCAAACACATAATCTTTGGAAATTTCTCAACTTCCCCAAGATTCAGTTCTTTGACCAGCAAAATGGGGGAAAGTGAATTAATCCACATGTCCCACCATGTAACTCCTCTGCTCCCATATCTGCCCCTTTCAGAGTTAAAGCTGTAGGTCTGATAACTGTCCAAAAGGCCTTGCAGGCTTAAATTGCCCAATTTAAAACTGTGATGAATTGGGAGATTGGGATTGACGTATATACATTAATATGTATAAAATGGATAACTAATAAGAACCAGCTGTATAAAAAAATAAATAAAATTCAAAAACAAAAATACTGCAGCTCCTCTTCCTTCCATGCTCTTTCCCTCCACATTCCTTGTTTTTCTCCATACTTACACATCTGACATACTATGTACTGTACATTTTGCTTATTTACCTACATACACACCTACATACAGATATGAAACAAAAACAAGAGCACAAGGATTCTGACTTTACCGTTAACTGTTGTATCTCTGGGCTGAGAATAGTCCTTGGCACACAGTAGATGCTCATAAATATTTCTGAATGAATATACAGTCAACATTTTTATGGGGTTTAGAGGTTTCTTATTTAATTCTTACTCTACAAGGGAAAGATCCTTTTAATCCCTACTTTACAGATGATAAAAAATTGAATCCCTGTTTTATAGATGAAGAAAATGAGATGTAAAAGCATTTATACGTGTAGGGCTTAAGGCCCCACACCTGATATGCAGTCAGCTAGGATATACCCTTGACCTCTTTTGAATCCAGTTCCATTTTCTTTTTGTTACACTATTCTGCATCTCTCTACCTCAAAAGACTGCTGTGAGAATTTAATTTAAAATTATCTGAAGTCTTTAAAAACTGCAATGTCCCATTTTAGTGAAAGGCGTACTAAGCATGATTTTTGTATCTTTGTTCTTTGATGAGAACACAAGCCAGGGCTGCTCATTAGAACCCATTTATTTTTCCTCCACACAGATTTTTGACAAGCATTGGCTCAAATATACCCTACATGTCCACTGACTCATTGGGAGGAGCAAACCCAAGATGCTATGGAATGAGAGAACGGAGAAGATTCTGGTGGATGGGAAGAGAAGATGAGGAGCCATATGACAATAAAGGTGGTATCTTCCTTTTTTTGTTTCTTCAAGAAGTACCAATTGTTATCTTCAATGGCTTCCATCATCTTAGTTGCATCGGCCCCTGGGTTCATTATGTATCACTCCCTGAGTATCAGTGAGAGCAAGGATGCACCATGGTACCCAAAAATGCCTATGGAGGGAACCAGAGCTACCTAGTGACCACCTAGCAACCACCATTCTACTTCCTTTCTTTTAAAATATCCCCTTTTCTTCTATACCCTAGCCACTGATAACCACTATTCTACTCTCTATTACTATGAATTTGGCTTTTTAAAATTTGACATATAAGTGAAACCATACAATATTTGTGTTTCTGTGTTTGGCTTATTTCACTCAGCATAATGTCCTCCAGGTTCATCCATGTTGTCACAAATGGAAGGATTTTCTTCGTTTTTTGAAAGTGGAATAATATCCCATTGCATATATATATATGCATATATATACATATATATGCATATATATATGTATGTATATATATATATGTATGGAGTTGGACAAAAAGTTCGTTTGTGTTTTTCCGTAAATATATATATATATATATACACACACACACACACACACACACACACACACACACACTCACTAATCTACCAATGGATACTTAGATTGTTTCCATATATTGGCTACTGTGAATAATGTTGAAGAGAACATGGGGGTGCAAATATCTCTTCAAGATAGTGATTTTATTTTCTTTGGATACATACCTAGAAGCAGGATTGCCAAATCATAGGGTAGTTCTATATTTAATTTTTTGAGGAAACTACATACTGTTTTCCACAGTGGTTGCACCAATTTACAGATAAATGATTGAATGAGTAAATAAATGAATGAATAAGTGATTAAAATATGAAAGTCATGTTTTAAGCAAATACAGTTTTCTAAATTCCTTAAACTTTATGACTCATTGGAAAGACTTCTCTATATAAAATCTGAGTCCCTGCAAAACCTGTAAGTAAAGCATTTTCAAATGACTGAAGGGATTCTATATTAAATTATTGAAAATTGGAAAACTAAGAATACTTTTGTAAAAAAAAATCAATAAATAATTAACAGAGTTGGGGCACCTTAATCAGCTTTTATATATTTGGATTTTCATGTTTACTCAAAGTTAAATTAATACGCATGTGATTCAAGATCCCATATCTTTTTTTTGTTAGTTTGGAAGTTCAGGTTTACAAAGAAGGACCATATTTCTCTGTAAACATCCAGGAAGTGAAAGCTGCCAATCTAACTAAAATATTCAGGGAGGAAAACAGCCAAAATGTCACATGGGTGAGGAATAACTTTCAATGTCCTATCAAAGGACGTCTTCAAGTTATGTATTGATCCCGACACAAGGAAAATATGCCTAGAAACTTAATTTGACATTTACAATCAATAGCACTCAGATGTCACCTGAGCAGAGGGTGGGAAAAAAGATGACTTTAAAATTGCAGTCATGAATTTACAATTACAATAATGAATAGAAGTAATTTATTGAATTAATGTTTCCAGAGCCTAAAGAAAAACAGCCTACTGTGGCACATTGCTGAAGGAACGGGGAGACGGGGTCTTGGTTTTTCTAGACTAGTCTTCATTAACTCATCTATGCCTTCCCCCTTATCCCATTATTTGGGCTTTGTGCTTCCCTTTCTGAAGTGCGGTCATTTTTTTTTCCGCAACAAACTAACTACTGCACACTAAGCTAGTACGAAGATTGAGCCATTACAAGACTCAACTGTGATAAGAGTGAACCTTTGCCTATGCTCATTAGCCCATCTTTGTCCAACAGTCTGAAAGGATATGCACATTTTGTGTTGGTGGAGGAACGCTTTGGTGGAGGAATAAAAAGCATTGTACACAGTAGGTGCGTAAGAATCTGTACTGAGTGAATGAATCATCCAGGAGTAACTGGCATCAGAAGCGTCTACGGGGAATGACAAATATATTCTAAAACAGAAGGACTCTGCACAGGTTCTACTGTGATCATAAGTACTCTGGGGGTTTCTTTCTCAACTTGATGAGTTCTTCCTTTTCTCCTGGACACACTTCTTTTTCCTACACCATTCCTTTGACGACTTATCTGGTCTCAGAGCTTTAAACGCCATCCTCTTGCTTATGTGCAAAGTTACATCTCTGACCATGAACTCTACTTCCAATTTTTTTTTTTTTTTTTGCGGTACGCGGGCCTCTCGCTGCCGCGGCCTCTCCCGTTGCGGAGCACAGGCTCCGGACGTGCAGGCTCAGCGGCCATGGCTCACGGGCCCAGCCGCTCCGCGGCATGTGGGATCTTCCCAGACTGGGGTACGAAGCCGTGTCCCCTGCATCGGCAGGCGGACTCTCAACCACTGAGCCACCAGGGAAGCCCTCTGCTCCCAATTTTTAATGCTTCTTTCCTCTTGGCTACCTGTAACACATATAATTTGATGCTGAGTAAGCACTTCACACTTGACATGCCTCCAATCAAAGTCTGTGATTTCCCTTTCTCCAAAGATGCTCCTCTCCCAGTCTTCTTTATCTCAGCTGGTGGCAACTTCATCCTTAAGGCAGAATCTTCCTTGACTCCTCTTTTATCATAACTTACATGCAATACAGAGCAAATCCTTGCCATCAAATATATACAGAATCTGGCTAACGCTCACCATTTCCTCTTTGTTCCCTACCTGAAATCATCATCTTCCACTGCGTTACTGCAATGGCTTCCTTATGAGTCCCCCTGCTTCTGCCCCTCCCAATACCCAATCCTCACCCGCACTCTATTCTCAATGCAACAGGCACAGTTGTCTTTTCAGAACCCAGGCGGGACCATGTCCTTTCCTCACTCTAAACTCTGTGATGTACCCCCATCTCACTCAGCATAAAAGCCAAACTTGACAATGGCTGTAGGGGCCCAGGTGAGCTGGCTCGCCTGCAACCTTACGCATCTCACCATCTTCACCTGTCCTCCCTGGTCATTCTGTTCTGGCCACACTAGTCTCCCTGATGCTTCTTGAACACACCAAACACATTCTCACCTTGAGATGTTTGACGGTGCTGTGTCCTCCGCCAGGCATTCTCTCCTTACAGATAACAGGACTGGCCTTTGAACAACATGGGTTTGAATTGCACAGGTGCACTTATGCGGAACCGTGGATATGGAGGGCCAACTGCAACATTATATGAGGATGTTTGACTGCACGGGCATTGGCACCCCTGTGTTGCTCAAGGATCAGCTGTAATTTGGCTTCATTGCTTGGCTTTCAGCTCATGTGCCATTAAATCAGTAATGCCTGGACTGACAACCTGACATGAAATGGCAGTTCCCACTCCCCCTGCCGCCTCGGTATCCTTATCCTTACTCTTGGCTTTCTGTTTCTCCACAGCTTTGATCACCATCTGACTTATTCTTTTTTTTTGGCCCCGCCTCGCGGTGTGAGGGATTTTTGTTCCTAACCAAGGATTGAACCCACACCTTCGGCAGTGCAAGTGCGGAGTCCTAACCACTGGACTGCCAGGGAATTCCCCTGACCTACTCTTTATTGGCCTGATTTATTTACTGCCAACATCTTCGCATTGGAATGTAAGTCGCATGCGGGCAGAGACATTTCTGTGGTGTTTTTTGTTTTTGTTTTGCAGCCATATTCTCAGTGTGTAAGACAATGCTTCAATAAACATTTGGTGCAAGTTGAATGAATTACATTTATCATCCATTGCAAAGCATTAAAAAGCAAGACTGCATCTTTCATTTGGAGAAGTCCAAATCTCCGGATTACTCAGCACTCTCTTGCTCATCATTTCAGTACCGCAGGGCAATTATGCTCTGGGTTCCACCTTTGGGTTTTCATTAACTAATATATTATCAGCGAATTCAACTTATTTTTGTAGCTGTTTTAAGACATGCTATTGAAAGATTATTGTATGAGATACCATGTGTTTGTACGTGGATAATTTTACTCTTTAAATTCTCAGAGGTCTCTTTTAGCCATATTGGCTTCAGTTTGGTAAAACAACACTGCAGATCTTAGATATTCTAGAAAATATATCCCCATTAAAAAAATGTTTGTCAGGCAGGGCTTCTGACATTGCTGGTAAAGTACAAGTAATAACTGGTAGCTATAGTTGGTATCTGCTTCCAGGAAAGCAATAAGAGTAGAAATCTGTGATGTCCTCTTAAGCTGAGCTGTATCCAGAATCATGCCAACAATTTTACTGACAGGTAGGTTCAGATGAGAGGATATCTGTCCCTTCTGGTCAAAAGCCACTTTGATTCTGCTCCATCCAGGATGGTAAAGGGACTGTGGACAGTATTGTACATCAGGTCTTCTCTAATGATGAATGAAAACACATGAAGACATATATATGAGGGAGACACCTACTCACGTGTTTGAAATTGATTTCAGGGAAGATTTCAAGTCCTCAATCCCACTAAGAAGTCATTTCAATGTAGAAATAGTTTCAGTTCCAAAATAAGTATTTGTTAGTTCCAGACCAAAGAAATATCCTCTGGGAAGAATGAGGATAGAATGTGAGTCAGATTCTCTTGAAGGAACAAGTCACAATCTGAGAGTCTTGCCCCTTACTTGGGTGCCTTTACAATTGGATTTTTCTTTCTATGCGTATCTCAGTCAAAAAACCCGCAATAGTCTCTGTTCGAGCTAGAATGGCTCAGGAAGATCTAAACATGTTCTGTATCTTCCTGACATCACTGAAATGTTTTCATAACTTTGCATACAGGTCAAATACTGCCTTGTCCATAGAGCTTTCTCTATTACCTTCAAATGAAAATCTTTTGTTCCTTTGGATTCCCATAACTCCCATTACACACATTATATAAATGCATATATATATAATATTTAATATATATAAACTTATATCCGAATTTGCAAGACTGTGGTCATTAGGGACTGATCATCCTTTCAACTTCCGGCTCTGTGGATAAGTCCATTCCCTCGCGTCCCTGAACAATGACTATCGGTTTCTGCTTTAATTGAATCTATCACAGTGGTGTTGCTACCTCCCAAGACAGGCTGCTTTTTTAGTGTGGATTTTGCTCTCTGCTGACAACACCTTGGACCAGGCAGAATGTACCTTCTCCAGTACCTAAGCTGCAGCAGGCCTTTTGTTTCGGCTGATTTGTTTTAAAAAAAAGTCCTGGTCTAACAATAGGGCAGTGATGACCTACAACAGGATTTTTTTCACTGACAACTGAGGGAGAAAATGTGCTATAATTACCAGGAGCTCCAGGGAGAATTAGATGGTTGAGATGATGTTTTAAGTGATTAAGGGATTTTTTAAAAATCATCTTTCCTTTTTCAGGATTTGGAACTGCCTAACTGCAATAAACAGGTTTTCTGGAAGAGTTTCTTGGGAAATAGCTACTGGGGCTTGAATCCCAAATGCTGTTTTCAGGTGGATGCCTCTGCTCTCTGTTCCCACTGACCTGGGACACACTTTCTCCCAACATTTACCATACTTTGTTGTAATTAGTTGTTCAACGTGTACCTTCAATGCCAGACTGTGAACCAAAAGAGGTCTAGTAACCAAGATTTTCTTGTCAATCCATCATTCCCAGGGCCAGCAATTACTGCAGAATGGATAGATGGCTGTATGTGGTAACAGTATGAAGTGGGTTAGCTGCTCAACAAGACGCACAGTCTCAGAGTAAAATTTTATCAAAATTTGTTTCCCTTCTTCTCTACAGATGAACATTTAAAATGGTGCAATTTAAAACCTTGTTTTATGACTTCCATGGATGTATTTAGTGGACAAAATAGTTTATCTGAAATGATGTCCAGAACTAAAATCATAGAGAATGGAGGCTGGGAAATAGGATGCAGTGAGCAGTGCAGATATGGATAACTATAGAAACACTTAGATATTAATCACCTACATTTTATTAACACTCTCCTAAAAATTATGAAGGGATAAAATATATATATATATATATGTATATATATAATGCTGATGTAAGTCGTGTGCTTGGAAAGCTCAATAATGCAACATGATAATATAGTAAATTACTGATTGATAGATTGTATTGCTTGGAATAAGAGCGAACAGGTAGATGTTGATGAAGTAAATACCTGGAATTATTGCTTGCTATGGTGTGAATTGATTAAACAAATATTGATTGAGTACTTATTAGGGTAATCATAATAATAAATGATTTATGTCTATTAATTGATTTGATCTTCTCAGACATCCAATTAAGTATTTTATTTTCATTTTATAGATGAAATTAAAGGTCAATTACGCTGAGTAATTTGCGAGCAATTATATAACTTGTAATTGGCAGAGCTGGGATTTGAATTCTGTCATGATTTATCCAACATCTATGTATTTTTTTATTGTGTCACATGGGTAGGGAAGAGAGAAGAGCCAGAGCATGTATAAAGACCAAGAGGTAGGGCACATTTGAGGAACAGAAAGGTATTTGGTGCAGTGACGGGAGAGGGCAGTAATAGTTACTGAGGTAGGCATAAGTAGTTTGGGGCCATGTCTGAAAGTACCTATAGGAGATGCATTGGTTTATAAGTAAGGAGGGGATGTTCTTTGACTTGCTCTGTAGACAGGTGATTTTTGCCTGCAGTGTGCATACCAGGAGACTGGTGAAGAAATAAGAGATACTGAAAGCTTGGGCAGGGCTGGATAAGCCCATTGAAATCACCTTATCCAGATGACAAGAGACAGGCTACAGTACTGACGTTAAGAGCTCCTCTGGGGAATTCCCTGGCAGTCCAGTGGTTAAGACTCTGAGCTTCCAATGCAGGGGGCACGGGTCAGGGGGCACAGGTTCTGTCCCTGGTTGGGGAACTAAGATCCTGTATGCCATGTAGCACGGCCAAAAATAAATAAAAAGTTTTAAAAAAGGAATTCCTCTGAAAGAATCATGGGTTTGGATAAACTATGAGCAATTTAATTTTCCTCAGTTTGAAGACTGTGACTTTGAGGAAGAGAGTAGAATAAGGGGAACTGAATAACTTTGGATATAAATCAGTTTGAAATGTAGATAATTGTTTTTCAAACCATAATCGATATGTTAATGGTTATGTTCTTAGCAAGGAAAAGAATGTTTTAAAAATCACCTAATTAATATAAGGACACAGTTTTTGTTGTACAAAGTACACAGGGCAAATGAAAAATCTCCATTCTAGGATCGCAGTGTGGCTGCAGTCTGCAGTCCTTCTTAACGGCCCCTCCTAAGTATCTGCTGATCAAGATGGTTCCTGCTCAATTGTTCATCCCACTCCCCCATGCCTGGTTCTTTGTAGGCTTGTTTACTGTTCCCTATAAGAGAAAATTCCTTCCTGCCTAACCCTTAAGATGCTAGCAGACCTCATGATCTGAGAATTCTCTCTATTGCAATTGTCCTTCTCCCCTTATTGTAATAGTCTTTTCAAGTAAAGACTCTTCTGACTTTAGCCTGGATTCATTTTTTCACTTGACCCAGGAGAAAATAATGAAAAAAAAAAGGAGTTAATGGAAAAATAGGAAATTATATGATGGAACAAAATTCTAGTATAAAAATAATTAGAATAATTATAAATGGACTAGACATATCAATTAAAAAGCTAAGATTTAATTAAAAACAAAGCAAAAACAGTGCTAACAGGAGACATGCTTAAAATAAGAGGAAAATGGTTAAAAAGAAAGGGATATAAAGTGATATCTCAAACAAAAATGAACCAAAGAAAATCGAGGGTTGTTTTCACAGGATCTGATTAAATAGTCTTTAAGACAAAAGTAATATAATGTTAAAAGAAGGACACTACATTCTTATACAAGGTATCATACAACAGCTATATATACAATATATACCCAACAATATAGCCTTCACATATATCAAGCATCAACTGGATGGAATGTTAAGAGAAAGAGATAAGTTACTAAGAATTTCTACACCTCATTTCGAAATTAGGAGATTAAACAGGAAGGAAAAGCAGAGATTTTGAAGACTAAAGGAATATTAATAAATATAGTCCACACTCAATGAAGAGAGATAATATTTTTTAAGCACACACAAACATTGACCCCCCCCCCCAAAAAATGGTCCCATATTGACACAGAGGAAGTCTCAATAAATTTCAAAGAATGACTATAACACAAAAAGTATTATTTTTGCAAAATCCAATATGTTTGGAAACTAAATAATTACTGAGTTATCTCTCAGGTTATAAAAGGAAATATAGGAAGTATTCAGAATAAATGATAATTAATGGGTTAAAAGACAAATGTGTGCAACAGAGCTAAAGCAGTCCTTAATGGGAAATGTAGAGTTTTACACCCATTTATCAAGAAAGAAGAAAGGTGGAAGGTGGCACTCAATTCAGGAAGTTAGGGAGAAAAAAATCAAACCCAAAGGGACAAGAAGTAAGAAGCAAGAAAATAATAAAAGTAAGAGAAGACTCGATGAAATTTAGACAATATATGAACACTAAAGAAGATTAACAAATGGAAAGCTGATTCTTCCAAAAGATTGTTAAAACAAACTTCTGCCAGGGCTAACCAAAACAAACAAATAAACAAACAAACAAAACCACAGAAAGAAAGAGAATATGCAAATAAACAAAATGGAGAATGAAAAGGTGGAAGCAGCTACAGAATAGAAATTTAAAAAGAGGACATAAATATACAGATTTTAAAAATATATTATGAATATTCATAAGTAATGAATTTGAAATCCAGATGCAATTGATAGATTCTTTAAAAATTACATAAAATTAAAAAGAAAATTAGGAACAGAAAAATTAGGTGGGGTCCATCCCTAGGACAGTGTGAGAGAATGAATGAACCTTTGTATTTGCCTAGCATCTGGGTTTCAACAGATTCTAATTAGTTTGTTGAATAAGATAATAAATGAATGGGTGAATAAATGACACTCAGATGCCTCCTGTGATACTGAGGGAGAGCACAGTGGCCATTGAAGAGTTCTGTTTTGATGCTGAAAACGTGCAGGATGGGAGCTGAGATGGCTGAGTTTGGGATGGGCAAGAAAAAGGGATTGGGGCAGTTTACTCAGGAGGAGGAATGATGCAGGGAGCCAGGAAAACAAATCGCTCAAAAATTTCAGATCTTTTTAAAACAAGACTTTGAGAACAGGAAATTGTTCATGGAAACCAAAAAATTTTTAAAAATTCCTTTTTATGAACTGCTTTAATTTGGGGATAACCAAAGTAAGCTTTTCCTTTTTGCGGTTTTCATGCATTGCATCCTAAAGCCAATTTCCATGATATTTGAAGAACTGAATTACTAAGAGCAAGGCAGCTTCTTCTGGGTAACACTGAAAAGCCTGAGGGAACTCTAAATAAATAAGAAATGAGAGATAAGAAAGGCTATTTTTTCCCTCCCATTGCTGAATGACAATTGACTCTGTATGTGCAAGTGAAAAAGCAAGACACTGTTGTGGCAGTATATCTCAGGAAATTGTTTAATAGGTTTAATATAATAAATTTCATTTCAAATTAAGGGAAAACAGTTTAGTAGCACGGTCACGGTGTTAATAAGGACATTCTCAGCCGGTGCCATTTCAAGGCACTCAAGTTGAGAAACGTGGCACACCCATTAGGCACAAGTCCCTGCGCCTGTGCCAGTGCCCGGTGTGCACAGCTGGCTAAGGTCACTGAGAAGCTGCCTAAGTGCGAAAAAGCATGATTTCATAAGAAAAATATAGATTCTTCTCATCCCAGGTATTTGGGTTTTGAAGACTTTCCTTTGGCTGTTAACATATTTATTCAACCCACCAGGGAAGGCGCGTTCTACACGGGTCTGTGGTTGGGTCGGCTCCTTGCACCTGCTGTCTCATTGCTAATTTTGTCTCTTGAGCTGTCTCCCTTTTCTCTCCCACAACCAAAATGCTCTTTGGGGATATTTTCTTACTTCCCCAGCTTCAATTCTGGGGAATTGGAATTCAATTCTGTTCTCTTTAGCATCTGCCCTCCCCCCACCCCCCGACTGCTCTCTGGGTATTAGATAAAAAACTTTTTAAATTTCCTTAATATTATGGCCTCAGAGGAGAGATGTGTGAGGTCAAAGGCTATAGGTTGGAAAAGAAAGTGTCTAAAATATCAAAGATGCTCTAATCCTTAACTTAGAAAAGACAAATTACTACTGCTTTACTCTCTGTGCCTGGTCTCTCAGCCATGACAGACCTTGTTTTTGTAGGAAAATTAGTACTCAGTCTGGGAAGATTGCTTTACTGAATGTTACTTCCTCTTGATCCTGTAAAATCCTAAATCCTTTATGTCCCACTTGAACTCTATTCAGGCAAATCCTTAGTTATCCTGCCTGGACCAATTTCTAGCACATTCTACCCTCCAGAGGAAGACACTTTTCTACTGTACCTTAGATTTACCTTTGCCCTCAGAGCCTCTAATATTGCTGACATTAGGTCAAGCATTCTTCTAAAATATGTAGATATGATAAATATTTGAAGCAAATATAGTAGATAAATGATTATACACTTAATACAGAAAGACTTCACAAAAATTGAGACTATCACTCAGAAAAAGAAGAGAAAATATAACATACAAATGTACAAAATACAAGAGATAATGGAAACATCTGAAATATTTATGACTCTCTAGTAATCACAGAAATGCAAATAAAAATATTGAGATTAACCTTTTTTTGCCTGTAAGTGAGCAAACAGTAAAATAAATGTTATTAATGTCAGAGGGTGCTATGAAATGGTTACTTTTATAGACTATGTGAATATAAATTACCCAAATATCTTAGGAAGTTATTTAGTAATATGTCTTGGTAACGTTTAATATATTTATCTTTTTAAGTACTTTTTCCCCTTCTAGGAGTTCTTACTAAGGAAAGAATCAGAAATGTTGAAAAAGACTGATGCATAAGCATGTTTATTTACAAAAGAAAAAAATTAAAGTAAATGTCAATGAACAATAGAATAGTTAAATTAATTATGGTCCTTCTATAGAAAATTGAATATTATTCAACAGTTGAATATTATGTTTACAAAGAATTTTAATGATACGAGAAAGCACTTATGACATTAAGTGAAAAAGCAGGATAGGATAGAATGATATATAGAATAAAATCTCAAATATACTGTTCTGTGTCTGCGTAGCTTCCTTTTACCTCGTGTTTCCTCTGTGGAGCTTGTTTATTCTATCTGCTTAAATACAGAGAGTTGATTTGTTCCTCTACCAAAGGAACACATTGAGTTTTATCCCTCTTCCTAATTTCTCAAGTATGGACACAATGTCTCAGTAGTATAGGTTTTTAATAGTAAGGCTTCAATATCAATCAGTCATCATTCAGTCAATCAACAAACATCTGTTGATCACAAGTGATAAGTGTCAAATATTCATTAGTTGCTAGCAGTGCAGCAGGGAGGGAGATACAGGGACGGAGAGGGAGAGGGAGAGAGATCCTGCTTTAAGGAACTTAGGCAGGCATCTGCACTATGTCTGTGATGGTGGTGGAGGGAGATAATATAAATAAGAGAATGTTGAGAATCAAGAAGTTATATGCAGAAGACAGAATGCAAGAACAATAATGAGGTAGAGAATGGGAGTGGGTGAGTGGTTTTTAGCTAGGTTTGCTAGGAGAGGCCTCTTTGAGCAGGTGATATTAGATTTGAGACCGGAATAATGAGCAAAGGAAAGAACAAATGCAAAGTCCTTGGAATGCCATATGAGCGAAACAGAAAGAAGGTTAGTGCAGCTGATGAGTTAAAGGAGTAGTGGAGACAGACAGGACTGGAGAACTGAACAAGAATAAGTTCATGGACCATAATGCAAAGGTTTTTCTTTCATTGTTGTGTTTGTATAATTGGAAGCTATTCAAGGGTTAGTAGCACTGGAGAGATACGATCTGAGTTATTCTTAAGATGAACCTGAGGATGTCATAGCAAACAGACTGCAGGAGGCAGGGACAAAGGCAGGAGGACCTGAAAGGGGACTGTGGCAGTCGTTCATGCCAGAGATAACAGGCATGAATTAGGACCACGACACTGGAGGTGGGGAAATGAAGTCAGATTCAGAACGTATTTTGAAGTTCACCTTAGGGCACGCGGGACTCCCTGATGAATTACATGTTGCAGATGATGAAAAGAAAGGAATCCAGACTTCTGGACTGAGCAACTAGGTTGCTAATGCACTGTGGAGAAATGCAGTCAGGGTAGGTTTGAGACTTTGTTAGAATCCAATGAAGGGGGAGAAATTGATGCAGAAGAGAAGAGGGTGATTTTAGGAATGAAGCCCTTGATAAGACATCCTGGGGATAAAAACCAGAGCTTAGGTGAAATCAATTGTCTAAAATATTAGTAAGTGCACTCTTTTCATTGAAAGCACCTCCAGTGGAAATGGTGAAAAGGTGTGATAACTCTCATCTACTTTGATATAATTTCCCTATCAAGTCCATGGTGAGATTATCAGTTGAGAGTATGAGGTATGTGGAGAGGGAGAGGGAGACTTGGGGAGAAGAATGCACAAAATAATTATCTGAGAGTGTGGAGAATGAATTTAATCAGGAAAGTGAGGCAATGTTATTGATGGTGAGTCCCTGTTTCAGAACTGTGGTCAGAAATTTGAAGTAAGTCCAGCCACCATGGTTCTGTCATTTTTTTCCCCCTTCGGCAAAATTCAGTGGACCACGTGCAAGTATGGAATAGGCACATGCCTGGATTTAAATGAGGATGGAGTTTTGCAGGGCAAGTATAATTGAGAGAAACATGCAGGGTGCAGGGGAGGATTAGACAGTTAAGGTGTTTACTATAAATTCTAGACTGGGTATGGAAGGAAGGGAAGAATATAAAGAGTGATGGAAAGTAAAATCATGATCCTCTCAGCGAGGATTAGAAGACCTCATTGAGAGCATAACATCACTGGGGTGGGAGGACCAGAGTGAATGTGCTGGGAGGATGGGACATGATTGACTTTTAAATCAAGATTTTAGTGGAATGCAGCCATTAACTATTGCTCAAGGAGTGGGTATCTCAGATGAGGGTCGGATAAAATTTAACACAGTACAGAGAAGAATGAGGATGCATAAATGTGGAATCTTACGATGCGGTCTGGAATTCCGCCATTGCCTAAGGAATGGGAGGTTGATGTCATCGGTCCTAGATGCCAGAGTGTTCAGCCATTGGATCAGCCTGTTCCATCTGAGGACACAGTACTTTTGATACATACAACTTTAAATAGCTTTCATCAAGAGGTTGTTTTCCTTTAATACTATTCGCTCCTCCACTGTTATGTGTGAGAGAACGAATGGGGCCTGGCCAGGGCATCAGAAATGCCAAAGCGAGTCATGGAGGAAGAAGCAAGTGACAGTCAGAGCAGATTATTGCACTGGGAATGAAGCACCAGAACTGACAAGGTCGAAAAAGCAAACAAGAAGCGGGAATGGGAAAACCAGAGTGAGGTCCCTAATAATAGTGAGAGCTTGTATTTATTGAGAAGTTACTATGACAAGCATTTCACCTGTATTAATTCATTTACTCTTCATACAAGCTTCTGAGGTAGATACTTAACCACAGTTTACAGATATGAAAACAAGTACAGAATGGTGAAAATTGGTACAAGGCACCCAGCTAGGAAGTACCAAAGTCAGGAAGGAAGCACAGAGCCTGGATCCAGAGCCCAGTGCCTATACCACACCTCTGGGCTACAATTCCAGGTATGCCCAAGGATTTGCTGCCCAAGCCAGGACATGGGGAATCATCCCGAGTTTCAAGTTATTTCCTCATTGAATTGGTGCAATTAGTTCTGACCTCTAAATATCTCTTATTCTGTTCACTGTTTTCCATCCCACTGCTACTACTCTGCTACAAGCCCCCTTTCATCAGGATTAAAGCAATTACTTCCCAAAACGTCTCCCTGTATCTTGCCTTGGCCTCTCCAAGCTAAGCTCCTTAGCGGAGCTGGAGAGATCTTTCAAAAGCACAACCTTACTATATCACTTTCCTACTGAAAACCTTACGATCACTTTCTCTTGCCCTTGGGATAAAATCAACTGCATAAGGAAGTTTGAGAGGCTCTCCATGGTTTTACCCCTGCTTACTTCTAGAACTTTCTTTCTTCTCTATCCTGTACAATGTATACTTCACCTGTACTAGACTTGTTTCAGTTATTCAAAAGATACTTGTTCTCTGGCATCTGGGCTGTTTCATGAGACATTTCCTCTGCCTGTAACGCACAGCCCACCCTTCTCTCCCTCCCCTATCTGTTTTCAGTTTTCAGCAACTGAAAATCCAGCTAACAATGGTTACAACAATGAGATATGTATAATATCCTAGCAAGAGTTCCTAATCTAGATGTTTCCAGGGTTCAAAGAATCAGCCTCTTTCTAACTTTTCATTCTGCCATTTTGGAGTGTTGCCTGTTACCTTTAAGCTTATCATCTAAGGGTCCAAGATGGTGGTTGTAGGTTGTGATAATTACTCTGAAAAACCACCCAAATCCCCTTCAATGAAAGCACCTGCTGACCCAGGTTTGAGAGAGCTGTTAGCAGACAGCCTTTAGCTGTCAGCTTCTTTAGGGATTGGCTCAGTGCAGAGAACCAAATTGCACAAGTTAAAGATCTTCTCTGGGTAGGTGTATTGTGTTTACTATATAAAGGCCAGGCCATCTTGTCCCAGTGGGGAATGATACTGAAGAGCTTTTTTCCCAGAGTTCTCGGTTGGCTCCAGGCATTATATTTCAACTTCTCACTCTATCCAATCTGGCTTCTGCTCCCTTTCTTTTACAGGTATGATCCCAAGCGCATTCCCAAACATCCTGCGTGCTAAACTCTATCTGAGAATATACTTCTTAATGGCAATAGTTGGTATCCTGGTGATCAGGGACAGCAACCAAAAAGATGGCATTTTTGAGCTGGGTCACTTGCTGCCAGGGTAGCAAGGAAGATCCCGTTAGCAATGGTCAGTGGATCCCTAATAGTCCCTACAAAAACTAGGGATGCAAATGCTTGACCTTTCACCAGTGGTGAATTGGGTTGATATATCAATGGCAAAGAAGGCACTAGCTGGTGTAATT
This sequence comes from Leucopleurus acutus, assembly GCF_964270905.1. Taxonomy (NCBI): domain Eukaryota; kingdom Metazoa; phylum Chordata; class Mammalia; order Artiodactyla; family Delphinidae; genus Leucopleurus; species Leucopleurus acutus. The sequence goes on along the minus strand of NC_139163.1, from coordinate 28,283,708 downwards.
TATCAGGGCTTTGAGAAATATGAAATAGTAACTATAAGAACAATAGAACTAGGTGGTTAAATTGAGCTCTGGAAAAAGGTAATAAAAATCTGAGGGCAATTAATAGCCAATTAAAAAACTAGGACTGAAAATCAGAGGGCCTTGTTGGAAACATACAAAGAATATCTCCTCTCCTCCAAAGGCAGGACAGAGAAAGCTGTGACCAGCCCTAGACTTCATCTTCAGAGTAACGGCTCCAAAAAGCTTTAAACTTCCACCTAAAGCAGGTCTCTCTGAGACTCCTCAAAGCAACAGGACGCAAACTCTAAACACTGTATCTCCTGCATTAGGGGCAGCTTAAATCTCTTACTTAGGTTTTGCAGCTGAAAATCCTTTGCTTTCTTCTGGACGGCTGTCATCTTCCCAGGACACGTCCAGCTCGGGGGCCCCCGAGTTTTTCAGGTAATATTACAAGCAGAATCGGAGCAGCCTCTCTGTAGCTCACAGGATTACATGAGGGACTTCCCCTCTCTGATTTCCAGCCACCTCTGAGACTGAGGGTTTCTGCTTGATTTCTAACTGCCCAGCACTATGTGCTCTCAGGGGACAATCTGAAAAATCATGGACCTTGCCCACTGAGATTTCCTTCTTTGAAGAGTGAATCTTCTCAAGTTTCTTCCTACTTTTGGTTTCTCTTCAGTGACTTTACATAGCTGTTTTATATATATTTGTCCAGAGCTTGCAACTGCTTTCTGTGGGAGGGTTTGTTTCATACAAGCTACTTCCGAATTACTAAAATGAGAACTCTCAATATTAGTTTCCTTGAGTAAGGAAGAAGTAGAAGATGACTGCCACGCCATCCACCCACAATCAAATAATACAACGTTGCCTTGCTAACTCCTTCTAAATGTTTGGATTTTAGCTTAAACATCTCCAGATGATCTGTCTTCCTTAACCTGCTGGAGCGGATTACCCCTACACATCTCTGATACATGTTTCTGCTGTGCCCTGTACTTTCAGCTATCCCAGCACCCATCACAGTTTATGGAACTGACATGTTGAGTGTCTTTTTCTCTAAATAGGCTATACATTCTCTGAGGACGGCAAACATGTGTGTCACGTTAACTGCTGTATTCCAGGTTCTATCATGTGGTAGACAAATGAGAAAGATAAATGAATAAAGAGTGAATAAATTCAGATAGATAGGAAAAGTCGTATAGTTTAGGATTACAACATAGAACAGAAAAAGAGAAAAGGTTCTGAAAGTCTTGAACTCTGATTGACGTGGCCTCCACCAGCTGAATACAACTCAGTGGCCAATACTTGAATGTCTGTCTCATCTTCTTACCCATGAGTTCCTCACAGGATCCCATGACAAAGCCCATCTCGGTTGAGACCACGGTTAAGAGAGCACAGAGGCAGATGCCACTGAGAATGGTTCCTGTATTTTCTCTGAGCAATTTGGACCTTCTGTTTTGCAACGGAGAACCCAGACATCACTTAAGAAGAGAGAGTACAAACGCCTTAAATGCCAGGTTGCATTATCTGATCAATTATCCTCCTGTCCTGGCTGACAAGTCAACCCAATCAGCCTGCCATAACCTAAAGACTCTAAACAGGTATTAGGCTTTTCATGCTTTGACTACTTCTGACACGTGCATTTTGGGCCTCGGTTTTTGTTCATAGAGTTGGGGGTTGGTAAATATATATTTTTTGCATTACATGTTGAAACACTGAAAGATGAATATTGAGAAATAAAAAACACTTCAGTCAGCACCTATCACCTACTAAAGCAATTAATCAAACACATACTTTGTCAACTTGATCTTGTTCTGTTATGTTTTATGACTCTATTATTATTTCAACACAATAAAAAGGAATTAATCTTCATTGCATGGAAAATGTTTGGGAGGCAGCGAAAAGGGACTTAGCTGTCAGTCTCAATCTCGTGTTTCAAATCAATCATCAGAACAGACTGAATTATTTTTAACTGTGATGCATACATTAAGCCTTATTGGAAACACTTTTATGCATTATAGGATTTCCTACACTATCAGAGTACAAATCGTCCCTTGGCATGAACTTGTTCTACAACTCAGTTGCCCTTGTATTATCTGCCTTCTCTAATAGGATATGAAAAATTTCAGAAATTGATGATAGAATAGCAGTTACAGCTTAACCCACAAGCTTGTAAGTGCCTGGAGATGGAAAGGCACAAATGGAAACGCAGAAGAATTTTTTAAATCTAGAAATAATTAATTAATACTAGAGGGGATGCAAGGCTTCTCAGCAGGACCCTTATAAATACATGATGGAGTTCACTGGTTTCTAGAACTGAAGGTTCCTTGGACAAGGGGGTTGTTTTTCTACATCCAGTGTAATTCAGGATGAGAGGCAGAGTAGCCATAAACATTCATGCAAATAAGCAGTCATCAATGGGTTAACTTATCGAGCGTCCATTATGGCATGAACAATAAAACAGGAACTGTTTTATTAAAACATGTAGTCCCTACTGGCAAGGCACTTTAATCTAGTTGGTGAGTTTCATAGGGGAATAAACTCTAAATTGTTTAAATCAGTATAAGAAAAAGTCCAGCAGAGTGGTATGGACACATGTGTCATTAATCAAGTGCAGGAGAGGACAAAGTGGGATACAGTGTGGGCTTGAGGGGTCCTGTAGATCCAGGAGGCAGGTTGATTGTGTCACACATGCCGAGGAGTAAAGAGGAAAACCACTGCAGTCTTAAGGAGAATCTTGCAGAAATGTTTGTAAGTGGCTTCACACATTTTCTTCTCTCTGGTATGAGTTAAGTGTCACACTTGAAGACTCTACCAAGATAAATCTACATGAAAAATCTTAGTTGCAAAAACATGATACTTCCTTTAAATTGCCTCTCCAAAATGACTCTATTTTGTCCTGCGAAAAAGCCTGGAACCATCCATCGGGTCCCTGTGTGACCTTGGACCAATTATTTTACCTCTTTGAGCCTCAGTTTTCTCATCTGAATAAGAAAGCACAGAACTAGATCATCTTCATGATCCCTTGTTATTCATTGGTAGTGTAAAGAACAGTTCTTTCATTTTCTTTGGGTGGAAAACGGGGATCAGAAAACCCAGCTGACTTCCTTGCTCTGAGTTGTTGATCCGTCTCTGCCTTTCCAGTCGGTGCCCTTTTGCCCCATTTTGCTTGGCTCAGGCGATTCCCCCTTGCTGCCGAGAGAGTGAAAAGGTGAAGGGAAGTGGCTTGTTCTGTTCTGGTTAGTTATTCAATTCTAAATAATTAATATCATTCCTGTGCTCCATCACCTTGAAGTTATTGGATGCCAGGGAGTATTAATAAAGGATAAGTTTCATGAGGTCAAAAGAAAAGACTCCAAAACATTTCTTATGGTCAGCCAAGCAGAAGGCTGGGGGAAACAGGGTTAGGAGAAATGAAGGAGGGACAGGAAATACATGTGTCATCTAATCTCGAAATTCTCCAGTACGTAAAGAAGAAGAAATATTATAATTGAGAATTCTCCACACAGAATTAAGCCAGTGATAAATTAATATCTTTGAGGAAAAATCAGTAACAACCAGGTTTGCATTGAGCTGAAAAGTCTCATTAGAAAATAGAAACATTTGAGTTGCGTTTGTTTTATTTCCCTTAAAATTAACCCTCTGCAGAAAAAAGCCATTTGAAAGTGGCAAAAAGCACAAATCATCTCCCATAAAGAGCTTCTTCTATAAATTACCTCCAGAAAGACCAGGGCCTGGCTCTGTGATCCGAAATATGAAAATGCACTGATGACCCAATGAAGAGAGATTTTTTTTTTTTTTTCTTTTTTGCGGCACATGGGCCTCTCACTGCTGTGGCCCCTCCCGTTGCGGAGCACAGGCTCCGGACGCGCAGGCTCCGCGTCCATGGCTCACGGGCCCAGCCACTTCGCGGTATGTGGGATCTTCCCAGACCGGGGCACGAACCCGTGTCCCCTGCATCGGCAGGCGGACTCTCAACCACTGCGCCACCAGGGAAGCCCAAGAGAGATTTTTTAAATTAAAGGCATGCTGTGTCTCCCCCAAGGATGCAGTCTGTAAAGGGCTGGCTACCACAATTGTGTTTAGCTATTCGATAGGTGTTCTAGACCAGGAGAGAATGTCATAAAACACATGTGGTCTGGGCAACACTGGGTCTATAAGATGCCAAACAAACACATTTTTAAAAAACTATTTATTTGGCTGCACAGGGTTTTAGCTGCGGCACACAGGACTTTTGTTGCCATGTGATCTTCATTGCGGCATGCGGGATCTAGTTCCCTGACCAGGGATCAAACCCGGGCCCTCTGCATTGGGAGCGTGGAGCCCCAGGAGAGTCCCAGAAAACACATTTTTAAAAGTCATCTTTAGAAAGCATATTATTTATTTATATATTTAAAATGAAACATTACCAACTAAGCTGAATTTCACCAAAGCGTATGCTTCTTTGAGTGAGATGTGTACACAGAACAGCCTCAGCACACATTTTTAAAACTCTGGAAACAGAATACTACCTCACTCCAAAAGCTGTCATTGATATCTGTAGATCAATAAAGGTAAAAATCTAATATTAATCAAACACTAATCACATATCAGACATTGTGTTATGTGCTTTACATACATTATTATAATAAATCCTTAGAATCCAATGATATAGCTACAATTATTACCTCCATTTCAGAATGAGGGACCTAAGACTCAGAAAGTTTGTTACCTTTCTCAAGGTCACATACTCAATAAAAGAGTGGAAGCCATCTCTGCCCAGCTAAGGACCTGGCCTCTTAAACACCATCATACACTGATACGCTGTGAATATGAATAACCATCATAGTTAACAGTGAAGTTTAACATGTACTATTCAGTTAATCCTCACAACATCCTTCAGTATGTTGTTATCCTCTCTGACTCACAAATGTTAGGGCTGAGCTTTTGAACATTGAGGAGACAAAGTCACATGCCAGTGAAAGTGAAGCAGGACGGGCCCACAGACTCACGTCCTTCCCAGCAAGCCGCCATATATCATGGCAGCAAGCAAGGAAGTGAGACACACAGAGTGTTGGCAAATGGATATTTGACAGTGTGCAGGGATGAGCAGACAAATAGACCAGTGGAGTAGACTTTCCAAAAACAGACCTTAGTCCATGTGGAAATCTGACATGCGTGACAAATGTACACGCTCCAACCACTGGGGGAAACAATAGACTTTTTAATAAATAGTGCTGGGACAACTGTGTAGCTATTTGGAAAAAAGGTAGAAACTAGATCCATTCCTCATACCATACATGAGAATAAACTTTAAATGGGTCAGAGATCTAAATGTAAAAACTAAGACCAGTGAGTACTAACAGAAAACATAAATAACTTCTCCTTTAACCTCAGTGTAGGGAAAGGCTTTCTTTTTTAAGCCATTTATATGGCTTAAAATTCAATATTAATAAAAGAAAATAGAGACTTCCCTGGTGGCGCAGTGGTTAAGGATCTGCCTGCCAATGCAGGGGACACCAGGTTTAATCCCTGGTCTGGGAAGATCCCACATGCCGCAGAGAAACTAAGCCCGTGTGCCGCAACTACTGAGCCTGCGCTCTAGAGCCTGCGAGCCACAACTACTGAAGCCTGCACGCCTACAGGCTGTGCTCCACAACAAGAGAAGCCACCGCAATGAGAAGCCTGCGCACCGCAACAAAGAGTAGCCCCTGCTCGCTGCAACTAGAGGAAGCCTGCGCACAGCAACAAAGACCCAGTGCAGCCAAAAATTTTTTAAAAAATTAAAAATTTCAAAAAATGAAAGGAAAAAAAAATTACAAATTTGATGACATAATCATTAAAAAGCATGGTTTAAAAAAACACCATAAATAAAGTGAAAAGACACTTTTCACTTGGGAAACTGGGAAGTATTTTATACATCACAGTTAAGGTGCAGTGATACACTAATAATATATAAAATCCAATCAGAGTTTATTTAAGAGATGCAAGGCCGGTTCAATATTTGAAAATCAATCAATGTAATGTACCATATTAATAGGTTAAAAAAGAAAAATCACATGATCATGTAAATCAATGCAGCAAAATTATTTGACAAAATTTAACACCCTTTCATAATTAAAAACCTCTCAGAAAATAAGAATAGAAGGTAATTTCTTGAACTTGATAAAGAATATTTTCAAAGAAACTACTACTAACATTATAGCTAGTGAAAGTCTGAATGCTTTCCCCCTAAGATTAGCAACAAGGCAAGGATTTACACTGTTACTCAACATACTGCTGGAAGTTCTGGCCAGTGCAACAAGGTAAGAATAGGTAATAAAATGTATATGGATAGGAAAAGAAGAAATAAAACTGTCCCTATTTGCAAGTGACATAATTGTGTACATATAAGTCCCAAAGAATCTACAAAACAAACAAACAAACCTCCTAGAATTAATAAATGAGTCTTGCAAGGTCACAGGGTAAACAATAAACATACAAAAATCAAATCAATTGTGTGTCCATATGCTAGTAATGAAAGTGTGAGCACCAAAATTAAAAACACAGTAGTACCATCTGAAAGCTCTAAAAGCAAAGAAAATAGATATGAACTTCACAAAATAAGTACAGAACTTGTGTGCTGAAAACTAGGAAAGGCTGTTGAAAGAAATAAAAGATCTAAATATGTAGAGACCTCCTGTGTTCATGGATGGGCAGACTTAACATAGCAAAGATGTCAGTTCTCCCCAGATTAATATACAAGTTTACCATGACTCCTATCAAAGTGGCAGCAAGAGGTTCAGTAGACATAAACAAGATTATTCTAGGATTCACACGGATAGTCAAAGGAACTAGAATAGATAAAACTATCTGAAGAAGAATAAAGAGGGAAGATTCAGTCTGAATCTTACTGAATAATTACCCACTGTATTCAGTAAATACAGTAATTAGGACTACGGATTTCGGTGAAGGGGGGAGACACACAGCATAATGGAATGAAAGGCAGCACTCAGAAATAGCCCTAGCCAAAGACGCCTAGCTCAGTTTTGACAAAGGTGCACAAGTAATTCCATGGAGGAAATACAGCCTTTTCAACAAACGGTGCCGGAGAAAGTGGGCATTCCTGGACAAAAAACAACAGAAAAGAAATTGCATCTAAGTCTCACTCTGTAGACAAAGATGAACCCAGAATAGATTATGGACTTGAATGAAAAACATAAAACGCTAAAATCTGGGGGAAAAAATATGATAGAATCTTCAGGATCTAAGGCTAAGCAAAGAATTCTTAGATTTGACCTGAAAAGCATAATCTGAAAAAGGAAAAACTGGTAATTGGGCTTCATCAAAATTTAAAACTTTTTTTCTCTGTAAATAGCCTTAAGAGGATGAAAATACAAGCTACAGTCTGGGATAACACATTTGCACACCACATATCCAGCAATGGACTGGTATCTAGAATATGTAAAGAGCTCCTAAAACACAACAGAAAAACAAGCAAACAATCTTATTACAACATGGGCAAAACACATGAGCAGACATTTCACCAAAGAGGATATATTCATGGCAAACAAGCATAAGAAAAGACACTAAATATTATTAGCCATGAGCCAAATCCACCTTAAAACCACATAAGATGTCACTACATACTTATTAGAATGGCTAAAATAAAAATAGTGACAACACTAAATGCTGTTGAGTATGAAAGAAAGCTGGACCACTCATACTTTGCAGGTCAGAATGTAGATGGTGCAGTCGCTTTAGGAAACAGTTGGGCAATTTCTTAAAAACCTAAACATGCAACTATAATGATGACCCAGCAGTTGCACTACCGAGCATTCATCCCAGAGAAATGAAAACTTATGTTCCCGTGAAAAGCTGTACAGAAATGTTTACGACAGCTTTATTTTTAATATCCCCCATATGAAGTAACCCAAGTGTTCTTCAACAAGTGAACAGTAAAACTGTGATACATCCATACTATGAAATTCTACTCAGCAATGAAATGGAATGAATTATTAACATACACAGCTACCTGGATGAACCTCCAGAGAATTACGCTGAATGGAAAAAAGCCATTCCCAAAAGTTTACATTCCACTTATAAAACGTTCTTGAAATGACAAAGTTATGAAAATGGAGAACATGATAGTGGCTGCCGAGGGTTAAGAAGAAGGTGAGGGAGGAGGGAAGGGTGTGTGGCTCCAAAAGGGCAACATGAAGGATCCCTGTGTTGATGGAAATGTTCTGTATCTTGAGTGTGTGAGTGTCAATATCCTGGTGGTGATACTGCACTATGATTTTGGAAGCTGTTCACATTGGAAGAAACTAGGCAAAGGGTCTATAGAGATTATTGGTATTATTTTTTCAATTGCATGTGAATCTACAGTTATCTCAAAATAAAAAGTTTAGTTAAAAAAGGAAAGACTTCCCCAGTAATATCACGTGCCTCCTGATAGGATGCACTAAGAAGGCCACAACTTCACTTCTGTGATATTTCTGCCCCCAAAATGCATAACCTGAGCTTAATCCTGAGGAAATCTCAGGAAAACCAAATTGGGAGACATTTCACAAATAATCAGACTCTACTTTTCAAAAACATCAGAGAATTAAAGGTAAAAAAACAAAACAAAACTGAGGATTCTTTCAGATTAAGGTAGACTAAGGACAACTGCATACAATGTGGGATTCTGGATTAGATCCTGGACTGGAAACCAAGGACATTAATGAAAAATTGGTCAGATTTGCAGATTTGTTGGTTAGATCATACTATTGTTTCACTGTTAATTTCCTGATTTGGGTAATTGCACTGTGATTTGGAGGAATCTGAGTGAAGGTGATACAGATATTTTTATGCAATTTCTTCAAAATTTTTGTAAGTCTGAAGTTATTTAAAAAAAAAGCATAAAGAATGTTAAATGTTTAAATCATAAATTAATGTTGGGTAAATAGATGAGAAAAATAAAGACTGGTCCTTTTTTATATTGCTTAGTGAAATCGAATGCCTAAAATCTGAAATATTCTGCTCCAATATGGTGGCCAAATATCTCTCACCAGCCCAGACAAGGAGTCACCCTGGAGAGTCCAACTGCTGTGCTGCACAATAGGGAGTGGCAGGTTGTTTTTGTGCATGACAAAGAATCATATTCTTCAGGAGAAGATAGATTTTTAAGGCTGAGAATAATTCTAATTTGTATCCTCTCAAACCCATTTGGGTTCTTTTCTTTCAAAGGAAAACTTCCAGCTCTGAGTGGGTCGCTGTTGTGACGTGAGCAGGCAGTGGCTGTTTAATACGTCTTGGCCTGACAGTAGGAGAATCGGATCCCCTCAACCTGTCATCTCCATCCTCTGGTTTCATTAATTTTTCCACCCTGCCTCTCTGTTCTGGGGTAACAGCAGCTAAGGCAATGCAGTCTTTAACAGCAGTCAAAGTGGCATAAATATTAGTGATAATTGTACAGTACAGTAATTGCAAATAGCGGTGATTAATTCTGACAATAATTGTCCTAAGAACAATTGATTTCCTTTCCAGTCATGCCCAAGTTTCCCATGAGAAAGCTTTCCAATGGTTATTATTATTAGTGTAAGCTTTGGGGAGAGAAGGGAAGTTGGAAAGAATGGTGATTACTTTGGATTTGTCGGCACTGATTCCTTGTTAGTATGCAGAAGAAGGGCACCCATGGTACTGCAGGAAGCACTGTCCTACCTTACAAGAAAATCACCCTGACTCTGAAAGTGGGGATGGGGGCAATGCAACTCACTGAATGTGGATCACACAGTCACAGCCAAGAATCTCCTTAAAACCATGATGACACAGCACAGGAAATGCAAAGACAAATTCTTACTTGGGTAATAACTCTCTCTTGTGTAAGTCTCATCCAACCCTGTGTGATTTATTTTTGAAATCTTCCTGATGTAGCTATCTAAGCATTATTATCTTCATTTAATGTACACTAATAGATAGAAATATGAGGCAGTAAACTGCTTCTTTCAGACCACTTAAGAAGTCAGTGATGGACTTAGAATTTAAGATGAAATAGCCACGGCTCCCATTTTTATTACCAAATTAAGAAGCTATACCAAAATCTCAGGGCTAGTTTCCTTCAGAGAACACCCCCCCACCTCTCTTACTATGGGTTAAACCCACATGTAAATGAACACCAGACAAAATTTATCACCATGTGTTTACTGCTCAACTAAAACCTATCATTCTGTAGTATATTAATATTCAAGTTTCTCTTAGTGATTAACATCAGTTTTATTTCATTTGCTCTCCAAACTGGGGGAATACTATTTCTAAATTTATTAACTAGGGTCTGACTTTCCTGTTGTGCCAGTAAGTTATCTGATTTTAGGGAGGGTGGTGTGTACTTCTATGCATAAACTAAGTGGTAGCAACCAAGCTTTGAATGCTCACCTTATACTTGACTTTATGCCCTTACATCCACTTTCACATACTTGTCCTTCAAAATAGGCATGGACTCAGAAACTGATTAGCAATTTTCCTAACTGTCTTTCCCAGATTCTACTGGACTCTATAAACTTCATGAAAGCAAGGGCTTATCTCTATATCCTCAGCTCATTCTGATGTCCTGGGCATGTCCTCAGTCCTAGTACTGATGTCCTAGTACAGAGTCTAATATAATACCGATTATAGGAGATCAATAAATGTTTGCTGAATGAATAAATAGATGCATTACACTCATTATCTCCATTTATTTCATAGCTCCCTGGTACTGACTTTTTTGACTGCTGTATTAATCTTATCTGACTACATTCCCCCAGCAGGCAGGAATTTTAAATGTGTCGGTTAGGTATTGCTGCATAAAAAAAATTACCCCAAAATCTTACACATTAAAACAACAGATATTTGTTACCTCACACAATTCCTGAGGGTTAGGAATCTGGGTTGTCAAGGCTCAGGGTTTCTCACTGAATTCTAGTTAAGCTGTTGGCCAAGACTATAGGCTCAACTGTAGCTGGATAATCCACTTCCAAGCTCACTCACCTGCTTGTGGTTGACCAGAGACTTTGGCTCCTTGCCAGGTGAGCCTCTTCCTAGGGTTGCTTACAACTTGTCTTCCCCCAGAGTAAGTAATCTGAAAAAGAGAGGGAGAGCAGGTATGCAACAGGACACACAAAATGGAAACCACAATCATTTAGTACCTAATCTTAGAATGGCAACCATAATTTACTGGTGGCAAAACCCAATCCTGGTACAATCAGGGTGTAAATATCAGGAAGCAGGGATGATGAGAGCCAGCTTGGAGTTTGGCCACCATAATGGCTTTACAAGGTGTTATATATAGGCTTCTCTATCAAGCATATGTAATATGTGGCAATAATAAATCAGTTTAGATGAGGAGGATAACCCTTTGAATGAAAAAGGACAGAACCATTTTGGACTTGAGAACCTCTGTAGTGGGAATTATGTTAAGTTTATCTCACAAGATTCTGATGCTCATCCTTAATTGTAAAAGCATTGGAGGTAAAGTCAGAGGCGGGAGTCCAGGGAAGAAAAAGAAAACGACCAAATGAAGGAGGGGACAAATGTCTATTTGCATGCTTCTTGCAAGGCAATAATGGGTACTCTTCAATTTCCCAAATTTTAACCTCTTATGAGCAGGGAAATCCTGTATTTCTACCAAAAGTTTAAAAAGGCTAGCTTAATAGTATGAAACAGGCTGAGGGAATGGTTGATAAATTAGTAGGATAACTGTATAATTTATTGTCTGACGAAGACACTATTTAGAGCAAAAAGAAGGGTGATTAATAATGATGCCACAGCAATAGACATAAATTGAGACTGTCCAGGACAATCTCGGACACATGTTCACCCTGTAAATTAGAGCCATTTATTTTGGGCCACTTTTACTGTGAGGAGCCTGGAAGAGTGAGTTTTGTGCACAGTCCCTTGAAACTTAGCTTTTATGCTTTCCATGAGAATATCTAACCCAGAAAAAAGGAATTAAGAAGGAAGCAGGCAGCACAGTGTACTCTTTCTTGACAAAGGACAGCCTCTTGGAGAAGGATTGATTTGTAAGTATGTTGTCTAAGAATTCATGTCCCTCTCAAGGAAATTACCAGTCATGAGGGATTTGAACAAATCTTTTACTGCAGTTTTCCTCATATCAGTTGCAAAGAGAGATTGTGTTTAATTTTGCAAAATTTCTTTTCATATGCATCTAATTAAAGTATCTGTTGAGTCCATCATGCTGTATTCAAGTTAATTGAATAGAAACAAAATTTAATGGTTCCATATTAGATTTTCCTGGTTAATGTCACAGACATCTATTGATTTTTTTTTTTTAATTAGAGATTTTTGTTAATGGATTTGAACAAATTAAAATCTGTCTAATAACCAGTGTTCCTCTGGCAGCCTCAGGACACTTGCCGGGATTTAGGGGAGTCTGCGTTTTCAATGACAGATTCTATAGAATTCTGAAATGAGGTTAGAATTCCTGCTGATAAACTTCATTATGCCATGGATTTTTTCCCTCCTCTTAAAAATAAAATTTTGAGAGAGGATTTTTAGGGATACAAGTGTATAAATAGTAATACTAATTTGCACCCAAACACAGATTCTCATGCCTAATGCTCTACACAGCCCAGCGCAGTTGTTGGAATTCTAGGTAGAGGGTGGTGCCCTTGATTTGTAGGCTCTGCTGTACTGGTAAGAGAATCACTCAAGGTCTTGCACAAATTTTTAGCATGGCTATAAATAGAAGAAACAATTGTATCCAAGGTGATCATATTATAATCCACTCCCCATTGCCTCTGTTTTTCTTTCTTTTTTTTTTTGCATCTCCAAAACACCAATATAGGAAGCCACAACAGTTGTCCAGGGGCCTTGGATTAATCTTACAAAGGATATTTACTCATTTTTTTTTTATTTTCAAGGAGTAACATGTAGTCCTAGTCTTGATGCAACAAGGACCCGTTCCTGATGGTTTGAGAGGGTTTAAGGTCAAAAAGAGGTTACACAGTATTCTTACTGTAACTTGTTTCTTCCTAGAAAATCACTTAAAATTCATTCTGGACTTGAGTCTGCCGTAGGACAGAGAGAAGATTGAGGGAAGCTTAAGGGCAAAATAGAAAGTCTTCGGGGTCAGCATCTGGTCCTGGAGAAAGGTAAAGATGAGGCAACAAAGCAAGGGAAAAAGAAAATTCACCTTCGCAGATGGGTGGACTCTGGAGCTGTTCAGAGCACACCAGACCCCTCCTACTATTCCTTTCAAAAATGGAAGAAAAGTCCTGTAAAAACCCTCAACTTCACAGAATCAGATTTACAGGAGAACGATCACAGGTAACCCGCAACGCTCCACCCAGGTAGCCTCTCAGCTGTCACATACTCAAGTCTTTAGGGACTCGCCTCAGTCTCCCAGCCATGCAAGGAGAAGCGGTTAATCCAGTCCCTCTTATCCCTTTGAATCATTTCTAAGGACTAAAATCAGGAATTCACCAAAGACAATAGCAAAGCCCACTTGGTTTCACATGTTGCCTATACAGATAAAAATCCTTGCATTTATATCCTTAAGGCTCTGCACGCCCTATCTATTCACCCAAATCCCATCCATCCTTTCACTCCCCAGAGCTCCATAAAAACTCCCCTGAAGACTGCCACTAAAATCCATCTCATCTCTCCTTTATCTGAATACTGGCAGTGCATGCAATATGCAGAACAAAATTTAGTGCTTAATTATACATTGCCTTGTATTATCCTTTAACTGTTTCATGCAAGTATAAGGGAGGTAATATTTTAAAAATATATTTTTGCAATTATCTCCCACATTTAGTAATATTAACCATCCCACCAATTTCCTGTCCTCCCAACACACTCATTGTCTTTCTCTCTTTCCAGAAAAATGTCCATTAGAATTGTTCCAAGAGAAATTCACATGATAGTCAACATTTTTATATGGATTACTATGTGCCAGTCACTTTTCCAAGCACTTAACATATGCAAACTCATATAATCTGCATAACAACCCTGTGATATAGGTAATATTGTTCTATTTTGTTTTACTGATGAAGAAACTGAGGCACAGAGACATTACGTAACTTACCCAAGGGCACAAATCTAGTAAGTGACAGAGTGAAGATCCAAATTCAGGGGTGTTGCTTCAGACCGTGTGCTCTTAACCTCTTCACCATACAGACAGAAAGATTTTATATTCAACTTCTGATATCTAGATTGGGTTTTGCAGCAAGCTGAAGGTCTGATATTCAGTTTATGTGAATAGACGACCTCCCATTGAATAAACCATGAACCAGACCTAAAGGATCCAACCACAGGGTGCTTTTCACCGTACAGAGGGGACAAGCCCTTTGGCCATCAATGGTATGGGTGTGAGGCTTATTTCCCTAAGTAGAAGAAGGATCTGACTTAAAGAAAGTTGGAATTCTCAGTCTTTCCCTTTCAACCAGAGGAGTGATGGGGAGAAACAAAAGGAAGACAACAATGACCTCGTTCCTGTCTAAACTCAACCAGTAGCAAGAGAAACTTTAGCAACATCTATAAAATATGGGGAAAACAAGAGTGACTCATCCTTGCCCGTATCTTGGGATTTTCCGTGGCCATAGGAAAATAAAAGCCTTTAGCTCAGAGCCATGACCTATATAATGCAGGGACAGTGGTATGGGGGATAGTAGACATTTGAGTACTAGCTGGTCGTGCAACCACGTTCGGGGCTCCCTATGGACTCGGCATGGCAAACAAGCCATGTAGAAAGCCCTGTGTCTTCTGACAGGGGTTGCAGAGAGGTTGAGAGTGATGGTGGATTGAAAAAGACTTGGTTCAGGAAAAGGGACAGTGCTGGGCTAAGATGTTAAGACAGAGGCCAGTGGTGAAGTCCCCAGCTCACTCTGAAGGCCTGATGAAACCACTTAGCCTTCTTTGGGACTAGCCAGAGGCAGAACCGCCTGGCCACACCTCCTGTGGATCAGGGTTGACCTAGAGGAAGCCAGGTAGATCTGAGGACTCCTCTTCTTACCCAAAGTTCCATACAGATGCACTAAGCCCCTCTCTTATATCTGAATACCATTTGGCAGTAGTGGAGGGGGAGTGAAATATAAAAGCAATTGCCCGAAGAGACTGAGTTATCCACACCACTATTACTTAACACCAGCAACACTGAAGAGGGGAACTTTGTAGAGAACAAAAGTGTAAGCTGGAGGGGGACTCTTTAGATCAGAATAGCTTGCAGTATTATTATCCGGTAATACTGGATAATATTGTCTCCACTACCCATTGGGGTTTGTCACAAAACTCAGATGAATTAGAGGAATATTAGAGAAAATATCAAGATCATTTTCTTTGTACATCCAAGGTGTTCTCTGAGCAGATCTGAAACCTCACCATATGGCTACATGATTTGATATTTTCTCCTCTCCAAGCTAAGCCTCTTCAGATTAGGGAGCAGCGTATCCTTCTTTTATATTTCCTGCTGGCTCAGCTCACCAGGGGGCACAGCAAGTGCCCAGAAATATTTGTTGACACACTGCCCCAGTGTAAAAGGAATGAATCTCTCTTGTACCTTTTCCCAGCCAATTAAAAGAAAGAAAATAATACACGTATGTGATTCTTTTTGGAACAATTTTCTTTCCTCACATCTAAATGTCTTCTTGGTTAAGTGTTGGTTTGGGAATCTAATCTGGCTTCCTCTGCCTCTGTAATAACCCAGGGAACAGCTCCAAAAACCAGACAAGCCAATTAGTAGTGCATCTAATTTTTGTAATTTCCAAAACCCTCCATCACAATGAGGCTATTACAGGAAAATTAACCTCTAGCAGTTGAAATTACTCAGTGTGGAGTTTAGCCAGGGGCGGGAAACAAAGCTGACTTTCATAGAAAGAAATCACCGGGCTTTTCCTCTCAAATGACTTATCTGAAAAGTCAGCCAAAATGTGGAAACCTTGTTATTCCACTGACTTTTACATTCCTTTGGCAACCAGACAGTTGAGGGCAGGCTTAAGTGAGGGAGGCAACAGAGTAGAATCAGTCTGGAAGGATTGATTTCCACCCAATGGCCTTGGGTGAATGAGCACGGAGGGCAGAAAATAGAACAGAATCCAAGAAAGGAAGCAAACAGACAGCTTCTAAAACAATGTCTGACACAGAGGGCATAATGACTGAAGGCTTTAATAAGTGAATGAATATTTGAAGTAGGTGTGTGTCAGGCAACATAATAGGTATATTCGTAAGAGTTGAGGTTAAATAGATTTTTTTAATATAAATCAAACCTTGTGTTCAATGCTGTGAGTGAAATACACCAGGTGTTGTTATTGTTATGTTTTAATAAGGAAAAAAATAGCTTTTCATAAATCTGTTCTGCAAATCTGTGACTTCTTCTCTTTATTTATTTTTTTAACACAGCCCATGAAGTGACCTGATTTTTTCTCAGGAAGTAGAACCCAATGAGAAGCTCCCCATACTTCACACACTAGGCCAATTCAGTAAAACCCCGCCAACAACTTCTCCCTTGAGACAGGTATCCAGGGAGCATCCTCTTCCCTTGCTAATAGCCTGCGACGTCTGGGTTAGAGTTGGGGAAGCTGCCTTATCTAAGTACATAATCTGAAGTTCTGGGTTGTATTCTGTCAATGAAAAAATGCCGCCGGCCATATCAGTAAACAAAAGACGTTGAAGCCATTAAGCCATCACATCACAGCCTCCCCGGTTACAGCAAACCCTGAGGGAGCTCAGGATGGAAACAGGATGCCAGACATCAAGCCATCAGCCACCCCCAGCGATGCACCCTGAGGAGACTCAGGATGAGAAAGCACAGGATATGGCCCCAGAGCTGAGCTGCGCATCAAAGGAATGGCTTCAGTGAGCCCAGGCTGTTGCATCTTCCCACACACAGAAAAGCACTAAATTCACTAACTTGAGATGTCTGGTTTTCTTTAATTAACAGTAATCTTTTGGATTCCAAATATACACTACCAAGTGTAAAACCGATAGCTAGTGGGAAGCAGCCGCATAGCACAGGGAGATCAGCTCGGTGCTTTGTGACCACCTAGAGGGGTGGGATGGGGAGGGTGGGAGGGAGGGAGATGCAAGAGGGAGGAGATACGGGAACATATGTATATGTATAACTGATTCACTTTGTTATAAAGCAGAAACTAACACACAACTGTAAAGCAATTATACTCCAGTAAAGATGTTAAAAAAAAGCACAACACAACAGTAATCTTTTGAAGATCTGACCACCTGCTCTTCGTTGCAAAAACTCCCATATATCCTGGCTCCTCCCTTTCTTCTTTAGAGCAGTCCCTTAGAACTATCTGAGAGGCTGCATCCCGGGCATAAGTCCTCAGTTTTGTCTGCCAAATAAAACTTAATTCTCAACTTTTAGGTTGTGCTTTTTTTTTTTTAGTCAACAATTCCTTCAGCAAGTAAACCTGGTTAGAATAAGAGAATTTAGCAGGACCCTCCATTTATTCACTGAGTTGATGAAACAAAACTTCCACTTACTTGGTATTAAGGCCCTGATGGGATGTTAACGCTCTTATCGGTTCTGTTGGATCCTTTCTCTAGAATGTAAACTTATTACCACTTATGCAAGTCTGGTCATCGAGACCTGGGAGCTAATCACTGTTTCTCTAGCAATAACCAATAATGATTAACTAGAATCCTTATAAAAGCAAGAATGGAAAGACGTCTGGGAGGATGAACACCTACCTACCCAGCCCACAGTCATGTGTGGACAGAGCAGCTGGGCAAACTCAAAGAATTCAGAGTTTTTCTCTGGAACTGGTCAGGCAGAACATTAAACAGCGCTTCTCACACTTCAACGTGAACCACCTGATCGTATTAAAAATGCAGATTCTGCTTCAGGATGACTGGGGTGGGGGCCAGGATTTTGCATTTCTAACAAGCTTTAAGGTAATCCTGGTGCTGCCGGCCCAAGGTCCACAGCCTGAAAAGCGTGGCACTAGATAACATGACACTTGTTTGGAATCCAAGCTGAAACTTGTAGAGGTCACACTCTTTGCTTTCCTCCCTTCTCTTTCCTATTGCTCTCTGTGCAAACAGCAGACACGTCAGCGGAAGAGCAGTCAAGCGGCCAACAGCTGTGCTTCCGGGGGGACTACGGGAGTAAAAAGGAACTTTTCTTTGGCATCAAGTAAACATTACCCTTTACATGGGACCAAACGATGAAAAATTCTGCGCTTCTACTTTCGCGCTGCATTGACTGAAGGTTTTGATGTTCAGGGAAGTAACTTAACATTTGCAAGCCCAGTGGGAAAACGCTGCTGAGATGGGCATTCATCAGAAGGCTGCAGGAGGATAACCCTACATGACTTTCCTTAAAAGACAGTAACAAATAACCGGCAATTTTCCTTTTGCCTCTATGTAAAGGCTCCCAGACCACTTCGCCTATTTTATGCCATGAACTCTTACATGACTAAATAATAAAATGGATGACAAAACTATCAAGCTGTAGGCGTAGCCTACATCTATGTTGTGAAATGTGAAGATAAATGTGCAAAATGACCAGCTCACCTGGTAAGGTCAAGAGCCAAGCTCTGAATGAACAACAGAGGTCTGCATCTCACAGGGTTGGGCTTAGAAAGCCTTTTCTGAAGCCATTACAATATAAAAATGCTCATGAGAACAGCAGTCCTTGGTGATGGGTAAATTGGGGAGTAGATTCAGATCGGTCTTGGACTTACTGAATTGTCCTTTTCACACAAAATACAGAACTAGGAAAAGCCCCAGAAGGGTATACGCTGTGAGTTGTAGTTTGTTATTTGCTCTTTCTGCCAATTAAAATAAAAGGCAAAACAATCTGAAGTAAAAGCAGATTGAACTCAGAATTATCCAGAAATAAACTCCACTCCATGTGGTACAATATTATGTACTGAGATTAGACGATCCTGCCTTATGCCTGCAAACTTACCTTAAATAAGAGACAACAGAACACCAGAAGCATGGTTAAGAATGCATGTGTCTTTAAAATCTACGGCTTTAGATTTGAGAAGAGAATTCTAACAGCAAACAGAGATACAATGAGTAAACCACTCCAGGGCTAGATATATGTTTTCTCGCTCCATGATTTGGAAATTGAGGGGAAAAAATCAAAATGAAATCAGTACAAAAAATCTACAGCACAGAAAAATGGAAAACAAAGCACTCAAAGTATATCACATATCAAAGTATAGATAAAGAATATGTATATATACATATATACTTTAAGACAGTACAGAAGACAAATTTTAAAGTATATCACTTTGTACTCTTAAAAATTTCAAAGAAATTAGGGTTTATATAATACAAGATTAGAGATAAAATAGTAAAACAGATTAATATTTGATATGAAAAGGACGCTTGGTGATAAGCACACGATTTTTAACAAGTAAAATAAAAATATTTTTTTTAAATCTAAAACTATAATCACAGATTTAATGTCAGCATTAAAGAGCATATTTGAATCTAACAGAAATTAAATTAGTGTTATGGAGAGCAAACTTGAAAATATTTCAGAATTTATTGGAAAAGAAAAGATAAAAATGAAATCCTGATGATATACATGGAAGAGAAAGAATTATGATCTAACGTAGAGATAATTGATGTTTCCAAGAAAGAGGACAAGTCAAACAGAAGAAATAATTTAAAATATGATAGACAAAATCTTTCCTAGAATGAATAAAGTCATAATCCTGCAGATTAAAAACATCCCTAAGTGCATGTGGTAACATAAGTAGAAGACTAGATTCCATTTTTAACTTGGTAACATTTTTACCTTTGAAGCAAACAGATAGATGGCTACAAGCTCTCTTTGGGTCATTTTTGCTGGAGAAAAAAAAACACTCCAAAACTTAAAACAATAACTATTTCGTATGCTCCCAGATTCTGGGGGTCAAGCATTTGGAAGGGGCTTAGTGCAGATGGCGTGACAGTCAAAATGCACCTGACAATTAAAGATATGATTTTATTCTGGCTTTTGCAACAGAGAGAATGTTCATTAATGAGAAGAATCACAGAGAAAGGAATGGGGGATCTGGGGCTTTACAGAGGCAGGTAAACAGGGGAGTCATTCATGAATCATATGGGAGTCATGAGGAAGGATGGAGAGGCTCTTATCTTGGAAAACGTGAGGGCTGGGTGGTCCTTTCCAGTTAGTTGTTTCCCAGCATAACAAGGGTGGGAGCATTTCTCAACCATCACTGCTTTCTGGGAACTCAGGGCTCAGTAAAGTTCAACATTGTCAAAGACTTCTCTCTGCCCCACGGCATCTGGGAATTTAGCAGGGAATAGCTGATGGCTGGAGATGACTCTGTGGCTGGAATCACCTGAAGGCTTCTTTATTCACACATGTGGCGCCTTGTCCGGGATATCTTAAGGGCTAGGATGACAAACTGAAGTCTGTCCTATCAACAGAACTTGGCTTCCCCTCAGCATGGTGACCTCAGGATGGTTGGACTTGTTTCCTTGCAGTTCAGGGTTCCAACTGTGCATTTTCTAAGCAAACTAGACAGAAACTGCATTTCCTTTTGTGGCCCAGTCTTGGCAGTCAGATTGCATCACTCCTGCAATATTCTAGTGGTCCAAGCAGTCACAGCCTGACAAGACTCCCGGTGAGAAGAAAGAGATGCTCAACTCTCAAGTGAAAGAGTGTCAAAGTATTTGTGGCCTTCTAAAAAAATAGCCAAAACCAATACTTTGACTATAAGTTATTTATATTCCGCCACATAAAAAATATACTCATTCCCTCTCCCAAGATTCCCAATGTCTCATCCAACTGCAGCAGCAGCTCAAAGTCTAGGATCTGATCATCCAAACTGGGTCCAGGTGCAGATGAATTTCCTTAGGTGTGGGTCTTCAAATATGGTTTGTCTCCTTCTGGAGATTGGTGAGCACAAGAGACGAGTTGCCTTTGACATGCCCAACAAACGAACCATAGTGGGACAGGCAAAAGATAATAGATGTAATAGATAGTCCTGTTCAGAACCAGATAAATGGAAGGCACACAGAAGTCACTGTTCCATAGCAAATCTGAAATTGAGCTGTGTATGTGCTGCTGGTTCCCTGATTAGGGCTCTGTCCTATTCCTTGGGAGTTATCTTAGGGTTCTTCAGAGAAACAGAACCAAAAGCATGGGGATAGATAGATAGATGATAGATAGATAGATAGATAGATAGATAGATAGATAGATAGATAGATAGATGGATGATAGATGGTGTGTGTGTATATATGCATCTATCTATCTATCTATCTATCTATAAAGATTTATTTTAAGGAATTGATTCACGCAACTGTAGGAGCTATCAAATCTGCAACCTGAAGGACAGGTCAGCACGCTGGAGACCCAGGGAAGAGTTGATATTGCAGCTCAAGCCCAAAGGGAGTGTGCAGGTAGATTCCACCATTTTTTCTTTTTTTTTGAAGAACTCGCTCTTTTCTCCTAAGATCGTCAACTGATTGGATGAGACCCAACCACATTATGGAGGGTAATATACATCACTCAGTCGACTGACTTGCATGTTAATCACATCTAGAAAAATATGTTCACAACAACATCTAGACTGGTGTTTGACCCTAAGTTAGACACCATGGCCCAGTAAAACTGACACATAAAATTATCACATTGCTCTTCCTGGCTCTTGGCTTCACCCTCCGAGTCATTCTTCCTTTTCCAAGAAAAACTGAGTTTGCAAATGAATAGTGTTCTCAGGCTGGGAGTCTAACGGTCTCTGTATGCTTTATGTTTTATACTGTTTGTACTGTCTCTGTCTTTTTTGGGTAAAGTTTTGCTTCCACTTCCACCTCCTCCTCATTATACAAAAGCTAAGTCTTAAAGATGTGTTCTGTGCAATTCTAGATATGCTACATGAATGAACTCATTTAATCTTCACAACAGCCCTGTGAGATAGGTATCATTTTTTTCTTCTATTCAGGGTAGAAAATAAAGTAAATGGATAGTAAACTTGCACGAAATCACACAGCCTTACAGAGCTGGGATTCTAGCCAAGTACTCTATCCACACACTTGCAGCTACTACACAGCACTTGTCACATGTAAGTAGATGCTTCCTGGACTTTCTGGACTAGACCAACTCACCCTCCCTCAATCAACACTGACAGTGCACTAATATTTTGAACTTACTAAAATTAATGAACATGTCAGAGGCAATTGACTCGGTTATAGAAAACAGACAGCTGTCCACTTTAGTTAGATCTTTTGGAGAAGTCGGGAAACAGCAAGCCTCGTGAACTAATAGCTTATGGTTATAGGGTGAAGCCAGGGGGAGGGATGGAGCAGGGAATTTGGCCCCAATAACCTAGTGACTGATTGTGTAGAGTCTGGTCAAGGAGCAAAGCAGGACCTTCCTATTTTACTATTTCTCTCTGTTCTTAGAAGAGGGAGGAAAAGATGTGTCAGCTGTAACAGCGATCATATGTTGTATAATTACTGTGCTTCTCACATCCAAATAACTGGCCGTTCTCCTGAATTTTCCATAAGTGGCAAAATAAGTTATATTACAGAGCAGGAAGGAGAAAGGAGTGGGACACCGTTTAAACAGGGTTTCTATTTGGGGATCTTGTTTTTTTTTTTTTTTCTCCCCCTGCTTCCTTTGATTCCTCTGCCATTTGTTTTTTCCTATTCGTTTTACTGCTCTTGAAAAGAAAAAACTCTGTAAAAAGAAAAAATTATATATGTTTTCTTCCCTTTTTTTTCCCCCAAGAAGTCGACCCTTGTAAGTCAGTAAGTTAAGAAGGAGGAGAAAAGACATGCCTAAGAAGTTTGAGGGAGGTGACCACTCGACAGTGCAAAAGATTGAAGGGCTCCAAAAATAGTCCCAGATGCTAAAGGGCATTCTCTCCAGCCATCCCCTGCCCTGCCTGAAATCAGAGCAGATGCCTCTTCCGGCCAACCATCTGTCTGCACATGTGCAAGGGCATCCTATGGTTTTTGTGTGAGATCTAATTGCTTGCTTCAACAGTGTAGCAGGTTGGGTGCATGAAAATCTACTGTTCAATAGGGATCTGCCATCACTCACTGCTCTCCTGCATCTTCCCTTTCCTTTTCCCAGAGTTTGTCTTTAAATAGAGTGTGCACAATGTATGTAATTGCCTCACAACTAAAATTCAGTCTCTGGAATTGGGGGCAGGAGAAGTCAAAGAAAAAGAAAGATACCTTAGATCAAAGATACTGGGAAAAGGGCGCAATATTTAACAAGGTGCAAGTCCAGACCAGGGATCAACAAAGCAATCATGCCTCTCAGGAGGTACCCTGGGAATATCCCTAAAATAGTCCCTTTTCCTCAGAATTGCCCCCTTCTGCTCCCTTTACTTGAACTCAACATTGAGCCAGAACGTATCCGGTGATGCTCACTGTGGACCTCTTCTGAGGCCC
This sequence comes from Leucopleurus acutus, assembly GCF_964270905.1. Taxonomy (NCBI): domain Eukaryota; kingdom Metazoa; phylum Chordata; class Mammalia; order Artiodactyla; family Delphinidae; genus Leucopleurus; species Leucopleurus acutus. The sequence goes on along the minus strand of NC_139163.1, from coordinate 28,260,392 downwards.
CTCATTTCAAAACATTTGGAATGAGCTACCCAGGAACACTTGGTAAAGAGCAATTAAATGCCACCCTGCACGTTCATGCTTAATTATCTTGCTAGAGACACACTGTAGCTTACTGCATCTAAATGCAAATTTGTGTAGTTGAGATTTTTATTGGATTTGATAAGTCAAATGATTGCTACTTTACATGGAAAGGGGTTGGGGCTGATGAACTGTAGGAGCCCACGTGAACAACGAGACAAAAATTTCCTTGATTCATTTAAAACAGACCTCCCTCCCCCTGTGGTGTCTCTTTTCCTGAAATTTGATTTCTTTTTTTGTGCTGCTGGGCTCATTTTGCTGATAAGGGAGACGAAGGTAAATAGCATTTTGAAGAGCAGACTTAAATAAGGCCAGAACACAGCTGGACAAGGCAACCTTCCCCAAGAGTTGGGTCTGTGTGCTGACCACTGTGTCAGTGATTTTCAAAGTCTGGACCGTATCTTACAGCATTGCACACACACATGCACACTCACACACGCTTGTGTATCATATACATAGATTTTTATGAACCTATACTTTGCCTTATTAGTGGACTTTATTTTCTGTTCTATTCTACTCTATTCTATTCCATTAAAAAACGTTTAAATGCTGGTTACAATCCAGTTAAAAGATTTTATAACTCAGTAAGGAACCTTAGAAAATTGCATTAGATGTTTCTCTTGCTCACGGTGTTTCTAAGCTTTATTAAATCCCCAAAATGAATGATGGAAACAGTGTTCCTAAACAATACTGCCAGCCCCAAGTGCTAATTATAAAGGGTCAGCCTAAAATCAGATAAAGCAGTGGCGCTGAGAACGGGCAGCACATGCGTGCAGTGGAATTTGCTAATGATGGTGTGCTTGGCAATGGAATGAATCCCTGGCGGATTGGCAGTACGTTTCACAAGATGCCAGCTTCCCAGGGCATTTTACATTCATAAATGTAAGTGTCAGCTGTGCTTGAATGGTTCTTGGGCACTACCCCCCTCTCCATCACCCCTGCTCAGGCTGTTAGACCACAGGGGTCTTGTGAGGGGAGATGACCCCACGTTCAAGGCCTGCCATGGCTATCATTTTCCTCACTGCCTTCCCAACTGAGTTTGGGGTCAGTTATCTTTCATGGCATCCTTTTATGGTAGACGGGTCTATTTTACAGATGCTGGCGTGCCAATCAATATGCATCCTCTGTCAACAGTTGCCTTCAGTTCATCTGGAGCCCCAAACATTAATGCCAAACATTCCATCTTAGCTAAAATAAAATACGGGGAAATTATAAACTTCCAGAGAGAAAGGAAGGGATGGGATATGGAGGAGGAAGGATGGAAAAACTATTGATTGAATGCCTTCTCTTTTAGACACAATATTAGACGTACTATTGTATTTAATACTAATAAGCCCCATTAAAAAGATGGTCATTGATCCTACTTATCTGAAAATGATCTTCAAGAAGGTTGAGCTGGAATTTCCAACGTCATGTAGCTGGTGGGTGGTATGGATTAAAATATAGGTTTGCCTATTATTCACAATAGCTAAGGTATGGAAACAACCTAAGTGTCCATCAATGGATGAATGGATAAAGAAGATGTGAGATACAGAAATACAGAAATAGAAATATATATATAATTCTAATATTATTCAGCCATGAGAATGAAGGAAATCCAGCCATTTGCAACAACTTGGATGGACCTTGAGGGCATTATGCTTAGTGAAATAAGTCCGATGGAAAAAGACAAATACTGTATGGTATCAGTTATGCACGGAATCTAAAAAGAAGAAACTCAGAGAAACAGAGAGTAGAGTGGTGGTTACCAGGGGTTGGGGTGGGGAAAATGGGGACATACTGCCACAGGGTACAGATTCCCAATTTTAAGATTAACAAGTTTGGGGATCTAATGTACAGCATGGTGATTATAGCTAATAATACTGTATCATATACTTGACTGTTGCTAAGAGAGAAGATCATAAATGTTCTTACCACCAAAAAGAAATGGTAACTAGGATATGGGATGGAGGTGGTAGCCAGTACTAAGGTGGTAATGATTTTGTAACTTATAACTGTATCAAAGTGACATGTTGTACACTTTAAAATTACACAAAATGTTATGTGTTGATTATGCTGGGAAAAAATAAGAAAATAAAAATGTCTCCCCCCACCCCCAAAAGTACAATTCTGCCTGGGTCCTCAGAGCATGCTCTTCCTAATATGCACAAGGCCCTCATATTTTCACTTTGAACCACATGGAACATCAACTGGAACTTCAACAAGAAAACCCACTCAATATGGTGCTTCCACACTCAACATCCAGAAACTCTAAGGAGACATGTGAGATGGAAAGAAACCTGAGCTGGAAATCATGAGATTGAGTTCCTGGATCACTCGATGGACTGGGCAAGACATTTCCTTTGGAACTTGAGTGGAGAAAATAAAGAGAAGGGAAGGCAAGTAGGGGGCAGAGTTGAAAGAGAAATTTAATTAGATATTCTACTCCTATGTGAGACAGGTACTTTCAGACAATGGGAGTTATCATGGGAAAGGTTTGATTCAAAACCAACATAGGCAACTCCTTTGCCCCTTTTCTGTTTGTTCATCACTGCTTTCCTTAGACCTTACTCATAAAGATGAGATCATTAGGCAACATTTAACTTAGCTCCTGATTTCGGCTTTTCTAAATATACACCTTACCTAAACTGTTGATTCCTTTCCTGGATTAGAAGGAATAAGAATGAAGAATTAAGTAGTTAAGGACTGACTGACTCTCTACCCTTAGTTTCCCCTTAGTAAATGTGCAGGTGGACCTTGAGGGTTCAGGCTGACCGTGCGGGCGAGACAGCATCCCAAGGAAGATCGGGAGAAGTCATCAGGCCTGCACGCATGGGAAAAATGATGAAGACTCTGACCTCTTGCCTTAATAATTAACTGAGATTGTTTCCCCCTTTCCCCTTTAAAAATCGTCATGGCTGAGCAGAATCTTCAGAGTTGGTCTCTGGACATAAGCCCACCTTTTCCCCAGATTGCCGGCTTTTCTGAAGAAAGCGCCTTTCCTCTCCGCCGAAGCTCGCCCCTTGACTTGTTGGCTGCTGAGAGCAAGCGCCTGAACCTGCATCCGCTTACACCAACTGTTAGCTTCACTCTTCTTCTCTGTGACCACGATTCACTGTGCGCACTTGGACTTTGTTCCCGATGGCTTCGGACATGACTGCTTTGCAGAGGCCTAATCTTCCAAAGCTTTCCGTCACATCAAGTTGATGTTTTTATGACTGTGACAATGTTTTTGTGTAAGGAAGTTACCTATTTATAATGGAAAACAAGGAGAAACAGTTTTACTGTGGTTGGGGAAATGCTCCCTAGAAGAGAGGCCCTCTGCCAGGTGCTAATTGCATTCCTATTGTCTTCTGGCTTCAGCTTCCCACACCAGGGAGAGGAAGAGTTGGGAGGGGGCAAAGGAGGGAACAGTGGAAGATAATTGAACAAGGTGAAAATGAATGCTCATTAAATTCCAGAATACAGGAGGCCTCATTTCATATGATAGGGCTGTAAATATGACTTTTAATGAAGTTATGACATGGTTGCCAATAAAAGTCATTTACTCTGCAGTATTACAGTTAATTATACACAGCTGGAGCCATTTATGGCCTGTCCCTTGTTAACTTTGCTTTCCCTGCATGTTAACCCGTTCAGCACAGTTGATCAACCAGGAACCAGGCGGTTTTAAACCTAAAGAAACCATGAAATGTTAATAAATGTCCCATATGACTCAGGATAATTCTCACTAGCTACAGGAGAACACTCATCTGCCCCTCCCCTCAGCATACCCTCCCTTCCAGGAGCACATCGTAAGAGGAATGCAGACAGAAAAAGAAGAAGAAAAAGAGAATTATGGTTGTAATTCTTTTTTTTGTAATTCTTTTTTCTGAAAAAAAATACACTATCTTTTTTGGGGTTTTTTTGCGGTACGCGGGCATCTCACTGTTGTGGCCTCTCCCAATGTGGAGCACAAGCTCCGGACGCGCAGGCTCAGCGGCCATGGCTCACGGGCCCAGCCGCTCCGCGGCATGTGGGATCTTCCCGGACCGGGGCACGAACCCGTGTCCCCTGCATCGGCAGGCGGACTCTCAACCACTGCGCCACCAGGGAAGCCCAAAAAATACACTATCTTTGATTTGTGGGAAAATTTATAGACATAACAATTTTTTATTACCAATTTTAAGAGCATTTTAAATGCATTTTACTGATAGCAGTGTAACAAAAATACTCGAACGAAACACTCATGAAATAAAGTGAAACTGACATATTGTCTTCAGCAGCCTAAGCCCTTTGACAAAGAGCCTGCCCCTTAGCATGGCTGGAAGAGATTTCCATTTCTGAAAATCCTACACTCTCAGATGGATTGACAGGGGAAGGAACCTGTAGCATAGTAACGGCAGTTACTAAGTTACAAAGCAGTTACTAAGGCCTCTCGGTTGGTTATATCGAAGCCAGAATAGCAGTGTATCTAAAAGCCCTGTTTTTTGGATATGCCATGTACAACAGGAAGACCCTAGTTTTTAATTTATTAAAAAGATTTCAACAATAGAAGTAGCTCTCTATCTTCATTCTGGGAGCCTAGATGTTCTGACAGCACAAGTACTGCCTTGTATTATTCTTTATTATGGGGTGGGAGCGGGGGACCTTACTCAGTAACCAAGACTGTCTTAGGGTTTTGGTTTTGACTGGTGTTAACAATTTGCTTTCCATGAGGATTCAGCTACTGGAGTCAGGAAAACGTGGTACTCAGTAAATGGACTTCACAAGCATCTCTGTCGGGGGCCCACTTTTATTGGCTCTGAGGATGAGTTGCCATGTACAGTCATGGCAGAATCTTGCTGAGTCTGTTTCTGGATTATTTCTGGTTCACAACTGTGTGGTTGTCTGGTTTATTTCTGGTTCATGACCGATCTAAATTATCTGTCATTAATTAATGGCCATCTGGTCTCTTTCCACCAGCGTTAAGGGCTAAGAGATTGATTCTGGTTGTGTGTCTGCAGGATTTCATGAAATTTCCATTGACTCAGGGCTTCCTCTGTTTCTCACAACAGGGTCAAGGGAGCAGCTCTTTTATAACACCACGGGCCAGTCCCAACCTGGTGGTTGAAATGTGCCAAATGATGCCTTATTGATCTTTTTCTTGGGGAGGGGGGAGGGGGTGGAGCATCATAGAAAGAGTCCTCAGTTTGCTTGTCTGTGTTTATTTTCCCTGAAGGGGCAGCTTGCATACAATCCCCATTAAACTGGCTTTTGCATAATGGCTGGATTTTATGATGCTGTCAGTTTTCTGTTTGTGTGTCTGTAAATAAGAAAGCCTCCTGACAGAGGGAAGAAAATGACAATGAATGATCTGTTTATAATTACAGCTCCTTTCCATCTGCAGTCAGATTATTTTAGAGGGCATGCTTGGACCTTCCTTGATCATGGGAATCTGTCCAATTTCCACACTATGTGAATATCCAAGACAAACACACATAACTACCATTAAAAGGGAGAAAACATACGCAAATATTTAAAGAAACTGAAACAGTTTGGATACCTTGGAGAGCAGAGGGCTGGCATGGCTTTTATTTCAGTTGTGTAGATGTACCTGAAGAAGTGATGGGATGGGGACACAGATGGACTTGACACGGCCTATCTGGGGCCTACAGACCTCTTCCTGAGAAGTCGAAGGGCTTCCATAAAATCTGGCCTTTTCTTGCTTTTCCTTCCAAAAGTAACAGGAGTAATACCTTCCGAAGATAAACTCCAAAATCCCAACCTCAGTAACTTGGTTCCCAGACAAGCATCCCTACTTGGGGCTCAAACCCGGGGAAAAGGGCTTGTTTCCTATAGAAAGGACACACCAAAATTTTCTCAACTTTTGCCTAAGATTCTTTGGATGTGTAATTTGAAATATCTTCTAAGCATAGCTCTGATATTCCTTTGTCTGACTCTGGAGAAGATTAACCAAATAGAGTATCTTGAATTTCAAAGAGAGAAGGAAGAAATCAAACTTTTAACGCTTTAAATATGCTGGCTTTTTAAGAAAAACTTTTCTACCAGCTCAGGAAAAGTCAAGCTGTGCTGGCAATGGCAGACTGCTAGATAAGAAACACAGAAATGCAAATGACATTAGCTAGCAACAAAGAGTCATAAAAATGTGCTAATAAAAGATTCTGATACACACCTGATACACGGTAAATAAAAGCAGATTTATTATTAGTTTATGTAATGTGCATATTAATCAAGGTAAATCCCTTGATAAAAAAATGGGCTTGATAATTTGAGTTTAAGATTTAGCAACGCGTCTTCTCAGATTTTATCATGATGAGTATAAAATATAAATTTAATACTTGCATAAACTGGATTACAAATATTAAATTTACATGTATTTTGTGTATCTTAAATTTCCAAGGGGGTTCACTGTCTCCACACACTAGTTAAGGTTATGAGAATGTACTCATATATATCTAAGTGAATTTATAATAATTAATGTCTTTTTAAAGATTGTTTTCTGTGAACTTTAGACAGTGCTGCAAATCATCTGGGATCGTTTCCTCTACTTGCATGGAGTAAAAATTTAAATGTCACCTCTCTGATGAAATATCCTATCTATATACAACAAATTTGACCTTTGTAAAGCTCCAATTAAGATGGTGAGTTCAACGTGGTAGAGCCATTCTCTGATGAGGTTAATACATATTGAAGCTAAAGTTAAAGGCTTTCAGTTTGTCACCTAAATATGTATTTGTGTAAAGGCCTATTGACGTTATTAAACAAAGAAAAGTTATACATGATAAACCAACTGAAAATTAATCTTGGTGTCATCAGCCTGATATTAACACTAGGTAGTAAAATTTCTCATTTACATTTTGTGTGATCTGCTCAGAGGAACCACCTCCTAGCATATCTTATATTGTGCATGTATCTTTCTAATTTTTTTTATTTTAGTTTTTTAAAAAAAATTTTTGGGTTTTGTTTATGCCTGTGTCCTTTTTTTTTCAATAGATCTTTATTGGAGTATAATTATTTCACAATACTGTGTTAGTTTCTGTTGCACAACAAAGTGAATCAGCCATATGCATACACATGTCCCCATATCCCCTCCCTCTTGCGTCTCCCTCCCACCCTCCCTATCCCACCCCTCTAGGTCATCGCAAAGCACTGAGCTGATCTCCCTGTGCTATGCGGCTGCTTCCCACCAGCTAACTATTTTACATTCGGTAGTGCATGTATGTCGATGCTACTCTCACTTCGCCCCAGCTTCACCATCCCACCCCATGTCCTCAAGTCCATTTTCCACGTCTGTCTCTTTATTCCTGCCCTGCAACTAGGTTCATCAGTACCATGTTTTGTTTTGCTTTGTTTTTTAGATTCCATATATATGTGTTAGCATACGGTATTTGTTTTTCTCTTTCTGACTAACTTCACTCTGTATGACAGAGTCTAGGTCCATCCACCTCACTACAAATAACTCAATTTCATTTCTTTTTATGGCTGAGTAATATTCCACTGTATATATGTGCCACATCTTCTTTAACCATTCATCTGTCGATGGACACTTAGGTTCCTTAAAAAACTAAAAATAGAACTACCATACGACCCAGCAATCCCACTACTGGGCATATACCCTGAGGAAACCATAATTCAAAAAGAGTCATGTACCACAACGCTCACTGCAGCTCTATTTACAATAGCCAGGACATGGAACCAACCTAAATGTGCATGTGTCTTTTTGATGAATTTTATCAGGCTCAGGATTTTATAAATCAGTTTTATTGAAGTATAATCGTATTTTAAAAATGGACCCATTTGAAGTGCATAGTTTGATGAGTTTTGATCAATGTATACACTCGTGAAATCACACCGCAATCAAAAGTGGCATATTTTCATCTTCCCAAAAGGTTCCTCGTGCCCTTTGTGGTAATTCTTCCTACCATGTTGGTTCTTGGTAACTGCTAATTGGCTCTATATCTATAGGTTTGATTGGTCTTCTTTAGAAGTTCATATCCTTGGATTTATACAATATATAGTCTTTTGTGTCTGCTTTCTGTTACACAGCAGAAGGGTTTCCAGATTCATTTACCTTCTTGAGTGCACCAGTGTATTTTATGTCACTGAGTAGTATTCCACTTAATGGAAACACAACAATGTATCCATTCACCTGTTGATGGGCATTTAGATTGTTTACATTGTGGGGCTATTTTAAATAAAGCTGCAAATCTTCTGGTGGACGTATATTCTTATTTCTCTAGGAATGGGATTCTGCATCTTAAGGTAATGGAATGTTTAAACTGATAAGAAACTGCTAAACTCAATACCAAAACGGCTTGTGGATAATTTTTAAAATAAAATTTTCTCATTTCCAAAAAAGCTAGAGTTCCTTATAATTGATAGGGTAATTTATTCTAGATTTATAAAATATTATCTCTCTAATTAATAAATTAAACAACACAATGATCACTTCTTATCTTTAGATAAGAATTTCTTATCTGCAGGTATCTACAACATATGACCATTTCTGGAAGTAATCATGATTTTCTGACAACTCTTTTTTATATTGCTTTTCCCAAATTTAGGTCCAAAATGAATAACACCACCATTAAAGTACCTTTTGCATGTAAGCCATCACTTCCTCAAAGAACTCTGGTTGCCCCCATGTTTTGCTCCCTCACCTCATCAGAGAATGGAGGCTAGAAGTAATTAGGCTTGTTTGTAGTCACTATGCTTTTAATTAGTTCAACAGTGTGTTGAGAATTGCCCTATTTTCATCAAGATCAAAACAGGGGAAGAACTATTCAATCAAAAAGAGAAGCTAGGGCTTCCCTGGTGGCGCAGTGGTTGAGAGTCCGCCTGCCGATGCAGGGAACACGGGTTCGTGCCCCGGTCCGGGAAGATCCCACATGCAGCGGAGCGGCTGGGCCCGTGAGCCATGGCCACTGAGCCTGCGCGTCCGGAGCCTGTGCTCCGCAACGGGAGAGGCCACAACAGTGAGAGGCCCATGTACCACACAAAAAAAAAAAAAAAGAGAGAGAGAGAGAAGCTAGTGGGAAGCAGCTGCATCACACGGGGAGATCAGCTCGGTGCTCTGTGACCACCTAGAGGGGTGGGATAGGGAGAGTGGGAGGGAGACGCAAAAGGAAGGAGATATGGGGATATATGTATATGTATAGCTGATTCACTTTGCTACACAGCAGAAACTAACATGCCGTTGTAAAGCAATTATACTCCAATAAAGATGTTACAAAAAAAAAGAGAAGCTCAATCTCACCTAGGTGAATTATATACAGGTGAAATGTTATTAATATAAATATGTTTCTCAACCCCTGTTTACCTTACATAATGAAGGTTCGTGTGCAAAGATGGGCACAAGAATTTTAAGAAGTTTTATTTCTAAGTTCGAAAAGCCCTTATCATTGGTGACCATTATGACAAACGCTCTACTGATGAATCAGAAGGGCTAGAGCTCTGTCAATGCCACTGCTATCTGCGCTCTGTTCTTCCCATCAGGATAACCATTGTGTAAGGCATCATGAAACAGTTATGTGTTATCCTCCAACAGGGGATTCTACTCTCTCCCTCGTTTTCATATCGTTGGTTATTGAAATAAATTAACCAAAACTGTTCAGTCTTAGTATCAGTAGATGCTTCCTGGCTCTTCTGTCAGAGTTGCCTAAAGGGCTCTGCTACAAATTTCAGCTCAGAAATGGAATCCTATGGAAGAAATGAATCATAGCTGCTGCAAATCTGTATACTGTACTTGGTATTTTTGTTACTGACCCCAGAGTGTATGGGATGCGCCTGACGCTGCAGGACACAGATCCATTGGTACAGAATCCCAGGGTGGCGATGGTGACCACCATCTTCCCCTGTGTTCAGTGCCTGCTAAGGCACCCAGCTTTCAATTCTCAGGTGCAGGTGACAAAGGATGCGAGGCTGCTTTAAGGCATAAGAAAGACATTTCCTGAATCCTTCCAGCAAAGATTCCCTAGCTTAATTTTAGTATTCCTTTTATCTACTCTTGTATCCACCCTTCTAACCTGATTAGAGAAACTGCTTTGAGACAGCATCACCAGTCTTTGGTAAACAGAAGATCTGATGCAGGAGCGGAACAGTGTGGAAGGAGAAAAAAAAAAAAAGACAAACCTACCGGGAATAAATGTAAACCTGGTCTCAGCAATGCATTTAATTACAACCAGATGTATCAACGTTTTTGTCCTGTTAGAGTCCGTCCCTTGCTAATGGATGGGGCGGCATGGAAATCAAGACATTTGGGCTTACAGACTTGGGTGCAGGAACTCCCTCTCAACAGCTGCCACTCCGTAGCTACAGAAAGCAGTGGTGACATATAATAACCCACGGTGGCTTTCCTGGGTGGAAGTCTTCAGGTCCTTCTACCATAAAGTCCTGGCCTCTTCCACCAAGATTTTCAGAAGAAATGAAAATGTACCTAATTCTTTAACTTAGGAGAGGGATCATCTTTCATAGAGCTACACTGTGTGGAAGGCACAGACCTTAATACTTTACTCAGTGAGCAAATGGGAAGGAAGCTTTACTGCCTCAGCCTTTGCCTTTTTTGTGCACACAGGTTCTCTGTGTGCTTTCACTCCCCAAAGATAATAGCATCTGCATCTTTTTTTTTTTTTGACTGTCAAAATCCACTCGCACATCCAGGGAGGCAAAGTGCCTGAGAATGTGTGTTCCCCAGAGGGCAGCCTTTCATCAATAACCCTTCTGGGTTCCCCAGGGCCTGATCAGGACAATCTTGAGGTATGGCCTCCTCTGTCCCCAGTGTCCCTGCAGGCTTGAGCCATGCTTCATGTGGGACTTTGGTTGGTATTTCTCCCTTGCGTTGCCTCCTTCTCTTCCTGGTCCCTTTCTCCATCCCCCCCACCCCCTATCCATTTTTCCTAGGAATACTTCTTAATAAGTCACTTTCATGACACCCATTGCTTCAGGTCTATTGGTGAATAAACCATCCTAAGACAACTTTGCTTTCCCCCAGTTTTACCTTGTCTCCTCGGTGTTCATAGCACCTCCTCTCAAAGCTTCGTCTGCCAAGCTCCGCCATCCAGTGTCTGCTTCTCCCTACCCTGGAAAGACGTTCAGCTTCTCTGTCCTCTCCTGTAACTTCAAAGTCAGGCACCACTAGCTCCGGCTGGATGCTCCTGGAAGGTCTCCTCTGCCCAGATTTGACCAGTTTCAGATGATGAAGTTCAAAGTCAGGCACCACCGGTTCCAGCTGGATGCTCCTGGAAGGGCTCCTCTGCCCAGATTTTACTAGTTTCAGACGATGAAGAACGGGCTCTGGAACTCGCTGTGGGGAAGCAGGCTCTCCACCAGCTAGAGGTGTAGTAGGTACCCAAATCACCCCAGCGGGTCCTGAAAGGTAAGCACACGTCAGCAAAGTCTCCTTTACCTTCTTCTCCTCCTCCTCCTCTTTCTTCTTCTTTTTTGTTTTGTTAACCAACAAAGCGCAGTCTAGTTTTATATGAGAAAAATATTCCTTTTTAAAACATATGTTTAATCTTGCTCCTGGGGAGAAAAAACCAAAAACATGGCATTAGAGACCTAAGAATCCCATGACGTTTACCAAAGGTTGGCTCAGATTACATGAATCACCACTTTTATTGTGAACAGCTCTATCTTACCAGTGGTCCCATTGCCTGTTACATTCTTTCTGATGCCCAGATTTTCCTCTAATAGGAGATCAGAGGAAGCATGGAATCGACTCCATGTACCCACTACACCCACAATTTTGGGGACGGGGCCATTCATGAGCCCGATTTTTTAAAAATTAATTTCTCAGCCTCCATGGAAACTAGACATGGCCAAGGGACACAGTTCTGGCTCAAGGGATGTAAGCAGAAACACTGGATGTGACTTCCAAGAAAGCGTAAAGGGGCGGTCCCAGCTGAAAGTGTCCTCTCGATCCTCACCCTTCCTTGCTTCATCCCTGGAACCCGACACAAGTTTGGAGCAGACACTATGCAACCATAAAGTGACCGTGAGGAAAAGGTCAGTAGAATTTCAGGGACCCCAGACCTAACTGTTACGATTTGTTGATCTGGTACTTGCTAGCAAACACCTACCTGATTTTTGTGGGAAAAATAAAACCCCTAGTTTGTTTAAGCTGCTTTTTGTTATTGTTCTGTGTTTGATTCTTGTTATTCAAAATTGAACATATATCTCCTGTTGATAACAGCCACTAGATATTTGTCCAAGCTTGGACCTGGGGACCCAGAGTCTTAAAATTCTATAATCCTACTCTGTATCTGTCCAGTTTTTACATACACCATTCATTTCTCTGTGCCTTATTTTATCTTATAAAAGAGAGGACACTGACATCATCTCCGCTAAATTGAAAAAACAGGATGCTACCAATGCTGTAGAGTGACAGCAGAGCCTTTAAATGCCTTTGACGACCACCTCTCCACACCCATCAGCAAACTGATTTCTGTTTTGTCAAATTCTTCTTTAACAATGGTATCGTGTAAGGAGGAAGTAATAGGATTTTATTTATTAACATGATTCCTTTGTGTAAAAAAAAATCACCTTTGTTTTAATCGGGCGATTATGGGAGGGAAAGAAATAGCATAATTAGGAACGTAAAGATGGAGCAGTAGAGGGACAAGAATGTGGTAAAATGAGTTTTATCCTACTACATATTGTCCTTCCATCCAACATTTTCCTTTATTTCTAATTTTCCCCCAAATGCTGAGGCCAAGACATCCACTTATCAAGCCCGTCCATTTTACCCCTCCTGTCCATTTTTACACATATGTTTCTGGACTCTGCTTCTTACCATGATATCCCATGTCTGGCAGTTGGGTGATGTTTGCACTCTCAAGGATCAGACAAGGACATAGCTTTCCAACAGTTGTTGATAATGAGGCCAGTGGAAAGGCTAATGGTTTAAAGCTGTTTGAGTGTTCTTTCTGAGGCAGAGATGGAGTAAATTATTCCATGGCTGCAGCTCTCCTCAATGTAGGGAGCTCGACACGCCGTCTGCTCTGAGGAGCCTGGATTAGTCCATCTGTTTCTGGTTTTCAGAAACCTAAGGTGAAGAAAATAACAGAAAAAACAAAAATGAAAAATGCCTCTTGTTCCTGAATCGCAGGAAGTCTGCATGTGCTCCTAACTCGGGCGTTCCCTCCAGATGCACCAATCCCCGCTGGATTTCCTGGGTGGAAAGAGAAAAGAAACATCCAGATTTTGCTTTTGAGGATTTTTCAACCTTTAGAAATACACTGATTATTACATAAAAAGTGACATTTCCCATTATTTTGGCAAAGAAATAAATGTAATGCTCAACGTATGAGAGCATATTCTCCCCATCATTTGCTTTTTAAAAGCTATTCACAAGTTTTTGACTGAAGCCTATTTGAACCTCCACTTTCACAAGCAGGAAGATACAGCCAAGGAATCAGAGATGTTTGCCTAGAAAGGATATAATCACAGCCTCCAAGTGTTCAGAATTAACTATGGAAGAGGCCTTAGCTGGCCTTAGCTTAGTGGCCTTAGCTCCAGAAGGCAAAATTCAGACCAATAGGAAGAAATTATAGAAAAGGAAGATTTCAGAGCTTAGAGAACATTTTAATCAATGACCTGTTAAGCTTTAAGTGAATTACCTTGGATGACAGTAGAGATCCATACATGTTGGAGATCAAATCAGAAAGAGGACCACAGACAGGGGGTGCAGCACAGAGGATGCTTGAGAGTGAAGACTACACTTGGTGGTTTCGACTTTGTCCACTCACTCTACAGCCCACTGCAACTTTAAAAAAAAATTTTATTGGAGTATAGTTGATTTACAATGTTGTGTTAATTTCTGCTGTACAGCAAAGTGAATCAGTTATACATATACACATATCCACTCTTTTTTAGATTCTTTTCCCATACAGGTCATTACAGAGTATTGAGCAGAGTTCCCTGTGCTATAATAAGTTCCCTTATTAGTTATCTATTTTATGTATAGTAGTGTGTATATGTCAATCCCAGTCTCCCAATTTATCCCTCACCCTCTTTTCCTCCTGGTAACCGTAATTTTGTTTTTTACATCTGTGACTATTTGTTTTGTAAATAAGTTCATTTGTACCATTTTTTTAGATTCCACATATAAGCGATATCATACGGTATTTGTCTTTCTCTGTCTGACTTACTTCACTCAGTAGACAGTTTCTAGGACCATCCATGTTGCTGCAACTTTTTATTCTCATATTCCTCTGAAACTAATCTGGCTTATGGTTATGAATTATCAAGGGGATGCTACCTGTTTTTATAGTTATTTTCCACCAAGAGTCAAGGCTAAGGCAGATTTCTTTTTTCTTTTTTTCCTTCTCCCTTTACTGGTGGGAAGATTTTTTTCTACGCCCACCCTTTCACTAAAGTCCTTAACTTTAATCTCATCGTAAAGTCCCTTTTTCCACATAAGGTAACATATTCACACACGCCTCAGATTAGGATGTAAACATTTGAGGAGTGGGTGGGAACAGTATTCTGCCAACCCCAGATTCCTGCTAATACTGCCATGGTTGGATTTGTTCTTCTAGAAGGATATGGGGTTTCAATACGTTTTACAGCTCTATCAGCCACAAAATAGCTATAATTTTCAGAACATTATTACAGAAAGGGATTCTGGAATACAGTGAGTTAACTTGGACTGTATAATTCTCAGATTTCTGTTTCTGGATCAATTTTCCCTTTGTTAAAGCTACTACCTGGGTCAGTCTAAGTCTCCATAATGAATAGCCGACTTACAACTGCTGTGTGGCTGGACCACACCGGCTCCGTTTTGCCAGCTCCATCTTAGCCATCCCCCCCCCCCCCAGATGTCCTACCCGCTCTCCTCTCTGCATGACTGAGCTTTCGCCTACTCACAAGGAGCGCGCCCAAGCTAGATCAGTTCCTGATCAACTTTTAAACTTGCCTTCATCTGATATGAAAACTGAGGAATGCCTTTTGCTGACACATATGATTAACGGACCCCTAAGGGAAGAAAACTGTTTCCTTCAGTGCAGATATGCTTCTTACCTGGTAGTCAGATTCTGTTTTTAGCTTTGGCCCCTTTAAATACCTCTGTGCCCTTTTAGGCCGTGCAGAGCGCAGCTGCAAATGCCTCCGGATTGCTGTCCGCCCCATCCTGCCTGTATGTAAGTTCCCCGCAATAAACTTCATAATTGCACTTTATGGAGTTGCCTGCCTCCTTTTTCAGTCTTAAAGTTCCTTCTCAGTTTGGAGGAGATTATTCAATATCTCCGCCATGCAACCATTGCCTTGTCTAGGCAAATTCATGTGTCTGAATTTATTTCCTTTCTTATTTGATTTACATGTCCTCTAGTTTTAACTTTAAATGAAACTCTTTATTTTTTACTGGTATATTAAAATTCTAACCTGCTCCAGGAGAAATGTTTGGGCCAAAATTTATCTTCTTGTGATTTCTAAACTTGAGAAAAAATATAATGTTGTGAAAAGGCCAACACCAGACTGGACATTAAAGAAACAAGGATTCGGTTTCTCTCCTGCCACTAACTAGACCTTGAATTGGCCACTTCATCTTATTGGATTTCAGTTTCCCGATGGGTTAAAGCACTGAACTAGATCACCTCCAAGGCACGTCTACTCTGGAAAGGAGACACAGAGAATTCCAGATTCAAACTTTTTGCTTTGGAAACAATCCTTTATTTTGGAGAACTTAAATATAAGGGCATCTATCCTCAGACAGGGCTGAAATCCTCTCTCTTTCTACTCCAGTACACATTTCTGTGTGGCCAATGTGCCATTTCCATCTTTTCAAGAGACAGTTGAAAAAATTTAACGTCTTAAGTCTTTTACGATTAGCTTCTACTTGCTTCCCCAGTTCATCTCCCTGTTCTCTCCCAGACGTACCTATTTTCTAGCCTCACTGAATACTCAGAGGATTACAGGTGCAGGGGCTGTGGCATTTTGGAGGACCATGGCAACACCATCCGTGAGAAGCCAAACTCAGATGGCTTCCTGAGCAACCAAAGTCAACCAAGAAGGGCAGAGCCCAAAAATGGGGTTCTCAGAAATTCTAGATGAGGGATTTTTGTAGGAATTTTGATATTATATGGGTGGTGAGAACTAGATCAATTGAAATTTGAGTTTTTATCATAATAGTATTCCTTAGAAATCCTGGGGAGACCTCAGGTTACTTAACAATAGAACTGTCTATAAATCCAGGACACAGCTCAAACTTGTAAAGATGATCATGTTAGACCTTAAGCTGTCTTGAATTTGTCTTTGCCTGATTTCACCCCCAACCCCCACCCCCAGAATCCACCTCCATAAACAGCTCCGATTCTTAGGCAGGACAAGTATTTAGAAACACACATAGAGCAAACCTTACTCAGAGGATGAAATCACAAAGTAAGTTTAATTAGTCCTTCAATATCCATTTGAATTCAGCCAGGAGGGCAGCCTCCCACAAAAGATGTGTGTAATGCCATACATTTTTGGTGTTGCTCAGGAAATACAACGTCTGACATTCACATTGTCAAATTACAGGGTCACTCAGTGCAAAAGCTGATTTTGGTTGTTTTGGAAATTAGGCTTTTCATTCCCACGGAAAAATGACAATTCAACCCATCCAAAGATAGGACTTCTACCCTCCTCCCCCACCTAGGATCTGTTTCAGGCAGAAAGTCTGTAGCCAGGACAGGGAGGTAAGGGTAGAATCTTCTCTCTTTCTCACTCACCTCCTCTCACACTCGCCAGTAGCTCTTTTCCACTAGAGCTGGAATGGAGGGTTGGGACAAGAGCCAGGACTAGCCTTTTAGATCTTCCTGGCAGTAGCCAGGCTTCACTGACTGCGAAGACTCATAGCAAGCTCTCTGAGAGGTTTGGGTCAAAGACCTTCTCCACTGATTGAAGTGTAGGGGAGGGACCTTCCTAGCCCTCGAGATGGAGGTTAAGTGGGTAACAATAAACCACCGTCTCCAAATACCCTACTCCCCAAGCCTCTCTTCTGCTGACCCTTGCTATACTTGCATGTTGGTAAAGAACTGCAATCGTGGAGCTGTCCTCTGCCATCCACAATTTTCCAGTTCTACCGTGTGGCCTGTCTCACAATTCACTTTGATACCTGATATTTTCACCAAAGAATCTCAAATGAAACACCCATGCTAATAGCCTGTTGCACAAAATCAGAGAAAGTTTGTAGAGAAGGAAGCAATGGTACTTGGAGATTCCAGTCACAGGAAACACCAGGTCACTCAAGTGTAGAAGTTTCTGAATCCTTTGCAGACTCTTTCTTGGCCCAAAAGATCGTTCACCTTTGCGTTCTTCCATCCCTTCTCCCTTTGTTCACTGTTATCTGCTTGCCCATTTAAACTGAATTTTGTGTTCTCACTGCTCCAGCCAACTGTATCTATTTTATCCAAGCAAAAGTTTTCTTTGAGAGCAAATGGGCAAAAGTCCCAAGGCACCTGATACTGGGAAGGGCAGAGGAGCCCTGAGTGCCAACAGAGCTTGCCTGTTCCAAGCAACTTCGAGAATTTGTTCTGTTTCCCCAGAGCTTGCTGACACGGAGACTTTTATCGTTGCAACAGAGTCTGAAAGTACCTCAAAGTCCCCAGGCACTTCTCCTAATTCACTTCTAACCTGCTGGCCATGGGGATTTTTTCCTCCTCTAATTGCTAATAAATTCTAGAATCTCAAAGTCTCATTTCTCTAGTCTAGGATCTCCAGTCTCCCGAATGACGAGAGCCTTCTTGTCATTATGTGCCCTGTGTTTCCTTCCTCGCTTGGATTTATAAGGTGCACCATAGGGGGAACTTACTATTTTTTCCTATTTAGAGTCAACTCAATTTCCTTCAGAGTTCTTCTTGTCTTTGCAGAATCACTAGGAATGTAGGATAAACAACAGAATGTGGAAATGGGTACATAGACTTTGGAGTGTAGGGCAACCTGAGGGATGAGTTTGAGGATATCATCATATCTCATTTCTCAGAAAATGCTAGCCTTTCTCTTCCTTCCTGAGTGAAAAACATTTGGTCTGAGCCCAGAGACAAGAAAGTCTAATGAAGTGAAAGAATCAGAATAACAATGCATTCAAATTAAACAAATGCTGGAGAGGGTTTGGAGAAAAGGGAATCCTCCTACACTCTTGGTGGGAATGTAAATTGGTGCAGTCACTATGGAGAATAGTATGGAGGTTCCTTAAAAAATTAAAAATAGAACTACCATATGATCCTGCAATCCTACTCCTGGTCACATATCCAGAGAAAAGCATAATTTGAAAAGATACATGCACCCCAACGTTCATAGGAGCACTATGTAGAATAGCCAAGACATGGAAGCAACTTAAATGTCCACTAACAGTTTAATGGATGAAGAAGATGTGGTACATATATACAATGGAATATTACTCAGCCATAAAAAAGAATGAAATAATGCCATTTGCAGCAACATAGATGGACCTAGAGCTTATCATATTAAGTGAAATAAGTCTGAGAAAAACAAATACCGTATGATATCACTTATATATGGAATCTAAAAAAATGACACAAATGAACTTATATACAAACAGACCCACAGACATAGAAAACAAACTTATGGTTACCAAAGGGGAAGGGGGGGACGGGAGAGGGATAAATTAGGAGTTTGGGATTAACAGTTACAAACTACTGTATATAAAATAAATAAACAAGGACCTACTGTATGGTATATAGTACAAGGAACTATATTCAATATCTTGTAATAACCTATAATGGAAAAGAATGTGACAAATTAGCAGAGAATATATAGTAGTTCATTCAAATTCATCATTATTTATTCACTTGTTCATCTATTTGACCCGCATTAGTTAGCCACCTTTTAAATGCCAGGAACTTCTCTAGACACTAGGGATGAATGTGCAAGCTCTCCTGGAAGATATCATCTCAGTGAAAATCTCACACTCTCCTCCTGAATGATCACTCAGTGCTTCAGAGGTCACTTGCAGAGTGCCCAGTCCAGTTGCCCAGCCAGAAAACTCATTATTTTTGGAAAAGGTGAAGGAAAACCCCGCACCACTGTATGTGTCACAAAGGCATTTCTCTGGTTTAAAAACATGTTACTGCCATATTTCTCTGCTGAGGGAGAGGGTCCATGATAAGGGGCACATTGATAAACAATAGGATAAACTTATTTCCCAAGTTTACAAATTATATCTTAATTTAAAAAATAAACGAATTCAACAAATATAAATTCAAATGGCCATTTAATAGCTTAGCAGTTAATTCAGAGATTTTTAAATCCTAGTCGTGTGTAAGAATTGCCCGAGAAAGTTAAACAATAGAGAAGTTTAGGCAGCCCTGCCCGTGAAGCGTCTGTGCATAGTATGCAGTGGGGCTTAACTAATGAGGGTTTTTATTTTTAAGTCCCGTAAATAATCCTAATGGCCCATCAGAGGCAAGAGCTACCAAAACATCTTCATCGATGACCCCCCGAAGTGTTCTTCTATGAGATAATGTCTCACTATCGTTAGGAACCAGGAAAATGGTTGTTTAGAGTTTTGGTCACAGCTGAAATGAGCTCCACACAGAAAAAAATATTCATCGTCAGTTAAAATGTTTAGTTTTCTTTTCTGTGTCGTTTTGTTGGAGAGGAAAGTGCTTTCTAACATTGCCAGATTTTGACAGCCAGAGAAGTCACATACCAGCCATACTTAGGTATCCTTCCTCTCAAATGACTATTGCATTTACCTTAACGTTCTGAGACATTCAAACAGAGTTGTCCTCAGAAAAGTCTCTAAGAATAGCCTGTCATCTTCCTGCTCTTTTTGACATTTTTCTGATCAGCACATTCTACCTCTAATGTCCTTTAGGTATCCAGAAGAACACACACACACACACACACACACACACACACACACACACACACACACACACACACACAAACCAGCCTTTCCAATTAGAATGATGGACCAACTTACGTTTTTTTTCCAATTTACTTTTGATTGCTATGGCTATTTTATATTTTTAGAATTTGGTTTTGTTCTGGGATTCAGAGAATTTTATATTCACAGACTGCTTATCCCACCAAGGTCAATTCCTCCATCTCTTCCTTTAATAAGCCCGGATGTTCTTTACTTCAGTTCTGTTGGTGTCTTTGGGTGAGAGAAGCAAGTAGGCCCAGGACGCGGCATTTCTCTTTTTGAACGAGGCAGAAAAATGATTCATGAAAGTGGGCATTCTTTTTAAAGGGAGAAGAAAAGAGGAGTCTATCTAACAAGATCACCACAGGTATTTTTAGAATTTACAGGTATTTGAATACTTGTAAATTCAGGAATTTACCTGGCTTGTCCTCACCTTCCTATGATTGGGATTCAGGACATCAGTGGCTTTTAAAATTCAAAGCATAATTTCCAAAACTTTAAAAGTATGACTCTAATATAAATATAATATAGACTGCTTCAAGGACTTTATTCAACTTATTCATTAACAAGGAAACTGGTAATGAAGTAAAGGCTGGTTCAAAGAGCATTTTCAGGATTTGGATTTTTACAGGCATTTTGAAGCAATGATAGAACAAGAATGATAAATTAAATGCAAATCTGACTGATGTCCCATACATAGGAGTTATCTTTTCTAACTGACAGAAATTATTTGCATTTCTACTGGACCAAAACCTGTAAGTTAGCATACATTTTATTAAAGTTTTATTCAATAATAAACAATGAGTCAAACCAAGTATATTCTAGAATGAGTGACCCTTGGGTGTGCCTTTTAAACAGTGCCTCCATGTAACACTGAAAGAACACGCTGCATACCTTTTTACTGGATCTCCATGCTTTACATAATTTTTCTTATTATAATTAAGTGGTAGTAACAATTTCAAAGCAGCAAAGCCCTGAGGTAGCTCTGAGGCCAACTTCCAGGTGACAATAATGAGTCCAGGTTGCTTCCTCCCCAAGGTCATTGCTATGTACATGCACACAAAGTCATTGCTATGCACATGCACACAAGGATACACGTGTATGCGTGAGACATGGCAAGTCTGGCATTGCATATACAATGAAAAAACTTTTAAATCCCTTTTGAAAAGAATGAATTTGCTTCTCAGAAAGCTGAACTACCCTGATCCTTAGAACTAGCCTTATTAATTTTTCTTTTCTACTGTCCTCTTCACCTCAGGCCTCTGTGTATATTTCTTGAAGAAGCAGCAACATTCTATCAGCTCAGAATTGCTCTTTGGAACCATCCATGGTTCCAAAGAGCATTCCACTGTCCTTCACAAGGGACTTTTACACAGGTGCTTAGAAATCTAGAAAATAAGGAATGGCCTTTCCCAGATGAATATCAAGGGTAGGGGCTTTCTTCAAGACCGTTGTTGGGTTTTTTTTTTAATATAAATTTAGATTTAAGTTCCTTTTATTGATGCCTGTTAAGTTCCTTGAGAGGGTTTCTGGAACATAAAAGAGTAAACCAGCTTTCATGTCCTCCATCATCTTGAGGAAGGAATATCACAATTACGTCTTCCATTCCCATTTTGTTTCCTTGCTTTCATCTTGAAAGCCTCCTGACCATCAGAGGGGTCCTTAAAGAGTCTCCTCTTATGCTGAGAGGATCACAATGATATCAGGATCACCTGGACTAAATGCACATGTTAATAAGCTTTGGAAACATTTTGAAAAGAGCTCACAGAATTAGAATCTACTTTCTACTACAGAATATTCAGAATGGAAAGCCAAACCTTTGGGAACTGGGTCAGACCTGATCCTTAGTACCGCCAGTCTGTGGGCACATTATAATATCTTATGGTGGCATTGTAATTTTCCCCAATTTGCTAACTAAGACTAATTATCCAAATAATTCAGCCTGACTCTGCTCCTGACCACTGCAAATCTCCCTGCTGTTCCTTAAAGCTCTGTTTGTTCCCCATTTCTCCTCTTGTTTTAAACCCCTCACTGTTCTGAGTGCCTTTTATTTAAAGAGAAATTGGATACCTACTGTGTAAATTTCTGCAGAGAGTCCTTTAATGTAGGTTGTAGCAATTTTCTCCAGGACTATGCTAATAATTAGAGCCGCTAGGGATTTGGACTTTGTTATCTGTGGAGGAGGAATTGTGTGAGAAAAGGAGAAAAAAATCTCAACTCTCTACATCCTGAAAGGAAAAGAAAAAAGAACAAAATAATAAAGGAGAAAGGAAAACAAAGTTATTTGTTCAAATGTGGGGTGGAAATAGACAGATGCTTAGAAGTAGCGACTGTGGCCACTGGTCTTTATGCAGGCTGTTAGGAAAAGGCACACACAAGGGAGAATGGTGAACTTTGGTCCCTGGGGCAGCGGGCTGAGTTCTGGCCTCCGTAGTCATGGCAACAGAACATCCCCTGGTGCTCCCCGGTTGTCAGAATGGGACCTCCTGGAGTTCTCTCTGTCTCCTCTGCTGGAGGTTATGGGTGTCTGAACAGCAATTTCACAACCCTGAATTGCTGGTTAAGATTAGTTTAAGAGAGTTTGGGCTTTTTCTTTCTTGTTTTGGTTTAAAAGACAACTTTTTGAAATAAATTGCATAGTTGTGCTTCAGAGAAAAGTTTCTGGGAACTAAATATGGTAATCTTAGAAACCAATTTGCATCGAGGTGATGGTGCATTCACACAGAGTTTGAGCAACAGCCCGGTCATATCCTAAGGTTATTTGTGGAGTGGATTATTTAAGGTGACCAGGGGTCTTCTACTTTTGTTACCAAGCAGCTTTTGGTGGTCACAGACTGACGCGGTCTGAGCTTTTATCACAAAGTTCTGAACATGCAGTCACTCTGTAAGCTTGTTTCAACCAAGACAAAGGGAAAAAAGAGACTCCTTAGAATTCCTATAGGAGAAATGAGGCAAAAGAATTATTTCCACATACTGATGTGCAAATTAAAGCATTGGAAAGAAGGAATTTGCCCATGATGGAACCAAAATCAAGTCCCAGTAGGACCCAAGGTCCTTAAATTCTTTGCTTGTTTTTGTAGGTCAAACTTCTGAAACTCTGGTTTTGGTGAGTGCTTTAAGGGTTTCTTCTTGGACAAAGGTGTTAAGAAGGTGTGCAAACTAAAAAGGATCATGAATTCACTTTAATTAAAATAAAAATAAAGTCAATACCCAGCAGTACTTTTTGCAGTTTCACAGAAGGGGAATTTCCTAAAAGCAACCAAATAATGTTAATAATGGCAATATTATTAATAATAATATAAGTAACATTTATTGAACGATGTATATAGGTGCTAAGCATTTCATATGAATTATCTCATTTATTTATTTGTACTTGATTGACGAAGAAACACAGAGAATTTAAGGATCTTCCCCAAAGTCACACAGCTAGTAATTGGTAGAGTCAAAATTTAAACTTGGGCCATCTGACACCAGTGTCCGTGTTTCTAATCACCCCACTACACTCCACTGTGCTTCTACACTATAATTTAAAACACATATACAAGATTTATATACTATAGGATAACGAAATGTTTATAAGTTATTTAAAAATCTACTAACTATATCACTGTATGGGGAGAAGAACCACTAACACCCACCCTTGCTGAGCTCCTGTGTGTCAAGTACACCACCGGTCACTGCGCATACACTGCCTCCACTTCTTACCACAAACCTGCAATGAAAGAAATATTATCCCCATATTTTATATGAAGAATGAAGCATGGAGCTATTTTAATCACTTGCCCAGGGTTACATTTAAGCAACAGGCTGAGCTGGGGAGTGAGCCCAAGTGTGGGTGATGGCAAAGCATCTGTTTCTTCCATGTTGCTGTGATGGTTTTTTCCAAGGTGTATTTAGGTGTAGCTTTACCAAAAAGGACTAGGCACCAGATCTCTCTTCCTAATGCCTGACCCTACTTTCCTACTAAAGTTGTTAATGACATAGGAGTATTAGAAGTACTGTCTCCAGAACCTGAATAAACTACACTATTTACCTGAGGGGAAGACAGTGGTTAATCTTTCTAAATTAAGTGACCATCATTAGTTGATTAACTTGATTTTCATTCTTTAATACTTAAATGAATTAAAAATGGATTAATGAATGAATGAATGAATGGGTAAACAAAGAAGACAACTGCCAAGTAAAAATTGTCACTCACCATCTGCTTCTACAAGAATGAAGTCACTGGCCACTGAAGTCGCTGACCTTCAACACACCCTGAAAGGAGTCCAGGGCGGAGATCAAGAATGAGGCACTCTGTGCTCTGGGAAAAACCATCAGAACAGGACCTTCAGATAGATAGATATTTTCAGGAGAAGATCTTATGAGCCCGATTTCTTGCATCTTCTCATATCTAGAAAAGCACATTAATGGAATCATTAACAGAGACATCTGCTCCTTGTGACTAGCAGCAACCTTCTGCCAAAATGTGTGCTTGATTGCATGGACCCCCTTCGCCTAAATCATGCATATACTGACCTCCCCCCGCCCACCTCTTGAGCAGTTCCTCAGAGCTATCTGATGGGCTGTCTCCCGGGCTATAGTCCTCATTTTGCCCCAAATAAAACTTAACTCACAACTCTCATGCTGTGCACTTGTTCTTTTCAGTTAACACAACCTACCATCTATTGAATGTCTAGTAGGCAGCAGGCACTATGCAAGGTGATTTCATATTCTGATTTTATGTCTTTTCCACAAAAGTTGTGCAGTAAAGTGATGATTTTTATTATTGCTATATTTAAGGATGAAGATATGAGGCTTAGATTGGTTAAGCGAACTGCTCAGCTAGTGAATGAGACATTTGCAAATAGAGCCCAAGGACCTATGGCTCTGAAGTTCGAGCCGTGCCATCTATGTTTAAATTTCTTTAAAAAATTTGTAGACGTGTTTAAATACAAAGGAATATTTTAGATATATCTGTAAGAAATACAGAACAACCATGTAAGTTAGCACCTGAATATTCATGACCCAAATTTATAAATAATACATTACCTTAAACTTTAAACTTCCCTGAGTGCCGTCTCATCCCATCCTTTCCTTTCTATCTCAGAGGGTTTTTTTATGGTTTCATATTTGTTAATAGTCATAATTCATTATTTATTTACACATTTTTGACCTTTAAGTCAATTGAATCAAACTGTACGTGTTTTTATCTTACCTGCTCTCTTTGCTTGACACTGTTCCTGAGATTCATCTATAACACTGAATCAGTCTGTGTTTAATTTCTTTTCACTGTTGTACAAAATCCCATATTAAAACTCTGCCATGTTTTGTTTATCCATTCTACTTTTTAAAATTTAACTATAGTTGATTTACAATAGACTATTACTCAGCTATAAAAAAGAATGAAATAACACCATTTTACGTAACATGGATGGACCTAGAGATTATCATACTAAGTGAAGTCAGACAGAGAAAGACAAATATTATATGATATCACTGATGTGTGTTATCTTAAAAAATGATACAAATCAACTTATTTACAAAACAGAAACAGACTCACAGACATAGAAAACAAACTTATGGTTACCAAAGGGGAAAGGGGAGGGGAGGGATAAATATCCTTTCTACTCTTAGTGAATATTTGCGTGTGTTTTCCCCTCCCTTCCTCCCTTCCTTCCTCCCTCCCTCCCTCCCTTCCTTCCTTCCTTTCTCTATTACAAAGAGTGCTGGCAAGAACATGTGATACACATCTCCCAGGGTATATCTGAGAGGGTCACAAAATCATAAGCTTTACACATTCTTGGTCGGTGAGATAATACCATATTGTTTTCCCAAAATGATGGAGCAGTTTCTACTACAACTTATTCTGAATAACACTGCAGAATTATTCCCCTTCCCCTACATCCTCACCAACATATGATATTGTTACACTTAGTTTTACTAATATGATTGGTTTGAAAGGGTACCTTATTGTGGTTTTCATTTGAATTTCTTTCATTATTGATAAGGTTGAGTATATTTTTATGTATTTTATGTGCTTTTTTTTCTGTGAAGTACCTATCCATTTTTTATTTTTGCCCTCTTTTTCTATTGGGTAATTTGCCTTTTTCTTATCAGTTTGTGGCTCTCTTTATACATTTTGGACATTAAATATTACAAATGTAATCTATTGCAAATAACTTCTTTCAGCTTATAAAGTGATTTCACTTATTTATGTGAACTTTTGATGAATGGAACTTCTTAACTTTAATATATTCATCTTCATCAATCTTTCCTTTTAGTCTTTGTACACAGAAGCAATCTTCCTTAATTCAAAGCAATGAAAAGATTTTGCTCAAAGTTTTATAGTTTTGTCAATATTGCCAATTGCACTTAATATTAACTTAAATAATATTTAATATTTAAGCACTGGTTAGGTATTTATCAGCTAGAGCTGATATTTGCTTAAGGCATTATAAACCTAGTTTCCATACATGTGTGAATGTGTCTCTGGGTTCTCTCTTCTGCTTTTCCAATTTGTACATTTTTGTGACAGTACTATATTGCCTTAATTTTTTCAGTTTATGGTAATGCTTGATATCAGGTAAGGGAAATCCAATTACTTTGCACTTTTCAAGCAATGTCTCACTATTCTTGTACCTTTGATCTTCCCATAAATTTTAAAGTAAGCTTGGTAAATTCCCCAAAGTCTGTTGGTATTTTGACTAGAGTTGAATCACATCACTAGAGCAATTTGGTGAGAATTTACATCCTTAGGATATTGTCTTTTCCTTATTAATTTTCAGACTGTGTCTGTGATGTATAGTTTCTATTTATTTAAGTCTTTGAAAACATTTTCTTCAATATAATTTTCTCCATACAAATTTTGTACATGTATTGCTTGATTAATTCCTTGGTACTTTACTTTCTTTTTATTTGAAGCCAATATGAAAGCTATCTTTTAATAATTACCTTTTATAAATGTTCTTGAGCATGTATCAAATTGCAACTGATTTTTTAATCCTTTTTAAAATAAGCTTAATTTTTTAGAAGAGTTTTAGATTTACAGAAAAATTTGGAAGGTAGTACAAAAAGTTCCCATAAATATTGCACCCAGTTTCCCCTACTATTAAATCCTTATATTAGTATAATGCATTTGTTGTATACATTGAACCTATATTGACACACTACTGTTAACTGAAGTACATGCTTTATTCAAATTTCTTTAGGTTTTTGTTTTTTGTTTTTTTTAACCTAATGTCCTTTGTTCCAGGATCTCAACAGGACATCACATTACATTTAAGTATTACCTCTCCTTAGGCTCCAATTGGCTCTGAGAGTTTTTAAGAGTTTGCTTGATTTGATGACCTGGACAATTTTGAAGAGCACTGGTTAGGTATTTTGTAGAGCCCTTTATTGGGATTTGTCTCTTATTTTTCTCATGATAATGGGTTTTTGGGAGGAAGACCACAGAAGTGACACGTCATTTTTGTTCCATTTTATCAAGGGTATATAGTGTGGATATGTAATCTATAAAAATATTGAATCACTATGCTATACACCTGAAACTAAAACTAATATAACATTGTAAGTTACCTGCACTTCAATTTAAGAATACATAGTACGGAAGCTGACCCTGGTGGCCTGACTGAGGTAGCGCTTGTCAGATTTCACCACCGTGAAACTCTGTGCTAGAGGTTTCTCTAGCACCCCCTTACCACAGTGTAACATTTATTACTCCCAGCAGCTGCCTAAGGAGTGGGGAGTGAGTCATGGTCCACCTTCGTGATGGCCAGATCTCTACGCAAATTAACTGGAATTCTTCTGCACGTGAGACTGTCTCTTCTCCCACAGTTATTTATTCAAATCACTTATTTATCTCAGCATGGACTCATGAATATTTAATTTAAACTTTGTGCTATAATCTGGTACTACTTTATATTGTTGCTAAAATTGTTTCATCTTTGGCCATTGGGAGCTCTTTCAGTTGGCTCCTGTGTTCTTTTTTGGATACACTATCACTGTGGACTTTTTTTTTTTCTGAGCACTGCCGTTACAATCGATTTTTTTATATACTGACCTTTCAACAATTCAAATAATTTCCTTTTTTCCATAACCATGTTATCTGCAAATAATGACAGGTTTTCTTCCTTTCAATTTATTATAATTCTTATACCTTTGACTTTCTTTTGCCTTGCTGCACTTAACTAGGACCTTTCATAAGATGCTGAGCTGAAGGTGTAATACAAGGTTCCATTTAACTTGCTTTGGATGGTACAGGGGATAAGTTCAACATTTCACCATTGAGTTGGATGTGTGCTTTGTTTTTTTTTTTCAGGGTGTTTTTTGTTCTTTTTTGTCTTGTTTTGTTTATCAAGTTAAAATATCCTTCCAGCTCTAGCCTGCTGTCTTAGTTTGTTTGCCCCAGAAAGAGACTCTGAAAAAAATGATTTAAATGCAATCATTTATTTGGGAGGTGATCTCAGGAAACACCATAAACAGAGTGCTTAATGAATTAAGGAAGAGAAGGAAACCAATAAAAGATGCTTTATAAAGCCAGTTACTTCTGGGAGTCAGTGTAAAGGACATTCCTTTGAGCTCTTCAAAGGGAGAGATGAGAGAGCTGGGAGCCCTTGGTTGGTGGCTGCCGGGGAGGGAGTACGGGGCTGATTCTCTGGCACTTCTGGCCTGCCTTATGGGCTACGAGGCAAGAAAAAGCTCTTAGGCAGATGCTGGCAGGTGGAAGTCTGGCTGAGTATGCTGAAGGGAGTGCAAGGGAACATGGGCACCAACAGAATCTGCTACGCTGGCAAGGATGCTGTATTTCATTGTCTTGTTACTAACAGATGTTGGATTTATCCAATACATTGTACCTATTGAAGGTCATATGATTTTTCTGCTCTAACCTGATATTAGTAATAATAATATTTAATTATTATTTTATATCATATTATTATTAATTGGCTTTTGAATGCTAAATGACCTTGAATTCTTGGGATAAATATAACCTGCCAATGTTTTCCTTAGGATTTTTGCATCTCTGTTCATGGAATGAAATTGACTTGTAAATTTCCTTTTGAATATTGCCTTTCTCAGATTTTTGGTTTCAAGACTATAGCAACTCTCATATTTTGAGGTTTGATTTATTCTAAGCTCATGCTCTTTCCTCCACATTGGTGTTTTTCTTATGCCCTGGAGACATTGGTATATATAATTACAATGAGTTAGCAGGGTGTGGGAATATTGGCGATGGGAAACTCTGGGTAAATTGGGATCAATATAGGTGTGTCAGCCCAACAGCATTAATAATTAGGAATAAGAGAACAGATATGGGTGTTACAAATATTTTAGATACTAGCTTTATCTTCTTTAACAATTTGGTTTTACTCTAGAGTCCCCTCCTTCCAAATAAATTATGTTAAACATCACCTTTCATATCTTTGGGAGAGAGCTTTATTTCATCCAATCTCAAACGAGTAACATCAGCCTCTCTAATTATTACAGTGTTTGTAAAGCTGTCCGGTGTAGGAAGAACTGTGGAAAAGCCACTTGGAGCTACACCAGAAAGTTTTAGAAGGCAGTATGTGTCATCCTGGGGTTTTGCATCACATCACCTGCTCAGTATCTCTACGTTCAGCAACGCCACTTAGAATGCTAAACATATATATATCCCCTCTGTATATATATAGTCTATAAAAATCATTGACATTTTACAAGGACAGCACTGTAAGTCAGGATATCGGGCACACATATTCTGTTGTGTAACTTTGTAATCATAATTATTTTGCTCAATTTAATAGTTTTTAAATTAAAAACTCTGAATGGGCTTTGGTTTAGAGCCCATGCTTACCTTAACCAAACTAAAATATGACCTTTACAAAAGTGAGTGCTTTTTTAAATCAAATGTAGAGCATTTTGGGTCACCTATTTCTCTCCTTAAGCATGTTGTGGACCTGAATCTCTAAGATAGGTCCCCCAGCTCCTAACCTCACGCTGAGCTGAACTGTTGACCGTTCTCTCCTTACTGAGGAGTCCTGCAGGGCCGGGGTGTCCGTGTGACTCTTTACTTACGTAGTCCTTCTCGTAATGTTCTCTCTTGGACCCTTTCTTCTCACCTAATTTTACCAAGTCATCTGGATCTATGCCCCGTATCCAGGCTAGCCCTGGACACATCTGTGAAAATACCAAAGCCAGAATTTACTCTCCTTTTCTTGTCCTATTCTTCCAGCCTCTTCTTATCTCTTCCCTTTCCTGATATTCTTTTCCAGTACCCCCCCACCCCCGTCAAATGTTGCAGTTTTAAGACATTTTTCATAAATGACTAGTCACTTCATTTCCATACCACTCTTTCCCTGAATATGAAATTTCAAAAAATCAAAGCCTTAAACTGAAGCTATACAGATATGCATGTGTTCCACCTTGTGACTTAAGGTTCTTTGAAGTACACATATTGTGGTTCTTTGAGGCTGCAGCTTAAATTGTTACCCATTTGGCTCCTCAGCCCAACCCTGTGTGTGCAGGGATACTTACAACCTGAAACACCCAAGACAGACTCAACCCAAAGCCCCAAACTTCACTAAACATAGGCTGCTGTTGAATAGAAAACTGTCCTATAGTCAGATAAATGTTTTGTTATTTTGGACAATTGAAAGTAAGTTTCTTTTGCTAATATTTCTAATTTAAAAACCAAGATCCAGACCAAAGAGAGAGAGAAAAAAAGTATCACATGGTCCAAGGGCTCAGTATCCTAAGGAAGTAAGAGGGCTATTTTTACCTGGCAGCCTTGTTGAGACTCTCAGATACACAGAAAAGTTTTTCAAATTTTAGGTCATATTAAGAATCAACTCAAAAGCTTGTTTAAAATGCTAATTTCTGCTCATTTCTCTGTGCCCTCAATACTATTCAGCATTTCATATTTGGGTCTCCAGAATCTGTATTTACAACAAAATGAGCAGGAGAGAGGCTCGCCAAGAACTGTCTGATGATTTATGGACAGTGTGATTTATAGCAAGCAGGACTTTATCCTGATTTCATTCAACTTCTAGCTATTCTGGGCTGTGCATCACTGAACGAATGGGCATGACCCCCGGGCATCGTTCCTCTAAGAATGCTGTGGCAACAGCCCTGTCCTTGGCTGCAGAGATGAGAGGGGGCTTGAGGAAGAAGTTAGCCTGATCTATCTGTATCACTGTTCCCTTTCAACCCCAAGTGAAGTGTCACAGCCCACTTCTGACACCAATCACTTAAGAGATTGGTGACACTCAATCACCAGAGCTCAAGTTGAGGGCTCTGTCCTCCATAAGATTGTGCTCACTTCAGATGCTCACAACAAGTGGAGCTCCCAGGCCACTAGCACTTCTGACCAACTAGATATAAACTCAAGGGTTCTTACAACCACCTCAGGTTTGACATTTTCCTAGAATGACTCACAGCACTTATTAAAAGCACTATACTTACTATTACAATTTTATTACAAAGGATACACATAGGGTAAGGTCTGGGAGCATCCAGGACACAGACCTTTTGTGATGTTGTGATTTATAATAAGAAATATATATTTGGTCTTCATCCTGCTTCTGACACAGAACACCTAAAACCATTGGAATTTCTGTGATGAGAGCAATAAAGGTGGCTTTTGTTATATTAATGAGGTGACTTTTGGAAAGGACCTAAGGATGGGGGCTGGTTGCCCAGAGACCCAGCCATGTGATAAGGTGGTAGGAACTTTCAGTCCCGGGCCAAGCTCTGGGGAGGGGAGAGGGGCTGGAGGTTGAATCAATCACCAAAGGTCAATAATTTCATCAAGCTTGACAATGGAATGAAATCACCATAAAACAAAAAGGATAAGGTTTGGAGATCTTCTGGATTGGTGAACACGTGGAGATTTGGGGAGAGTGGTGTTCTCAGAGAGGGCATAGAAGCTCTGTGTCCCTTCCCACATACATTGCCCTATGTAACTCTTCCATCTGGCTGCTCCTAAGTTATATTATTTTTTAAGAAACTGGTGATCTAGTAACTTAAATGTTTTCCTGAGTTCTGTGAGCTGCTCTAGCAAATTAATCAAACTGGAGGAGGGAGTCATGGAATCCTGTGCTTTATAGTCAGTTGGTCAGAAGTACCTGTAACAATCTGGATTTGCTTTCAATTGGCATAAGCCTTGTGGGACTGAATGCTTAACCTGTGGAATCTGATGTTATCTTTGGATAGATGAGTCAAAGCTGAGTTGAGCTGAAGGACACACAGCTGGGGTAGCAGAATTGCTTGGTGTGGAAAAAACCCCATACACTGGAATTGGAATCTGCATTGTTACTTTCTATGTCCTCTCCCCATGGAATCAGGGCATGTCGCCCTCCCAACACATCAGAGTGTTCACCAATCAGGAAACTCCACTGAGATTCAGTGTCCAGAGATTCTACTGGGGTTTCATTATGTAGTCACAGTTAATTAAATCATTGCCTTTGTGGTTGAACTCAATTTTTAGCTCTCCCTCCTCATGGAGGTAGGGTTGTCCCAGAGTTCCAATCCTTTAATCAGGTGGTTGGTCTTTCTGGTGACCAACTCCCATCCTGAAATCATCTAAAGGTCACCGTGAGTCACCATTAGCATAAAGAAGATACTTCCATCATTCTGGAAATTCTAAGGGTTTTTGAAGCTCTGTTCTGGGAACTATGGACAGAGACCAGATATATTCTTTATTATTTCACAGTTGTGAAAGGCAACAATGTGTGCATGAGGGCGTGCATCAGTGTGCACTACACATCCTGCTGGTGTCTGAAAACAGACAAACAAGATTGATGGGAAGAAAGATGGAGAGTCCTCCTAGGTACAGTGCACCTAAGGTGAAGAGTGTGAGAGCTCCCTGACAAGCATCCTACAAAACAGACCCTTTCACACTGAGAAAGGCTTGCAGAATTCCTGCAAGCATTCTCCTCCTGCTTCCCATTTTTCTCTTCTTTCCCTTTTTTTCTTTTTGGCTTTTTCTTCAGTACCATAATTGGTTGGAAGGGACTGAAAAACTGTATGAGGGGGACCTTCAAGATGGTGGAGGAGTAAGACCGGGAGATCACCTTCCTCCCCACAAATACATTAAAAACACATCCACATGTGGAACAACTCCTACAAAATACCCACTGAAAGCCGGCAGAAGACCACAGATTTCCCAAAAGGCAAGAAACTCCCCCACGTACCTGCCTAAAGCAAAAGAAAAAACAGAGACAAAAGAATAGGGACAGGAGCTGTGAAGGAGGAAAAGTTTCCACACACTAGGAAGCCCTTCACTGGCGGAGATGGGGGGCGGGCAGGCGGGGGAAGCTTCGGAGCCACGGAGGAGAGCGCAACAACACAGGTGCAGAGGGCAAAGCGGAGAGATTCCCGCACAGAGGATCGGTGCCGACCAGCACTCACCAGCCCGGGAGGCTTGTCTGCTCACCCACTGTGGTGGGTGGGGCTGGGAGCTGAGGCTCAGGCCTCAGTGGACCCCGGGAAAGGATTGGGGTTGGCTGCATGAACACAGCCTGAAGGGGGCTAGTGCACAACAGCTAGCCGGGAGGGAGTCTGGGAAAAAGTCTGCCAAAGAGGCAAGAGACTATTATTTCGGGATGCATGAGGAGAGGGGATTCCTTCCGCGTCTGCCCACAGAAGGCAGAGCACCGCCTAAACGAGCTCCAGAGACAGGCATGAGCCACGGTTAGCAGCTCGGACCCCAGAGACGTGCGTGGAATGCTAATGCTGCGGCTGCAGCCAGCAAGAATCACGTGTGCAAGCCCAGGTCGCTCTCCACACTATCCACACTCCCCCATGGAGCACTGTCAGGGCCCCACGATGCAGGGACAACTTCCCCGGGAGAACACACAGTGAACCTCAGGCTGTTACAATGTCACGCGGCGCTGGCCACCGCAGGCCCGCCCTGCGTTCCAGTTAACTACTGTACCCCTCCATCCTCCCAGCCTGAATCAGCAAGAGCCCCCTAATCAGCCACTGCTTTAACCCCATCCTGTCTGGGCAGGAACAGATGCCTGAGAGAGACCTACACACAGAGGTGGGGTCAAAACCAAAGCTGAACCCCAGAAGCTGTGCGAAAAAGAAGAGAAAGGGAAATCTCTCCCAGCAGCCTCGGGAGCAGCAGATTAAATCCCCACAATCAACTTCATGTACCTTGCATCTGTGGAGAATACCTGAATAGACAACACATCATCCCAAAATTGAGGCAGTGGAATTTGGGAGCAACTGTAGACTTGGGGTTTGCTGTCTGTAACTGATTTGTTCCTGATTTTTATGTTTATATTAGTTTAGTGTTTACAACTTGTTATCATTGGTGGATTTGTTTATTGGTTTGGTTGCTCTCTTCTTTTATTATTATTATTTTATTTATTTTAATAATTTTCTTTCTTTCTTTCTTTTTTTCTCCCTTTTCTTCTAAGCCATGTGGCTGACAGGGCCTTGCGCTCCGGTCTGGTGTCAGGCCTGAGCTGCTGAGATGGGAGAGCTGAGTTCAAGACACTGCACCATCAGAGACCTCCTGGCCACATGAAATATAAATTGGCGAGAGCTCTCCCAGAGAACTCCGTCTCAACACTAAGACCCAGCTCCACCCAATGGCCAGCAAACTCCAGTGCTGTATGCCCCATGCCAAACAACCAGCAAGACAGGAACACAACCCCATCTATTAGCAGAGAGGCTGCCTAAAATCATACTAAGTTCACAGACACCCCAAAACACACCACTGGACGCAGCCCTGCCCACCAGAAAGACAAGATCCAGCCCCATTTACCAGAACATAGGCACCAGTCCTCTCCACCAAGAAGCAAACACAAACCACTGAACCAACCTCACCCACTGGGGGAAGACACCAAAAACAACAGACACTACGGACCTGGAGGCTGGGAAAGGAGACCCCAAACACAGTAAGTTAAACAAAACAAGAAGACAGAGAAATATGAAGCAGATGAAGGAGCAAGGTAAAAACCCACCAGACCAAACAAATGAAGAGGAAATAGGTAGTCTACCTGAAAAAAGAATTCAGAGTAAAGATAGTAAAGATGATCCAAAATCTTGGAAATACAACGGAGAATATACAAGAAACTTTTAACAAGGACCTAGAAGAACTAAAGAGCAAACAAACAATAATGAACAACACAATAAATGTAATTAAAAATTCTCTAGAAGGAATCAATAGCAGAACAACTGAGGCAGAAGAATGGATAAGTGACCTGGAAGATAAAATAGTGGAAATAACTACTGTAGACCAGAATAAAGAAAAAAGAATGAAAAGAATTGAGGACAGTCTCAGAGACCTCAGGGACAACACTAAATGCACCAACATTCGAATTATAGGGGTCCCAGAAGGAGAAGAGAAAAAGAAAGGGACTGAGAAAATATTTGAAGAGATTATAGTTGAAAACTTCCCCAACATGGGAAAGGAAATAGTCAATCAAGTCTGGGAAGCAGAGAGAGACCTATACAGGATAAATCCAAGGAGAAAGATACCAAGAAACATATTAATCAAACTATCAAAAACTAAATACAAAGAAAAAAGTTAAAAGAAGCAAGGGAAAAGCAACAAATAACATACAAGGGAATCCCCATAAGGTTAACAGCTGATCTTTCAGCAGAAACTCTGCAAGCCAGAAGCGGGTGGCAGGACATATTTAAAGTGATGAAAGGGAAAAACCTACAACCAAGATTACTCTACCCAGCAAGGATCTCACTCAGATTCGACAGAGAAATTAAAAGTTATAGAGACAAGCAAAAGAATTCAGCATCACCAAACCAGCTTTACAACAAATGCTAATGGAACTTCTCTAGGCAGAAAACACATGAGAAGGAAAAGACCTACAAAAACAAAAACAAAACAATTAAGAAAATGGTAATAGGAACATACATATCAATAATTACCTTAAATGTAAATGGATTAAATTCTCCAACCAAAAGACACAGACTGCCTGAATGGATGCAAAAACAAGACATGCATATATGCTGTCTACAAGAAACCCACATCAGACCCAGGGATGCATAAAGACTGAAAGTGAGGGGATGGAAAAAGACATTCCATGCAAATGAAAATCAAAAGAAAGCTGGAGTAGCAATGCTCATATCAGACACAATAGACTTTAAAATACAGACTATTACAAGAGACAATGGACGACACTATATAATGATCAAGGGATCAATCCAAGAAGAAGATATAACAATTGTAAATATGTATTCACCCAAAATAGGAGCAGCTCAATACATAAGGCAAATGTTAACAGCCATAAAAGGAAAATAAACAGTAACACAATAATAGTAGGGGACTTTCACAATCCACTTTCATCAATGGACAGATCATCCAAAATGAAAATAAATAAGGAAACACAAGCTTTAAATGACACATTAAACAAGATGGAATTGATATTTATAGGACATTCCATCCAAATACAACTGAATACACTTTCTTCTCAAGTGCTCATGGAACATTCTCCAGGATAGATCATATCATGGGTCACAAATCAAGCCTTGGCAAATTTAAGAAAACTGAAATTATATCAAGTAACTTTTCCAACCACAATGCTGTGAGACTAGATATCAATTACAGGATAAAAAGTGTGAAAAATACAAACACATGGAGGCTAAACAATACAATACTAAATAACCAAGAGATCATTGAAGAAATCAGAGGAAATCAGAAAATACCTAGAAACAAAAGACAATGAAAACACGACAATCCAAAACCTATGGGATGCAGCTAAAGCAGTTCTAAGAAGGCAGTTTATAGTGATACAATCCCACCACAAGAAACCAGAAAAATCTCAAATAAAAAACCTAACCTTATACCTAAACCAATTAGAGAAAGAAGAACAAAAACCCCAAACGTTAGAAGGAAAGAAATCATAAAGACAAGATCAGAAATAAATGAAAAAGAAATGAAGGAAACGATAGCAGAGATCAGTAAAACTTAAAACTGCTTCTTTGAGGAGATAAGCAAAATTGATAAACCGTTACCCAGACTCATCAAGAAAAAAGGGAGAAGACTCAAATCAACAGAATTAGAAATGAAAAAGAAGTAACAACTGACACTGGAGAAATACAAAGGATCATGAGAGATTACTACAAGCAACTACAGGCTAATGAAATGGACAACCTGGAAGAAATGGACATATTCTTTGAAAAGCACAACCTTCCAAGACCGAACCAGGAAGAAATAGAAAATATAAACAGACCAATCACAGCACTGAAATTGAAACTGTGCTTAAAAATCTTCCAACAAACAAAAGCCCAGGACCAGATGGCTTCACAGGCAAATTCTCTCAAACATTTAGGGAAGAGCTAACACCTATCCTTCTCAAACTCTTCCAAAATATAGCAGAGGGAGGAACTCTCCCAAACTCATTCTATGAGGCCACCATCACCCTGATAGCAAAACCAGACAAAGATATCACAAAAAAAGAAAACTACAGGCCAATATCACTGATGAACATAAATGCAGAAATCCTCAACAAAATACTAGCAAACAGAATCCAACAGCACATTAAAAGGGTCATACAACATGATCATGTGAGGTTTATCCTAGGAAAGCAAGGATTCTTCAATATACACAAATCAATCAATGTGACACACCATATTAACAAATCAAAGGATAAAAACCATATGATCATCTCAATAGATGCAGAAAAAGCTTGGATAAAATTCAATACTGATTTATGATAAATACTCTCCAGAAAGTAGGCATAGAGGGAACCTACCTCAACATAATAAAGGCCATATATGACAAATCCACAGCCAACATCATTCTCAACAGTGAAAAACCAAAACCATTTCCTCTAAGATCAGGAACTAGACAAGGTTGCCCACTCTCACCACTATTACTTAACATAGTTTTGGAAGTTTTAGCCACAGCAATTAGAGAAGAAAAAGAAATAAAAGGAATCCAAATCAGAAAAGAAGTAAAATTGTCAGTTTGCAGATGACATGATACTATACATAGAGAATCCTAAAGATGCCACCAGAAAACTACCAGAGCTAATCTATGAATTTGGTAGAGTTGCAGGATACAAAATTCATGCAGAGAAATCTCTTACATTCCTTTACACTAATTAAGGAAACACTCCCATTTACAATTGCAACAAAAAGAATAAAATACCTAGGAATAAACATACCTAAGGAGACAAAAGACCTGTATGTAGAAAACTATCAGAAACTGATGAAAGAAATTAAAGATGATACAAACAGATGGAGAGATATATCATGTTCTTGGATTGGAAGAATCAGCATTGTGAAAATGATTATACTACCCAAAGCAATCTACAGACTCAATGCAATCCCTATCAAACTACCAATGGCATTTTTTACAGAACTAGAACAAAAAATTTCACAATTTGTATGGAAACACAAAAGTCCCCGAATAGCCAAAGCAATCTTGAGAAAGAAACACAGAGCTGGAGGAATCAGGCTCCCTGACTTCAGACTATACTGCAAAGCTACAGTAATCAAGACAGTATGGTACTGGCACAAAAACAGAAATATAGATCAATAGAACAGGATAGAAAGCCCAGATATAAACCCACGCACATATGGTCACTTTATCTTTGATAAAGGAGGCAAGAATGTAGAATGGAGAAAAGACAGCCTCTTCAATAAGTGATGCTGGGAAAACTGGACAGCTACATGTAAAAGAATGAAATTAGAACACTCCTTAACACCATACACAAAAATAAACTCAATATGGATTAAAGAGTTAAATGTAAGGCCAGACACTATAAAACTCTTAGAGGAAAACATAGGCAGAACACTCTATGACATACATCACAGCAAGATCCTTTTTGACCCACTTTCTAGAGAAATGAAAATAAAAAAAAATTAACAAATGGGACCTAATGAAACTGAAAAGCTTTTGCACAGCAAAGGAAACCATAAATAAGATGAAAAGACAACCCTCAGAATGGGGGAAAATATTTGCAAACGAAGCAACTGACAAAGGATTAATATCCAAAATTTACAAGCATCCCATGCAGCTCAATACCAGAAAAGCAAACAACCCAATCCAAAAATGGGCAGAAGACCTAAACAGACATTTCTGCAAAGAAGATATACAGATTGCCAACAACACATGAAAGGATGCTCAACATCACTAATCATTGGAGAAATGCAAATCAAAACTACAATGAGGTATCATCTCACACCGGTCAGAATGGCCATCATCAAAAAATCTTCAAACAATAAATGCTGGAGAGGGTGTGGAGAAAAGGGAACCCTCTTGTACTGTTGATGGGAATGTAAATTGATACAGCCACTATGGAGAACAGTATGGAGGTTCCTTAAAAAACTAAAGATAGAACTACCCTATGACCCAGCAATCCCATTACTGGGCATATAGCCTGAGAAAACCATAATTCAAAAAGAAGCATGTCCCACAATGTTCATTGCAGCACTATTTACAATAGCCAGGACATGGAAGCAACCTAAGTGTCCATCAACAGATGAATGGACAAAGAAGATGTGGCACATATATACAGTGGAATATTACTCAGCTATAAAAAGAAACAAAATTGAGTTATTTGTAGTAAGTTGGATGGACCTAGAGTCTGTCATACGGAGTGAAATAAGTCAGAAAGAGAAAAACAAATACTGTATGCTAACATATATATATGGAATTAAAAAAAAAGTGGTTCTCAAGAACCTAGGGGCAGGACAGGAATAAAGACACAGATGTAGAGAATGGACATGAGGACACAGGGAGGGGGAAGGGTAAAAAGTGAGAGTGGCATAGACATATATACACTACCAAATGTAAAATAGATAGCTGGTGGGAAGCAGCTGCATCTCACGGGGAGATCAGTTCGGTGCTTTGTGACCATGTAGAGGGGTGGGATAGGGAGGGTTGGAGTGAGACACAAGAGGTAGGGGATATGGGGATATATGTATACATATAGCTGATTCACTTTGTTTCACAGCAGAAACTAACACAACTCTGTAAAGCAATTATACTCCAATAAAGATGTTAAAAAAAAACAAAACTGTATGAGCCCATTATGATCTTAATCACCTGTTATAGATGAGAGCATCCAGTGAGGGACAACAACATTTAATCCTTTGTGGAGAACTAACTGAAATTTCTCTTTTGAATCCATGCCCAAGTAGTTTCCGTGAGGCTGTCAAACAATGTTTGAACCTGGACTTAGACAGCAGCAGTGTTAATGGGCTTAGGGGTATGGTAGGAGACAAAAAAGCTGCCCCGTGATGGAATGAGAAGTTCAAGTCCAGTTCAGTGCTTTTCTTTTTTCCTAAGCTGAGGTCTGTGTACTATGAATTTTTAGAACAAAACAAACTATATAAATGCAGAGAAACATTATCATAATTACTTTTGGCATAGAAATATTTTTAGCTAATGTTATTTTAATAAGAGCTGCTGTCAGGGGGGAAAAGGCAAATCATTTAAAGCAAAAGTTTGTTCTGATGTTCTCTGACTTAATGTTCCCCGCCTATTCAGCTGGATATTTCAAAGTCTCTTAAGAAGCTTGTTAGGGGAGCAAGCCTATTTTTCATTTCCAGGAATAATATTGAGTAACTCTCTCTCTCTCAGGCATTGTGCTTAACGGTGCAAGGAATGGGGGAAGATAGGACAGTTTCTGTCCTCAAGGAGCTTCCAGTTTAGGGGTTTGGAGATCCAGACATCTGGTCTAGGATCAAAAATATTTTGCTGAATGAGATTTGGATGCAAGTAAATTACATGACGTACTCATATAAACAGAGCTTAGATGATTCCTAAGAGAGATGTAGAAACACTATTTCCTGGTAAGGTGAACTTGAGGAAGTCCTAAGAAAGATGCGTAGAATCATGATCGGGTTACATAAGAAAGGGCATTCCAGGCCAAGGAAAGAGCCTCAATAAAGGTAGGGAGTCCTTAAAATGCATAAAATAAAACATGTAAATATCACAAAGTTTTGCCCCATAAATTAATCTGCTAAAGTTACATACTTACGAAGAACTCTGCAGAAAAATTTTCTGGGTTTAAATACTTTCTTTTCACCTCCCCCCCTTTTAAAAAATAACAGTGGCTCTCAAAATGTGGTCCCTAGAACATAAGCATCAGTATCAACTGGGAACATTTAGAAATTCTAGCACTAATATGCGAAAATCTCTGGGGGATGGATCCAGCAAACTGTGTTTCGAGATACTCTCTACGATTCTCATGCTCACTAAAGTTTGAGAACCACAGGACAAAACTCAGTAACTGTTTTCCTTCTTCCTGATCAATTCCTCTTTCCCTGATTACATGACTATTAAAATTCTTTCTCCTTTTCTTAAGTTTCCTATCTATTTCCACCATTCTTTGTTTCAGCAGATAACTTACTGTGCAGGAGAGGCAAGGGTGGAAATGGTATCAGGAAGAACCCTTTCAGCTTTTCTCAAAATCCACAGTTAGATCATCTAGGGCCCTTTTCACATGTTTTCCCTTGTGTTTCACAGAAGGAGTGTTCCTGCTTCTCTACAAGTCTGATGGTTCCTTTCATTGTGTCTTGGAGTTCATTCCTTCCAAAAAACCTCCCAGACTTGGCTCTATCTGTTGTCCCCTCTCGCCTGAATGTTCCATCTCTCCTTCCTTACTGGCCCAATTCTCTATGCTTATGAACGTGGTCAATCTCCAGAGAAACAAGTAATACCAAAAAAAAAAAAATCAACAACTTCAATAATCTTCCCTTGGCTCTATTTCCTAAAACACTGTCACTCTCTCTCTCTCTCTCTTCAGCTAGTGATTATCAAAGTTCATGAACTCAGGAAAATAAGCTTAATGCCTAAATTCAATAATAAATATTTGGTTCTAATTCTACTTTAGATTTTTATGGTTTCTGATGGTTTTGAATGCTTCCTGCATTTAAATTTTATCCTCCATTGATTTTCTGGACTCTTACTCACTCATGAGCTCCAACACTTTGACTCTCTCTGTTTACTATCCTACTCCTCTAACTCCTCCTTCTCTGTCCTTTGATCTCTGTTTCACCTGTTTTAAATGGTCCCCTTGATGATACTGGTAACTTGGATGGGCTCAGCTACTGACTATATCTTGTTTGCTATCAAATCTATGATTAAATTTCTAACCTCTATCCTGAAATGAAATCCTAATTACAGTTGTCAGTTGGACATTTGTTTATCAAAACTGAATTCTTTATTCCCCTAAACTCATTTTTAAAATCTTAATCCATGGCAACTACTTAATATATCAAACCAAAAACGTGGAAGTCTTTTCAATACTTTTATTTCTTCCAGACACCACCCCACATTAATTTTGTTCCCAAAGCCCATAATTCAACCTCATAAATGGTTATAGTTTGTGTCTTATTCAGTTGTATATCTGGTAGCGTGATACCATGTTGAACAACCTTCTTGCTATAAAATTCCTCCTGCTATAGAAAGACAAGAACACATACACACACACACCCCAACACTCAGAGCACCATGATCAAAAGTCAGAAAAAACCCAGGAACTTCATATATTGAATTTACTAAATACAGGATATAAAATAAGTATATTTAACATATTTAAAGAAATAAAAGTGTGGATCCAAAAATATGAATAAAAAGCAAAACACTGTAAAATTACCAAATGGATTTCAAAAAGAATCACATAAAACTTTTATAAATTAAATATATAATTGAAATTAAAACCTCAGTAGAAGAGTCAAACAGGAAATTAGGCACTGCTAAAGAGAGAATTAGAAAATTGGAAAATAGTTCTGAAGAAATTCTCGAGACTGAAACACAGAGAAAAAGAAATAAAAACATATAAAAATAGGGACTTTCTTGGCAGTCCAGTGGTTAAGACTCTGTGCTTCCACTGCAGGGGGAACGGGTTTGATCCCTGGCAGGGGAACTAACATCTCACATGCCTCACAGTACAGCAAAAAAAAATAAAAAATAAATAAATAAATAAAATTAAAGATAGATAGATATAGAT
Source organism: Leucopleurus acutus (assembly GCF_964270905.1). NCBI lineage: Eukaryota > Metazoa > Chordata > Mammalia > Artiodactyla > Delphinidae > Leucopleurus > Leucopleurus acutus. Next base: position 28,217,597 of record NC_139163.1, on the reverse strand, counting down.
TAAGAGATATGAAAGATGTAGAGAGGTCTATTATGTGTCTAATTGAATTGCAGAAGGATAAGAGAGATATAATGGGGACTATACAGTATTCCAAGAGAGGGAAGGCTGGAATATTTAAAGTTGATTAAAACTAATTCTAATCCTTAGATTCAGAGAATTTAAAAATCATAAAAAGTAGAAGTAAGAAAATATTTTGATACATTACAGAATGATCTTAAGAGAAGTCAGAAGGGAAAGATAAATTATCTCCAGAGGAAGAATTAGAGTGACATATGATTCTCAAGTTCAAGGTCTAGAATCAAGTGTAACTTTACCTCTCTTCCACTCCTCCAACTTCATTCCTTCCTTCATCATTTCTCACCTAATTTATTGTACATAACTCCAGCCTCTTATTCTCCCTTTCTATATTGAGTTTTACTTTGCTGCCCACAACATTGCTGTTGGTTCCCTACCACAAACACAATCAGTTGCAAATTGCTTACTTTAGCATTCAAGGGGTTTTCCAAACTATTTCAGTAGCCTTTTCTCCTTTCACAGTTTTCTCCAGTTACCCTGGGCTCTCAGGAGCTTCGCTGAACTTCTCACTAGACCTTGCATTTACAGGCTCTTTCATGCCTTAGAAAATGCTGCACTTACTCGGAAGTCTCTCCTCCACATCCTTTTCGGCTATTCTTTTTTCTTTGCCTATTAGCCTCTTTATTAGTTTGCTAAAGCTGTCATAAAAAAGAAAAAAAAGAAAGAAAAGAAAAAAAACCCACTGCCACAGACTAGGTGGCTTAAACAACAGAAATTTATTTTCTCTCATTCTGGAAGCTGGAAGTCCAACGTCAAGGTGCCAGAAGCACTGGTTTCTAAGGGGTCTTTTCTTGGTTTGCAGATGGCTGCCTTCTTGCTGTATCTTTACACGTTTGTTTTTTTTTTTTTTCTTCTGTGCATGTGCACTCATGGTGTCTCATCCTCTTCTTATAAGGACACCAGTCCTATTGGATTAGAGTCCCACTCTTATGACCTCATTTAATTACCTTCCTCAAGGCCCTGTATGTCTGGGGCTCAGGGTGGAGGAACACAGTTTAGTCCCTAAAAGCCTCCCCTTACCTTTCAGGATCCAACTGCTCTGAAATAGTCTCTGAACCCTTTCCTGAAGCCCCTCAGCACTGTTCTCTCCTGCCTTGTGCACTCACAGAACATTTTCCATAACAGGGTGACTGCATCCATAACAGTGAGTGATAGTGTACATGTCAGGACCTCAGGAGCTGTGGTCTTTTGGAAACAGGGACCGTATTTCCTTCCAATTTGAATCCACAGAATCTAGAATGCCTGTCATAAAGTTACTCCATAAAAGTGAAAGTAATAGATTAAAAAAATACATTCAAACACTAAAGTATTCACTTGATCTATTGTGGGGTTGTTTATAGTTTAAAGTAGAATTTACCTTAAGGCAGGTCAACTCGATCAATATATGCTACCTTCTGTGAAAGTGATTAAAACTTACTATTCATGTGTGCACACCTACCAAATCTCTGGTTCTCATGGTAACTAGACAACCTTCACAATAGGTATGTAGACACTGTTCTAAAGGCAGTGTAGGGGAGTAGAAGTAACTCCTGTGGACAGCGTATTCTTTGATCCTCATGCATAATGCATGGAGATTATGAAGGATTTTCCCTCTTAGGATGAGGTAACTCTAGGTGCAGTTACAATGGTTGGCTTTTAGGATGTGTTTGACTCTAACAGATCTTAAGTAGCCTTCCAAAGTAGATTTTCTTCTTGCATATGTCCTTCCTCCATGCTGTGATCTTTTATTTTTTTCCTGTTGGTAGGATTGCAGATCGAGGTAAAGGAAATTTGAGGGTCATTGTTAGTTTATTTCTTCAAGGAGATTTTACAAAGATGCAGTTTAGCTCTTGAAGTGGTCAGAGTTTGGGGAAATGAGTTCCATTAGAAGAGATTCTTTTATGTGTTGTGAGGTGGGGAAGGCTACCTGTAACTAACGAAGGTCCTTCTCATTGTCACTTAAGACAAATATGAAATTAAAGGAAACCCACAATCGTCTGTTTTAAAATACATGTTTTCACAATGTTCATTGCAGCTCTATTTACAACAGCCAGGACATGGAAGCAACCTAAGTGTCCAGCGACAGATGAATGGATAAAGAAGATGTGGCGCATATATACAATGGAATATTACTCAGCCATAAAAGGAAACGAAATTGAGTTATTTGTAGTGAGGTGGATGGACCTAGAGACTGTCATACAGAGTGAAGTAAGTCAGAAAGAGGAAAGCAAATACCATATGAGAACACATGTATATGGAATTTAAAAAAAAGAAAAAATGGTTCTGAAGAACCTAGGGGCAGGACAGGAATAAAGATGCAGACGTAGAGAATGGACTTGAGGACAGAGGGAGGGGGAAGGGTAAGCTGGGATGAAGTGAGAGTGGCATGGACATATATACACTACCAAATGTAAAATAGATAGCTAGTGGGAAGCAGCCTCATAGCACAGGGAGATCAGCTCGGTGCTTTGTGACCACCTAGAGGGGTGGGATAGGGAGGGTGGGAGGGAGACTCAAGAGGGAGGGGATATGGGGATATATGTATATGTATAACTGATTCACTTTGTTATAAAGCAGAAACTAACACACCATTGTAAAGCAATTATACTCCAATAAAGATGTTTAAAAGAAATAAAAAATAAATAAAAACACTAAAAAAAATAAAATAAAATACAGGTTTTATTATTATTCAGGTATGGGAAGGCCAACTGATCAGCTGATGGTTGCCACTGAAAAGGTAACTTGTTATTCACAGTTCCCAAGAGGAGGGGGTATGCCATGCCAAAGAGAAGCCACCCAAGGAAGAACCACGTTCCTTCAGGAGGCAGAGGGGTGAGGGGAAAATGTGGGAAGAGCCTTCATTAGCATTTCTGTGGGAAGAAAGGGGAGTGGTGGGGTATCCAGGCTGAGGTCTGGCTGGTCTGAATACTTCTGGCAGGCTCTGGGGCATAGGGACCATCCCTGGTTGTCTGGTACCCGGCCCTTGAGTGATTAAGGCAGGTGGATGGTGGCCCTGAGTGTGACAGCCTGATAGAGAAGGTTGTTAGGGGTGTAGGCTCTGGGTTGGTTGGTTTGCATTTGAAAGTTGGGCTCACAGGCAAGTCATTTACTATCTCTAGGAACTGGGTAGCCCTGGGAGGCACAGTCCCTCCAGGGTCAGCAAGGCCCCAGATGTCAAGGCATCAGAATGAAAAGGCATGCTTAATACACAGCCTGTGAAACTCAAACATAAATTCACTTAGGAAGTTTTCAATCTTTGTCAGAGAGAAAAGGAGAGATTAAGGAAACTGGCAGAATGAGGTAAAGTAGGGTAGACAATAAACTACACATCCCTTCTTTAAAAGTTCTGTTTCATCACAAAGGGTTAGTAAAACAGGTCTGGGGGGGGGGGGCGGAAACCTCAGTGGATATATCTGTTATAGACAGCCACAGCACCCCTGCCCAGTAACCTGATGTTGTCAGATAAGGCATCATCTTCCACGAGGGATCTCCTTTTATTTTATTAAAAAAGCAGTTGCTATAATACCTTGCAGCTTTTGCTTTCTCTGATCATGAAGATTAGGAAAGCCCTGAATTATTTTTTTTAAAGAATAAACTGAAACACCAAAGGTTAATGCCCTTTTGGGAGTTTAGTATAATAATGAATGAGTAGATAAGGCTCACTTTGAACCATCACTCGACTCAATGAGGATGATTTTTGTGTTTCCATGCCATGCAGTCTTTTCTGGGCTGGTGCATTTCTTCTTTGCTGTATGTCCCTTTGGCACCCTGTAAAGCAGCTGCTTATCTGATAATTTCTGCAGAGAAAATATATTGCACATCCTGCTTTGTATGTGCTGCCTTGAATTATATTTCTGTTTTACCACTTGCTGAAAAAAACTGCATCTCAGCAGTGTCCCAACTCCCCTGGGAAAGACATCCATCAACACGGACCTGTTTTTCCCCTTAGGTGCCTGTCCACTTTGGTGCCTCTTACTAAGCCTCATAGGTTCCGATTCATCAAAATCATGCCCAGGAAGCCTTGAATTCTTCCTGAGGTGCATATTCAGCAGAACGCCAAGGAAGAGCAGAGACACACAGAGAGAAGGCACTGAAAGAGTGTGCAAATTAGGCTACCTAATGTAAAGGCATGGATCAGAGTTTTAACTAAAACCCATTCCTGACTTATTAAAACTGCCTTGCCTACCCTCCTCTATGCATTAATTGTCCAAGGAAGCAGGGAAGTTAGTGACCAAGATATAAGATTAGGAATATCCTAAGGGTTGTGATTCAGCAAGGAAGGATGCATGGACTTTGGTTTACGTATCTACCTACCTCTCTCCAGAGAACTAACATATTTGAAATAAACGTGAATGGAAAAATGTCACCTGTCATATTAAAGAATGTTAGGGGAAAAGGACACTGAGATGGGAAACTTGACATAAATCCAACTTAGAAATCACTTTGAATTTGAGCATATGTCCAATGTAATAGATTACCTAGGAATTGAACTGTAATTAGGTTGAGGAGATGTTAATGATTATACTATTTTTAGAAGAAATAATTACACGGTGATGAGGACATGTAACTGCAACTCTCTTGTGGCTGCAGGGGGTTGTGGTCATTGATGGGACACGATGCTTCTCATGAGGGGGAAAGTAATAAATATACTTGGCCTGTTAAAAAACAAGGGCGCAGAAGCATGGAGTCACCTTCTAGGAGCTGTGGGTGTGCGTGTATGTGCTTAATCTCTTTGCAGAATGTGCTGGTCCTGATTTGAAGGCTCAGTTGAGTAAAGGAAGCAGAGCTGTGTACCAGGACAGGTAAGCCTAGTTCAGACGGCTATCGTGTGCAACATCGAAAAGTCACTGGGCTTGGTGGTTGGCATAGAGAATTGTGTGTGTGTGTGTGTGTAAAGTGGATGAGTGGTGCTAGACTCCAGGTCAGAAGGACTGTGGTTCTCCAAGTTACAAAGGAACCGAGAGAGGAAGAGAGTTCCAAGTAGAAAAAAAGGTGGGTATAATCTCGGCTCTCCCTTTGGGCAAAGGTTGAAGATGGCTTTCATACCTAATATCCTCTTTGTTCATAGAACGCTACACCTTGATAAATGAGGTGACAAGCGTTGGCAATGGTGCCTAGGCTTTCCTGTGAGTAACCAAATAAGAGAAGCCTGGAGAATGTACCTGGAGACCATGTTGCTGGTCCCTAGTTCTCCAGGGAGATCAGCTGGCACAAAAGAGAAGCAAATCCATCAGATTTCTCCCCCACCCTTTTTCGCTATCTCAATGTAGCTGGTGTTCCTAGAATTTGTTTTCTGGCTGTGTGGTTTTCAGATGATACTCCCCTCATTATGTTCTCATAAATAGCATTGGGTACTGGCAGTGCATGAAACTAGTTCCAGCCACAGGAGAATCATTGTAGGTGGCCTCTACCTGGACCCACCTGATTTTTCTCAGTTCAGTCATGGGCTATGCTCTCTGGAAATATGTATGATGTAATTATTGAGGTTACTCAGAAGTGAATATAGTATTTGCCAAGAAAGGGCTATGCGATGAATTTGAGATTGCAAAATGGAGTCAAACCGGAAAGGACTGGAAGAGCTTGGTCGGCTGATTACATTCATGGGCTTAAAGGATGACTGTGAGAATGCGTATCTGTACCCTCCCTACCCAGAACATAGTCTGTGCTCCAACATTGTTTTGCTCAGTTATGAAGGTATTTGTGGATTTAAAATTCCTAAACTTTCAGCATACTGCACTAGATAAGATGGGTGAGAAAAAAAGGAAAACCATTGACAGAAAGGCCTTGAAAGCCAGGAAAATGGTTTCTGGGAATAAATTTCCTTTCTATTTCCTTCAGTCTATGCTAGTGGGCAGTTACCTAAGAAGAGCTGCACCCGAGGGAGCCTTGGGCTGGATGTGTGTCAGCAGATCTCCGATTCAATTCAGGTTATGCATTGAAATTTCCCCCTCACCGGTCTTCTCACTAGCATCACAGAATAGTCAACAAACATCTTGTAATTAGTACTTTTCAAATTAAGGCAAACATGGGCGTAAGCTTGGCTCTCTCTTTGGGCAGAGTTGGAAGATTACTTTTTTGTGTGTGACAGATGTTTATAGGGAATTAAAATTTAGGCATATACATGACACAAACATTATATATAGTACTTTCCATGATAGAAGCTACGATACTGCTCACAGAAAGGCCTCAATGCAAGTTGCACACTGCACACGCTAGAATGCTCACCTGGGGAGGAGAGGGGGGGACTGATGGCCTTTTTGTTTTGGTTTAAATAACCTCTGGATGCATTCAAGTAATACTGATCATTTAATGTTCAAAAAACTTTTAATAGACAAATTCCGAGTAAAATTAATTGAAATATTATTACACATCATTTCCAACGTACAATCAAGTCAATGCACAACACTTAAAAGGGGGGAAACGTCTAGTGCACTCACAAGGAAGAAGGCTTTTTATTCATTTCTGTGTTTACTAAAGTGTGTAATTGTTTAATATAAATACTGAATTGCAGATTATTTTTTATACCTAATCCCCTCTTTATTTATAAATGTTATCTCGACAAACAAGGCAGCATTCCTCTGTACTCCAGGTAAAAAACAAAGTTTGCTGTCTGAGAACTGGAGGTGTTTCTGCTTTCTGGCATTTACCCTATTCCCATCTGTGTGGTCAGGCCATTCAAGATGGCTGCTCTCTTGCTCTCTGTATGTCCCCTGCTCAACCAGTACTTGCTTCCTCTTAATTATAGGGCATAATTAGTAACTACCTACATGCTTTCTCCCTGCCCTAGCCGCTGGTTTCCCTGGTAACTGATGAGCCACCTTGACCTCAATCTCCCTATAAATGGTAGCCTCCTTCTCCCTCAACTAGTGGAGACTGCTGCCACGTCCTGTCTGCCATCTCCTGTACGCAGCGGGGTCGCTCCAGGACCTTCTGCTTCAGATACGCAAGATTCTCCTGTCTCTGTCACTGTTCCCCAGCTCTTTTTCCATCTCACAGCTGGGCAACTACAAGGCTTGCAGTTCTGAGGGATACAGCCCAACACCATCAGATGTTTCATCTGAACATCTTGTTACATTATCAGCCACCTGAGTGGACCAGGAAGTCAGGAAGCCGTAACTAACCGGCAGCACGAACCTGCCTTCTCAGAGCTTCGGCTTTCTGACCTCTTCAACATGGAGGTTCATCCCTTACGTCCTGAATTATCCCAGAGCATCCTACCAGCTTGAAAATTATAATCCCATGTTTCTGTGAAATCGAACTGTAGAAGTTTTTCATGTCGGACGTTCTCTCAGAGAACAGAAATTAAAGTGCCAGAAATTAAAGAGGAATAATAGAACACTTACTTTATAGATGGAGTCATTTTCATAGAGGAGATTATAATAGAGATTTTCCATTTCAGTCCACAGATTTTTCACAAGAGTAACTGAGCAAGGATTTCTTGCTCACAGTCTTTTCCACTATTGCCTTTTTTAGAGGGAAATGAGGTCTTTTGCAAGAAAGTTGTTGTTCAAAGTATGTCCACAGAACCTGATTTTAAGACAACGCTTTTGAGACTATAAGTCACTGGAAGAAGATGTGAAGTTTTCTTATTCTCTGTGGATTTGTTGTTCTGGTTAATGTGTGTGTATGTGTGTGTGTGTTTAATCCATTTGCAGATGGAGTCATTTAACACACTGCTGCCTATCTAAGTGATAACCTTTCTTTGGGGGATTTGCAAGGCTTGGAGACCAAGGAATGGCTTTTCAAATAAATATTTTATCAAAAGGTTGAAACAGGCACAGACACACAAAGGTCTGATGCAAACCCTGTCAGTTGCCTTTCAGTGTGCAGTCGTCCCGTGAACATTCACATGCCGACTCCAGAGGGAACCATGCTCCCAGAGGTTAGAATTAATTCTGAGAAGGCTGATTATTTAAAAATTAATTAATTTTAGTTTTGGCTGCGTTGGGTCTTTGTTGCTGCGCGTGGGCTTTCTCTGGTTGCGGCGAGAGGGGGCTACTCTTCTTCATTCCGGTGCACAGGCTTCTCATTGCGGTGGCTTCTCTTGTTGCGGAGCATGGGCTCTAGGCACGCGGGCTTCAGTAGTTGTGGCTCGCGGGCTTAGTTGCTCGAGAATGCTGATGTTTAATTTGTCACTCAGTATGCAGCCCAGCGATGGAGTGAATATCTATCTGGGCAAGAGGGACGCACCACCTTCCCAGCCCCTGCTGGTTGGCAACGCACCAGAAGCAATGAGAAAAAAGAATCCAAAAGAAAGAGAAGGAACAGTAGGGGTTCTGGATCTCCAAATATGATCAGTTTCCAAGATCCTGTGTTTTGATACAAAGCCTCGGGAGGCTAATAGATGCTGTATTTTCAGTCTGATTTGTGAGATTTTTCTGCTTGCTTGCTTCTGCTTTTTGTTTGTGTTTTGGTTTTTCATTGTAGACATTTTTTTTTGCTCTTCTCTGAAAAAACTAGGGCATAAAACTTCCAGAAACTTAATGCTGAGGCCTGAGATCAAGTGAAAGGGCAGAAATCAGCTGCTAACCCACCGATCTGAAAATGTGGTTTTAACTTAGAAAAAATACAAGGTAGGGAAACATTTTGAAAGAAAAATACTCTGTCTGTTTTCTCCTGAACTACCTGACACCAACTTCCAAATTATACTCCTCTCATTTGAAAATGGATTTTTATTTAAATGGTGTTTATTTTATGTCAAATTATACATGCATGTACTTCAAGGATCCAAATCTGTTTTTTTCTACAAGGCTTGTTACAAAAAACAGCATTCTGACCTCCCCCTTTTTTTTCACTCAAAAGCAACAACTTTCAACTCTTCAGCTGATGTTCTCTGAATTTACCTACATATCTCTAAAGAACATGCACATATTTCTGCTTGGTTTTTCAGTTATAGATGTTATCAATTAACTCACTGCTATGAAAGATTAGCTCTCTTTCACCACCTCCTCGCCCCAAGTACATACATACATAATAGCCTTCCTGTTCACACATTTTCCCAATACACTCGTATTATAATTCTGGTTACAGTATTCAGTGTTTGTATTATGACTGGTAAACACTCTCTACAACTGAATCATGATTACTTTTATTTCCCTTCACACCATGTTTTCCTTCCCTGAAGTTAATAATTATCTTGCTTTTTTCCCCTTTCTACTTAGCTTCCTTTTTTTTTTAATTAAAAATGATCCTGAGCCTTTCATCCAGTGGTACACTATACAACATGTTCAACACTTTAGGTGTTCTGTCAATTTCATATTTTTGAAGAAATCTCTCCTAGAGTTTTCTGATTTGCTCTTAGGTAATTGGTATACAGATGTCATCTTGACATTTCTCTTTATTATTATGCTGGTTATTTCCTCTGCTTCTTTTTGTATTACATTTCACATTTCCCTGGGTCCCCTGTGTTCTTCCTTTTTTGATTATTTGCTTCATTTGCTTAATGAAATATATTTTCCAGTGGCTTCTTAAGAAAGAGCACATTGGAGGTAAATTTTCAAGGCAATTTTTATGCATGCCTAAAAATGGCTTTACTCAACCTTCACATTTAGTTGCTAGCTTAGTTCAGTATACAATTTTAGATTGAGAATAATTTGATAGTGTGGGAATTCTTTTTTTTAAAAAAAAAAGCAGAACAATACTTGGATGTAATAGTCAGCTTGTGCTAAGGTATTTTGCAGTAACGAACAATCCTTCTAAAATCTCGTTCATTTACAACAGTGATCGTTTATGTCTCACTTGGTTTTTATGCTGTCAGCTAGGAGTCATCTTTAATGAGGCTCCATAGGCCTTCTCACTTCAAGATCCAGGAGGAGGTAGAAGTCCCAGCCTGAGCCATCCCTTTCCTGGCAAGGGAAAGAGTGAAAGAGTCGGTGCTATTATATGACTCTCAAAGCTTTTGCTCAAATGTCCCTGGCTGAAGAATGTCCATAGAGTGGGTGGGGAATTATATTTCTAATGCAGAGAGATATTAACGATACAAGTTATGTGACAATTGGAGGGGATCTATTATTCTGTTATACAAAGGGGAATAGACATTTAGAAAATATATTACAACCAAACAGATAATGTTAATGTTAGGGTAACAACTATATTTGTCGTCACAGAGGACTTTTTATAGCCTGGCTTTTTTTTAGCTTTTTTAAAGAGTAATGACATGGGTGAGTAATACCTCCTATTCAGTATCTTCCATTTATTCACCTGTATTTCACTCTTTCACTGCTATGAGTGTGGTTAGAACCATGTTGATGTTTGCTCTCACTTGGTTCTAGAAATATATTTTCAAAGTTAAAATGGACTATAGAAGCCATTTGGTATAAACTATTGATTAGGTACAAATTTCTAGAGTGTAAACCTTGGCCCTCTCACTTAAAATTCCTAAATTACATGTTGGAGTTTAGATTACTCATATGTAAAACAGGGATACTGATAGTTGATTCACCAGGATGTTTTGAGAATTAAAGGCCATAATATATTCAAAAAAACATAGCCAAGTGTGTGACTTATATCAAGTACTCTCTTCATACTGGTTAAATGTGAATTTCTCCAGATTATGAATCAATAGAAGCTCGACATTGTAGACAGAGTAAGAACTAAGTATACATTAGCCCCCAAGCTCACTTATTAGAGACAGTATTTATTATCATTATCAGTAGGCTGAGATAATGCATTTTTACTTACAGTCAGCATTTTCATTGTTAACCCACATAAACACAAGATTCCCAGAAAAGCTGAATAAAAAGGTTGACTTAAAAGAAAGCCAGCAACCTAAATGTCCATCAACAGATGAATGGATAAAGAAGATGTGGTATAGATACACAATGGAATACTACTCAGCCATAAAAAAGAATGAAATAATGCCATTTTCAGCAACATGGATGGACCTAGAGATGATCATATTACCAAGTGAAGTAAGCCAGACAGAAAAAGACAAATATCATATGATATCACTTACATGTGGAATCTAAAAAGGTGATACAAATGAACTTATTTATACATCAGAAATAGACTCACAGGTATAGAAAACAAACTTATGATTACCAAAGGGGAAAAGTAGGGAGGAATAAATTAAAAGTTTAGGGTTAAAATATAAACACTACTATATATAACATAGATAATCAACAAGGACCTACTGTATAGCACAGGAAACTCTCCTTAATATCTTATAATAACTTATAATGAAAGAGAATGTTAAAAAAGAATATATATATTTATATATAACTGAATCACTTTGCTGTACATCTGAAACTAATAAAACATTGTAAATCAACTATATTTCAATGCAAATTAAAAACAAGAAAGCCAGGCTGTATTATTTTCAACCTGCTCCTGATTCTTTTTACAAACATGGCTTCACACTTATTGTTTATCAACAGGAGCCCATGCATATGTGTGTGGCTGTCTTATCATTGAGAACAGACTGTGAAAGTTCTCGCCTTCACCTAACAGCTCATTCTAGCTTCCAGCCGATTGAATGTTTGGTTCTATTGCGCAGGTTGAGGGAGCTTCCAGGGCAACGGAGGCAAAGTTTACTTAAATCAATCTGAGATGCAAGATTGTAATTTTCAAACTAGTCCCATCATGGAATGTCAAGTTTGATCTTATTCTTGAAATCTGTAGAATTTAGAGGAGCTTTACTTCTTGAGTGGAACTTTTTCCTCCAACAACTTTGATGTTAGAAAACTCTGGTTTTGACCTCTGAACATACTTTGGGCTTACTGGAAAAGAAGCCCCTAGCTTAGTGCATATTGCCATCTTGGTAATATCAAAGGTAAATCATAGCTGGTAGTACACGAATGGTTATTGCTGCCCCTCAGTACTTTCCCCAAGAGAACTGTATTTCTGGAGTGGGAATGATGAGGTTGTCATTTACAGTTCATAATCTCCATAAGGCACCGACAACAGATCTAAACTCTATTCCTTGATACATGAGTACCATTTTCTTTCTCTCTCATTCTCTCTCTCTCTCCCTCAGTATTTTTCTTCTTAAGGAATTCATATTGGTCTCTATCTTCTCTTCTGACATTTGTCTCTGTGTTTGAAATGACAGTAAATAATACAGAACGTAACGGCTGCCTAAACACCATATTCAAGTCAGGATCAAAACTCCCTTACCCTCAACATTTTTCTCTCTAATAGAAACTTAGCCTTATAGTTCTCAGGGGAAAAATTATGTTGGTGAAACCTAAAAATATCTTAGCTCTTGATAAATGACTCTCCAAAGTCCAGGATGTTATTATTACTTAATAATCTAGAATGCTGAAGATGAATATCTGTTCCTCAGGGTGTGAATGAAAGGGTATTAAATTGGCCCTTAAGGACCTTTTTAGTTTTTGTTTTAGTTTCCTAGGGCTGCCATCACAAATGACACAAACTGGGCAGCTTAAAACAGAAGAAATTTATTCTTTCACAGTTCTGGAGGCCAGAAGTCTGAAACCAAGGTGTTGACAGAGCTGTGCTCCCTCCAGACGCTTTAGGGAAGAATCCTTTCTTACCTCTTCCAGTTTCCGGTGGCTATTGGGGTTCCTTGGCTTGTGACCACAGCTCTTCATCTTTGCACTCCCTTCCCCTCTGTCTCCCTCAAAATCCCCTCTGCCTCTCTCTTATAAAGATATATGCTATTGCATTTAGGACCCAGCCAGATAATCCAGATAGCTCACCCTCTCCAGATCTGTAAATTAATCACATCGTGTGCCCTGTGAGATACCATTACAGGTTCCTGGGATATGAGGTGGATATCTTCTTAAAGGCCACTGTTCAACCCTCCACAGTTCTTCTTTTAACTGCCCATAGCTATAAAATCAAGTGATATTTTTTTCCTTTTTGAGACTGAAGCTCCGGAGGACTTTTCCCAATGGGCTTATGACATCCTCTGTTAGGAGATTCCCTTCATCCAAGTTCAGTCTGAGATCATTGGTCTTCCCTCTCCCCCTGGCCTCCCTGGCTACTCTCACTTGTTTTCTAATGTGGACACGCATGGCTCTTCCTGATGCACTGTCTCCTTTCGTACATTCAATGGTACATCAAACACACACAGAGCATTGGGGCCATCCCAGATTGAAGGTTGGAGCTAGCACACGATTTGATGTGTAACGGTGGATTACAGTCCGTCCTGGGAGCTCCTGGTGGAGTTTTCCTTCTGTATTTGGTTGTTGAGGGCTTCACTGCCTTCCTTTGGGGCTTAGGGGCTTTTAAGCAAATGATCGTGGTTCTCAGGGAGCTCACTGGGATCTGATTCCAGTTTTTGCTGTCTGGTCTCCATTTTTCAGGGGTGAGCAAGGGGAATGCCCATTAGTAGGTATGAGAGGAAACAGAGAAGAGAAAGGTAATACTCGTCCCTCTTTTCCATCATATTTGGAACAAACTATGAGAACAATGGGGGGGTGTCCACACACCCTAATAATCTCTGTAACTACAGTAACTTCACCGAAAATCAGGAGCAGAACTAGACCGAGTTTTCTGAGTGCTTCCCTGCATGGAACTTGATTTACAGCTGTCAGTTACTCTCCTGGAAATAACCACATCTGTAGTTTCCTCCTCAATTCATAACAGGTTCCCACTGATTTGTCCTCTGCTGCCTCTTGCCAGACTCAGTCTCTCCTCCAAAGCACTGAATGAACCATTTGTGCCCTGACACACTGCTAGGAATAAGCCTGACAGGGATTTCACATGAAATGACTAAAACAAAGGTGTGACCTCTGGTCGATTCACTCTGAAATGTTTTTTGTTTGTTTGTTTTTTTGGCTGCGGTGTGGGGCATGCAGAATCTAGTTCCCCGACCAGGGATCAAACTATGCTGCCTGCAGTGAAAGCGTGGAGTCTTAACCACTGGACCTCCAGGGAAGCCCCAGGTTCACTCTGAAATGGATCAGGGTGAAAAATAAAGCACTGAGCATAGTTCAATGCTCAGGAGGGTAGCCACACGTACCAACTTCTATGCTTACCTCCGGTTCCCTCTATTTTCCATGCCTTGGTCACAAGGGAACTTACAGAGTGCATATGGATGGATTATCATGTATCCTGGGGAAAATGATTCAGATTTCATGCCCTATATACAGCCGCTCATCAGCATCTTTTACCAGCATCTACATCAGCAGGCAAAGAAAACCTTGGGTGGCTTGCTGCTGATACAGTCAATGTCCACCTATAAAAACCTAACGCTTTTATAAAATTTAAAGAAAAGTTGGAAGAAAGACAAAGGATCCCGAATGAGGTATCCTAGGGCTGTCATAATAAATTACCACAGACTGGGTGGCTTAAGACAACAGAAAGTTATTCTCACATTTCTGGAGGCTAAAAGTCTGAAAGCAAGATGCTGGCCTAGCTGTTCTCCCTCTGGATGTTCTAGCAGAGAATGCTTCCTTGCCTTTCCCAGCCTGTGGAGGCTGCTGGTGTTTCTTGGCTGTGGCCGCGTATTTCCAACCTGCGTTCATCTGCACTCACCTTTCTTCTCTGTGTTTTCTTTCCTTTTTTTTTCTTCTATGAGGTCACTGGATTTAGGACCTACTCTAACCCAAGATGACCTCATCTCCAGATTCTTAATTACTTAATTGCATCTGCAAAGATCCTTTTTCTAAGTAAGGTCTCGTTCACAGGTTCCAGACAGACCTATCTTTTTTGAGCGGAGGCAAGGGGGTCACCAGTTAACCCACTACAACGAGTGCGTGACTGGCTGCCTTCCCACGGGCCACACCTGGTTTTTTTTAGAAAAAGTCATCACCTAATAAGCAAGTGCATTTCTATCTCATGATGTGTGGTTGCAAGTTAGATACAAACATGGTAGATGACTATGAGAGACAATGTGAAGACAGATGGTAATACGAAAACTGGATTCCCTTTGGATTTTAATGCTGAAGTTTCAGCATTTTATATTTCTCTAGCCATAAAACCCATGCACATCTTAGGTGTATTTTCCTCTGACGTCAAAGAGAAGGATAATATTTCCTTGTTAAAGGTGATAGTTCTTCTGTGGACTTCTGTGACTTTGTTAATGTGAACATAGTTTGGTGAGAACAGTATTTCCACAAAGAACAGTATTTCCACAAAGAACACAAAGAACAGGTGATGCTCCAACACACACCTTCTCATAACCTCCAAACTGTACAAAAATATTGTTTCCAGTACTACAAAAAAATCTTCTGGCTAGTTTCACGTTAGATAATATTTAAATTCCCTTAAGCACCTACTAGCCAACCCAATGACTGACCATAGTTTTACTTTGTTGAATCTGTTTATACATTTTGTGCCTTTAAAAAAAAAATCACACTTCGATATGATCTCTGCGAAAGAGTGTCGGTGTGGGATTTAAAATCTTCTTGGTTGTGTACATAAATTCCCCTTTGGAAACTGCCAGCTGCTCTTCTAAGAAGTGAATAACTTATCTGACCATCAGCTTTGGGATTAATTAAAAAATATGACAGTGTCTTATCCCAAAGACAAAATTATCATTCCTCTCTTAAACCTTGTCAGACCTAATGGATCCTTTCCCATGTTGCATTTCAGGGGTTCAGTCTGTCTTCACACAGGACATTTGGACAGTGCTTCTCAAATTTTAATGTGCATACAAATCAATGGGGGATCTTGTTAAAATGCAGATTCTGATTAAGTCAGCCTGACAGAAGGTCTGAGATTTTGCATTTCTAACAAACTCCCAGGTGATGCCCGTGCTGCTGGTCTATAGATGACACTTGGACTAGCATAATTTCAGGATGTGCCACATAGTAAAAGCAATAAAAAAGGTGGTATTTAGAAAAAGTGATGCTTGGTTTGGGAAATAACTGATTACATTCAGGTCTAGAATCTTGGAAGGTGAGCACAGAGTTTATGGGCTACTGGTAGAACCTGAACACTGTAATAGTGGAGATGACTTTTGCCATACAGTCTCTTGTTTTTGCCTACTCTGCATCCATATTTCCTTTAATGAACCTCTCCTGCTTCATTTCACGAATTCCTGGAAAAAATGACAATCATGGGGTTGACTTCCTACCAAAAATCACCATTACCAGTAGTAGTACACGCCCCAGAATGAATATACATGCCTCTTTGGATGAATATATAGATTTTCAAAAGGGAAATCCCTTTTCTGCTGAGAATATTAAGCTGGAGGGATGTGACTCTGGACTATTTGTAAAAAGGAAGCCAACAGATAAAAGCAAGCAGAACCAACAATATTTTCACACCTGGATTACACATGAGTGAAGCCTGCTCTTCTTATTGTGGAAGATTATAAATTTCCTAAGATATTTTCGGTAGTGCTTTTTCCCACTTGTAACTGAAAGCATTTTGATTAATACATTTGCAGAGATTTAGATCAACTGGTCCACTGAATAACTGCGTCTTCACTTGGGTTCCCCAGAAAACAAGGCCTGAAGCGAAAGTTCTTGTGCTCCTTCTTTATTAGGAGATCCAATCCAGGGAAGGAGGAGTGAGGACTTAGGACAATGAGGTAGGGAAGGAGAATAGTGAAGGTGTGTGACTGAGCTGACCTCTGCTTGTATCAGGATCATCTGATTATTGAATTCCAGTAGGATCTTTTGCTGAGAGCCTGTATGAACAGTGTCTCAGGAAAGTCTGCTTGGTGGGGAAAAAGGCAGAAGAATATATGTGCTCTTCTTTGTCTCTTCGAGTAAAAGTTGGCCCCTTGGTGTTTTAATCCACCTATACTTCCAGGTGGTGTATGGGGGACACTTAGTCCCTTGGCATTTCAAGCCTCAGCAACAACAGAGCCTCAGGGCAGGAAGTAAAGGGTCTCAGGAGAGACCCTTTGGGATTGTCCTTACATGAAGTTGGCTGGTCACCACAATGTCAACCGTCCTAGAACAACTGTCACAGTTCCTGGAGTCAGGTGCGTATGGGAAGATCTGAGCTGGTACATTCTGATGCTTCCTTCTAAATCTGTATGCTCTATTCTGCATCTTGGTGACTAAAAGCCGCCTGCCCAGCAAGCTCCCCTAGACAATATTTTATGCAGTGTAGTTTTCCTTTGAAGGCCTTCGTTTGAGGGTCCTCTGGTGATACCAGGTGTATTAGTTTCCTAGAGCTGCTGTAACAAAGTACCACAAACTAGGTGGCATGAAACAGTAGACATTTATTTTCATATTTCTGGAGGCTTGAAGTCTGAAATCAAGGTATCATCAGGGCTGAGCTCCTTCCAAAGGCTTTAGGGCAGAATCCTGCCTCACCTCTTCCAGCTTCTGGTGGTTCCCGACTTTCCTCAGCTTGCAGCAGCCAAGTTTCTGCCTCTATCTTCATGTGGCCTGCTATGTCTCTGTGTCCTCTCCTTTTCTTGTAAGGACGCAAGTCATTGGATCTGGGATCCACTCTACGTCTACTATGATATCATCTTGAGATTCTTAACTAACTATAACTGCAAAGACTCTACTTCCAGAGAAGGTCACATTCTGATTGCAGGTGGCTATGAATTTTGGAGAGACACTGTTTAGCTCACTACACCATGCTAAAGTTGTAAGGATAGAGAGAAGCTTAGTTTATTGCATTGTATGTGATCTCATTGACCTCATGATGCATGGAAGCATGACAGATCTGTGCAATGTGGCTTTAGCTCAGAATAATACATTTTTGTGTATAGTTCGTCCTCAGGATTTTGCAGCTCAAGTTCCTCATCTCATTTCACTCTAATTCTGATCTCTTCCAAGCTCCTTGTATAACTGTTAAAATAGCAACTCATATACCAGAATAAGCAGTGGGTGGCATTAATATAAAATGCAAATATATTTTAATGTGTCCTAAGGGTGCCCATTCAGTAATTTTATCTACTTTGGGGGCCCTTGTTCTGCTATGAGAAATAAAGTACCAACCAATGCTCAAGTTCAATGGGTATCTGAAAATCCCAGTTGGAATCATCAGGTCTCACTAGCCACAGAATCCAGGAGCTGGAAGTACCACTGAGGATCACACCTATTTTCACTAAAATGTGCATCACCAGTTCACTAAAAATAAGGTAAACATCACAATTACATTGATTATGTAAAGCAAACATGGACAACATGAAAATCAGCTCTAATAATGTCCTGATTAAAAAAGGAACTGTCATGAAATATAAAAACACAAAAGTAAGAAAGGATAATTCTTGAGATACAAATCAAACTGATAAGACAAGGTTTGAGACATTCACTGCAGACCTTTTCCTGAGATCAGTATTGCAATAATATGATTTGCTCTATATTAGAGTCTAGGTATCATTTTTTAAATTCCTAATGAGTTAATGAATAAATGAACGTGTATCTTATTTAGGACCTTTTATTACATACTTCCACTCTGCTTAGTTATGTCTGAAATTCCCTAGACTGCAGTCTTAGCCATCCTTTCTTCATTTAGGGATCAGGCTGAAAATTCACGGGAAAGTTGCCCCAATAGCTTAAATTCACACACTAAGATGCAAATGACACATCAAAGCCTTTTCTGAAAGTATGCGTTAACTTCGGGGAGAAGTAGAAACTCATAAGGGATCTTGAGAGAGTACAGAAAGTAGAGGTTACCTTAAGCATACAAATTTACATGGTAGAATTTCCATCTAAGGCCCAACTTCAAACACTCTCATCCTTCGAGAATGGAGCTGTAGCTTAACTCTCTACCACCATATAACCTTATAATCTAACAGTCCCGGAGTAAGTGGAAGAAGTAGAATTCTTGGGACTAACTGTGAATCAAAGCTCAGTGATGGAATAAGAAAAAAATGTGAGATGATACTGGTCATATATCTTTCAATCTCCACAACATACAAATCACAATATTACATCAGAGTTTAAACTCTTTTTGAGTGAGTTCTGTTGCTGCCACCGCCCCCTTTCAATGTTGTCTTGATAGTTTCTCCTTAAGCAAAGGGACAGAAGGAGTCCGCACAGATGCAGAACTCAGGCCAGGATCGTCAGATATAGTTTTGTTAGCTTCATGACTTTCATCCAAGAGACTAAATATATTCAAATATTATTGGTTAGAAGAGGCATTTATTTTGTCAAGGTCACTGATGAAAGGGAGAGGGGGAACAACTAGGAAAATAAGAATCAGTGAAATCCCACTTATCTGGAAAGGCTTTGACCTTAAATCATCTTTAATTGGTATTATAATTGGCTATCATTTTTAGAGAATATAACCTCAATGTGAAATGAGTGCCACTAATTTATGTCTCCTAGAGAAGGTAATTTGAAGAGTTTTTCTCAAAATCGAAGATGCGGTACATATATACGATGGAATAGTACTCAGCCATAAAAAAGAATGAAACAATGCCATTTGCAGCTACATGGATGGACCTAGAGATGATCATACTGAGTGAAGTAAGTCAGACAGAGAAAGACAAATACCGTATGATATCACTTATATGTGGAATCTAAAATATAACACAAATGAACTTATCTGTGAAACAGAAACAGACTCACAGACATAGAGAACAGATTTGTGGTTGCCGAGGAGGAGGCAGAATACGGGAGTGATGGATTGGGAGTTTGGGATTAGCAGATGCAAACCATTGATATTATATACAGAATGGATAAACAACAAGGTCCTACTGTATAGCACAGGGAACTATATTCAATATCCTGAGGTAAACCATAATAGAGAAGAATCTGAAAAAGAATATATATATCTGAATCACTTTGTTGTACACCAGAAACTAACACAACGTGGTAAATCAACTATACTTCAATAAAATCGTTTCTAAAAAAGTTTTTCTTTAAATCAAATGTATCAATATGCCCCCCACCTGTCTAATGGCAGAACCCAGCTCTTCCTCTCTTGTGGAAATCTCTGAAAGTTCCCCCAAAAGGAGTTGTTATTCCACTAATGCCTGTCCCACTCTGTATTGCCCTGGTCACCTCCACTGACCCACTCAACCTGACCTTCACTGACACCTGATACACCGGTTCTCCAAACTGCTGCTGCCTAGAGTACTCCAAGATTTCACCTGCATTCAAATCACCAGGGCTGGTCTTTTGGGTGGGATCTCCCTTTCTCTCTCTTTCTCTCTCTCTCTCTCTCTCTCTCTCTCTCTCTCCTTTTGGGAAAAAATAGAAATGTGTGATTATACATGTAAACTTTCAGAATTTTCATCTCAAACTTTGGTGTCTTATCACGAGAAGTTTGTTTTAAAGGTAGAATCCTTGCCCTGCCTTCAAACGTTCCAATTCATTTGGTCCGGTGCCACAACTTTCAGAAATCATCCGGATATACAAATGTGCTGCTTTGTTCCATACTTTGAGGTATTAATTTGTTTTGTTTCTTCCTTGTTACCCCCTCCCCTTTTCTTCTCCATCTTCAGTCAATAGCCCCTCCTCTTCCCATCTCAAGGAGGAATGTGGCAGCGAAAGCAGAAAAAATATGTTTTCTCACTGATGTTGGTTTCCAAAAGTCTTATTTTCTAGACTAGAGGGATTTGAGATTATCATCCTCTTTTTGGTCACACTACTGGGTATCATGTGAGGCCCAAGGGAGAAACCACCACAGGAAGCATCCAGGTGGATGGACACATAGAAAGTTTTGCCAAGAATTCCCAAGTCTGTTGGTGTGGAGAGAAACCAACAGACTCACCAGAACTGGAGGGCCCAAGGGTGCTGGGGTGACGGATGTGTCCACACAACCTAGGTAGACCAGTTGCCCCTCTATTCCAGTGCCTGGGTGCTTCACAAGTCCCCAGTGTACTATGGTACCACCTGAGGGTCTTTCATTGTCTTCCCCAAAGAGAGATAATAACTAACAACAACATCACACTTTTATATTCCAGGCATGGTTCTCAATGTTTTAAATAAAGTAATTCATTTATTCCCTGCAACAACCCTATGAGGAATGTACCATGAGCTCCATTTTACAGCTGAGGGAACCAACTCGCAGAGAAGTTAAGTAACTTGTCCAAAGTCACACAGCAAGCCACCAAGCTGAGATTCAAACACAGGAGCTATGGGACCTGTCTTAGTCTGCTCAGGCTGCTAAAACAAAATACCATACACGGAGTAGATGGATTAAACAACAGACATTTACTTCTCCCAGTTTTGCGGGCAGGGAAGTCCAAGATCAAGGTGTGTGCTGATTCAGCTCCTGGTGAGAGCTCTTTTCCCAGAGTGATGGTGGTGTGATCATCTTGCTGTGTCCTCACATGGCAGAGCAAGCAAGCTCTGGCATCTCTGCTTCTTATCAGAACACCAGTCCCATCATGGGGCTCCACCCTCATGACCGCATCTGAACCTCATTATCTCCTAAAGGCCCCAACTCCTAATACCATTACCTTGGGAGTTACGGTTTCAAAATACGAATTTTGCAGAGAAAGAGGGCACAAACTTTAAGTCCCAAAAGAACAGGAGCCCATGACCTGAGTCAAAAGACTGCCATTGAAAACAAATCCATAGAATTCGGGGACACCTGAGCTTGTGAACTGAAACTCATACTACTTCCACTAGGAAGCACACACACAGACACAGCGCCATAGAGCAGCACCACACAATCAGCCAGGAATAAAGTGCATGCACTGTAGGGGCTGAGGAGCAATTGTTCCCGGGAAGTTTCTGTTAGAGAATTCTGGACCTGGACTCCCTCCATCCAGGCTAGTCTCAGGTTAATCACCACTGAGTAGAAAGCACAAGGAGTGACAGGTTGTCTACAAGCTACGTGCACTGTGTTAAGAAATCAGAGGGCGGGGGCTGGGGGCGGGGGCAAGGACTTGAGATGAAGCTGGAAAAGGAAGAGCAATGTGCCGGTGCCCCACAACTGTGAAGAGAGAGCCTGCGCGGAGGGGAGGCACACTGACACCGACTCATGCTCGGCAGCCAGGCAGTTTGAGGCCAAATAAAGCAAGATGCGCCTCTTTCATCTCAGGTGTTGCTTATTAAGAAACATTCTTCCTACCTTTGCATCGCAGCAAGGGCTTCTCCCCACATCTGTTCTCCCACCAGAGCCCAGAGCTTTCTGACCGGGGAAGCAGAGATCAAAGTGGGGCTCAGAGGACTGGAAATGAAGCCCTGGGGCAGGAAAGCATGCTGGGGACACGGAATCCACAGCGGGCTGCGTCCTGCAGACCCAGGGCCTGGAAGCTGCTTTGTGGCACTACGGGGGCCACAGTGGATTTAACTAACGCGGAGTAGCAAGCAATTCCTTGCTATTTATCAAGTGCTGCACTTTGCGAATTATTTACTCTAAACATATAAATGAATCGGAGTAGATTCAAGGTAACCCCCGTAATAAAGCATCTCTTACTTGTGTTCTTCCAAAACAGGGTCAAAAATATTAATTTGTATTCAATGCCTCTCACCCTTATCCCCAACCTACACCTGCACCCCTTCCCTAGACCCTACCCCAACCCAAGAGAAGCCTCTTGTTGATGTCTTGGCCTCCCCTTAGGCTCCATAAGGAGGACTCTTCCTTACTCCGTTGATTGTTTCTTTGCTTCAAAATGAAAGTAAAGTATAGTGCTTTCCTGGTGGCACAGTGGTTGAGAGTCCGCCTGCTGATGCAGGGGACGCGGGTTCGTGCCCCGGTCTGGGAAGATTCCACATGCCGCGGAGCGGCTGGGCCCGTGAGCCATGGCCACTGAGCCTGCGCGTCCAGAGCCTGTGCTCCGCAACAGGAGAGGCCACAACAGTGAAAAAAAAAAAAAAAAAAGTAAAGTATATAATTTGGAGAAAGCGCGGTTAACAGAAAAGTGGAGTAGTTACTTGGATTTCATTTGGAAACGATAAAGAACTATAGCTTGGTAAAGGAGAGGAAAGAGATGTGAATGGAGGAACGAAGAATTATAATAGGATCTGTTTGGTCTAGGATTTGGGGACAGATTTTAGTATTTCGGGAGTAAAGCAGATGTTTGTCTGCAGCTTAGGTGAGATACTAACATAAGCTGTGGCAAGTGGGGAATGAATATTTTAAGTATCTGTGGCTTATGAATGAGACCCTCCTTCAGAGCTTTCAAAAATATTTCATTATAGATTTAATTTGCTTTTCAATGAATTCTTTCAACTCCAACCTGTCGGGATCCGACCCTGTGCAGAAGCTGCTTTAAAACAAGAGGGAGTGAGCCCAAGTTGATGTGGGTGACGCCTGAATGAGAGAGAAAGGTGAAGTAAACCCCAGCGAGGCTCTGAAATTGTGCACAAGCTGTGAACGGTTTTATCCATGCAGCAGCCCAGGACAGAGCCAGTGCCCCCTGGGCACGCATTATACCCACAAGCTCCTTCAGCTGGTGTGTGGTGGCCACTGGAAGGTCCAGAGCCTCTCTCCAAGGGCACCGAGGGGAGAGGGGTGGAGGGGAAATCCAGCTGCTCCTCATGGCCGGTTCTTCTCCCCATCGCTGCCTTGCTCCCATCTTCCCATGGATGTAGTAAGGCAGGGTCCCTCCAGTGGAGCCTGTACCCCC
Organism: Leucopleurus acutus; assembly: GCF_964270905.1. Lineage (NCBI taxonomy): Eukaryota > Metazoa > Chordata > Mammalia > Artiodactyla > Delphinidae > Leucopleurus > Leucopleurus acutus. Next base: position 28,194,193 of record NC_139163.1, on the reverse strand, counting down.
TCCACTCCTGAGAATTACGAAGCCACTTGGTGCTGGGGCTGTGCGCAGAGGCCTGTTGTTTGCGATAACATCCCGGAGAGCCTGGTTTTGTTTTAACGGCATCTTTTTCAGCCTCGGTCGAGAAGTCTGTCATAACAAGCTCCCATAAATTACTGACCGTGCTCCCATTTTACGACCTCCAGCCTTTCAGCTGTGAGATAGGGCCCATCAATCTTGTAGTGACCGTCTCGCCACACTGGGTGCTCGGCTGCCTCACCAGCCCCTTCTGGCTTATGCATCATCTCCTCTGCTTCTTCTGACTCTGAGTGGCTCAGCCATAATGGAAGGGGGCTGCAGTGGGGTTTGATCAGACCCTGGGCGGGGGGGCTGAAGATGAATGGGATTTGAGACCGAGGGTTAAGGGAGGGGAGGAAGGAGAAGAAACAGGCCAGCAGCAATTAGGTCTCCGAGGAGCTAAATATTTCAGAATGTGGAATTGGCTAGAGAGAGTTGCAGGGATGTCTGAGAGAGAGAAAGAGAGAGAGAGAGAGAGAGAGTGTGTGTGTGGTGTGTGTGTGTGTGTGTGTGTGTGTGTGTGTACTTCGTGCTGATACACAGACCTCAGCAGTTTCCAGAAACTCAAAAGATAAGACTTGTTCATTATTAATTTTCCTCCATGTTTGATTAGAACTAGAAATGGAGGAAGGCAGGAGAGAGGAACTCTAAGCCCTGGGCATACTTGGACGTTTGCAATAAATCAGGATCTTAATAGTTTTTTTAAAAGGGGTTTATATCTAATCTGTTTCCTCCTATATCAACTCAGGGTTCATCCTTTATCTTTTTCTCACTACAAGAAATGTGTACCAGACCTGGGAAAACATGAAATCCCACCCAATCCAAAATGCAGTAAATAAATACATTAATAAGTAATCTATAACAAAAATAAATATAGCTGCTTTTGGTGGAGGACATTTATGGTTCAGAGAGCTCCTCTGATGTCCCTCTGGCCTGGCTGCTCTTCCCTGGGTCAGCTGAGCTCAAAGACCTGACACATTTCCTTCTACCTTGCCCTGGTTTTCCAGCCAAAACATGATCTTTCCTCCACCTTGACTTTGCAATAAAGAAAGCAGAGGGACAGAGCATAGGAAGCCATGAAATCAACTTCCCCTGAGCTGTGTGGGGCCTTTGCACGTTTAAACTGACCATCAGTCAAAGGTGACGTGGGATGAAAAGAGACAGGATAAATGAGGGAAGGTGGGGTTAGGAAAGTTCTGAAAATGTGTTCCTTTCCTCTGCCACACATCTTGTGTGACTGCTATACACTCACTGCCTCGTCTCCCCGGACATGGTTAGCTGTGGTTGAACCTCTCAGGCCCCCTTTCTAATCGAACTGAATCCTAAAACCTTCCCCAAACTGGAGGCTGTAGTCACTTCCTTCAAGCTCCTCGTTTCACCCCGTTTCACTCTTGTTTCCACTCCCCATCCTCTTACTATTCCTAATTTAATTCCCAGCCTCTTCATCCTCTTTTTACGAGCTCACTAGGTTTATACAAAAGCCCAGTCTGCAATGCCCTGTGACTTCCTTAATTCCCCTCTAAATTCTATATGCCTCACCTCAGAGCTTCCCCCCTCCTCTGTGAATCTATCATTGCAAACATTCAGATGACATAAACCTCGCTTTCTCTGCCCTATTAATCACCTGAGTTCTGGGGCTGCCTTTCTACTCTTCCCTGGGTGTTGTCACTTAGATATCCTGTGATCGAGAAAACACAGCACACTTCCGTTAACAACACGATGTTGTTTAGCTCAAAGCCTCAGATATAACTCTGATTCTTCTTTCATTTATATCATTGCTCTCCCACCCCCCCCCCCGCCCCCCCCGCCCCGGGGCCCCCGGTCATCATGCTCTGTGAATACTCTGCAGAAGGTCTATTACCCCTTCCTTCCCTTCCAGTCCCATTGCCATCGCCCTCAACACGCTTTTTATTTTTTTGGCTGCACCAGGCGGCTTGTGGGATCTTAGCTCCCCAACTAGTGATTGAACCTGCATCCTCAGCAGTGAAAGCCGAGGTCCAGTGGAGTCCTAACCACTGGACTGCCAGGGAATTCCCTGCCCTCAACACTCAACTCCTCTGCCTCTTGCTTGGAGATAAAGGCAGAGATACAGATATACATATAGATAGAGACAGAGATAGAGGTATGGATATAATAGAGATAGAGATAGAGATAGAGGTATAGATATAATAGAGATAGAGATAGAGATATGGATATAATAGAGATAGAGGTGTAGGTATAGATATAATGTAGATATAGATATAGATAGTGATTTCCTGGCTGTTTATCTAAAGTCTGGTCCCTTCCTACTTCAGTCCACCTGATAAGATGTTATACACATTTGACTTTCCTTTGCTACCCTACCCCCACTCCCAAAATAAGAAAACCCTCTTGTTTATAGGAAATCCCAAAGTTATACCGTAATAGGGAAGAACAAATCTGATTCCATATTAGATCTGTTTCTTTAACATTTGTATTCTATTGCTTTTGCTTGAGTTAAGAATGTTGCCTACAGCCTGAAATATATGGGATAGCCCATTCTCAAGGCTCTGACCTGTAAAGGTGTAACCCTCTCCCATTCACACAGAGATAAAAAGTTGCAGAACAGAGAATAACATTTGTCTTGTTGGAGGTTAACAGCAACATCGTGACCTTGACCTACATGGACAGCTGCAGAACAAAGGATTCCTACACCAAGAAGTCTGCAACAACCAGCCACACTCCTCCTTCCTCTTGCCTTTAAAAACACTTTGCAGAAACCGTTTGGGGAGTTCGGGGTTTTCTGGGGCATGAGCCACCCATTCTCCTTGCATGGCCCTGCAATAAACCCTTCTCTGCTACAAACTCCGAAGTTTCACTATAGTTGCTTAAAAAGCCAAGCATCTGTATCTCTTTTTGGCTCCTTAGAAGCTAGAGCATAGGCATGTGACCTGAGTCTGGCCAAACGTATGGCCCTCCCAAGGAATCTGATTCTTGAGGGAGCAGCAGAAAGGCCCAGTAGGAGCTAAAGGTAATTTGCAGCAGGAGAAGCAGAGTTCAGCAGTGCGGCAAAAGTGATCAGTGGTGGCAGGGCCAGTGTGGAGTGAAGATGACCCTGGGGAGGGTCTAGCACTGCTTCCTGATCAGGATGACCTGGGATGAGACCTTGGCTATATTTTCAGTTGCTTAGCCTCTTTGGAATCCTGCCCACTTTCTAGTCTAACCTTACGTGCTTCCCATCAGTTCTATGTGATACCCAATATCCTTTCAGAAAGTTACTTTTTAAAGTTATCCAGATGTAATAACCATGTTTTCTAGTTTCTTTATTTGATGCTGGACACCTTGAGGCCTTGATGACCCCAGAGGGAGTGTGCTTCCCAGGACCAGCCAATTCCAAGAGGTAGTCAATGTGTCCGGATTGGCTGTGGAATGCAACATTGCTGAACCTGCAGATGACAGGAATCAATGGCTCCAGCTCAGATGGGCTGGCGAAGGTAAAGTATTATATTATTTACTTACTTTCTACCATTCCACAGTATGAGCTTTCCAATGCACACAGACTAGTCTCCTTCTTATCAATATCAGCCAATATGTTCATTCCAACTCAAGAAACTATGCTTCTGCCAACGCACTCACCTCTAATGCCCGCTCCTTCATCGTTACCATACAACAAAGCAAACACTGAGAGTCTACTGTGTACAGGCTATTATTCAAGGCGCTAGGGAGCACCAAAGCTGGAGGTATAAGGTAGGAGTTAAGAAATGTCCCAAAGTGACCACATTTTTCATAATATAGAGTCTTTCTAATGCAGATCACCCTTCTTGAAGGCTTTCAGAAATGCAAATTACCCACTAGTTATTTACATTATGGTTTTTCTTTTGTAAGAAAGTAATAGAAACCCAAATCAAACTAACTTAAGCAAAACAAAATAAAAGAAATATAAATGTGAATGTTGATAATAAAAAAAGAAAAGAAATGACTAATTCAACTGAATTTTCCATGGATAAAACTCAGAAATGAGCTGTTTACAGGCATGTTCTCAAGGGCTCCGTGGGTATTGTACTTTATTCTCTTTCTTTCTCTCTTTCCCTCTCTGTCTCCAACTCTTGGCTCTACTTCTTTTTCTGTCGACTTTCCTCTTCAGCGGGCTCCTCTTACCATGGCAAAGATGACTACAGACAGCTCCAAGCTTATATCTTACTGGCTTTGCAGTCCCCCTGGGAGGTTTCCCAGTAACCAGAACAAAGTGCTCAGAACAACTTGCACTAGCCCAGTTAGGGTCATGTTCCCAACTCTGAATCAATTCCAAGAGAACTAATAGTTTTGTCCAGAAAGAAACTCTTCACGAAGGTCAGCAGAGCCTGCAACTTTGGTTTAGAGGATGGACGTTAGGCATTGGTGAGATCATCTCTTTGAAGGAGACAACAGGCATCTGATAGATTTGATTTATATTCTTACCAAGGGACTCAGAACTAGACACCAGAGATCATGACTTGAAGGGTTTTATGCATTCCCAAGACTCCATAATATCCCATATTCAATAATATGTTCCTCCATGGTAGTCAGTGGCATTAAGGCCCTTAAAACAAGATGAGCTGTGTTCTAGTCTTTTGAGGAAGCATGGAAGGAGGCTCAGGTGTGGGGCAGAGAGTAACAAGCAGCAACGTGGACACTTGGAGAGAGGATGTGAGTGCGGATAGGACAGAGTGGTCTTAATAATCATGGGGTCTTTGATCTCAAGTCATGTGGGTCCAACCATTAGCAGGAAATGCCACTGTAGGGTGACCCCACAGTGCTCATTACAAAGTGACAAGACAGCCTTGAGTGTCCATCAGAGGTGTCCATCCAGAGTTGTGCTCTCTGGGACTAAGTGAATAATTGGGCATTGGACGAAGGCCTTGTCTACCATACAACGTCATACCTTGGAGACTATCACTGTGTGGGTATCTGCACAAACCCTTGTATCATCTCTCCCCTTTCCACTGTCTATGCCATTGCTAATGTTATCATGCCACTTTATAGCAAACACCACCTGGAGCAAATGGGATGTATAGGGTCTTTGCTCTCTCAAGTCTGAGCAGCCATGAAATAGTTATAAACATAAATAGGGTCCTATCTGGGAAGCTGAGAGTGGGAGAAGTCAGGGACAATACACCAGAATTTAGGCTGAAAGTGAGCTGAGTGGGGAGCTAACATACGGCAAAGAGACAGACCTGCAGGGTTACAGACTTGACCTTCTCCCCAGTAGTCCCATTATCATGTCTTCCGCACCAAGCAAAGGGAACTCTTTGCCTTCACGTGCTAGACTGTTTCATCTTTGCTCTTGCTAATTCTTCCAACCATTCTGCCACTAGTTCACATATCTAAATCCTACCCATCTTTCAACAAATATCATATGATATCACTTACATGTGGAATCTAAACAAATGACACAAATGAACTTACTTACAAAATAGAAATAGACTCACAGACATAGAAAACAAACTTATGCTTACCACAGGGGAAAGAGGGGGAGTATGAATTAGGTGTATGGGATTAACAGATACATACTACTATATATAAAATAGGTAACCAACAAGGACCTACTGTATAGCACAGGGAACTCTATTCAATATTTTGTAATAACCGATAATGGAAAAGAATCTGAAAAAGAATAGATATATATTTTATATATATCTATATATAATATAAATATATAGATATGTATAACCAAATCACTCTGCTGTACACCAGAAACACTATAAATCAACTGTACTTCAATTTAAAAAATAGAATTACTGGACTAGTATTTCAGCAAGGAGGAACTTCTTGCCAAAATTGACGTTAGAAAGATCATGTTCTTATAAAAAAAAAAACAAGAGATTAATGAAAATAATAAAAACATAAGTCACATGTTAAAAAAAAAAATCCTACCCATCTCTCAGGTGGTGGAGAGATCCCTTCCAGGTTGTGGAAGTATAGCATTTGAATTGGGTCTTAAAGGCCTGTAACATTTTACCTATACCGCTATTATGGAAACCCTACATGCATTGTTTTATTTGGTAGTTTTCTATGCTCAGGCATGATATCTTCCCACAGATTAACAGCTCCTGGAGGGAAAAAAAGCCATGGTTAATTCATGTTTCTTCCTTCTTAGAACACTCCCTTATTCAAACAGGGAAGATTCACCTGTTGAATCAACAAATAAATAAAAATTGATTTTATGTTCCTTCTGATCATTATTTTCTTCTCGGAAACTCCTTCATCAAATCCATAGTCCTATACCCTCATTCCTTTCCTGAGGTCACTGCCTTACATCCAGCCTCCTGCTCTGAGTCTTCTTGGCTCCATGTAACACACTTTGCTATTCTTCTTCTTCCAGATTTTCATCAAGAGGTCTAGCTCAGCACTAAGGCGTGCAGAGAGAGAGAGAGCAGCAACAATATGTTGGCCAAAGGGGGAGCATGCTGGTGGTGATACAGTCCTGTTCATGAAGTTTGACAGGTGATCTGACTGTATGTGCTGGTCCTTCATGCCACACATCAAGGTACAGAATCTACAGACTGTTGCAAGCTTAGGTGAGGTTCAGCTTTCTGCCATCCAATCTTATAGATAAGACATGGAGTTGAAAGAGTTGAAACTGAGTTCTGCCCATTGGAAAAAGAGGAATAACCTCATAAATTACTCTGTGACTTGTAGTGGTAGTAGTGTGGAAGAAGGGGATGAATTCCTCAGTAGTGATTGTAGGACATGTCAATTAAAAATGCTCCTTATTCTTTAATTGTTTAACATAGGTGTGCCTTGCATCCAACACCAATTATAAAGTGTCAGAGGACAGACCCATGTGTTCAGACTTCCGTGCCCCTACACACAGCGCTGCCCTTTCCTAAACCCAGGGCACAGCACTGAACTAGGTATTGAGCAAGTGACTGAATGAATAATTGAAATGTCTTTCTCTGGTCAGATCCCCTTCAGGTATCCTGCACGGTGCTGGTAACAGACCCACCTGAGAGTATGTTCTGGTTCTATCTTCCTTCTAATTATGTGACCCTAAGCAAATTGCTTAATAATCAGTAGTGCTGTTTTCTCACCTGTAAAAGGGGGATAATAAGTGCTATTTGAGGTTTTAGTGAGGATTAAATAATGAAATGATATACGTCAGTTAGCACTAGCATGCACCATTCTTTAGCACAGTTCCTGGCTCAGAGAAAAGGTTCAGTAAATGGTTAGCCATTATGATTCAGTCTGCATTTTGACATTATCTGGAACTGTTAAACTTTGGTAATGATCAGTGCCTTTGCAATGTATGAGTTATGAATCAAAAGATGAATTTAGCATTGATGGGGCAAACAGTGGATCTATACTGATAAGAATGGAGATCCCTAAAGACAGACTATACTTGTATTTTACAGATTTCTAACTTTTGTAATTTAGACAGCTCTGGGAAACAGGGAGGCGGTTTCAACTGAGGTGTTTGCTCTTCCCTATCAAAAGTAATCCTGGAGTGTTCATCCTTTTTCTTCTTCTGTTTTGAGATGGGTGTGCTGTTTGCTACGTGCCTCTCTAAGAACTGTTTTCTCTCAGCTTCAAGTGGACTTACAGTTACTTCTTTTCTGATCAAATAACATGACTGGTGAGAGTAGCAAAGCCTTTTACTTGTGGGCCTTCATGAATATGTTCCCATCACACATGTTTCAAAGGCCATTTGCATCAATTAAGGCGCTACGAACGTAAAGAGAGTGTATGGCTTACAGTCCTCACCACCCTGTATGGTGCTGCACGTCGATTTGTATGAAGCCCTCCTCGCTCTTCCCGCCTGTGATGTCACCCTAGCACAACAATCCATCTGAAATATTGCTTTTTATTGAGCTATTCATAGTATATTCAGTATGCAGAGTATTATGAATCAAGGTTATTTCTCATAGACTTTGGCTTTTTAGTGGTAGTCACAGCTACCACTGCGACTTAAAAAATATGGCTGATTTATTCTACGTTTCCTTTGGAGTAAATTCAATAAGAAAGGGGTTGGTGGGGGGAGTGCAGAATCCACAAATCCCTGCATAGTGAAATTCATCAGAGCATGAGTCTGTCTCTAGGGAGCATCAATTTCTCTAAAGGGCAAGTTCTGCCTGATGTCACGTATCCCCCAACTGGGCAGGCTGTAGACTCAAGCACCAACCAGGCAGCACCCATCTGATGGGCTTAGTATGACTGGAGCTTAGAGACCTCAAAGAATGTAACACGTCCCAACCTGGCCAAACATTCCAAGTCTGGACCATTTCTTTCTGTTAAAGCATTTGAATGCTTCTGCGGAAATATAGAAAGTCCCTGTCACATCAAACCTCCTACTCCAGGAAGGCTTCCCTAACTCTCCCCAGAATCATTAGTTGTGCTTCTCGTGTGCCCTCATTACTCTTATAAGTACACATGCTTTCCCCTAGAAGAACACGATTACTGCACTCTAGAGTCACTGGTCTCCTTTTGAGAGCAACTTTTGATTGTTAGATAATTTTATTAATCTTTTTCCACAGGTCTAGCACTTAGCAGTTACCCCAGAAAAGTTGAATTACCAGATGTCCAGGTAACATTTTCTTGAATATATAAATTGAAACAACTCACAGACTCCGTTTACTAGCCATTTCCTATGACCTTCCGTTCCAGATAGTACTAAGAAAATTAAGGATTATTTTAAAAGCTCTCTTGGTGGCTTACCTGCTGCTTTCCCAAGAGAATTTCACATGAAAAAGCAGCCAATAACACCTTAGTCTGAATCAGTTTCCTGTTATGGTGGTTCATTGATAGGAATCCCATTCCTTTGAAACCAATGGTGCACAATATACTCGATGGACTTGTAACATTTCCGCCAGCAATGGCTCATGGTGTGGTGATTCTTGGGAGGTGTAGAGGCAGGAGGAGGGAGACATAATGTCTGGAGGTCCCATCAGAGTCTCCAGAAGTGTGTATATTTTGAAATACCCTCCTTGGTGATTCTGATATGGCTTCACTCTACTTCGGTTTATGTATCTGAGAATCCAACCACAGCCCTCCTTCCTCTATCTCCTAGCTTTTGGATGCATCCAGCACATAACAGACGTGCCATACGTTAGTTAACTAGTTACACTGTCACTAGCAAAGACCAGATGGGAATTGGCCAAGAAAAGCATAGGGATGTATTTGTTGAAGAGAGAAAAGATAACTAAAGGAGATGTGTTTAACACAGGATGCATCCCAGCAAAGGGAGAGGTGACTCAGGGTTTTAGCAGGAGGGAACCTGGGGCCTGAGAAGACTCACTGAAAGCAGGGAGTGTCTGAGTAGAATACAGAACACTGAAGACTACACTTCCCTATCTGGCATTTGCTCAGTTCCAAGGATGTGTGTGTTTCTGCTTTTTTTCCCCCTTTCCCCAAGACCCATCAGGTGCTTGGACCCAGTGCTTCTTCCCAAAATAACCCATGCATGACTTAGAACAGTGCTCATGCTGCTATTCCACTTAAAGGCACAGTAAACGTAGGAACAGCATTGGGAATGTCTCTCTACTTCCTCAGCTATACTTATAAAACATGTTCAGTGTTCTTGCACATCAGCAATCTTCCTTCCTCATGCCTGTTTCCTTCTCACTACAATTCTATTTACACCTCACATGTTCCCAGCTGAAGTCCATGAAAGAATGATCTGAACTTACTGTATTTACCAACTTATTATTGTCTCAGTCCATTACAATCCGGATTCTGCCACCACTGGGAAATGAACAGTGGTTTGCTGATGTGGTGTGCTGATGATCTCAAGTGGAACATTTAGTCTAGTGAGAGCTTTCCAATCTCTTCCTGCTCGCTGGGAATACAACTTCTCCTTAGACTTATGCCTGCCTCTCTAGGCACTTTGCTCAGTCTCATTCGGTGATCTTCTTATTCTCCCCAAGCGTTAAATATCGATCTTGTCTACAAGTCTATCCTTGAAACTCTGTCTTCCCAATACAGGTTCTACCTGGGTGATTTTGCCAAACCTCCAACTTCAGTGATTTCCAAAAGTGCACTCTATTCCTAACTCCACTCCAGACCCCAATGTAACCCTACTCTTTTATTTTATGGCATCAGGATGGCATACAGGGATAATCTGTTACCAAAGGATTCTCTCCTCCTCACAACTGATCACAAAAATTCTGAGAGTCAAAAGAAAGGTACCAAAGCGTTCTGTTTTCTTCCATTGATTAGCAGGTATTTGGTCCTGTCTAAAACGTCCATAAGACATTGGGTCCACGCCAAAAGTTCCTTGAAATCTGGTCCTATTCAAAATTTCCACGAGCATTTTGGTCCATGCCAGATGGTTTTGCACAGGACTAAATGTCAAGGATTTTTATCTTGGACCAAATGTCTTCATGGATGTTTTGGACAGGACATAAACATGACCAAATATCCTCCCTGCTTTTCTTTATTTTCTCTCTCTTTGCCCTCTCCAAGCTCCCAGGTCTATTCAGCCAGCACCCTTTGTAAACAGCCAGGGAGAGCTGTTAATGGTTCCATTCTGGAAGCAGAGAGCGGATCCTAATTCTTCAGAATGGAGCATCAACAGATAAATATACTTTGCACTGGATAATGATAATGTTTATCACTTTTCACAGTATGATTTCAATGCATTTATATGTTAAAACATCCCTTGTCCAACATGGGGAGGGTTTTAAAAAATGAAATAATGTACAGTTCTTGGCACTGTAATGTATAATTTCTAGCATAGTTCCTGATGCAGAGAAAATGTTAAAAAATGATTCACTATTTTAATTAACTCTGCATTTTGACATTTTGGGAGCTATTTAAGTTTGGCAGTGATCAGTGTCTTTTCATTGTATGAGGTCTGGATTTGAAAGACCAATTCAGCATTTATTGGGAAAAGGAGAGGACACCAAACCCTATCATACACAGTTCCAGTGACTAATAGAAGTTCTTACACCTGGATGTACTGCAAAATCTCCATCTTAGCACATGCAACACAGAATGATTTTACTCCTTCTCAAACCTGGTCCTCCTCGCCTGAACTGGTCACTGTCATTACCCAAAGTAGAAGTCATCTTAACCCAACCCCAGTCTCCATCATTCACAAATCTAGTCAGCCACCAACTCCTTCCTATGTCCAAAAGACAGGTCAAACCTTATCTCTGCCGCTATCATTGCCTTAATTCTGCCCTCTAAAAGTAGCTGATACTGATTGCTCAGCACAGATTCAACAGTCCACAAATGCTGGTTTGGTGCTAAGTGTTCCATGTTCATGATTTAATCTTCACATGCAAGCTATGAAGTGTGCATCATCACCCCATTTTACAAATGAGTAGACTGAGGCTAAGGGAGCTAGTGAGGCCGGGATCACCCAGTTAGGAGGTGGCAAAGCACAGCTTACGCCTAGACCTGCCCTGCCAGGTTTCCTTGCTTGCCTTCTTCATGTCTACATTCTGCATCCTCTACTGCATTGTGCCTCCTGTTTTTCTCTCTCTCTTCCCACCTCGTTCTCCTGATGAATGTCTATGTGTTCCTTTTATTTCATTTAAATTTTTTTTTAAGTTTTAAAAAATTTTTATACAATTTTTAAAGGTTACTTTCCACGTACAGTTATTATAAAATACTAGCTATATTCCCCGTATTGTACCAGACATCCTTGAACCTGTCTGACACCCAATAGTTTGTGCCTCCCACCCCCCAACCCCTATATTGCCCCTCCCCCCCTTCCCTCTCCCGACTGGTAACCACTGGTTTGTTCTCTATATCTGTGGGTCTGCTTTTTTGTTATATTCACTAGTTTCTTGTATTTTTGAGATGCCACATATAAGTGATGTCATACAGTATTTGTCTTTCTCTGTCTGATTTATTCCACTTAGCATAATGCTCATGTGTCCTTTAAGAGTGAAATAAAATAGTCACTACACATGAGACTCTTTCCTTGCCATCTTCTTTTGCCCCCTGCCATGGGAGCTTTCTCTGTTTTCTCTCAGAACTTCCTACCTACATATGGTAAAATACTTATTATACATTATTCTAATGTTGGTTGGATGATATTTCAGAATACTATCCACGTTGCTTTTATCCTTTTCCATATGTTTCTTGTTCTTTCTACTCTCAGTCAGCGAGGGCAGCCTTCATTTAGTGTCTTGGGGATGGGATGACAAACAGAACACATAGAAAGAAAGGAATCAATGTCTGGCTTTTGATTTTCAGAAACTCATCCCTCTAGAGGAAAAGGCAGAGGACTTGGAAACGAGAGTTGGGAAACCATCCGAGGAGCAATAGCTGAGTTCTCCTTCCCTCAACTAGGTAAACACTCTCTGGATAGAGGTAAGAAAGGACTTTGGAGAGGATGATAGATTGACTCATGAATTCTGGATGAGAGAGGACAGAGGCAGCTCTCTTCCCCACACCGGGTAGACCCCTGAGAGTGGACTGTATAATCCCCGCTATGTTTAGGAATTCAGAGAGCGAGTGAACTTTATTCAGCCTATTCCATCTATCGAGTGCCTATCTTGTGCCAGGCACTATTCTAGGTACTGTGTATATGGCAATAAACAAAGGAGGAAAAACCCTGCTCTTAGGTTAAGGAGCCTTAAAAACTTCACTGGGTGTTCCTGTGTTCTGGCTTTGTACAGGAACAGCAGAATGACCCTAGTGAGGGTCACAGAAGTAGCTGAAAATGAGCTGGACCTTAACAAACCTTGCACCTGGAACAGCAAGGAGCTCTACAGACAAACAGTTGAGGACCAGACCAAGAAAGGACATCTCAGGAGATGGCAGGTGCCTAGAAAAAGACCCTCAGAGGGGATGGACAACGCAGCACAGCACAGCGTACATGAACCCCGCCATCCCCGTTTTCTGCTCCCTCACCCCAAACAACCAGGATTGTGAGAAACCCTAGGTCAACGAAAATCAAGCTTCTCCTATGTTGGTGGAATGGGAGCCCGAATGAGTTTAACTGAGTTATAGAAAAGTGAAGAAAAATTGTGTTTCCTGACCTCCTGAACTAGCAGCCTGAGATTTTTAACTGCTGAACATGTTTTTCTTTTTTCTTTACCACAAGACTGTGGGGTCTCTGAGAGCACTTGATTAACTGATCAGGGGAAGCTATGATTAGTAGATGTTTGAATGACTGTACACACATTCATTCATTCACATTTATTGAGTCTAATTTTTGAGCACTGGGACAGGAGCTGGGTATACAGCAGAGAAAGACAAGATTCTACCACTCAAGGAAACAAAACCTCAGCCATGGGCTATGATTTTTTTCCCCGTTGAATCTTTTTTTTCTTAAATTATAGTTGATTTACAATGTTGTGATAGTTGATAGTTTCCAGGTATACCTCAAAGTGATTCAGTTATATATATATATATACTTTTTCAGATTCTTTTCCATAATAGATTATTATAAGATATTAAATACAGTTCCCTGTGCTATAAGTAGGACTTTGTTATTTAATCTATTGATATTTTATATACAGCAGTTTGTATTTACTAATCCCAAACTCCTAATTTATCCCTCCCACCCTTTCCCCTTTGGTAACCATAAGCTTGTTTTCTATGTCTGTGAGTCTGTTTCTGTTTTGTAAATAAGTTCATTTGTATCATTTTTTTAGATTCCACATATAAGTAATATCATATGATATTTGTCTTCCTGTTTTACTTCACTTCGTATGATCATCTCTAGGTCCATCCATTTTGCTGCAAATGGCATTATTTCATTCTTTTTTATGGCTGAGTAATATTCCATTGTATATATATACCACACCTTCTTTACCCATTCATCTGTCAATGGACATTTAGGTTGCTTCAATGTCCTGGCTATTGTAAATAGTGCTGCTATGAACATGGGGGTGCAGGTATCTTTTCAAATTAGAGTTTTCTCCAGATACATGCCCAGGAGTGGGATTGCTGGATCATATGGTAGTTCTATTTTTAGTTTTTTAAGGAACCTCCATACTGTTCTCCATAGTGGCTGCACCACTACACATTCTCACCAATAGTGTAGGCTATGTTTTAAACAGGAAGCCTTGTCAGGCAGGATGCACAGAAGAAGGAAGATGATTGTCACCCTCCCTTTTTCAAAGGGTAATCATTTTCTTGATTGATTTTTGGTTTCTGTGTTTGTTCATATATTTCTAAGCTACAAAATCTCTGAAAGCTCTAAAATTTTCTATCGACACTTTCCACCTACTCTTCACCCCCACACCACCACACCTTCTCCTAGGTGTCACATTTTCTGGGCTTTATTGTTTTTTTTTTTAAAGTAATGCTGGTGTATTTATGCCAACAGGTCCTCAATTAGAAAGTCTTAAACCGCAAAGACTTGGAAAAGAGGAGAGTCCTTGGCAGCTGCACCTAGACATTAAGTGGGTATAAATAACTTAAAGAACACCCCCACTGCTTCTAAAAGGCTGCTAATCTTTAAAGTTGATTGTGAAAGAGAAACATTGCTGTCCTAGGAATCAGGTCCTATCAGCTCAGACATGCAGCTGTTTCTTAAAAAGGCACTTCATAATACATTGTCAAAATTTAAAAAAAATTAAAAATATATTTTTAAGAATCAAAATACTTGTTTTAAAGAGTTTGATTTTTTTTTTTTTTTTTTTTTTTTTTTTGCGGTACGCGGGCCTCTCACTGTTCTGGCCTCTCCCGTTGTGGAACACAGGCTCCGGATGCGCAGGCTCAGCAGCCATGGCTCATGGGCCCAGCCGCTCCGCGGCATGTGGGATCTTCCTGGACCGGGGCACGAACCCGTGTCCCCTGCATCGGCAGGCGGACTCTCAACCACTGCGCCACCAGGGAAGCCCCAAAGAGTTTGATTTTTAATATTGCTTTCTCTGTGAGGAGCTCAAAGTAAAGTAAACATGAGCACACAGAGCCAACTAGTGAGGAAGACAGATCCTTAAGAGTATTTAATGAAAGCAAACCATAAAAAAACCATCCCCTAAGACCTTTCCTTCTCACTCCTGCCATGCTAGCGAAGATACTTGTCACCTCGCACCAGATGCTGGAACACCTCAAATGCTTTAGGTGTCTTTAATCCAAGACCCCTTCGAATCTGCTTTATCCTTTCCATGTTCCCAGATGGATCTTCCTAAATTACTTGGTAAATGTTACATCTCTGCTTTCCTTCTGCTGCTGCCCTTTGGAAACATCATTAGTGTTCTCTCACTGGCAGTGCCTGTCTTTATAGGTCCATCTGTCTCAAGCAGGGTGACCATACAAATTGGTTGGCCCTGCACTGTTCTGGTTTATGCCTGTTTTCCTCGTTTCCTCTCCAAGCTGTCTTAGTGCCGAGAATAACCTCTACTCCATTGATTACTCCTCCATATTCCAGTGTGGCCCGTGCCGTCGAGATCTCACCCATGCCAGCCTTCTCTCATTCTTCCCTTCCCCTATGTTGCTCTGGTTGTGTCCTTTTTATGGAAAGTGCCTACTTGTTTCTTTAGCCATTCTTCAAGGTTCAGCTCGCATTTCTCCTCCTCCAAAAGGACTTCATCAGCACTTGGGGCCACGCTGTGCCCTTCTGTCTATGAATCTTTATCACCTCTCAGTACCATTCATTTGACACTTCATCATTTACTACTTTACATTCTTAATTAGCAAGAGTGAAGAAAGAAGAAAATCTTTCATGGTATATGTTTTCTAGGATAATTCAAATATTATTTTCTTCCAACATTTTATTTTGAAAAATTTCATGCCCCAGTGAAAAGTTCAATGAACTGTATAATAAAAATACATATATGCTTCACCTGGAATCGCTGATTGTTAGTATTTTGCCACATTTGCTTTCTTTCTCTCTCATTCTCTCACTGTCTCTATCGCTATCTCTGTGTGCGTCCGTGTGTATTTTTTTGGCAGACCCACTTTAAGAAAGGCTGCAAACCTCATGGTCATTTACACTTAAGGTCTCCAGCATGTACATCCCAGAATAAAGCCATTTTCCAACATAACCACAATACTAACACAGCTAATGAAATTAACAATCATTCCATAATACCAAGCAACTGTAGACATTCAGTTTTACCCAATTGTGCCTAGAATGACCTATATAGGGATATTTGTTTCCTGTTACTTCTGTAACAAATGACCACAAGCTTAAGTGTCCTAAAAACACAAGTTCATTGTCCTATTGTCTGGAGGTCAGAAATCCAAAACGATCTCACTCTGTTAAAATCAAGATGTCAGCCTTGTGCTCCCTTCTGGAGACTCCAGGGGAGCCTCCACTTTCTAAACCTTTTTCAGCTTCTAGAGGTGCCCACATTCCTCGGTCTTCGAAGAAAGCAACGGCCTTTCTTACATCACATCACTTGGACCCTAACTCCTCTGCTTTTTTCTTCACATTTAAAGGACCTAGGGATGAGGCAGACACCTTAATTCCCGCTTCCTTGTAGTATAACATATTCACAGGTTCTGGGGATTAGGGCGTGGACATCTTTGAGGGCTCCTTATTCTAGCCAGCACAATGAATTTCATCCCCCCATCTGATTTCCAATAAAGTTTTACATATTAACTTGATTAATTTGATTTGATTAATTTTACTTTTTAAAAATCTAGAACAGTCCCTCACCACCCCCCCCCCACCTTCAACAAACACACTTCTTAGACGGTGAGTTTTATGAAGAGACCAGACCAGCTGTCTTGTAAGGTATCTCATTATTCTGCCCCTGTGTGATCGTTTTTTAATCATTAGATTCAGGTTAAAATTTTTTGATAAGAAAACATCATCTGTTATGGTTTGTACGCTTTATTTCATCACATCGCCACTATTAGTAATGCTAAGCTTGATTACTTGGTTCCAGTGGACGGCCATCACTCTACCATGAAGGTATGGTTTTCCTTGAATTAGTAAATGATTTGGAGAGTGACACCTTGAGATTGTATAAATATGTGTTTTCTCCACAGTACTGGGCATAATGGTTATAACTTCTATTAATGATTCTTCCGTGAATGAATTTATTATGCTGGGAGTTTAAAAATGGTGATTTCCTAATTCTATCAATCCTTCTGCCATGATTATGTGGCATTCTTCTACAAAGGAGAACATGTGCTTGTCTTTTTTCTTTTCAAACTATTATGTTCTTAAGTATTTGATGATGATGATGATGATGATGAATGTGTTATAATCCATTACTGGTAGTGTGGGTTTTTTTTATTCTCAAGTTATTCCCTATATAATCAGTGTGAGCCGCTTCAGGCTAGCTCCTGTGTTCCCTTGACACAATTCAACATGCTCTGGATACCTCCTTGCTTTCCAGAACAACAGAAAGATATCCAGAGCTTCTCTTGAAATTTTGCGTGGAATCAGTTATTTCTCCAAGAAGTCCTGGACTGTTTTAGATGAAATGGGCATTTGGAAACTGAGAGCTGATCGCTAGAGATACTCATTGCTGCTCTGCCCTGGCAGTCACTCAGATACTCTTAATTCTCCTGCTGCTGCTGCTCAGTTCTAGTCTGGAGCCTAACCGATGAATGAATGAATGAACAGCTGACACTAACCTAGGGCACAGCAACGTGCTTTGAAGATGTCAACTACTGTTCAAACAGTAGGTGTTTTCACAAAGATTTTAAAATTTAAGGTCTTGTGCACAAATTTAATGAAGTGAGGGAGAGGAAGAAGAAAAAAAACCAGTCAAAATTATTGAAGGGAGAGAGAAGAGGAGAGCGCAAATATTCTGATAGCTTTATAAGGCCAGAGATATTGTTTTGGCTACGGATTCCAAGTCTGGCTGTGAAAGAATTGGAATTATTCCTGTAGATGCATTCTGCCTTAACTTTTTCACAAAACACCTGAGCCCTTTGCCGGTTGAACTGTCGGAGAGGGTGATGATAAGGAAAGACAGAGGGAAGCAGTACAGCATCCTGATACTGTGATGGGGTGAGCCCTCAGGCTTAGGCAATAAGGCCACCAGAAAGAGCCTGACGGAACACGCACATAAGAGATCTACATCGTTGTGATGTTTTCTTACATTTCACATTTTGAGCTGATACTTTCTATCTTGCCCATTTCCAAGCAATTACTCCTTGGCAGCAATGCCACCCTGAAACAAAGTGAGACATGTTAAACTTCCCATGAAAATCACTACTGCTTTGTTTCTTAATACATGAAGGTGCTACTTACTGGAAACTATTGTCATTAGGGGAAGTTCCAAGCTGAGAGTCAATTTATAGAAAATGGAAGAAAGTGTCCAGTGAACTGAGATTTATTAGGTGTACTGCCCTGTACTACAGACCATCAGTTTTCTCTCTTTTCTTAAATGTAATTGCAAGGGAATGTTTTTATAATTTATTTTTAAAGAGAACTTGTTCCTACCAATGTTGACAAAAATGAAATAGAGCTACCAAACAAAAACCCAAAGTATTTAGATGGTTCTGGTTTAAATAAATGGATTTATGCTCATTATAGCACCCTACATACCAGAAGGAGCATTTCAATTAAGTAAAATTAAACTTTATAAAAGAAATTTGGACTGCAGCTGAGGCAAAATAGAGAATATATTGGTATAACATATTTATCAGAAAAACATCAAGTTTAGGGAAAGAGCACCACAGAAGGTCCATTTAACACCCTGCTGACTTTCCAGAGCCAGGGGAATTCATAGATCTATTAAGTAAAGAGCTTTCAAATGACAGGACCTATGTTTTATTTATATTTGTATTTCATTTTCCTTCACAAGGGTTGGTACCCAGAAGACACTCAATATTTTTGAATGAATAAATGAATGAATAAATGTATTAAAATAAGTTATTGATAATATAAAAATAATGTTCCAAATTCAGCTAATTACGTTAGAATCCATATTGCATATTAGCTATAATAGAAAACCATTTTTAATTGTTCAGGCTTTTATATTCCTTTTAAAGCAGAACAAAGCATGTCTTCATTTCAATAATTAATTTCACGAACATAATAACTCAGCTGCTTCAGTGAGTCTGATGACACAGGAACAACTCAGCTTTGACTTTGTGGAGTGGAAAAGTACACAACTGTTCGCTGAAAAGAAACTTCAAATACATTGACTGTGGCCCTGAGAGGAAAGAAAACCTTTCTAATAGAAAATGCAGAAAACACTGTGTTTAAATATTGAATAACTGGGTACTTTGTTTTGATGGTTAAATCTATACCTAAGCTGTGTGAACATATGGCAGCCTCTTAACTCAAAGTTCCTCAGGATAGCTAAACAAATAGGATGAACCTGAATTAAACAGCAGTCTCTAGAAACTAAGCCTTAATTAATGAAAGGATTCAGTAAGCGAAGCATTTCACGGATGCTTCAGTGCCATCTTCAGGTGCTATCTCCACGTACATAGGAACCTGAGACATGGGTGGTCATCTTCAATTAAGAACAACCTCTTATTCTGAGGCTGAACTTACCTGTTGCAGAAACAGCTATCGGGTGCAATGAACTTGAGCTCTGAACAGGTCAGTCGGGGCCACACCTGGTACAACAAGGACCTGGGCACATGTTACACGTGTACATTATTAATGACTGGGTTCTGCTTAGTCTGAAAGGTCAGAGTTAGCTGGAGCTGCCTCATATGTGTGCATGTGTGCCTGTGTGTGGCTATGAATAAGAGGAATTAAGTACACAGAGCGAGAGGCATTGAGAAAATGACAGGAGGATTTGGCTCCTCCAACCTGGCAGGGAGATGTCGGTGATTGTAGAGAGCTGTGGATGAGGTTTTCCCTTCTTCCCTCCAAAAGGTAGAGCGTGTTGTTGATTGGCTGCAACGCCAAAGGTTTTCACATTCTATTGGTCATTGTATTTGCATTGTACAGTTAATCACACACGATTTATTCATCAAGATAATGAGCACTCCTATCTAGGGGCAAAGCAAGCTATACTCAACTGATTGGTACCAGTCCTTCAGATCTGTCACCAGAGCTGGGCAGGAGGTGGGCTCAGAACATCTTCTAAATAAAAAACCTGAAGATGGCAACCTGGGCCACATTAGTCTTTCTAAACATGACCGGCCTTTTCAATTTCCATTTCTTACAAATGGCAAAGAATATGCCAAAGACAAGCTGACTGGTGTGTCTCCGAGCGCTCCAGATACTGTTTGCCTCTTTCGAGAGAGCAGTCGGCATATCTGGCAAGCACGGGTGTCAGGTTTAACTCAACGAAGGGGGAGTGTTTTTGTTTATTAGGAGGCCTGAAGCAGAGCCAGCAAGAGTTGTGATTAAATTTAAAACATTTTTAAGCAAAAAGAAGCAGCATTTGTCTTGTGGAGGAATGCATTATCGATTCATCCCTGACTGGGATGCAGAGGGCATGTAGGGAATCATAAACTTTAATCTGTTCATATCTTCATTTCTAAACATGTTAGAATCATGACAAGGCTTTGCAATTCTGTTCTCTGGATTTTTCCCTCTGTGAGGGAACCCAACCCGGGATGTTAGAGATACAAAGACAATTACAAAAATCTGGGAAATCTCCAGTCCAACTGCCTCGTACTTGTGGCTCAATTGGTTTCAAAAGCTCACTCTTCCTTTCTGGCCTTGTGACCTAGGTGGATTCAGCCAGGCTGGGTAGTTGGATGCCTTCACATATGCTGGAATGTACCCAGGATCCATATTCACTCCATCTTTAGAAGAACCATGCCTACACTCCTAATTCCATGTTGATTTCACATGGTTCTCCTGAACGTAATGTCACGTACATACAAAGGTGGGGGTCTGGTTATTCATGTGGTATGAATCTCATCCTTCAGGTCTCAGCTTAAGTCATCCCTGACTCTTCTGTAACCATTTATTGTAGTTTATTTGTTTACTTTTCTGTGGTCTATATCCACAACTGTAAGGTCAGTGCCATAAGGTAAAGTGGTGAGAAGCCTACAGGATGGCTCCCAATAATCCCTGCCTCCTGGTATTCACAGGAATACCTGTGTAGTTCCTTCCACATTGCACCAGGGCTGGTCTCTGAGGCCAACAGAACAAAGAAGTGATGGCATGCCATGTCACTTCTAATACTAGGTCATGAAAGACTGGCTTCTGACTTGGCCTTACCCTCCTCTTCCCCCTAACCCCTCTCCCTCTCCTTTTCTCACCACTTGCACTTGGGAAGCCAGCTGCCCTGTACTGGGCAGCCCGATTGAGAGGTCCCCGTGGCAAAGAACTGAAGCCATCTGCCACCGGCCATGTGCGTGAGCTGGAGGCCAATTCTTCAGTCCCTCCAGGTGACTGCAACCCCGGCCAACAACTTGACTGTAGCCTCACGAGAGGCCCTGAATCAAAATGACTCAGATAAGCTGCTCCTGGGTTTCTCACTCTTAGAATTGTGTGAGATAATAAATATTTGTTTTATATTGCTAAGTGTTGGAGTAATATGATCCACGATAGACAATTAATACAGGTAAGATCAGTGTTTCCTGCCTGCTCCAGCTCCTAGCACAGCGTGGCACATATATCTCAATTAACTGCCTTCAAATAGTTGTTAAATAAACAGATGGAACCAGATAGCTCTAAACTTTGTCCAGGCATGTTTTAGAAGAAGGCTTTGCTCACGTATAAACAGCAACCTCTTGAATGAAGTTTTTGGTAGGGAAATCTACTTCTAAATAAACTGGAAAGAGCCCTTTACTTCAAGACCTTAGAAGTAATATGAAATTCAGTTAATAAAGCCAGAGGCCATACTACAGTACGAAGGTCATGCGCTGTATTAAGCAGTTGACATAGACACAGACTTTCTAAAATGAAGGATAAAAAGTGATACGGTCTGATTTTGTGTTGCCTTCCAATTTCTTCTCCTGAGGGTGCGGCGGGGAGGTGGGGGGCTGCTAGTTGGCAGGTATGATGAAGAGAAGGGTCTTTCCTGACTTGGTTGGTCTTAGAGGTTTGGAGTCTCTGGGGTGGCTTCTCTTCTCTCTCTCTGCCTCCCCCGTCTCTCCCTCTCTTCTACTCTAACTTGGCCTGTGCTCCTCTAGAGTGGTGGGAGTACTTTGGTGACCCTTGCGTTTTGCCAGCATGGCAGTTAACATCCAGCCTGGGTAAAATCTAGAAATTTTCCTTGGTGTCAGAAAACGTGTTTACCGATTATGTACTTATATCAGATCCACTATATAAAGCCAGTGAATGTAGAACTTTTTTGTGAAGATTTTGCAACAGCTCCTACTTCACAGTGCAGTTAAAGTGGCCCTAAGAAGGGAAGGTGGACAGATTCATGTACTCAAATAACAAAGATGACCCAGTCTTTCAGTCCATCATAAAGTAAAGAAGACGAAGGCAAAGACGTTGAATGATAGCTAAGGAAGAACACCAGTGAAATTGCAAATATGGCACTATTTCACAGTCTTTCAATTTTTTAGTTTGTTAAACACTGGACATTTCTCTGTTTCTTGTACAGCACTGGAATTTTTAATATTCCTGTACTCGGATTAAAAATCACCATGGTCATATCTAGCTTTGATTATCTAACCATATTTCTAACCATGCTCTTAAATATCTTATACTTGAAGTAATTCTCCTTCTGTCTTAACACCCAATGAAGTATTTTGTACTTAGGTACTTAGTAAATATTTTAAAACTTTAATGGTACCCAGCTGTGGCTATTCAGTTTATAAATATTTTCCTCCCTGGACCCTACTCCTACCACTACAGGCATGTAAACCATACTTATTCTGACCAAGTTACTATTTCCTCAACCAATGAATGTTCCCAGCATCTGCAGTCAACCTAGCGCTTCATCGGAAATGCACTTGAAGACTTTACTAAACTTTCATTAACTGCAATGATTGTCTCCCCCAGTGTTTATTGTTTGTAAGAACACTCAACTATCTGTTCACACCAGCCCTTCATTATTTGGTTCCTAAGTACAGGTTTTCTCTCTGCATCTAATTTGTAAGTTTCTTTTGAGAAGCCATCATACTTTGTGCCTCTTCGACATTCCTTATAGTATCTGACCCAGTGCAAGGCACAGCATTCCAATGTACACCGTCATCAATCAATTATACTTAATCTAATCTTCAACCAGGAAAAGGGAGCCAGAGAAAAGGAGAATTCCCATTTTCACAGAAACCGTAAACAGAGGCAGCTGTACTATGTGTGGCTAACATGGGTAGGGAAGCAATCAGGGTTTATTGCCTCTTAATCACCAAATGTCATGCCTCAACTTCTCAGACTTGGCTTCCCATATTTTTCATGAGATATGGGGACTGATTTGTCTTCTCTTCTTTTAAAAAGGAGCCCTGCCTGAAAAGACAGTCTCTTCAGGAAATGGTGTTGGGAAAACTGGACAGCCACATGCAAAAGAATAAAACTGGACTTTCTCACACCATATACAAAAATAAACTCAAAATGGTTACAGATTTAAATGTAAAACCTGAAACCTTAAACCTCCTAGAAGAAAACACAGGCAGTAAGCTCTCTGACATTGGTCTTAGCAATATTTTTTTGGATAGGTCTCTTCAGGCAAGGGAAACAAAAGCAAAAATAAACAAATGGGACTACTCAAATTAAAAAGTTTTTGCACAGTGAAGGAAACTATCAACAAAATGAAAGCCCACCTACTGAGTGGGAGAAAATATTTGCAAGCAATACATCACATAGGGGGCTAATATCAAAAATGTACAAAGAACTCACACAATTTAACATTAAAAAACCAAACAACCCAATTGAAAATGGGCAGAAGATCTGAAAATACTTTTTTTTTTTAAAAAGACATATGGATGGGCAACAGGCACATGAAAAGATGCTCGACATCACTAATCATCAGGGAAACGCAAATCAAGACCAGAATGAGAAATCATCTCACATCTGTCAGATGGTTATTATCAAAAAGAGAGCAAATAACAAGTGTTGGTGAGGGTGTGGAGAAAAGGGAATGCTCATACACTGCTGGTGGGAATGTAAACTGATTCAACCACTGTGGACAACGGTATGGAGGTTCCTCAAAAAATTTAAAATAGTAGCACCATCCCATCTAGCACTTCCATTTATCCAAAGAAAAATATTTATTTATATTTATCCAAAGAAAAATAAGACACTAATTTGAAAAGATATATGCACCCCTATGTTCATAGCAGCATTATTTACAATAGCCAAGATATGGAAGCAACCTAAGTGTCCATCAATAGATGAATGGTTAAAGAAGATACGGGGTATATATATACATATATACACAATGGAACATTACTCAGCCATAAAAATAACAAAATCTTGCTATTTGCTACAACATGGATCGGCACAGAAGATATTATGCTGAGTGAAAGAAGTCAGACAAAGACAAATACTATATGATTTCACTTATATATGGAATATAAAAAGCAAAACAAACAAACAAAAAATAGATACACAGAACAAACAAGTGGTTGCCAGAGGGGAGAGTTGTGTGCAGAGGGGGAGAGAAATGGATAAGGGAGATTAAGGGGTACAAACTTTCAGTTACAAAATAAACGAGTCATGTGTATGAAATGTACAGTGTGGGGAATTTAGTCAATAACTATCTTTGTATGGTGACAGATAGTAACTAGATTTATCTTGGTGATCATTTTGAAATGTATACAAATATTGAATCCCTATGTTGTGTACCAGGAACTAACAAAGTGTTGTAGGTCAATTATGTTTCAAAAACAAACAAACTCTTAGAAAAATAAATGAGATTTGTGGTTACCAGAGGTGAGGGGTGAGGGAGGGGGAACTGGATGAAAGCAATCAAAAGATTACAAACTTCCAATTACAGGATAAATAAGTACTAGGGATGTCCTATGCAGCATGATGACTACAGTTAGCCCTGCTCTGTGTTATGTATCATGTTGATATGAGAGTAAATCCTAAGAGCTCTCATCACTGGGAAAAATTTTGTCTCTTTCTATGTCTTTAATTTTGTATCAAAGGAAATGATGGATGTTAACTTGGGGTAATCAGAAAACAAAAAAGAAACAAACAAAAAACAAAACGAAAAAGAAGCCCTGCCTACCTGTTTCTCCAGATTCCTCCCCTAACAGCTAACTTTGAGAAAAGTTTCTTCTTTGCTGTCTCCTTAAAATACACACATTGACCTTTTTTACTGAACATTTTATCTCTGATCTTTCAGCCTAAATGGAGGAAAGAAGACAGTAACAAACAAACTGTCTATCCCTAGGACCTGAGATGTGTTTTATCTCACAAATGGCAGGAGTCGTTGGTTCATAATCTACTGTTTCTGATTTTCCAGCTTGCATTCATCTGGAAGCCAGGTGAATTTCTGTACTTCTAGGGCCAGGAGCTCATGAAATCTTTCCCTCCCTAGCCTCTGTCTCACACATATTCAGAAGCCTTTAGTCCTCTAGGTTTTCAAACAGCTTCCTACACAAAGACCCCTTTTTCTAGTGGATAAAAGTGTAAATATTGCGTCCCTTCAAAATTCTGCTCGTCTGCAGTGGGTTGTTAGTGCGTTTGAGAATGTCCTGGCTTCAGTTAAGGTCCTCGCCTATAGAGAAATGATTGCGTTGTTGTGCATGGCTCCTATGTACACATAACCCTCAGCCCTTGATCTACACCTCCCAACCAAGGATTCATTTCCTCTCTGGATCGTGTGGTACATTACTTTAATCACACTTTTTTGTCTGCATGATCAAATTCATGTTTTTGTACCCTTTTATCGCATTTGCCCTGCCAACCCTGCTTTTGTACCAACCTATCCATCTACTTTCTCAGCTCCTACATATATGAGCGATGATATAGGAAGAAAGAAATAACACCACTGCACAGACTACAGTCCCTATATTTTACGGTGTAACCTTCCGGCTCCACCCTCAGCGAGGCTCTCGGTCATATTTGAAAACCCTATTATGTATCCTTGAAGAGACCTCGCTCCCATTTCTTACAGTGGTTACTCAAAACCTTTTTAAAATTTCACTTAGTTTATCTCCTTTTCCTTCAATCCTACCTTTCTTACAGTTTCAATGTTTTTGTAAGGAATCAAGAAATTGTATATAAAGAGCTTAGCATGGTGCCTAACATAGAACAAAATTTTAATAAAGGTTAACTATTGCTATTATTAAATAATTAGAACACGCAGCAAGCAGGAAATAAAATTACACAAAAGCCTACCATCTAGAGATATTTACTATTCAGCAGTTTTTATTTTAACAGACAATACTTTAGATTAATGTTATTTCCTCAAAAACATAAATATTAATTTATCAATTATTTATCTAAAGTTAAACAGAGGGGGCACTTCAAGATGGTAGAGGAGTAAGATATGGAGATCACCTTCCTTCCCACAAATACATCAAAAATACATGTACGTGTGGAACAACTCCTACAGAACACCTACTGAACGCTAGCAGAAGACCTCAGACTTCCCAAAAGCAAGAAACTCCCCACGTACCTGGGTAGGGCAAAAGAAAAAAGGAAAAACAGAGACAAAAGAATAGGGACAGAACCTGCACCTCTGGGAGGGAGCTGTGAAGGAGGAAAAGTTTCCACACACTGGGAAGCCTCTTCACTGGTGGGGATAGGGGGTGGCAGTGGGGAAGCTTTGGAGCCATGGAGGAGAGCACAGCAACAGGGGTGTGGAGGGCAAAGAGGAAAGATTCCCACACAGAGGATCGGTGCCGACCAGCACTCACCAGCCCAAGAGGCTTGTCTGCTCACCCGCTGGGGCGGGTGGGGGCTAGGAGCTGAGGCTCGGGCTTCTGAGGTCAGATCCCAGGGAGAGGACTGGGGTTGGCTGCGTGAACACAGCCTGAAGGGAGCTAGTGCACCACAGCTAGACAGGAGGGAGTCCGGGAAAAAGTCTGGACCTACCTAAGAGGCAAGAGAGACCATTGTTTCAGGGTACATGAGGAGAGGGGATTCAGAGCACCACCTAAACTAGCTCCAGAGACGGGCACAAGCCACGGCTATCAGCTCGGACACCAGAAACGGGCATGAGATGCTAAGGCTGTTGCTGCAGCTACCAAGAAGCTTGTGTGCGAGCACAGGTCACTCTCCACACCTCCCCTCCTGGGAGCCTGTGCAGCCTGCCACTGCCAGGGTCCTGTGATCCAAGGACAACTTCCCCGGGAAAACACATGGCACACCTCAGGGTGTTGCAACGTCATGCTGGCCTCTGCGCCACAGACTTGCCCCGCATCCCGTACCACTCCCTCCCTCTGGTTTGAGTGAGCCAGAGTCCCCAGATCAGCTGCTCCTTTAACCCCGTCCTGACTGACAGAAGAACAGACGCCCTCAGGTGACCTACACGCAGGGGCGGGTCCAAATCCAAAGCTGAAACCCAGGAGCTGTGCAAACAAAGAAGGGAAAGGGAAATCTCTCCCAGCAGCCTCAGGAGCAGCGGATTAAATCTCCACAATCAACCTGATGTACCTGCATCTCTGGAATACCTGAATAGACAACGAATCGTCCCAAAATTGAGGCAGTGGACTTTGGGAGCAACTGTAGACTTGGGGTTTGCTTTCTGTCTCTAATTTGTTTCTAGTTTTGTATTTAACTTAGTTCAGTATTTAGAGCTTATTATCATTGGTAGATTTGTTTATTGATTTGGTTGGTCTCTTCCTTTTTTCATATATATATATATATATATATTTTTTTTTTTTTTCCTTTTTCTCTGCTTCTGAGTGTGCATGTGTGTGCTTCTTTGTGTGATTTTGTCTGTATAGCTTTGCTTTTACCATTTGTCCTAGGGTGCTGTCTGTCCGGATTTTTTTAAGTATAGTTTTTATTTTTTTATTTTTATTTATTTTATTTTTTTATTTTTGGCTGTGTTGGGTCTTCATTTCTGTGCGAGGGCTTTCTCTAGTTGTGGCGAGCGGGGGCCACTCTTCATCATGGTGCGTGGGCCGCTCACTATCGTGGCCTCTCTTGTTGCAGAGCACAGGCTTCAGAAACGCAGGCTCAATAGTTCTGGCTCATGGGCCCAGTTGCTCCATGGCATGTGGGATCCTCCCAGACCAGGGCTTGAACCTGTGTCTCTTGCCTTGGCAGGCAGACTCCCAACCACCACGCCACGAGGGAAGCCCCTAAGTATAGTTTCTAGCGCTTGTGGATTGGTGGATTTGTTTTTTGGTTTGGTTGCTCTCTTCTTTCTTTCTTTTTTTAAATTACTTTTTTTTTATTTTTAATAATATTTTTAATTTTTTTATTTTAATAACTTATTTTATTTTTTTAATTAATTTATTTTTCTTTCTTTCTTTTTCTCCCTTTTCTTCTGAGCCTTGTGGCGGACAGGGTCTTGGGGCTCTGGCTGGGTGTCAGGCCTGAGCCTATGATGCGGGAGAGCTAAGTTCAGGACATCGGTCCGCCAGAGACCTCCTGACTCAAGGTAATATCAAAGAGTGAAAGCTCTCCCAGAGATCTCCATCTCATTGCTAAGACCCAGCTCCACTCGACGACCAGCAAGCTATAGCGCTGGACACCCTATGCCAAACAACTAGTAAGACAGGAACACAACCCCACACATTAGAAGAGAGGCTGCCTAAAATCATAATAAGGTCACAGACACCCCAAAACACACTACCAGATGTGGTCCTGCCCACCAGAAAGACAAGATCCAGCCTCACCCACCAGAACACAGGCACCAGTCCCCTCCACCAGGAAGCCTACACAACTCACTGTACCAACCTTACCCACTGGGGGCAGACACGAAAGAAACAGGAACTACAAACCTGCAGCCTGTGAAAAGGAGACCACAAACACAGTAAGTTAAGCAAAATGAGAAGACAGAGAAACACACAGCAGATGAAGGAGCAAGGCAAAAACCCACCAGACCTAACAAATGAAGAGGAAATAGGCAGTCTACCTGAAAAAGAATTCAGAGAAATGATAGTAAAGATGATCCAAAATCTTGGAAATAGAATGAAGAAAATACAAGAAACATTTAACAACGACCTAGAAAAACTAAAAAGCAAACAATGATGAATACCAAAATAAATTAATTTAAAAATTCTCTAGAAGGAATCAATAGCAGAATAACTAAGGCAGAAGAATGGATAAGTAACCTGGAAGAAAAAATAGTGGAAGTAACTACTGCAGAGCAGAATAAAGAAAAAAGAAAGAAAAGAATTGAGGACAGTCTCTGAGATCTTGGGGAAAACATTAAACACACCAACATCTAATTATGGGGGTCCCAGAAGAAGAAGAGAAAGAAAAAGGGACTGAGAAAATACTTGAAAAGATTATAGTTGAAAAATTCCCTAATATGGGAAAGGAAATAGTCAATCAAGTCCAGGAAATGCAGAGTCCCATTCAGAATAAAACCAAGGAGAAACACGCCGAGACACATATTAATCAAACTATCAAAAACTACATACAAAGAAAAAATATTAAAAGCAACAAGGGAAAAGCAACAAAAAATATACAAGGGAATCCCCATAAAGTTAACAGCTGATCTTTCAGCAGAAACTCTACAAGCCAGAAGGCAGTGGCAGGACATACTTAAAGTGAGGAAAGGGAAAAACCTACAACCAAGACTACTCTACCTAGCACGGATCTCATTCAGATTCAACAGAGAAATTAAAACTTTTACAGACAAGCAAAAGCTAAGAAAATTCAGCACCACCAAACCAGCTTTACAACAAATACTAATGGAACTTCTCTAGGCAGGAAACACAGAGAAGGAAAAGACCTACAATAACAAACTCAAAACAATTAAGAAAATGGTAATAAGAACATACATATTGATAACTATCTTAAATGTAAATGGATTAAATGCTCCAACCAAAAAACACAGACGGGCTGAATGGATGCAAAAACAAGACCTGTATATATGCTGTCTACAAGAGACCCACTTTTGACCTAGGGACAAATAAAGACTGAAAGTGAGGGGATAGAAAAAGGTATTTCATGCAAATGGAAATCAAAAGAAAGCTGGAGTAGTAATTCTCATATCAGACAAAACAGACTTTAAAATAAAGACTATTACAAGAGACAAAGGACACTACATAATGATCAAGGAATCATTCCAAGAAGAAGATATAACAATTGTAAATATTTATGCACCCAACATAGGACCACCTCAATACATAAGGCAAATGCTAACAGCCATAAAAGGGGAAATCGACAGTAACACAATAAGAGTAGGGGACTTTAACACCCCACTTTCACCAACGGACAGATCATCTAAAATGAAAATAAATAAGGAAACACAAGCTTTAAACGATATATTAAAAAAGATGGACTTAATTGATATTTATAGGACATTCCATCCAAAAGCAACAGAATACACTTTCTTCTCAAGTGTTCATGGAACATTCTCTGGATAGATCATACTGTGGGTCACAAATCAAGCCTTGGTAAATGTAAAAAAAACTGAAATCATATCAAGTATCTTTTGTGATGACAATGCTATGAGACTAGATATCAATTACAGGAAAAAATTTGTAAAAAATACAAACACATGGAGGCTAAACAATACACTCCTGAATAACCAAGAGATCACTGAAGACATTAAAGAGGAAATAAAAAAATACCTAGAAACAAATTACAATGAAAAGACGTCGACCCAAAACCTATGGGATGCAGCAAAAGCAGTTCTAAGATGGAAGTTTATAGCAATACAATCCTATCTCAAGAAACATCTCAAATAAACAACCTAATCTTATACCTAAAGCAATTAGAGAAAGAAGAACAAAAACCCCCCAAGTTAGCAGAAGGAAGGAAACATAAACATCAGATCAGAAATAAATGAAAAAGAAATGAAGAAAACGATAGCAAATATCAATAAAACTAAAAGCTATTTTTTAAGAAGATAAACAAAACTGATAAGCTATTATCCAGACTCATCAAGAAAAAAAGGGAGAAGACTCAAATCAATAGAGTTAGAAATGAAAAAGGAGAAGTAACAACTGACACTGCAGAAATACAAAGGATCATGAGAGATTACTACAAGCAACTACATGCCAGTAAAATGGACAACCTGGAAGAAATGGACAAATTCTTAGAAAAGCACAATCTTCCGAGACTGAACCAGTTAGAAATAGAAAATATAAACAGACCAATCACAAGCACTAAAATTCAAACTGTGATTAAATGTCTTCCAACAAACAAAAGCCCAGGACCAGATGGCTTCACAGGCAAATTCTATCAAACATTTAGAGAATAGCTAACACCTATCCTTCTCAAACTCTTCCAAAATATAGCAGAGGGAGGAACACTCCCAAACTCATTCTATGAGGCCACCATCACCCTGATACCAAAACCAGACAAGGATGTCACAAAGAAAGAAAACTACAGGCCAATATCACTGATGAACATAGATGCAAA
Organism: Leucopleurus acutus; assembly: GCF_964270905.1. Lineage (NCBI taxonomy): Eukaryota > Metazoa > Chordata > Mammalia > Artiodactyla > Delphinidae > Leucopleurus > Leucopleurus acutus. The sequence goes on along the minus strand of NC_139163.1, from coordinate 28,163,025 downwards.
AATCCTCAACAAAATACTAGCAAACAGAATCCAATAGCACATGAAAAGGATCATACACCATGATCAAGTGGGGTTTATCCCAGGAATGCAACGATGCTTCAGTATATGCAAATCAATGTGATAAACCGTATTAACAAATTTAAGGAGAAAAACCATATGATCATCTCAATTGATGCAGAAAAAGCTTTTGACAAAATTCAACACCCATTTATGATAAAAACTCTCCACAGTGTGGGCATAGAGGGAACCTACCTCAACGTAATAAAGGCCGTATATGACAAACCCACAGCCAACATCATTCTCAACAGTGAAAAACTGAAACGATTTCTACTAGGATCAGGAACAAGACCAGGTTGCCCACTCTCACCACTACTAATCAACATAGTTTTGGAAGGTTTAGCCACAGCAATCAGAGAACAAAAAGAAATAAAAGGAATCCAAATCAGAATAGAAGAAGTAAAACTGTCACTGTTTGCAAATGACATGATACTATACATAGAGAATCCTAAAGATGCTACCAGAAAACTACTAGAGCTAATCAATTAATTTGTAAAGTTTCAGGACAGAAAATTAATGCACAAAAATCTCTTGCATTCCTATACACTAACAACATAAGATCAGAAAGAGAAATGAAGGAAACACTCCCATTCACCACTGCCACAAAAAGAATAAAATACCTAGGAATAGACCTACCTAAGGAGACGACCTGTATGCAGAAAACTATAAGATACTGATGAAAGAAATTAAAGATGATAGAAACAGATGGAGAGCTATACCACGTTCTTGGAGTGGAAGAATCAACATTGTGAAAATGACTATACTACCCAATGCAATCTACAGATTCAATGCAATCCCTATCAAACTACCAATGGCATTTTTCACAGAACCAGCATAAAAAATTTCACAATTTGTATGGAAACAAAAAAGACCCTGAATAGCCAAAGTAATCCTTTTTTAAATTTAATTTTATTTATTTATTATTACATTTATTTGGCTGCATTAGGTCTTTGTTGTTCCACATGGGCTTTCTCTAGTTGCGGCGAGCAGGGGCAACTCTTTGTTGCAGTGTGCAGGCTTCTCATTGTGGTGGCTTCTCTTGTTGCAGAGCACGGGCTCTAGGTTTGTGGGCTTCAGTAATTGTAGCACGTGGGCTCAGTAGTTGCGGCTCACGGGCTCTAGAGTGCAGGGTCAATAGTTGTGGCCCATGGGCTTGGCTGCTCCATGGCATGTGGGATCTTCCTGGACCAGGGCTCAAGCCCATGTCCCCTGCATTGGCAGGCGAATTCTTAACCAGTGCACCACCAGGGAAGCCCCCAAAGCAATCTTGAGAAAGAAAAACAGAGCTGGAGGAATCAGGCTCCCAGTCTTCAGACTATACTACAAAGCTACAGTAATCAAGACAGTATGGTACAGGCACAAAAAGAGATATATAGATCAATGGAACAGGATAGAAAGCCCAGAGGTAAACCCACGCACATATGGTCACCTTATTTTTGATAAACGAGGCAAGAATATACGATGGGGAAAAGACAGCCTCTTCAATAAATGGTGCTGGGAAAACTGGACAGCTATATGTAAAAGAATGAAATTAGAACATTCCCTAACACCATACACAAAAAAAAAACTCAAAATGGATTAAAGACCTAAATGTAAGGCCAGACACTATAAAACTCTTAGAGGAAAACATAGGCAGAACATTCTATGACATAAATCAAAGCAAGATCCTTTTTGACCCATCTCCTAGAGAAATGGAAATAGAAACAAAAATAAACAAATGGGACCTAATGAAACTTAAAAGCTTTTGCACAGCAAAGGAAACCATAAACCGGATGAAAAGACAACCCTTGGAATGGGAGAAAATATTTGCAAATGAAGCAACTGACAAAGGATAAATCTCCAAGATTTACAAGTAGCACATGCAGCTCAATACCAAAAAAACAAACAACCCAATCCAAAAGTGGGCAGAAGACCTAAATAGACATTTCTCCAAAGAAGATATACAGATTGCCAACAAACACATGAAAGGATGCTCAACATCACTAATCATTAGAGAAATGCAAATCAAAACTACAATGAGGTATCACCTCACACCAGTCAGAATGGCCATCATCAAAAAATCTATAAACAATAAATGCTGGAGAGGGTGTGCAGAAAAGGGAACCCTCTTGCACTGTTGGTGGGACTGTAAATTGGTATAGCCACTATGGAGAGCAGTATGGAGGTTCCTTAAAAATCTAAAAATAGAACTACCATATGAGCCAGCAATCTTGATACTGGGCATATACCCTGAGAAAACCATAATTCAACAACAGTCATGTACCACAATGTTCACTGTAGCTCTGTTTACAATAGCCAGGACATGGACGCAACCTAAGTGTCCATCCACAGATGAATGGGTAAAGAAAATGTGGCACATATATACAATGGAATATTAGCCATAAAAAGAAATGAAATTGAGTTATCTGTAGTGAGGGGGATGGACCTAGAGACTGTCATACAGAGTAAAGTAAGTCAGAAAGAGAAAAATACCACATGCTAACACATATATATGGAATCTAAAAAAAAAAAAAAGGTTCTGAAGAACCTAGGGGCAGGGCAAGAAAGACGCAGACATAGAGAATGGACTTGAGGACACAGGGAGGGGGAAGGGTAAGCTGGGACGAAGTAAGAGAGTTGCATGGACATATATACACTACCAAATATAAAATAGATAGTGGGAAGCAGCCACACAGCACAGGGAGGTCAGCTCAGGGCTGTGTGTTCACCTAGAGGGGTGGTATAGAGAGGGTGGTAGGGAGACACAAGAGGGAAGGGATATGGGGATATATGTATACGTATAGCTGATTCACTTTGTTATAAAGCAGAAACTAACACACCACTGTAAAGCAATTATACTCCAATTCAGATGTTAAAAAAAAAAACCTCAATTAAAAAAATAGTAATAAAATAAAGTTAAACAGAAAGTTTACCAGAAACATTAAGCAGCAGCATTTAATGCATTTTAATTTCATATTTCTTAATGAGGTTAAGTTCTATACGTGTTGGTAAAACTGAAAAAAGCATCATAAAAATCAAAGCCTGAAAAAGATGCTATTTTTTTTATTATAAAAGAATGTATCATGGACAAAAGTTGAAAGAATGGTCCTATAGACACCCATATACCCACAACATAGATTCAACACATATTAATATTTTATCGTTGCTTAGTTCTCTCTTTGTGTTTGTGCATTTGCTGAAGGTTTGAAGTGATTTGCAGATATGACACTTCTGAATATTTCAGCACGAAACTCCTAAAAATAAGTATATTTTCTCACATAATCATTATTTCATTATCACACCAAAGAAAACTAACAATTCCATGATGTCAACTAATATATAGTCCTTATTGAATTTTCCCCAAACGTGTCTTCTACAGCTGTTTCTGTTTCTTCGTTTGAACAAGATCCAGTCAAGGTCTCTGTATTGCATTTTGTTCCTGTAGCTCTTCAGTTGGTTTTATTCTGTAATAGTCCTCCCCTTTTTTCCCCTCTCCTGACATTGACTTTTTGAAGAGAACAGGTCAGTTGACTTACAAACTACATCCCATTCTTTTTGGGTTTGTTTACTTTTGATGGTACTTAACCTGTTTATCCAGCCCTTGAATCTATTATATGTTGAAAGTTAGATCTGAAAGCTTAGATTCAGGTCATTTTTTTAAATTTTTTTTTTTGGCAAGAATCATTCACAGGTGATGCTGTGAACCTCATAAAGCGTTACATTAAAAGGCACACAGTACCATGTTGCCTCACTATTTATAATGCTCAGCTTTGGTGATCAAAGCCAGATCTCTTCATTGTGGGGTCAATTTTTATTCATTTTCGTTTAGGAAATAATCTGTGGGGTAATTGCATCCAGGGTGCTATCCAACAATCTTTGAATAAAAAGTTTTGGCATTCTTGCTTGAATCAATTATTTCAATGGAGGTTGCAAAATAGTGATCTTTTAAAAGATATTTAAATCCTTCTACATTTGTGGTCTAACAATCTTCTACAGAAAAGAGCTTGCCCCTATCAACTGGATATTTCCTAAATAGGCAGGCTAGATGCTTAATTCTTTTTCTTTTAGTCCTAAATTTAAAAGTAAGTTGACAATGTGATAATTATATCTGCTGGAAGCATATAAGTTTTATTTTTCTTCTCTCACTCTCCCTTCTAATTCATTTGTTTCTTTTATAATTATAAAATTATGATCGGTAGTTTATTAGTTATAGACTTGTTAAAACTGTCCCAGAACTGGCCAATGGTAGTTTGTCCAAGCCAGATCCTATGTTTTTTGAACATGTTCCTCTTAGTCTTTGAGAACTTACTTGCTTTCTTGGCCATAAGATGTTCTTTGTAGTGTCTCTGCCCCAGACCTGAAATCAACCATCAGCTGATAAAATAGGAGAAAATATTTGAAAACTATATATCTGATAGGGGACTGGTATCCACAATATATATGAAGAACACTTAAAACTCAATAATAAAAGAAAAAAGTCACTCATTTAAAACTTGAAAAAGGATTTAAATAGGTATATTTACAAAGAAGATATACCAATTGAGGGAAAACATGCAATCCTTAAATAAGAAGTTCATTGTGTTTTGTTTTTTGTTTTATGCTTTTCGTTTTTGTTTTTAGTATATGACCTTTATCAGTAGAGGAACTTCACTTCTATACTTATTTGGTTGAGTATTTTTTTCACGAATGAGTGGTAGATTTTTGTCAAGTGCTTTTTATATTTCTATTGAGTTGACTATGTGGTTTTTGTCCTTTATTTTATTAATTTGGTGTATTATCTTGTTTGATTTTCAGAACTTAAAACAAGCTCGCATTCCTGGGATAAATCCTATTTACGTTGGTGAACCTTTTTCATGTGTTGCTAGGTTTGACTGGCCTTCTATAGCCAGTCTTAGCAGACCTCCATCGCATTGAAATCCACCAGTGTTTCAAGTTCATGGGTAGCCTTCTTTCCTAGTTTTCATAACTGATGCAGAAATTTGCCTATATTAGTCATTTCAATGAGAGATTTCAAGGAAAAGCCTTAGTACAATTTATTTGGAGGCCCAGCACATTTTTTTGTATAGGTCTCTCCCGTATAGAAAATATTAATATTCTCTCCTGTATAGAAAATATTCTCTCCCGTATAGAAAATATTCTCTCCTATATAGAAAACATTAATCCCTTGAGCAATGACACTATGCTATATTCACCTCTGTTTCCCATATTTTATAGTGTGAGTAGCTTGTACTAGATGCTAACAAAAAACAAACAAACAAAAATAAAAAGAGCACAGAGTGAGAAGGAATAAAGGACAGAAAAAAAGAAGGAAGAAAAGAAGGAGTGAAAGAAGGAAAGATATTTTAAAAGGGGAACTGAAGTTGTAGCTCTTAAATTGAGGTTACCTATATTAAAGAAATTGGGTTTGAAATGAAACTCAAAGTTTTGGCAACCTATACCTATATCTATACCTAGAATTGATTAGACAGGAGAAACTTTTAAGAAGTGGGGGGTAAAAGGGAAATATAGTATTACATACCACAGCTAAAAGAATGAAAAACGGCAGTACTTGAAGAAAGTTGGTAGCTTGTGGTTATTACATCATGCCTAAAGACAGGTCAAAGCCAGAGAATGAGCCAGAACTAGAAATATATGTTGAGGGTTTCAAATGGATGGTCTTAATTAGACTCCAAAGCAAAAAATTTGATTGTTCTTATACAGCTACACCATGTCTATTTCCAAGTAAATATTATTTCCTCACAGAAAAAAAATCAACTCATAATCTGAGAGGAAAGAGAGGATAAGTATCATAACCTGATGAAGTAAAATAGAATGGATATAGTTTAAAGGAAAAATATCATTGGTTTGCTGTGCACCTGAAACTATCACAAAAATGTTAATCAGCTATACTCCAATATAAAATTCAAAGCTCAAAAAAAAGGAAAGAAAATTATCCAGGGTGTGGCTTGAATTGTTTCTCTCTATCTAGTATAAGGTTTACACGCTTTGGGGGCATGTAATACTTATAGAGCCAAATATAGGGGTTTCGTATTCTAGCACAAGCCACTTCCATTTCTTCCCTTCCACTTCAGAAGGTTGAGTACCACAGTGAAATGTAGGGACATTGGAAAAAGAGTCATCAAAAAAGATCAAGAGTATGGCCAGAAGCCATCCTGCTGACCCTGTAGCCGTATCTGTCCAATATAGACAGCAAAACCAAAGTGGATTAAATACTATATTAACCCATGCCATGGGACAAAAGAAACACTTCAATAACTTTAATATGGGAGTTACAAATCTAAAATAGGCACAATCTAAAAAACAAATACCAGGTAGGGTATGGGCTATTCATTAAAGCTTGGCTTAGGTAAACTAATAATAAAGGCAAGGAGAAGCCATCCTTCTATATCCAATTAATGAGAGGAATGAGAGGAAAACAGCCTGGAGGGAGTGAGGAAAAAAACTAATCAAGTCCAGGAGAGCTGTGGTGTGATGCAATGGGTTGTTGGTATTGGTCCTAAAAAAATGTGATATCATGACCTGCATCTGCAGACACTGCCCAGAGTCCAGGAAGTCAAATGTTTGCAAAAGAAGAATGAGTGTAGACGTCTTGTGAACTCTGTCTTTTATCAGCTGAGCAACTGTAAACAAATTACTCAACTTCTCTATGCTGTAGGGCTAATGAAAGAGCCTATTTCATGGAAGTGTTAAAAAGCTAAACTGAAATAATATATTCAGGGAATCTAGCACAATACTTAGCTTATTAAAAGTGTTTAATGTGTAAAAATATTATCAGCACTATTACTGTTACAGTATTAGTATAGTGCTATGTTCAGATTATTCAACAAAAATGCTACTCTGTTAGCACTGTTCTAAATGCTGGGAATACTGTAGTAAATAAAACATACAAAAACATATGAACTTCCTGTCCTCAAGGGACTTACATTCTAGTGAGAGAAGGAAAAAAACAGTAAAGAATGAAAATAAGTGTTACTGAGGAAACAAGGGCTAGAAAGATGACAAGGAAGATCTAAGTGGGGTCAGTAAGTGGGGGGATCCCTTCTTTCCCATATTTTAGCATCAAGAGATGAGAGATGATGTCAAAAGGGATAAAGGACATAATGATAATCATCCTGATGGTCTCAAGATAAGCAGTGGTGGTGAGAGTCGGGGTATTGGGAGACCAGGGACTTGTTAGCAGTACCCAGGATGCAGGGGTTCCCTCTTCACTGTTGTCAGTGGTACTGTGGAGGGCCAGGGAGGCTCTTGTTACAAGCCTTGATGCTGTTCACTCTTTGCACCATTTTTTGTTTTTGTCATTAATTTCTTTTCAGGCATTCATCCTAGCAAAATGGAGTATCAAATACAAGAAAGCAATTTTATTCCAGATCCAGGAAAAACATGGGGGTACAGATTACACTGAAAAAGTCTACCTGTTGTTTTCTACATAAAGCCATATAGGCCTATGAAAATTTATAATGTGTTTCTAATTGTGGCAAATTTGGGTCCATCAAGTAACTGATGATGCTGCTGAGGCCACAGAACTGTGACTGGGGAGACATCATCTTATCAGAAGCAAAGGAGAAGGAAGGAAGAAGGTGGTGTCTCTGAGAACTAGTGCCGAAAGACCTGAAGTTCTGGGCTTAGCAGGGGCCTACACCACCACGTAGCCATCCCAACCCACATGCCCATGTCCTATTTTAGCTCTTTCAGAATGTCACTCAGACTTCCATCTGATGACTTATTTTCAGTGTCAACTTTCCACTGATATTCAATATAATCTTGATTTTCCTAGATACCAATATGGGCCACAAATCTGGTTTGGGTAAGAAATTTTTAAGGAGCTCCTCTCCTTATTGGACTCTAGCGTCTCTTTAGATGGAAGAAATGGTCTTAAGAAAAGTTAAGTCAGAGGTGAGTGGGAGAGATGAGGGTCTGACATTTGAATATGCTCACCGGTGTAGGGTAAGCATAAATGGATCAAGGTTTAACATACTGGGAGGAAACGTGTAGACACACAATTGCTCTCTTCAGAAGATCTGGTGATAGTTATGAGGTTCAGATGCTGGGCAGATACTGGCAATCCAGCATATGAAGCTGTTCCTTAATCATGGAGGATCCCTTAAGAAGTCTTAGGCAGAGAATATGCAGGTTCACTGAAAGGATCACCCCCAGCAGGGATCGGGGCCAGTCATGGAATCAAGTGTGAGGTTGACTTTAGAATCGTGAAAACTGATTAAAGCAAGACTTTTTAAAGAGTCCTGGGTTTGTGGGACCTTGGTGACTGTGCCAAGTGTACTTCAAGACTGAGATCTGGTCCCAAGGCAGTGCGCCAGTTACAAAAAGGAGTGTACTACAGAAAAGTATTCCCAGACAGGAAGAGTTGGTACTGATTCACTTGACTTACTAGTGTTCCCCAAAGTCCTGCTAACTGTGGGCATTCTGAGTCTGGGGTGGAGCTGAACCCAAATTTGGGGGTTGAGTCTAAGCAGAGGAGGGAGGGGATGCGTGGAACCAGAAAGCAAGCAAATCATTCACACGGGACTCACCAAGGCCTACCAATCATAACTAGTAGTCAAGAGTCTTTGTACTCCAGCATTATTCAAAATACCCAAGATATGGAAATAACCAAAGTATCTGTCTATGGATAAATGGATAAAGAAATTGCGGTGTATATGTATAATGGAATATCACTCGGCTTGGAAAAAAGAGATCCTGCCGCTTTCAACAACACGAATGAACCTGCAGGACATTATGCTATGTGAAATAAGTCCATTGTTTGTTTTTATAATTATTATTATTTTCCATTCTCCAACTTTATTCACAAACATGGTGTCTGTGAGAAGCTGAGAGATAGGCCTAAGGGTCATCATGTCACCAAGATGCATCAGCCCCCGGGGAATCTCACTTTCCCCACAAAACTACAGAAATAAAACTGTATGATCTCACTTATGTATGTAATCTAAAAATATCAACTATGTAGAAACAGAGAGTAGACCACTAGTTACCAGGGGTGGGGAGATGGAGGACATTGGAAGGCGTTGGACAAAATGTCAGTCATGTAAGGTGAATAAGTTCTAGAGATCTAATGTACAGCACGGTGAGTGTACTTAACAACATTGTACTGTACACTGAAAATTTGCTAAAAGAGTAGATCTCAGGTGCTCTCACCACAAAGATAAAGTGGTAACTGCGTGAGAAGATGGATATGGTAATTAGCATGACTGTAGTAATCATTTCACTATGTATATTTGTATTAAAACACAATGTTGTACATCTTAAATATATGCACTTTTTATTTTTATTAAGTCCTAAAAGAGTCTTTGCATTCCAAAATAAAAGGGCTCAGTGTCATTACAATAACAATAATAGTAATAATGCGGGTAACAAAAACAACAGCTATAATACATGATGTTCTCACCATGTGCCAATCTCATTTAACACTTGGTAATATTACTCTCTTATTCTTTTTTTTTTTTTTTTTTTTTTTTTGCTGTACGTGGGCCTCTCACTGTTGTGGCCTCTCCCGTTGTGGAGCACAGGCTCCGGATGCACAGGCTCAGGGGCCATGGCTCACGGGCCGAGCCGCTCCGCGGCATGTGGGATCTTCCCAGACTGGGGCACGAACCCGCATCCCCTGCATCGGCAGGCGGACTCTCAACCACTGCGCCACCAGGGAAGTCCTACTCTCTTATTCTTGATGAGGAACCTCAATACCAAAGAAATTTTTTAACTTACCCAATGTCTTTGAGCTACTAAGAACCATATCAAGATGATAGCTTCAAATCCACTTCAACTTCATTCTAAACTCTGTTTTCTTTCCATAAAATCTCAGCGATCCATACATGTGTATGTTTGCCCTATTTACCATCTCTGAGGTGTGTGGTCATCATATTTGCAGGAGTTCAAAGCCTCTGACTTGCACAGAGTACATCTCAATAAAATCTGTATCATTGAATCTGCATATTTGAGCATGAAGAAGATTGATGCAAAGATTACAAGGCTTTGGCTAACTTACTGGCAATGTTGCTAATTCAGAATGTGTCCTTGGACAAGTCATTTTTACATTCTGCACCTCTGTTTCATTTCTTATTAGATGAATAATGACTATCTTATCTCCCTGGAATACTATAAGAATAGACGAAGTGCTATGGCTTTGGAACGGCCACTGGCATCTGTGGCCAGAGACTATGGGGAAAATGCCAATTTAAATCATTTTATTTTTCCTTTTTCTCCATAGGGAGGTGTTGTGTGGATAAGTGTGTGGGCTTATATTTTAAGCATATTTAAAAATGACTACAGTAATATAAGTAAAGCAACTTAAGCATCTGGAAAGAAAAGTGCTATATCCACCTGGGGGTGATAATGATGCTGGTAGTGATGAGGAAGAATTTTAATAACAGTAAATCTGAGTGAATCTCACTAACTCGCTCATGGAAAATAGCAGCTCAAGGACGTAAAGTTCTCCCAAAGGTTAGTTTCAGTACCTACTTTTGCAAGTAGATTGTTCATGGCTTTCTTGATCCTGTATTCTAGACAAAACATAGATGTACCAATACCGTGTCTTGCTTCCTGACCCGGAAAAATATTCATGCCAATTGTGAAGATTAAGATGACTTTAACTAGTTCTCATGAAACATGTTCAGTTTCAGAAGAACTCTATCTTCCCATGCATATATGTGCACTTTCTTTTTCTGAGAAGAATGTAAATAGTGTAGCTTGAATACATAAAAAGAAAGTCACACAGTGTTGTTGTTTTTTTATAGTCATGCTTGATGGCATTCTACCTAAGTAAGTGCAATCCAGGCAGATGCTATTAAACTGAAATCCTGCAGTGTAGTAGATTTTTATTCATGAACATACAAGTAGCTGTCAGAACTAGTCTTTTGAGTATTTCGTAATAAGAGACATGTAGCAAAACTAAGGATGGTCCAGAGCAGGGTTATGGAAGCCTGACATATGGAAACCTCAGGAAACGGCAATCAGTGCACTGACCCAAAGCTGTGGGCAGCAGAACAGAAAGAATAAGCCTCACCTTCTGTAGTCTTGTCTTGGAGAATCAGAGGAATTATTTGCTAATGAGACTTATCTGCTGATACGAAGTTTGCTAGCCTTTCCAAGGGTGCTGGCCCTGCTCAATGTCTATTAGTAGAAATCCACATCAACGCAAAGTTAACCATGAGTTGTGGAATGCACAGTGCACCAAAGAGCAAAGCGACCTCCTTCTTGAGAAGGAGTTTCCTTATCTCTGAAGGAAGGAAGCCGTGAGTGGCATTCTCTCTCCTTGAATGGAGATTTGGTCTGATCTATTAATGAGGGGGTGTGACACACGTGGAGTTTTCTGCTTGTTTTTTGCTGGGGCTAGGGTGGGAAATGTGATGGAGGTAACGGATGTGAAAACATTTTTAGACCTTACCTAGGATATTTGTAATCCTAGGTATGTTTGTAATATAGCCCTTATTGACCCAGATGAAATGTGCTAATATTTGAAAAATTCAGATGCTCAAGTATGATCCCAAAACAACTCTGGGAAGAGCTTCACCTCTCCCTGAGCTCTTTTCTCCTCTTGCTTATCCAAATATGCATGGCCCACAGCACATGGCGCCAGTCTGTGTGCATGCAGAAGCCATGTGGTTTGCCCCAGTGATGACCAGCAAGGCCTTTCCTTGGCTCAAAACACAATGTTTTTCTTCCTCTGGTCAGAGGGAAGCAAAAATCTCACCAGTGGTCTCTACACTGTTTTGATGATGTGCTCTACCAATAAATGTTTGAACATATAGCTCTAACAGTTGTATGATTTTTGTATGATGTATATTATATACATGTACTACTGTACTATTATGATGCACACTGTAAAATCTACTGAAAATAAAACATTTAAAAGGATAAAGTAAAATGAAATTAAAATTTTTTTTAATTTGTCTAATAATTAATAGGACAAAATCCATAGTGTTCTCATGAATATATTATTGATGACTTTTTAAACTAGCAAAAATCTGATCGAATGTGGCAGACATGATTAAATCATTTTTGCCTTTAATTTTTAATATGGATGATAAAAAGCTCATTCTAAGTTTAAAAGTGCTAAATCCTCTATTTTCTTGACATTTTTTTGTGTTGCATCTTTGTTTCGTATTTTCTCCTTGTACAATTTGCAGAAATTTTACTAAACCACCTGTGATGACTGGCTTAGTTAAATCTGGGTAAAGTAATCAATAAATTAAGGTATCCACACATATATACACTGTGATAACACAACAACTAAAAACAAATGCACTAGAAAGATCGCCACTTTCAATCGCACCACATTTCTCTCACTTGTCCCTCCAGACATCTGGTCTCCCTATTGGAAACATGATAGGGGGGCACAGATATCAACTCATAAATTAAACAGACTGAAGATTAACTCTGTTCTTATATTTAGGTGAAAATAAATATGTTTTCATATTTTATTTCAGCATCCCAAATGATCGTCTTATGCACCTAGTTTTCCCATTCCCAACTTTGGAGATCTGTATATAGACTTATGTAACAGAGGACATCAGGTCAATCTGATTTCTCAATTTTTTGACTCTGCTGATAAACACAGGTAAGATCGGGCTTCCCTGGTGGCACAGTGGCTGAGAGTCCGCCTGCCGATGCAGGGGACACGGGTTCGTGCCCCGGTCCGGGAAGATCCCACATGCCGCGGAGTGGCTGGGCCTGTGAGCCATGGCCGCTGAGGCTGTGCGTCTGGAGCCTGTGCTCCGCAACAGGAGAGGCCGCGGCAGTGAGAGGCCCGCGTACCGCAAAACAAAAAAACAAAAAAACAAAAAAAAACAGGTAAGATCAAGAAGTCTGGGTGAGAGAGGCTGAGGCAAAGTGAAGAAAACGAGGAAGCCTCAGCAACCTCCTAGGGGGATAACAGACAGGGTACCATCTTGTGACCACCCTTGGCATAGTGACCTCTTCCCTCTCAGCCCCTGTGCTTAACAGGAAACAACTAAGCCATTTAATGTCTTTTATGTTTCCTCCTTTAAAAAAAAAAAAAGAAACAAACTTTGAATGACCTAGTCAGTAAAGACAGGTCAAGTGAAATGGTTATGGTACATTTTGCTCTGGGGAGTCTTTTTTTCCCCTCCACACTGAGCAGGATAAAGGACCCAGTTGAGACTGCCACACAGTGGTTTCTTAATTGAGTCTTCCATCTTCACAGAACCAGATGAGAGACTCACTTAAAAGAGAATAAATTCAAAACCATGTGCAGTTTCAGAACAAATTGTCCAAGCCACCTGAAAGCGAAGTTCTTTGAAATCCTGCTGCTGCTTCTGCCACACCAGGTCCTTTCTAATTCTAGCCAAAGAACTGTGTTTAAAGTGGAGATCCTGTAATGAAGTGACATTTGACTGTTCACAGTGAATTACAGAGCCTGTCACACGAGAGTAGTATTCGCAACTGCATTTTCTCCACACTGTTCAAGTGAGAAAATACCACATGAAGGGTCAGAAAGCCTTACTTCTATTTCTGGGAGTCACACAGTGAGACACAGCTGAGGCCGGTCCATTATAGGAGGTCAGTGGAGGCCTGATCATGGAAGACAATTAGGGGCAAAGGTTAAAGTAGTGCCAGGTAACAAAGGAAGTGTGTTGAGAATTAGACCTGTTGTTAAGTTGGAAGGTGAATGAACAAGGGGCTTTACTGAGATAACCAAAGATCAGGGAGGCCTGGAGTTGCCAAGGTACCCACAGTAAAGAGAGATGGTAATGCAATATTTGTGGAGAGGAGCTGAAAATTCAGAATAGAATGACCTACTACACTGTAAGGCTCTTTCTTTTAAAATAAAGTCGTATTAAACTTATACCTGAAAACAGAAAACAATCAAGCTGAGGAACAATGAAACCTAAACATAATAACTTTACTAAGTTCTTCGCGTAACATACTCTAAGTGGTTATCATGTGATTCAAATAACCACAGCAGAAACTTAACCTAAGTAGTGAAATGGAAAGTTAAGATCTATATAGCCAATTACCATGTGAGGCAGAATGACTATTTGACAAGCATAAAAGATCACAGATACAGCAGTTTTAAAACTTGGACTTCTGGCTTTATCTGGAAATAACTGAGTAACCCCAGGTGAGTTTGGCCCTTGATTTACTCATCAGTAAAATGAGAGCATCTGTAAAGTTGATCTTTCTTTACTATTATAAAAGTAATACAGAAGTATGGCAAAATAAGCAAACAGTATAGAAAGATTTTAAAAGGCATTCCTACTCTTACTTTCCTCTGTCACCATGAACCCTCAGTCCAATTTCTCAGAGAAACTGCTATTAACACTTTCTTTGAAGTCTTACACATTTATGCAAATACATATACGCAAATACTTTAAAAGCAAGTGAAATCTTATTACTTGTAATAAATGACTTATTACATATACTATTCATACCTTGCTTTATTTTCTTTATAATATACGGGATGGGCTGAATTGCGTTTGCGCAAGATTCGTATGATGGAGTCCTACCCCCCAGTACCTCAGAATGTGACGATATCTGGAGATGGATCTTTAAAGAGGTAATTAAGGTAAAAAGAGGTCATATTGATGGGAGATCGTGGAATAGGCTAGACATCTACAAGCCAAGGAGAAAAGCCCTCAGAAGAAACCAATATTACTGATACCTTGATCTTGAATTTATAGCCTCCAGAATGTGAGAAAATAAATTTTTGTAGTTTAAGCCACCCAGTCTGTGGTTCTTTGTTAGGGCAGCCCTAACAAACTAATACATTACAGATATCTTTACATGTCAGCACATACAGATCTATATTTTATTATAAAAGTTCTATGCTATTCTATTTTATAGATATGATACAATTGATTTTGTGATAAGTGAAAATATAGTTTATAATTTGCCTCTACTTTAGTGACTGAGACATCAAGTAAATCCTCTCTACAGGAAGAAAACACCACAGAGCCTCAATTTTCTTAAGCACAATAACCAGTACTGAATAAAATGTTAGCAGGCATGGCAGGAGAGAGGACCAAATGCATGAAAACCAAGATGAAAAAATGTAGACAAAAGATTTCTATTTCTGCTCATGAAGGGGTAACTGCTATAGCACAGTTCTTCCTGTCTTAAACCACTTGAAAACTGGAGAAAAATGAGAAACAACTTTTCAGACACTGAATAACAGCAGCAAAGGCCTATGATTTGAAAAATAATGGAAACAAATGAAACATGCCTTACAATTGCCCTGTCTTTTTTCCTGAAATCAGTCTTTGGTCTGTGATGAATGGAGGGGAACTCAGAGTTCAGAGATGTCACTGAATAGAAGAGATAGATAATGAATTCAGGGAGGCTGAAGAAGCTAGAATCTGCTGTTGGGAGTTTCACAGAGGAGGGAGCTAAGCAGAGAAAGAGCTCCAGAAGTCTATAAAGAGACACCTTGAGTGTTTTGTCGAATGCAATCTCTATTTTTCTAGGGGAAAACTCCATGAATCCAGGCAAACAACAACATTAGGGAAAGCAAATTACTTGGAACTATAAGCCAAACAATTTCCAGTGTCTACCGAGACCTGAGAATCTTCTGAGTTACCACCAGCCAGAGTGGAGAACCCCCTTTGGGAACATGAGACTTTCAGTAAAGACTTCAAAAAAGTAAAACATAGCTAACAGTACTAAAGTAACTCTCAAGGAAACATTACTCTAAAAGTTCTCTTTTAGAAAAAAATAAAATTAAAAATATGCTGGTAAGTCAGAAAGAGAAAGACAAATACCTATGCTAACACATATATATGGAAGACAAATACGTATGCTAACACATATATATGGAATCTAAGAGAAAACAAATGTCATGAAGAACCTAGGGGTAAGACAGGAATAAAGACACAGACCTACTAGAGCATGGACTTGAGGATATGGGGAGGGGGACGGGTAAGCTGTGACAAAGCGAGAGAGTGGCATGGACATATATACACTACCAAACGTAAGGTAGATAGCTAGTGGGAAGCAGCCGCATAGCACAGGGAGATCAGCTCGGTGCTTTGTGACCACCTAGAGGGGTGGGATAGGGAGGGTGGGAGGGAGGGAGACGCAAGAGGGAAGAGATATGGAAACATATGTATATGTATAACTGATTCACTTTGTTATAAAGCAGAAACTAACACACCATTGTAAAGCAATTATACTCCAATAAATATGTAAAAAAAAATGCTGGATTCTTTCACACAAAACTAAAATTATCTATCAATCTATCTATCTATCTATATGATTGAAATAAACTTTACGACTTAGATAAATGGAGGGGCACACCATGATCATGGATAAGATCTGAACTCTTTCCATTTTGACCTAAAGATTCAGTATGATTGCATCAACATCCTAATGTGGTTTTTAGTAAAAATTAATAAGCTAATTCTAAAATGTATATGAAAATACAAAGGTCCAAAAATATCCAAGACAATTTTAAAGAAGACAGAAAGTTTGAAGACTTTCTTAATCTGATAAAAATATAAATTAAAAATTTATTTAATTATGAAATATTGAAACCTTTCTTTAGAGGTTAGGAATGAAACAAGAAGTCTCACCATCACCATTTCTCTTCAATATTATACTGGAATTCCTAGCCACAGCAATAAAACAAGAAAATTATAATGTGGTGTTGCTACAATTCTAATCAAACAAACTAAGGGAACAGAGTGAAAGCCTAGAACAGACCTGCATATACATTGTCACTTAATTTGTGACAATGTGACATGGCAGTGTGATGAACAAAGAATAAACTTACCAATAAGAGAGATCAACTGGATAATCTAACGTAAAAGGTAAAATGATAAAGATTCTACAAAATAATAAAGAATGTTACCCTCATAGCCTTAGAGTAGGCAAAAGCTTTTGAGAAGGATATAAAAGAACTGGATATAAAGCACTAATTTGAGAATTTAACTTGTTAAAATTAGGAACTCTTGTACATAAAAAAAAAAAAAGTCCACAAAGAAAGTAAAAAGACAAGCCTTACATTATGGTATTATAACACACACACACACACACACACACACACACACACACACACACACACACACACACACCAGAAATTTTATGCAATTAAGAAGACCTTACTCCCTTGAACATCATCAAACACATGACCTATGTTTATGGAACTATCTTTTGTATAAAGAAGGAATTACATATGTAGCTTTATTTTCCCTTATAACTAAATTCTTGTTCCAACACTATTTTTTCAACAATCTCATCTTTTTTTCTTTTTTTTTACTATTTTGAAATATCATTGTTATCATATATACTCTCTTCCCATATGTATTAGAAGCCCTTTGTGGACTTAAAAAAAATAATTACATGTCTTTTTATTTACTACTCCATACCTTTATAAACCCAAGTGATACTGAAGTAATCCAGTTACATTTCAGGACTTATTTTTACATTCTAAAGTAGGATATGCCTCTATATTTGCTTTTAAGTAGATTCTGTGATTCATGTAGAAAAACTTTTATAAGTAAGAAAATATTTAGGGGTTTTGTTCAAAACTTAGCTACCCTAAAAATGATGTTTAAAACTTTTCCAAACATATACCCTAATCTCTCCATTAATAATCTGATTTCAAGTACCCCTGGAAAGGTCATTTTTAGTTAGGTACATATATATAGATTGTAAATAACGTTTTAGTCATAAAAATATGCAGCATCCATTCAATAAAAGCTTAGCTCTTAACAGTGGAAATGAAAAGTGAGGTCGGGGGTACAGGATGCTTTTCATTGCACTCAGTAGAAAAATACATAACAAAATATTTCAGTAAAGCTCACCTGAACTTCCTATTGAATCACAGAATGAACAAACATAAATCAAGGCTGACAAGGTTGAGTATCTCTCCTCAGAGCTTTGAAAATAATAATATATCATTCCATAACAATATAACAACCATCCTCCCCCACAGTTTCTCATTTTGTTGGCAAAAAGTCTCTCTCTTCAAAAACAAACCTTCATTATACCAGATGAATGTAAGTTTTATGCCAGAAAAAGAGTATCAGATTCCTATTAAAGGGAAGATTGTTTTATACAAGGACTTGCCAGAAAAAGAGTTAGAGATGAATTATGTTGAAGCTCCCTGTGCTCCTTTAATAAAAATTCTAGTATGTAGGCAGATGTTTTATTGGGGAAGGGAATCAAGAGAAACATAGATTGTCCTGCCACTCAACTGAATGCTGAAGCTGAAATTAGAATGATTCACAAATGCACATAATTGCCTGGAATATTTATCTTTTTCCAAAAAAAAGAAAAAAAAAGAGACATTTTCCTCCTCCCTCTGTAAAATAAAAATCAGACCTGTGTTGTGAGAATTTAGGAGATCTTGTCCCTGTGGCAGCAGCAACTAATGCTACTAGTTCTCCCAATATATATTCTCCTCCTTTTCCTTGCTAACAGAATTTTAATCTTATTTAGGATGGCAACGTGTCAGCTTAAAGGCAAAGAGCTAGTCTCCCTTAAAACAGGAAATGCTCATGTGACACAACCATGGTTCGTGAAGTGTAGGTAGAAGTCACTGGGAGGTACTTTTAGAAAAGCTCTTTACGGGGACAAACACATGGCATGAACCTCTTCCTTCCTTCCTCCCTGCCCCTCTCTCTCCCTCCTCCCTCTGTCATCCCTCTCTTCTTTTCTACCTACCTACCTATCTATCTATCTATCTATCTATCTATATCTCCTTCTACTTTCTTTCTTCTTCCCAGGAAGAGTGGACATGACATGATGCTGGAAGTATCTGTGATTCTACTCTCCTGATTTTTAGGCATCTTTCTTGAAAGTGAGTTACCCTGATAAGAGTCCTGGGAAATCCTTCTCTATTTCTGGCATGAACTTCTATTGCGTTTGTATTCTTTAGGCTGTTTTGACAAGTAGTTGTTCTCAGAGAAGGCTGACATACACTGAGTCTCCAGCTGCTATAAAAGTGATAAGTTTGTTCTGAAGCTTCTGATTTCTAGGGTTTGCAGATTATGAATCTCCTAGTTTGAGCATGTGACAAGTGGAAAGGGAAGCATTCATATGAAAGCATCTCTAAATATATTCAAGTTGCTGCAATTTCTATAGTTCAGAATTGTACATGAAAAGTCTACAAGGAAAGGGTAATGGGTATGGTGGCCATGCTCTTTTAACTTGCTATTTGGAGGTGGACAAGCCACTCAGCCTCCATTTCTCCTTCTGTCAAATGGAAACCTGTAGTAGCAGGCACACCTCATCATTTTCCAAGTAGTAGAAGTATATACTAGACAAAACTTAGCTACATGATGAGCAGTGTGAGATATATAATGAGTCTCTGGGCTGTGTTTACTTCTAGCCTAGCCCTTGGGCTTTCGAAAGTTCCACCAATGTAAATTCTTCCAAGAAGAGTTTACATGAATCATTCAAAACTCATCACTGACATTTGTGTTCTCTTCCTTTCCTGAGGTAAGCATGGGATAAATTATATTCATTTGAAATGTTTATAATGCTTTTAGTCATGGGATAATATCCTAAATGTACGTTTCAGAATGGGAACAACGATATCTATGCCACTATACTCAGTTCCCTCTGTCTCCAGCTGTGTCTTGCACATGTCTCCCTGGTAGACTAAACTAGCCAAATGTGAAGAAGATGCTGGAGGTTTAGACATGCATATATGCAATGCATGTTGCTCATACTCGCACACATGCACACACATACACACACACACTTGCCCTTTTTTATCAAGAAGTATTAAAATAATCAAACTATCCATAGATGCTCCTTTGAGAATGCCACACGTGGTTGGGTAGAGTTACTGATCCGATACCGTGTATCAGGTTATCACTCTAAGCTCTGGAGACATAGTAGTAATCAAATCATAGTCCCTGCTGTTATACAGCTTACGTTCTAGGTGATAGAGATAGACGAGAAGTAAATAAATCCTAATGTAAGGCGGTGATAACATCCATAAAGACACTAAAACAGAGTAAGAAGGTCAAGAATGAGATGCTATTTTAGGTAGCATGGTCATGGAAACCTTTCCCATGAAGTGAATTTGAGCAGAGAGCTCAGTGAAGTAAGGAAGTGAGTCATGTGAATTTGGAAAGCTGGGGACACAATGTCCCAGGAAAAGGAGACAGAAAGTGAAAAAGCAGGCATATTCAAAGATTTATAATAAGGCTTACAGGACGGGATCAGAGTGAATGATGAAGAGTGGCAGAAACAAAGTCAAAGAATAACAAGAGGCATATCTTAGAGGGCCATGTTGACCACGGTAAAAGCTTCATATGCCATGCTGAGTGAAATTGGAGCCATCAGAGAACATAAGACACCCACTTCTGTGCAATAAAATAATAGATATTCTGAATTAGAAGTAAACAACATGTATTATATTCAATCATTTTTCTGATATTTAATCTATAGCACCTCTGCTAAGAGTCATAAAATGTCAAGGAAATCACCCTCTCCAAGGTATTCCATTCGATTCTTGTACGTTATTTTTTGTCAAAGTACTATTTCTTATTTGTAAACAAAATCTGTTTCCCTGAACTCTTCACCATTATGTTTTCATTGTATTCACAGCACAAGTTTTTTTTCCCCCTAATAAAAACCATTCATGTATTTTCCCCCTGGTAAATCTCGAAAATATCCACCAGGTCTTGACCTGACATAGGACTGAATCTTCTGATTATTCTCCTCAGGTCCATTTCTATCCTTGTATAAGTTTGGTGACCAGAACTAAATGCAATATTCATTTCCATCCATCTTAATTTATTGCTATTATTCACATTAGTTCAACGCAGTTTATTTTCCAACTTCTGAAATAAAGTCATGCTTTCTCCTTGAGTAAACCTATTTTCCTTACATCAACTGGCTTCAACTTGATGGCTCAGGAGAAGCTTGGCATGTTAGCATTTGGTTCCTCTGCTCCAAGTCAGCAGTGTGCAACCTTTGAGCTGGAGTCAAACAGCACCTGCAGCAATTCGAGAGAAGGTCCTACTATCTTCCAACATATGACACTCTTTATCATTTTTCCTTTCTCCCTCATTGTTTTCCTTTTCTTTTCTTCTTATTATATCCTTCACTTTCATTTTATTCCTCTCTTTACTTTCTTCCATTTTCTTCTCATATTAGAACTCTGAGTAATACTCAATAACACCCACAAATATTTCTTGGCCTTATTATAGACAAGAACTACATTCCAAGTATGCAGAAAAGATGACAGTCAATTGGATTACACACTTGCCATGGTTCTAAGAAGGAATCTTAATATATGAAATTCCATTTGTAGAGATTCTTTCTTTGGTTTAAATATCCATGATAACACAACTGTCACATTGTTGAACTGAAAAGAATCAGAGGTCTTACCTAGTATCAAACTTTACTAATAATTCCAAGGATATATATAATCAAGGGATACAGCTAAAGTGAAGATAGGTCTGTGATCCTCAACACAGTTCCCCAGTCCTTCCACATTTGGACACACCCAATTTTTGTCAAGATCTAAGAGGTCTCTGGCCCAAATATAACTCCTGAGGTCTTTAAGAAATGTGTGTGTGTGTGTGTGTGTGTGTGTGTGTGTGTGTGTGTTTTATCATTACAGAAAGGTAGCTGTTTAGCATGCAACCTTTCCATTTTTGTCTCATGTAACTGCAAAGTTGATAATGTTTTCCAGAGGGCATGCCTCCAAAATCCATAGATTTTTTAAATCATATTTTTGCTGTTTTTTTCCCACATTTATTTAGAAATAATTGACAATTCTTTTTTACTCATCTGATTGTTGGGTTTGGAAAAAGAAAATATACAAACCTGCACATTTAATTTTATGAGAAAGTGGAAGTACCATACATAGCGTAAAATAAACTTTTAAAAAGTTAATTTAAAACAAAAGAACCCTGTCTATTGATTTAATGGTGTGTTTTTCATCAGTTTGGATCACAGCAATAGCAAATTCAAGTTACTGCTTAATGCATTTTTTAACATCTTTATTGGAGTATAATTGCTTTACAATGATATGTTAGTTTCTGCTTTATAACAAAGTGAATCAGTTATACATATACATGTGTTTCCATATCTCTTCCCTCTTGCGTCTCCCTCCCTCCCACCCTCCCTATCCCACCCCTCTAGGTGGTCACAAAGCACCGAGCTGATCTCCCTGTGCTATGCGGCTGCTTCCCACTAGCTATCTATTTTACTGCTCAATGCATTTGTTAAGAAAGACTTTTTTAATTGAAGTATCATTGACCTACAACACTATGTTAGTTACAGGTACACAACATAGTTATCTGATATTCCTATACAGAGCAAAATGATCACATCAATAAGTCTAGTTACAATCTGTCAACATACAAAATTATTACATTATTGTTGACTATATTCCCCATGCTATACATTTCATCCCTTTGACTCATTTATTTTGTAACTTGAAGTTAATTCCCCTCACCTATTTCACTCACCACCACCCCCCAACCTACCCATCTTCCCCTCTGGCAATCACCTGTTTGTTCTCTGTAGCTATGACTCTATTTCTGTTCTTACGTTTGTACATTTGTTTTGTTTTTTACATTCTATTATACATATAAGTGAAATCATACAGTATTTGTCTCTGTCTGATTTATTTCACTTAGCATAATACCCTCTAGGTCTATCCATGTTGTCACAAATGGCGAGATTTCATTAATTTTATGACTGAGTAATATCCCATTGTATATTTATAACACATCTTCTTTATCCTTTCATTTACTGATGGGCACTTAGGTTGCTTCTGTATCTTGGCTACTGTAAATATGCTGTTACAAACATAGGAGTGCATGTATCTTTTCAAATTAGTGTTTCTGTTTTCTTCTGAAAAATACCCAGAAGTGGAATAGCTAGATCATATGGTGTTCCCATTTTTAATTGTTTGAGGAACCTTCATAGTGACTGCACCAATTTACAGTCCCAACTCCAGTGCATGAAGGTTCCCTCTTCTGTACATCCTCACCAACACTTGTTCTTTGTTGTCTTTTTGATAATAGCCATTCTGAAAAGTGTGAGGTGACATCTCATTGTGGCTTTGATTTGCATTTCCCTGATGATTAGTGATGTTGAGCATCTTTTCACGTGTCTGTTGGCCATCTGTATGTTTTCCTTGGGAAAATGTCTATTCAGGTTCTCTGCCCATTTTTTAACTGTGTTGTTTATTTACTTAATGTTGAGTTGTTTGAATTATTCGGATAGTTTTGATATTAACCCTATATCAGATATAGCATTTGCAAATATCTGCTTCCATTCAGTAGGCAACGTTTTTATTTTTTTTTGTACTTTTCTTCACTGTGCAAAAGCTTTGTAGTTTGACACAGTCCCACTTGTTTATATTTGCTTTTGTTTCCCTTGCCTGAGGAGACACACCCAAAACAATATTGCTAAGACCTACATCAAAGACTGTACTGCCTATATTTTCTTCTTGAAGTTTTAAGGTTTCAGGTCCTACATTTAAGTTTTTAATCCATTTTGAGTTTATTTTTGTATCTGGTATGAGAAAGTAGTCCAGTTTGATTCTTTTGCATGTAGCTGTCCAGTTTTCCCAACACCATTTATTGAAAAGGCCATCTTTCCATCATTGTATATTCTTGCCTCCTCTGCCATATATTAATTGACCATAAAGGCATGGGTTTATTTCTGGGCCCTCTATTCTGTTCCATTGAGCTATGTGTCTGTTTTGTGCCAGTACCATACTGTTTTGATTACTGCAGCTTTGTAGTATAGTTTGAAATGAGGGAGCATGATACCTCCAGCTTTGTTCTTCTTTCTCAAGAACGTTTTGGCTATTCAGGGTCTATTGTGTTTTTATACCTATTTTAGACTTATTTGTTCTAGTTCTGTGAAAAACGTCATTGATACTTGAATAGGGATTGCACTGAATCTGTGGATTGCCTTGGGTAGTATGGTCATTTTAATATTAATTCTTCCAATTCATGATCATGGTATAACTTTCCATTTTTTATGTCATCTTCAATTTCTTTCATCAATGTCTTATAGTATTCTCAATACAAATATTTCACCTCCTTAGTTAGGTTTATTCCTAGATATCTTATTCTTATTGATGTGGTTATAAATGGGTTTGTTTTCTTAATTTCTCTTTCTGCTACTTTATTATTAATGTACAGAGATGTGGCAGATTTCTATATATTAATTTTATATCCTACAACTTTACTGAATTCATTTATTAATTCTAATGTTTTTTCATGACATCTTTAGGATGTTCTATAAATAGCATCATGCCATCTGCAGTGACAATCTTACTTCTTCCTTTCTAATTTGGATGTCTTTTATTTCTTTTTTTGTATCTAAATTCTCTTGTTAAAACAGCCCATACTATGTTGAATAAAAGTGGAAGGAGTGGGCAACCTTGTCTTTTTCCTCAACTTAGAGGAAATGCTTTCAGCTTTTCACCATTGAGAATAATGTTAGTTGTAGGTTTGTCTTATATGTCCTTTATTATTTTGCAGTATGTTCCCTCTAAACCCACTTTACTGAGAGTTTTTATCATACATGAATGTTGAATTTTGCCAAAAGCTTTTTCTGCATCTATTGAGATGTTCCTCTGATTTTTATTCTACAATTTGTTAATGTAGTGTATCACATTGATTGATTTGCAGATATTGAGCCATCCTTGCATCCCTAGGATAAATCCCACTTGATCATGGTTATGATCCTTTTAATGTATTGTTGAATTAAGTCTGCTAATATGTCGATTTTTGCATCTGTGCTCCTCAGGGATACTGGCCTGTAATTTTCTCTTTTGGTGTCCTTTTCTATTTTTGGTATTTGGGTGATGCTGGCCTCAAAGAATGCATTTGGAAGCGTTTGTTCCTCTTCAGGTTTTTGGAATAGTTTGAGAAGGACAGCTGTTAACTCTTCTTTAAATTTTTGGTAGAATTCACCCGTGAAACCATCTGGCCCAGGACTTTTGCTCATTGGAAGTTTTTGATTACCAATTCCATTTCATTACTAGTAATTGATCTGTTCATATTTCCTATATCTTCCTAACTCAGTCATGGGACATTGTATATTTCTAGGAATTTACCCATTACCCCTAGGTTGCCCATTTTACTGACGTATAACTGTCTGTAGTAAACTCTTATGATCTATTATTTCTTCAAATAAGTTCTCTGCTCCTTTCTCTCTCTCTCTCTCTCTCTCTCTCTCTCTCTCTCTCTCTTCTCCTTCTAGGACCCTATCATGTGAATGTTAGTATGCTTGACATTGTCCTAGAGGTCTCTTAAAGTGTCCTCATTTTTCTAAATTCTTTATTTTTCTCTTTTCTGTTCAGTTTGAGTGATTTTCACTAGTCTGTCTTTCAGTTTGCTGACTCATTCTTCTTACCATCTAATGCATTATTGATCCCTTCTAGTGTATTTTTTATTTGTTGTTGTATTCTTCAATACAATTGTATTTTCTAACACTTTGTTAAACTTCTCACTGTGTTCATCCATTCTTCTCCCAAGTTCACGAGCTTCTTTAGGATCATTACTTTGAAATGTTTATCAGGTAGATTGCTTACTTGATAAACATGATTGCTTAATTGTGTCTCTTCATTTGGAACATTTTCTTTTGTCACCTCATTTTGCCTAAATTTCTGTTTTTATTTCTACGTATTAGGCAGGTTGTTTACATTTCACAGTCTTGGAGAAGAGGCCTCATATAGGAGTTTTCCTATGGGGCCCAGCAGCACATTCCCCTCTGTTCACCAGAGCTATATGCTCTAGGGCTTCCCTCATGTGGGCTGCATGGATCTGTCTGTTGTGGCAGCACTGACTACTATGGGCACACTGGTATGTGGGGCTGGTCCTCAGCCTGGTTGGCTGCCAGGCCCTGCCTTGTGCAGAAGCTGCTTGCCACTGGTGAGTGGGGCTGGGTCCTGGCATAGTTGACTCTTTGGCCTGGGAAATCCCAGGACTGGTACTTTCCATGGGTGGGCTAGGTGGTATTGGGGTGGCTGGCAGCAGGGCTTATAGTATCCCAGGGTTGGTGCCAGTCCATTAGTGGGCAGAGCCTGGTTCTGGCATCACAGGTTGCATAGCCTGGGGTGTCCCAGGGCAGCTGGCTTTGGGGCCCAGGGGGTCCTGCAGCTGGTGTAGGCCCAGTTGTGGGCAGGGCCTAGTCCTAGGCCAGCTGGTTACAGGGACCAGAGGGTCTTGTAACCAGGGGTGTTGGCCTTCTGGTGAGCAGAGACAGGTCCTGGGCCCAATGGGAGGCAGTGCTGGGTCCCAGTGAAGCTGGCTGACAGGTTTAGGAGAGGCTGCAGCTAAAGCTAGCCCACTGGTGGGCATGGCTGGATCCCCATGTGGCTGGATGCTTGGCCTGTGGGTTCCCAGGACTGGTGTCCATTGACTAGATGATGAGTAAGCCCCCAGCACTAACAGGCTGGAGGGAGGACTCCACAATGATGCTTCTCAGCCATCATGCTGTGGTCCAATCAGCTCCCAACATCTCAATTCAAACACCATCAGTATTAGCAAAACAACATAAAAGGTATTATTTTATTGAAAAAGAGACATAACCTCCATTTCAAAGATGACTGCCACATAGGAAACCTTCCAGTTCTTAGAGAAATGAACTGTACACTCACTCTGCAATTAATACCTCTAGCTTTCTATCACTCTCATCTGTTTCATTCAGTGTAAATTGACTTTATCATTTCTCTGCTCCGAACAGATTTATCAGATTTAAGTTCTCAGAATTTGGTAATTTCTCAGCCAAGTGTCTTTATACATATTTCTCATGTAAAGTGTAGCTAATTTTGTTAGGTGTAAATTGGAATTTATTGCTTCAAGTAATATTTGGGAAAAACATTGAATCCTTCAGTGTACTGGAAGCGTCCTCTTCCACTTCCTCTTCCTTCTGGATTGACTTTAGTTGAAACAGTATTAGTGGGGTTATAATTGCAAAACACTTGACTTTGAATAAAGACAGTAATAAACAATGGTCACAAGGTGAAAAAAACTGACTTCAGAAAGAATTTGCATACATAAGATAAGGTGATAAACATATGTTGTTCTGTCACCTCAGTCTTTTCCACGAAACATGTTTTCTATTTTCTAAGATCTACTGACTAACTAACTAGGACAAATGAACCAGAAGCCAAATCCTAAGCAGCAAATATGGATTGACTGTTCCACAGCATGGATACTATTTGATAGAGATATCGCGAGCACAGTAATCCCAGATGGTGCGAGACCTTTAATACTAGTTAATTTTATTCAACTGCATAGCTTGTCAGACACTTGGAAGTTATTTTGTAATCATTTTACTTTCAATCTTTTGAAGTTTTGGAAACCTTGATTTAGAGGGTTTTTCCCTCCCCAGTGGCAGCTACTGCGTCCTCTTCCTCCTCAACACTCATAAGGACAGAATGTAGAGTCATTCAAATATCTGACTTTCAAAGAGTCTATAATTCAGAATCGTGGGTTTAAAATTTTTCTTGAAAGTAGGACCAATTAAGAGGATGCCAATAATGTTTTTTCATAAATAATTGTTTTCAGCAAATGGCTAAGAACTGTAAACTAAAATCTCACAGTACTTAATTACCTGTGAATATAAAATTGGGTAGAAAAACGTTATCCAAATTGGTGTGTGTAGTGTGTCTTCTAGGAAAAAAATGTGGGGAACAAAAGAGCTGTATTTTTTAAGAATATAACTTGCCACAAAAGGAATATTAGTAATGTAACTGGGAAAAGCTCAAAGTTCATATTCTGCCCAACACCATTCAATCTAAATAAGTTAATGTGTACAGTGTGGCAAATTAAGCAAATGGTGAAGAGTAATTTTCTCTGCAAAAGGGGACTATTAACAAACAGAATATGCCGTCAGCATTAAGGTTCCAGAAACACTACTGAAAGTAATTTACAAGTTGACCAATGATTACATTTTTCATCCTCATTTGTACTCAAGAGAATTATGTTTAATTAAAATAATTCACAGAGCCCAATGCAGTTTGACATATAGTGGATGAAAATAAAAGTTGGCTAGGTTGTTTATATTTGTTTAGCTTGTTTGGGTTGTTTGCCCCTTCTTTCTCACTTTTTTATGAAATCTCAGCTACAGAAGATTTACTGCGTTAACAGTGTGAAGTGTAAAGGAGAAAAATGGAAAGGTGTTGTTTCTGTTTACCTGGGTTTTCATACCTCTGAGGAATTTTATTATATTCACATAAATTGACATAAGAGTTCCAGACCTACTGCCTGTGCCTAACACCAGCTTGGCTATTTTATTTTTCTGGAAAACAAAGCCAAATGCTCCCTAGTCTCACATTCTGTGAAGTTCTGTTCCTATAAGATGGTGTTTTACTCATCAAATGTTGAATCCTGCCAAATATCAGCCAATCTTCTAGGCATTGGGATAAATTAATGGAAAAATAGACAAAGATACCTGCCCTTGTGTAGCTTACTTTCCAGTTGGGGAAAATAAACAATAAACAAATTGAATTAGTGAAACTGTACATGTTAGAAAGTGGTGAGCGTGTGGAAAAAACTAAAAAGGAAGGGAAAAAAGAACTAAAATGCAATTTCACATAACAGGTTAATAGTAGGTTGATAACGTCTCAGAAGATAAAATCACATCTTCTGGCTCCTCTTGTTGCTGTTTAAAAGGTTCTTTCAGTCTAACTGTTGTCATAATTGATCCAAATTTGTTTACAGCTGCTGTAGAGGGTATGAGTTATACTCCACAACAACATGCAGGGCTGTTAAAAGCTACAATAATTTTCAAAAACAAAATTTCCACATGGCCAGGAATTTACTATTCAGTTTCTGTGGTTGGGATTTTCTTGACTCCCAAGGACTGTACACAAACTCATAATCTTATTTTGGGTTCCCCTGGCCTCTTTTTCTCATTGGTCACCACAAATACACTCAATCTCTAACCCAAATGTTGCTTGAAGATATTCAGCATAAGGACTATTGTCAGCTCTTACCCTTACACCATCTATACAGCTTTTCACTCTGAAGGGCTTTTTAGTGCTATGAGGATGAGCAGTACCAATCTTTTTATTCTTTGGACCTGGCTCAAACCCTGTCCATTTCCCCATGGACAGCTTTTCTTAGCCTCTAGTTTTCTGCCACTTCTCCAAAATCCCTCACTTCTCAGTGATTCCTACCCAACATACACTCATGGAAGCTCAAGACTGCCTCTTACGTCCTAGAAGAAATGGCATGGAAGGGAGTCGTTGACACCAGCCAGCTACATTCCTTCTCCCCTCCCCCAGCTTTCTCTTTTACACTTTTATGTAAAAGGGCATGGGTGTTTCCTGTTGAATTAGCCCTGTGTGGATTAATTCAAATTAAGAATGCTAGATAGCCCTGGGGTGGGGCAATGTGATTATCATATGCCTCTTCTGATTATCACAGAAACTGAGAGATGGACTGGACAGGGAAGTATCAGCTCATATTATGGATGTGGAAATGAGGCAGGTAGACAGAGGGTAAAGTGAGAGATGGAGCCAGGACGGAAAACCAGATCTTCTAGATCCGCAGTCTAAGCTGTTAATCACTGCAGAAAGACATAAGGAAATACTTGACCATGCAAAACAGGTTCATCAGTCTGAATTTCTTTGACAATTCTTTTCTTCATTTGCATGTTTGCCTTTCTTCCCCTCTGGACTTACGCTATTTCTTAAATTTTCAATGTGATCCCCTAGGTCCTCATAGCAGCACCTATAAACAGCTCTACATTTTTAGACAGTACACCACAGTTCTGCCTTGCTCCACGGAACTTCTGCACATACCTTAGCACCTCTTCTCCCATGACCTTTATTTTCCCACACAATACGCCCCTTCATGTGAAGAAACTATATTTTGTTTCCTCAGAGAAGAGACGGATTAATGATTGTATTCCCTTTCACCAGTATTTCCCAAACTATGTTCTATGGATACCAGTGCTCTTCAGCAAAAAAATAGGTTCTTTGATAAAATGTGGTTGAAAATATTTGTTTAAACAAATTTCATTGGGATACGATCCTCAGAATGTTCCCGGTGTTAACATGCCTAAGTCTCTCCAAGAGGGGGAAAAATGCATAAAGAATGTCCCCAATGTTTTGTCAATACAACACTTTTTCTGGCAGAATACCCATCAGCGTTGTCTAAGACACTAGAGTTCAAAGAATACAGTTTGGGAGGTGCCCTCCTGAACCTCTCTTTCCCTGTTGCCTACCCAAGGATGCTTGTCATGGCTTAATGCTGGGCAGCCACCTTTTATACACATCATGTAATTCGGTCCTTTAAGGACCAAATGAGGAAACTTAAGTTTAGAGATATTAAATTGGGCTTCTGAATCTAGCAGTATGACTGATTAGGTATTCCAAAGGAACTGTCTACTTAAAATAGCTAAGCTTATGGATAAATAAAGTTTAAAAAATATTAGAGTTGGCACAAAATAAGAAATCCACAGAACCCTGGGAGGTAAGCCAATGTCAACACGGGTTTTGAGATGAATGTTTCTAGCTACACTCTAGAGACCTTAAAGCTTCTTTTGATGGCTTCATTGGTTCCAATGAAGGTAGGAAATTCAATAGAAAATTCATGAATAAAGCTGGGAAAGCAAAGAGCTCTTTGCTCAACTTAAGCATAAAAAATAAATAAACCCTTCATGCAGAAACAGACAGAAAAGTAAGTTGCCTATTTGGACTCTCTGGTGCTGGAAAGAGAGATTAAAAATATGCCCTGAGAAGTCATATTTATATGCTAGGCCTCATGCAGGACTGCAGTCTGAATTTATGGTTACCATTATGGTTTGAAAAACTTCAACTACAAAAGTTAGGTTAAAGTGGCCTCAGGTTGGTAGTCATCATAGATATTTGGCAGAAACAAATGCAAATTCTCTTTGGAGGAACTCAAAGTTAATTCAGGCTTCAAAGAATTCCACAGATAGAGTTCCAAGTAAAAGGACATTTTACAGTCAAAAATAATAAAATAGGTCAGGATAAAAGACATTATGAATAGAATCCAGCAGAAATAAAGTGCAGTATGTACAGAACGACAAATGCTTCAGATGGTAGATTTGGACACAAAATTCAAAATCACTGTATTTAATATCTTTAAACATAATAAAGGAGGATGAAATTATGATTAGAGAACAAGGATGCATGAAATAATAGAACTGCTGTAATGAAAAATATAACTGAATTTTAAACCTGAGTGTATAGTTTAAACAGCAGAGTTCATGCAGCTGAAGACAAATGTCCTGGAAAAGAGATCTGAAGAAATCCAGAGCACAGCCAATAGATTGAAAATATAAAGGGAGGGTAAGAGACAAGAAGAAAAGCAACGAAGATCTGAAATACTTTTAATCATAGTTTACAGGAAGATAAAATGGAGAAGGAATATCTAAAGATAAAATGGCTGAAATTTTCCAGACTGTTTGAAAAACACCAGAATTCAGATCTAAATGCTGTTGTCTTTTAAAAAGTCTGGCATATTCCAAGCCAGATGAATAAAAAGAAATTTAAACCTTGACACATTAAAGTGAAACTGAAAAGTACCAAAGAAAACCAGAAAATCCCAAAAAACTTCTTAAAAAACAAAAGACCAATTATCTAACACCTTGAAGATATGCTTCAACTGTCTTCCAGCTTCATTTTAGCTTTCAGACAATTTGAAAGAAAGTCAATCTATAATCTTATACCAAGTAAAACATCTTTCAAGGGGAAATATGAAATAACAATTAGGAAAAAAAATACCAAAGAAAAGCTAAAGGATGTTCTTTAAAAAGATGAAGCCAGGGGCTTCCCTGGTGGCGCAGTGGTTGAGAGTCCGCCTGCCGATGCAGAGGACACGGGTTCGTGCCCCGGTCCGGAAGGATCCCACGTGCCGCGGAGCGGCTGGGCCCGTGAGCCATGGCCGCTGAGCCTGCGCATCCGGAGCCTGTGCCCCGCATCGGGAGAGGCCACAACAGTGAGAGGCCCACGTACTGCATAAAAAAAAAAAAAAAAAAAAAAAAAAAAAGATGAACCCAAATGGAAGGTCTGTATTTTGTAAATAAATGGTGAGCAAAGGTAATGATAAATATTTAGATACAAATATGAACTGTACCATAATAATAATGCCTACTTTGTGTGTAGGGAGGAAGAGGCTCTAAACAAAAGACCGTAAAATAATGTCTTATATATTAAATATGAACATTAAAATTGGGTAAACACTAAAGAATTGACAGAGTGCCTAAAAGTAGAGGAAAATTGAATGAGATGAAGAAAAGAAATCCAAAAGGTAAGAAAAAAGGGAAATAAACATTAAAAAAACAAATAGAAACTGCTTTTAATAAAATCAGTAGAAAGAAATCCAAATATGTCAGTGGATTGTAGTGTTGATGCCCATCTGTTAAAGACCATCAGAGATATACCTATAGTCAAAGACGGTTGGGTTTATTGCCTCATTGTCACAAGGAAGAGAGCCTACCATGGGGGACCACAGGACATCTCAAGAGGTTTTAGAAACAATTTATAATAAGATTTGGTCACGTTGAGTGACTGGGAGGAGGATTTAAGGATTTGATTTGTTCAGGACTGAATATTGTCAGGAAGCAGGAA
Organism: Leucopleurus acutus; assembly: GCF_964270905.1. Classification (NCBI taxonomy): domain Eukaryota; kingdom Metazoa; phylum Chordata; class Mammalia; order Artiodactyla; family Delphinidae; genus Leucopleurus; species Leucopleurus acutus. Next base: position 28,130,480 of record NC_139163.1, on the reverse strand, counting down.
AAAGTCTATGAATAGGTATCTCAATGAATTTTATCTAAGAGGTAGGAGAAATGAAGAGGGGCTAAATAGGTAATTAGTACAGAAGCAGCAGTTACTAGTGTTAATCAGACAAGGGAATTATTTGGTTATTTTTTTGGTTTGGATAATGCTTTTGTTTGTGCTGCAACATGATTAATGGAGAGCTCTTGTTTGTGCCTTTCTCTATCACGGTCACAGTGAGACCTTATCTGATGTTCATGTTCTCTGGAATTGTTTGTGTTTCACAGGAGAACACCATAACTTGGCCGTGAGTGCCAGCCCAGCTCCTAGAAACACCAAGACCTAACTCTTATCTCCAGTTCTGCTTGTGGATATAAAGGAATGTTCTTCTCTACTTTTCAACAATAACTGTAAATTGACTAAATTTACCAGAGAAAAGACAAAGATTATTAAACTCACCTCAAATTTCATGTTGTTTATAGGAGAACTAAAGCATATGAACACAGATAATTAAAAGTCAACTGATGGAAAATAAATACCAAGTAAATACTAGCCAGAAAGAAAAAATGTGAAATTATATTAATATTTGACAAAATAGACTTCAAGTCCAAAACCATTATTAGAGAAAAGCAATTCATAATATAATAATAAAAAGTTTAATTTATCGTAAGGGCATCACAGTTCTAAATATTTATTTATTTAATTCCATAGCATCAAATATGTAAAACAAAAATTGACAGATAAAGGAAAAAATATAAAAATCCACAATCATGGTGGGAAATTTTTAAATAGTACTGTTGGAAATGTTCAAATATTTACCAAACTGAATAGAATAGTATTATAAACTACTATGTGCCCATCAGCCAGCTTTCTGTTGAAGTATACTGCCTATCTGTATCTCTTTTGGGGGAATTGTCTGTTTATATGCTTTGTAAATTATCCAATGTGTTTTTATGGTCTCCATTAATACTCATTTCACTCTTCACACATTGCATAACAATAAAGCAGTTTAGATAGAATAAACTATCCAAGGGGATTGGCAGAAGCCAGTTAAAGCAATTCCATCCCTCTTGTAACAATAATTGATTCAGGTGACACAGATTTAAACCAATCAGTACTTGGCAGTCTCCTGTGCAGAGCTGATTGAGTCATAGATATTTTAGTCAGTACAAAGCTCAGGACTTTTGTGTAATGACAGGTGAGTAAGGAGTCAGGTAGCCCCAGATACTCCTGGCAATCATTTGAACCCATGAGGAAAGCCACCCATTAGAGTTAGAATGTATTAGAGGAGAATTTATGTTGAACTTCTCATTGTTTAAACCAGTTTGGGTCAGTTCTTTTGCTTGCAATGTCAAAAATGATAAAAGAGTTATTGTTTTTCTTCCTGTTATGAATTTTTTTTTTTTTTTTTTTTTTTGCGGTATGCGGGCCTCTCACCACTGTGGCCTCTCCCGTTGCGGAACACAGGCTCCGGACGCGCAGGCTCAGTGGCCACGGCCCACGGGCCCAGCCGCTCCGTGGCATGTGGGATCTTCCCGGACCGGGGCACAAACCCGCGTCCCCTGCATCGGCAGGTGGACTCTCAACCACTGCGCCACCAGGGAAGCCCCTTGCTACAGTTTTGAATTAGTTTTTGCAGGGATATACAAAGCTATTGGCTTTTGTGTGTTCATTATGTATCAGGCCACTTCTTATCTAATATTTGTCAGTTCTTTTGAAGTTTCAAGGTAGATGATTATGTTGTCTGTAATAAAATTTAACCCACTGTGGCCTACATTTTAATTTTATTTTTTTGTTTTAGTATCAGGGTTATGCTAGCTTATAAAATGAGTTGGGTAGTAATCCATCGTTTTGTATTTTCTCGAACAATTGTAAAACTTGGAATTATCTGTTCCTGTGTTCTTTGGAATTATTATAGAGAATTTGTCTGTAAATTATGAATGTTTGGTGCCTTTTGAAGGGTAGGTCGTTCATTACCACTTAAATTTACTTTCAAGACATGATCCAAGAAGAATAAAAAGATTATACCAATTAGTAATAATAGTCTCATATTCTTATGTATTTGCCACCTCTGCATGTAGCTGTTTCTATTCTTGCTGTTGTTTTCTTTTGTTCTTCCTTTTGTTTTTCTTGTGAATACTTGTCCAGAATTTCTTATCTCTTTTTAAAAAATAGCTGTTTCATTGATATACTCTCATCTCTATTTGCTTAACTTTTGCTTTTACACTTACAATTTTCTTCTTTCTTTGAGTTTATTTCAGTATGCTTTTTCAAACTAAAGGTTATTACATATTTATTCTCCCCTTTCATTAAAAAATTATTTAATGGTACGCATTTTCTTTTGAGTACTGCTTGCTTATTCTACAATTTTATATTCCTTGTCCATTTCAAAGTGCTTATTAATTTCCATTTTCTATTCACTGTTCAACACTTGAATTATGTAAAATAGGGTTTTAAATATTTTAAATAATGAAATTTTGAAGATATCTTTTGTGGGTGATTTTTAATCATATTTCATTAGACATCTCTGATGTGTGGTCTATGTGATATCAATATTTTCAAATTTGTTGAGACTCTCTTTCTACCTAATATGAGCTCAAGTTTTTCAGGTATTCCATATGTGTTTGAAAATATGTGTTCTGCACTTGTTGAGTCTGGCAGACAACATATCAGTATTGGTACTATACCCACCAACATTTCTAAGTCTCCACTCCTCCTCGGGAAATAAAACCTGCTCCTCAGGCAGCTTTTATTTCCCTGCCCCCCTTAGACTCAGCTATGGCCATGTTACTTGTTTGAGAGAATAATATGAGTGGAAGTGACATGTGTTACTCTTTTTTTTTTTTTTTTTCCGGTATGTGGGCCTCCCACTGCCGCGGCCTCCCGCTGCGGAGCACAGGCCCCGGACGCGCAGGCCCAGCGGACATGGCCCACGGGCCCAGCCGCTCCGTGGCATGCGGGATCCTCCCGGACCGGGGCACGAACCCGCGTCCCCTGCATTGGCAGGCGGACTCTCCACCACTGCACCACCAGGGAAGCCCCAACATGTGTTACTCTTAATGGAAGCAAGAAAGAACTAGTGGCACAGCCTCCTGTGCAATCCTCCCTTGTAGCTACAATTTCTGGAGCTTCATTTTGAGATGGTAGCATGAAAAGATGGTGGAGCCTCTCCCAGCCTGATCCCTGAATATTGACTCTGTAGAACAGGGCTCCCCTGCTGAGTCACTAGTGCATGTAGCATGAGCGAAAAATAGCCTTTCTTCTTTAAGCCCTGAGATTTGAAGATTATTTGTTAGTATAATGTTCCATCAGTCAACTTAAGCCAATTTATGCTGTCGAAACAACCCCAAAACTGTGATGGCTTACAGCAACAATGACTTTTTGCTCATGTGATATATAGCCCAAGAGGGGGCTCTGGATTTTGCTCTAGGACCTTGGATGAAGGAGCAGTGCCTCTCACATACTCTTGATGCTATGGCAGGGGAACAACAGAGATGGTGGTACACATGATGCCTCCTAAAGCCTGTGCCTAGAAGTGGATCATGTCACTTGCACTCACATTGCTCTAGCCAAAGGTGCATCGTATAGACAAGCTTGGTATCAATGGTGTAGAAAGAATTACGCTTTCATTAGGGTGGCCCTAATAGGGAAGAGCTAGAAGGGAAGGCAGTGCATATCTTGACAATAATAAACTCTAACATATAAAGCATAACCTAGTCCAATATACATCACTTTCTGTTTCTGTTTGATATGTCCGTGTTTGAGAGAAGTGTATTAAAGTCTTTCAGTTTTATTGTGGGACTATATCTTATTGTCACTGCATTAGTTTCCCTTTGTACGTTTCAAAGAAATGCTGCAAAATGCATACTGTTTCATTACCATTACATCCTCTTGGTGAGTTATTATGTTATAATTGGGAAATTCTTAATTTGTCCTTTTTTTAAGGTTTTCACCTTAAATTTGTTTTCTCTGATAACATTACCGCACATGATTAATTTTTATTATTTTCACCAGTAAAGAAATTGTCAAGAAATTGAAGGCAAGATTCTGAAGCCAGGATTTGTCTTTGTCTTGGTTCAAAAACTGGCTCTGCTACTTACCACCTATGTGAGCTTGAATAAGGTGACTAACTGAAACTGAGCAAGACCCTAGTTTTGGCCCCCCATGTCCTCAGCCCGCCTTTTGTCTGTAGAAAAACTTTAGCCAAAGAATAAGTTTAATCAGAGAAGTGAGAAAATGAAGAAGCAAAGAAAAGCAGTCAAACAGGACAAAATAATAATAGTTTATACAGTAAGCAAAGTCAAGGATCTTTAGTTCCTTCTCAAGGGCTACAGATAATATTCTGAACCATATCCTGTGAGCTGTCTTACAGATACTGAAAGCCCACCAGGTGGAAGAAGTTAACTACATGATGACCAGACTGTAGCCATGACATAAGCTGCCACAATTCTGAGAATTGGCCTCAAAGAAATGGGGACAAACTGACCCTGGAACTGAAGACTAACTGTACTTAAAACAATCAAGATGACACTGATCATACCACCAAGGACCAATTTCAAGATGACTATCAGAGCTGACTGTGCTGTTTCTACATAGCCCCTCCCTCCGGCTATAAGAGCTCTTGCCCACTGGTTGTCAGTTGGTGGGGGGAGTCGGCCTTTGGACCACCCCGCCATTGCCAGCATCCAAAATAAAGTAAACTTTCCTTCCCACCAACCTTGCCTCTTTATTGGCTTTTGAGTGGCGAGCAGCCGGACCCCACTTTCAGTTACATAACCTCTCTGTGCCTGAATTTCCTTGTCTGTAAAATAAAACTAATAATAGGTCTACCTCCTAGCATTGTTGTGAGGATTGGAATTATGTCTGGCATGAGTCTAAATGAGTATTTACATGTTTTTAAAAAATTATTTATTGGGCTTCCCTGGTGGCGCAGTGGTTGAGGGTCCGCCTGCCGATGCAGGGTACATGGGTTCGTGCCCCGGTCCGGGAGGAGCCCACATGCCGCGGAGCGGCTGGGCCCGTGAGCCATGGCCGCTGAGCCTGCGCATCCGGAGCCTGTGCTTCGCAACGGGAGAGGCCACAACAATGAGAGGCCCAAGTACCGCAAAAAAAAAAAAAAAAAAAAATTATTTATCTAGTGTCTTTTGTAAAGTAAATAATGGCAGGATTTGGATTGCTTCGTTTTTATTACATACTGAGAACTTTAGTAGATTAGCTTAAACTAGTCACAGTTATTGTGATTACTAATATTTTTGGACTAATTATTTTTTCTTTTCTTAAGACTTTACTTATCATGCTTTCTCTTTTTTTTTCTCTTCTGTCTTTTGTTGGGTATGTTAGATTTCTTTTATTCCATTATTTTTCTAAACTGGTTTAAAACTTATTTTATTTCTATTCTTCTAAAAATTTTTAATATAGCACAACTACTTACATTGACATTTTCCTAGTAAAATGTGTTTTAATTAGTCTTTATACTTCCATCTCTAGTCTCTACCTCACTTCCAGTGTTGATCTAGTTTATAATCTTTGTCCTAGATTGTAAAAGTAATCATTTCTTTAAACAAGGAATACAATTAAGACTGTAAAGTTTATGTATCTATTTTCTTGCCATCACTTTTGCATGCCATCCTATTCACTTGGAATTATTTTTCTTGTTATTAGAGCATACTACTCTCAACTTTATGAATGAAACTCTCCTAAAGACACCCCCATGCTGCAGAGGGATAAACTGGAAGATTGGGATTGACATACACACACTACTATATATAAAATAGGTAACTAATAAGGACCTACTGTATAGCACAGGGAACTCTATTCAATTCTCTGTAATGGCCCATATGGGAAAGAATCTAAAAAAGAGTGGATATATGTATATGTGTAACTGATTCACTTTGCTGTACACCTGAAACTAACACAGCATTGTAAACCAACTATACTCCAATAAAATTTTTTTTAAAAAGACACCCCCATGCTTATAAGCTGCCAGTGCTTCAATCCAATTCTATCTCTAGTCAATCTCAGGGCTTCCTCACAATTTCTTTTGCTCTGAAATTTCCCCTTCTATTTCTGACCATGAATATGTATTCACTTAAAACTTTTTACCATCATTTTAAGAGTTTGATAAGAGGAGAAAACTCCCTTGTGTTTTCCCAGCTCCATTTTGAAATCACAATTATATCGAAGACTATTTTAAGAGTATATGGTGACAGATGATGGATGGATTTAAAGGCTACTGATCACTGACTGAGAAACCTTAATTATAAATATATTTACTTTAATTCATGAGCCACCAAATCTATTTCAAAATTTTCACAATTGTGCTTTCTGAATGTTAATAGTACTATCAGATTAGGTCCATGAAACACATAGATTTTATGAATCTTTAACAATTAACCAAGTCATAGAAATGTCCACAGTTAAGTTTAATTTCTTAACAAATACCTTAATATTCATTTATTTTCCTTATCACAAGCAATCTTAGAAGATGTGGAGCCATTCAGAAACAAAAGAAACATTAGCTATGATAAATTCAAGTGCCAGTGGAATGGTATATGAACAAAACACTTCTCATCTAATTTCCTTGTCTTTTCCTAATCTAAAAGAAATTTACCCTGGCCAGAATCATCTTTCTCGGGTGCAGATCCTGTTGCATTCTGAAGTTACATCACATGACCTACCACGAAAATCTATATTAATGGTCCCAACTTATCTTTACAGTTGATGTTCAAACAAATTAGTATGTACACTCCCCTGACTTGGTCCACACATCCCTGTGTTCACATCTTAGCTAATGCTATTAAGAATTCCAGGTATGGGATCTTCTAACATTTCTGATAGCTTAAATCCTACAAATTGTTTAAAACCCCATTACTATCCAAATGAAGCCATTTGGATTTCCTCAACAGTTTATACATTCTCTGTTTTTTCAATTCCAAGAGGACCTTGTTTCTTTGATTATCTTTATTCATCTTCATTTAATGATATAATTTTGTGCGATTATATTTTCTATGCTTTACACACACACATACCACCTGCACATTTGTACACTTCTGAGGAGCCTAAAGAATGTTTAACTCAACTTCATTAGCCCCTGTAGGGATTAGTACAGCATCTTGCTTTTTTTTTTTAATGAAACTCTCAGTACATTTACAAATAGAATTGAATTGGATCACATTTCTTACTGGTACACCATTGAATAAGTGTACAGATTTGACTACTGAATCCGACATGACTGGCAGGCCATTGTTTCTTTTGATTTTAAATGAAAAACTGGATTTTATCAGTTTTAGCCTGTGCTAGTCTACCATTAGCCCAATTTCCTACAGATGTTTCTGCTGTGATTGGAGTCACCATCTTATAAATAACGACCTCAACATCAACCTCCTGAAATTAACGCTACATAACAAAGTATAATAAATGTAAAACATCAGAGGAGTCTCATATCAAGAATTTATCTTTGGCAAAAAAGAAAAAAGATGCTAGGAGGAAGGTCCCACAGAAATGTTTTAATTTGTTGATGAGTGCTACTTACAGTTTGCAACCTCTGAACATTTGGTAAAATCCATTTATTTTGCTGATTAGCCATTCCAATGAGTGTTTAGGGAAAAGAAAGTCTCTGATTAATTCTAAAGTGCTATTCAAATACAAGCTTGATTTGTCAAGATGACCCTAAGCTGAACTGTCAAGTCTTGGTCTCTTCCTGTTTATGATGTCTTAGTCCTCCTGGGAGTGGCCCCAGTGAGAGGATAACTCATTTATACCTGGGCAGAACTGCATAGATAAAGAATGTTATATCCAGAAGAAATTTAGAGACAGACAAATCCAATCCTCTGAGCTTTGTTTTTGTCATTTCTAAAATGGGGAATTTAATCATGAAAAGCATGTATTAAGAAACTTCTAAAGTCAAAGCAAAATTTCCAAATGACCTATCTTACATTTGGTTAATTGCAAAACAAGTAAATCACCAAAAACTGTACAACCTGGATTTCCCTAGGTCTTACAAGACAAGCCACATATTTCAATGGCTGTAGCTTCTGCTTGCCAATGCAGGACATCCAGCTCTCTTCTAATTTCATTCAGTTATTTCTGGAAGTCCTCCAGAATATGCCACAGGAGTTCTTAAACTGTCCTTCCTGTAGTGCTGCTCCTGCCCTGCCCTGGGATCCCTTGTTGATGTCTCGTCCGTTGAACTCCTTAAGGGCATCTCACACTCCCACTGCTCGCATTGTCCACCAGAACTGAGCTACATCGGCCCTAAGTGTGCTGCCTCCCAAGATCATAAATCCAAAAACTTTCTAAGTGTCACCTGGAATCCTCAAAGCACTGCAGTCACACTCTATTCCAAAAGAAGTATGAAGCATCCCTCTTCTCCACTCTCTGTCAACACGTTTCATTAAGAACAAGGCAGTACTGTTTATCAGCTGAAATAGCAGAATAATCAAAAACTAATAAGTTGATAACTTCCTTAGGGAAGTCTTGCTCATTCCATCTTATAGCTCTTCTTCAGTCAGTAGGCAGTGTCTCCTGCCTACTGGTCACAACATGGCTGCAGGAGGACCAAGCTTCACATTATCACATGATGTCAATCAGGAATAATCATGCATAACTCTAAAGTAAGCGAAAAGAGTACTGCATGCCCTGCTTAGTGCACCCATCTTAATTATACCTTAATGTATCTCAAGAAGAAAGAAAGGCATACAGGGCTAGTCATTCCTCAGATACACTTCTCTTTTTATAAAAGAAATTTTGGCTACAATTGGCTCAAAATTCTATCCCTAACTTTAAGAGTGCAAACATACCTGGCATCTTTAAGTTCTATATTAGGAAGCTAGTAGGAAAGACGGCAGATGAGCATGGCTGCGCTTACCCAGCGCACTGAGGTCTTTAGGAGGCTCCTTGAACTTCTGCCTGGGGCCCTTCTTTCCAGAGTAGCAGTCAATATCTTTGGAGCCCAGTGCTGTACGGAAAATGTCTTAGACAGAACTTGTTCTATTCTCTACAAACTGTTCCCTCTTAGATATGTGTGTATTCCCCACTCTTGTTCCTGAATCCACCCCCCCTGTAAACAAACTCCTGGTAAGTTGGCCACCTTAGTTTACCGTAAGTGTCTGATCTTGCCTGAGAAGCGGTAATGAATACAGCTTGAGCTCGAGGCTGGGGTCCTGATACCCCAGTAAGAAGGAGAGCAACATCTACCTAGAGGCAGCTCAGTCAGGTGCCAAGAACAGTAGCTAAGAGGAAGTGAATAACTTGGAATTTGCTCCCAACCCTAATACTGTAGATTAGCAAGGACCAGCATGAAAAGAAAAATCCTGGAAAATGATCGAAAACATCTCGCTTTTAGTGCCAAATTTGCCCAACTAGAATTTAGCCTTTGAGTCTCATTTTCCTCATCTGAAAAATAAGTGTCAAGTTACATAAAAATTGTGACATTACAGTTCAACATGGCATGATTCTATAAAACTTAATTCATCCCTGGACCATACATCCTTCAAATGAGTGGAAATAAGTTGACTGTTAAGCCAAACAAGAAGTGTAGAGAAACTGCCAAATGTAAGGCTGTTATATTTTTCTTGGCAAATGTTCCACAATCTGCCCGAACTAAAACTGCGATACATCAAGGCATAATACAGAGAATACTGGGCAAGGCCTTTGCCAGTAACTAGCTGTATGACTTGACATCAGTAAGTCATTTACTTTGTCTGAGCCTCAAGTCCAGAGAGGTTAGACTTAATGCCTAAGTTCTCTTCTGGCTCTAAAATATTATGATATAGGAGGTAGTTCTTTATTACTCTCATGTCTCCACTGACTCTCAACAAGGACTTAATGCTAAAAATAACTCTTCTCTCCACTGTAATTTAAAGAGGTAAACAGAGTTTGTGACAATAAAACCAAAGTAAAGAAGACCAAAAACCCACAAAGTTCAGTGTATTACATTTGCCTTTATCGGGCAAGGGCATCTTTGAAGAGCTAGATAATTGATCACTAATCTCTAAATTAACAGCTCACTGTTTCTTATGGATCAGCTCAAGCAATTCCAAAATTATTTTTTTAAAAATAAATGAGTTTAAAACAATAATATTGGAACTAAAGTTATGTATAATATCTTTATACACAAAAAATACATACAGAAGAAAGCAATGGGCATCTTGTAACTATAATGCTGATGGAATAAAGCCAGACTCCAAAGAAGACACATGTATGATTTCATTTATATAATGTCCCAAACAAACAAAAGTAATTTCTGCTATTAGAAGTCAGAACAGTGGGAGAGGGTAGTGACTGGATGAGGATAGGAGCTGAGGTATCTGTATGCTGGGGGTCTTCTACTTCTTGATCAGGATATACAATTATGCACATTTCACGGAAATACATAAAGCTGTACCCCTATGATTAGTGCTCTTTTCTGGGTGTTTATTATACTTCAATAAAAATATTTTATATGGGTAAGTACTTATACTGATCTCTTTAAGATGCATAGAATGAACTAGTGTTCATTTTTATCATTTTAATCATCATTTAATCATAAATGAATTAATCATAAATGATGTTATCATCATTTATCATTAATCCAGAGGGCATAGATAATTAATATTTCCCAATAATTTTTTATCTTAAAAAATACTGGGGTATATTACATAAAAGTTTTTAAATTGGTTGTATGAGTGATGGGATTATGTATAGTGTTCATTTTCTTGTTTATAATTTCCAAAATTTTCTAACTCAAATATGTATTAATTCTATATTCATAAAAAATAATTTTATGCAAAAGAAAATAAGTTAAAGAATAATTGTGAGACGAGAGATTTTCTTTTATTAGAAAGTCTCCACATATGGTAGACAGATGGTAGGGAGCTATTGAGACCAATTTATTTTTCAAGGTGAAAATTACATATTGTTGACACCATTTTTTCTTTTTGTAGCTATAAAATATTAACAAAAACTGTGAAGATGTAAGTAAGACCATGGCATTTTTCGATACTCACTAGTTTTGTCCAACCTCAGAGGACCACACAAGGAACTTCTGCAGATTCATGGCAACTAATTACCACTCTGATGCACTGGTGAGGAATTCACACTCTTGCTCTAGTTGGTACAACTCATTCACTGTGATGGCACCTAATATGTGCAGCACTCCTTAACAGAGAAGTAGTGATAGCTTATTCTCCTATCAGTTTAGAGGAGTACAAGATGTTAACAACACTCAAAATTACATTGGGCCACCCATGGTTGATGCTAAACATTTTACAACGCGACTATTCAGACATCTAAATGTAGATGGAGAAGGTAAGTTATTTCTGAAAAACTCCTAGGAATTATCAGTATTAGCCTTTTGGTATTCCTTCTCACTTCCCTCCCACTTTTCTCCTCTTCTATTCTTCTTCCCTTCCTTCCTCCATCCCTCCTTTCCTCCTTCCCTCTTCCTTTCTTTTTTTCTTTCCTTCAAGCTCTCCATGTAGCTTGTAGATCACAAGTCTGTGATAAATCAGCCCCTTGGTCAAGATGAACAAAAGTCAAGGGTAGTAACTAATGTTATCCCATGGAAAGTTTGCAATAGAAACAAATCACAAATAAAAGTACTAATTAGAATAATTATGGCCATTATGATTATTATGACACAGCACGGTCTTGCATTGTGCTAAGTATCCAGAACTGTCACATTTGCAAACAGCATAACTGCACATATTAATGTTTAGAATTCTTTTACTCACTATGGAAAATAGGCCATTTCTTTACATTATGCAAATAAGCACATCCATACATATCCAGAATATTATGGTGTCTAAGAAGCCTAATACACAAAGTGAAAGAATGTGGGCAAGGAAAGAGAGTGAAATTTTTTTTATTTTAAAAAATTTTTTAATTGAGATACAATTGACATATAACACTATGTTAGTTACAGGTGTGCAACATAATGATTCAATATTTGTATATAGTGTAAAAAGCCATAGGTCTTTGCTAGAGTGGACTCCCAATAGATCTTAGCATCTCCTTGAAACTCTTTGGGCAATCCTACTCGTATTACAAAGTGTGTCTGAGATTTTAGAGTGAGGCAGAGGTGAAGTCCAGGTTCAAAGTCAAGTCAGAAGACAGGTGAAGGGGAGAGAGTGATCCATTTCTATATACTGAAAATTACAAAGGGAACAAGGCACCAGGTGGTGCTGATGAAGTTTGTATTTTGTTGGAATGTGTGTGTGTGCGCGTGTGTGTGTGTATGCAGGTATTTCAGAGCTTTCTAGAAACCATACTATACATTAATCTATGTGAGGTGTGCAACCCTAAATTCTGTCTTGATAGCAGCTTTAATTCTCTGGCCTTTTGACCTCCTCTGTATAATCATATCAAATAGAAACCGAACAATTATACAGATGTGTTACACCTGGAAGCTGATAATTCTGATTCGACATTTAGAGGATCTTCTCATAAAAACTTAGACACTAAAATTATGACTGTGGCAGGAGAGATGGATGGATTTAGGAAAAGGAGCTCTTCCTCTTAGAAGAGTTTCTGACACACAGAGTATATTCAATTAATGCCTGCTGATGTTATCGTAACACTGCCCCCTCACACATCTTCCCTTAATCCTGACCCAGTGGGTGCACATTGAATTCTGCCTGAACTTTGAGAAACTGCATTTTTAATGACACTAATGGCCATTTATTGGTCTTAGAGAATCCCTAACTACTGGTTTGAATCCTGACTGTCGGGAGTGTTGTCAGCTCTGAGCGGGGACGCAAACAGGACCTTGGAGGCTGGACCCTGACTTCAGCTACTCAGTGAGTCTTCAGTGAGTGTGTAACAACTGCTCCCTCTTGCCTCAAATTCTCATTAAAGTGGATGCATCAGAATACTAGTGGAAAGTGTAGCTGAATCCCCCTGTCTAATTGGCTTGGGTGATCTGTGCCTCGATAATATCACTGCATTCAAGAAAAGTAAGGAAGCTTCAGTAGTCCCTTTTGTGGAGAAATAGTACCTTGTTCAGGAAAAGTACCCAGTGTGAAATTCATTAGTGAGCATGTGTGTCTGGGGAGCAGAAATGAGGAAATGTGTTCAGGAGGAAGGGCTCACTAGTTCCCATGGAAACAAACAGAACAACCTGCCCAGCTTATTTGGTTCTATAATTTTAAGGAATTTCTTTCTTAACTGGGCTCCACAATTTCCTGGGAGGGAGGTCTAGAGCGGATTTATGTACATTATGGGCTTTTCTGTTTCTCTAAAGAACAAAGCTAGCTGAGCAGAGCAGAAGTGAAGATTAAGTGATTGGTGAAGCATTGTGGGTAAAGTATAAATCTATTATTCCATTGGGAGCAATAATTTCTTAGGCTCAAGAGGGAGGGGATATGCATGCATAGGCTGATTCACTTTGTTGTACAACAGAAACTAACACAGTATTGTGAAGCAATTATACTCCAATAAACATCTATTAAAAAAAAAAGCCAGAGTGAAGAGTGGAATGAGATACTGAACTTTAAAAATCCTATATCTGCCTACTTTTTCACTTGCCCTCTGGTCACCCTCACTCCACTTCCCTTCCAATCTTACAGAGTTAACTAGCATCATAGCCCTTGATAGCTGAAAACTGACACTGGTCATTCTCCCATCATTTTCCTCCAGTTGAGAAAATCTTTTGCCATTCTTCTTCTACTATTTCAAAATTTTACCTTATTATCATCATATTTTTAATACATGAACCTTGTAAAAATATCCAAATACCACAGAAGTATAATAAGTATACGTATCAATTCCCCCTATTTTTCTCAGAATCCCTCTCCTTAGAGCTGGCATTTGCAGCAGCTTACTGGGTATCCTTCCAACACCTTTTACCTATTTAACCACATGCACATATGCATACAGACATTTACACATGTGTGCTCATGCACACACACTCACACACACATATGTATACTGGCAGACTTTTAAAAACACAATTGGGCCCCTCCGCAGTTTACTTCTTTCAGTCAACAATGAATTGGGAATATATTCCCAGGCCCACACAAACAGACCTACCGCATTCTTTTCCAGTATTGGCAGCATCCCACATTGTACTTTAAATTTAGTTTTCTTTTAAATTTTACAAAGATTGCATGCACACTGTAAAATAACTGAAAAAAGTTATTAAAGGCATAAAATGAAAAGTAAATGTATCCATTCATACCTCCTACACTTAATTCCAGTTCCACTCTCCAAAAGTTACTAACATTAATCATTATATATTAGAAATACACACTATACACATATACATACTATATATATACTCTATATATATACACTATATGTATGTGTTTATACTGTATAATATATAGAGTACACTCTCTCTATACACTATATATACTATAGTGTATATATATAGTGTGTACACTATATATTCACTGTATGTATGTATACTATACATACTCTTGCTATCTGCTCTACCAATTTCTGCTAGTTTTATGGTTTGTTCATTTTTAAGTTTTTTAAAATTTACAATCTGTTTTGTGAGTATAATTACAAGTATAAAATATATACCATTAACCAGGTAGTATGACTGGACTAACAGAAAATTATGGGTAATTTTTTGTCATTAAACTTTACCATTCAAAAATAACCTTTCAGATGTTGAAGACCAAATGGATCCTCTTTAAATTTCACCTGAAGTCCATTCATTTACGCTGGAAGAGGCAGGACAGAAGAGTGGGTAAGAGAATAGCTCTGGAACTGGACAGCCCCTGGCTCTGGCACTTACCAGCTCAGAGAATTTGATGGAGTTTCTTAAGCTCTCTGGGCCTTAAATGGCAATAATATCAGTGCCTATCTTGTTGATTTACTTTGAGATTAAATAAATTTATATATTCAAAGCACTGAGCATCTATCGGGGTTTGCTATCATGACTAATCACTGCTTCTGGATTACAGTTACTTGCCACTACTTCCTATAGCGTATGTTATATTGTTTTTTGAATTCCTTGCACTTTAGTTTGTTTCGAATATTTTTGCTGTTACATATAAAGCATTTTTGAGAAGGTTTTGGGAACAAACAATTCTGCTTTCAGAGTAGATTAATATTTTGGCTGAGTAGAAAATTCTAGAATCAAATTTTTTTTCCTAAAAACTTTAAGCGTTAATTCCATTTTTTTCTGATACTAGGTGCTTTGACGAAAAGTGTAATGCAGTCTAATTCTCTTTCCTTTGTAAGTAATTTCTTTTTAAATAAATGTTTCCCCTGGAGAATCAATATTTTCAAATAGTTTTAATTCAGATGTTTATGTTTTTAATCAGTTTTGTGATGTAAATTCACAAGTAAATCAGGGGAGTCTTTCTTTTCCATTTTGGAAAATTTTATATTGGATGGTGAAAATTGAGAGAATATTTTATATGAGTTCAATATTCAGAAAATTTCATAGCTTTGTATTGATAAAACGGTTATAATTTTTCTGAAACAATTTCATGATTATAGAAATTGTCACAAATATAGTATTATAAAAATGCTTCCCTTTAAGTTTCTTAATCAATTTCATTTATTCCTATATAATTCATTGCTGTTTGACCAGATCTTAGATCAAGGTTCTCATTCTGTGAAGTCATCTGCTTCATAAAACCCTGGAATCCTAGCTCAGTTTCCTGGTACAGTCTGATAAGTGTTTGCTCATAGTGATGACACCAGCTTATACTGGGGAGCCTGAACCCGTAAGTCTTTTTCATGCAATGTCATTGGTCAGAAGAACCTGGTACAGACCATGGCAGAAACTAAGATTCTTCTGATGTTGCTTCCAAGATTCCATTTCTAACCTGTAGCTTGTAGCATGGGGCTATGGGTAAGTGTGAGAGAAAAAAAAAAAAAAAAATTTATCATCTGCTGATGATAAAGTTGAACAACTCTGGTTAATTTACTACAGCAACCAGCAATATGGAAATGAAAGAGAATGGAATCCCCTCCTGGAGTGTGACATAATTATTTCAAGATTATTTACTATGATGCTGAACCTGATAGTAACAACATATCATGGACAATAATGGGACGGATGCATCTTCAGGTCCCTCTAATCAACCCTGATGTCTCATCATACTACAGACAGAATTCCTACAAAGACATTCTTGCACATAACCACAATTCAACCATCGCAACTATGAAATTAACATTAAGTCATTACTACCATCTAAACCTCGGAATACATTCAAGTTTATCGATAAAAGGAAAAAGTTCAAAATCATATATTTGTCCTTTTACTGACAAGGTTAAGTTTGATTATTTGATAAAGCTATTTTCTGCCAGAATTCTCTACCATGTTTTGCAAATACTAAATCTTTTGGGGGGTAGGTACTTTGAGAACACCTAAATAATATATAAATATTCTGCTCTTTATAAAACTTCCAATTTTTTCCTTTTAAAATAATTATGAATTCATTGTTTTCTATTTTAATCAGTGTGTTACCCTATGACAATCATCATTTATTTTGATGCTTAAACTGTCCTCATTTGACCACTGAGAGCGTCTTCAGGCTGATTCCTATGTCCTATTGACATGCCCCAATTATTTTTTGAGTACTGCTGTACTTTCTGGCACAAGAGGGTGTTCCAAGCTCATTTTGCACATTGCCTGTTCAAGTCCTGGAATCAGCCAACTATCCAAGGAGCAAAAATTCTATTTTTATTGGAAGAATGCTATTTAAATAATACCAAATTTAGGTGCTAGGTGTGTTCATTGCTATTTACAGATGTATGTATGTGCATATATATACATGCGCATGTATTTTGTATATACACACATTTTCATCAATATATATTTCTACACCTATATATGCATTGAATACCACAATTTCATACCAATACCACTAATTCCTACCTAATATCATAGGTCCTTTATAACTTTCTTCCTTTCCAGATTTGTAACTCCCTTCTTCCAATCTAAGAAAATTCGCTCTCACTATCCTTAACACATTTGATACACCTCCCTATATGGAAACAATTTCCAGGGACTACAGCAACCTTCCCTACCTCCCAATACACCCTATTCACATTTTCTGAGCTCTGGCGCTTCCTTCAGGGCCTCATCCATGGATCCTTCTCATCCTGTTTGAGCTCCAACACCCTCCTAGTTTGGCACCTCCCCTCCCCGTGTGAACTTTCCCCTCCTTCTCTCAGGCTGATATGCTGCCCCTCCAGGTCACCCCCACCCCATTCCCCTTCACTCCATTCAGGCTGCCATCCCTCTTGCTGGCCCACCTTCCCCCTGGCAGTCGCCCTCCTCACCTCTTCGTGATTCTTGGGCTCCAGACATCCCGCACTCTGCCCTTTCCGCGGCAGTGTTCTTACCCTGCTCAGGTTCCTACACCTTGTGCTGGGCTGTCTTTTAAAACAGATGCTCTCCTCGCCCCATGCAGGCTCTGGTACCCCTGTGGTCCATCATGGCGGCCCTCATGGTGATAACCTCCCTGACCGAGAGTAAATGGCTTTGACACTGAATTGTTCCCTTCATGGTAGGAGGAATAATGGCCCCACAAAGATATCCACATCCTAATCCCTGAAATCTGTGAGCATGTTTCCATATAAGGCAAAAGAGACTTTGCAGATGTGATTAAGATTACAGATCTTGATGCGGGGAGAGGAGCCTGGATAATTCTGTGGGTCCAACCGAATCATATGAGTCCTCAAAAGCAGAAAACCTTTCTCAGCTGAGATCAGAGCCAGCAGGAGATGTAACTACAGAATGGGCAGAGAGATGGAACATTCCTAGTTTAGAAGACAGAGGAAGAGATCGCAAGCCAAGGAATGTGGATGGCCTCTCGGAGCTGGAAAAGGTAAGGAAAGGGATTCTTTAGAGCCTTCAGAAAGGAAGGGTGACAAGACTTTGATTTTAGCCCTGTGACACCTGTGTTGGTACAATTCATGGCATTAAGTATATTCACACTGTTGTGCAACCATCACTACCCTCCATCTCCAGAATTTTCTCATCATCCCAAGCTGAAACTCTGTACCCATTAAACAACAACTCCTATTCTCCCCACTTTGAGATGAAGTTTCAACATTATCTTACCATCTCTGTCAGTTACCACTTCTCTCTGCTTCTAATACTTTTTCTTTGGCCTCTTCTCCCTGTGTTTTTAACTCTTTACTCTCATTTTAGAGGGATTTAAGAAGAAAGTGGAAATAAGAACAAACCTTCAATTAACCACTTTTAACTTGCAGACAGAAACCACAGTACCTTGAAATTTTATTCGACTATCCATCTTACGGTTATAACATTTCACCTATATGTGTCTACTCATAAGTTTCATTACACTTTGGGGGAGGTGGCCAGGAAGGGACTTTTAATCTGAATTTCTTTCCTTTCTTCAGTTTAAGAGGAAAGTTCTTGCATTTTCATAATTTTTTGTCCTTTCCATTATGTCTATCATCTCCTGTAGCTCGCATTAGATGAATGTTTAACATCTTGGTTATATTTTGCATATCTGTTTACATTTCTGTCATATTTTCTGTCTTTTCCCCTCAACATTGAAAGATTTCTTCAAATTTATCTTTCATATCAATAATTATAATTGATTGATCTTTAATTATGTCCATTTTATAATGGGTAGATATTTGTACTTCCCATTAAACTTTGGACTTAATAAATTTTCTGATAATAAAAGAAATATATTCTCATTGTGAAGAAACTGGAGAACATACTAAAAAGACTAAACAAAATGTGATCTTTAACTCACATTTTAGAGTTAACTTTTCGATAACAATTTTTATTAATGTAAGCACTCATGCATTTTATTGATTTTATTTATTTTTTTACAAAATAGAGTTCTGCAAGCTAGTTTTTTTAACCTTATTTTTCACTTAGCTATGTAACATTGTCATTCTTTTTCATAAATAAATTGTTATTTACATTGTAATATTTAATAGCTACATACCAAATTTTTGCTTAGATGCGATAACTTTTTATTTCCTATTAACCGACATTGTTTTCATTTTTCCTTATCATACACACATGATGATTAATTTACTCATAATCAATTTTTCAGGGCTTATTAAATGTTCTCCTTAAAATATTTTGATATATATTTCCAGATAGCCTTCCAGAAAGGTTAGACCAATTTACATTCTTATCTGCTGTGTCTTTTTTTCCATGCCCTTTTTTGACTTCTCCAATCAGCTGGGGGTGTGGGGATGCAATTCATTCTTATTTCAATGTGAATTTTTACAACTATGAGGATCAACATTCTTTTCCAATATTCACGTCATCTACATTGCTTCTACTGTGAATTACTCCTTCAAGTTACTTGCTCATTTTTCAAATTGTTGTCTTCATTAAATCCTTTAATTACTAAACCTAGGCATTTTCTTTGCAACTAGTGAAACAATGTATATGCAAATATATATAAATTATGAAATTTTTTCTTTCTCCTCTCATCTACACTCTTCTCTCCCAACCCAGGGTGTTAATGATGGGACATGTGCCCTTCCACAGCCTCCGATGCACTACACACACATAAGGTTTGTGTAAAGGACGTTTATTCACCAACATGGGCTTCTGTTATACATGTGGCTCTTCAACTTGTTTCACTTTTAACTAGGAAGCTTTCAAGCACAGAGAGCAATATGAATTAGTAAAATAAACACTATCTAAACACTTCCTCCCATAATTTAAAAATATTAACTTTGGGCAGATTTATTTTCATGTTTCAAATAAACCATATGAAAGATATAGTTGGTATCTGAGCTAGTCCTATTAGACACATGTACTATGAACTTCTTTAAATGCTTCAACATTTAACAAATACTCTACTTGCTTTCCAATTTTTTAAAAAAAAAAGACCAATTCTCAAAGGCATAAAAATACTTTGCACAGTTTTTATTAATACTGTGCCATGCTTTATGCCTTAGAGATTGTTAGTCCATTTAGTTGTCCACGTAAAATTGATTTATGATGATGTAGTGAAAACAATGCTGATGCCAAAGATGATAGTATATTTTCGACCATTTTACCAGTGCTGAGTTATAACAGATATTTACTGAACACTGCAACATACTAAGTATACCTAGACATTGACCAATTAAAAATTACTAAGGTGAGACATGGGAGAAACCTATAAGTTTCCCGATGGGAGGCAAAAAAGGTCATGTGGTATAATTTTCAGGAAACCAAAAAGGCATAAGATCCTAAAAATGAGGTCTTAGAAGATTTACCAAGTTTAGCCCTCAGAAATATCATCCAAAATATAGATTTGCAAATGAAGAAAGAATTGGGTGTTTATCATACTGACTTCCAAGGAATCTATCTTATGGTACTAACACCATCTTTTCTATAAGGATGATCACCTACCAGAGTTTGTCTGGAAGACTGCAAATGTTTTACATTAAAAGCATTAAACCTTTGGCGGTGCTGAGTGTTAGGAGACAGACATGGTTTCTGATGGCAAAGCCGTCTTACAGGTAGGAAGAGTAGAAGTCTGTGAGAGGGATGAGTTTTAACACCATGAGCTTACTCAGTGCCTAAAATTCCCACCCCTGACGTTGTCCACTTGGGGTTACATTAAGCCTTAGCAGATAAATAATGTCTCTTATTAAAATACAAATGTGTGATTTTGGAATTTCAACACATAGACATTTTAAGCCCCCAAAGAAGAATGGAACCCACAGCAGAAAACACTCTGATGGGAGCAGGGAAGACGGAAAATCAGGAGGCTAAAGAACCAGCTGGAAAGGTTGGACCAAGACAGTACTTTGACGTTCAGGTCTCCAGAAACAAAGGGATATCGTGAGGGTGCTTAGTGACTCAACACCCCATGTGGAACGTGGGCATCGGAGAGCAAAGGTGAACAGTGCTCAGTATCGTTTAGACATGAGGGCTATAGATCTTAGAAGCAGTTAGTGTGGGCTTCCAACCTACCTATTTTACCTACCCAATTAATTATATCTCCATAAGCCTCAATACTTTGATCCTAACATGAGTGTATTTTCCTCAAGATATTTGTAAAACTTAAGTAAGATAATATACAAAATGCATCTCATAGTGTCATATTGCAAGCACTTACTATGCCATAATGAATAATTGACAGTTTTATCTGAGAATGGTCCTCATCTACCCCTCCATGAACTTCCACTGGTTTTTGCTGCCAATGGTAATGGCTTTTTCACCCACGGAGGCAGACTCACCTCCATGTTCTAGGTTTCAGGTGAGCTCTCCAGGCTGGGCTGGAAGAAGGAAATATGTCATATGTAAGTGATACAATGTCTGTCTGGACAGACCTGGGGATTAGGAATGGAAAATTGCAAAAGGCAATTTAAATATGAATTTCTTTCATCATAGGGAGAGTGGGGAAGACAAGGAGATTACTTTTACGACATCTCACTATGGGTTCGGCATTACAGTAAGCACTTTACAGATATGACTTCATTTGCTATGCATCACTACCTTGTAACATAGGTTCTGTCACCTTGATCTTACAGGTCAGAAATTAAGGTTCAGAGGTTATAAATTTTATAAGTGGAGGTTCCTGAAAAACAACTATAAAACTGTACACCAATGAAACAAATGTAGATATAAAGCCGAGTTTTTAAAATAAAGCATTCAGAGATGTCCAGCAAATGTTCCTGAGACTTTCTTAGTATAAGCAATTCTTAGTCCTTTGGGGTTTTCAGAAGTAACACGGGGTTGTTGTCAGATTCCAGGGTTGCTAGAGTTTGAACATGGCAAAGTGATAAGTTCTCTACTGGAATAAATGGAGATCTGCGCTTGCCCAGAAAATTGCAAATGTCACCCTTCCCCCTGGTGATTCTGATATGAGCAACTTCTTGAGGGGCGTGCTTACCATGGATACCCTACTGAGCATCAGGGCTGGAGCTAGCAACTGCCAAGGACAACAGCAAGTTATATTTCTCATGACAGATAGGGCGAAAAAGCTGAGCATCCGTAACCTAGGAAGTAGGATAAATTACCCTGGGGTAACAGCCTTGTCTTGGGTCAAAGACAAGAGACAACATCAGGAAGGAACTCATTCTATATACTGAGGGTTGTTCCTTTAATCCTATCTCCAGAGTTATTGATTAAATTTCCCGAGAAAACTACACAGCACTCAAAGGTCTTATGAGCTCTGCTGTGAAAAAAAAGTCCTGTGGAAATGACATGGAGAGAATAAAACTGAACTTCCCAGCTGCTGAGGGACCTGAGGATTTTGTCCTAGATTTAAGGAGGCTGATACCTGAAAAATGAGGTGACCCAAGAGAACAGCCTATTGGAGTTCGGCAATGTTGGATGTCATGGCTTTGGGGAGAACTGTCACTACCGCTGACAGGAAAGGCTGATGCTTCTGCTGCCACTGGGATTTCTGTCCATCAGAAAACTCTCTGAGCAACCCACTCAAGAACACATGAAACATAATTCAAATTCATTTATTTATTCAATTAAAATGCACCCAACATTTGTTACATCACAGGCACTGTGCTACCTAAGAGCTGAAACTACCATGAAGAGAAGAGTGATATTGCTCCTAACCTTCAAAGAACTTATAGTTAAAAGAAGGTGAGATGACAAAGGTAAACTGTTATAAATCTTATAATAAGGTAAGCAGGTGCTAGGAGAATAAATAGTAACAGATTGTTAAGACAAATTTTTTTAATACTTGGAAATAAAACAAAAAGGTGAGTGGCACATCTTTTCAATGTCACACTGGGATGTTGTTTAACAAGGATTATATGATTAGCTCAGGGAATGTAGCTACGTTTGACTTTGCTATTTACTACTGAGGGCTCAGACTTCATGAAGTTATATGTTAACTTGTAGATTTCTGTCTGGAAGAGATGTTATCCATCAGATTTTATTGTTCCACAGGACTTTAACCAATCTGCCTTAACCAATTTTATCTCTAGCTCAGCAAATTTATTTAAAAATGCCTTACCTAGTAGACTACAAGTACCCTGTTTCTCAAAATGTTCTTTGAACTTGCTTTACCAGCTTATCACTTTCTTCATTAATAAAGGAATTGGATAAAATCTTTGATGCATGTTCAGCCTACACTGGTATAAGAATCATGTTTCTAACTTTTTGAAAACTAATTATCTGACAACAATGGGAACCATTTCTGGGAGAATGGGTGTATTACTCAGCTTCAGCTACTTTAAGAAAATACCACAGACTGGGGCATAAACAACAGACATCGGTTTATCACAGTTCCTGGAGGCTAGGAAGTCCAAGATCAAGGTGCTGGCATATTTGGTCCCTAGTGACAGCTCTCTCCCCAGCTTGCAAATCACCATCTTCTCACTGTATCCTTATGTGGTGAGAGAGTGAGAGCTCTGATCTCTCTTCCTCTTCTTATAAGGACACTAATCCCATCACAGGGGCCCCACCTTTATGACCTCAAGAAAACTTAACTACCTCCCAAAAGCTGTACCTCCAAATATCATCACATTCAGGGTTGGGGCTTCAACATATGAATTTGGGGGTCCATAACATTCAGTCCCTAACAGTGGAGTTTAGGATTCATCAGACAAGGTTTGCAGGATACACCTGTGGAGGATGCAGCAGCTGATGGAAAATGACCTGGTACGGAGATGGAGTAATGCAGTTGAAAGAGTTTTGGAGTCAGGCAGATTTAAATTCAAATCCTGCATTCAGGACTTACTAGCTGTTAATAGAACTGCTCAGACCCTCAATTTCCACATCAGTTAAATGGAGTTGATATAGTGACAATATCAGAGGGATGGTGTGATGATTACAACACCTAACACAGTACATGGTACACAATGCTTAATGTGTAGTTCCCTTCCTAGCCTTCTAGTGCCGTTACTTTGGGAATTTCCAAAGAAATCAAACTGGTAGCTTGGTTCCACACTCTCAGATTCTGGCTCTCTCATTGTTGGCCTTCTAGGTGGTAAAAATTAATAATCTCTTCCATAAAAATTATATAAAATTTTCTACCAAAACATGTAGATATGGCAGCCCAGAAACTTGAAGCTTAAGGCAGCTATAGAGACCCTGAATTTCATCTCAGGTTTCAAATGTTCAGGACATGGTAGAAGCTAAGAAAAAGGACAAATAGATTTCATCCCATTAACTCAAGCTTGATTCAGTATTTGTGACAATTCTGCTAAAGATCAGCATTGTGTTTGCCTTTGCTCAGCAACACCTACTTCAAAGATTAACAATGTAGTGGAAATTTGGGGCAGCATTTTTAATATGCTTAAGAAATTAAACACTGTTTATGCACCTACCTTGACTGCAGTTAAAACATACGCCAAATTATGTTAAAAATAAAATGTTCTTATCTAGTTGTTAAAGCTGGTCCCCAAGGGCTATTTACTAAGCTATACTTGATCACTTTCAAATATGTGAAGTCAGTTAAATAAACTTAATGTAAATGAATGTTGCTAAAAGTAGTCTATAGTTTAGATTTTTTGCTTATTTAAATCAACCTCCCCTATTAGTCTAAATTGGCTTTCAGAGTAAACACAGTTTTATGTCATCTTACAACGCACAGAAACACCCACTCCATGGCACATTCCGACGATAAATAAGTAATGACATTTTAAGACTCTTTAAAGGAATGTGGTCGGGATGCAAGATTATCACAGGTGGTTTTTAAAAAATTTGCTTTTAAAAATTTGGATCTCTTATGTTCCTTGTACTGTCTCCCTCCTCTTCACATGTTTATATCTCCTTATTGTCACCCTTATTGCCTAGCCTTATTCCCTCCTAAAATATGCTTCTAGATGCCAACATTTGTGTTTCTGGGTAGAAGGAAAAAATGTCTTCTTCCCTAGCTTTGGGCATAACTAATAGAAATAACTAAGATTGGGCTTCCCTGGTGGCGCAGTGCTTAAGAATCCGTCTACCAATGCAGAGGACACACGTTTGAGCCCTGGTCCGGGAAGATCCCACATGCCGCGGAGCAACTAAGCCCGTGCACCACAACTACTGAGCCCACGCACCACAAGTACTGAAGCCCACGTGCCTAGAGCCCATGCTCTGCAACAAGAGAAGCCACTGCAATGAGAAGCCCATGCACCACAACGAAGAGTAGCCCCCTCTCACCGCAGCTAGAGAAAGCCCACGCACAGCAATGAAGACCCAACACAGCCAAAAATAAATAAATATAATAAATAAATTTATAAAAGAAAGAACTAAGATTTGTCAAGCATTTAGAACGTGGCAGGCACTATTTCAAGACTTTGATAAAAATTAACTAATTTAATTCATACAATCCCATGAAGCCATCCTTATTATTATATCAGCTTCACAGATAAAGCAACAGAGCATTTAGATAAGTCATTCAAGGTCACACGGATAGTAAAGATGGAGCCAGGCTTTAACCCAGGAAGTCTAGCTTAAGAATCTGCACAGTTATCTACTACCTTCACTTTTCTTCCACACATTAAACATCTGTGCTACCCAAGCTATGACACTTTTCTTTATAAAAAGGACTGTAATGGTTAATTTTATGTGTCAACTTGACTGGACCATGAGATACCCAGATATTTGGTTAAACATTATTCTGGGTGTGTCTGTGAGGGTGATTCTGGATGAGATTGAAAATTGGATCAATAAGCTGAGTAAAGTAGATTGTCTTCCGCAGTGTGGGTGGGCCTCATCCTATCCACTGAAGGCCTGAATAGTACAAAAGGCTGAGCAAGAGAGAATTTGTTCTATTCGCCTGATAGTCTTTGAACTG
This sequence comes from Leucopleurus acutus, assembly GCF_964270905.1. Classification (NCBI taxonomy): domain Eukaryota; kingdom Metazoa; phylum Chordata; class Mammalia; order Artiodactyla; family Delphinidae; genus Leucopleurus; species Leucopleurus acutus. Next base: position 28,104,867 of record NC_139163.1, on the reverse strand, counting down.
GGACATCAGTGTTTTTCTGCCTTCAGACTCAAACTTGAACTTACACCTTAGCTCTACTGATTCTCAAGCATTTGAACTGTGGATATTGGGACAGTTCAGTCTCTGTAATCACAGGAGCCAGCTCCTTATCTATCTATCTATCTATCTATCATCTATCTCCTACCTTTATGTCTATACCTTTACATATCTATATAGATCCTATGGGTTCTGCTTCTTGGAGAACCCTGTGCAATATAGGGACACAGGACACATGAGATTGCCCCTAATCAGTTTTACATTTCCCCCAATATTCTGTATTAAGATATGGAGTATCTTACCAAGATATTAGGCATATTCATACATATAAACAACTTGTGAGTTACACTTATTCATTTTCAAATAAATGAATATGGGATATGGTAAATCTCTTTATATAAGTGTCTATAGACTGTACCAATTTTATACATTTAATCATTTTATTAAAGATATATTAGCAAAGAGAAGAAAACTGAGATTTCAGGAGAAACTTGTTTCTGTGAGAGACCTATCAGCTAGGAAAACAGACCAACTTAGTTCGGGTATATAAATACAGAATAAATATCCAGTACTTGTGACCCTACTACTAATGGCCACATTTCAGTTCCCCCAACTGCTGTGAGATAATTCTTCAAGTTTTGATATAAATTTATATTTATATAAAATCAACTTTTATATTTTGGTCTCCTGTCCCCAACTTCATGCATGCATATACATGTATGTATATCAATGTATGAGTGTACTGAATGTTTCTTATTCAATGCTTAATATCTTTTAAAAATATTTTTAGGCTTCATAATGTATTGTTATGTACTGTATATCATCAAGATGAATAATAAATAATATAGTAAAGTAGAAAAAACATAAACATGAGAGCCAGCCAGACATGGATTTGAATCTCAGCTCTGCTACTTGTCAGCTAAAGGATCTTAGGATGGCTACTTAAACTTTGTTAGTAATCAGATAAATAAAAAATAAAATGTCACAACAAAAAAATTTTTTATATACAAGACTGACAAGAATTTTTAAATTTGACCACACCAATTCTTGGCAAAGTTGTAAAACAATAAAAAATAAAAACTCTTGTACAGTGTTTGTAGGAAAACAATGTGAATACGCACATATTCCATGAGCCAAAAATTTAACTGCTAGCTGTACATCTGGGATAATATCTTCCAACTGTGCACCAGAAGACAGAGGCAAAAAGGTAGAAATAAACCAGATGTCCAAAAACAAGAAGATGAACAAATAAATTGTTAAATATCCATATAATAAGATATTATTTAGCACACACACATAAGGAGATAGAGACACACACATAAGCATGTATGAATCTCAACAGTTAAATCCTAAGAATATAAAGATGAATGAAAAAAGCAAGTCCCAGAAGAATACATGCATTAAATATTATTTATATAAAGTTTTAAAACTTGCTAAACTTTTATATTAACCATAATATAACTATTATATAAACTATATTATTTAAGGATGTGTTCATATACAGCTTATATATTTATATATGTGATATATTTGATATATTTCTATATATTTACGGTAATTGTATATATTTTATGTATAATATCTATTTTCTTTATATAAATATATATGATATATGATAAAAAAAATTAGGATAGTAGTTACAGAGTGGGAAGTGAAGGTCTTCAATGTTGTTGGCAAGTTTCATTTTTTATCTGGGTGTTAGATATGTTATATTATTCATTTCTTTTTTTATACTGAAGTACAGTTGCTATACAACATTATACAAGTCACCAGTGTACAATATAGTGATTCACAATTTTTAAAGATCATCCTCCACTTATAGTTATTATAAAATATTTGCTATATTCCCCGTGTTATACAATAGATCCTTGTAGCTTATTTTATACGTAATAGTTTGTACCTCTTACTCCACTCCCTCATTATTCATTTCTTAAGACGTTTAAGTTATTTTATGTATATGACAATTGTTATTTTTAGTAAAAAAAAAAAAGGGGGGGATTAACAAAATACAAATTCTACTTTTAAGTCAATCAATTTATTTTTATAAGGTAGATATATCAGAGAATTCCATGAGCTCATGTTACAGAAAAAATCCTGGATCAAAGAAGTCAAGAGTTGAGTTCAGGCTCCAACAATGGTGCTAACTAGTACTGTGATATTTGACAAACGAAATCCTGGTCTCTCTGGATGTAATCTCAAACATAAGATTGGAGGAGGCCTGCGCCTTATTGAAAGGCGCTGCAGACTAGATGAGCTTTAAACTTACTTCCACCTCTAGGACCGCACAGTGCCATGAATTCAGTCTTGAAGACCTTTTGGAGAATCTCCCACTTTGTTCTCAGTTCTCCACAATATACTTTTTGGTGAAAGAGTTTCAAATGTTCCAGTAGTTTATGAAAACAAGTATCATCCAATACAGTAGGACATACCAGCAACAAATGTTGTTTCTTTCTGTTCTGTAATCTATGAAACGATAGGCTCAGTGATGATGAAAGATATTTTCTTAGCAAGGATATAATTCTAGATGAATTCTCGTACATCACAGAGGTAGGAAACTATTTTATGTAGGGTCACTGACAAAGAATAGAAAGCAGTATGAGCTAACCACTGAATTCCTACCATTTTAATTGACATACATATTATGAAATATTAGCAGATGTTTTAAAAATGGCAAAGTAGGGGCTTCCCTGGTGGCACAGTAGTTGAGAGTCCACCTGCCGATGCAGGGGACATGGGTTCGTGCCCCGGTCCGGGAAGATCCCACATGCCACAGAGCAGCTGGGCCCGTGAGCCATGGCCGCTGCGCCTGTGCGTCCAGAGCCTGTGTGCCGCAATGCGAGTGGCCACAACAGTGAGAGGCCCACATACCGCAAAAAAAAAAAAAAGGCAAAGTAAAGGTTTATTAAATAATGCTTTAAAACATTCTATTCTATACTGTGGCTGGTAAAGTATAAGAGACAAAAACAGAAAAAGAAAGGGTAATTGGTAATTGGGAGAACCTGAATTGAGGAAAAGAAGCAAACAGTTTGCACAGGAAGATGTTAAATGTCAAAATAGTGTGGAAATGCTGGAGAGGGTGTGGAGAAAAGGGAACACTCTTGTACTGCTGGTGGGAATGTGAATTGGTACAGCCACTATGGAGAACAGTATGGAGGTTCCTTAAAAAACTACAAATAGAACTACCATATGACCCAGCAATCCCACTATTGGGCATATACCCTGAGAAAACCATAATTCAAAAAGAGTCATATACCAAAATGTTCATTGCAGCTCTATTTACAACAGCCAGGAGATGGAAACAACATAAGTGTCCATCATCGGATGAATGGATAAAGAAGGTGTGGCACATATATACAATGGAATATTACTCAGCCATAAAAAGAAATGAAATTGAGCTATTTGTAATGAGGTGGATGGACCTAGAGTCTGTCATACAGAGTGAAGTAAGTCAGAAAGAGAAAGACAAATACCATATGCTAACACATATATATGGAATCTAAGGGAAAAAAATGTCATGAAGAACCTAGGGGTAAGACAGGAATAAAAACACAGACCTACTAGAGAATGGACTTGAGGATTTGGGGAGGGGGAAGGGTAAGCTGTGACAAAGTGAGAGAGTGGCATGGACATATATACACTACCAAACGTAAAATAGATAGCTAGTGGGAAGCAGCTGCATAGCACAGGGAGATCAGCTTGGTGCTTTGTGACCACCTAGAGGGGTGGGATACGGAGGGTGGGAGGGAGGGAGACGCAAGAGGGAGGAGATATGGGAACATATGTATATGTATAACTGATTCACTTTGTTATAAAGCAGAAACTAACACACCATTGTAAAGCAATTATACTCCAATAAAGATATAAAAAAATAAAATAGAAAAAAAAAGAATGTCAAATATCTTGACAATTTCTTATACTGATCACATGCTGAAATGATCATATTTGGGATATATTGGGTTAAACAAGATCTATTAATTTCACCTATTTCTTTTAATGTTTTGTAATGTGGCTACTAGAAAATTTTAAATTAAATGCACATCCTACACATCACATTATATTTCTACTGTGGTATATTATAGAACTACTTCAGGCTCATAAAATAATAATAATAAATTTTGACTCTATAACATTAAAAAAAATAGTGTGGAAAAGACAAAGGGAAGAGAGGGGATGTGTATGTAGGACACATTCACAAACAAACAAATTTAAATATGTAATCACAAAATAACTTATCTGTCTCTTGGCTGTTAAGGTCTATTTTGAACATTCTGAAAACTTGTTAGAGTGCAACCTACAAAATGACTTGAAAATATCAAATCCATCCCAGCCAGCTCTTCTGGTCCCTTCACTCCCACCACAGTTTTGCGACTGACCTACATTTTTTTTCTAAGCTTCAAGTCTGCTTATTCCCTTCTTTTGGTTCCCTTCAAAGATGATAGAAATAAACTTGGTTCACGTTCTTAAGCATATTTACTCACGCCTGTGGAATGCTAGTAAAAGTCTGTCTTTTTCCCCCGACATTAATAAATAAAAAGATTTTTCTCCCACTCCCACTCATGATCTGTAGGGTTTCATGGATAGTAACCTAAGATAGGGATTTGTTGCTGTATTAAGCCTTTTATAGGCTTGTATAAAGAAAGAAAAATATAATTAATCTCTTTGTCAATCTCAAAATTTGAAATTAAGCAAGTAAAGCTTCTCTTTAAGGAGACTGCAAACTGGAAGAAAGCTTGGGATAGAGACTGGCTTCTGCTCTTCAGAACACTTAGCGGGTGACAAATATGATAATTGTCTTTGAGCTCATCTGGAAATGGATCTGCAAATGAGTAAAATTGCAAAAATCATAAAGATAGTCTATTTTTCAATAGAATCTGCAGCAGGTTAGTTAACAGTGTCAGACTCTCATTATTCCAGAGGCAGGGGAGAATAAGAGATTCTAGTGCACGGCTGTAGAGTACTATCAGGATATTCTCATCAAGCCCAGCATGAGGTGTACCGTTTGGAGAAAGCACAGTGCTACACCATGCAACCTAATAAACCCGAGGGTCCAATTCAATGACTTTTATTCCCAGTGGCTCTTTGTTTAGCATAAAAACTCAGTCACTAGAATTTGGTTTTGCAGTTTGAGACTTTCTGGGCCTCTAAATTAAACACATTTTGAAAACTACACATATGTAGCAAAGAATGTACATATAGACTGTCCACTCCTCTCACCAGAAGGGAGCAGCAGTGGGTCTGGCGAGGTGGAGTGATAGTTCCTGGCTGGATTTATGGCAGAGCTGAAAGCAGACCCAGGTCAACTGGTTCAAAGGTCCACCCCAGCCCCACTGATCCCCATATAATATGATACTATTGGGGGTCAGGATGGGCTGCCCGAAATATGCCACAATGACATATTGGTTATTTTGAATTAAAGTTATTTAAGAAACGGCCAACACAAGAAGGATACTCTGGCCCTCCCTTCTGTCTCCCTGAAGACAGGAACGATATCTCTCGTGCACTCTGTATCTAGAGGTAGAAGGACACTCTGATCACCAAAGATATGGAATTCAGGCTAAGAAGCCTGTTTAGATAAAGCTTGTTAGTTCTTAAATTTACTACCCCAAGCCCAAACTCTGTTTAGATTTTTCACTAACTGAGCACCCAAAACCTAAATTTCTTTGTCCTGTCAATTCCTCTCAAACGTATTGGGGGTCTTTTTGTTTACTTTTGGTTTGTTTTGGTCTAAAAAGTATATATAAAAGCTGCCTGCTTCGGCTACTTCTTAGGTCTTACTTCTATGAGACCACCATGTGAAAAAATTAAAATTTGGGCGTTGTTTTTCCTCCTGTTAATCTGTTCTGTGTCCGTTTTATTATTAATCTAGCCACAAGAATTCAAGAGGAGTCAAGGGGAAAATCCCCCCCTCCCTGACAATACCTTGGGAAATATTTCCCCCTGTTTGGTCTGTAAAGTGCCCTTCCCTCAAATTCAATAGCAGAAAAAGGCACAATGGATTCAAACTGTGGCTGAGAGGGGAAAGCAGGGAAGCTGTGGTTTCAGCTCCATTAGAATAGATTCTGGACAGTGTCTCCAGCCTTCTCTAAAGGCAGAGACATTCAGCTGGAGCCCAGGGGTGCATCTTTACTAATTAGCATGCTGCTTCCCAAAGTAAATGTTAAACGGTTGAACTTCATATATCACTTCTAAGCCAAACTCCATTATACTGCTCTTCAGGGAAAGATGAGGTACACCCTCTGATTCAATAGGTGGAAAGTAAACAAACCATTTGACATTCAAAAATAAGTTAACAAGAAAACAATGTAAGGGGCCTTTCAGGGGGACAGTCACCAGAATTTGGGACCCGTTGAACTGAATTTTACCCACACAGATAAACATGTATTGAGCACATGTCCTATTCCAGGTCCTGTGCTACCTACTGCGGACACAAAGGGGAAAAAAAAAGATATTAACCTCTGCTTTGAAGGGACTTATAGCCTAATGGGAATAAAAATTGCATCACTATAGAATAAGTAAGTAAAATAACAGAGATGTGAAGAGTGTGTACAAGAGATGCACTTCGTGGCTTAGGATTTAGGAAAGTCCTTCTGAAGGAGATATTGTCAGGCGAGTCTTGAAAGACCGTTGGGAGGTATCCAGGTAAAGAAAGGCAGGAAGGACAGTTTATAAAGAAGGGAGAGCATAAGCAAAGGCAGGGGGAGTGAAATGATGGAGGGTAAGAATTTTGAGGAATTATGCAACTAAAAATTGCCACAGGCCAACTAAAAATTGTTGCTTGCCATCTGGTTCTACAAGAATGAAGTCACTGGCCACTGAAGTTGTTGACCTTCAACACACCTTGAAAGCAGTTCAGGGCGGAGATCAGGAATAAGGCACTCTGCTCTGGGAAAAACCGGCAGAACAGACCTTTAGATAGTTAGATATTTTCAGGAGAAGATTTTATGAGCCTGATTTCTTGCATCTCCTCATATCTAGAAAAGCACTAAAATCATGAATGGAGACATCTGCTCCTTGTGACTAGCAGCAACCTTCTGCCAAAATGTGGGCTGGATTGCATAGACCCCCTTCGCATAAATCACGTATATACTGACCTCCCCCGCCCCGACCTCTTGAGCAGTTCCTCAGAGCTATCTGATGGGCTGTCTCCTGGACACTCTGTCTCACTTTGCCTCAAATAAAACTTAACTCACAGCTCTCATGGTGTACATCTTTTTTTCAGCTGACATACATGTCGAGTGTGAAGCCTGAGGTCATTAAAATGAGGCTGAGAAATCTCCCTGGGACCATGTACTAATTGAAGGTCTTGCAGGCCAAGCAACAGGTCTAGATTTTATTTTGAAGGATACAGAACGGCATCACTGGGGGTCTAAATAGAAAAAGGACCAGCTTTACTTATAGTGCATGTAGATTATTCTGCAACCTAGTACAGAGATCTTATAAAAGAAAGGACAAAAATGTCGGGAGGAGCATTTGAAGACGATTGCAATAGGCCATATCACAGCTGATGCACACCTGAGTGCAGTAGTGGTCCAGATGGGGAAGAGAGGAGAGGGCACAAAAAGGGCGATTTGGGGATGAGTTGGAACCGAGGGGTAAAAGATTAAGTGGAAATTAAGATGGTTTTAATTAGTTCAGAGACAGAATTTCTGTTTCTTATTTTTTGGGAAGAAGGTGAACAATTCCTCATTTTACAAAGAGTAGCTGCACCCCATTAGGCAAAAACAAAAACACACGATAGCTAGCGTATGGAAGCTCATGCCCTCACATCTCCAGGATAAACCTCCCAGCTTCTTCCTTCTGTCTTGTAATTAGACATGGTTTAAAATTTCTGTCTTGGGCCTTCCCTGGTGGTCTAGTGGCTAAGGCTCCGCACTCCCAATGCAGGGGGCCCGGGTTCAATCCCTGGTCAGGGAACTAGATCCTACATGACCCAGCCAAGAGTTCGCATGCCACAATTAAAGATCCTGCATGCCACAATGAAGATCTCACGTGCTGCAACTAAGACCTGGTGCAGCCAAATAAATAAATAAATAAATAATTTTAAAAATAAAAAATAACTAAAATTCCCATCTTAGTCTCCAGATGACAGCCAAAGGGAGGAGCTCCTACGTACTGTTTGTCAGTCTTTTTCTTACAAGGCTCTCTTTGCTATCAGTGCTGTGAGCATAGGAGTGGTCAGTAAAATCTTGCAAATAGTGCTGCTTGCAAGTGCCGTTCTGCTCCCCTAGAGAGAAAAGGGGGACAGTGCTAAGGGAGAATGAAGGAGCCCCTTGGATAGTTCATTTTCTTAGTGAACAGTCTCATTAAGAATGTCTATGTATATCAATTCATGGTTTACCTATTTTAAGAAATATTATCTTTTGAGAGGCAGTGTTAGTAGTGGCTACAGGTAGACTCTGGAGCCAGATTGCTTAAGTTCAAATTCCAGTTCTGCTCCTGACTTGGCTTTGCCATAAGTCAGTATCTACATCTGGGAGAAGGAACCTTAATAGTATCACTTTTGTACAGTTACTCTGAAGATAAAACGTAATTTCCATGTAAATTCCTATGTAAAGATATAGAAGTGCTGCACCTCTATCTTAACAAACTGTCAGAAAGGCAGAATAGTAGTTACTCCATAAGTGTGTTCTATTTTTATTCCTACTTACTGGAGGAATTTTATACTTTACCTATGTCCATGTTCTATGTTGTTCTGAGAATCTTGATAGACTCTCAGATTCATTTTCTAAATTTAAGAATAAAAAATGTTTCTTTCTTCCTGGGCTGGTTTTCCCCTTTCCTTCTCAATAAAGTCCTACTAATACTTTAAGACTCAACTTAAGCATCACATATTTCTTGTTGAATGTCTCCTCTACTGACACAGTAAGCTCCCCAAGGGCAAAGACTCTAAGTCTAATATAATATCTCACATTCTATAAGTTATTACTACATGTTTGCTGAATGATAATGAATTATTGACATGAAAGTAATAGTTGTTAGCAAAATAGTTATTTTATATCTCCCCTGTCTTTGCTTTTTCAAGGACAAGACTTTATTTTTTTGAACCTGTATATTTAATGTCAGACAGGTTAACTCTTTTTTCAAATTAACTCACATTTTTTTCCTGTCATTTACTATGTACAAGACTCTGTCCTGAGTATTTTACCCATATTATTTCATTTAATATTCACAAACATGCCATAAAGGAGATATCATTAGCCTCACTGACAAAGGATGAAACTAAGGCTTTGGAAAATTTCAGTAACTTCTCTGAGTTTACATGACTCACATGTGGTGGACTGAGTACTCAAACTCAGTTCTTTAATCTCATATTTGTACTTTAAATCAGGATGCCATACAAGTGCTGTTTGAAATGTAATATGAATTAGACAAGTAACCTGGGGATTCTTCTTAAATGCAGGTTTTGATTCAGTGTTGCTGAGATGGGCTTGGAGATTCTGCACTTTGAACACGCTCTCAAGCAGCTCTGATGCTGTACAGAGACCATGTGTTGAGTAGCATTGTTCTGCTGCTCTATTTTACAAGTTCTGCTTGGCTCAGTCAGTCTTTGGATTGACTTCTAGCTCAGCAGGAGGCACATGAGAGATTTCCTTTTCTAAGTAGTAGTTCTCTTAGTTACAGTCTGTGTCACTCAATTCACATCTGATTCCTATCTCATCTCCTCCATCACCCTCTTTCTTTAATCTGCCTTATCTGTGTGATTCCTGACTCTTGACCCCACTGTCCAGTTTCTCACTCATCATCCTGACTTGACATCCAAGGCTTACCTTGCCTGTGATTCACAGCTTGCGTTTGAACATTAGCTGAGAGACCTTCTTTAGCTCTTGGCTTTTTGAATTTAGAGTTTCTAAGAAATATCCTCAGCAATTTGGAAGATTTAAACTAACATGGACCTCCCTTCTCGGTACAAATGCATAGCTATCCCGGATTTCTTAAAAATCAGAAACATATATAGTCAGGTTTGAAAGATGATAAAATCACTTTCTCAGAAATAAAGAGAGAATTCATAACCAAGGCAGTTATTCTATAGGCTGACTCAGTGGCCATCCAGAAGGTGATAGACCTAGATGTAGGCCTGAGCACTTTAGGGAGTTCTTATTTAACAACCATCAGGAACAGTAGCTCTTTCCTTGGATAGTGCATGAGACAGAAAGCCAGACCTAAGAACAATGCACCAACTGAAGTCTCTTAAAGACTCATCTCCTCCAAGAAAAGGGGGTAGAAAAACTCCACTCACTGCCATGGACACAAGAAAACATATCATCTTCCAGGATCTTTCAGAAGGAAGAAAAATTTCTCATGAAAATCAAAACCCCAAGACTTCACCATGAACAGATGTGAAAACTTAATTAATACCACTCATGCCACAGGTATCCCAACTTGACAGATTAAGATATAAACTGAATTCAGAATAGCAAATTGCTGCTCTGCAGTAGGAGCTCATGCCATAGCATTCCATTTGGAAATCTAAAAAGTTATAGTGCACAGATCTCCCACAAAAAATCAACTCCCATTGAATATGAGCTCATAAAAAGACATTATAAATGGCCTACCTTGTGTGTGACTTGACCCACTAAAATCACAACGTATACTAGAACAACCTAGAAGAGACTATAAGTTTATTTAAAAATATTACAAGAGCAACGAGAAAAACTAAAAAATTATAATGAAAAAAAAGGCACTATAAAAAAAGTTAGGAAGACTTTCAAAAGAAGAAAATAAAACTAATAATGAAAAGTCAATCATTAAAAGTAATGACTCAAAAAAAAAAGTAATGACTCAATGGAAGGATTAAAAAGAAGATTTACCAGAGAATTAGTTAGCCAGAAGGAAAAAGAACTGAGGAAATTAGTGATAACTGAACCTAGAGGAAAAAATAAATTAAAAATATAAAGTCAGATTAAGAGACATAAAGATAGTATAAGGAGTTTAGCATATGCATCTTCAAGGTTTTAGAAATTTTAAAAAGAGAAAATATGAGGGAAAAGCAATACATAAAGAGATAAAAATTGAAAATATTCAAGAATGGAAGATACACATGAATTCGCAGATTGAAGAAACGCACCAATTTCTGAGACAAAAATCCTGTAGAAGAGCAAAGAAAACAAAAAGGGCATAAAAGCAACCAAAAGGGAAAAGCTGCTCACCTACAAAAGAAAAATACATTTGACTGGCAGCAGATCTCTCTGCAGCATGGTAAAGATGAGAAGATAATGAAATGATATCCTCAATGTGTTAGAAGAAATAATAGTCTATGTAAAATTCTATATCCAGCTCAACTATCATTTAATAAAGGCAAATTTCAAACTGCTTTTTTTTTCAATAAAACAAAGAGAGAATTTTCCTCTATAGATTTTCACTGAATGATCTTCTAAAGAATTCACTTGGTAAGAAGAAAATTCAACCCAAAAGGTTAGCTAGAACCAATAATAAGCAAATAAGTTGGTAAAATTGGTAAATGTGATGATGTAGGTAAATAACTATTAATTGTAAAGAAGAAATAAAATAATACTGTAATGCTAAGAATAAATTGGGAGAATAGACACAGTGGATAATAGTAGCATGGAATTTGAAATGGCATGTTTGAAATTAAAGTGTTCTTCTTTCCCTTTATGATTCCAGTAGGAAATAGAGACGTTGGTTAAATGTATACACTGGTAGGTCAAATATGCATTTTAAAGGTAAGGCCTAAGTGAACAGAAGGAGGATAATTTCCAATCCAGAGAAAGGAAATATTACTTTTCTATGGATGCTGTAATAAATTACCACAAATTGGACAGCTTAAAACAATGGAAGTTTATTCTCTCACAGTCCTGGAGGGCAGATCTTAACATGTTTCCCTGGACTGAATCAGTTTCACAGGGCTGCACTTTCTCTGGAGGATCAGGGAAATCTGCTCCTTGCCTCTTCTAGTTCCCGGCATTCTGGGGCTTGGGGCCACCTTACTCCAACTTCTGCCTCCATCTTCACATCACCATCTCCGACGTGCATATGTCTAATATCCCTCTGCTTCTCTTTTTTAAGACTGCTTGTGATGGAACTTAGGGCCTATGCAGGTCTTCCAGGATGGTATTCCCATCTCAGTATCCCAAACTTAATCACATCTGCAAAGGCCCTTTTTCCCAACAAGATAATTTGTATAGGTTCCATGGATTAGGAGGTGGACAGATCTTTGGGACTACTATTCATCCCACTACACAGGAAAAATGAAAATGCAGTCTAGCAAAAAACCAAAACAAAACAAATAAAAAACAGGAAAAGAAAGGTAATAAGAGCAATACAGACAATAATTATGTTGTGTCCACTTTGAATCCTTATTGCTCATTTCATTTCCACAACTTAACCTTTTACTCTGAACATAGATTGGAGTAATGGAAAAGATTAGAAAAACAGTCAGTAAACAATGACCACTGGATCAAAGCCAGCCCCCTGTTTTTGCAAATAAAGTTTTATTAAAACAGTCACATCTATACATCACATATTTTCTATGGTTGCTTTTATGCTACAACAGCAGAGTTGAGTAGTTGCAACAGAGACCATATGGCCTGCAAAGCCAAAAACATTTACTCTGTAGTCCTTTCTGGAAAAGTTTGCCACGCCATGATTTAAATGATCTTTTTCAAGTGGAAATAGGAAAGAGGATTAATTGATTGAGTGCATGCGTGTGTGTGTGTGTGTGTGTGTGTGTGTGTGTGTGTGTGTGTGTGTTATGCATATTCTGAATCGAGGTCATCATCAACAGTCTGATGCTGTCAATAGAACCAAAGTTCTGTGAGAATTGACAAATGAAGGAAAAAAGTTTTGGTTCCTCGGATGTGGAAATTTGGATTCAGGATTTCCTTCAAACCTGCAGAATGTGCTTAGAAAAAAGATGCGCAATTAGATGCTGCACACATTGGACTGAAGGGATAAAGGGCAGTAAATAATGCCAACAATTTTATGAAAAGTGTATGCAACCTGTATTTTACTCTGAATGGGATACACAGTTGGCCTGATTTTATTTTTTACTTCTATTAGAAGCTGCCTCAAATCATTTTGGTAGAAGTAGAGGTGGTATAGATAAACAACCATCCATGGACAGCACAAAAGAGAAAGAAAATGTGGAGCAGAAAAAATAAATCTCATAAGTAGCTGTATTTTAAGGGGAAGGTCAGGCTTTGCATTAGGTAGTATTTATAAGATATTTGTGGAGTGCCTTTAAATGCCATGGAAATGTCAGTGACGGTCACAGTGCTTGAAAACCATACTGTCAGAATGAGCTAACTTAGTTATTTCAGTGCTTGGCTTTCACTTCTTTGTCAGAACAGGAATGCCTGTTCCTCAAGCCTGTCAGTCTCAGAGATCACAGTGCTCCCTGGGCCCAGGGTAGCACTGACAGCTTCCACTGACATGCTAGCCCAACAGAAAGGATGCACTTGGGTTCTCGGAATTTACAATAAGTATGGCTAAATATTTAGGAATCTAATGTTTTGGGTTTCTTTTGCTTTTTCTGCCAATTATTGAAAAAGGAAGATAGAAATTTCTATTTTATGTAAAGTCATCATATTATTTATTTATTATTTATTTATTTTAATAGATCTTTATTGGAGTATAATTGCTTCACGATACTGTGTTAGTTTCTGCTGTACAACAAAGTGAATCAGCCATATGCATACACATGTCCCCATATCCCCTCCCTCTTGCGTCTCCCTCCCACCCTCCCTATCCCACCCCTCTAGGTCATCGCAAAGCACCGAGCTCATCTCCCTGTGCTATGCTGCTGCTTCTCACTAGCTAACTATTTTACATTCGGTAGTGTATATATGTCAATGTTACTCTCACTTCGCCCCAGCTTCCCCCTCGCACCCCATGTCCTCAAGTCCATCCTCTATGTCTACACCTTTATTCCTGCCCTGTACCATTTTTTCATCAGTACCATTTTTTTTTTTTTAGATTCCATATATATGTGTTAGCATACGGTATTTGTTTTTCTCTTTCCGACTTACTTCACTCTGTGTGACAGACTCTAGATCCATCCACCTCACTACAAATAACTCAATTTCGTTTCTTTTTATGGCTGAGTAATATTCCATTGTATATCATGTGCCACATCTTCTTTATCCACTCATCTGTCAATGGACATTTAGGTTGGTTCCATGTCCTGGCTATTGTAAATAGTGCTGCAATGAACATTGTGGTACATGTCTCTCTTTGAATTACGGTTTTCTCAGGGTATATGTCCAGTAGTGGGATTGCTGGGTCATATGGTAGTTTTTTTTGTTTTGTTTTTTTGGCTGCATTGGGTCTTCGTTGCTGCGTGCGGGGTTTCTCTAGTTGCGGGGAGTGGGGGCTACTCTTCATTGGGGTGCACGGGCTTCTCATTGAGGTGGCTTCTTTTGTTGTGGAGCAGGGGCTCTAGGCATACGTGGGCTTCAGTAGCTGTGGCTTGCAGGCTCTAGAGTGAAGGCTCAGTAGTTGTGGCACATGGGCTTAGTTGCTCCACGACATGTGGGCTCTTCCCGGACCAGGGATGGAACCTGTGTCCCCTGTATTGGCAGGCGGAGTCTTAACAACTTTGCCACCAGGGAAGTCCCTATTTTTAGTTTTTTAAGGAAACTCCATACTGTTTTCCATAGTGTTTGTATCAGTTTACATTCCCACCAACAATGCAGGAGGGTTCCCTTTTCACCACACCCTTTCCAGCATTTATTGTTTCTAGATTTTTTGATAATGGCCATTCTGACCTGTGTGAGGTGATACTTCATTGTAGTTTTGATTTACATTTCTCTAATGATTAGTGATGTTGAGCATCTTTTCATGTGCCTCTTGGCCATCTGTATGTCTTCCTTGGTGAAATGTCTATTTAGGTCTGCCACCCACTTTTTAACTGGATTGTTTGTATTTTTGATATTGAGCTCCATGAGCTGTTTGTATATTTTGGAGATTAATCCTTTGCCTGTTGTTTCATTTGTAATTTTTTTCTCCCAATCTGAGGGTTGTCATTTTGTCTTGTTTATGGTTTCCTTTGCTGTGCAAAAGCTTTTAAGTTCCATTTGTTTGTTTTTACTTCTGTGACTCTAGGAGGTGGGTCAAAAAAGATCTTGCTGTAGATTATGTCATAGAGTGTTTTTCCTATGTTTTCCTCTAAGAGTTTTATAGTGTCTGGTCTTACATAGAAGTCTTTAATGCATTTGGAGTTTATTTTTGTGTATGGTGTTAGGCAGTGTTCTAATTTCATTCTTTTACATGTAGCTGTCCAGTTTTCCCAGCACCACTTATTGAAGAGGCTGTGTTTTCTTCATTGTATATTCTTGCCTCCTTTGTCATAAATTAGGTGGCCATATGTGCGTGGGTCTATCTCTGGGTATTCTATCCTGTACCATTGATCTATATTTCTGTTTTTGTATGACTACCATACTGTCTTCATTACTGTAGCTTTGGTATAGTTTGAAGTCAGGGAGCCTGATTCCTCCAACTCTGTTTTTCTTTCTCAAGATTGCTTTGGCTATTCGGGGTCTTCTGTGTTTCCATACGAATTGTAAAATTTTTTGTTCTAATTCTGCGAAGAATGCCATTGGTAGTTTGATAGGGATTGCATTGAATCTTTAGATTGCTTTGGGTAGTATAGTCATTTTCACAATATTGATTCCTCTAATCCAAGAACATGGTATATTTCTCCATCTGTTTATATCACCTTTGACTTCTTTCATCAGTGTTTTGTAGTTTTCTGAGTACCAGTTTTTCACCTTCTTAGGCAGGTTTATTCCTAGGTATTTTATTATTTTTGTTGCAGTGATAAATGGGAGTGTTCCCTTAATTTCTCTTTCTGATTTTTCGTTGTTAGTGTATAGGAATGCCAGAGATTTCTGTGCGTTAATTTTGTATCCTGCAACCTTACCAAATTCACTGATTAGTTCTAGGAGTTTTCTGGTGGCATCTTTAGGATTTTGTAAGTATAGTATCATGTCATCTGCAAACAGTGACAGCTTTACTTCTTCTTTTCCCATTTGTATTCCTTTTATGTCTTTTTCTTCTCTGATTGCTGTGGCTAGGACTTCCAAAACTATGTTGAATAAGAGTGGTGAGAGTGGACATCCTTGTCTAGTTCCTGATCTTAGTGGAAATGGTTTCAGTTTTTCACTGTTGAGAATGATGTTGGCTGTGGGTTTGTCATATATGGCCTATATTATGTTGACGTAGGTTCCCTCTATGCCCACATTCTGGGGAGTTATCATAAATGGGTGTTGAATTTTGTCAAAAGCTTTTTCTGCATCTATTGAGATGATCATATGGCTTTTATTCCTTAATTTGTTAATATGGTGTATCACATCGATTGATTTGTGTATATTGAAGAATCCTTGCATCCCTGGGATAAATCCCACCTGATCATGGTGTATGATCCTTTTAATGTGCTGTTGGATTCTGTTTGCTAGTATTTTCTTCAGGATTTTTGCGTCTATTCATCAGTGATATTGACCTGTAGTTTCCTTTTTCTGTGATATCTTTTTCTGGTTTTGGTATCAGGGTGATGGTGGCTTCTTAGAATGTATTTGGGAGTGTTTCTCCCTCTGCAATTTTTTGGAAGAGTTTGAAAAGGATCAGTGTTAGCTCTTCTCTAAACATTTGATAGAATTTGCGTGTTAAGCCATCTGGTCCTGGACTTTTGTTTGTTGGAAGATTTTAAATTATGGTTTCAATTTAATTACTTGTGATAGGTCTGTTTATATTTTCTAATTCTTCCTGGTTCACTCTTGGAAAATTGTACCTTTCTGAGAATTTGTCCATTTCTTCATGGTTGTCCATTTTATTGGCATATAGTTGTTTTTAGTAGTCTCTTATAATCCTTTGCATTTCTGCAGTGTCACTCCTTTTTCATTTCGAATTTTATTGATTTGCATCCTCTCCCTTTTTTTCTTGATGAGTCTGGCAAAGGGTTTATCAATTTTGTTTATCTTCTCAAAGAACCAGCTTTTAGTTTTATTTATCTTTGCTATTTTCTTCATTTCTATTTCATTTATTTTTGCTCTGATCTTTATGATTTCTTTCCTTCTACTGACTTTGGGTTTTCTTTGTTCTTCTTTCTCTAGCTGTTTTAAGTGTGGGTTAGATTGTTTATTTGAGATTTTTCTTGTTTCTTGAGGTGAGACTGAATTGCTATAAACTTCCCTCTCAGAACTGCTTTTGCTGCGTCCCATAGGTTTTGGGTCATTGTGTTTTTGTTGTCATTTGTTTCTATATATTTTTTTATTTCTTCTTTGATTTCTTCAGTGATCTCTTGGTTATTTAGTAGCACACTGTTTAGCCTCCATATATTTGTGTTTTTTACAGTTTTTTTCCTGTAATTGATTTCCGATCTCATAGCATTGTGGTCAGAAAAGACGCTTGATACAATTTCAATATTCTTAAATTTTCCGAGCCTTGATTTGTGACCCGAGATGTGATCTATCCTGGAGAATGCTCCATGTGCACCTCAGAAGCAAGTAAGTGTATTCTGCCCTGTGTTTCCGTATTTATTTTTTGTTTGGATGATCTGTGCAATGGGGTAAGTGGAGTGTTAAAGCCCCCTACTGTTATTGTGTTACTGTCGATTTCTACTTTCATGGTTGTTAGCATTTGCCTTACGTACTGAGGTGCTCCTATGTTGGGTGCATAAACATTTATAATTGCTATATCTTCTTCTTGGATTGATCCTCTGATCATTATGTAGTGTCCCTCCTTATTTCTTGTAACAGTCTTTATTTTAAAGTGTATTTTATCTGATATGAGTATTGCTGCTCCAGCTTTATTTTGATTTCCATTTGTGTGAATATCTTTTTCCATACCTTCACTTTCAGTCTGTATGTGTCCCTAGGTCTGAAGTGGGTCTCTTGTAGACAGCATATATATGGGTCTTGTTTTTGTATCTATTCAGCCAGTCTGTGTCTTTTGGTTGGGGCATGTAATCCATTTACATTCAAGGTTGCTATTGATATGTGTGTTCCTATTACCATTTTCTTAATTGTTTTAGGTTTGTTTTTGTGGGTCTTTTTCTTGTCTTGTGTTTCCCACTTAGAGAAGTTTCTTTAGCGTTTGTTGTAAAGCTGGTTTGGTGGTGCTGAATTCTCCTAGCTTTTGCTTGTCTGAAAAGCTTTTTGATTTCTCTGTCAAATCTGAATGAGATCCTTGCTGGGTGTTCGTCGTTGTAGGTTTTTCTCTTTCATCACTTTCAGTATATCCTGCCACTCCCTTCTGGCCTGCAGAGTTTCTGCTGAAAAATTAGCTGATAACCTTATGGGGATTCCTTTGTATGTTATTTTTGTTTTTCCCTTGCTGCTTTTAATATTTTTTCTTTGAGTTTAATTTTTGTTAGTTTGATTAATATGTGCCTTGGTGTGTTTTTCCTAGGGTTTATCCCGTATGGGACTCTCTGTGCTTCCTGGACTTGGGTGACTCTTTCCTTTCCCATGTTAGGGAAGTTTTTGACTATAATCTCTTCAAATATTTTCTCAGACCCTTCTTTTTCTCTTCTTCTTCTGGAACCCCTGTAATTCGAATGTTGGTGTGTTTAGTGTTGTCCCAGAGGTCTCTGAGATTGTCTTCAATTCTTTTCATTCTTTTTTCTTTATTCTGCTCCTCAGCAGTTATTTTCACCATTTTGTCTTACAGCTCACTTATTCGTTCTTCTGCCTCCGTTATTCTGTTATTGATTCTTTCTAGTGTATTCTTCATTTCAGTTATTGTGTTGTCCATCCCTTTTTTTTGTTCTTTACTTCATCTAGATCTTTGTTAGACATTTCTTGTATTGTCTCAATCCGTGCCTCCATTCCATTTCCGAGATTCTGGATCATCTTTACTATCATTAGCCTGAATTCCTTTTCAGGTAGATTGCCTATTCCCTCTTCATTTATTTGGTCTTGTAGGTTTTCACCTCACTCCTTCATCTGTGACATATATTTTTGCTGCCTCATTTTTTTTTTTTCTCATGAGTGGGATTGTGTTCCTGTCTTACTGGTTGTTTGGCCTGAGGCTTCCAACACTGGAGTTTGTAGGCTGCTGGGTAGAGCTGGGTCTTGGTGCTGAGATGAGAATCCCCGTGAGACCTCACTCCAATGAATACTCCCTGGGGTCTGTGGTTCTCTGTTGATCCAGTGGTTCAGACTCAGAGCTCCCACAGCAGGAGCTTTGGCCCAACCCCTGGCTCATGAACCAAGATCCCGCAAGCCACGTGGGGTGGCAAAAAAAAACCAACAAAAAAAACAATAACAAAGTAAAAAAATAAAATTGGACTAGGAAACTAACAGATATGTTAGAAAGAATATAAAAATAAAAATATAGATGACTCAACGACCAGAAGGTACATGAGTACCACAACCGTAAAAAAGAGGAGGAGGGAAAGAGAAAAGGTCTTGGAGGGCAGGGCCAAAGCAAGAACGAGGTTTGGGTGGTGTGTGGGGCCTGTGCTCAGGACCCACAGGGCTAGAAAAGGCCCTGGGGGCTGTGGGGGGTGGGGCTTAGGCTCAAGGAACAGAAGGGGCCTAAGAGGGCAGGGCCCCTTGGTCTCAGAGGGCGGAGAACTCACCAGGGAGCCCAGCAGGCTTCCTGGGCTCAAGTGGCCTCTCCTGATCTCCCCAGCCTCCCTCCTATGCCCCAAAGGACCCACGCGGCCTGCAGGGGGCTTTGGAGTGGGGGTACCAGCCTGGGAGTTCAGCAGGCTCCCCGGCCCAAGTAGGCCAGGCGATCACCCTCTGCTCCTCTCCCACTCTTCCTGGAGGGTCCCACTTGCCTATCCTGATCTCCCTGGCCTCAGTGGTGCTGATCCTGTCTGGCCACCACTTCTCCTCGCCCCCTCAGCCCCCCCCTACAACCTACCAGTTCACTTGGGGGTCCCTCCCGTCTCCTTGGGCATCAGGGTCCTCTACCAGCGGCCGGAACACCCTAGTTGTGGGGAAACGCTAACTCGGCATCTTCCCACACCACCATCTTGACTCCTCCCTCTCCATATTATTTAAATGGATTACTTGTCTGAGCTGCCTTGCAAATAAATTGCAGGAATGATCACTCTCTCTACTTTGAGAGGGATTTCTTCATAAAAAGTGCTGACAAGAATAACAGGATCATGTCACCCCCCAGTCCATCCTCAGTTCATTATACTTGGTCTTTTATCTCTTCTACCTGTCTTGGAGATTCTCAGCAGAGACGTCTCCTAAGATGGTGTCAGTAAGCATCACATGGAGGAACAGGGGGTGAGTCAGCTCTGGACTCCCCAAAGAACACCAAAAAATATACTGATGAAGCAAAACTTAGTTGATTTGACCCACTGCTGTAAGGGAGGATACAGCCTTGACAGCGCCTTAGCAGTGTCTTAGAAGAGGGAGTTCAGGGGAAGATATTTGAAGGGTGTTGTCATTTAAGGCAGATCTTTCAAGGGAAGGAGCTGACTGGATTCACATAAGCGTTTTTTCGCTTTGTTTTTTTTTTTCTTTACATGATGCTTCAAGATTGCTGAACAGACACCTTGAGGTGTTGGTCTTAAAGCCAATCTTGATAAGGGAATTCTTTGTTTGATAAGTGAGCTGTTTGCCCAAGATCCTGATAGAAGAGCTATTTACCTAGATGAGCAAACTGTTTGCTCCCATAAATTTATTTGTGGAAATTCCCTGAAACAAACAGTGAAGTTTTGTGTTGCTTTGTAGCCTAATCCTTCTGAGCAAGAGTTAAGTCAGGTTGGCCTAGGTGGCCTCCGTTGGGTTCTATAGTTGTGGATTCAGGAGAATCTCCATTCTTCAAGGTTTTATCCCTAAAACATGACACAGATTTACAGGCTAAGGTCATTCCTGTTTCTCCACTCTTGGGAGTTCAAACTTATTCATTCCATCTCCAAATATCTTCTCCTGAATGACAGTGTCCAAAGCCTACCATTGTTTGGGGAACCTTCTTGGCCCCTGCTCTCGTCCGCTCACATTCAAGTATGTGCCTAAGTTTGTTTTATTGTCTGTGCTTGCCCAGCTTTCAATCGTACTGAAGGTCTCTTAAAGAATTGAAAATTGAAGGAAAAATATTTTGTCTCCTTGCAGTTGGAAATATGGACCCAGGATTTCTTTCAACTCAGTGAGATGCTAAACACAATTGATTAGAACAAGAAGGGGCAGTAAAAGTTGCCAAAGACATGTCTACTGCACTGCATCCTTTACCTAATCCCTATACCAGGTGCCCAGTTTCAAGAAATCAGCGAACAAATCAGAAACTTGGATGTTTCTGTTTTCGGAACCTGATTCTGCTCATGGATACCTGATGATTTGCGTAGCTTTGTTTTGGCTCTCCCATAGGGGCTGGTCATCTCTGTAATGCAATTTAAGTGTTGACCCTTGAATAGTATCAAATCCATCTAGAAACAAAACCCTTTACTAGACCAGTATTTTCATGCGACCACTGTGCAGAGTCTTCTGGTCTTAAGATTAGATTCCTTAATAAAAATAACAGTCAAAACTAGGCCTGAGTTTGCCATGAGGATTTGTTCTGTGATTAGAAATGATGGTGTCCTCTCGTACCTCACCTGTTCTCCTGGGGACCACTGACATCTTTTTTCTCTACATGTTGCTATGGATTCTGAATTACTTTCCTTACTTTATCAGCCTACAATAAAGTCCTAACGTGGCTCCTGAGCCTGGGTCCATACTATCCTTTGGCAGCCAGGTCACTGGAAAGACTACCATGTTCTGTGTGTATATTCTACTGAGACTGTCTTAATGTTCAAGACCAAATCATACCATTTGAACTGGATACAAAGTCGATCAGGGAGCTGCCCTTCTGCTTCCCATTCCCCCAGTCTACTTTGAATATTATTTTCTATCTAATTAAGCTTCTTATCTTGACTCCATTTTTGCTGGGTCCATCTTGGTTTTTTCTTCTTTTTTCTTTTTAGCTTTTTGTTTTTTCCAATTTCAGAATGCCAAACCAGGTTCTGACCCAGCCCATATACAGAGGCCACTTGTAGCAGCTGTCATCAAGATTTGTGTCCTACAGTCATGCAGAGAAGACTGCCTGTCTCTACACCATGGTGAAGTAACCAAGCCACCACCCTAAATGCTTAAAGCACCCAGCTTCTGCTTCTACATGGAGAGAAATCAGATACCACCAAGGGTCTAGACCAAGTCAACGTGGGAGTTTTAAGGAAAGAAATTACAATCTGAATTTCTTTCCTGGACTTTCCCCCTTTAATGGCATTTTGTTTATTTGTTTGTTCTGTTTTGTTGGTCACCAGCACCTCCTAATGACTCCTGGAGTGTTAAATCTGGTGCTTGCCCTCCCGCTATAGAAGTGAAGGTGGTTCTTCAAGATTTCTTGTCCAAATGCTCCCTCTCAAGGCTCCTTCACTCAAGATGTGGCTCATCAGACTTTCATTTGTGACTGATTTCTCAGGGGAAGGATGTAAGTCTCAGAGCTTATTCAAGCTACTGGGGAAATTATGCTCCTGCTGGTAGCACCACCTGAAGCCACCTTGTTCCTGTCTCTTTCAAGCTTGATTCTGGGGCCCCCTTTCAACCTCATGTACCCCGTCTGCCTTTCCTATGGATTCTCCTTCTTTAGAAAATTAGCTAGAGTCTCTTTCTCTCACCTGCAAGCAAATCACCTTCTCAACTTTTGTTGCTTTCAAGAGGCTGTGTATTACAGTTATATTTTGGTGCAATCCACTTGATCACAGCCAGGCTGGCCCATGCTCTGCACTGGTTAATTGCAACAGAACACACAGTCACAGTTTCCTACACAAAGCTCTAAAGGAAGGAGCACACTTAAGGAAAAATATTTTCTCTTAAACTGTATACTATCTCTGGCTTCCTTCTGAGCACAGGGACAAATGACTTCCTCTACTCATATGATGAGCCAAGTTTGCAATGAGACCATTTCAAAAAGCAGTGACTCACTATCAATTTTGGCTTGAAGCTAGCTGTTCAGAGACCAGGTCCTTTTTGAAGTTTATGTTCCTGACTCTGTGTGTGTGTGTGTGTGTGTGTGTGTGTGTGTGTGTGTGTGTGTGTGTGTGTGTGTGTGTGTGTGTGTGTGTGTGAGAGAGAGAGAGAGAGAGGGAGAGAGAGAGAGAGAGGACCCCGTCACATGGAAGCACAGACTACATCCTTCTCCCAAGCGAGTGCTGCTTTGTTGCACTTTCATTTACTTCCAAACTGGTTTTAGAATCTTCTGGCTTTCTTATCTAGTCATTCCTTTGCAGTAACAATGAAATGGCAATCTGAACAGTACTGAGGTGAAGGTTTCCCAAGAGTCTTGCATTTGAGATTCCCCATGTGAAGGGCAATGGCCTCTGTGACCAGGGCAAGTCTATTTGTGTCCCCCGGCTCCTATTTACCACTCCCTTTCCTCCTGGATGTTTTAACCAGGTGGTTTCCTATTAATGTGAATAGCAGAGGCTGTTTTACAGAGAAAAAGAAATCATAAAAGCTTTGCAGTGGGAAGGGTTCCCATTTATTCTTTGTCACAATAATGGCAGTGATAAAGAATACATACGGACTGGTGATGAATCAATAATATACTTACATGAAGCATCACAATGTGTGATCTATACACATACATACATATGTAAACTAAACATGTGGGGATCTATACACATACACACATATGTAAACTAAACATGCGGGTCTTACAACATCCTTATGAGATAATTATGCATGTTACTGATATTATTAACCCCAATTGAGAAATAAATAAACTTGATGTTCCCAGAGGTAAGTCACTTACCTCAGTCACAAGTTAGTAAATGATGGAGGGAGGTCTCTAGGCCCTTGCTAACTAAAGGATGCCTGTGAACTGCAGACTCTTGGACCCCCACCCAAGAGCTGCTGAATCAGAGTCTGTATTTTTACAGGATGATTCTCTTGCACAACAAAGTGTAAGGAGCTTTCAGACTTCAGATCAAGTCTCTGTTACATGTCATGGAAGGTTTAGTCATTTTTACCAGAAGCCACCTCCTTCCTTCTTACTGCTTCTCAACAGGATCATCTTGTAAGAGGCTGGCCAACAGCGTGAAGAATCACAAAGTTTGGGGCCTCGGTTTATCCCCAGCTTTATCCTCAGCTTATTCTCCAGTCTGAGAGATCATTTCTTCCCTTTTCCATCATTATCACTACTGGGAAACAAAAGTAAGCATAGCTGCAAAGGGGCAGAAAACAGGAAAGGAAAAGAAAGGATGCTCAGTCAATTGTTTCCTGTTCCTTTTAATTTGAAGAGCTGCTCCAAAAGCACAAACCATTAGGACTGAATTTTGAGGAGACCCAGGAGAGCTACACATGGAGTTATTTTGCTGTCTGTTGCTAATGTCATCTACCAGGTACACAGACATGATTTTCCTTCATGTGTCTCAGGGCCCTAGTACATTCTGTTGTCAAATTTTCACAACGAAAAATAACATGGTTTAAGAATACGAAACTTATCTCTCTCCCTGGGAGATCCAGGCTAGCAGTACTATGTATTCATTCCAGGCCTCTACAAAGATATACTGGTCCAGGAACCCGGAAGCTGAATTATGTCCTGCCCAGCCCTTGCCCAGCCCACCTGCCTGCTCACGTTGAGCTTCAGGTTTATCTATCACCCCAAAACCAAAGAGAAGTAAACTGGGCTGATGTGTCAGTTGCTCCTGTTCTGGTCACACTATGGCTTGCTTGAAATTAACCAATGTCTGACCATAATCTGACTGCTGAAACTCAGAGTGCTGCAATGGTTTTAAAGTTTGGCAATCTACCCAAACCAAGCAATATCTACTCACTAAGTCTTCTGGCTTTCCCAAATTTTACCCTATTTCTAGATATTTCATTCTTCCAATGGATCTTCTTTGCCCGATACATATTTTTCATTTTAAATCAAAATATTGTTGTTGTTGTTTTCTTTGTTTCTATTATATTCCAGGAAGTTAAAAGGCATAGTGCTCAAATTTTGTAGGATACAAAAGAGCTGAATGGCTGGAAATTGGGTCAAGGGCACATGTTTCTTTAGTATATATCTCAAAACCTTTTTCCCAAAAGGAAATAACATCTAGGTAACAAATACAGACATTTTCAAAATTCTTCCTGTAGCTTTTCCTAGAAGCTCGTGTCACCTTACTGAACATATGAAAATCCATTTGGGAGGACACATACGATTCTGAGAATTATCTCCAGTGAAAATATGGATCTAACAGGCTACAGATCAGAAGAAAAAGACTTTATTGTGGATGGAAGAATCAAGTTAAACGCTTTCAAACTGGAGGAAAGATCCTCTTTGCAGACTTGCATTTCTATTTATAGCGTGTCACACTGTTTACTATGGGGTACGCTTTCAGCCAACTGGTATATACAAAGCACCACTAATGAGCCAGAGACTCTGCTGGTCACTAGGAAAAGAGAAAGCAAGGAAAGCAAGGTTCCTGCTCTCTTGGTCATTGGTTATTATGATGGCAGAGGAGGGGAGTGACCTGGGAGAAAAATAAGAATGATGTTTGCAAATGGAAAGGGATATGGGTGATACTAATTTTCGTAAATACATTCATGGGAGCTTGTTGAGCAGTCAGTTTCCCTGTTCTCAAGATGCCAGCATGTACCATGATGTCAAAAAGCTTTAAGAGATGCTACAAACCAGAATTTCCATCTTCCCTTTCCCGCTAGTGATCACATGGACGTCACAACTACTGAAAGAGTGCCAGTCCCAGAAAACAATTTCATCTAATTACTAAAACCTAGGTTCTTCAAAGCAAAATATCAGGGAGCACTGAACAAGCTTCTAGAGCTCATGTTTTGTCCACCAAATTCACTCTCCCCAGGTATCCTCTTTGAGTGGAATGGGTTCTCGCATTTATTCTGCCTTCCATGGAAGAAGCTGTGCTAGCAGGCAACCACAATGGCTGTCATCTGTCAGCATTTATTACCTACCATTAAAGCTAAAGGGAATGTTAATGAAAAATATTACAGCATGCTTTGTAAAATTTACAAGCCGTTTTAATATCACTTCCTGCCAAGCTGAATATAGAGATTTGCCTAATCACAAAATGTTACGTCTCACATCTTCTCCCCTAGCCTCGTTTCCAGATACCCAGAATCCATCCAACTTGCAGTAAGAAAGCCTACGTTCAATTACTCAATGCAGAATTCAGTCACATTTTACCAGAGGTTATTCTGCAAGAGTCTTTTGTGTTTTGTCTTTCCATGTTCTAAAAAGAGCGTGGATTGAAGGTTGCAGATCATTTTCGAGTCGATTGCTTTACGTGGACTCAGAGCCTCACTGCCCTGTCTGACGTGGCTTTAGGGAAGCTGAGACAATGCTCTTCAATAAACAGGCTTTGTCTGCCCGCGCTGGCAGCAACTGCTTCACAAAGAGTACACAGGCAATATGTTACTGTGTATTCCCCATGGGCACTTAACACTCCTGCACACAGCTTCCAAATCTGTCATCTTTCTAATCTGTTCTTGCCAAATTCCTATTCTCCTGGCCTGGGACATAGGACATAAGCTTCTTCTCCAGCCTCTGGGGTCCATGATCACTCGAGCCTTGTGAATGTTCACTTTCAAGAGGGAGAATGCTGGGCTTCCCTGGTGGCGCAGTGGTTGAGAGTCCGCCTGCCGATGCAGGGGACACGGGTTCGTGCCCCGGTCCGGGAAGATCCCACATGCTGCGGAGCGGCTGGGCCCGTGAGCCATGGCCGCTAAGCCTGCACGTCCGGAGCCTGTGCTCCGCAACGGGAGAGGCCACAGCAGTGAAAGGCCCGCGAACCGCAAAAAAAAAAAAAAAAAAAAAAGAGGGAGAATGCTGTGAGACTAATTTCCCATGGTTTAAAAAAGTGAATCACATCTCAGCGCCCACAAAGGCATGTAGTTCCAGGGCAAAAAAAAAAAGAAGTATCCTGAGTTAACTTATAATCAATAAACTGTAGATTCTGCAATCTTTCTGAGCTTTTGGTCATCTTAGTATCTCTCCACTGCGACTGTCTCTGGAATGATCTGAACCATCGTGATACTGAGGATAGAGACTCAATGAGGTTAGGTGGCCTGCCTGGGTACACACAGCTAGTGTTCATGCTGGGGTCAGAGTGTGTGCTTCCTGCTTTCCACTGGACCAACTTGATCTGAGTTGTTAAGAAAAGATTTCAGAGAGGAGGAGACCTTTGAGCTAGGTCTCGAGGGTAAATATCTATGTATTATGACAAGGAAAATCTGAGGAAAAGTAAAACCACATACGTGAAGGCAGATGTGCTAAAAGGTGGCTTTCCAAGAACCTCAAGAAGCTCAGAAATGTAAAACGTGGAGTGCATGAAAGAGGATGGCCATGAAAGGGACTGCAGAAGTCCTTGGGGTTAGAGATGGAAGGACAGCCAAGTGCCACTAAGGAGTTTCTATTTATTTCATGGGTTATAATCCAGTCCCTCAGCACTCTTAAAGTGAAAGGTATAAACATTTACCAAAAATAATGAGCAAATACAGTGACTGTTTCTCACTGTTTTTAATTTTATGCCTTTACCAGATACCATAATGACTTAACTCAATAATGTGTTTGTGTCTTTGGAAGCTCCCTATATACACACAACATGGGGTGCATGCATGCACAGATTCTAATGAAGAAAATTTTTATCTGGAAATATTTTATCAATGACATTTTTTCAGGATAGATTTCTGTCATATGCCTTGAGGCAACTAGTCAATAATTAAGAAGAAATTGAACATTTTAAACTCTGCTCTTAAATATCACTCTGTTGCCAAGAGCAGCATTTCGGGTGAACTGAGAACATCTGGGCTGGCTCGGACCAAGTTTTGCAAGAGGGTAGAGTTAATCCCAGATCCACCCCATTACCTGAGCATAGCTTCAATTGCCTTATGTAGTAAACACCTGCTGTCTCCTCACTGGGGGCAGTGGTAGGTGCCCAGGAATGTAGGCATGTCAGGAATGACGCTCCTTATAAAGACTTTCATCCTACCCCTTTTTCAGGAGACAGTGGGTAAGCTCCCTGGCTAGGTTGAGCAAGGCCCTATGACTTCCACCAGATTGAGGGCTAAATGGGTGAGGCCAGTTCTTGAACTAGACCCTGGCCCCCTACAAGGGGTAGAAACAGGTAAATGCCCCCAATAGGTGAGCCTGATTTGAAAAACATACATTTAAGTTAAGTTCAGACAGCCACTCCAAAGGAAGGAATGTCTTTCAGATAAATCCAGAGACTGGAGGAAAAACAGTCTAAGGGGCAGGTGATTCTTACAGATAGGATTACTGTCAGCAAAGTCTGTGAGTAGGCAGCAGGTACCAGGGGCTGGGGTCTGGACTGGGCTGTAGTTGTACAGGGGTAACTGGGAAGAAGATGGCAGGTCCTCAGTCTGAAGGCAACTGAGGCAAGAGGACAATCAGAAGTGCGTACCATGGACAGAAATCTCTTGCATTCCTATACACTAATGATGAAAAATCTGAAAGAGAAATTAAGGAAACACTCCCATTTACCACTGCAACAAAAAGAATAAAATACCTAGGAATAAACCTACCTAAGGAGACAAAAGACCTATATGCAGAAGACACTGATGAAAGAAATTAAAGATGATACAAACAGATGAAGAGATATACCATATTCTTGGACTGGAAGAATCAACATTGTGAAAATGACTACATACCCAAAGCAATCTACAGAGCCAATGCAATCCCTATCAAACTACCAACGGCATTTTCCACCGAACTAGAACAAAAAATTTCACAATTTGTATGGAAACACAAAAGACCTCGAATAGCCAAAGCAATCTTGAAAAAGAAAAATGGAGCTGGAGGAATCAGGCTCCCTGACTTCAGACTATACTACAAAGCTACAGTAATCAAGACAGTATGCTACTGGCACAGAAACAGAAATATAGATCAATGGAACAGGATAGAAAGCCCAGAGATAAACCCACACACATATGGTCACCTTATTTTTGATAAAGGAGGCAAGAATATACAATGGAGCAAAAAGACAGCGTCTTCAATAACTGCTGCTTGGAAAACTGGACAGCAACATGTAAAAGAATGAAATCAGAACATTCCCTAACACAGAAATAAACTCAAAATGGATTTAAGACCTAAATGTAAGACCGGACACTATAACACTCTTAGAGGAAAACATAGGCAGAACATTCTATGACATAAATCACAGCAAGATCCTTTTTGACCCACCTCCTAGAGAAATGGAAATAAAAACAAAAATAAACAAATGGGACCTAATGAAACTTCAAAGCTTTTGCACAGCAAAGGAAACCATAAACAAGATGAAAAGACACCACTCACAATGGGAGAAAATATTTGCAAACGAAGCAACTGACAAAGGATTAATCTCCAAAATTTACAAGCAGCTTATGCAGCTCAATACCAAAAAAACCCAAACAACCCAATCCAAAAATGGGCAGAAGACCTAAATAGACATTTCTCCAAAGAAGATATACAGATTGCCAACAGACACATGAAAGGGTGCTCAAAATCACTAATCATTAGAAAAATGCAAATCAAAACTACAATGAGGTATCATCTCACACCAGATCAGAATGGGCATCATCAAAAAATCTACAAACAATAAATGCTGGAAAGGGTGTGGAGAAAGGGAACCCTCCTGCACTGTTGGTCGGAAGTAAATTGATACAGCCACTATGGAGAACAGTATGGAGGTTCCTTAAAAAAATGAAAATAGAGCTACCATACGACCCAACAATCCCACTACTGGCATACTACCCTGAGAAAACCATAATTCAAAAAGAGTCATGTACCCCAATGTTCTTTGCAGCTCTATTTATAATAGCCAGGACATGGAAGCAACCTAAGTGTCCATCAACAAATGAATGGATAAAGAAGATGTGGCACATATATACAATGGAATATTACTCAGCCATAACAAAAAATGAAATTGAGTTATTTGTAGTGAGGTGGATGGACCTAGAGTCTGTCATACAGCGTGAAGTCAGAAAGAGAAAAACAAATACCGTATGCTAACACATATATATGGAATCTAAAAAAAAAAAAAGTTCCGAAGAACCTAGGGGCAGGACAGGAATAAAGACAGACATAGAGAATGGAGTTGAGGACACGGGGAGGGGGAAGGGTAAGCTGGGACGAAGTGAGGGAGTGGCACGGACATATATACACTACCAAATGTAAAATAGATAGCTAGTGGGAAGCAGCCACGTAGCACAGGGAGATCAGCTCGGTGCTTTGTGACCATGTAGAGGGGTGGGATAGGGAGGGTGGGAGGGAGACACAAGAGGGAGGAGATATGGGGATATATGTATATGTATAGTTGATTCACTTTGTTACACAGCAGAAACTAACACGCCACTGTAAAACAATTATATTCCAATAACAATGTTAAAAAATTTAAAAAAAAAAAAAGAAGTGTGTGCCATGGAGAAGAAATCTACTGTACGGAAGTGTCCAAAATGCTCCATACAATTAAAGCCAAATAAACCAGAAAATATTCACTAAGCCTATAAAGAGAAATAGATAGACTGTGGGTGAAAGCAGGATCATATGGCGTCTTTTATCCCTTAGATGATATTAGCTGATTTGGAAAGGCAAGATATAAATAGCAAAAAAATTAAATAACAACATAAAAATCTCATTTTATTAAGGCAAAGTGCTTAAGATATGTTACAAGTTAGGACATGATTAAATGGTTTTGTTTTGAGTTAAAATGGAATTTTCAGATTGAACCAGTAATCCGTTTGTTAAAAATATTGCTTATATTCACTAGGAGAAATAATTGGATTCTGAAAGTGATTTTGGTTTATGTTGCTGGGTAACGTGCCATCTATTTTGTAACTTTTTTTTAAAACCAGATATTTTGGAATGCCTGTAACAACTCTTTCTAATTCCTCCTCCCCCACAATTACTTTTGTCCAAAGTTTCTCTGAAATAGGCCACAAGTGAGAACTTCTTACCTGTCTGACCATCCCCCAGGACTGACTACAGACAGGTGGCACTTGGGATTTGGCAGCCTGGCTTAGTGAGGGCTGTTTCCCACCAGGCTTACCGCAAGGCTCACTTTGGTTGTGTACCCATGACAACACAACAGTCTGGGGGATGGTCCATTAATTATCCAGTTGCTATATTTCCATAGTGCCCAGTGAGTTATGTGAATGACTCCCTGTCTTGTTTGATTACAATGACCTCTTCTAAGCTTAGATATCACCCTTCTTTCTGAGATAAATAGGTTTGTACCATATCATGCCAATGGACTAGTTTTGTTCACCAGTGAACTAGCTGTATTCGCCATGAACATACCACTTTCACGAGAATGAAACGGCTGCTGTTCTAGTGGACAGCTTAGCAAGTAGGAGTTTTCTTCTTTCTTACTTTCATTCTTCCCTCCTTTTCTCAAGCCTCTAAAGAGAGACTGAGCTAATAGCCCTACTTGTTAATAGCCCTACTTGTAACTACTTGTTAATGTGTCAAGTTCTCAGTTACACAATTAAACTGTAGTAAACACATGGGCAATGGATACGGAGGAAGCACCATTTTCCTTCCTACTTTCCTCTTCGTATATAGTTATGATAAAATATCCTGTTTTGTGAATATTGCATTTTAATGAATTTTATTATGCAGAACCCCTTTTTGAGAGTTTTTTTAATCATTCTTTTAATTACAGAGATCAGCTTGAGGCAAAGGACTTGAAAAGCTTTGCCAAAGAGGAAAAAAAATAGTATGCTAGAAAAAGCCGAAGTAAAGTGTTTTAACTTTATTTTTCTTCCGTTAAACTCATGGCAGTATTATGCTAGCATTACTTGAAAGATGGTAATCTTTCAAGTCAAAATATGACTAAATATCAGCTAATCAACAGTATTGTGCAATTGACTAAGAAAGACTTAAAAGTCCCAAGTGAAGGAGAGAAAAAATTCAAGTGATTCTGATAAGCTCCCAAAGATCAGTCCTTATCTGCAAAGTGTGATGGAATCAGCACAGAACGAAATGTCATAATTAACCAGGGCCATTACTTCATCCAAACCATTTTTCCAGAACTGAACTTGTATAAAGCTAATTCAGTTCGGAGAGGTCACTTTCTGATCTCTCCATTAAGATATTTTACAGGTTTGCAGGGGACTATCTTTCCTAGAATAAAATTTAGGAGAGTTTGAACTCCCAAATACTAAATTCGGGGTCAGAAAACTTTTTTTTAGCAACATCTGTCATCTAGTTAAAATGGTCAGGCCATGGGGCTCTCACTTCATTGACATTCATTTCTTTATGTAAGAACATTACACTGGGACCCACTAACTCACCGGGAAACTTTTGTCAACCACTCCTAATAGAGAACATTTCCCTGAAGATGTACTATTCACTTTGTCCTTGAAGCAAGAAAACAAATGAGAATCCAAAGATGCATAATTGATTGTTTTACTATTAAGTTTAAGGGAAAATACTTTGAGTCACATTCTCATAATGTTTATGTAATTTTCTGACTTTATGACAATTGCCCTGAAAGGCAAATGCTCAAGATAATAGATCATCAACCTCCCTTGTTCTGAATCATTGTGACTAATATCTACCCCTCTCCTGCATGGTGCCAAGTTGTGAATCTGCAAGTTATTTTGAGTATTGCTTGAATCAAAGTAATCAGTATGTGCTGGATTTTAAGTGATTACTGTAATTTAATAATTGTCCTTTTATTTTGTATGAACAATTAGCATTAAGAGACAGACTCTGCCACTTGCTAGTCATGTGACCTTACAAAATTACTTAATCTCCCTGGACTTCACCGTTCTCATTTATACAATAAGGTAGGTGACCATGATGATAATTTAAGATGTACGTGCCTCAAAGAAGTGACTCACTCCCCAAAAGATGATTTGGAACCACAAATGGTGGTACACTAGGACAAAGTTGTGGGAAATTTGGGGATTAGGAGGAAAAAAATAAACACCCGAGTAAGTGAAAATTGAGATGCTTTTGGAATGGACCAAAGAGTGAGGACATAACTGCCAATGCCTTTCTATGTGATTTCAAACCCTGTGTGTTCCAGGTAGGGAGCTCCATCCAAGTGCACAGCAGCTCCCTGAACAAAATCCTAAACAAGTGATGAGGCAGGGTCCAAGCTGTTGTGAAAAGTCCAAGAAAAACCAGAGACTAAGAGGATTCAGGCAGCAAAGATTTAACTGCTTTTTTTTTTTTCTTGCGGTACGAGGGCCTCCCACCGCTGCGGTCCCTCCCGCTGCGGAGCACAGGCCCTGGACGCGCAAGCTCAGCGGCCATGGCTCACGGGCCCAGCCGCTCCACGGCACGTGGGATCTTCCCGGACCGGGGCACGAACCCGTGTCCCCTGCATCGGCAGGCGGGCTCCCAACCACTGCGCCACCAGGGAAGCCCGAGACATTGCTATACTTTGATGTCCATCAAAAGACACTTGTTATATAACCAGGAGAATTTTACCCCAAGAATTTACAATCTCAAAGTGCCTATTGGAGGCTATGTTTGGTTTAAAATATTAATATGCGGGCTTCCCTGGTGGCGCAGTGGTTGAGAGTCCGCCTGCCGATGCAGGGGACACGGGTTCGTGCCCCGGTCCGGGAAGGTCCCACATGCCGCGGAGCGGCTGGGCCCGTGAGCCATGGCCGCTGAGCCTGCGCGTCCGGAGCCTGTGTTCTGCAAAGGGAGAGGCCACAACAGTGAGAGGCCCGCGTACCGCAAAAAAAAACTATATATTAATATGCTACGGTGGTAACTAAAATCGTAGTCATAAGTTGCTTTATATTTAATTTTTATGTCAGATAAATTTGATTTAACTCGTTATTGCCTTTGTTCCTTAATTTTTGGAATACAAATTACTTGATAATATGGCAAGTATTAGAAGCACAGCTTTATGAACTACAGTGCAAGCTTGCATCCAATTCCATTACGATGATGATTAAACTCCAACCATCATATAGCACTCATCATTTAGTTCTCTTGGTCACATATTTATCGAGCACCTGCTATGTGCTCAGCACTGGGCTGAATACTGTGAGAGTAACAGTGATAATAAGCTCTGGTCCTTGTCTTCCAGAAGTTTACAGAACAGATCTGACAGTCTTCCAGCAGCTTACAAATATGAAAAAAAATGAACAAGATTCTGGTTGAATAGAATAAAGACCATGACAGAGTTATAAGCAGTGCTCTTTGTGTACATGGAGAAAGGGGTGGTTAATTCTTTGAGAAGAAATTGGTACAGGCTTCCCAAGGCCACTAGAGAATAACTAGTAAGGAAGAAAGGACAGAGCAGTCCAAGGAACCAAATGAGCAAAAGCTGTCCACTAGAAATCCTTACTTCCCATTGTTTTTGCCTATACTAATGACAGTAACAACCTATCAGAGCAATAAACTGTAAGTCCACACAATTTTATTTCACCTTAGAACTTACCCCATTGCTGAGATGGCACAGATCATGGCAGGAGAGTGAAACTGCACATAAAAATTTATAGCATCTCATCAGTTTTAAAGTTTCAACATGCCAAGGAAATTGTTTATGATGCTTATGAATGGGAATTCTTGGAGCCATGAACTGTACTGCACCCCCGGCCACCACCCTGAAGTAGAGCTGATGAAAGTACCTTAATAGAGCTTAACACGGTACACAGCCTGCCCATCTCAGCTATCCCACCTGCAGCCGCCTCCCATACAAACGCTGCTGTCCAAATTCACAAGCCCCACGCTCTTCGCCTTCCTGCTGTGGTTCCTCATGGCGCTGTCTCATCTGTGTGGTTCTTCTTGTAAGGGATACATGCTGCTTTTCCTTCACCAGCCACATGACTAACTGCTCTTTGTCATTTCTCAAGAATCATCCCTTTAAGGAACTTTCAGTAACACCTTCTGGAATAACACTCTAAAAGCCATCTACCCAGATTATTAGGGCACTAGAGAGGAGAGCAGCTTTTCTAACACTTAGTTCATTGGTATTTATCTCCCACTAGGCTGTGTGATTCATGAAGATGAGACATATATGTTGTCTTTATTTGTGTATTGTTGCTTACCCAGAAATAGTAAGCACATGGCATATTTGCCCCCATTCTCTTTCCTCACTCACAACAGACTGCAAAAATCCAACACAACATAATTTCTTATGAGCCCTTTCTCAAAATCATTCTCATCCCAATTCTTCAGTCAGATACTGTCAATCATTGAGTCGGCACACAAAGCCACATGGCACTCTTGCCTTTAGTAGGCTCTAAATCCTCATATGAATAATTAACAAAGCAAATTGCCTCTTGTTTTCCTCATACCATGCCTGGTGCTGGCATAATAAGTGCCTATTCTGTTCAAGCCATCTTGCTAGGTTATTTATATATATATTACCTGATGTAATTCTCACAAGAATATGTTCGTGCTATTAATTTCTTTATTTCCCATATATGAGAAAACAGACACAGAGGAGTTCAGACACTAGTCTAAGGCTGAGCTAGTAAGCCTGGATTATAAACCACAGCTACGAAGTTTCCATTATGCAAGGTGAACTAATCCTAGAGACTTACTATACAGCAAAGAGCCTACAGTTAATAGTACTATATTAAACACTTAAAGTTTGCTAAGAAGGCAGATCTTATAGTGTGTTCTTATCACACATGCACAAATAAGAAGAAGAAATAAAGAGGGTGGGAAGATACTTTTGAAGGTGATAAATATGTTTATGGCATAGGCCGTAATCATGATTTCACTGAGGCATACTTATCTCCAAACTCAACAAGTTGTATACATCAAATACATACAGCTTTTTGTATGTCAAGTGTATCCCAAAACAGTGATTAAAAAAAAATAAGCCACAGCTACTTGACTTCCAAGTCTAGGTTTTTTCCATTTCCTGCAAGAAACATAAATTTTAAAAAAATTTATTTTTTGCTGTTTCCAATAAAACCATAGCTTCCAGCCACTCATACTGGAAGAATTCCATGGCAGGCATCTGCTGCCATTACCTTCTCTCTCTTAGCTGGCTGATCCTCCGTCCCCACGCTATAGTAAAGAGTCAAGGAGATCTGCCCAGTGCCTAGGAGATGAGGAGGACAGCAGAGCTGGCCACAAAGAGCGAGCGGAAGCAAGTTAGCTGAACACAAGTTCCAGGGTCTTCGTAACTCTAGGTGACATTGGCGTTTGCCTCACTTTTTCCAATCATGTTTTCTGCACTGATCCTTATAACTGCCCCTAGGAAGTCTGAAATGGTAGCTCCTCTTCTCACCACATACACTATCCTCTTCTGCCACACACAGAGACTGATTTGTTATTTCTGGGTTGTTCTTGAGCGCTGGACTGTTGTTGATCATTGATTTTTTTTTTTTTCTATCTTGGAAAAAGGAGCTGCAAGGCACTACTTTCAAAGAAAAAAAAAAAAGGAACTTGGGAGAGAGAAAAACCATGCACACCTGAAGGATTCCGTGGACTGTAAATAGATTTGTTTCCAAAAGTTTGTATTTTAATCCAATCAAAACATTTGAGCAGCCTGAATAGTGTCTCTGCCTTTAAAGGAATTTAGCTCAATTTTACAGCAGACAAACACCATTCTGAAGCTTAACTTAATGTGGAAATGCCTTTAGATTTAGTCACTAGGAGTGGAAAAGAATCACGGAAAGTGGCAAAATGTGTCTCTTTCTAGTTGCTGTTTCCTCTTTCATTCTCAGTGCCTGAACTTCTCCACATGGCTTGGGCTTTGAACAGACTTCAAATATGAATAACCTTGGTCACTTCTTTCATCTTTTAAATCTCAGATTAGATTAATATCCCCCGGTTTAAATCTCTGCCACAAAATCTCTCTGGAGAATTAGCTGTGAAGTTAGGAACTGGAGTTCATAGCAGATATGTGAAACTCTGTTCCCTTCACCACTGTCCCCATTGGAATAGCTGATTATTATCTGGAAAAGTCCAACTTCCTTTTAAGCCAACCTTGATTAAACTGAGTCATTTAATGAACATATGCCTTGCTGCAGAAAATCTGTATTAATCCAGATGACTAAAAACCACTGACATCTCCTAACTTGCTTTCCTAAGAAGGATCTTTCATGCCTTGGAGTTGAAGCTGCCCAAATGTGAAAGTAACATATTATCTTATACCCTAAATAATGCTGAGTTCTATACTCTTTGCCCTCAGGAGTCAGTAAGTTTTGAATGAATTAACTCTGAACATGTACATGAATAACTATGAACAACATTCTGAACACGTATGGGAGTTTAATTCACTTTTAACTAGAGCTTAATGCTAAAAAGAGGAACATTCAACATCAGTCTTAGTTTCTTTCCATTTGTCTACACCTGGAACCCAAGCCAGCTGTCTTACCCATTACTGCTTTGGGCATAAAGGAGAAATAACAAGGGTGTGTGGGGTGGGCAGTGTAAGAACACTGTCACTCCAGGGAGAGATGGGTTCAAGAGGACTACTCTGATGGGTAGCATATCTCCTGCATCGTCTGAACATTTAGGAAGAAAGCATCAGCAACTTACAAGAGTTTTGTTTTTTCCAGTTATTCTTCTGGATACATCCAAGGTCACTGTAGAAACCTGCATCCTACATGTCTTCAGGAAGCACTCATTGGGAAGACATTCTATACAGAGCTCATGCTACAGTAAGAGGATGGCATTGGAGGCTTGGCGGCAGGTGGACTTTAAAAGGATTTTATATTTTTGTTAAAGGGACAGAATAGAAGCACATGCAAAATAATTGTCCTTTACTTTGCATCACGCTTTACTGCTGAGTAAAAACTTATGCATACATGAATTATTATATTTATCCTCATAATTCTTGAGGTGAAGGGACAGACGTTGTTACTCTGCTTTAGAGATGAGGACAATATGGCTAGGAATTTAAGGGAATTGCATTCCTCACCCTTCCCTGTATCAGTCCCCTTTGCCACATGACTTTAAGTTCCTCTAACAAAAGGAGTGAAGATTATTTTCATCCCTTGAGTCTGACTTTGTCTTTATCACTTGTATTGGCCAACTGAACAAGAGTGAAGCAACGGTATGCCAATTCTAAGTCTCAGCCTCAAAAGCTCTTGACTCCAAAACTACTGATATTCCATTATGCCAGATTGCCTAGTGCACATAGCATCTGAGGCTAGATAGCTTTTCAGTTATGAGGCTAAGAAACTTTCTTCTAGTAAACTGTACCTTACCGAGCTAGTCCAACTTATCTCCCGTTATTCCCTAACATATTCTCTGCTACAGACAGGCTGGAGTCCTTCCCACCCCCCATTCATACATATTATCTTTTGAGAAACATACCCTCAGTTCTAATGGCCACTTCTCCATCTCTGCTTAACCAAATCTTCTACTTTATTTTATTTTATTGAAGAATAGTTGATTTACAATGTGTTTATTTCTGCTATACAGCAAAGCAATTCAGTTATATATATATAATATATAATACATATATTATATATATACATATATATATTATATATATATATATTCTTTTCCATTATGGTTTGTCATAGGATATTTAGTATAGTTTCTTGTGCTATATAGTAGGAACTTGTTGTCAAATCTAATTATTTAACACCCCACTTCTACTCCATCCATTTATGAGTTCTCCCCTAGTCACCTATTCTCTGCTTACCTGACACTTAGCATTTATATGTGGTCTCAGTCCCATGCGACTACACTGCTCTCAATGACTATATGGCCTGCCGCCATAGCTCAGTATAAGAGCTTCCCACAGGGACCAAGACCTCTGCTTCCCTGATGCACCTATGAATAAGTAGATGAGTGAATAAATAATAATTAAACTCATAGCATCTAAGCTATACTATAAGGAGGTTAAATTAGCACAGCATCTTTTTTACTGCTTGTATAATTGCTTCACAACTCTAGACTGCTAAGAAGCAAATACAAAGATTCTGTGACAGGGCTTCCCTGGTGGCGCAGTGGTTGAGAGTCCACCTGCCGATGCAGGGGACACGGGTTTGTGCCCCGGTCCGGGAAGATCCCACATGCCACGAGCGGCTGGGCCCGTGAGCCATGGCCGCTGAGCCTGTGCGTCCGGAGCCTGTGCTCTGCAACGGGAGAGGCCACAACAGGGAAAGGCCCATGTACCGCAAAAAAAATAAAAAAATTAAAAAGATTCTGTGACATTACCTTGAGCTCTTATCATCTGAAATATTACTGGAAAAGAAATAAGTATAAGATGTGAGAGAAGAATGCTTCCCTTCTCCACCAGGTGTCTCCTCAGGTTCAGCCATTTTCAGCAGCATCCTTGTAAGACATGAGGATGTAGCTAAGGCTAAGTAGGTACAATGCAGAGGAAACCCACCTACTAGAAAGGACTGCAGGGCTTGTACAGCAGAGATACAACTTCAAAAGCTTGCTTCCCTCTGTGTGTACAACATGGGCACAACTACTTCAAAGAACACACCTTTTGAAAACATAGCTCATGGATCATTACTCATAAAGGATTACCAGTTCTTTTAAAATGTAATTTCCACCTCAGGAAAAACTTAATTTCCATGCATATTACACTCATTACCTTTGGTACATAGGCGGCTTATTAGTACATATTTGGTATCCTTAAAGATTCCTCTAGAGGAACTTTTGCATTTGAAAGAAAACCAAATCAGCAATAATAACAGCATTTGCTCCACTGTTCTTCCCACCTTCCTAATCACTGCACTCAGCGCTGTAGGCATTTATGAGCCTTGCCCCAAACTGTCAACCTGAAGAAGTACTATCATAACCATAAGTAATTACCTTGTGGGTCCAACAAACTGAAGGTTTTCCTAAGATGCTCCCTGGGCTATATCATTAGGGCTGGGTAGTCCGTGAAGGAGAAGGAGGTGAATCTACCAGCTTGTGTACAAAAAGACACAGGCTTTCAGCTATAAGCAGACCTTGGAGGTATCATGGGTTTTGTTCCAAGCCACTGCAATAAAGTGAGTATCTCAATAAATCAAGTCACACGAATGTTTTGGTTTCCCAGTGTATACAATAGTTATGTTTACACTGTACTGTAGTCTACTAAGTGTGCAATAACATTATATCTAAAAAACACTGTGCATACCTTAATTTTAAAATAATTTATTACTAAACTGTGCTAACCATTATTTGAGCCTTCAGGGAGTTGTCATAATAAATCAAAGATCACTGATCACAGGTCCCCATGACAAATATAATAAGAATGAAAAAGTCGGAAATATTGCGAGAATTACCAAAATGTCACACAGAGACACTAAATGAGCAAATGCTGTTAGAAAAATGGAGCCGATAGACTTGCTTGATGCAGGGTTCCCACAAACCTTGAATTTGTAAAAAAAAAAAAAAAAAACCAATATCTGTGAAGCACAATAAGATGCAGTCTGCCTGTATACATAGAACTTGTATAATAACTAGGCTCTCCTGGCAAGGAATTTTGTCTTTTCATACAGTAGTCCTCACTTATCCATGATTTTCCCTTTCCACTGTTTTAGTTAACCCCATCAACTGTGATCCAAAGATATTAAATGGGGAGTTTCAGAAATAAAATATCCAGAAGCTTTAAATCACATGCCATTCTGAGTAGCGTAAGGAAATCTCATGCCATCTTGCTTTGTCCCACCCAGGACTTGACTCATCCCTTTGTCCAGCCCATTCGTCACTTAGTAGCCATCTTGGTTATCAGATTGACTGCCACAGTACCACAGTGCTGTATTCAACGAACACTTATCATACTTCATAATGGCCCCAAAATGCAAGAATAGTGATCTGGCTGGCAATTCAGATCTGCCAAAGAGAAGTCGTAAAGTTCCTGACCTGATAAGGAAAGAAAAAAATCATACGCCGAAGTCACCAAGCTCTAAGGTAAGAACAAATCGTCTATCCATGAAATTGTGAAGAGGGAAAAAGAAAGTTCTGCTAGTTTTGCTGTTGCATCTCAGACTGCAAAAGTTACGGCCACGGTGCTTGATAAGTGCTTACTTAAGATGGAAAATGCATTAAGTTTGTACCATAAGATATTTTGAGGATGAGAGACAGACCACGTTCACATAACTTTTATTACAGTATATTGTTATAACTGCTCTATATTATTCTTAGTTATTGTTGTTAATGTCCTACTGTGCTTGATTTATAAATTAAACTTTATCACAGGTATGCATGTATAGGAGTAAACGTAGTATATATAGTGTTTAGTACTGTCCACAGTTTCAGAAATCCACTAGGGGTCTTGGAACGTATCCCCTGTTGTTAAGGGGGACTACTGTATAGTATGTGTGGCGTGTCACTGTTTCTTGCTATTTCTTTTTAGGGCTTGCCCTCGATATTTATTTTTACACAGATTCCTTAGATGTGTGTGTGTGTGTGTGTGTGTGTGCGTGTGTATGTTGGGAGTTGTACATGTCCATATGTACAAGCATGATCTCTGAATGAGATCAAGTACTGCATTGTCCTGGGCACCACATCTTCTAGGGATGGTCTAACCTGATGAGAGGGAAGGAGAAAGCATTGTTTACCCACCAATTAGCTAATCCCTGTTCCCCCAGAAACCCATGGGATCTAATGAGTTACATTAATATTCTGCCTATGACCTAACATCAGGTAGATCAGATCAGAGACTAAGTATGATGGATACATGGTGTTATGAGTTGAATTTTGTTCCAACCAGTAAGATGTGTTTAAGTCCTAAGAATGCTGGATACATGGTGTTATGAGTTGAATTTTGTTCCAACCAGTAAGATGTGTTTAAGTCCTAAGCCCAGTATCTCAGAATGCAACCTTATTAAGAAATAGGGTTTTTACAGATATAATAAAGTTAAAATTAGGCCATTAGTGTGGTCCTAACCAATATGATTGGCACCCTTAATAAAAAGGATCAATGTGGACACAGAGACAGACACAGGGAGAAGCCCATGTGAACATAAGGCAGAGGAGGTCAGGGTAACATCTGCAAGGTAAGGAACTCCTAAGATTGCCAGTAAACCACCAGAAGCTGCGAGGGAGGCGTGGAACGGGTTCCCATCACAGCCCTCCGAAGAAAACACCCCTACTGATAACTTGATTTCAGACTTCTGACCTCCAGAACTGAGGGAGAATAAATTTCTGTTGTTTAAGCACCCAGGTTGTGGCATTTTGTTACAACAACCCTAGAAAACTAAAACAGATGGGGGAGGAAACAGAGATTTGGTGTTTCTGAGCTGATTGACAAAAGTAGTTTGAACCCTGCTAAGAACTTTTATTTAACTTCTGGTGGAGCAGAATGGTAAAAAGAAGTGAGGTAGAAAAGGCATTCCTGGTTAAGAGCTGTACTGCCCTATTAATATGGATTAATTAATTAGGTATTCAGACTCCACCAAAATCAGGATAGCCCCCATCCTGCTGGAGTTTTCAGTAACGTACTAGTTAATGTGTTGAATCAGCTTGCTGTGACACATGTAGTTCTGAACATAAATGCTTGATATTTCCTAATTTTATAGGATAATATTTAATCCATCACGATCCTGGTGTATTCGTCACAAGCTGGTCTACCCATCCTCAATTAACCCCATCTAGTCATTAAATCCCAAGGAAATGCTTTGATTTAGAGTTATCATTGTTATGTTAAGCACAAAAAATTTCCCAAAAAATTGAAGGTAAAATAAAAACCTCTAGGGTTATTTTTTCCTGCCTTTTACTGTACAATGTTCAGAACTGAGGGCATTATTACGTAGCTGTGGAAAATCAGAGTCAAACAGCACCACTGCAAAGTCTATTTCACTCATCACATTTCCCGCAGCTCTGAGGACAGCCTGGTGTGTGATCTTGGGTTATAAAGAGAGCCTGGACACCAGCATTCCTATCTTTTATTACCAATTTCTAGCTCTACTGCCAAGATC
Source organism: Leucopleurus acutus (assembly GCF_964270905.1). Lineage (NCBI taxonomy): Eukaryota > Metazoa > Chordata > Mammalia > Artiodactyla > Delphinidae > Leucopleurus > Leucopleurus acutus. Next base: position 28,062,133 of record NC_139163.1, on the reverse strand, counting down.
TACCTTGGACACATCCACATTCCAGTAAGACACAGAGTGAAATATTGGTATGAACATACAGTAATAATACTGGCCACTCATGGATCTGATATTACAACTATGTAATCTGGCTAGAGAGATTTAAGTGTTGAGTGTGAGTAAACAGCTCAATATGATCAATAACATCTAGAAGGAAATACTTAATTATCAATTAATCAGCTCTACTTACTAGGTAGGAGCCCTTCACAGTGCACACAGCACCCCTCAGATGTTTAACTCAACATCTATTACATACCCACCATACACAGCATTAGGGTTTATACAATGTTTCTCATATTTTCTTTATTTTCTTTGCTTGCTTTCAAGAAAAAGAGTACTGCCAAATTGCCTTCCTGGTCAGATTTCTTTCTTGTTTAAAAAAAAAAGGCTTTGAAAGTAATAGAGGAAACCCAATTTCCCTTGCATGAATGCATTGGTAAGCGTCTTTTTTCTGGGACCTAGTACCCAGGAATTTGGAGCTAGTAACCATGTTTAACATATGGGACTTTTAGGTTCCAGGGAGCTACACCAGGGCCAAGTGATAGATACCCTTAATTATGATACTCTCCAAAGAAGAGAGTTTTATATGACTACCCCAGAAGGCACACTGCTGCAAAGTGAGCTGTGATCAAAGTAGAGTGTGGACCCCTGAAGGAGATTCCCTGGGTGCAGGGAGAGCATCGTGGTCACCTTTAATTCCCAGCAACTGGCCCAAAATGAAACGTTATCAACATTTCCTGGATGAATAACAGTGGCAGTGCTCATGACTGGACTTTTAAACATTGGGCTACACAGCCACATCTGGATACTGAGGTTCTCCATCTTCAGCATCTATTGTCTGGTTGCTGTTTCTCACTCAGAGTGAAATTGTTACATCAACAAATCTCAAGTCCTGAGCTGCCTAAGACTTGATTCTGTTGGGTTTGTTGTGTGCTGGGGTGGAGGAGCATGGGTGATGGGATTACATTTGATAGTGCTATACTGTGGACAGGAGGAGCGCCTTTCTGAAAAAATCCAACAGAGACTGGCAGCTTCCAATCCTCCCCCCATCCCTGGCCCACACATCTCCCCTACTGATGTGTGAAGTAAAAAGTTTCTCACACCACTGTAGTCCAGCCCAGGGCAGGATGGAATGGGGTGATTGATGGACCCAGCCCTGACACAGATAGCACACTCTGGGAAGAAAGAAGTCATCCCCAGGACAACAGACTGTAAACAACTATCAGCATTGCCTGTCTGTGTAAAAGCCATTAGAAATAGCAGTAGCTGCAGATTCGGAAATAGTTGATGTCGTGTGAATCAGGAGTAACTGCAGAGAAAGAACTCCCTGAAAATGGTCCATGAGCCTCCGTACAAGGAAACAATTACTTCAGGGCAGGCGAGTCTAGGGAACAGAGAAGAATCAGCAGAGAGGCCAAGAAGATGAGAATGATTTAAAACAAATCGTTTTAATCGGGAACTATATTCAATATCCTGAGATAAATCATAATGGAAAAGAATATAAAAAAGAATGTATATATGTATGTATAACTGAATCACGTTGCTGTACAGCAGAAATTAACACAACACTGTAAACCAACTATATTTCAATTTTTAAAAATTAGAAAAAAAAAATTAAAGGAGGATCCAAATAGTCCCAGAGTATAAATTCCATTTCTCTCTCTCAAAGTGAGGCAGGATTGGATACTAACACTGAAAACGCAAGCATACCATTTGCAGCTGTAAATATGTATTTATGCTTCAGTTTACTTCATAGTTAACTTCATAGTTCACAGGATGGGCCTGGTCATTCTTAAGAAATCCTTGCGTGCCTATTATGATATCCCCAATAAAAGATCCTCCTTCATCAACAGAAAATGTTCTCTCTTCTTGGTGGCCTCCAATTGACAATGGCAGTCAGAACTCCAGTCTCTAGGTAAGCAAAACAAGTTAAAAATCACCTCTTGGAGAAAGCTGGCTTACTAAAGGAGCGATTCTCACTATATTGCTTCACAAATTCTGAAGCTGGCTGGGCCTTAATTGCTGTTTGGATGGCCAGCAATACAAAATGCTGAGAAAAACAGCATCTGCTTATAAAAACAAACTCTGGTTTTGAAGCTCTAGGTAACAGAACTAGCGTGGTCAGTGGTGAAAGCTAGTTATTTTCTTTGAAGTTGTGACCAATACTAAATGTATACTTTTTAGCCACTTTTCCCTCAGGAAAATGACTGCCACAGGCTCCTTGCTGACAAAGCTTATCACTAATTCATTTTCCTCCTTTAACAGTAAAAACATATTTTCCATAGACAGAAGTGAATTTGTGACATTATAACTCAATCACCAACGAGGAGAATTTGCCTTCTGCATCAGTTGAAACACATTTAAAAGTTTCTCAGTTCTTTACAGTGTAAAATCTGTGTGCTTTTATATTCCCATTTTTAACCCTGAAAATGTAGTCCTTTCATTCTTGAAGTCCAGTTTGTTCTAGATACTTCATTTAATCAAATAAATCTCCCCTTATCTTTATAAAGTTGGCATAGGTAACATGCAGCTGGAAAGGCACTAACTCTGAAGTTATTAAGTTTGTACAAGTGAATAAATCAGAGACATAACCGAGAACCAACTGGAAATCCAGCTAACACCCAGGCTTTCTGGAATTCTTCCTTTTATTTTCTTTCGCTTTTCTCATTTGTAAGGACTCACAACCTAGATTGGGTGCAGTTGGGCTTAGGATATATTAGAAAAGAATATCCTTTGTTGGTAAATAGCCAGGACACTAATGGGGCAACATTTAAAAAATGTGCTGCTTTCATAATGATCATTTAATTTTAAGGACAAAAATCAGTTGTTATGTAATTAAATATCAGTTGATTGTCAGAAGATTATTTTGGAGGTTATGTGTAGCTACCTCTAGTTATCATACTAGTTCTTTCAAATGACAAAAAGTATCCAATGTATAATGAGGTTGGAAAGTTGTGGGTCTTTGTGCTGCAGTGACATAAAATGGTGATATTGTGACTCTAGTAGCAAAGAAAGCCCCACACAAAAGAACGAAAACAAAACGCATCACATAGCAAAACATCTTGTGGTGCTCTAACAGGAGTAGCATCTACGCAGTACAATTTAACTCAAGTGTCATGAAGCATCTTAGGATGTCCAGGCTCAGCTCCACTGACATTCACATCCCAAAAATAACTGCACTAGGTTAGAACAGTAGTCGCCAAGCTTCCCTCTGCACTAGAATCACCTGAGCAGTCTTTAATGCTGACACCCAGTTCACACCCCACGTTAAATCAGAATGTCTAGGGGTAGGAGACAGACTTCAGTAGTTTTTAAAGATCTCCAGGTGATTCCAACGTGCACTAAAGTTTGCAAACCACCGAGTTATAGAAAATAAAGGTGAAAAGATCATCAAAATGTCACTAAACTTTAGTGCAGGCAAATAGCAGTCACATTTTCACAAGACAGACTTAAGTACAGCCTCTCAATTCCTGATCTGAAATCCTCAGGGATAAAAGTGTTTTATTATACAGAATTTTTCAGATTTCATAAGTTATATACAACAGTACATACAATATGGAACTCCCTGATCAGGGTATGGGGATAGAGCACCCTGTAACCACAAAACTAATATTTCTGCAGGAAAACACTCATATTAAGTAAGAAAATTGAAACTTTTGATAAAATCACATCTACTGAAGTCAAGTTTTGCCACCAAATGAATTTGCCCATATTTATAAAACCACTTTTGATTTTCAGAGCATTTGGGATTTCATAACCATTAATAATGGCATGTGAATCTATACCAAGTCAAACTTTCAGCAAACCAAATCAGGACCTAGAGTAACATAGTCCATTCATGGTCATCAATAGCAGTGGCCCCTGTGAGGCTGACAGTGATGACACTGGTTAGACCACCCTCTCATCTCAGCTTAAATCTGGTTCCCTTTCCTCTGAGAGCAATATGCATACATGAGCTAATAAGTTTTCCAAACTCTGAATTATTTATTGTATGTATTTATACACACATGCATGTTTATCCAAAATCTGAATTATTTATTGTATATATTTATACACACATGCGTGTTTATGTGTGCGTCTGTGTGGGTGTATAATTAAAATGTCAAGCCATTGGGACCTATACCTTAAAGAATCAACCAGCCACATTCCATGAGTTACAAGTCATCATAGATTCCCTGGTGCGCACTTCTCAAGTCTGTCAAACACAAACTTTATAGTCATTGGTACTACCTTGCTGTTTGGGATCTGTAAACCCCAGCTGTGGTTTGACAGCTTATGGAGTCAAGCAGGCTATCTCATCACATCCGAAACAGATCGTGCTGAGTAAGTTATTAGAAATAGCCTACTGGCTTTCTGCCCTGGGGTAGAATTGCTCACTGTTGTAATATTAATCAGTTTAGGAGGAAACTCATGGATTTTTACTGGGGAAAGATGTGTGTGGTCAGTGAGAACAAGACCAACCTGAAGACTGAAGCTTTTAGTTTTGAGGCACCTAGAAAAAATATAGCTTCATAGAATGAGGTAGAAAGTCCAAGCTGGTTATATAGATTTGATGCTATTTACCCAATGGAGAACACCTCCTAATTAGGCTCTACAGAAATCTGGTAGGATAATTAGATGGGCTCTAAGAATTATGTAAAGCTGGAAGAACCATCATCATGGACTCAGTTCCCAAGACTTGCTTCAGGGATTCATTGAGAAATAATCACCCGATGCCCTGGGTAGCATTCCTCCCCCATCTCTGTAGAGGCAACAAACCCAAGAACCAGCAGGTAAAGCAGACCTGTCTTTCTAGCACTGTTCCAAACAGCCAGGTACAGGTTTTGATCATACTAAGAGAACGACCAAGGAAGAACTTCATCTGAACAACACGGTGCAGTTTCAGAAATTCTCAAACGATCTTTTACTTGTTGCTAGTCACCTGCCCTAATTTACTATAACATTCAGTACAAGTATCATTATTCTTCTGAAGTCCTCAACACCATCTCTGCCTCACGAAATGAACCTAGTTGACCAAATAAAATGAATCTATGAATTTGAATTCCCTCAGTTTCCCCCCCCCAACACCTACAAATGAATCTGTATCCACACCTACTTTACTGTTTCTTCTGTCAACTGAAAAAAAAATGTACAACCTAAAAGTTGAGAATTGTGTTTTATTCAGTGGGCTTGATGAGAACTTGAGCCCAGGAGGCTACCTCTCAGACAACTCCGAGGGACTGCTCTGAAGAAGTAAGGGAGGAATCAGGATATATAGGAGTTTTGCAACAAAAACCAGGTAGTTGGAACATCAAAAAATTACTGTTAATTAAAGAAAAACCAGACATGTCAAGTTAATGAATTTAGCACTTTTCTATATATGGGAAGATGTAAGAGTCTGGGCTCACTGAAATCATTCCTTTGATATGCACCTTAACTATCTAGGACCAGCATCCTTTTCTTCTCCCTCCTGAATCTTCCCAGGGTACAGAGTAGAGGGCAGGTGGCTATAGTGACTGATGGCTAGATGGCCACAACATCCTTTGTTTACTGATATGACGGCAACATTTTTCATCCACACTTCCGTTTCCGAGATTTTCTCACTTCTCTCGGAGTTCAGGTACTTTCCTCCTTCTATGTCCCCCCCTCCCACATATGTCTCTCCTTTATAAACGTGCTCAAACCTCTTCTACCTGAAAAACACTGCAAAAAGGGGATATGACCTTAAGTTTGCTGTGGCTTCACTTTCCATGCTATTATAGCTCAGCTTCTGGAAAAGGGTGAATGGGAGGTGAGGAAATAATACTTAATGTGGCTTCCCCTCCGACTTGTACACTGAAACTGTTCTTTCCAACATCAATCATCCTAGCAGCTAAATTCAATGGACAACTTTTAGCCATCCGCTACCTCTCCTCTCTGCAAGGTGTTTTTTTTATTCTTCCTGAACTGGACTTGGCCTTTGGGGACACCACTGTCTCTCTGTTTTTCTTAGGCCTCTAGATACGGCCCTCATTCTCAGTTTTCTTAATGAGCTCTTCTTCTTCCACCTGCCAATGAAATGATTGTGCTTCCATGGTTCTGTCAATGATTTCAATTACATCCTTAATGTCACCCAAATCCATCCTCGTCTCTCCAGCACAACTGACATGAACTTAGTTTAGAACCTCTTCATTTCCATTTTGGATTTCAGCAACAGACTCCTAACTGCTTCTCCCATTGTTCTCCTGGTCATGCTTCACTTGCCAGCTCTTTGATGGCAAATATAGGGCATATTATCTGCATTTCTCCACTACTGTGCCCTTGACAGCCACAGTCATTTTTAACAATGGAGAAAAATCTTATTTCTCTTGGAAGTTGAATCTTCCCTGACCTCTATTTCCATTAAATCCTCCATATACCTCATATTTCATAGATATTGAATGGAGAAGTCAGATATATGTTTTTGGAAGTGACACAGTGACAGGAGACATGTTTTTTGGAAGTTGTCCCTGGAATAACAGCCATACCTGGGTACATAATTATGGCCTTTTTCCACCTTAGCCTGAACGTAGCCTCAGAATCCTCCTCAGCACAGTGTCAATTAACAGCTAGTTGAAAGCTATTTGTCATTCTTGCTTTGAATATTCTCCACTATGCTACAGTATGGTCCTTCTAAAACAAACAAACAAACAAATGTAACGCTATCATCACCCTGTTGAAAAGCTTTAATTGTTCTCCTTTGCCTACAGGATACAGTCTATGCTTTTACTCTGACAGAAGTTCTCCCAGGGTCTGGTCTTGCCTATTTTATCCATTTTCCCTCTCACACTCAATCTTTCACAAACTACTTAACAATTGCCAAGAGCTCTGAGTGCTCCTTTGTTTCTGTAAGATGTTTAACAGTTGAATCCGGTGACTATAGTTAACAATACTGTATTGTATACCTGGAAGATGCTAAGAGATTAGGTCTTAAATGTTCTCACTACAAAAACAGCAACCAAAACATGGTAATTATGTGCACTGATAGATTTGTTAACTAACCTTCTTGTAATAATAATTTTACAACATATTCATGTATCAAATCATCACATTATACACCTTAAACTTACACGTTATATGACAATTATATCTTAATAGAGCTGGGGGTAAAAAAAAGAGAGAGTTCACCTGTAAGGGTAGATGAAGTCAACAAAGAAATGACCATTTAAAAGGGGACAGAAGGATTCAGGGGAAAAAAATCTAGCAGTAACCTATACTAAAAGGATTAAAGACAGGAGGAAGGTCAGAGAAAGAATGGGAAAGGAAAATAATTGTCAGAAAAACTAGTAAAGTGCCACAGAGATCAATGGGAGAGCAAAAGAAAATAAGTGTGTATTTGTCTTGTGTGCGTTTTTACTTAAAATGCTGGAAGAAGGGTGATGAGTCCAGGAGGAAGGAGATCTGAGGCCGGGAAGGTGATCAGTAATTTCAAATACCACAGATTAGAGGGAAGTCAATCAGAATCCACTAGAACCTACTCAATGTGGTGACTATATTGACAGAACTGAAAACAGGTGTTTCAGCTAAAGAGTGGGGACAAAAATCAGACTGCAAAGGATTACAGCCTGATAAAGTAGTGAGGAAGTAAAATAAAGTGAAGGAGATGAAGGAGAGATGGTCTCTTTCTCCGTTGGTCAATGAGTTTCTTGGAGGCGGAGACTCTCATCTAGTACAAGACTTGTGCATAGAGTTCTTGGATAAATATGATTTATAAAATATCCAGCTCTGTAAAGCCTGCAAGCCAACACTGATCACTGCTGTGAAGCTGAAAACACAAGTGCCTTTGATTGACCTTTTACAAAGCTTGCCCTGGGGACCAGGTGGACCTCTCTTGCTCCAGTGGATGGTCAGTTTTCATATTGAAGCAATCAGACTTCAGAGTCAATGGCCTTTCACTTGAAAGCAATTTAATACATTTGAATGATCTAAGAACAGACCTCTATTGGAAGATTATGTGAACGAGAGAGCATTTAAACTAATTTTCCTCGACATTTTTCTGTTTTTCCTCTGTGCCACTCTTGAAACAATATGAAGCTTGTCTCGTTTTGGAACCTCATCCTTCTGAAAGCTGGTCTATGCTGTCTTTACAATTTTAATTATACCCTGTCTTAATTTGTTCCTTTCTTTTTGTTTCTACTGTGCTATCGCATTCAGAACCTCTTTACCTTTCACCTCAATTGATTTAATAGCCTTTATGAGACTAACAGAGTCGATTTTTTTAATCCCAATATACATTATTTTCTTGCTAAAAAGCAAATAAAACAAATAATTTCAAAAATTCTTTTAAATTGTTCTCTATTACCATCTAAAGAACACTTAACCTGATTTTTAAGACTCATTAATCTAGTGCTCATTTTTTATTTTATCACCAATCACTTCTCTCTATACTGTTCCCCAACCAAACCAGTGGGTCCCATTTGTACCAGAGTCTTCTGCTCTCTGACTTATTCACATAGTTTTCTCTCCTTTTCCTTCCTTTTGGGTATGCCTGAATTTTTTTTTCTTTATATTATGGACAAGGCAATCCATTCCATGGAGTCATTCTTGGTCAACTAGGATTTCCTGTTATCATATATGGATGTTCACAGTCCTCTACGCCTTTCTGGTGAGATGTCTCATATTCTGTCTGTGTTATAGTTGTTTGCATATGTCTCAATCTAGTGGGAACACTAGATCTTCACAAAATTCTTAACCTAGTGCCATCCACATTGCAATTACTCAGTAAGTAATGAATGAATGAATAGGTGAGTATAAAGACGCAAGAGTAAACTGGAATTAAAAACCAATCTTTGGAAATTTGTTAAGCAGTCAATTTCTTTCTTTTCTTTTTTCTTTGCCACACCACGTGGCTTGTGGGATTTGAGTTCCCCGACAAGGGATCAAACTCAAGGTCTCGGCAGTGAGAGCGTGAAGTCCTAACCACTGGATCTCCAGGGAATTCCCAATTTCTCTTTTCTCAAATTAAGGTATAGGTGATTTACAATATTATGTAAGTTTCAAGAGTACAACATAGTGATTCGCAATTTTTAAAGGTTATACTCCATTTACAGTTATAAAATTTTGGCTATAGTCCCTCTCCTGTATAGTACATTCTTGCAGCTTATTTTATACATAGTATTTGTACCTCCCCTACCCCTATCTTGTCCCTCTCCTCTTCTTTCTCTCCACTGGTAATCACTAGCTTGTTCTTTAGATCTGTGAGTCTGTTTCTTTTTTTTGTTATATTCACCAGTTTGTTTTATTTTTTAGATTCCACATATAAGTGATATTATACAGTATTTGTCTTTGTCTGACTTTGTTTTTTTTTGCTAAGCAGTGAAATTCTTTAAAATGTATGGACTTCTAAAGTTGGTTAAATTAGGCAAACAAAATAACATAGCACATCTTAAATTTTGCATTTAGTATTAGATCCATCTGGATAGCCAAAGTGCCCACCTCATATATGATGGAATTGATACAGCAAGCAACTGTACCAACTAACAAGGATAAAGGGTTGGAAAGTCTGAGGTCAAGCTAATCTTTACCACACAGATTTACGTTTTAAATATTTGCTTCTATGTTCAGATTAAAAAATCAGCAACCTTACGTTAGCAGTGTTTCAACAAGCATTCTTTCTTTTTTAACTTATTTATTTCATTTATTTATTTTTTGGCTCCATTGGGTCTTTGTTGTTGCACGCAGGCTTTCTCTAGTTGCGGCGAGCAGGAGCTACACTTCGTTGCGGTGCACAGGCTTCTCATTGCGGTGGCTTCTCTTGTAGTAGAGCACAGGCTCTAGGTGCACGGGCCTCAGTAGTTGTGGCACACGGGCTCAGGAGTTGTGGCTCATGGGCTTAGTTGCTCTGCAGTATGTGGGATCTTCCCAGACCAGGGCTCGAACCTGTGTTCCCTGCATTGGCAGGTGGATTCTTAGCCACTGCGCCACCAGGGAAGCCCTCAACAGGCATTCCTAAAGCACATTTTTATAAGTCCATAGAGGGAAGCAGCCGCATAGCACAGGGACATCAGCTTGGTGCTTTGTGACCACCTAGAGGGGTGGGATAGGGAGGATGGGAGGGAGATGCAAGAGGGAGGATATATGGGGATATATGTATATGTAGAGCTGATTCACTTTGTTATAAAGCAGAAACTAACACACCATTGTAAAGCAAAAAAACCACTTTCAACAAATACCTGCATTTCTTCTTAATATATTTTTTTCTGTAAAATACCTAAATATATTCACCCACTAAGCCCTTAAAAATATGTTAGAAACGGGACTTGGAGTAGAATGCAGAATGGAGCCAGCCTGGATTAGGACCAGGTCAATCAATTAGTTGAAACATGATGTTAATGAGGTCAGAGTTATATATTCAATCCCCACATTGACCGGTTAGCTGGACTGCATTTAAGTTCCAAAGTCTAAACTTCAGTCCCCAATCAAAGGAGAGGATGAAGCTGCATCAGCACAAATGTATCCTCATTCTTGGAAAATAAAGCAAAATACTTCTCTTATGTAAAGAGATTCAGAATAGCCATCCAGTTATAAAAACACAGTTCATTAAACTTGGAGCAGGTTTGAAGATGGAAGATTGGAGGAATCTTGGAGAAAAAAAAAAAAGAATTTTCTACAGAGGAACAGTGAGCAAGATAGCTGTGTCCCAAAAGGAAGCTTGGAAGTTGACGAATTGGGTTGGGATGGCTCAAAGTAGTTTAAAAGAAAGAGAAAAATATTTTAAGGGAGATGTAGTATGAAAAGCTAGAAGAGAATTTCGTAAATCTTGTTCTGACCCCTTTCTCAATTTAAGGTATCATTGCATGCTTGTCATAGTAACTTATTGCATTTTTTGAAGGGGTAATAGGAATGGGAACTTTATCAAAGGGTTTACTCTCAAGATAGTTATGCTACTGAAAAACAACTGAGTGCAAAACACCATTACTTGCAGGATGCATTGAAGCACACACTTCATTTTTTTCCCCTTTTTTAATTTACCTAGGGTTTTCTCCCCAAGGCAGATGATGTGGGTTGCAGTTAAAAGTAAACAATTAGAGGTTGGGAGCTAGACAAGCAGTCAGAAAATGTTACTGGAATTTGAACTTTTCCCAAGCAAGTAACCACACCTGTCTATAAAACTGCTTTAAGTGAGGGGGAAAAAAGGACATTGATTGAGGCAAAGAAATCCACTGTGAAATGTTCAAGTCTCCTTGGTGTGCAGCACCTTTCAAAGTAACTAATGCTTCCAAATAATTTTATCCTGGGTGTGTATCCACTTCCTGTCTCTCCCTGCACCATATACGTTTATAATGACATATTGATTTCTAGTCCAGCTTGAAATGGAATAGAAGGCACCCCTCCACTGAAGAGGGGGGACGTTTCTCCTGAGTCAGCTCACCCTGTGCACATTCTCAATGCACCACCTGTCCACTGGGTGATTGGTTCTTGGACCACATGGAGGAATGAGGTTGAGGAAGAGGGGTTGGGGGAGGGACCAGAAAGAAGTAGGACCTTTCTCATTTCAGAGGTGAATTGAGTTCCATGCCTGGGTCAGTAGTTGTCTATCAAATTCTGTCCAAATCCTTTCCAAAGTCACACTTTTTTTTTCTTTTTTTTGCGGTACGCGGGCCTCTTACTGTTGTGGCCTCTCCTGTTGTGGAGCACAGGCTCCGGACGCGCAGGCTCAGTGGCCATGGCTCACGGGCCTAGCCGCTCCACAGCATGTGGGATCTTCCCGGACCGGGGCACGAACCCATGTTCCCTGCATCAGCAGGCGGACTCTCAACCACTGCGCCACCAGGGAAGCCCCAAAGTCACACACTTTAAATCTAACAGCCTTAACAACTCAGGATACACGTTTCAAACCACAGAGCTCTGCTCATCGGTCTGTCTCTGCATTGCCATCCACCTCCAGAATGATTATCCTGCTGGTATTCAAGTAGTAGCTCAAGAATAAGATACTGCCCAAACAGAAGACCTCAGAGAGTTTCCATTCTAATTTCAGAAAACCTCCTCAATTCTGAAGAATTGCTGGTGAATAAATTACACAGTAAAATATGGTAGCAACAAATCACATAAAATTTCACAGAAAATATTAGGCATACAGAGGTCAAAATAAAATGCATACAAAAAGCCAAAATTATGGATGTTTTAAAAGCAAATACAGTTTTCTTACTTTCAGCTGCATACAGTAACTTTGCTAGGAGAGTGTTTTCAATTAGAAGGATGACTGGTTCCCCTATAATAAACAGATGAGATGAATTTGTTCTAATAACCTTCAGTTTTCACAGAAATAAAATGACATGTCTTTAAAAATGCATTTTGATATGAAGTAAAGTAAAGAACTAAGATTCATGTAGTTATTACTAAATGTTGTGACCTGTATTTGACGTTTTACATATATTACCTCCTTTAGTTTAACTTAATTCCAAAGAGTATTTAATATCTCCTTTTTACAGATGAGAAAAATGAGATTTGGGAAGGGTAAGTAAGATGTCCAAGTTTCTACAACTAGTAAGTGATAGAAATCAAATTTGAATTCAGTTTTGAGCTGCTAAGTCCCAAGGAGCAGATTAAGTGTGCCAAAGAATGTATTTGTTTGTTATTAAAATACATCAAAGAAGATGTGACCAAAAATAAAGACTGGCTTAGCAGATAAGTGAAATTACACAGTTCATTTTACATGTACAGATAATGTACATAAATGTTTTATAGAAGTAATTTGGAAAGTCTTAAACTTATTCCACTAATGCCACCAATCCTTAAACATCTTAAAAATATACTTACAATTCCTCTCTGGAATTTCCTTTAGAGCCAGTATGAAATTAATATATGACATATTTACTGAGCATCTTCTAAGTCTCAGTCACTAAGTTGGGGGGAAACAAAAATATATGAAAAATGCCATAATGCAATTCATGCTCCCTAGTAATTTCAAATCTAATTGGGTCAATGGAATATTTATCTGGTTTTATCTACTGCATCCTGGCTAAAACAATGGATCTTATTACCTCACAGTAAGCCCGGGCGAAAAGTGGATTGAACTCCTACCTTAGTTATCAAATTTAGATTTCATCCTTTGAGGATAACTTTATTTAGAAACAAGCAAAATCATTCAGAACTATCATACCTGAGAATTTTCAAAACACCTTGTCATAAGCTCTGCTGAAAATTTAAAAATAGGAGTCAGAAATATGTGGCTATCCGATAACATTTGAATAAATGACCAGAGTTCCTAGGTGACATCTGGGAAAGAGATGCAGGCCTTTGCCAGACCTCACAGGACGTATAGCCCTTACTCTGAAATATAAAATCTTCCAATCACTGGAGGGTAAACTAGTGCGAGTTTATTGTTGATAGTTTATTAAGTAAAATTATTTTTCCTCAGGGCCAGCCTCACTTTTCTTATAAGCATAGGGAGAGAAAATTTCTTTAGTCCAGAGACCTTTCACATAGGCCTTTAGGCACTGTATTATCCAGTGCCTTTTAAGCAACTGTCTGCTAAATATTTTCTTTTGCTTTAGTTAATCCAATTCAGTGAATGCATGTATGCTTATGGGTAAAAAATTAAAAAAGGAACATTTAGTAATTATCTGGTTGCTTGTTGAGGCAGAAATCCATGGCGAATAATTCAATAATTCAGGCACAAGGGTAGAGTTTGGGGCCTGACTATTCAATTGGGCTATCAGAAGCTATGTATAAGCACAAGATTATCTCTTTGTTGAGTGCTGTAAATCAGTGGCAAAATGAAGAGTTCCTAGGTATAGTGTAGATAAAAAGAAGGACACAAAAAGCAATTCTGCTTCTGCGTTCTTCCTCTCAAGGCTTTAAAATTTCTGATTGTTAATCTGTTGTGGGACGTTTCTATCTGTGCTTCTTGCCAGTTACCTTGCGAGCAGGTATTTTGGGAGAATTGCTCTTTCTAAATCTAACCTTTCAGTAGATAAATAAATATTCTAGAGTCTGAGAAATCAACAAAAACAAAAAAAACACTTTGTTTCCCACTAGTCACTAGAAAACAAATATCAATAGTATATTATAGGATGGAAATGGTTCAGGCAGCCACTGTGTGACTTCCAACCACCCACAAACACTAAGTAAGCCCAGGGCACGGAGAGAAAGTAACATTTTACTGCTGATTTCCATGGTGCATTGCTGTAAAGATTTGCAGATAAGAGTTCAAAAGAGCCAAGCTCATTCCTGGGCCTAGAGTTCAAGGCAAAAAAGCCTGAGGTGGGGCAGGAAGAAGAGTTGGAAAAATAATGCAATGAATGCTTCTACCTCTCCCGCGATCAACTCAGACAAGAACCAAACCAAATATAAATGAAATCCTACTGGTGTCTTTCCTCACCTTCTATACCCATCCCTCCTTCATTACTACGTTCTGAGCGGCATGCTCCCCCCTTCCTCCTTCTCTCCTTTACCCAAGTCCTTCACCCTCACAGCCTCCTTAGGGATTTCGAAGCCACAGGCGTGGGCACTAAGCAGGCTGCTTAAGGGCTCACCTTGGCTCTCTCGGCAGCCTGCTGGCAGAGAGAAGCGATGCTGTTCTCAGAGGCCTAACTGGTGAGGAGCAGGAGCACCCCCAGAGGGGAGGACAGGCAACGAGACATGTGATGTGCGCCTTACTGTGCTCCACATAAAGACACCTCCTTGTTTCTGTAGAGCCATGGATTTGTAGTAATCTGACCATTTTTATAAGATCTCTATAGTAATTCTAATAATTTTTTTAAAAATTAATCATGATTCCAAACTGGTTAATTACCCCTGATGAGTTTAATTAATTCACACACACACACACGCCAGAATAAGGCATAGAATCTGTCTCTTCATGATTGTTAATGAATCTGAATATCGTTCAAGTAGCACCTGCTATTCAGGTGAATCAAAAATAGTAGGGAATTTTTTGAGGGTAAAGTCTTCTGTAAATTTTGAAATTTTTACTTGTTATATTGTGTGATGTTCACGTTATCTTCCAAAGTCATATAACCATCATCTGAACAACCATGCAGCCAATGCACTGATTTTCCTTTACAATCTTCCAGCTTCTGGTTGAAGTATCCAAAGGGATTGGAAACTTATTGCCTCCGATTGCATCTTGAGTGTCTCCAAACATCAGAATCTTCTTCCTTCTACTGACATGAAATCTCTCTCCTGTAAGTCCCATCCTTTGGTCCCATATTACCCTTTGTCATCATGTAGTTTAATTCCTCCACTGGGGAAAATCCTGGTAAATGTTACAAATTTTAAAAGGTTACCACTTATTTATATCATTCAGAAGGAGGAGATAGGAAAAAGCTGCCCACTTGCTGTTTGATGTGTACTTTTTGTGCTTTTATGTTCAGAGTGAGGCCACATGCATGGATAGAGTGTAGGGTTTCCCCAGAAGGGAGTGCATATTCAGACTGTCAACTTTCCTGAAATGAATCAGAGCCTGGAAAAAAAAGATTTATGACACAAAAACTAGGGAGAAAACTATTTTCTCTGGCCTTTCCCCACTGAGACTAGTCTGCCAGAAATAGAGAAAAGCTTAAATATACTTCTGGGTAGTGAGGATCCCCATGCAAAAACAATCTTCAAGTTGGGCAAGGAGGTTGCTCTATGGCCACCTAGAGAGGATTGCTTTAGAGACTCAAAGGGGTGGCCTTCTGGGTCCTGAGAACAGACCCATCTAGTAGTCAGCTGAATTTTTTCTGCATTAGAAACTTCATTCTTCTTCAAATGTCCTTTACTGTCTTGGTAAGTATACAATCTAGGCTGAGAGCTGAATTCCCAAGGCCAGGGGATTAAAGGTAGAAACCTTTAAAGCTGAGGTTCTCAGACAAGGTAAGCCATTCTTGTCCCTCCAGGGGACATGTGGAAATGTGGGAAGACATTTTTATTGTCATAATTGGAGATGCTACTGGGATTTAGTGGGTAGAGGCCAGTGAGGATGGTAGACAATGCACAGGACAGCTCCCGTTCAAAACAGAGAATTATCTGGCCCCCAATGTCAATAGTGCTGAGACTAAGGAAGCCTCCTCTAAGGTTACGACTGCCACCTCAGACCTGCAGGCGGTGCAGACTGCGGCCATGGGTGAAGGCCAGACTGGCTACCAGGAGCCAAGTAAACTGAGTGGCCAGAGATGGGGCTGGAGCCATAGCAGAAGCACACGTGTAACCTTCCCTGTGGACACAGTGGAGTCTCCTGGAGTGGAGAGGAAAACTTGAAAGGGAGCTACAGGTCCTTTTATCACTCTTGTGACCCTGAGAGATATTAGGTTCCACCACTTAAGCCTCTCCAAGGAGAAAAATCTATTCCCAGATCCCACTGAGTCCCACATTACTCCAAAGCAAGCAGCCTTGACTTGAACATCACTGCCTTAGGCCTTGATCTGCTGCACCTTTTCTTTTTTTAATTTACTTATTTATTCTTCTTTTTTAAACTTCTTTATTGCAGTATAATTGCTTTACAATGGTGTGTTACATTCTGTTTTAAAACAAAGTGAATCAGCTACACATATACATATATCCCCATATCTCTTTCCTCTTGCATCTCCCTCCCTTCCACCCTCCCCATCCCACCCCTCTAGGTGGTCGCAAAGCACAAAGCTGATCTCCCTGTGCTATGTGGCTGCTTCCCACTAGCTATCTATTTTACACTTGGTAGTGTATATATGTCCATGCCACTCTCTCACTTCGTCCCAGCTTACCATTCCCCCTCCCCGTGTCCTCAAGTCCATTCTCTACAGCTGCATCTTTATTCCTGTCCTGCCCCTATGTTCTTCAAAACTAATTTTTTTTAATTCCATATATATGTGTTAGCATATGGTATTTTTCTCTTTCTGACTTACTTCACTCTGTATGACAGTCTCTAGGCCATCCACTTCACTACAAATAGCTCAATTTCGTTTCTTTTTATGGCTGAGTAATATTCCATTGTATACATGTGCCACATCTTCTTTATCCATTCATCTGTCGATGGACATTTAGGTTGCTTCCATGTCCTGGTTATTGTAAATAGAGCTGCAATGAACATTGTGGCACATGACTCTTCTTGAATTATGGTTTTCTCAGGGTATATGCCCAACAGTGGGATTGCTGGGTCGTATGGTAGTTC
Organism: Leucopleurus acutus; assembly: GCF_964270905.1. NCBI lineage: Eukaryota > Metazoa > Chordata > Mammalia > Artiodactyla > Delphinidae > Leucopleurus > Leucopleurus acutus. The sequence continues at coordinate 28,045,047 of NC_139163.1, read as the reverse complement.
TATTTTTAGTTTTGTAAGGAACCTCCATACTGTTCTCCATAGTGGCTGTATCAATTTACATTCCCACCAACAGTGCAAGAGGATTCCCTTTTCTCCACACCCTCTCCAGCATTTATTGTTTGTAGATTTTTTGATGATGGCCATTCTGACTGGTGTGAGGTGATACCTCATTGTAGTTTTGATTTGCATTTCTCTAATTATTAGTGGTGTTGAGCATCCTTTCATGTGTTTGTTGGCAATCTGTATATCTTCTCTGGAGAAATATCTATTTAGATCTTCTGCCCATTTTTGGATTGGCTTTTTGGTTTTTTTGATATTGAGCTGCCTGTGTATTTTGGAGATTAATCCTTTGTCAGTTGCTTCATTTGCAAATATTTTCTCCCATTCTGAGGGTTGTCTTTTTGTCTTGTTTATGGTTTCCTTTGCTGTGCAAAAGCATTTAAGTTTCATTAGGTCCATTTGTTTATTTTTGCTTTTATTTCCATTTCTCTAGGAGGTGGGTCGAAAAGGATCTTACTGTGATGTATGTCACAGAGTGTTCTGCCTATGTTTTCCTCTAAGAGTTTTATAGTGTCTGGCCTTACATTTAGGTCTTTAATCCATTTTGAGTTTATTTTTGTGTATGGTGTTAGGGAATGTTCTAATTTCATTCTTTTACATGTAGCTGTCCAGTTTTCCCAGCTCCACTTATTGAAGAGGCTGTCTTTTCTCCAATGTATATTCTTGCCTCCTTTATCAAAGATAAGGTGACCATATATGTGTGGGTTTATCTCTGGGCTTTCTATCCTGTTCCATTGATCTACATTTCTGTTTTTGTGCCAGTACCATATTGCTTGATTACTGTAGCTTTGTAGTATAATCTGAAGTCAGGGAGCCTGATTCCTCCAGCTCCGTTTTTCTTTCTCAAGATCACTTTGGCTATTTGGGGTCTTTTGTGTTTCCATACAAATTGTGAATTTTTTTGTTCTAGTTCTGTGAAAAATGCCAGTGGTAGTTTGATAGGGATCGCATGGAATCTGTAGATTGCTTTGGGTAGGATAATCATTTTCACAATGTTGATCCTTCCACTCCAAGAACATGGTATATCTCTCCATCTGTTTGTATCAACTTTAATTTTTTTCATCAGTGTCTTATAGTTTTCTGCATACATGTCTGCTGTCTCCTTAGGTAGGTTTATTCCTAGGTATTTTATTCTTTTTGTTGCAATGGTAAATGGGAGTGTTTGCTTAATTTCTCTTTCATATTTTTCATAATAAATGTATAGGAATCCAAGAGATTTCCGGGCATTAATTTTATATCCTGCTACTTTACCAAATTCATTGACTACCTCTAGTGGTTTTCTGGTAGCATCTTTAGGATTCTCTATGTATAGTATCATGTCATCTGCAAACAGTGACAGCTTTACTTCTTCTTTTCTGATCTGGATTCCTTTTATTTCTTTTTCTTCTCTGATTGCTGTGGCTAAAACTTCCAAAACTATGTTGAATAATAGTGGTGAGAGTGGGCAACCTTGTCTTGTTCCTGATCTTAGTGGAAATGGTTTCAGTTTTTCACCATTGAGAATGATGTTGGCTGTGGGTTTGTCATATATGGCCTTTATTATGTTGCGGTAACTTCCCTCTATGCCTACTTTCTGGAGAGTTTTTATCATAAATGGGTGTTGAATTTTGTCAAAAGCTTTTTCTGCATCTATTGAGATGATCATATGGTTTTTATCCTTCAATTTGTTATTATGGTTTATCACATTGATTGATTTGCATATATTGAAGAATCCTTGCATTCCTGGGATAAACCCCACTTGATCATGGTGTGTGGTCCCTTTAAGGTGCTGTTGGATTCTGTTTGCTAGTATTTTGTTGAGGATTTTTGCATTTATATTCATCACTGATATTTCTTTGTGACATCCTTGTCTGGTTTTGGTATCAGGGTGATGGTGGCCTCGTAGAATGAGTTTGGGAGTATTCCTCCCTCAGCTATATTTTGGAAGAGTTTGAGAAGGATAGGTATTAGCTCTTCTCTAAATATTTGATAGAATTCGCCTGTGAAGCCATCTGGTCCTGGCCTTTTGTTTGTTGGAAGACTTTTAATCACAGTTTCAATTTCAGTGCTTGTAATTGGTCTGTTTATATTTTCTATTTCTTCCTGGTTCAGTCTCAGAAGGTTATGCTTTTCTAAGAATTTGTCCATTTTCCAGGTTGTCCATGTTATTGGCTTTTAGTTGCTTGTAGTAATCTCTCATGATCCTTTGTATTTCTGCAGTGTCAGTTGCTACATCTCCTGTTTTCATTTCTAATTCTATTGATTTGAGTCTTCTCCCTTTTTTCTTGATGAGTCTGGCTAAAGGTTTATCAATTTTGCTTATCTTCTCAAAGAACCAGCTTTTAGTTTTATTGATCTTTGCTATCATTTCCTTCCATTTTTTTTTCATTTATTTCTGATCTGATCTTTATGATTTCTTTCCTTCTGCTAACTTTGGGGGTTTTTTGTTCTTCTTTCTCTAATTGGTTTAGGTGTAAGGTTAGGTTGTTTATTTGAGATGTTTCTTGTTTCTTGACATAGGAATGTATTGCTATAAACTTCCCGCTTAGAACTGCCTTTGCTGCATCCCACAGGTTTTGGGTCATCATGTTTTCATTGTCATTTGTTCCCAGGTACTTTTTGATTTCCTCTTTGATTTCTTCAGTGATCTCTTGGTTATTTAGTAGTGTACTGTTTAGCCTCCATGTGTTTGTATTTTTTACAGATTTTTTCCTGTAATTGATATCTAGTCTCATAGCATTGTGGTCGGAAAAGATACTTGATACAATTTCAATTTTCTTAAATTTACCAATTCTTGATTTGTGACCCAAGATATGATCCATCCTGGAGAATGTTCCATGAGCTCTTGAGAAGAAAGTGTATTTTGTTGTTTTTGGATAGAATGTCCTATAAATATCAATTAAGTCCATCTTGTTTAATGTATCATTTAAAGCTTGTGTTTCCTTTTATATTCTCATTTTGGATGATCTGTCCATTGGTGAAAGTGGGATGTTAAAGTCCCCTACTATTATTGTGTTACTGTCGATTTCCCCTTTTATGGCTGTTAGCATTTGCCTTATGTATTGAGGTGCTCCTATATTGGGTGCATAAATATTTACAATTGTTATATCTTCTTCTTGGATTGATCTCTTGATCATTATGTAGTGTCCTTCTTTATCTCTTGTAATAGGCTTTATTTTTTATTAGTTTTTAATTTTTTTGCGGTACGCGGCCTCTCACCATTGCAGCCTCTCCTGCTGCGGAGCACAGGCTCCAGACGCACAGGCCCAGAGGCCATGGCTCACGGGCCCAGCCACTCCGCGGCATGTGGGATCCTCCCGGACCGGGGCACAAACCCGTGTCCCCTGCATCAGCAGGCAGACTCTCAACCACTGTGCCACCAGGGAAGCCCATAGGCTTTATTTTAAAGTCTATTTTATCTGACATGAGAATTGCTACTCCAGCTTTCCTTTGATTTCCATTAGCATGGAATATCTTTTTCTATCCCCTCACTTTCAGTCTGTATGTGTCCCTAGGTCTGAAGTAGGTCTCTTGGAGACAGCATATATACAGCTCTTGTTTTTGTATCCATTCAGCCAGTGTATGTCTTTTGGTTGGAGCATTTAATCCATTTATATTTAAGGTAGTTATTGATATGTATGTTCCTAATACCATTTTCTTAATTGTTTTGGGTTTGTTATTATAGGTCTTTTTCTTCTCTTGTATTTCCTGCCTAGGGAAGTTCCATTAGCATTTGTTGTAAAGCTGGTTTGGTGGTGCTGAATTCTCTTAGCTTTTGCTTGTCTGTAAAGGTTTTAATTTCTCCATTGAATCTGAATGAGATCCTTGCTGGGTAGAGTAATCTTGGTTGTAGGTTTTTCCCTTTCATCACTTTAAATATGTCCTGCCACCCCCTTCTGGCTTGCAGAGTTTCTGCTGAAAGATCTGCTGTTAACCTTATGGGGATTCCCTTATATGTTATTTGCTACTCTTCCCTTACTGCTTTTAATATTTTTTCTTTGTATTTAATTTTTGATAGTTTGATTAATATGTGTCTTGGTGTGCTTCTCCTTGGATTTATTTTGGAGTCCCTGTACGGGAATCTCTGTGCTTCCTGGACTTGAATGACTATTTCCTTTCCTATATTAGGGAAGTTTTCAACTATAATCTCTTCAAATATTTTCTCAGTACCGTTTTTTTTCTCTTTTTCTTCTGGGACCTCTATAATTTGAATGTTGGTGCATTTAATACTGTCCCAGAGGTCTCTGAGACTGTCCTCAATTCTTTTCATTCTTTTTTCTTTATTCTGCTCTATGGTAGTTATTTCCAATATTTTATCTTCCAGGTCATTTATCCATTCTTCTGCCTCAGTTATTCTGCTATTGGTTCCTTCTAGAGAATTTTTAATTTCATTTATTGTGTTGTTCATCATTGTTTCTTTGTTCTTTAGTTCTTCTAGGTCCTTGTTAAAAGTTTCTTGTATTTTCTCCATTCTATTTCCAAGATTTTGGATCATCTTTACTATCATTACTTTGAATTCTTTTTCAGGTAGGCTGCCTATTTTTCTTCATTTGTTTGGTCTGGTGGGTTTCTACCTTGCTCCTTCATCTGCTGTGTTTCTCTGTCTCCTCATTTTGCTTAACTTACTGTGTTTAGGGTCTCCTTTTTGCAGGCTACAAGTTCATAGTTCCCATTGTTTTTGTTGTCTGTCCCCAGTGGGTGAGGTTGTTTCAGTGGGTTGTGTAGGCTTCCCGGTGGAGGGGACTGGTGCCTGTGTTCTGGTGGATGAGGCTGGATCTTGTCTTTCTGGTGGGTAGGACCACTTCCAGTGGTGTGTTTTGGGTGTCTGTGAACTTTCAATGACTTTAAGCAGCCTCTCTGTTAATGGGTAGGGTTGTGTTCCTGTCTTACTAGTTGTTTGGCATAGGATGTTCAGCACTGTAGCTTGCTAGTCGTTGAGTGGAGCTGGGTCTTAGCACTGAGACAGAGATCTTTGGGAGAGCTTTCACCATTTGACATTATGTGGGGCCGGTAGGTCTCTGGTGTACCAATGTCCTGAACTCAGCTCTCCCACCTCAGAGGTTCAGGCCTGACACACCAAGACCCTGTCAGCCACATAGCTCAGAAGAAAAGGGAGAAAAAAATAAATAAATAATAGAATAGAATTGAATAGAATAGAATAAAATGTTTTTAAAATAAAAAATTTTAGGGCTTCCCTGGTGGCGCAGTGGTTGAGAGTCCGCCTGCCAATGCAGGGGACACAGGTTCATGCCCTGGTCCGGAGGATCCCACATGCTGCGGAGCAGCTAGGCCCATAAGCCATGGCCACTGAGTCTGCATGTCCGGAGTCTGTGCTCCACAACGGGAGAGGGCACAACAGTGAGAGGCCCGCATACCACAAAAAAAAAAAGAAAAATTATTAAAAATAAAAAAGTAATTAAAAAAAAGGAAGAAAGAAGAGAGCAACCAAACCAAAAAACAGAATGCTCTAATTTTTATGCATCCCTTGTACTCTTACACTCTTATTTTGCCTTCACTTTTGTGAAATATACGCAGATATATTAAGCCACACAAATCTCAATTGTGCCACACAATGAATTTTTACGTATACTATATATTTTGTCATAACTACCACCTAGATTAAAATTTAGAACACTTTTGACTTTTTCTTTTTGGAAGGCCCTTGATTCCTGGTTGATTGTTTATTGGTATTTTCAAATTTTAGATAGAAGGCAATGCTGTCACTCTATGAAAAAACTATAGAGGAAGAACAAAATTGGCATTGCTACTTATAGTAACTGTTCAGGATGATCAATTTTGACTGTCAGCTTCATCATGAAGATAGCTAATTTAGGTAATATTTGTAAAGCAATCCCAGGGTGAAGCATGTCTTTTTAAGAGAGGTAAATATCAATATTCTGTCCTTGGGAAAGGTACTGGAATTTTCCAATTATTTCACTGCAGGTAGAATATTATAATTTCCAGTGGAAGCCCTGAATAGGATGGGTGCCTAATAATGAGTCTTCTCTGTGCTTTTGTGTAAGAAAAAATACCTTTATGAACTGACCTTACAATGCACCTTAATCTATGGCAATAATCCATGAGTATCCACTTGAAATAATAATGAATACTAATGAAATTGATAATTAGGAGCCACGCTCATTTTTAATTAGACATACAAGTATTCTAATTAACCACTTTTGGACTCTGTCTTGAAGTTGAAGGTCTTTTCTTCCTTGAGAGAGGATGAGGATGGCTCAGGAAAAGAACGGCATCCTCTCCGAATTAGACTCCAAATCTCATTGTCCTATTATTGTTTTCTGTCTGTGTGGTAGTTAGATAGAAAAGTCCCTCTCAAGAAAAATGGGACCCATTTTTGGAAAGAGGGATACAGGGCTCTAGGCTCATCCACACCGTTTCATTTGGCATCACTTCTCTTATCAGTTCCAACATTCCACCTTCAGACTTTTTGCAGGAATTTTCTGCTACTAGATCTTACTGGAACTATTTCTTTCCTCAATCCCAAGCTCACAGTGGATGAGAGCTGGGTGTGTCCTAAGGTGTGAGGGAGTGAAGAAGTAGGACATGGGAAAGATAGATGAGGAATGAGTCATAAATGCCCTTAGTTTCAGGTTTTTCCCTTTCCTAATCCCCCCTGCATGCAAAGTGGTTTGAGATTCTCAGTCTTTTCTTCATCTTGCTCTATTAATGGGACACTGACAGTTTGTTTGCTGACATATTATTTCATTGAAGCAGCATTTTAAAAGATGTTTTCTAGAATCTACCCTACTAAAAGAAGAGTAACAAGAATTGCAAGCCCTTTTCAGTTTTAGAGGACAGTGTTTCTGGACCATTTGGCCTTTTGCCTTCTCCCAGATCACCTTGTGCGGGTAATCTTCCATTCTGTCTCCAGACAGTGCAGGCCTTGCTCTGGAGATTGGACTGTCTCAGAATCTGTATGGCAGGCAGATGACATTGAGGAGGGAGAGCTATCCTTGACAGCTTGTTTAACTGCTCTTATTCTGGAAACATCTTTGGACAACCCATCCTGCTCTCCTTAGTGGCTGCGGAAACTGAGGCACAGTATAGGCTAGTGTTTTGCCCTAGAATCTCAGCAGCTTTCTCTGACTTCACTTCAACTCTGTCAGGACCTGAACACTCCCTTGCTACTGGGATTCAAGCAGGCTGGTTTCCAGAGTGCGATCATTCCAGAATCTCTTCCTCATTGACTGGAAGACGATGGTCTCAGTATCCAGGTGCAAAGACAAAGTCTTCACTGACAAACATCCCAGACTCTAACCACCCCCATTGCAACAGTCTTCTGATGCACATCATTAGAATGACACAGGTTTCTTTGTTTCATTTTCAAACAAAATTAAGGTCAAGGCTTTCTGCCCAGTCCACTCATTTAAGGATCTAACAGATCTCTAAGCACCATCTTTGCAAGACAGGATTTCAAAGTGCCCTGGAGCTTCAGCACAGAAGGAAATTGCATAACTGTCTCTGGAAGCTTTTATTTATTTTTTCATGGAGTATTTATTTGGAATACTCTGGAATAAACATTTTAGTGGTGATAATTTTAGATTTATAGAAAAGCCACAAAGATAATACAGAGAGTCCCTGTATACCCTCACCCCAGTTCAGTGTCCTCTGATGTTCTCCTCTTACATCCCTGTGGTACGTTTGTCAAAACTGAGCACCAGGGGAGGGATGGATTTGGAGTTTAGGATTAGCAGATGCAAGCTATTACACATAGAATGGATAAACAACAAAGTCCTACTGCAGAACCCAGAGGACTATATTCAGTATCCTGTGATAAACTATAATGGAAAAGAATATGAAAAAGAGTGTGTGTGTGTGTGTGTGTGTGTGTGTGTGTGTGTGTGTGTGTGTATATAACCGAATCACTTTGCTGTACAGCAGAAATTAACACAACATTGTAAATCAACTATACTTCAATAAAATAAATTTTTTAAAAACTGAGGACCTAACATTGATCCACTAACTAAACACCTGGTTTCATTTTAATTTCGCCAGTTTTTCCACTAATGTTATTTTTTTCTGTTCCAGGATCTAATTCTGAAAGCTTTTTAAATCAGTCCTCTTCCCAATTAATGTGAGGTCCGATCTAGAATTTATCTTCAGATATCAGTCATTCTTCTGGCGTGCCTTGGATCTTAATAGGAACAGTAATTACGCCCTATGCTCCATGTTGCTTGTTGCTTTGTTCCTCTTAGCAGCTAACACACCTCCTAACACTTACTGTTCTGAATTAAACGAAAAGAGCACAGAAGGGTGATAGAGTTTTAAAACGTTCTTCGTTCAGTTTTACCAAGGACACAATGGACATTAAGCCATTGTTCTTGCCTTCTTTCTTCCTTTCTCTATTTCTTCTGAGTGAAACTATTTAGGTCAAATTTCTCCAAACTAAAAAGCAGCTGAATTTCCCCTAGAATCGATAGAATGTTTCTACAGTATCCACATTGAGACAGAAGAATACCCTTGATGATCAACGCCCTTGAAAAGCCAATGAGTCTCTCCTTTCTGTACCTGAAGGGTCACTCTTAGGCTTCAGACTTTAATAACAAAGTCCTTCAGACATCAAAGAATAACAGTCAGGGGCCTATGTCCTCGGTCTGGGAAGTTACAGTGCATCATAACAGATTCAGTTTGCAAAGCCATACTTGCTAAGACTAGCTCACCAAGTATGCAGTTCAGGTGATGTCTCCTTAAAACTTATATCAGCAGCGACATTTCATTCCTCTTTTTTTTTAAACCTCTGAAACTGAAGTTTTCCTCCTCTCTCACCCATGTCACTTAACAGAAGCTCGGTTTATTGGTGCATGTAAAAAGAAGGAAGGCAATTATTTCTGCGAGTAGCCAAACCTCTGTTCATGCGGCGGGGAGGAAATTGTGATGAGGATTTTTGTATACTTAATTCACTTATTCATTGAGCAAAGGAAAGGGTGAGAGGCAAGAGGAAATTAAATTCCAGAGGTTTTTTTTTTCCTTTTTTATGTCCACCGCCTAGAGAATTATTACAGGTCTATACACAGTTACATGGACAAAACACCCAGTTGAAACTATCACTTAGAATTTGAACTATTTTACTCTGGTTTGAGTTTGGGTTTTGTATGGCTTCCCAGGAAACCTTCATAATTTCAGATCCCACTAACAGGAATCTAAAATTTGAAGTATGATTTGGGCTGAAGCTTAATGGACAGTCCTGTGAAAGCATGCTTTTTCTAAGTAAATTAACACGGAACAAAGACTCACAGGCAAAGGTTGAACCCTGTGCGTAAGAACAGCTACTTTCAAACGGGCGTTGGACTCCTCATAAAGACATGAAAATGTGTTGTTTTTCCACTAACTGCTCCCTGTTCTGCTCTTCTTCATGGAAATAAAGTCTGACTTCATAATCTCCAATTATGTTTGGTTATAAAAACCGTAGTTCTCTTCATTTAAAAAAAATTATTGTCATAACTGATTCAAAAAAGTAGCCCTCCCCACCCCTGTAGCAGGAGGATGAACTCATGGGGCTAGCGACCCGCTTGCGAGTGCCTGCCCCACACACACCCAGCAGAGCCCCCATGTCTCCCCAAGCCCCCCTCACCTCCTGGCTCTTCCTTCTCCGGTGAAGGAGAGTGCCAAGTTAGCCAGTGGATAAGCAGGCTTCAAAGCGGCAACACAATGTCAGCCTCCCTTTTGGCAGAGCCGCAGGGTCTAAAGAGATTTCCCTGTGCGTTCCTGCCTTTGGCTGCTCTCCATAAGAGGTATATTCATTTAAAAGTACTTATACGTATACTTAGCTTTCAATTCCTATGTTCGTTAGAACTTTGAAAACTGGCAAGCACTTCACAAATGCTTCAATAAAAAAAAAAAGATCATATCATCAAGTTAAAAATTTCAGTTGTGTTATTTATTTGCCATATCTCCTTCATTTGTAAAATACATAGCTTTTGATAAGGAAAGTGGATATATATTTTTAAACTGTCCATGAAATAAACCTAAAGAGTCATTGTTAATATTCAAATGAGGCATTAGCCTAAAACCATTAGCTATTTTTTTTCTTTATCTTATTAATTGTATCAATAGGAAGGTAGCACAACTGAAATGAATGCACTTAAACTCACATAAATATATGAATGTAAATAAATGATGATGATGATAAAGTTTTCTTTATCTTATATGATTGATTTAATCCTGCTCTCTCTTCCTACATCATCCACTGGGACTCTCTCAGGGACAATCTAGATGTTTCTATTCCCTTTATTCCAAAGGAATTTTGATCTCAAAGGGAAATCAGAGAACTCATCTGACCTCTTGCTGCTTGTGCTGTCTTTCCCCATTTCCCCCTCACCAAAAAGTTCTCTTTTCAGCTTCCTGTGCCCAGACCTCTAGTTCTGTCATATTTTCATTTTCCTGAATTGTAGCCCTTTAAAACTTACTGTTATTTATTTCTCTGGGACCACAGTTTTCATGATATAACTTTAATGGTGGAGAAATACAACAGAAGAAAGAAAAACATGAATTGCTAACCAATAAAATATTTCCAAAATATTATCCTCATTACAGGAATATTTGGGGATAAATTTATATTCATAGTGATGTTCCAGACTTAATTATTCTTTACTCCTGTGCTATGATCATCAATGTCTGCAACAATGCTTTTACTAAGTTGGAGAAAGGGGCTGATGTTCATGGCCTATAAGCTCAATATTCATACCAGTAATGGGTGTATTTTGCTGCTTTATATGGGAGCCACCCTGCTATGTAAATCAATGTTTTCTAATCTTTATTTCACTTAAAAGGTAATAAAGATGCCCATTCAGTAAGTACATAGGACCACAGGGTACACTCTCAGAATTACTATAAAACACTGTATTGCTAAACAGTTGGGAATGTAGTTGGTAGCCTGGGCATACACTTGCATGATGTTTGAGGAGAATTTACTTGGCAGTATTACAATAACCCCAAGCAATGCTGCCTGTGGGAAAGAAAAACAAAAGTGATAGGTAGTTTAAAGTATGCTGTTACAAAATTAGAGAGTGTATGTTTCTAATAGAATTATCTTCCATTGCTTCTCAAAGTTTATAAGTTTACCACATATAAACAAGAATTGAATATATTACTATAGATCTCAAAAGTTCTCAGCTGTAATTTGCTTCCTAAGAACTTCAATAAATGGCATTTTGCTGCTGATGGGCAGGCTTTAGAAGGGAATTGAAACTGCATTTACATTCCTAACTATATATAGTTCTCCTCCATAAAGAAAACCCCATGATCTTTGATCAAGCTCTCTGCTATGGGAGGGCAACACAAGGAGAATTAGTGGAAGAAGATAGAGGTTCTCTGGGTGATTTGAGCAAATACTACATCTGGGGACACAGCCATAATAGAATACTCTACCCCTGAATCCACAGAGTCTTTATTTTTAAAACCCAGATTTTAATGATCAGTGCAGTCTAAATTAGAGCAGTTTGATGATATCCTTTAAAAATAGGTTTCTCTAAGGAACCAATATTTCTCATAACCTAATCTCAGAGATTCAAAGTTCATCTTTTTTTTCTTTTTTTTTTTTTCTTTTTTTTTTGGCGGTACGCGGACCTCTCACTGTTGTGGCCTCTCCCGCTGCGGAGCACAGGCTCCAGACGCGCAGGCTCAGCGGCCATGGCTCACAGGCCCAGCCGCTCCGCGGCATGTGGGATCTTCCCGGACCAGGGCACAAACCCGTGTCCCCTGCATCGGCAGGCGGACTCTCAACCACTGCACCACCAGGGAAGCCCTCAAAGTTCATCTTTTTAAAGTGAGGTAAAGAGATACTTTCCTGACAACCGCAGAGATGCATAAAAGTGACCTAAACTCTCTGGACCTTAGTCTCCTTAGAGTTAAAATGGTGCAAAGAGAGAAGTCTCAATCTTTAGCGTGTCTCATAAAGTAGCAGAGACGGATTTTGGACTCCATATTTTCTGACCTGTCTCTTTCAACAGGCAAAGTGAGGATAGGGTTTAATTGAAAACAACAGTCTGATATGCTAATCTGATAAGATTAGTAATAGGCGTTCCAAAAGCATGTGCTGTGCTGATTTCTCTCTCATTTCTGCTACTCTCTTAAGGATGAAAGGGTTTTGGCAAAGGTTGGAGCAGCCCCAGGAACGCAGCTCCGTACAAATGCCCAGGGGCAGAAAGAACAGCATGACTGCGCATGTGTTCATTCCAGGTGGGAGATCAACTTAAATTTCAATGAATTTGAGTTTCCTTGTATTAAACAACAGAACTTCTCACTCTATTAAAAGACTCCAGAGAAAGGGGAGGGACCTTCTAAACAGTGGCACCATGTGATTGGCCTGAATGGTAAGGAAGAACTTGGGGATGACCCCACAAACAGGGTTCCTGAGAAGCACCAACAGCACACGGGGTGTGTTTTGGGGAGACCTGGGTTCTGACTGACCTGACTGCTGCCCGTAGGCTTGGAGAAATTTTTTTTTTTTTCTTTTTGAGCCTCACTTTTCTCATCAGTAAAATGAAGAGGCAGGTGACCACTAAGACCCACCTCTATTGTTACAAGCCCTTAGGGACTCATCATTAGAGACCCAATTGTTGCTTTAACCCTTTCTTTGAATAACGAAAACAATTCCATGGAAATCAAGGGAGCACATCACGCAGACTGGATTCTCAAGCAGGAAAAGGGATGAAAATTCCATCCATAAAGTCTCAGTTGAAGTAAAACTTTTTGGCTACCATCAGCCCAGTCATTACAGCACAAAACTCTAAGAATTCAAACGGGGCAAAACATACCCGTGAGTCCAACACCCTAGAATTTAACATGCACACGCGCACGCGCACACACAACACACACAAAAGCAAGCAAATACAAATACGCTGGGACAAGGTGAATTTGAAGCATTAAAAGGGCTGAATTTTAGGGTATTTTCAAATTGATACAATTTTATTATGCGTTAGAACGTATAACAATTTGGATTAGAGGGGCAAAGTGAAAATCTTTGAGGTTTAAACAATTCACAGTAACAAGCCAAATTAAGATTAGTAATAGGAGTTTCAAAAGCATGTTATACTTCTTAACAAAAGTTTATTCTCTTAAACAGTTGGGAGCTTTTGATACCATTTAATAAAGATATATAGATTTTTTTAAGCAAATAAAAAACATTGATAATATAAAGTAAATTGGAGCTAGGCTTACTCCATTTGTCAGCAATTCTGAGTCAGCATGCTATGATTTAACAAATTTTCCAAAGAAAATTATTAACTCAAAACAAAACAAAAAAATTTGACTACAAGAGATCTCAGGAAGGAAAGAGTAATCAAATAATCAGATATGTACCTTAAACATCCTTTTTATCTTTCCAACATAATATAGTATTGTTTTCAAAATCATTTGGGAAATGCTTCCTTTTATCCTACTTCTTTTACTGCTCTCATCTCTTAGTTAAATCAAGTGTCCTGCTTCACTGGGCATGATATTTCAATTTCTCTGACCGGTCTGCCAAATATGGCTGCTGCTCTGACATTTTGCCTTTTGCCAACCAGGTGGTGACAATTTCAATAATATCCTCACGTTTAAATATATAGTATCTCCCAAGGCCCCTGACGGTTCCTCACTTACTCATCCTTGTAACACTTCAGAGGAGAAGACGGAGTTTGGCTAATCATGCCCTGGAGTAGACAGATTAGAGATCCATGTGGATAAAGATGGCAGGGAAAGACAGCACAATGGAACGCCACAAAGCAAAGCCACCATAAAGGTAAAAATGCTGAAATATTTCCAAGGTCAAAACTATACATCTAGGGAATTCCCTGGTGGACCAGTGGTTATGACTCAGCGCTTTCACTGCCAGGGCTGGGTTCTATCCCTAGTCTGGGAACTAAGACCCCACAAGCCATGTGGTGCAGCCAAAAAAAAAAAGGAAAGAAAAGAAAAATGTGGAAAAAAGTTATACTTCTAAACATACTGCCCTACAATCCTCTTTCCATTCATAATCATAATCATTTAGGAATGGAAAGGGAGATTCACATTATATGGTTTGTAATTTGGTGGATGGGTTTGCTTGAAGGTATCTGAGAAGCCCTATGCCCTTCTCGAATTCCCGCCTCTAAGGAAACAGGCTGACCCCTTTCTGCAACCACAGACCTAGCCTGGTTTAACTCTTGAAGTAACCCTGGCACCAGGACTTGCAAAAATTTACATCTTAACAAACTACTGTTTGCTGGGCTAAGCTACTCAAGTGCCAAATTATGGGCAATGACTATGAATGAATTCGCTTACTTTTGACACTGCAAATCAGTTACTGAAAGTATTAATAAGCAAGTACTGTCATGCAAAGATTTTAGTAGACATATACGTGGGTTTATGCAATATCCATTCAAAAATTTTGCACTTTGACTTTTGGATTTATTAAGAATCAAAAGGCTGTACTTAAAAAAAGAAAAAACAAGACTGGTTTTCATTCCTGAACCAGGATTTGTTTCTACTTATTTATCAGGGAAGAAGTAGTCATGATCTTTTTTCATGTAATCAGCATGTACTGAGAACTCCGTGTTGGGAGCTAGGAAGGCTGGTGTTGGTGGAAAGGGACACAAGGATGGCTCAGTATCCTCTATAATGAACTAGGCTATAACAGGCAGATTTTCTGGTCCAAATTCACAAAAGGAATAATACTTCAACCCACAGGTATTAAAGTCATGGAACATAAAAAACTATTACATAGCATCTAATACAACTATGTTATTTTTTTCTATTTAAATAAGCGTTTTATTTTAGATAGAGTTACATTTACAGAAAAAATTAAATAATAGTATATGGAGTTCCCATATACCCCACACTTAACTTCCCCTATTGTTAACATCTTACTACAGTCCATTTTCACAAATAATGAACCAATCTCATACATCATTACTCACTAACTTTCATTTTTTATTTGAATTGCACTAGTGTTTCTCTAACCTCCTTTATCTGTTCCAAGATCCAATCTAATATATAATATATATTATATTTAGTTATGTTGCCTTATGCGCCTCTTGACTATGACAGTTTCTCAGACTTTCCTTGTTTTTATGACCCTGACAGTTTTGAGGAATACTGGCTAAGGTATTTTGTAGTATGTCTCTCAAGTTGGGTTTATCTGATGTTTTTCTCAACATCAAGCTGAGGTTGAGTTTTTGGAAGATGACAAGGTAAAGTGCTCTCTCATTGCATCATTTCAAGGGTACACGCTATCAACATGACTCATCAATGATGATCTTAACCTGGATCATAATTAGTAGTGTCTGCCAGGTTTCTCCACTCTAAAGTTACTTTCATGTTCCACTTTCCATGATACAATCTTCTTTGACATATCATATTTTCTTTTGAGCTCTTTCTGACTTTCCAGCACTATTCCCTGACTCAGCCCTGATATCAGACGTTTAGTAAGATGCCCTGATTAACCTTTTACTGGAGATTGGTATTAGAAACCAAGATCTGAGCACTAGCAACCAATTCATTTTCTAGATTACACAACTGAAGCTACGAGAAATTAAGGGATTTTCTGAAGGTCCAAAGGTGACTAGCTGCAAAACTAACACTGGAACACAAGTATCTTGATGCCTGGGTCACTAATCTTGCCATTGACACAACTCTGCCTTTCCTCTCACATTCCAGGACATGCAGCCTTCATGGGGATATAAATGAAAAACTATGACCTTGCTTCCTGCAGTCTAGACTTTCCAAGTGTCCTGCAGTTACATGCATTTTTATTTATGTGGGCCTTTGAATCCTTCCATGAAAGAGAAAATGAAAGCAAGGGAAATAGTTACCTTAATAATGACAAAGGGAAAAATAAAGGGCCATTTCCCCAAGAAGAGTAAGGTTTAGGTTACACAAAGAATATCAGCTGTGTCTTTTATACTCAGAAAATCTGCTGTGTGATATATCTGTGTACATGGCTTATCACATCCAAGACCTTCATCAGTTTGTCACACCCCTTTTGGAAACACGCCCTCGCCATGCAGACCCAGAGCATGTACACTTGCGCACACATCTATGAAAAAACAAAACGACTCTTTCAGCTGGAAATTTGAAATCTTTATACAATTATAAACAGTAATGCATATTGTTCCTTTCGGGGGGAGGCATGTAGCTTATTTTCCTATGGTCTTTGAGATGAACAGGATTTAGTGATCAGTTAGTACATAAAACATTACCAAAAACTTTGACAATGTTCTTTGGTGCCAGAGGGCAAGCATAGTACACATCTCGTATCATCTTATTATATACATTATATAGCCCAGCTCTATATTTTAGAGGTCAGTAAATCATTTTAATATTAGTGCCTTAGGTTTATTTCTTTTTTATCCATAATGATGTGTTCCCAGTAGATTCCATGCATTTAATAAATAGTGAGTAATGCTGATGACTACTGCTAGTCATTACTAAGACTGTTCCAGCCATTATGGGTGATGCAAAGATGAATAAGTCCCAGATTCTTTTGATAAAATAGTGCCCTATCATATATTTTACTGCTGACCTCTAGAGCTCCCAGTACTATATAGCATACACCATATGCATTAAGCGAACAATCACTGTTTAGCAAATCAGTAGTCAATCCCGAAACTAGTGGGCTTTTGCAATTTTCACTGGTAATAATTTCAATTAAAGTGTTTACATTGAGATGGGTCAACAATGCAAATTCTGTGTTAGAAAAGCTTTTTAATAATTATTAGATATTTGTAATAAACCCTGTAAACTAACAACTCAGCCCATGACTCCATGAAGACTTCCTTTCTTATTTAGCTCATAAGTGAAGAAGTAGTGAGATAGCTCTGAGGTACCATCTTCTTGAATTTTACACTTGTCGATCATCTTGATTGTTCCCAATAGTGACGAAGGCCTAAACCACTCGTTAATTTTCCTAAAATGAAGACTATACTTTAAATACACAATTTTAGGGCTTCCCTGGTGGCACAGTGGTTAAGAATCCACCTGCCAATGCAGGGGACACGGGTTCAAGCCCTGGTCCAGGAAGGTCCCACATGCCGTGGAGCAACTAAGCCCGAGCGCCACAACTACTGAGCCTGCACTCTAGAGCCTGCAAGCCAAAACTACTGAGCCCACATGCCACAAGTACTGAGGCCCACATACCTAGAGCCCATGCTCCACAACAAGAGAAGCCACCACAATGAGAAGCCCACGCAACGCAATGAAGAGTAGCCCCCCATTCGCCACAACTAGAGAAAGCCCGCAC
This sequence comes from Leucopleurus acutus, assembly GCF_964270905.1. Lineage (NCBI taxonomy): Eukaryota > Metazoa > Chordata > Mammalia > Artiodactyla > Delphinidae > Leucopleurus > Leucopleurus acutus. The sequence goes on along the minus strand of NC_139163.1, from coordinate 28,027,790 downwards.
GCAGCAACAAAGACCCAACGTAGCCAAAATTAAATAAATAAGAGGAAAATTGTAAAAAATACATAAAAATTGTAAAAAATACATAAAAAATAAATACACAATTTTAAAAGCAGTTTCTATTAATTATTCTAATTTATTACACGAAAGAAAGTATTTGATACACTTTTGAAATTCACATTCATTGTTCACATTCCAAAATGTCAGGGTTTTACACCTTTTTATTATTTTTAATATTATTATAAACTGATAGTTTTATATGTGATTGCAACTGATACAAATGTATGATGTTTATGTCAATTATCGGTCCTGTAGCAATCAACCAATTGCTTGTACCAAATGCTGAATGCCAGAAAAGCCTCTCCCTCAGCAGTAAAAATAGACATGTTTTTACTTATATCTATATTAATTCATCAATATCTATGTATGTAACTTATTGGAATACTATCTGAAAGAAAATAGAGGTATAGCTAAGACTTTTTAATAATGAGTCATTTTATATAAGTTTGTACTAAATAAAGCTAATTGATATTAAAGGCAATATCTTCAAAGAGCCTATTAAGATATTTTTAGACTCCAAAATACACATATTTCTTCTTTTTTCCTGATTCATGTAAATTGAATAAATGTATATCCTATCTAAAGCAATTTATCCCCAATTCCAAATGGACAAGGATTGTTGTTACTTTTATAACCCTGTTTAGTCTCTCCACAACCTTTATAATGAGTTTGGAAAGTAGCTGAGTTTGGGAAGTAGCAGATGTACATTATCATATGAAAAGAGCTCTTCCAGTTTGCATAAATCTTCAACCATATACCTGAAAAATCTGGTTGGAGTTGATGTACATATTGGCTGGTGTTCATGTAATGGACATTGCATCCTACCAAAAGTCTTTCAAGTTCCCTGCTTTCTGCCTTCAGAGGAAGAGAAAGTTTCTCAGAACTAATTTCCCACTGGGAAAAAAAAAAAACCACATACTAAAAGTGAACCATACTTAACTTTATTCTTTAATTTTAGCAAATTTTAACACTTTTCTTAATTCTTTCCCATACTTATAAAAATTCATGTAAACATCTTTGGTTTTAGTTTCATTTCCTTATGAAAGTTCCAGTTGATCCTGTTTTCCTATTCTTTTTAGGAACTTCTTTGGTAGAACAAACACAGGAGAATAAGATCCCCTAAACTTATCAACTAGAAATGAACTTACGAGAAAAGGTAAAGGCATTTGTGAAACAGAACTCAAGTTCAATCCCCCACATTTTAAATCCTGGTGAGGGCTCAACACACTGAAGCTAAGCTCTGGTCTTTGGTTCAACACATTACCATTCTCTGAACTGATGTTGGGAATAACATCACCGATCTGTAAAGATTTCATTTTCCTTTTTGAGCATTAGCTAAAGTTCTTCCCATCTAACAAAGGAGGATATTAACACAGCCCGCAATTGCTTCTTTTCCTTTTGGTAAATGATGAGATTTGAAAACAGTAGCAATCCATGGTTAATTCTGAGATTGCCATCACGTTCTTAATAACCAAACGCTCAGCTCTAGAGAATTCTGAACATCACCCAATTTTATCCCTTCAGGGCATATCAAAGAAAATTGGATAATCCTAAAGAAAGGTTGGTCTGCCTTGGAAGATATAAGCTTTAGGAAAGGGAGTAGGGCACCCCACTGCCTAGAGAACCATGCATTTTGGTATAGGACTCTTTCCTTTTCTTTCTCACTCTCCTCTCCCATCTCAAACCTCTACTCCATGACCTATTTATCCAGAGGCAAGCTTTTAGTGAAATGCCAATGAAAGCAGTAGTTGGCAAACTACGGCCCATGAGCCAAACCTGGCCCACATCCTGTTTTTGTAAATAAAGTTTTATTGGAACACAGCCATGCTCATTCATTTGCACATTGCCCGTGGCTGCTTTGGAGTTACAGAATGAGTTTAGGAGATAAAACAGAGATCACGTGACACACAAAGCCTAAAACATTTCCCATCTGATTCTTCCCTGAAGAAGTTTGCTAACTCTGAACTGAAGGATCAACTGAAGACTTTGGATTTACAAACATTAAGGTATTTGCAGGCTCAAAAAGCCAGCAATGATCATATACATCACATATTTCTTCATTGGGTAATACAGCAGTTCATTTTCACTCTGCAAAGAAATTTATATGCAGCATGTTAGGGAAGAAAATCAATAGCCCAGCAGGAAGTACCCTGAATACTTCATCTGACTCCATTACTTTTCTCCACTTCAGTGTCTTGAAAGCCCTGAGACTACCCTGGACAGCAGCATCCCAGGTTTCCTTACAGCTCATCATTATTGGTGTGGCAAGGAGGCACAGACTTCTCAAAACTTCACAGTAGGGTTGGGTTCTTTTGTATACACACACACACACACACACACACACACACACACACACACACACACACACAGCTAGCCTGCAAGGATACCCAGCTCCCTCCCTCATTTATTTTATGGGTTTACCACACTTTTATTACCAGTAGTCAGTGAACAAAACTCTCACCCCCTAGCTCTCCCCTTTGGTAACCATAGGTTTGTTTTCTATGTCTGTGAATCTATTTCTGTTTTGTAAATAAGTTCATTTGTATCATTTTTTTAGATTCCACATATAAGTGATATCGTATGATATTTGTCATTTTCTGTCTGACTTACTTCACTTAGTATGAGAATCTCCAGGTCCATCCATGTTGCTTCAAATGGCATTATTTCACCCTTTTTATGGCTGAGTAGTAGTCCATTATATACATGTACCACAACTTCTTTATCCATTCCTCTGTCGATGGACACTTAGGTTGCTTCCCTGTCTTGGCTATTGTAAGTAGTGCTGCTATGAACATTGGGGTGCATGTATCTTTTCAAATTAGAGTTCTCTTCAGATATACACCCAGGAGTGGGATTGCAGGATCATAGGGTAACTTATTTTTGTTTTTTTAAGGAACCTCCATTCTGTTCTCCATAGTGGCTGCACCAATTTCCTTCCCTCATTTTTTACGTCCACTAAGGTGCTGACCACCAGCTGGCATAAGTGACAGATGATGCTAACTTCCAACAGATGTCTTTCTGACCCCAAAGATAATGGAAATGACAAATAATAACTTTGTAATTACCTTAACTGCAACCAAAGCATAAGCTGAAAAATCACCAGATGAGAACCTACAGGGAACATGTGAGACCAACTTCCCCATTAAGCATGTTTAAGGGTCCCCCCCGCTGTGAAGCTCAGGAGCTGTGCCAAGACAGCGGGGAAGGCAGCCCAACAACAGGCACCCAACCATAAATCCTCTCGGCCCCATGATACACAAACACGATTTCAGCATCTGCATGCGCAGCGGACGGGAAACTGAGAAATGAAGATTAAATGGGAACTAGGGCATTGTCAAAGCTTGGAGTTTTACAGTGCTTTGGATCAGATAAAAGTCCTCTGATTAAAAACACATTTTAAGTGCTCCCATTCTCTTTTCTTTTCTGGCTGCTGGGTCTGGTCCTTGAGAAGAAACAATAGGAAAGACAAGAAAGGCAAAGAGAGTTTTGAACTGATGAGAGAAGGGTTTGCCTTTTGCTGATGTTCTTGCTTTGGGAAGTGGGTTAGACAATGACTGTGAAATGCAGTGAGCCACTGCTAACCTTGACCCATGGCATGGCTGTCTGCGCTTTGTGCTTTGAGGAGAACAGAGGGACTAGTGAGCATGGTGAAATTTTTCTTTCTTTTCAAGAATCTGGAGCTTTTTTGAACTAAGTCTTTGATTAAACACCCAGAAGTGAACTTGTTTAGTTGGACTAAAAATCCTGACCATGTTGTTTGTTCCTAGATGGAGGTTAGTCAATCCCCAAGTAGAAACAATTCTCACTTATGATGATTAATTTTACATATCAACTTGACTGGGCCACAACGTGCCCAGTTATTTGGTCTACAACTATTCTGGGTATTTCTGTTACGTGTGCTGGATGGGACTAACATTTAAATAGGCAGACTGAGTAAAGTAGATGGCCCCTCCTATTATGGGTAGACTGCCTCCAATCAGGTGAAGTCCTGAATAGAACAAAAAGGCTGATCCTCCCCTAAGTAAGAGAAAATCCTTTCTGTCTGATGGCCTTCAGACTAGGACATCAGCATTTTTCCTGCCTTTGGACTTAAACTGAAAGATCAGCTCTTCTGGGTTTTGAGCCTGCTGGCCTCCAGACTGGAGCTACGCTATCAGTTCTTCTGGGTCTCCAGCGTGCTGACTCACCCTGAAGATCGTGGGATTTGCCAGCTCATAATTGCATAAGCTATGTTTATAATAACAAATATCTTTTTATGTATGTATGTACACATACACACACATATCCTATTTGTTCTGTTTCTCTGGACAACGCTACCTAATACATCACTGAATCTGAAGCTAAGTATCTAAGGACATGCATGAGATGGCAAAAATCTTATTATTGATTTTCTCCCTATAACTCCCTTCCACTGAAACTATTTATCCCCCTTGGAGCTCTAACAGAATTAACTGTATGAAGACAATTGTTATGATCACCTTCTCCAGGCTAACCATTTCCATTTGACATAACCATTCGTCATTAGACACCATTTGAGTTTTTTCACCCTCACCGTCACTCTTCTCTAAATGCCCTACAGTCGGCCTATACCCCACATGAAGTGTGGGATAGTCTTCTTTAGGTCCAGAGTTATCACCCCCTGGATTCTAATTCATTATATCCATTCATGCAGCATATTTTGGCATTAGCTTTTTTGATGATTATATCTCTGATCTACATTGGCCTAAATTCTTCTGCTGAACTGTATCTTTTTCTTTATGCACTAACATTTTTTAAAGTATAGAAACTTATTAAGTGATAGCTTCAACTCTTACCTATAAGCTTCTTTCCCTTGGATCAGCATTTCTAGACCAAATCTGTCATCTAAGCTCCAGCACCAATTCAACCACCTCCTGGGATGTTCACAGTTACCCTGTTTGATGTAAGCTCCACAAGGGCAGGAATTTATGTTTGTTTTATTCACTGCTGTATGCCCAGTGCCTAGAGTAGCCTCTGACACCTAGGAGGTAGGCTGTCTGCAAACACTGTTAAACATATAAATAATTGAATCTTAAAGTGCACATGTTCAAATATAGTCTTACCCCCTTATCTCACTTCCTATAGAACCTCTCAGGAGAGTGGTACCACCATCCATACAGGTACCAAAGCCAAAAATCTGAGTCATCCTGTATCCATATTCTACCTCACTTCACATATCCAGTTAGATCTCAAGGAACACTGATTTCTCCCTGAGTGTCTTTCGAATTGATCTCTTTTCTCTTTCTCACCACCACTGACTTAGCGTAGGCCCTCATCTTCTCCTTATTTATGATTTTCAATAGTCCCCTAAATAAATGAATGACTCCATTCTTGCCCCCACTTTTTAAAATTCATCCATTCTTCATGCTTCCGTCAATGCTCTCTTTCAGAAACGCAAACCTGATTAAAGTATTATTCTACTTAAAGGCCTTTGTTAGCTCCCCACGATGGTCACAGTAAAATCCAAGTCCTTAGCAAGGCATTCATCCATTTCAAGCTCCTTCTTGGTCTGAGCCTTATCTACCTTCCCAGCTTCACTTCTCTTCACTCTACCACCAAGTGCCCTATTCTTCAGTCATAAGGAAAACGCCTCTGACCTGTGCATGCGTTTCTTGCTTTTGTTTCTTCTCTGTATCTATAGAGTTGACTACAACTCACTAAACGATTCAGGAGGTAGCTGCTGATCATCCCCAGACTGAGTAAGTACCTCGTCTGCACTCACAGAACATCTGTGCTGACCTTGATTGTAGACAAACATAATAAAGTGTGATAAGGGCCCTCTCTCATGCTTGATTATAAAATTGTGTGAATGTGTATCCTCGGTGCTCATCTAGTGTTCAGGACATAATCAGTTCTCAGTTGAATGAATTTCACCCTACGAAGCAGGTGGCAAAAGGCGAGAAAGGAAAAGGACCAAGTGGGTGGGAGATATTCCAGAACAAGTGACCCACATGAACAAAGGCACAGGGCAAGAGAATAATGCTTGTGTCTAGGGTGCAGAGAGGCACACAGAGTTCAGGCAGGGAAGTGGGGAGCAGAGGGCTAGAAAAGAAAGCTGTTCTTTACAAAGAGAATTTCTCAGGTCAGTGAGTTGCCATCTGGCCATCCTGCAGACCCAGTGTTCCATTTCTAGTCTTCCAGCAATCAACAAATTATATGCATGATATAGACTTCCCTCTGAGGGTACCACATCTCACATTTTGCACTGTCTCCCCTTCATCAGCAATAACAGACAAACCTGCCGAGTTCAGCATATATTATCTTGTTAGCAAGGCTTTCCCTTCACTGCTGCCTCTTTGCAACTCAATCTCTCTAATGCTGACTGCTAAAATGACTTGAGGTCCAGGTGTAGATTCAACATCTGAGTCAGGAGCTCTAAAATCTGTGCCAGCAATGTGGAAATGTGTTGGGAGATGTGATAATGATTTATCTGTAGCACATTTATTGGAACATGTCAAAGCCCCGAATAAAAATAAGTCACATTTATAGAGTACTTTCCTTGTACCAGGTATTGACCTAAATATTCTGCATGTATTAACTTTCAAAATTCCTATGAGATATATGCCCTTATTGTCCCATTTTACAGATGAAGTCATTGAGGCACAGAGAAGTTGAGAACACTCTACAGGGTCACACAGCAGACAAACATTGGAGTTAGAATTTTTTAAATGAAACACCAAATTCTATGAACTTAATGATTATCCTATGGTGCCTCCTTAAAATAGGCAAGAAATGCAGGACCAAAAAAGAGAGTACAGCTTTTAATATTGACTTTGCTGTAAAGTATATGATTTTGGTTAAGTCAGGACTCCATGAAACTTATTTTCTGTACCATGACAGAATTTGTGTAGAAGAGCAGGCTTCAAACACTTTTACTTCCACAGCCCTAACATAATTTTTAAAAAATATATTGTGTCCCCTTGCACATTTTAAAAGGACATCTAGATTTTCAATAATATGTTTAAATGTTTGCAAAAATAAATACTTTCTAGCATTTTATAAATATAGATTTTAAAATAAAACATTTCTATTATTCTTTAAATATAGGCACTTCAGCTCTCTTCTGGTTACTGTTTGCATGGTACATCTTTTTCCTTCCTTAAAAGTTCAACCTGTCTGTGTCTTTGAATCTAAACTATGTCTTTTGTACAGAGCATATCATTAAATCTTTTTTTATTGAAGTATAGTTGATTTACAATGTTGTCAGTTTCAGGTATACAGCAAATATCATTAAATCTTGCTTTTTTTTTAGCTAGACTGATCATTCGTATGTTTGATTGAAGTCTTTAGTGCATTCATACTTAATATAATTATTGATATTGTTGGATTTACATCTGTCATTTTGCTATTTGTTTTCTGCTTGTCTCATGTATTTTTTCCTCCTTTACCGTTTCATTTTGTGTTAAACCAATATTTTTTTAAGTAAACCATTTTAATTACTCTCTTGAGATTTTACTCTGATTTTTTAAATTTAGCTTTCAAAATGGCTTACACTAGACATTACAACATGCATCTTTAAAAATAAAAATTGTATATATTTAAGGTATATACTATGATGTTTTGCTATATATGTGTGTGTGTGTGTGTATATATATATATATATATATATATATATATATATAGCAATGATTACTGTAATCAAGCTGAGTAATATATCCACCTCCTTACACAGTTATCATTTGTGTGTGTGTGGTGAGAGCACCTGAGATCTACTCACTTAGCAAATTTCCAGAATGCAATACAATATTATACTCTTTTGAACATTCCTGTATGTTAGATCTCTAGACTTATCCCACATAACTGCAAATTTGCATCCTTTGACCAACGTCTCTCCATTTTCCCCACCTCCTCATCTTAATTTATCACAATCCGTTTCAGATTTTAGTGACCTAATTCTAGTAAAATATACCTCCATCCCCCTTTGTGCTGTTAATGTCATTACGTATTGTATCTACATATGCTCTGAACACCATAATAGTGTTATAATCATTGCTTTAGACAAGCGTATGTGTATTTTTAAGAGATTAAGAGTAAACAAAAATACATAGTGAGAGTAATTTTTATTTACCCACATACTACATTTCCCTGTTCTTCACTCCTTCTTGTGTATTTGATTTCACATCTGGTGTCATTTCCTTTCAGCCTAAAGGACATTTTTATAGGAGAGATGTGCTAGCAAAGACTTCTCTTGGTTTTTGTTTATCTAGGAATGTCTTTATTTTTCATTCTTTTTATTTATTTATTTATTTATTTATTTATTTATTTTGCAGTACGCGGGCCTCTCACTGTTGTGGTCTCTCCCGTTGCGGAGCACAGGCTCCGGACACGCAGGCTCAGCGGCCATGGCTCACGGGCCCAGCCACTCCGTGGCATGAACCCGTGTCCCCTGCATTGGCAGGTGGACTCTCAACCACTGCGCCACCAGGCAAGCCCCCTTTCATTCATTTTTGAAGAATAGTTTTGGTAGATAAAGTATCATTAACTGACAATTTATGAACTTACTACGACTAAGTGTGAGGCAATTATAACTTGGAGCAGCATTTCCCAAAGAAGTATACCCTCTGGAAGTTCAGTTGCTATGAAATATCCATGGTCTATTATAGTTTCTTTAAAATAGGGATTCTCAGAGTTTTTCAAGCACTAATATGGGTCTTGACTCTTGATGAAGAAGAGAGAGCCTGAAATGCTTCCAGAAGTTTTTTTACTACAGGGGACTTTTTCTACTAAGCATCTCACTAGTGTTCTACAAACAATACATTGAAAAATGTAAACCCAGTTTGGATAAGTAAACTGAGGCACAGAAAGGGACTGAGTGTGGCCCAATGGATGAAGTAATGGCGCAGTAAAAACAACTGTAGGAAGATACATTTCCATCCTACGTACTCCCAGCAGCCTCACAAGGAGGACCATTTTACTGGAGAAGCAAGGGTTATGACATTCATTGGCAGTCAAGGAAATACATTGTGATTTGTTTATTATTGGAATTTTGTTGTTGTTGACTACTGCTCTGTTTGACCACACAGCTTGAGAAGTGATCTGGAACTTAATTTGTTATCTTCACCTTAATGCAACTACATGCTTGACTGTTACAGTTCACACTGAATAGAAAAAAAAAATTCTGCAGTTGAAACATCCCTATTTTATAATTACATTTTGGTTGCTGAGGCATTATCTGGGCATCCTGCAAAGCTCAACTAATGCAAACCTAATTCTCCTTTAATACCAATCCCAGGAGGAGTTTAACTTGAAAACAGTAAGATTTATTTTTGAGTCTGTAGATTGTTTTTAAATACTTAGTTGTTAAATTTTATGTACTGTATAAGGAAGAAAACAGATAATGAGAAAGTTCTGTTATTTCTTCTCTTCTGAAGGAGGCAGGAAAGGCACAAAGCTCACAGTAGTCAGCTATATAGTCTGGAAGATGATTACAGCGCAAATAGGTGTACATTACACAATAATACAACTCCTCAGGTAAAATATATGAGGATAGGACTATATCTCTTCTAGAATTATAACCGTTAACATGATTATGTTAATGACTGGCTAACATTTATTGAACTCTTGCTATATATCATTTCATCCACACAACAATCCAATAAGTAGCTACTATTAATTATCTTCATTATAAAAATCAGGAAACCAAGCTAGAAAGATTAGGTAACATATTTATGATTCACCGCTGTGTCCTGTCTATGACTCGACATCTATGCTTTTAACCTTCTATGTGTGGATAACCATACAGCAGTGATTCTCAAAGTGTGATCCACTCAAAAGCACCATCAACATGACCTGGGAACTTGATCGAAAGACCTACTGAATCAGAAACTCTGGGGATGGGACCCAGCATTGGGTTTTTACCAGCCCTCCAGGTGATGCTGCGGTTCTCTAAAATTTGAGAACCACTGCCATGTAGCATGATACTTAGTCAATGTGTTTTTGGCTGAGAGACAATATAAAGGATTTTTTTTACTACACATTACAAACCCATCTCTCAAATATGCAAAGTCAATCTGCAGAGTACATTATAGCATGCATCTTAAATCTTATTTATAAAATCACAGTCCAGTATTTTGTTTGGCTCCTCTTTGGCTTCTTCCCTACCTCAGCAAGTGTTCCCAGGGCCACTGCATTGTACGAGCACCTGATTCTGCTGCTTTTGGAGAAGCCGATCCTACTTCCATTCAAGCCTTCTGAGCTTCAATGTCCTCACATGTCTACCCACCTATCCAGAAGTCATCGGTATCTGGCACAGTCTCTGGCACATAGCAGATAGTTAATAATCATTAATAAATAATTTGTTTAACTGCTATAAGCAGTTTAACAAATGATGCAGATTTTCAATGATTATTCTAGGTACTCTTCTGAAAGTGGATTTATAATACTTGTTGACTGGTCTGATTACTTTGGGTATAACAAGAGTCTACCAAAGTCAGGCATCATCATATTTCAGTAAGGTATACATGACCAATGTGGTCATTTATCTTCAAAGACAGACTTCCCAGTGAACCACGCTTCCCAGTAATCATGTCCTGTGTATGGTGATTTTGTGTTAATTTTGAAACTAAGTCATTAAAAATGCAGTTTCCACCTTGGTCTCTTGAAATATGTGCTCAAAACCAGCCACGATGTAAGAAGTTTATACTGAGACCTCCATGCTATAAGGGAATCCAAAGTAGCTAGCCAAGTGGAGAGGCTCCATGGATAGAGAGACATACCCAGTCAACCCCCAACTGCACTGGGCTTCCCAGGTGAGGCATAAGATTTGTGAGTTAAAAGCTATCATGGACATCCAGCCCAATGGGCCTTCAGTTGGGTTCCATCTGCCATCGGACTACAGCTATATGAAAGACCTCAGACAAGAATAGCCCACGTGAGCTCAGTCACTCACAAAACAGTAAGCAACAATAATACATTGTTATTTTAAGTCACTGTATTTTGGGGTAGTTTGTTATATAGCAATAGCTAACGATAGCAATAGGTCAGGGTTTAAAAGTATCGCATATGTTGAACATATATCTTGGTGCCTAAATGTAACACAGTCAGCTAAGGGAGAAGGGTGAGGTCTACGTATAATTCATTTCCTTTTCCTAGCTTTAGTAACACATTAGTGTTGCTTTAATGTGGACTCTAAGCATTTTTATTGTGAGTATAAAAACTAAATTTGCATAGCAGGCAGTGTTGCATATTGCATAGTTCAGTGGAGTTAGAAATTTCATTAACAGCACAGGGAATATTTTTTATGAGTGTCCATGAAAGAAAAAAGGATAAAATTTGTATCCTGTTTAAAATGTTATAACTTGAGTTACACTGTACATTAAGTAGATCAGTTCCTACTACAACCTAAGAAAAGTGACTAAATGTTGACTGGTACTGCTTCCAGAAAGCTGTGAAGACTTGTATCATGTGAAGCAGCCTGTTCAAGGAGCCAGATACACACACATTACACTTTCCACACGGGGGCTTTCTCCGTGGTACTTTGTAAGCCTATCTAGTTAGCATTATAAAGCTTAATATTTATCAAATTCCTGACCCTGAACAATTTTTATATTAAAATTATTTTTTTCTTCTCCACCTCCATCCAATATAGAGTGGACTAAATGCATATCTTTATATACCACTTACCATTTATCACATAGTATACATACTAGCTTTATTCTATATACAAGTAAACCGTAATGTATTTATAGGCAAAGATCATCTCTTTTTTTAAAGCATTACAGAGATATCATTAACATGTAACATCGTGTAAGGTTAAGGCATACAATGTGTTGATATGATGCACTGATATATAGAAAAATGATTACCACCATAGTATTAGCTAACGTCTCTATCATGTCATATAATTACCATGTGTGTCTGTGTGTGTCTGTGTGTGTGTGTGTGGTGAGAGCATTAAGATCTACTCTCTTAGCAACTTTTAAGTATATAATAGAGTATTATAAAATATAATCATCATGCTGTACATTAGATTCCCAGAACTTATTCATTTTATAATTGGAACTTTGTACCCTTTGATTAACATCTTCCTATTTCCCCTGACACCCAGCCCTTGGTAATCACCACTCTACTCCCTGTTTCTATGACTTCAGCTGTTTCAGATTCCAATACAGCATAGATAATACAGCATACGTCTTCCTCTGTCTGACTTATTTCACTTAGCATAATGCTCTCGAGGTCCACTGGTGTTATTGTAAATGGCAGGATTTCCTTCTTTTCTCATGGATGAATAATATTCCATGAAAGATAGACAGACAGACAGAAAGACAGATAGGTTTATACATCTATAGCTATATCTCTGTACCTCTATCTCAATATAACATTTTCCTTATCCAATCATCAGTTGATAAGACACTTAGGGGGTTTTCCGATCTTGGCTATTGTGAATAATGCTTTAATGAACGTGGGAGTGCGGATATCTCATCAAGATCCTGATTTCAGTTGCTTTGAATATATACCTAGAAGTGGAATTGCTGGATCATATGGTGGATTTATTTTTTATTTATTTATTTATTTTTTGCAGTACGCGGGGCTCTCACTGTTGTGGCCTCTCCCGTTGCGGAGCACAGGCTCAGGACGCGCAGGCTCAGCGGCCATGGCTCATGGGCCCAGCCGCTCCGCGGCATGTGGGATCTTCCCAGACCGGGGCATGAACCCGTGTCCCCTGCATCGGCAGGTGGACTCTCAACCACTGCGCCACCAGGGAAGCCCTGGTGGATCTATTTTTAATACTTTGAGGAAGCTCCACACTCTTTTCCATACTGGCTGCACCAATTTGCATTCCCACCAGCAGTGCACCGACTGCACAGGTTCCGACTGCACAGGCTCCCTTTTCTCCAGTTTTGCTAACATTTGGTATCTCTTGCCTTGTTGCTAATAGCCATTATTACAGATAGGAGGTGATATCTTGTGGTTTTGACTTGCACTTCCTGATGATTAGAGATTTCCAGCACTTTTTCGTGTACCTGTTGGCTATTTGTATATCTTCTTTAGACAAATGTCTATTCAGTGTCTCTGACCATTTTTCAGATTGTTTATTTTTTTCTGCTATTGAATTGTAGTAATTCTTTATATATTTTGAATATTAACCCCTTATCAGATAAACGATCTGAAAATATTTTCTCTCATTCCATAGGTTGCCTTTTTATTTTGTGGATTTTTCTTTTCCTGTGCAGAAGTGTTTTAGTTTGATATAGTCCCAGTTATTAATTTTTACTTTTGTTGCCTGTACTTTTGGTGTAGTATCAAAAAAAATTGTTGCCAAGACTAATATTAAGGAGATTTATCCCTATGTTTTCATCTTGAAATTTTACAGTTTCAGTTCTTATGTTTAAGTCTTTAACCCATTTTGAGTTAATTTTTGTGAGTGGTGAGACAGGGGTCAAATTTCATTGTTCTTTGAGTGTTTATTCAGTTTTCTCAACACTATTTATGGAAAGGACCATCCTTTCCTCACTGAGTATTCTAGGCTTCACTGTCAAATATTAGTTGACTGTATATGTTAGGGTTTATTTCTGAACTCTCAAGTGTTTTCCATTGGTCCATGTGTTTGTTTTTATGCCAGGACCATACTGTTTTGATTACTATAGCTTTTACTATTTTCCATTATGCTTTCATTCCATTTCTATATCATTTGTGAATCTGTTGTTAAGGTTTTTTGCTTTATGGTTACTGTGAGGCTTACATAAAACACTAAATATGGCACTCTATTTACACTGATAGCAATTTAACTTTGCACGCGAAAAGTACCCTTTTACTCCTTTTGTTTCTGATGTCACAATTTACGTCTTTGTATACCGTGTATACATTAACAAATTATTGTAGTAGAGCTGTTTTTAATATTTTTGTCTTTAACCTATATACTAGAGTTAAGTAGTTAACACACCACCATATTTCAGTATTATGTATACAGAATACAGAGTATTCTGAATCTGACTATATGATTAACTTTACTACTGTGTTGTATATTTGCATATGTTTTCCTGTTACTAATTAGCATCCTTTTATTTCAGCTTAAAGAACTATTTTCAGCATTTCTTATAAGGCAGATTTAGTGGTGATGAATCCCTCAGCTTTCGTTTATTAGGAAAAGTCTTTATTTTACCTTTATTTCTGAAAGACAGGCTTGCTGGGTACAGTATTCTTGGTTGGCATTTTCTTCCTTTCAATACTTTGAACTTATCATCCCATTCTTTGCTGGTGTGCAAGGTCTCTGCTGAAAAATCCACTGATAGCCTTATGGGGGTTCCCTTGTACAAGAATTTTCTTTTGCTCTTGCTGCTTTTAAAATTCTCTCTGTCTTTGTTTTAGAAAGTTTCATTTAGTGAATCCTGGAGAAGTTAGTTTTGGATTGAAATTTTTGGGTACCTATTAATAGGGTTTTATGAACATGGATATTCAAATATATCCCAGGTTTGGGAAGTTCTCAGCCATTGTTTCTATAAATAAGCTTTCTATCTCCTTTTCCCTTTATACTCTTTCTGGGACTCCAGTGATGCACACATTGTTTCTCTTGATGTTGTCCCGTAAGTCCTGTGGGATTTCTTCATTCCTTTTCACTCTTTTTCCTCCTCTGATTAATTTTAATTGATCTGTCTTCTCACTTACTACTCTTCTCTTCTGTTTAGAGAAATCTGCTATTAAAACTCTCTATTGAATTTTTTAGTCCAGTTGCTGTATTCTTTGGCTCCAAAATTCATTTTGGTTCCTTTTTATGTTTTCTATATCTTTGTTGAACTTCTCATTTTGTCTTGTATGTTTTTCCTATTATTGTTTAAATGTTTATCTGTGTTCTCTTGTAGCTCTCTGAGCATCTTTAGAACAAATTTTTTGAATTCTCTGTCAAGAAATTCTTGGATCTCCATTTCCTTGGGGCCAGTTACTGGAGGTTAACTATATTCCTTTGATGGAGTCATGTTTCTCTGATTCTTCATGATTCCTTTAGCCTTGAATAGGTATTTGTGCATTTGAAGAAGCAGTCACCTCTTCCAGATTTTATGGATTAACTTCATTAAGGGAAGACTTTCACCCGAGCTTGGGGCACACTGGAGCTTACTGTGACCCTGAGTCTAGTGGTGTGGGCACTTAGTGTAGGGGCACATAGTGGCTCTGGGCTGGGGCAGGGGGGCATGATATCTCTTCCGCTCAGCCTGTTGAGGTTCATAGCAGCAATAACTGTGTGGTCCTTGGTTAGTACTGAGAAGGGGAGGGAGGGTAGCAGTGGCCGCAAGGGCCGCTGGGATCCTCAGTGGCACCCTCAGGTCCAGCTGCTAGGGACCAGGGCAGGAAGCAGTGGTAGCTGGAGCCAATGCTGCAAGCACATTCAGCTGCAGGTGCCTATGTAGTGGCAGGGGCTGGCTGCAGACATGTACACAGCGGCAAGGGCTGTAAACAACTATGGGCTCACTAGCAGCTTTGGGGGCCCTGCCTGTCAGCATGCTCTCCTGTAGCTTCGCCATCTCCCCTTTGGCATGCGCACTGCAGTGGGAGAGCTGGTGACAGGGGTCAGACTGGTGGCAGCACAAGTACAGCTGGAGAGGCTAGCTGCAGGTAAGCATGGCGGTGCAGGCCAGTGACAGAAGACAGGGTCTGACCCAGGCTGCGAGTGGCTGCAGCGGCTCTGCCTGTGGGTTTGCGCTCCCATGGCTACATGGTCTCCCCCGGCATGTGCGCTGCAGTAGAGGCTGGTCCCATGCCTGTGCACAGTTAGAGGCCAGCCCCGAGCATGTGTATGACAGTGGGGGCAGCTGTAGGGGTCTAGGCTAGTATCTCATATTCATGGAGCCAGGGAAGCCTGAAATGGCTGTGGTTCCTAGGTTCTGGCAGGGGTGGGGAGTGATTGGGGAGAGGCTCAGGCAGCTGGCATATGTGACCATGAATACTTGTGGCATGAAAGCTGGTGAAATCTGCAGAAGTGGCTGTACCAGCCTTTTAGTTCCTTTGGTGGCAAAATCTGCTGGGTTTGTCTGCAGAACAGATCACTGTGGACACAATCACTCCCGCTGCATGGCTGCTATTGGTAGCCCAGGCTTTTTTCTTCCTTGTTCCTACATCTCTGTACATCTCAGCTCTGCCAGCCTGGTTGAGGTGAAACCAAAGCAGGACCTTAGCTTGGTGCCTCGAAAAGCTGGGAAAACTGGAAGCTTGTCTCAATTTTCCTTTCCTGGAAAGAGGAACTCTTTGTAGCTGAGAAGTTCGTCTTTGTGCTGAGCAATGCTGGCTTGGGGGATGGGATGAAGCAGGAGAAATGAAGCTGCCATCCTTCTCTCCTTGTATGGTTATTCTCAGGTTTTTATTACTCTGTGTTGGCAAAAATTCTTAGGTAGACTCCAGAGGGCTCCCAGAGCTGTTTTCGTTCATAGCCAGCTGTCTAATAGTTGATCTTTGCTGGAGGTGGGAGAAAGTTGGGATCTCCTATATTGCTATTTTGGTGACCTCCAGCAAAGGTTATTTCTTAATTTCCTTTTGTGTCCTCCATAGTGCCTGGCTTTATATATTAGAAATGATTTACTAAATATTTATCAAAATGAAGGAATGAGATGAATGCATGGCATACTTGAAAGATACAGTATTTTGTTTTCCAGAATGAGATACATAAAAGATTGTTGATACATTTTAATCATTTTATCCTCAATCTCTGATTTGCCTTCTGAGTCCCACACTCTATTTTCAAATTCTATTCAATCTATACAATGGGCTGACCTCTTTGCAGACAAGCTCTGATTTTAATCCCATGATAAAACTATGATCACCACCAGACTCACTACTCTCAGCTAACCTTTTGGCTTGACTTAAGTAACAAATACTCAACACCCCAGTGTTTTATCTGTGGTGAAGTCCTCCCTTAGAGGAAAATATTGGGGAAATAATTAACAAAGTCATATGCAAGTATCAAACCTTCATAAAATATTGAATCGGCATAATAGGTGACCAGTGAGTCAAGCAATTGACATTTATTTACATACTTTAAAAGAATCTTAGCATAATATTTAACCTTGAGCTAATGGGGAAGGTGTTTTGCAACATCTTCTCAATTATTCCCAGAACTTTGTTTCTCAGTTTATAACACCAGAATGTTTATCTGTCCATAATTTGGAGAGTTTGGTGCATATGGTGAGAGCAAGCCCATCAACTAAAAAGGATACAGCACATATTGGTGCTCTGCAACACCTCAGGCATCAGACACCCACACCCTGAGATTCACCACAACTAAATACTTTAACACAAAGCTGTGAAACAGGAAATCTCTCAGGAAGTCTCCAACTATTTGAGAAAGTTCTACTAGTAGAGCTCATATTGTATGTGAATAACACACAAAACACACACACACACACACACACACACACACACACTGCTTTCCACAGTGTGCTGGAATATACAGTGAAGAAGAGAGTCCAGCTGGCAGTGAAGCCTCCTTTCTCGCTCTCTTCAAATACTTTAAGCGTCTTCCACTCCCTTTTGCTTAAGCACCTCATTACTAATCCCTCTTTCCTCTCCTCTAGCCTTATTCTCACTAATATGCTCAAGAACTCAGAAAAAAAGAAATTAAGAACAAAAGCCCTCTTCATTATAAGGTAGGAGAGCCCCAATATATTGATAATTGTGGACCATTTTCCATTGAGCCTACAGATGGGAAAAGACAGGGAGATACCAGGGATGCAACGAAATGTAGCATATTTGAGGAGGAATTGAAGCTTCAGGGGTTGGTGGCTGCCTTAGTCTGCTTGAACTGCTATAGCAAAATACCATAGACTGAGTGGCTTAAACAAAGACATTTATTTCTCAGTCTTGGACACTGAGAAGTCCAAGAGCAAGGTGCCAGTAGATTTGGTGTAGGGTGAGAATCCTCTTCCTGATTTGCTGTTGTCACCTTCTTACTGTATCCGCACATGATACAGAGATATCATCTCTCTCATGTCTCTTCCTATATGGGCACTAATCCCATTTATGAGGACTCCACCCTCATGACCCAACTACCTCTCAAAGACCCCACTTCCAAATACCTTCACACTGAAGCTTAGAGCTTCAATATATGAAAGGGGGTGGGGGGCATAAATATTCAGTCCATAGCAGTGGCTTTAGAGGAGGTGGACACCAAGGAAATCTGTGAAATAGGTTAGCAGAGCAAGGGATGTATTTTGCTGTGAGAAATGGGATCCCAGTTAAAAAATCTTCAAAAACATGGAATTCTATATTCATTCTACTCAACTTATTTCCTCTCACCACTCCACCCTCCTCCCCAGAACTGATTTTTTAAGGTATATGTAGAAAATTCTTACAGTAAATATTGACAGCTCTGCCTAATACTATCAAAGTTATGTCATAATGGTAACAATGCTACTGAAAAAATTAAGTCAGCATTTTCTCATTTCCATATGAGTCCCACGAAAGCAGCACATCTGTGCAGCAGCTTGAAATATCTTTTTATGTTTTTTCAAACCAGTAAGCCTTAATTCTTTCCCAGAAAATCAATAGTGAGGCTGTTGGAGATGTGAAATGGCAAAGAAATACTAACATTTAGCACCCTTGCATTTCAAATTTGTTAGCCCATGGATGTTACTTCCATTTGGTAAATGAACACGTGCAGCTCAGACATCGAGATACAAGAGGCACTTGATGAGGCAGCTAATACAGTGACCTGAGTCCTTCTCCACAGTTCAGTCACCCCTCTTGTTTCATCTCGGCCAGCCCAGGAGCCTACCTCTCCCATCTCAGGTGCCACTGATTTACGAATGTCTTTCTTCCTCTTCAAATCAGGTACGCTCTCTCCCTCCTACACTTCCATCACTCGTGGTATTTATTGCATCCCACCTTAGATTCTACTTATGAGTCTGCATACTAGCTCTCTTTGGAAACACTCTATTCTCTGAGGGCAGGAATTACAGCTTGTTAATCTGTGTACAATCCTTAGACTTGAATATATAATGGGTTTTGTGATAGACACTGCATTATGCCCTTTAGTGCATTATCTTAATCCTTCAGACACCACAATAGCTGTTGGTGCCCCATCCATGTGTCCTTGGGTCTAGAAACTGTAATGTTCCCGGGACTTCCAGCTGCCGGGGCCAACATCTCTTTGCCAAGAGTTTATTCTGGAATCCATTCCGCCCAAGGGCAACACAAGAGAAAGTGCTGGAGAATTATGGTTTATTTCCATCACCCTCTCCCCAGCAGCCCTTAATAATGACTGATGGGAGTTGGTGTATCAATATCCCAGCTACCTTCCATCCCCCCGTGGAATAACTCCAAGACAGGTGTTCTGCACATGCTCCCTAATTCATCAGTTTTCAAACTTGAGTGAGTAACAAAATTCCCTATTAGACCAGGTTGCTGGACCCTCATGCACAGTTTCTAATTCAGTAGGTCCGGAGTGAGACCTGAGAATTTGCATTTCTAACTAGTGTCCAAGTGATGCTGATGCTGGTCAACCCTGAACCATACTGTGAGACTCAGTCCTTGCTCCAGGTATCACAGTGATAACTTGTTTTATAGCCTATCCTTCATTGGTTGCCTTCTCTTTCTTCCCTCCCTTGTTCCCTTACCAGTGTTTCTGGGATCATTTTGCAAGTAAACTATTTGTTCTCAGTCCATATTTGGGGGCCTGCTTCCAGGGAAACACAAAACAAAACAAGCAATATCTAGATAGTTATTCTTGCCATGATACACATGAGAACCTCCTTACCTAGAGAAATTAGGCTACTTGTCCCAGGTTACACAAATGGAAAAGTCTAGCTGTTGACCACCACATGATACTGTCTCCTTGGCATAAGACTTTTCCCGTAACAAAGTGCTCTATAAATGTTACTAGAATTAAATTAAATTTTGTTGATCAACTATCTCACAAATACTAGAATCAGAACCCGCTTACTGTTTGGGAGTCTCAAAGGTATCACTACGAGTATTTCAAGTTTTATAGCAGAGCCATGCATCTGGAAAGCTGACCAGATTTGTTTAAGCAAGTCCCCCAGCATCTGAAGAGTTAGGACTGCCTCGGCTCTGCACTGACTCTGTCGTCTCTTGGTGCAACTGAGGTCTGCTGCTTTACTGTGAAAACTCAAACACCAGCCTGGAGAAGTTTACAGCTGCTGGACATCTGGAGTCTGAAAATCCTAATGCCCCCCTCTGGAGATAATTAGACACTATCTGCTGTCACTGCTGCACTTTGATTCTTCTTTTTATTTTAGCCAAGAGCCCAGGTCTATCTGGGCTCTCCAATATGTATCATCTTTGGCTCAACTCGCCGCTCTTAAAGAATTTGTTATATTTTTCCCCTTCTTCTTTTTATGAATGATAGGAATTTTTTCCCCACACAGAACAAAGCGTATGTTGTAGTTTTTGAGTGGTCTTATAATTCAATCACATCTGTCTTTAAACAGCCTTGTCAAAAATTTAGAGGTGGTTGAATACTCAAAGCCCAAATCAGACAGGACTCTGGCTTCATAGATTAGTCAATAACTGAGCATCGGGCACCCGAGAGACGTGGACATAACAGGAAAATAATATGTAATTGTGTGAACAATTCACTTTATTAGTTTCCCTGGGATTAAGCTTTTACCATCTATAGTAGCTCTGACAGCAAAACAAGAAAAAAAAAGGCAAAACGATGTGAAGTTTTCATAACTTATTCTGTAACAGAACGGAATTTGAATTGAATTGTGTGATAAGCTAAAAAAGAAAAAAAGGAAATGCTTAAAGTGAATGTTCAAGTTCATTTATTTTTAATTAATTTCAGTGATGGTAAAACAAGCCAGATTTCCAGCTTTGGCATTCAGGCAATACCCCGAACAACAGAAAAAGATTTTTAAAAAAAAGAAGGGAGTTGTGCATATTCCCTGTAAAATGTCAATACCACCTCTGCCATGAGAAGAAATACTTTAAGTCAATGGTTTGGAACCCTTATAGACAGCCCTTTGGAACAGCCTCATTGAATACAAGATGCCTCTGTATCAGGCCTGATTTCTTAAGTCCATGTGTACAAACTAAGAATAAGACAGGTATCTTGAAGCAACTGAGCACTTTGTCTACTAAATGTCTAATGTCCACAAAATAACTATCAGTAATAACACAAGCGCAAACACTTATATAGTGTCCGTTTCCAGGGCCAGCTTCACACGTATGTGATCAGCCCAGTCTCACAGGCTCTTACACTCAGAAAAGAGGCCCCCAAATGGGGTTTAATATTCTCCAGTCACCATCTTAAATTCTTCATAATCTCATCTTTGAATCTGTTTTTTGTAAGTGAAGTCCAATGGGACAATGGAGCGTGTTCTGGAGGATTGGAGTCCCAGCCCATGCTTGATGTCCCCTCCCACTGCCCCCCTGTGTCTCCAGGATATTTACTCAGCCACCTGCTCTCCCACCTCCTGACTCTTGGTCACCCTGCTGGCCTCCCTCTCCTGCTCCTGCCCAGTGACCACTACTACCCTCTGCCCCCAGCAGGGGCCTAGGTTGTGGATGCAGGGAAGGTTGAGCCCTAATCCCTAAAACTATAAATATGGTGAGATACGGTGCCTGGGATTATATTACGCTATGTGACAAAAGGGATTTTGAGAGATAATCAAGGTTACTAATCAGTTCGCTTTGAATTAATCTGAAGAGGGCTCATTCAAGTGGGCCCATCTAATCACATGGGACTTGTAAAAGCAATGAGATTTCTCCAGCTGGGAGCAGAAGAAGTCAAAGACATTCAAAGCGTAAGAAGGACTTGGTGTATCATTTCTGCATTGAAGATAAAGGGTGTGTGTGTGTGTGTGCATGAATGAATGTGGGGGGCCTCTAGGAACAGAGAGCAGCCCTCACCTAACAGCCAGGAAGGGAATTAGGAACCCAGACCTATAACCACAAGCAACTGGATTATGAAAACAACCTGGATGGTCTTAGAAAAGGATTCCTTCCCACAGTCTCCAAACAGAAGCTCAGGCTGACCTTGATTTTGACCTCCTGAGAGCCCAGCCAAGTCCTACCCTGACCTATTGAACTATGAGCTAATAAATGGATATTGTTTTAAAATGTTAACTTTGTGGTAATTTGTTTTACAGCAATAGAAAACAAATACACCTCTATTCTTCCTAAGTGGTCCTTTGGCGTTATTTTTTTAAGAGGAAGCCAGCTATTACATGAAATTAATAGTCGGTTAAAGTAACCTCTTAAAAGACAGCTTTTCTGTATTTACATCCACCTAAAAACAGTATTGTTCTATGAAATAATTTATGACAAGGCTGAATAGCTTTATGAGTGATAACATTTATAGTCATGTTAAATATAGATAATCAAATATGCATTAAAAGATAAGAACCCTGAAGTGTTCTAAAACAAATTCCTGACCTCATTCATGCCAAACCCATATTTTGTGTAAGATGTTATAAAACGTAAGAGGAATATTACAATTTTCTACCTCTCTGAGGGTCATACTTATTCAATAAAAGTGTCAGAGAAAGAAAGCAAAACTGGTGGAGAGGGTATATCATATTCCTTTGTCTCTGCTTCTTATCTTAATCTGTATATTTGACTTAATCGGTCCATTTTTCTTTTAATCTTTTTTTTTTTTTTTTTTTTTTTTTGTGGTACGCGGGCCTCTCACTGTTGTGGCCTCTCCCGTTGCAGAGCGCAGGCTCAGCGGCCATGGCTCACAGGCCCAGCCGCTCCGCAGCATGTGGGATCCTCCCACACCGGGACACGAAACCATGTCCCCTGCATCGGCAGGCGGACTCTCAACCACTGCGCCACCAGGAAAGCCCTAATCTGTCTTTTTGATGAAAATTATTTTACTCTGAAGTCAAACGGGGGGTCCTTAACTATGAGATACACGTTGGTGAATAAATGGGACAGGGAAGAGGAAAGGGGAATTGTGCTGGACCCATCTGATGTGCAGCCAGGACTCAGACTGGGACCAATCAGAGTTAGCCCCAGTCACCAGCTCATCTTTATGCCCCTTATAACTCAGCTTCCCAGCCTTCTCTGTACATCAGCCATCCTTCCCCGGACCTCCTTAATGTGAGACCCTCCAAAGACTGACTTCTGAAATGTTCAAGGAAAACCTTTCAACTATTCCTCTGTACCCTCTCTTAGCCACTCACCATCCCAAGAGCAGATGTTCATCCCTGTGTGGCAGAGTATAACCATCACACCATTAGAATTAAACTTTCAGACTCCTCTCCTGAAGCATCTGAGTCACCCAGAAAGAATAATTACATCAACAATCCACTCTGAATAAATGAAATTTAAATCAAGACCCATATTATTATTATACAATCAATCCTCAATGGAGGAACATTGCTTTTACTTTTTTTTTTTTTTTTTTTTTTTTGGTGTCGCTCAGCCAGGAGACTCTTAAACACAGCTTGCTACCAACCATTATTTATGCTCCTCTTCTGAGCGGCACCTAATAACTGCTAATTAAGTCTTTTGTAGCCTGACTCTGAACTAATTAGGGTTAATTGAGCCTGCTTGTACATTAGCTATTCTAACTCTTTTCCTGATAATCAGGATTTTGGAGCACATTGAATATTTAGTTAATTTGTGAGCTTAGATTTCCTTCCACTGGACATTCTGCTGCAGGCCTTTGTCATCTCTTAATGGGCACAGTGAGTCACTCTGCTTGATTTGCACCTTGCTTTATGTCGTGTGTGTGTGTGTGTGTGTGTGTGTGTGTGTGTGTGTGTGTGTGTGTGTGTATGTGTGTGTGTGTATAAACAGCCAAGGGGTGTGATAGAGGAATGACGAGCAACGAGGTTGGTGTCATGTTATTTCAGCTTTGATTTTTAATCATTAAACAGAATCACTAAGGGATATATCTTCTCAGAGAAGAAGAATGGAGTTTTTGAGGTTCTGTGTTTGTGGTCCATAAATATGACTTTTTTTAGTTTTTCTTCCTAGTCCTACTCATTGGTTAGATGGCTATGTCTTTGAACTGATTCTGGAGTGTCATGTACCTGTCATTGAGGGACCAGGTTACATATTATTATTGTTATCATCACTATTATTATTTTAAGCATGAATATTTGATTTGTATTAATAGCCTCTATGAGAGTCATTTCACATTCTTTCAGACCATTGAAAATCCAATCTGTTTTTGAAACTTCAATAAAAGATTTGATTTAGCTTGGAATCCCATCCAATTGTTCAGCCATCTTTATCATAAAAACAATTCTACATAAAAACAAGTTTTAAAACATGTTTACTCTTTAGTTTTTCATAGCTGTTCTTCCAAGGAAATTAAGTTGAACAACGAGAACTGAAAGATAATTTTAACATCAATTAACAACCTGTCTAATATCACCAAGGTGACTGGTTATTCAACAATTTCTTTATATATGTTAGCTGATGAGCCGGAATTTAAAGCAAATAATCTGGTCACAACAAAGATTAAACTAGTATTTCTTTGATGAACCTCAGACGGGACGGTAGAGAGAGGTCATTCTTGAAGCAAGGAACCCACCTTATGTGTCTTTCACATCTAATATATACTAAGAAGTGTCTGTTGAATAGTGGGTAACTGAATGAATGAGTTAGGGAATGAATGTGTCTGAATAAGGCAGTACATGATACAGTTACCTTCTCTATTTATGTGCACAATCGAGATGTTTATGTTATGCAATTCCTTAATTCCATACTTTTGTTAGGTTAGCAGTTGAAAAGACCTTAGCAATTATTCATTTTAACCTCTCCCTTTACAGATGATAAAGCTAAGGATGATAGAGGTCAAGTAATGGACCCAAGTTTGCTCACAATTAAATAATGGTAAAGCCGAAATCTGAACTCAGGGGCAAAGTCAGCCTCCTGCAGGTGGGTTTCATTGCGAACGGAAATTCTGAGAACTGATATTGTCTGTGTCTAGTCATCAGCTAGAAGCTCCTTTACCTTCAGAAATATGACCAAGCCAGTTACAAAGGCCTGAATTCCAACCTTCCATCTCTGCACTGAAGTCCACAGAGCATTATGTAGCAGCAGCCCATTTAACAGCAGGGCTGTTTTAATTTATGAAATTTGCATAAATGTAAATTTACATAAATTAAAATGTACACATTTACATAAATGTCCAAAGAAAAGTGTTTATTACAAACCTTTTAATTTACAATTGAAAGCTCCCCTTAAAAACATGCCCAAATAAAATAACTAATTATCTATATATAGATGTGCCCATACACGTGAAAGCTCAAAGAAGTCTTACATATAAATGGGAATATATAACTCTACAAGCAAAGACTATGCATAGTTTTGGTTCCATTTTAATTGGATTTAAAATTAATCAATAAAAGTAATACTTAATATACATTTCCATTAAGCTCTCAAAAATCTTGTTTCAATAATTTCAAACCAATGATTATTTTACATGCATTAAAAAAGTACTGCCAACAATTGGCTGTGCATTGAAATAATATCTAATTACTGCAGTAGGTAGGGGAAATAACAGAATCTGTAATTGTGGCCTAAAAATCTGCAGTTGCATGCTGCATGCATGCTGCTGTTAAGATTTATTACCATACTAATCAAGTTGATGTCAGGGTTTATTTCATAATGGGAATTTTATGATTCAGGAAAACAACTCTGATGGCTGAAAACAAGTTAAATGGATTGTCCAAAGTGTTGTTCCAGAGAACGATGTGATAGTGTATTGCAGTGTTTCCCAGGGACTTCCTCCATTTCTTTTCCTCATAGTTCCTTGTGCTCTAATGCTATTAATATTGCAGGCAATTCTTGAGTTTCCTGGTATGATTACTATAACAGGTAATTCTTAGAGGAAAGGGGAATGCAGAGTACTGATAATTAGAATTAATCAAACTATAAAAGGATTCACTACTTGTTTCATCTACATCGAACCATTGTCTCCATTGTGCCCAGAATTTAATTTACAGAGACTGACTTTAATTTCTAGAGGTGATGGCACAGAGAGGTCAATGCCATTTAAAGAACCGTTATTACTCACAGTTCCCAAGAAACAGGGGCATGCCACACCATGCAGGTCTACATGGAGAAGCCCCCAGGTTGGTCAGGAGGCAGAAGGAATGAAGGACAAAGTGTGGCCAGAGCCTTACTGTGGTTTCCTTGGGAAGGAATGGACGAGGTAGGCAAATTTGAGCATGTTTAGGATTGAACAGTTTAAATAATTTCAGCAGGTTCTGGGCTACAGGGGTGGTCTCTAGTTATCCAGTACCCGATCCTGGGGTGATTTAGGGGAGGGGAAATATTGACTTGGTACATTAGAGTTAGTTAAAGGAGGTGGTTCGGCTGCATGGGCTTTGGATCTGTTGGTTTGCATTTGAAAGCTGTGCTCACCGGAGAATCATTTTCTCTCTTGGAATTAGGTAACCCTGGGAGGGACAATCTCTCCCCAGCTAGCAAGGTACCAAGATGTCAAAGCATTATAAAATACATAAAACAAAAAACATGATTAAAACAACCATCTCTTAAGCTTTCTCTCTATTCTTCTTGGTCTATACAACTTCAAGAGGAAAGACTGGTCGAGGGAGGAACTTTTAAACTGAAATGGGGAAAAATTAGGGGTTTTATCGGGTGTCATACATAAAAAGATTATGTTCACATTTGACTATGTTGTGAATGTGTTTCCAACCATTTGCAAAAACATTAGGGAATTGGTTATACGTATAATGAACATCACGCAGATGTGTGTTACCATTTGCTAGTATTTAAAGCTGCTATGGGCTTATATGCAAACCACTACTTAATATATCTTCTGTACAACCTTCTTTCCCTTCAAAAACACAGTCTCACACAAACACACACGCACACACATACACACACACGCACACACCCCAGAAGGAAGAATCATTTGGAAATCCTATATGTAAATAAGTCCTAGATTTAATAACTGGGAATAGGCATGAATTAACTCTAGATTATTTTGCTGAGTCCTTGGACTCTGCATTTGAGGGA
Source organism: Leucopleurus acutus (assembly GCF_964270905.1). Classification (NCBI taxonomy): domain Eukaryota; kingdom Metazoa; phylum Chordata; class Mammalia; order Artiodactyla; family Delphinidae; genus Leucopleurus; species Leucopleurus acutus. Next base: position 28,000,826 of record NC_139163.1, on the reverse strand, counting down.
CTGAAATCATATCTTCACATTCCATGATCTAAATATCTAAATATCTATTTCCTTTTCCTTCTTCCTCTCTTCTTACCTACCTCTTCCCTCTGTCCTGTTTTGTTTTCTGTTATCTTCTTTTAACAAACCCAGTTACTGAGTTCAAATTACAGTCAGCTAAGTGCTGGTGATACAAAGATGAAAAGACATGTCAGTATCCTCAAAGAACTCAAGTATCAGTAGAAAAACACTGCTGAAATAGGAATGTACACTGGACATTCTAGGAGCTATTTTAAGAAGAGTGTTTGAAAGAGAAAGCATGCAGCAGGGAGATCTACGTGTGTTGGGGACTCAGGGAGATACTCAGAGGAAGAAACTCAAGCTGAGAAGGAACTGTCAACTGAAAAAAAAAAGCACAACCTAAAAGCTGAGAATTATGTTTTACTCAGTGGACATTCTGAGAACTTCAAACCCGGGAGACAGACTCTCAGCTCTGAGGGGCTGCTCCAAAGAGGTAAGAAAGGAACCGGGATATACAGGAGTTTTTGCAACAAACACCAGCTAGTCAGGACATCAAGAGATTACTGTTAATTAAAGAAAGCCAGACATCTCAAGCTAAGGAATTTAGTGCTTTTCTAAGTTCAGGAAGATGCAAGAGTCTGGGCTGGGCTCATTGAAATCATTCCCTTGATATGCACCTTGGCGATCCAGGGCCATATCCTGTGCTTTCTCATCCCGAGTCTCCTCAGGGTGCACCATCTGGGCGGCTGTAATGTGAGGGCTTGATGGCTACAACATCCTTTGTTTACTGATATGGCAGGCAACATTTTTCATTCACAGGACAAACGTCTGAAAGGTAGACAAAGGAAGCAGACATTCCAAGAACATGGAGAATATGTACTCAGTGGTGAAAGGAAATCTGGTTTCTTTAGGAAACTGGAAGTAGTTGAAACTGACTGAAGTTCAGGGATTATGGGAAGTGGAAAATATAGGTGAAAAATAAAGCAAAGGCCAGATCATGAAAGACCTTTTATGTCAAGCTATAGAGTTTAGATTTCATCCCCTTCCACTCACAAATATTGATTAAGAACCTATTCTCAGACACCATTTAAAATATTGGGAATATGGCAGTAAACAAGACATCCAAAGTCCTTACATTCCAGTGCAAACACACAAATGTATAAAATTGTGTCAGATGGTGATACCTGTAAGGGAAAGGATGGAGATGTGAGTGCCATTTTAATAGGGTGATCAAGAGAGCTCCCCAAAGCACAAATCTTTTAGCAAGGGTTTAATGAGCTCTGAGGAAGTGGCCTTTGAACAGACCTGAAGTGAGGGGAAAGCCATGAGAATGCTCTAGGCAAAGGCAGGGGTAAGGCTGGGATACTTGGGACAACTAGGAAAGATCACAAGGCATGAGCTGTGTGAGGGAAGGGGTGGGTGGTAGGAGGAAAGGTTGGAGAAGTGGGCAGGGTCCCACCTATGTAATCACATAGTTGAGAGGTGAAATTCAATTTCATTCCGTGCTGGGAAGTTTTTGAGAGTTATGACAATAAGTAGCATAATAAGATTTATGTTTTAAAAAGATACGCTAGATGTTTTATATCTTGGATGGTGGTTTCACAAACACATATATTTATCAAAACTCATCAAAACAGATACAGTATCTGTGTGTTTGATCATATGTAAATTATATCTCAAAAATATTCTAAAAGATAACTTGTCCTGCTGCATGGAGACTCATGTAGAGCCAGGTAGTGCAGGCAGAAGCTGGATGGCCAGACTTTTTTCTTAGCATCAACTGAGAGTCATTGAAAACTGGCGAGAGGCAGCATCAGATTTATACTTTTGAAACATAACTTGGACACTTGTCTGCAGAATGGATTGGAGAACCTGAGAACAGGAAACGTGATTAGGAACACACTGATGCAGTAGTCCAGGTAGGACATGATGAGGGCCAGCGTTAGCACAGACAGCAAAAAGAGAAATCACTGCTTTCGCAAAAATGTTCCTATAAAAGGGTTTCATCTTCAAGGAATTCATGGAAAAGACTGACAAGTACAGGTTTCTGGTAACTGACTATACTGCTGAACTGAATGAATAAGCATTTTGAGAAACCTAATGGAAAACTGATGAATTCATAAAAGTGCTAACAAAAGATCAAGATAAAAAATATTAATTACATGGGACTGAGTGAACTGATGAGGATGATTATAATTTTTGTGACTTTCTGTTTGAATAAAAAAAAATCCCACAAGGACTCAGAGGTAAAAAATATACAAATCAATTTTCACTGCAAAGTAAAGGAGCTGTTACAGTGGAGGATTACTGGACTGAATGTCAATATTATGACATAGTATGAGTGTGTTTCGTGTTTGGCAATTGCAATCATTGTTGCTTCTGTTGTGGTCATCCACTTACAATGCTTGGTGTCAGTTTATTTATCTCTTGTAAAAATAAAATACAGTGTGTGTGTGTGTGTGTGTGTGTGTGTGTGTGTGTGTGTGTGTGTGAGTTGTGAAAAAAAAAAGAAAACTACATAGTTAAGTTGCTCTGAAAATGCAGAAGCCCGTGGAATCCACCAGTAGACATGGTGGCGAGCAGGTGCTTTCCCATGGGCCAAGCACGTCAGAAGGAAGGAGGAACAGCCGAAGAAGAGGTGAGAAAGAGGAAAGAAAGAAGGGGGCTTGTTTGTTTTTACTGAAGAGCTCAAAGTTTAGCTCAGGAATCCTCCATGGAGGCTGACACGAGGTACAGTGAGGGAGAGAGCGGTGACATCCCAGCCGAAGTCACCCCTGACCCACTCATATTTTCATACTCTTCCTCTTTCTCCACACTCCCCCAGAAGCTTTCTTTTATACAGCAAAGTAGCAGATGCATTTTAGGCATTCAATAAATATTTGTTTAATGTATTTTTTGACTAAGTCAAACCATTTTGGGGGAAGGAAAATTATCAACTGTAGGGTGATAAACGGGTGTTGAATTGGTGTCAATGTGTTATACAGCAGTAGAACATTAGTACAAGCTTATACCAAATAATTCTCCATGCTGAGGCTCAGAGAGTTGAAGCAACACACCCAGCCTCTCAATGCTGGTCAGTGGAGCAGCAAAGATTGCAACCCAAGTGTGCCTGACTCCACCCCCGCCCTTCCCGCAGTGCAGGCAGGGAAACACTGTGTCAGCAGTAAGTTAAGGTAAGGTGGTACCCGGGGCAGAGCTGAGGCTCAGCACCCTCATCATAAGCCTTTGTTTTCACCTGAGCTGTGCTACCTCTGCTCCAAGCTACAACACAGAGCCAGCATCCTCCTCAGCCTCCAGCTGATTCCAGGGAGGGGGTGAACACTCTTCTCTTGTACCAATTAATCTTTGACCACTAAGACTGCCTAACTAAGGTAGGAAGGGTGAAACTGACTCTTGATTTTTAGGAACTGGGCTGAGACCCCTGATTTATTTCTCCTTGTTTGTGAAACAGCAGCTAATGACTTTGGTTCACTACCAGCCTGGACTAGACTCAGGGGAAGTTGCGTGGGTGGAATCACAGGAGAACACAGTTAGGGCCTGAGCCAACACACTTTTCTGTCTTGGCTGTAATTCATCTTCCCTCAGGTTCAAAAGGCTTGGGAAGCCAGAGAAACATTTACTGTGGTCTTATTAAAAGGTGTCAATATCTGAATGACTGTGCATGAACAAGTATATATTTCAGTACTTCCTATTCTCCAGATATACCCAATAAATATTCCCTTTGTGTCAATAACAATACAGTACTAAAAATCTCTGGTCCTTAGATTCCTTATCTTTAGAATGAATACAGAAACGGAAATATTGTAAAGATCAAATGTGATAATGGACATGAAAGTGCATTAAATACCAGGATGAGATTAGGCTCAAGGCAGTTGTCTATAAAAAGCAAGAAATTTTAAGTGTTTGAAACTTTAAAACGGTAGAAACTGCTAAAGATGAATGGTCAGAAGCTGATTCTATTTTCTATGTGTTAAGTCTCTTTATCTCTCTTTTTTCCGCTGAAATAGGATGTTCCATTTTAACATCTTAAATCCATTCTTACATCACCTTGAGAAACCCTAGTCTATATGTTAAGTACTCTCAGTTACACCCAATCCCATGCTCCCAATCTCTTAGAGACAAAGGTGGTATTAATTACAGCTGAGTATACACCTTTCTTACTGTTGAATAGTCCTGCCTGGTATAAATGGGGTTGTACTGGTACCAGCTCTATCAGACCCATATACTAGGCTACAGAAAACTGCCAAATAAGATGCTGAAATCAGTAGGGAAAAGAAATGGAATTTTTCAGCTCCTGAAAGGGAATTACCCTCAATGGTTAGTGAGAAAGAAAGAAGAAAAATTACCGAGGGAGTGTTACAGCGTTACTTACAACACATTTTTATGCATTGGACAAAAGCAAGAGATCTGTCAGTGCTGAGCAGCACTATGGTTTGCCAGAGCTATAAAAAGGTTATGCAAACAGTAACCCAAAAGGAATAGAAACATATTAGAATTTATAGGCCTAAATTGCGCACTATGTAAATGAAGCTTTCAAATATATATGGTTTATGGAAATTAATGTCTTATATTTATTACTCAGCTCCAATATTAAAATTGGAACCACACTGATTAGGTAACATTACACATCAATTCCCATAGAGAGAAATAATAATAATACATCAAAGTACAAATGCTCTGATTAAACAAGTTGATATATAAGAAGAAAAAAGATGTGTGTTTTTCCTGACTGCTGTTTCTGAATGCTAGTCAGTTGTCTCCTCATTCTTCCCGAAACAATGGGCTGAAAGTAAACAGACAAGTTGGTTATGAGGCTTCCTATTTCAGTAAACACACAGGGAGGAAAGGTGGAAGAGAAAGAGCTGGGCTCCTTTCCTGAAAGTTAAATATCAAATCATGTGAAGCTTGTATTGCTAAATATGGTGACCCTTCAAGTGCTACAATCAATGTAGCATTTAGCCAAAGACAAGACTGGAAAACAATATTACTGGAACATCCTTTAATTCAAGTCTCTCAGTTTCCTTTAGTTCTTCCAGACAGGGCAGGAGAGTTATAAAGCAGAAGGATAATATACAAGGATTGACACATTCAATATTTAATTTAGTCAGATGTGCTAACGACCTATGAAAACTGTTAGAATCCTGGGTGTCCAAAAGCATTTGAACAGTTTATTCCTCTGTGGGGAGAAAAGATTTTTACTAAAAAATGATAGAATGAAAGTAAATTTAAATCTCAGTGCATTTCAATGTGCCATGGGAGGAAGGAGAAATTTCTAGAAATGTGTCTTCAAGGCTTTCCATAAGAGGACCCTTGAGCATAAATAATGCTTGTAGAAATAAATACTATTTGCCTAAATGATTTGGGACTAGGTTTCCTTTTATGAATAGGTAAAGTGTCCCTGTTAGAGAAAGGACCAATAGATAAAACACATTTTAAAACAGACAAATATTTCAATTGACAAAAGTGATTTCCTTTATCATTTTCCTTCCAGAGCTACCCCAAGTATCTCATTTATAAAGCAAATCATAGTTGCTCACAGGCTAACTGATGGGGAAGTTTTTTCCACTTCATTAAAGAAGGATGTGGAGACTTCACTAAAAGAGACTCAAAGTAGCTTCAGTATTTCATAGCAAAGTTACTTTTTTTAATCATATGACCGTATTCATTTTATTTATTTAATACATAAATAAATAAATATTTATTTAATACATGACCGTATTCATCCCTAGTGTTGGGATGACTTAGTTTTCATGGAGAAATCTGGTCTCGTGGCAATTACAACTGCAAACATTGGTTGATATGCCAAGGGTTGGACCCCTCAGATTTCACTTAAACATCTGCAGTGTTAAGGTACAGTCAGACCTGTAAAAAGAAATACTGGAAACTGCTGTCTAATTAGCATGTGCTGTATTGATAAATAAGGTCTGAGAGCTTCAGAACATCACCACTGCATCTAGAGATGGCCAAGTAAGGCAAGCATGTGTATGGCACCAGTCTCACCAGTCTTTGAATTTACTGTGGTGTCAATGTTTTAATGGCTCTGACATCATCCTGTATACCAGTGACTCGATGTCTCCATTTTTAGAATGGGTGGTCTGGGAATTACGTGCAGGGTCTTGTGACAGATGCTTCAGAGGACACCAAGGTGAAGGAGATGTGAGGCCTGCCTTTGAGGAGGCATGTAGTGAAGACAGGACAGATGAATAATGACCTTGTTATATTCTCATTAATTTTAGTGTCATAAAAGAGATACAATGAGAGTTCAGATAAGTCACCAAGAGGCATTGCCACTAGGTTGAACAGCATAGCCTAAGGTTGGAGTTAGAAAGAGCCCTGATGTTTGCCAGCACCGGAGAATGGACTGTGCCTGGACCCACTGCTGAGTATCCCCACTCCAGGCCCAAAAGGCTCAGTCACCACTCAGTCTTGGGTAACCTCTCACTCAGGTCCCTGATATCTGTTATGGGAATATGACTTAACCTCACATGTTTGCCTTTATTCCCAGACGAACTTTCCATTCTGCTCTTTGGTACCAGCCATAAACTCATTTCACTTTTTGGTGTTATTATTCCTTTTCCCACAGCTAGTGTTTTCTGAGTAAGGGGAAGGCTTCAGGATGAAACCAGCATGGCATCTCACCCTTGAAGGACAGATAGATTTTGGTCATGTAGAAATCAGTATGAAGGGATGCACCACGATGTTCACAGCAGCACTATTCACAACAGCCAAGACATGGAAGCAACCCAAGTGTCCATCAACAGATGAATGGATAAAGATGATGTGGTATATGTACACAACGAAATATTACTCAGCCATAAAAAAGAATAAAATATTGCCATTTGCAGCAGCATGGATGGACCTAGAGATTATCATACTAAAGTGAAGTAAATCAGAGAGAGAAAGACAAATATTATATCACTTATTTGTGAAATCTAAAAAATAACACAAATGAAATTACTTACGAAACAGAAACAGACTTATAGACATAGAAAATAAACTTATGGTTACCAAAGGTGAAAAGAGGGGGAGGGATAAATTAGGAGTATGGGATTAACAGATACAAACTATTATACATAACATAGGTAAGCAACAAGGATTTACTGTATAGCACAGGGAACAATATTCAATAGCCTATAACGGAAAAGAATCTGAAATATATATATATATATATATATATATATATATATATATATATCTGAATCACTTTGCTGTACACCTGAAACTAACACAATATTGTAAACCAACTATAGTTCAATTTTTTTAAATTAATTTTTAAAAAAAGGAAATCAGTATGAAGGGAAGAGGGCCTTTCTTGCAGAAGGAACATCAAGAACCAAGACAGCAAAGGGGAAGGCATATATGTTAAGTTATTTTCCAGTTTGGCTGGAGCACAAGGGACATAAAGGAGACAGGTGGGAGGAAACATTTTAATTTTAACTGTCATGTAAAGGTTTACATGGGAGATTTCAAACATCTGAGGTGTAAGGACTTAATTTTATTGTTAATGGGAAAACAGGAAAGATATCTGAACCAGAGATCACAAGACCAGACCTGCTCTTTGGGAAGAGTTATTTGGTAGCTATGTATGAAATGCCTTAAAGGACAAGGAGAGAGAGAAACAAACAGAATTGGATAGCAAGTGATTACAACAGTTCCTGAAATACTATGCTGATCTAAACCAGGACCACAGGTAGATGAAGAAGGGACTCATTATCATTGCCTCAAGGGAGGTGCGGCTGGGCCAGGTGGCAGAGGCAGCCTGCATCTTGGCTTTTGTTTCCGATAGCCTAACCCTATAGACTACCTGATAATTTGTAGGAAGTAAATGGGATGGGAAAGCAGGGTAAGAAGAAGCAAGAGGGAGAGAGATACTTCTCCAGACTGTGAAAGGTGTTCCCCTGGAAGAGAGACAGAGGCCTGTGGTCACGGAGTTGTGGGACCAGAGCCCCAGAGAGGGCTGGCAGCAAAGTCCAAGATGAATGAGCATTCAGGTACTGGCGTCTCCAGCCTCATAAGACTCTTTCCTCCCATGCATGGTGGAAACGATCTAAAGGCACCATGCAAACAGGGAAGAGATATATTTCATCACCACAGATATCTAGTAAGTGAAGGCTCCCTCCAGCATCCCTTCATCATGGATGCCTTGGAATTGCATATGGCATGACCATAGGAGCAGGATAGGGGGAAATCCCAGGCATACTAACCTGAATTTCTTGTCAACACATGAGGAACAGGACTCAAGACAGAAATTAAATGTGTTCAAAGGAAATAAAAAGTGCTATATTTCTTATCCACCTAGATTTGTATACTGAAATTCATATGCTCTAAACATCTATATATTGATATTTAGTATTCTGGGCATATAGCACAGCAGGCTATACTCAATAAACAGGGGTACATAAATGTAAGTGGATGAGATTTAAATCAAATTTACAAATATATTTGCCCTATAGTACATAATAACACAACTGTTTGTATGTATTTTTACTACTGATAATTGCCTACATTTTTCTCCAAATACTTGATTTCTTTGTCTTGAAAATCAAATTACCAGACCGCATACAAACAAAATCCTGTTTGCTCATCTGAAAGTTCCTGAATTTCTTGTTTGTTTCTCTTTCCTTTTTTTAACTCAAGGTAAGCCTAATACTGTTTATAGATTTTAAATCCCAAGAGATAACAATTGGTTGTATTTACTTATGACATTAGCTGTGACAAAAATGGAATGATTCTGCAAAAATGAAATTTAATTATGGCTTTAACAGCAACAAATATCTAGTTTTAAAAATCACGTAATCACTTGCTTTCCTTGCCATACTTTACATTTTTTATTAGTGGTTTGCATCAGTTTACATCAGAATTGAGTACAGCTGCTGGCAGAACCTGACCCCCCCCCCCAGATTTGTGTGGGTTTTTTTTTTTTGGAATTTTACTGTATTTACTTTTTATACAGCAGGTTCTTATTAGTCATCCATTTTATACAAATTAGTGTATACATGTCAATCCCAATCTCCCAGTTCATCCCATCACCACCACACTGCTCCCCTGCCACTTTCCCCCCTTGGTGGCCATACGTTTGTTCTCTACATCTGTGTCTCTATTTCTGCCCTGCAAACTGGTTCATCTGTACCATTTTTCTAGGTTCCACATATATGTGTTAATATACGGTATTTGTTTTTCTCTTTCTGACCTACTTCACTCTGTATGACAGTCTCTAGATAGATCCACGTCTCAACAAATGACCCAATTTCATTCCTTTTTATGGCTGAGTAATACTCCATTCAGATTTGTGTTGATTTATTGACCCATCAACATCATACAAAGCCAACCTATATATTAATTCCTATGCACTGGAAAAGTACGGTAACAACCCAAGTGTCTATTGATAAATGAATGTATAAGAAGATGTGAGATATGTATATAAGTGAATATTATTCAGTCATGAGAAAGAAGGAAATGGTGCCATTTGTGACAACATAGATGAACCTGGAAGACATTATGCTAAGTGAAATAAGCCAGACAGAGAAAGACAAATACTGTATTATTATCTGACTTATATGTGGAATCTAATTGTATAATAATACTGGAAATATGCTAAGAGAGCAGATTTCAGCTATCCTAATCACCAAAATATGGTAATTATGTGAGGAGATGAAATACTAATTAACTTTACAATAATCATGTATATGTATGTCAATATTATCATGTGGTACACCTTAAATATATATATATATTTAAGAAACAGAATTACTCAAAAGTTTCCATTCTTGTACAACAATGGTAACAAGTGGGAGGGGGAGGGATGGAGGGAAAGAGGGGAAAGAAAGTTAAAAAAATTAAAATAATAATAATAAAGCAAACAAACAGTTCACAAAAAAGGGACTTCTAAATGGTTCATAAAGACATGAAATGAGCTTTAGCATTGTCAGTAAGCAGGAGAATGAAAAATAAAACATCAACGAGATCAATAAGCAGGATAGTGTAATGCTACATGCAGAGATGTCAGAGTGGTTCTGCCTGAGTCTGAATCCCAGATTCATAGTTGATTAGCTACCAAATCCTGTGCAAATTACTTAGCCTCTCCTGGTCTATCTTCTTATTTGTATAATGGAGATGGTAACTACCTTAACAGGGTTGTCTCGGCCATTAAATTAGTTAATATGTGTAAACTGCTTGAAACAGTAGTTAGTCAATAGTAAATGTTCTTAACATGTTTAGAAAGAAATAAAACTAGTGTTAGGAAAGGGATGGAGAAACTAGTCATCTGTTAGCTATTTTCTGAGCACCTCTTATCTGCCAGCCACTATTCTAGCTGCTGAGGATACAGGGCAGAATCCTTCTCTCAGGAAGTATGTCTTCTAATGAAGAAAAAGAGAGGGAAAAACATATGCATAAAAATAGGCAACCTAATTAGATCATTTCAAGTATTAATATTGCTGTGGAGAAAGCAAGGCATGTTAAACTGAGGTAGCGCTGGTGAGGAGAGGTAGGAGTCAGGGATGCCCCTTATGGAGGTCACATTTTAGCTGAGATCCGCAGGTCAAGAAGGAAACAGTTTAACAACATATGGAGTGCCACAAGTGATGGTACAGCAAGTGCTCTCCAGATTCTTCTAAGAGTTTCTTTGGCAGCAGTACTGCTACAGCCTTTTAGGAAGACTATTTAGCAGTATCTGTCAAACTATTCATACCTTATGACCCAAAGTTTAATCTCCAGGTGTGTATCCTACTGAAACAGTGCACAAAAATACATGTATAAAGAGATTCATAATAGAACAAAATCAGAAACAACATATTATCAATGGAAAGACAAATAAGTTATGGTATGTCTATAATATGCAATACTAATACAGCAGTAGAAAAAGTGCAAGAACACTAACTTAAGTTAGAAACCACCCAGCTTCGGAGAGAAAAAAGATTAGGAGAAGCTAATCCTGTAGGAAGCAGGCTGGCAGAATTCCAGGACCAGATGCCTGCAGTTTGGGCAACTGAAATGCTAATCGTCGTATCATTTGAACAATCATGGCAGAGATTAAGAGAAAGCATATTGAACGAGCACTTAAGTGCCCAGAATCTATCACAATAACATGAACTCCAAATCTCACCTGTCCACATTAGTCACTTTCAACAAATTGCCACAGATAGCCCATTTGGGAGGTTAGTTCAGGGTCAGAGGTCAGTTTGGGGTTCCACGAGTAAAAGCTGGCATGAGATACTCATGAGAGATACCCGAGGCACCAAGGCTAGAAGAATAACCAAATCCCTTTCAATGGGAAAAGCCAAGATTCAAATACTAACAAGCCCCATTCAAATACCACAATGAGGGTAAGGCCAAAATTTTGGTAAGAGTGATAAAGTCAGCGATTAGAGCTGCAATGACCAACTAGTGCATGAAGGTGGCCCAGGCCAGTTTAAAAGGCCATGAACTGAACAAATCCCACCAGACAGCAAACTTAAGCCTAATGAGGTTGCCTCAAAAACAATGGGGTGGTTGCCCCCACAGCTGAAGTTTCCCTTCATTAGGAGAGAAACCAAGGAAGGGCAGGCCTCCCAAGAACGGTGGAATTCACTCCCCTTATTCTGTCTTCAGTCCAGCGTGTGACTATATTACTACAGCCCCTCCCAGGTGAACTCAAGGTCATGAGTAAAGCTTCCCCTTCCCTGCCAAAGCCCCTACTCCACCTTCCCCTGACAGCACGAAGCTTAAGCAGTGATCATACAGGGTGTCTTATAAGAGGTACCCTGGCTAGAACTCCAAGCACAGCTTTCTACTATAACCCAATCAAGAAGTCGTAGTCAGGGCCTGACTTGCCAAAAAGGAAGTCTTCAATGAGTATGGAAATGTGTCCAGGTCTCCCGTGGGTGAAGGTTAGGAGACAAGTGCTTCACCAACTTTATTAAGCAGGCACGTGCCAGCGACAGAGCTCTGGGAGGCGGAAGAGGGAAAAGTGCATCCATCAAGCCCTTGACAGCATGATGGAAAGAAGTCAAGGTCTCGTCAGCCAAATTCCACACTCACGCTGTTGGCCGAAGACCAACGTGGTTTTGGAAGCATCAGCTAAGAATGTCCCTTCAGAGCCTTTTACGAGGGGGATATGTGTGCTTTGTACTGTGTGGAGAACCACGAGGGGGAAATTGTTTACCCCCTGCCAAAACTCGAGCAGAGCTTCCTGCTAGCCTTCTGTCACAAAGTTAAGTTGACTGACTACTGCAGTCTTTGTTTCCTGTGACTTATCTTGGGTAGGGTCTTAGAAGCCCACACCCTCTTCTCCCAATGGTGTGGATTTATAAGTCTTAAACCAGCTCTCGGAAACATCTTCCAGCCGATCAATATGCTGAGAGGCTCAGTAAAACAGGCAATCGCCATCACAGCATGTCCAATTTCTCTCTGTTTTCACTTGTACATCTGTTAAAGGTCAGAGACTATATTTATCGCAACCAAATATACTTGGATATTGAAAAGATATCTTCACCAGCATATTGTTTTGAAATGGGATGCGGTGTGGAAAGGCTTCCTTCTGGTTTCTGAAAAGTTCACATTAAATGAAAGCACATTACACTTTTATATGCTTCCTTCTGTCAAAAGATTCCAAAGTACTTAAACAGCTTTAATTAAGTTGCTCCAGCATCTCTCAGGAGCAAATCAATATTTTTCATACCCCTTGTTACAGGCTAGGGAAATACAACCCAGCACCACCATCACCCTCCTCAAGCCCAGATTTAACATTTTCTTTGAAATATGGAAAATTCCTCTTGAATATATTTAATTACAAGGGAGTAAAATTTTCCTCCTCATGTGCCTTACTGTGTTTCCTCTGTTGGGGATGAGAAGAAAATAAAAGCAAGCCCCAAATAAGAATCTGAGGATATACGATTTTTTTGGAGGCCTGGATATTAAAAGCAAAAACAAAATATATGTTTCATCTCTCAGGCAATATGGAAGGATATCTGATTTTTTTTCAGCCTGTAAACAAAAGAAATACAGCCATATTTTCAGAGCCCTAAAAAGTAAAAATATTCTAGATTTGCAAAAGCAGCCAAACCAACTCTTCACCTCCGAAGTGTCGCCAGCATGAGTCATAAGTTGTTCTCTAAACAGACTTGTGGTTGCCAAGGGGAAGGGGGAGTGGGGGAGGGATGGATTGGGAGTTTGGGATTAGCAGATGCAAACTATTAAATATAGAATGGTTAAACAACAAGGTCCTACTGTACAGCACAGGGAGCTATATTCAATGTCCTGTGATAAACCATAATGGAAAAGAATTTGAAAAAGAACGTGTGTGTGTGTGTGTGTGTGTATGTGTATTTATATATATATTTATTTATATATATAACTGAATCACTCTGCTGTACAGCAGAAATTAACACAACATTGTAAATCAACTATACTTGAATAAAATAAATTTTTTAAAAATTTGTTCTCTATAAACCTGTGGAAGAGTAGGGTGGGTGCTGACTTTTTCTTCTGTTCTCTTTGTAGGATAATTAGGTAACTCTGTGTCTTTTGATTAAAGATTGACATTCTCTGCTATCAAACTGTCTAACTGTCCACTGGGGAGAGACTGGGCTCTGCAGTAACCAATAGATGTTGGGCTGTACTCAGTATGACAGGAGGACAGGAAAAGGCTGCTCTGCCCTTCCCCAGGCAGCACCACGGGGACTCAGGAAAAAAATAATCTACGAGAAAAAAAGGCAAGTTAACCACTCACATTTCTCCACCTGGGGGCTGCTGTTTGTAGGGGACAAATTGCTATAATAATAGCTACACTTCTGCCACCTTCCTAGGTTCACCTTGGAGACAGATTTAAGCTCCTGAGATGGAGGCTTTTTGCTGTTAAAGTGAAAGCTTTGCGTGCCTGCAACTCTCTCCTAAGGGCTTTTGGAAATAGAGGCCTTCTGCATTTCCTGCCTCGGGAAGCTCGCAATCGGAGAGCATCTCAGCTGAGCTGCATCTAGACTTGTATTTCCACATCAGCTTCACTGCCCAACGCAAGGAGCTCTAGTTCTCTATCCATAGCATAAAGCAAAGGGAAGTGGCAGCCACTAGGCATGATAAACTGGCATTTCAGGTTTACAGCCATTTGCTCCTTGGTAATCTGTTCTCAGACCCTTCATCCCAATATCCTCTAAAGTCGTTTTGGTGGATCTTGGTGATCAAGAGAGTGCTGCCATTCTCCCTCTCCATTCACACATGCACTGCCAGGGAGAATAACCTTCCTGGAAAGAGGATTAGTTTTTGATCCAGGGTACACATACGTAAGAGGATAAGTTGACGGGAAAGGTGAACCAATGGCAGCATGTTCTTTCCTTATTGTCACCTCTAGGGAAAAGAAATCCACACTGTGTTTCTAAAGACTCATTTAGGAAGGCCTCACATAGGACAATCATACACCCGGGTTTATGCCTCTTTTCCTGGTATACTTTTTATTAATGCTCCCTTTTACCCCAGAAGTGTCCTGATTTAGATGATATATGCTCACACTACCTGTCAAGAACTTCCCCAAAAGGAAGGAATAGAGAGAAATACTTGGAGAGTTTAAGATGGAACAGCTGGTCCTAGAGAAAGATGAGATTTATAAAGACTGGAAAGGAAACAGAGTTTGGGCCAATTCACTCACAGCACCCTGGACCTGCCTGGTGTGTCTTCTCAGGCTGGACACCAGGTGCTAAAGACCTAAACTACATCAAGACCCCTGCACCCAAGCTGGGGTCATAACAGGTCTGCATATGGTGCATGGATCATGTGGCCTTGAGACATGTACATATGAGAGCCGACCTCAGCAGACTGAAGGTAGCGAGCATTTCTTCAGTTTCCGAACACTCACATAAGCCACCTGTCTCCAAAACTATTACTGAGTTTGAATTTCTCCCAAGCATGACTAGTGTGGGCACAAACTCAGAACTAATTTGATTTAGAAAAATTAAACAATGTGGTATTTCTTACAGCCAGGTGCAGAGAGAGAAATTTAAGCGTACTATGCAAGCAGCAAAGAACTTCTGTTTACATTGCTAAAGTAATGTAAGGTGGCAGTTGAGTCTAGGACCAGGTGATTGAATCAGGAGGTTTTATCCCCTTCAGGAAGCACGTGAGGTCAGAGTTCTCAGTGGCCTGGGACTCTCTCAGGACCCAGTGTGCCAAATGGGAAGGAGTGGAGGGAACTGCTCACAGTGGCGCTGCTAGATCATTCAGTTATTCAGTGGATTCCATGTGTATTTATTAAGCACCGTTGACTCCTCCATGGCTGTGATGTTATAATTCCTCCATCCCATGAACTCCATAGGCTATGCCCAGGTCTGTTCTACAAGTACACATTGTCTCAGATTACAGAGTCACCTGTGGGAGAAATACTTAAGCAGGATAGGCTTTTCAGTTCAGGTAAAACCCAGGACATCACTACAGACGTGGGTCCAGGGATTCATATCTGAGACAAAAAGGTTGAAACACACGAACAACTGAAGTCATAATAATTAAAAGAAAACATGTATTCAGGATTAAAAGATTAAAAGAGAGCCATGATGGAAAAGCGTTCAGGAGATTACAGATTTAAATATTAAGCTAATTAGCTAATTAATTAATGTTCCACCTGTTTCTTAAAGAAACATAAGAATTCTAAGGTGTAAGCAGAGTAAAATAATTAAGGAGGCAGACTGAGAGAATGCATGCCCACCTCGTATATGGTGTTTCATATATACTAAGAGTAAGAATGCAGGTAGGGTGTGGTTGCTGTATATGATTTAGAGACTTGATATATTAAAAAGGGTCTCGGGGAAGGACTCCTTAGAGGAAACCACGGTGATTCAAATTAGGGCACTGGAAGACTTATATTAAGCCAAGGTTCATGAGTCAGCAAACCCACGAAAGATTTTAATGTCCTAACTGCTATTTTCCACTTGAGCATCCAAAAAGAGAGTGCATAATAATGTGAAGTCGTGAATGATAATGAGCCGTAAGATACCCACAGGCAGCAGAGACAACTGGAATTCATGGGGCATCGTGGGCTGCTGGTCCTGAACAGCTCTGTGATGGGATGGGACCTGAGATGGACTTTTGAAGTGTGGTTAGGAGATGGGTGGATAGGAGTAATGAACTTCTTACTTGTTCCTGTGCTCACCTTCAGCCATCACGACCAACAGGAACTGAAGCTAACGTGCTTGTTTTCTCCAAATTGGTATTCTGCTGGTGCCTCTGAGTGAATACATAGTAATAATAATAACAATAATAATAGCCATCGGGATTAGCCATGGCCTAGACCTTGAAAGGACACAATGATAAGTGTCTAAGCCAGGACTGGTCCTCCCATTTGGAGTAAGAGCCTTCAGAATTAGTCCTGGATGGCCGCCAGGAGGAAACTGGGTAAGTCCACTATCTCATTTACAGAGGCCACCAAGGAGCAGTCAAGTGAAGGTGACCTTCAGCCTTGACCAACTCCGACTAGACTCAAACCAATGACCTTGCAGTAGGAGGTACAGCTAGACTATCTCCCCTCAGACAGGCACAGGGTGATTAAGCCCTGCAGCTGTTGCCTTAAAAAACTGTTAGTGCTGCCACTGAAATCCTCTTGCTGCCCCCTTCCCAAAATAACTATCAGTTACAGCACAGATATTAAAATGGCGCTTTAAAAAATTAAAATACAGTTCTAAAGAAAAGACCATACAAATATAGAATTAATTGCTGTATATGCTTTGAATTACCGAGGGACTTTATTTTATTTCTGTCACAGCAGAAAGTGCTTCATCAGGAGGAATTCATGTGGAGAGCCAACCATGTCCTAGTTATTTTGTATTTAATGCTTGAGATGTTTAATTATTTTTGATTAATTCATTTATCACTAAACTGCCCAAAGACTTGGATGTGTTCTGCACTGAGGCTTGTCAGCGTGTGAGCTATACAGACCCAGCCCTTAAAGGAGTCAACGGCAAAGCCCAGCACTGGAGGTCAAAACAGATGCAGATTCAAATCCTGGCTCTTTTGAGTTGCCAGTTGTGTGAATTTTAGCAGCAAACATTCCTGAACTGTGGTTTCGCCATTTGTAAAATGCATCTGACTTCACAGGGTATCATGAGAACCAAATAAGAAAATGAATGTAAAGCATTTTGGACTTACGACTAATTTGGTGTAAAAAAATTAATAAACAGAAACCTCAATTAAACCAAGTTGGAGGACCAGAAGGGGGAGCTAGCATGCCCTGCAATGTTAGCCTAGCCTGACAGGAAGACGAAAGACACCTCTTCTTTCCAAGCAAGGACTCAGCCACTGACAAGCCATGGACTCAGTGTTCACTGTAGCCTCCCCACCACAAATTCCTTTCTGCTCTATTAAAACGTTTTCCTTCCCTTGCTGTGCAGGGGTTTACATATGGCTCCCCATGCTTGCAGACATCGAACTGTAATTCTCTATTGATCCCAAATAAAACCATTTTTACAGGCAGTCTATTTATTTTAGGTCAACACTAGGCAAGCACTCAATAAATGGTCATTATTACCATCCTGTAGAAATGCTAACCATCTTCTACGCACAAAAGTTAAACACACATCACCATTGCTTGCTTTGCCCGACAGTGGTAGGCAGAATTCTTAGGGTGAGCCCCAGTCCCAACTCAGTCAGATAAATCTGAAAGAAACAAAGATGAGGAGAGGTTTCACCATTGCACCTCAGCCCGCATTTTGTCTTGTCTCTTCCTAGTACCCAAAGAACACCCAATTTCAGTCAAACAGGTGTCCTTAGTATCCACTGAGCACTCCTGCATCCCACATGTTTCCCATGCAGTCTGAGAAGCCTCCTGGGACCGCTACTACCTTCACTGTAACTCCTTCTGACACTTATTGAGGGACCCCTAACAGAATCAGAGAATTTAAGAAGGTGGAACTCACAGAATGTCAGAGAGAGAAGGGTGCTTGTGAATCGTGTAGCCCTCTTGTAAAAACAGGAAAACTGAGTCCTGAAAGATTAAATAACTTGCTTGAGCCCATACAATTCCGTAGTGACAGAAGCAGAATCAAGACTCAAGACTCCCAACTCCCCTTTACTGTTCTCACCAGCCTTCCTCAGCTGCGCGATTGCTGATGTGTTTCAATTTGGCAACTTCTTAAACAAGAGGAACTACTTAAAATTCCTTGAAGGGAGGTCTTGGGGGGTAGCTTAAGCAGTAGAACAGGAATTAGAGGAAAAAGTCTTTGCCTCTGTCTCTGCTACCAGTGTATAAGTGTCTGTCTCCAGGAAGAAGAGAAAAGAGAGAACAGTTATTGAGTCCTTCTAAGCAGCCAGCAACAGGCTGCCATGTCCTTCCACGGCCTCACATTCTCCAGGCTTCGCCAACCTAGATCTAAAAACCGGGGAAAATAAGTGCCCTTTTGCGCCATAATGGTAAACCCAGATGCCCTCAAAATCCCTCCCCCTAAATCAATTCTGGACACCCTGTGGGGATACCTCACTCTACTATGGACATCTTCTCAGCTGCTGGGTGATGCCCACCATTTTCCTCTTCTCTTCCTTAGGTATTGAAAATGATCTTTTATGACCACTAACTTAGCTGATATGATGCAGACTGTGAAGCCAGCACAGTAGGACATCTTTTTGGTGTTTCCGTATAAGGATTGGTGTGCCTTACGAATCAAGTTACTATGTTTTTCGATATCACGTCATGTTCCAGTAGAAATCCCAAAGGAGGAAATACTGTTCATTGGCACAAGGACAACACTTAGTTACAACAAAGCAGGTCTTTTCCTCTCAGAATTTATCTACTGAAACTAGGCTTTTCTGTGTTCATTGCAGTCCATCTCCTAAGGCTCAGAAACAGGCCCACGTGAGCTCTGACTGGCAACAGATGGTCCTGAAATCACATCTATACTCCAACACTTACATCATGTCCTTAAACAAAAATTAGTCATCTAAGCATCTCCCTTGCCTTAGAATGTGTTATCATTCTTGCCCATACCCCCCCGCCCTGCCTCTGAGGTTCCACCCTCAACCAAAAAGTCCTGCAGCAGGACTGCCCCACCAGCCACATCTGAACACTAATCTGAATTTTTAGGCCTGTGTTTACACAAACTTTAACTCATGTGATTTTTTTTTTTAAACTGTACTTCTACCATTTCTCAAAATTGAAGTATAGTCGATTTACCATGTTGTGTTCGTTTCCGGTGTACAGCAAAGTGATTCAGTTATACATATACATATATATATATATTTTTTCAGATTCTTTTCCCTTATTGGTTATTACAAAATATTGAGAATAGTTCCCTAATTCATTTGTTTTTTTTACAAAACTGTTAAAAGTAGGAAGTATTGTTTCTCTGTGCCAGATGCCAGCCCAAGGTTGCAGAAGCAGTAACTCAGAAATTAGAGCCAGGAATTGACCCTCTGTCTGAGCTCATGCCCTTGGCACTGGGCCTCCCACAAGACTTGGAAAAGATGCCATTTTCCACCCCCAACCAGTCCTCTACTCTGCACCAGTCGGTTCTGCCCAGGCTACATTCCCAGCTTTCTTGTTCAAGAACTCCTTGTGATTTTTTCATGTTCCTTCTGTGAATGAACTCACTGCAGTGTTTTATCCTACCCCCACTACCTTTGTGACCTACTTGGGTCACTCTAGAATATCTAATGTGCTCTTACAATCCATTAACTGATGTCTATAGGCTGGCTTATTATATGTTAAAGATAAGTAATTTTTCAAGGGAAAACATGAGCACACCAAATTTCTGATTAAAACTGATGGTGGACTAGGGACAAGCAAGCAAAGCGGTTAGATATCCTGACAGTGACTAATAGAAGTTTGTGTGTTTATGTATCTTTCAGTGAATTATATATGCTGCACTGTAGATACAGATGGCAAACAATGCAATTTATCTCCTGTTTTCTTTAATGGTCTGGCCCATAAAAATAGGTCAGTCGTGAAAAGGCCTTCTTAGAATGATAACCTGGAAATAAAACTTCCACACAGACACTCGAATGTAATTCAGCATCCAAAGGGAAAAACAAATTCCTTGACTCTGATTTCACCTGAAGTTACTACAGACACATACATGGTGCTGGGGGGACCTCTGTACATTTTCCACATGCACAGGTCATCAGTTATCATGAGAACTGCACACAAGAAAGGGCCCCTGACATGCTGGTCTCTCAATACTTGGGCTTCAGGAATAGGGCTTCTACGAATTGATGCTATTATGGATGGTCACCCTGGAGAACAGACACTTGAGGGAGGCAAGATCAATGGCAGCCACCCCTTGTCTTCTATGCTCCATATTGGGAAAATGCCAGCTTTCTCAACAACCTGGAAGAGGTGCTAGCTTTGACCAATTTAACTATTGCCTCCTTATAAAACTTAGGACACAGTGCAGGCGTTATAAACTGTCCTCTTGGGGATTAGAAAACCCTAGGAGTGCTAAATGGCAGGGAAAGCTGGAATTGAGAGAGATGTACGTACTCATGTGTGATACCTGTTATGCAATTGCTCACCTTGACCTCAGATCACTAGGGAAACAATATTAGCAGCAATGACTAGTGCGCGAGTCCAAAGCATTTTTTGAAACAGTTAATTTAACCCTCACTGTATTGTGTCATTACATCTTCTCTGGCTTTCCTGTCTTCTTCAGCACAAGCCTTAAGCACACATTACCCAGCTCTGTTTCACCTAAAAAGATAAACATCCATCCCTTGTCCTCAGTCTAGCTTTGTTCTCCTTTACTGACATTCTTTCTGTTCCAGTCTTGCTAACATTTTTCTAAAGGTTCTAGATATGAGCTGTCCAATAAAGTAGCCACTAGCCACATGTTACCATTACATTTTCTTTTTTTTTAAATTTATTTATTTAATTTATTTATTTTTGACTGCATTGGGTCTTCGTTGCTGCATGTAGGCTTTCTCTAGTCGCAGCGAGCGGCGGCTACTCTTCGTTGCAGTGCGTGGCTTCTCATTGCAGTGGCTTCTCTTGTTGCAGAGCACGGACTGTAGGCACGTGGGCTTCAGTAGTTGTGGCACGTGGGCTTCAGTAGCTGTGGCTCACAGGCTCTAGAGCGCAGGCTCAGTAGTTGTGGCGCACGGGCTTAGATGCTCCGCGGCATGTGGAATCTTCCTGGACCAGGGCTCGAACCCATGTCCCCTGCATTGGCAAGCGGATTCTTAACCCCTGTGCCACCAGGGAAGTCCCACTATTACATTTTCTAAAATTAAGTATAATTAAAAATTCAGTTCCTCTGACACACTAGCCACATTCAAGTACTCAGTCTTGAAATAGCCACATGTCTACTGATGGCTATTGTAGAGAAAAGTGCAGATATAGAACACTTCCATCAACTCAGAAAGTTCTATTGAACAATGTTGCTCTATGGTGAAGGCCCAGTTATTGTTGATGTGGTTGCTGTTTTATTCTTCCAATCTACCACAGATTCTTTTTGATCTATACTCTATTCAGAAATTTCTCTCCAGGCTACCATGGGGCGACAAGAAAGATATTTATTCTTTGGTCTTAAACAACTAGAAAACTGGAAAAACTACATGAATATATATTTTGAGTTTTTAGGCATTGGAAAAGAGACAAGACAGAGCTTGACCTCTGGAAAAAGTGAAACAAAGAGAAGTGAGTTCTATGATTGACCCAACTTATGGCCAGTGACAGTTTCCAAGCCTACACTAAAAGAAATGATATAGAAATTCCTTCAGGTGAAAGGCAAATAATATCAGATATAAATTTGGATCTACTCAAAGAAATAGAGTTCCAGAAAAGTGGGTAAATATAAAAATAAAAGTCTCAAAAATTTAAATCTGTATGAAAGGTAACTGACAGCTTAAATGAAAATAAGAATATATCATGAGATTTATACATACGTATATTAAAACATAGCGCATATGGAAGCTCACCATTTTAAGGTTTTTAATTATGCATGAAATGGCATAATTTTCCTTGAAAGTAGACTGTAATAAGTTCAAGATATATATTGTAAACACTAGAGCAACCACTAAAAAAAAAAAAAATAGAGGTACAGCAAGTAATACAGCAGAGAAATGAAATAATAAAGATAATAGCAGAAATCAGTGAAACAGGAAAAGCACAGAGACAATAATGAGTATCAATTAAACCATATGTTGGTTTTTGAAAAAATTAGCAAAATTGAAAACACTAGCCTGACTAACCAAGAAAATAGGGCTAACGCAAATAATCAAAATCAAGTATGTAAGAGAGGCCATCACTACAGATCCTAAAAAGATTCACAGTATAATAAGGGACTCTTATAATAACTTTATGACATCACTGATGATGTGTAAAATTCTGTAAAAACACAAACTGCCAAAACTCAGTTTGAAGAGATAAATGAATACTCTCATATTTAGTTTTAAAAATTGAAATCATAGGCTGAAAAATTCCACAAAGAAAACTCCAGGCTCTGAATTTTATCTAACATTTAATGAAAAAAATAATACCAATTACACACAAGCTCTTCAAGAAAACAGAAGAAAGTAAACACTCCCCAGCTGATTTTATGAGGCTAGAATTATCCCGATTCCAAAACCAGGTAAAGATACTACAATAAGAGAAACTAGAAACCAATATCCCTCATGCACATAGATGCAAAACTCCCTGACATACTTTTAGAAAATCAAATCCAGCAATATACCACCATTCAGGTGATCATCATCACCATTCACGGCTCATCCCATAAATGCAAAGTTGTTTCAACATTTAAAAATAAGTTAGGCAGGGCTTCCCTGGTGGCGCAGTGGTTGAGAGTCCACCTGCCAATGCAGAGGACGCGGGTTCGTTCCCCGGTCCGGGAGGGTCCCGCGTGCCGCGGAGCGGCTGGGCCCGTGAGCCATGGCCGCTGGGCCTGCGCGTCCGGAGCCTGTGCTCCGCAACGGGAGAAGCCGCAACAAGGAGAGGCCCGCGTACCGCAAAAAAATTAAAAAAAAAATAAGTCAGGCAATTCACTATGTTGACAGAAAAGAACAACCATATGACTTCAAGGAAAAGTACTGGACAAAATTCAATACCCACTCACAATAATATTTCTCAGGAAACTTGGGGTGGAGGGAAATTTCCTCAATCTGATACAGGACACCTATGGTAAAATCTACAGTTAACATCATAATTACTGGTAAAAGGTTGAATGCTTTCTCTCTAGATGGAGAATGAGGCAAGAATATCCCATCTTATCAGCTCTATTCAACATTATCCTGGAGGTCTTAATGAAAAGAGAAAGAAATACAAATAAAAGGACACAGATTGGAAAGGAAGAAATAAAACTTTCTTTGCCAATGACGTGACTATGTTGAATCCCAATGAATCTACCAAAAAGAAACTAGAGAAGATAAGTGATTTTAGCAACTTTGTAGGATAAAAGCTCAATATACAAAATATATTATGTGCCCTATTCAGTGAAATAAGTGCATTGATCACATATTTTGATGGTGCAGTGATGTCAAATTGTTACGACAGGTTGTATCACTTATTCTCAATTTTTGTACTTCTCTCATCATAGACTGGTAACAAAAAGTTCATGGACTGGGATCACAGACCACTATCCACATGACACACAGACTTTTATTAATTAAGGGAATCTTCCATGTATTCAGTAAGTAACTCATGTATGTTAGGCACTGTGCTGAACACAGGGTCCCCCAAAAAGAGCAAGGCTCAATTCCTAGGATAGGATCCCCAGTATAAGAAGGGGCATAAAACCAGTACACATATAATGAATATTTTCAAGAATATGTTTACAGCCGTAAGTGATGAGAAATGGTTTGCATCTGAAGAATGGGAGAAAGGAAATAGAAGAGTTGTCCTGATCACAAAAATCTCAATGGTTGAGGATGTATTTGAATTTGCCATAGAGAAGCAACAACAGAGCAACCCAAACCCACTCACATAACAATGAGCTTATGGTGAGAACTTGAGGTCTCCTATTGTTTGTTTGTTTGTTTGTTTGCTTCTGGGAAATGGACTTCTACAAAAGCTTCTGGGATTTGGAGGGGTAAAGAACAGTTGTTAAATCTCCCCCTTCTAACATCTTCCTAATACTCCAAATCCACTTCCGATTCCCAAATAAGTATGATATTCATGGCTGAAAGCCCAAGAATAACATTTCTGTACAGATTGTGACCTGTGTACCTAGAATCAGGGAAGGGAAGAAAGGGAAGATCCTCAGAAATAAGATGATACCAAAGTTTTACAAATATGGCAATGAGAGATGGATATTTTTTTCTAGGCCATGTGGATTTGCTGGAATTGGGAGACATCAGTTGCAGCTCTGACACTAAATCCAGTGCTCTTTGCCTTATGCCATCTTGCCTCCCCAGACACGAGAGGAATGAACATCAACTGTAGCTGCTGTAACTGCACGTAATCAACAAACCCAAATGAGTGATCCGTGTAACAGAGTGACAGCTTTAACCTAAACACAGAGGCATATCTGGACATGAATGAAAGACTGAGGACAAGTCCCCCAGGTGTCTATTTACAGGAACATAGAAGAAGACTTCTGGGGAAAAAAAAATGTGACCAAAAGGAAGAGAACAGTGGAGGTATAGGGAAATCAATTCATCATATTAAGCCATCACTGAAAGGAGTAAAATACTAGGTTATCACTAAGACAATCCAGTGCTTATTAACTAACCCTCACATCCCCAGAAAAGTAAAAGCTACAAGATGAATGTCAACAAAATATCAGGGTGACACTGAGAGCAGTATTGGCCATGACCACGATATTAGCAAAACTAACAGTGATGCGACAACTTTTGCAGCTGATCCCGTGGTTCTGTCAACATCAGGGCTGCCTACAGTTTTAACATAAACACCATAAAATAAGGATCTTATTCCCATCTCCAACCAGAAAATGAGTTCCAAAGCACATAAAATGAACTAAAAAATAATTCCAGAAATCTTCAATAAGACACACAGTACACATCTTTGTTTTTAAAAAATTAAGTCTGAGGATAGGACAGATTTTTTTTTAATGGATTTCTGGAATTTCCATTATCTCCAAGCTCTTTTTCTGCATCTCCTCTCCCCGTTCTGCAGACCCAGAATACAACACAGCTTTATTTTCTGGTTCACAGAAACTAAACTTTTTTTAATTAAAGCTTTTTTTCTTGTTTAGAACAGTGGTTCTCACATGTTAGTGTGCACTGAAATCACCTGAAGGGCTGTTTAAACCAGGCTGCTGGGTTCAACCCCACAATTTCGGATTCAGGGCCTGAGTACTGGCATTTCTAACAAATTTCCGGGGGTAGCTGATGCTCCCTGGTCAGGATACCAGACTTGGAGGAGAACTACTCTTCAAAGCTACCTCCATCCTCCAATCTCTTGACACAGCTTTTCACATTATAAAACAGAATAACAAGAAGTACACAGCTGTTATGTCCGCCTCCTTCCCTGTAGTTTAGGCAGGGCATTGAGTACAGGGTTAATAAATATTTGTTGTAGAAGTAAATTAACAGACAAATGAATGATTGAGTTGCGAATGAAAATAAAAGCATTTGTTTTGTTTGCTTCAAAACCGTTTAGAACAACCCTAAACACAACAAAATGAAACACTAGATGAACAAGAAACACAACCAAAATGATTCTATCCCAGAACAAAGAAAGAGACTATGTAAAGATAAATTTCCATTATGCCTTTCAAACCATAGAAAGTACATTCCCAGTACATTTCAGATGATCATATTTTCCCCGCCTACAGGCTTTAAAAGTTTAAACACTGAATGCCAGTTTCATAGTATCTTTCAAATAATCAACAAATTATTTTATGATTTTAAATCCAAATATTTATACATCTTTAAGACAGTCACACCCTTCTACTTTAGAAAGGTAAACTGCACAAGTGCATGTATGTCTTCTCCCTCCTGGAATCCACAAAGCCAGAAACCCACAAAAGGAAAATAGTGACTGAGGAGTACCTGCCTTCACATAGCAGGGAAAGCTGGACTCTGGGTTACTGTGGGAAATAAAGCAACGAAGAGCACACACCCCGACCCAGGGAGCAGAGGGACGGCTCAGGAACTGGAAGACACTGCTGACGGCCATGGCGGGGAGCCAGGTTAAAACAGGAGGATTAATTGGAAGTTGAATAATGTGAAGTTTGACGAGCTGACATCCTTTCCGACACCCTGCTGTCAATTCATTTTTAAGATCTCACCATTATCACGAAAGACAGAGACCAAGTCAAACAGGAAAAGGAACCAAGTGGAAAGCAGGATCATTTTTTAAGGTATATACGATCTTTAGAGAGATGACAGAAAATTTTGCATGAAACAAACCAGAAAAGTATAATAATAATAGTTTAAAAGTTCTTTTAGAACTGACTTACTTTTGGATTAAATGACAAGGAAATCTGTTCCATTGCAGAGATGATGGTTTTGAAGAATCGAGTCAGGAGCAGCTGTTGCTCATCCCTCTGGGGCCTGAGTGCATGTCTGCTCCCAGGCAGAGGCCCTGTGGAAACATCCACACATTCAGTCATGGGGTGTACCGGTGGCCCACCCATATTGATCTCCAGTGTGCAAGACTCCTAGACATGTCAAACCATGTGCTTGATTTTAAGAAATATTGCCATCAAATCTATATCCAGGGCTAGGCAAGATGTCAAAAAGACATGCTCACTGTAACATATAAAAGCATCAAAGACCCTACAGGCAAATATGGACCATCTTTATATGATAATCATGAGCACATGGATCATCCCTATTGCCAAAAAGAAAAATAAAAGTACCTAAAGATAGAAGACCATGTGATTGTAAACAATTTAAAGAAGGTAATATACTGGGACTTATGCAAAACTACAATGAGATATCATCTCACACCGGTCAGAATGGCCATCATCAAAAAATCTACAAACAATAAATTCTGGAGAGGGTGTGGAGAAAAGGGAACCATCTTGCACTGTTGGTGGGAATGTAAATTGATACAACCACTATGGAGAATAGTATGGAGGTTCCTTAAAAATCTAAAAACAGAACTACCATATGACCCAGCATTCCCACTACTGGGCATATACCCTGAGAAAACCATAATTCAAAGAGTCATGTACCAATATGCCAGCCACACTCTTAGTTGCTCTAACCTTAAACCCCTTCTGGAATCATCAGTTAAAACAATGGCTGCCTAAGATTGCTCCAAGAGAAAGCACCTGGCCGCTGATTGGGTCCTGTAAGTGTTGAGCTCACTTCTACCTCTGAGCTCTGTATTCCTGCTTCTCTCCTCCCTCTGTCCCAGGGCTTTGTCTCTACCAGTCTAAATCCTACCCATGAATCAATGTTTAGTTCAAGCACCTTTTCCTTCGAGAAATGTTCCTACAATCACTATCCAATGATTTCTCACTGTCTTCAGTATAAAAATCCATTCTTCTTACTAAGACATCCTAGGCCATCATGGTCAAGCCTCAGTTTTCCTGTTCAACTTAATTCTTCACCACTAACTTTCCCCACCCCTGGCACTCTACCCTCCAGACCTAGGAAAACATCCTGCTTCCTCAGGCTTCTGTGCTTTTGCACACACTACTTCTCCTCTCCTTAATTCCTCTCCTCCTTCAAGTGCACCTCAGGTCATCTGTACCCCTCGTCTGGCTTGACTGCCCCACCTACGTACTACCATCACTTGCCTTTAAAAAATCCCCAGTTATATCCATAAATAACCACTATTCACTGAGCATCTATGATATAGCAGACACTGTAATAGGTGTTGTATTTATATTCCTTCTGTTAATCACTAAAAAATTTATGTGGTACATACTATTATCCCTATTTTCCAGAAAATGAAAGCAAGGCTTAGAGGGGTTTAGAAACCCCTAGATTTATCGGTAGTACATTGAAAAACTAAGATTTGAACACAGTTGATTTTACTCCAAAGCCCACCTACAGTTTTGTACTTAGCACTGTGAACTGTTCTTATGGTTCATGTGCGTGATTACAAATTCCATAAAGGCAAGATCCATGAGTGTCTTAGCCTTACATCTCCATCCTATAGCATAGGGCCTTATGATAAGTACTCAGTAAATATCAGTATAAAGAAAATGAATGATCTGTTGGTTCAATGTTTTCTCCATTGTCTGTGTGCTCCTTGAGGACAGTATATTACTCATCGTAACATCCTGAGGTTCCAGTATAGTGGGTTCTTTTGTTTGTTTGGGGGGTTTTTGTATTGAAATATAGTTGATTTACAATGTTGTGTTAGTTTCAGGTGTACAGCAAAGTGATTCAGTTATACCTACATATATATATCTCCATTCCTTTTCAGATTCTTTTCCCTTATAGGTTATTACAAAATATTGCATAGAGTTCCCTGTACTATACAGTAGATCCTTGTTGGTTATCTATTTTATATATAGTAGTGTGTATAGGTGAGTCCCAAACTCCTAATTTATCCTTCTCCCCTTTCCCCTTTGATATCAGAATAGTGTTTGTTGAAAAAATAAATGAATACACTATATTCTCTCTCTCTCTCTCTCTCTCTCTCTCTCTCTCTCTCTCCCCCCCCCATCTATCTATCTATCTATATATCTCATACACACACAATTTTGATAGCTCATGTAGGACCTTGGAATCATACTCTGCTGGTTTCGAACATGTATTATTACCCAAACAGGTCTCAGACCTTTAAAAGTCAAGAACTGTGTCTCCCACTTCAAGACCTTTTCTCATTGGTTAGCATAACACTTGGCGCAGACTTGATGCTTAAAAATACTGCTTTTGTTGCTCCTCAAGAAGAAAAAGAGATGAATCTTTTCCATGAATTGTACAGAAAGATTAGGTATCATTTACTTGAGTAACTCTGGTTTATCCCTTCAAGTGAAACACGAGTTTGGCTGTGGAAATTTGAAAGCCATCCGACATGGACTGGCCTAAGTGATACTGGCACCAAGGGAAATTCTGCCAGACTGTAAGCTTTGTGGTTTCCCGTGATGAGAGCAATCCAGAAAAAGCCATACCTCCTCCTCAAAGCCAGTGGGGACCAGGATATGGGTGAGCGAAGGGCATTAACATTTTAAGTATGGAAATTAGAGGTTCTGGCATCCCTGGGAAAAAAAAAACGACATGGCCTTTTAGAGCCTGCAGGATCTGCTGCCAACGTCTTTCCCCTTGAGACAAAAACTATGTTCAACTCTCGATAATTACCCCTAAGCTGTGCCAACCCCAGAAATCCTTTCTAGCCAAGAAGCCCCGCAGGGAGTTGAAATTTACATTTATAATCATTTACCTTCCAAAAAAAGATAGTTTTCAGGACCAAACTTCACACAGATAATCTTGGGATGAGATCTGCTTTAGACCTGAGTCTGGACCTACCCATGTCAACCAAGGAAACCCATGTAGAGAGAGGAAGACAGCTTTTTTTTCCCCCTTTTAAGAGGATATTCAAAGGGGAAATATTGAAAGAATTGAACACCTGAACTATCAGAAGCAAGACTGTCTCTATAGTGCCATGTAATCTGTTTTTCTGGAGCTCTGCAATCCCAGAAATGAGCAGACTGGGTTTCATCTGCTCTCCAGAGGCATCTCCAGACTCAAGAGAGACAGACAGGTTCTCAAACCCATCTGATCCCCTTTGCTTATCTGAGCAGAATCAAAACGCACAGAGGCCCAAATATCTGGCCAAACAACAGAAGTAGCCAGGCAACAGATGCTTAAAAGAAAAAAGAAAAAAAACTTAAAAACACAGATTAAATCACATGCCTTTTCTTCTGATAAAGACACAGTCCTTGCTGTCACTGAAAATATTCATCAATATTATTCATGTCTGGTTAATTACGAATAAGTCCCAGTTTTCTGTTTTCGATCCCCTTGGTTTATGAATTCAGCATCATTAACAAATTGTACATCAGGGCCTTATGCTTTTACTTCCTTTTCTCCCTGGAAAAATTAATGTTAGTCCCTGTTGATTTCTCCATCTTTCCCCCAGAAAACATACCAAAAAAGCAATAAGATTCACAATGGAGATATGTGATTGCAGTGTGAACAGTGGCAGGGGCAGGCACTGGAAGGTGATGGGTTATTCAGCGCTCAGCACTGTCTTCCTATTGGGATTCACGACACTGGGAAAAGAATTTAATTGGCCCTCCCTCCTTCTTCAAGTGTGACAAGGGTAATATATTACTGCCAAACCTTGTGAGAATGTTAAGAAACATCATTCCAGCTGTTTGAGCCCATGAGAAAAGCCATGAGACTTGTCAAGTCCTTTTGCTACTTCACAGCATAAAGCAGTCACTTCATTAATTAGATGAGCGTGTTGCCAGGCGACTCCAGTACGCTCTCTCTCCATCACTGATCTTTGTCAATTTGGGTAATAAAACAGCAATTGAATCATCCCCCCCTCACACATTAGTAACTGTTTTATGATGGAATTTTAGTTTCCTGGTGCACTTGATTAATCAGTCTGGGGGGGTCTTACACAGATATAGTATGAGTTTAATTAAAAGGCAGACTGCAAAGAAACCAACAGAAAGGAAGGCACAGTTCAAAGAAAACAAGTTCCAGTGACTATGTGATAAAATTAAATATTCTAGGTAATCAGGTTCTTAGCTGAGTCTAGGGCTAAAGGTGGAGGAACAGACTCATGGTGGGGAGGTGGCGACACTAGAGGTGGAGGGGTGCTTGGGAGGAGGTAGCACCGTGTTAGCTAACAGCTGTGGATTCTTGGGGGGGTGGCTTCCTGACTGTGACCAGGAACCCACAGTGGGGTATGAACCAGGAACCCACAGGGGGGTGAGAACAGAAACCCACGGGGGGTGGGTGAGAACAGGAACCCACAGGGGGTAGAACAGGAACCCACGGGGGGGGTGAGAACAGGAACCCACGGAGGGGAGGTGAGAACAGGAACCCACGGTGGGGGGGTGAGAACAGGAACCCACGGGGGAATGAGAAAAGGAACCTACAGGGGGGTAGAAAAGGAACCCACGGGGGAGTGAGAACAGGAACCCACGGGGGGGGGTGAGAACAGGAACCCACGGGGGGGTGAGAACAGGAACCCACGGGGGTGGGTGGGCAGCCTGGGAATAGGAAGAGCCATCACCATCAACTCATGGTGGGAGGGGAAGGGCCTCTTGAGCCCAGAGCCCTCTCCTTTGACCTGGTGCTGTTAGCAGAGGCTCTTTTCTGCTCAGCCTTTGGGCTCTTTAAGTCTTCTGGAAGTTTCTTAAAGCGTTGCATTTATTTTTCTGGCTACATTATATCTGATAAACTGTCTACACTTCAGAAAATATTGCTGGTGGCAGCAATTCTGGACCTCACTGTTTTCTCCTGGCATCCGTCCTAGAGAATGATTTTGTCACAAATGTGGGGCACTGGGGTTTGCTGTGGGCAAAACTGCTTTTTGGGAAACGATAAAAAGGCTTGGGGAGGGGAAAAAGAAAACTGTGTTCTGTCTACACAATTCCACAACAGTTTTGTTCAGTGTCTACCACTCCCACGTCCACGTCTCACCTGCACAGCCCCTCCTCCCTCCACGGGCAGTGATTCTGGTGGTTCCAAGAGCTCCCTTGGGACTCTGCGCGTGGCACCTGGTGATAATCCTTCCTGTGTCCGTTGGCAACAAGCAAGATTAACTCTTTCATACTTTGAAGAGACTGTGTTAATACAGGCCGGCGGGCGCATGACCGTTAGGGCGCAGCCGTTAGGGCGGGGCTCTTAGGGCGCACGAGCGGCAGGGCCCAGCCGTTACGGCGGGGCTGTTAGGGCGGGGCTGTTAGGGCGCATGAGCGTTAGGGCGCAGCCGTTAGGGCGGGGCTCTTAGGGCGCATGAGCGGCAGGGCGCAGCCGTTACGGCGGGGCTGTTAGGGCGGGGCTGTTAGGGCGCAGCCGTTAGGGCGGGGCTCTTAGGGCGCACGAGCGGCAGGGCGCAGCCGTTACGGCGGGGCTGTTAGGGCGGGGCTGTTAGGGCGCATGAGCATTAGGGCGCAGCCGTTAGGGCGGGGCTCCTAGGGCGCATGAGCGGCAGGGCGCAGCCGTTAGGTCGGGGCTTAGGGCGCGGCCGTCAGGGCGCGGCCGTTAGGGCGGGGCCATTAGCGGTCGTGCTCTGCCAATGTAGGCACCACGGTAGTTCCCCTCCCCCTCCCCTTCCTCTGTATAGAAGGAGCCTGAATTCCGACTGGAGTAAGGTGGCTCTTTGAGACACTAGTCTCTCATCTTCTCGGTCTGATGGCTTTCAGATTAAAGTCACTATGCCTCGTCCCAACAGCTTGTCTCCAGATGTATTGGCCTGTCACGAGGTGAGCAGAGCAAGCCTGGACTCAGTATCAACTCCAGAAGAGATTTAGAAGTGACCTGACACCTCTCCTGTGGAGTGGAATCTCAGATATAGAGAAGGTATATACGTTCGAAGCTTCTAGGTATAAATAAAACAGGGAAAAAATTGGCGCCCTCTCTGGGCACAAGTGGCTGGTGAAGAGCAGCAGGATGAAATAAGAAGTGCATTAGTCCAAAGCCAAGAGAAATGGGCTCGGGTTCTAGCTCTGCCACCAGCCACAACAAATATCCCTTTGAATTAATTAATCAACGGAGTGATTTTAGGCAACTGTTTTTCTCTCTCTCTGCTTCTCTCTTCTCATTTATATCCTTTCCACTTCAAACACCCCTTGATGCTTTATGTTATGCCCTATCCCCCTCCCCTGCCCCTCCCCTCATCCCTCCCGCCACAAATGTGGTTTTTTTAAAATACTGATTGGTTGATTGACTGATTGATTCGGCTGCGCTGGGTCTTAGTTGAAGCATGTGGGATCTAGTTCCCTAACCAGGGATCACACCCAGGTCCCCTGCATTGGGAGCGCGGAGTCTTAGCCACTGGACCCCCAGGGAAGTCCCACCAATGTGGTTTTGACAAGTGCTTCAGAGGAAAAGGGGACGGGGCTTATACTTTAACCAGGAAAATATACACAGTACAGCCTTACTAATAAAATTAATCAGAGAAGCCATAAGATAGTACCATCATATTCCTAAGTGGAAATATAAATTATATATCACCAAAGACCAAAGCTCTGAAAAAAAAGAGAGAAAATGAGTCTAAGAAAAGAGTATTATAATAGGTAGGCTAAAAGAAAAGGTCACATAATTCAGGCAGCTATAAAAAAAATCAGAGAATCTTTTTAATCATTGGAATAGGATGAAGTCTAGGGTCCATATGAATATCAAATTCTGTGAGCCCCTGAATAAGAAATAGATAAGTTTGGCTAATCTTAGCCTAACAATGACCAAGAAAGAAAGAACCCACAGCTTGCTTGGGAGGAAGTGTATTTATCCAGGCCTCAGTGCATTTCCATGGTACCTGTCACTAAAGTACTTGTCTTTTTGTCCTTAGAGTCTACTCCCTGAGAGGTTGTGCATAGTAATTAATTCCAGTTCATAAGTGTTCTTGTTACATATTATTTTAAAGAACCTCATGTGTACAGAATTGGATTAATTATAATCCTCAGGTCATAATAATCTTCAGTGACCCACACATGACAATAATTATTTCATTTATGAATTTTAATAATAAAATCAACACTCAAGAATGCACCATGCAACCCAATAATTAAAACTCTGATAATAACTTTTATCTTTGAGTCTTGAAAAGAATATTATGCTGTTTATAATCTTCTGGGATTTGATTTTTTTCATTTCCATTAAATTAGCAAGATTCATTCATATCTTAGTGAATACATGGGGTTGATTTAGTCCACTGCTATGTAATTCATTGCTTGAATATGATATAATTTAATTACTATAGCTCTTAAGGCTGCTTTCAGATTTTTACTATTATGAACTGTGATGATGTGAAAGTTTTTGTTTATGTCTTCTGCTGATACTGTGCAACTATTTCTCTTGGGTATACAACAAAAAGTTAAACTTCTGGTTTGTAAGACATGTAACTGTTCAACTTTCCAAGATAATACCTTATTTTCCAAATATGTTATACCAATTTACACTCCTATCAGCAACTTTTAGGCAATCCTATTGATCTACATACTCTTTAATACTTGGTATCATTAGACATTTAAAAATTTAATTAATTAAATGAGTAAAAAGTGTTATGTCATGGGTTTATTTTGCATTTCCCTCAACACTAATGAAGTTGATTATCTCTAAATATGGTTGTGGTCTTTTCTACTGTGAAATGATCGTTTTCCCATTTTAATATTGTACTGTAGAAGCTTTTTATCCACTAAGGAGATAGTGACTATCTTTTGTCAATTGTATGTGTGACACATATACTCTTCCCTATTTATAGCTTTTTTTTCACTTTCATTAAGCTATCTTTTGATTATCAGAGATTCTCATTTTAAAATACACAAATTTATCTGTCTTTTCCTTTATGGTTAATAGTTTTGATATCCTGTGGAATAAAATGTTTCCTACCCCTGTATCAACTCTATTATCTAAGAATATTTTACACTTAATATTTGAGTCTTCAGTGCATCTGAAGTTGTTTGTTTTGTATGGTGAGAAATAGATATTCAATTTCCTAGCCAGTGGAATAAGATAAAAAAAGAAGTAAGGTATAAGACTTGGAAAGGAAGGAAAAAACTGTCCTTATTTGCAGATGATATGATTGTTCACATAGAAAACGCTTGAGAATCAACAGAGAATTATTATAAAAATATATTATAAAATATATAAAATAGAATTATTATAAATAGAGAATTGAACAGTTTTAAGAGGGCAAAATATAAAATTCTATTGTATTTCTATACATCAGTAGCAAATAATAAGAAAATGTAAGTTTTTAAATAAAGATATTAGCATTGCAAGTAACACTGTAAAATATTTAGGAATAAATCTAACCAAAGATGTATAAGGCCTAAGAGCAAAAAAATCATAAAATTCCACTGAGAAACATTCAAGAAGACTTAAATAATTGGAGACAACATGTTTGTGATAGAAACATATCATAGAGAGGTCAGTTCACCCCAAATTGCTTATAGACTCAATGTAACATCAATCAAAGATTTAACCAGACTTGGAATGAGGCTGATTCTTAAATTGCTATGGAAGTATAAAAAGTCAACAATGATCAGGACATGTCTAAAGACAGCTAAGAGAGAAGATATCTCATCATATATCAGGATTTATGATGAAACTTCAGCAATTAAGACACATATATATTAATGCAAAAACAGACAAACTCACAAATGTTATAGAGTAGAATAGAAAACCCATAAAAAGGCCAACACACATACGGAGTTTTGAAATATAATACAAGTAGCATAGCAGACCACTGTGAAAAGGGGGCTGATTATAAAAATGGAACTGGAAAAAAGGTTATAATGCCTGTAGGTAGAAAGTGGTTTAATTTACATAAACAACTGGTGTTTATTAAAGTGGTATTTCAAAGCTTTCAGGCTTGTCTTCATCAGTAACAAACTCCTAGAAATCTTTCTTTTTGAGAAGAGTCTGCATGTCATAAGGGGGCTGGATTAAGATCTCTAAGGGACACGCCCAGATAACAACAGAGAGTCCTTAATTCCCTTTCAAGAAGGATGGGGCTGGTTAACTGGAAGCGTTTGGATTGGTGAGTGGGAGATGCAATTTGAGACCAAAGTTGAACTTCATGAGGCAAAAAGAAGCTGAGTACTAACTCCCGCCGTCATTGTTCTAGGCCCCTCCCCCTCATAGCATTCACCTTTTCTTCTTCTTCTTCAAAAAAGAAAAAGCCAAATAACTTTTAAAGGATTCAAAGCTATTAGCTTACTCAATTTATTCATATGTTTTGGTCTGCTTTTGCTTCACAGTGTTTAAATAAAGTCATGACTCATTTGCTTGGTTCCACATTTCAGTGCATTTCCAAAAAAAACCCACTTACACTGACATATGTGTTCCCCTCTTTACTCCTGAACCTTAATCCTCTCTAGTCTCAGTGTCTGGGAGCCTAAGCATATTAATTCATTTCAGCCCAAAAATGTTCTCTTGTAGAAATTTACGTGTTGTCTATGGAAGCATTCACTTAACCATTCCTTCACCTACTCCACTGATATTTATTAAAGGGTCACTTCAAGGCCTCCTGGACAGTACTCAGTAATAATAAGTACTCAAAAGCGTTTCTTTTCTCACAATATACTACCTAATTGATTGATGCCATCCTCTACTCTACTTCCCAATATATTACTGATCTCTGCTGTTGGCTAAATGCTGGGTCTCTTGTCTGTTGACTCAAATCCTCCTCTTAAATATAAGGCTGATATCACTGCTCAGCTACCTGACTCTGTATCAGATGTAATTGTAATTTCTCTTTGTACCCATCCAACTTTTCAGGATAATTTTGATCTCATTCCCTAGAAGTAGGGCCAAAACATCTTACCCTAGCACTAATTCAAGTGGCTGGCTTTCCCAATAGGCTTATTCATTATCTGATGGAAGAAATAAGTCACACAGTGCTATTATAAGTCTTTTCAGAAAATGTACAGGTGTGGAGAAACAAAGCATGTATATTAAATAATTAAAGAACAATCCTAGTTTAGCATATGACTTCATGCCACATCTCCGCCTATTCAAATACACTCTATGGTTCAACTGCCTGGCTGAATTCCACCTCTTATGGGAAATTTTATTTCTTAGTTCACATTTTGGATTAGAGCTTTGTTTGCTTAGGAAATATGGAAAAGTATTCCAAACTCAGACAGGAACTTAGAATGGATCTGTTATTTAAAATTCTTTTTCCCATGCTGGAA
The DNA here is from genome assembly GCF_964270905.1 of Leucopleurus acutus. Lineage (NCBI taxonomy): Eukaryota > Metazoa > Chordata > Mammalia > Artiodactyla > Delphinidae > Leucopleurus > Leucopleurus acutus. The sequence goes on along the minus strand of NC_139163.1, from coordinate 27,964,203 downwards.
TGCCTATAGCCATTAATATCTGTTTCACTCCTTTGACACTTATGGATCCATTAAAGACAATTCACAATAGACTGTAAACTATATGGCTTTTTTCTCCTATTAGCTCCTTGAGAACAGCTCTTCTACCCTTGAAAATATTCTCCGTTATCAGTCCAGGTCCTGGAGGAAGCAGATGGCACATTCAAACTGGGATAATTTGAGTAAATTTAGTCAAGGGGCTATATACAACCCCTAAGGCAGTGGTCCCCAAAGTTTTGGCACCAGGGACTGGTTTCGTGTAAGATAATTTTTCCACGGACTGGGGTGGGAGGTGGGGGATGGTTCAAGGCAGTAACGTGAGCGACGGTTCAGGCGGTAATGTGACCGATGGGGAGCGGCAGATGAAGCTTTGCTCGGTCACCTGCCACTCACCACCTGCTGTATGGCCCGGTTCATAACAGGCTGCGGACCGGTACCGGTCCGTGGCCCAGGGGTTGGGGAACTGTGCCCTAAGGGATAGTGCAGTATTCAGAGACTAGTAACTATAGGGTTTATTCTTTGACTAATCCTAAAAGGTAAGAATGGAGAGCAGTCACTATAAGTCAGAAGCAGAGAAGGCTTTGTGGTACGTTCTGGCTGATCTTTGTTTAAGGGGAGCATCGGAATCAGGGTCCCTGTAAGAGGAGCAGTGGGGGAGTCAGCACCCTGGCCACGTATGCCTCACCTCCTTCCCTGTGGATTCCTGACACAGCTTCCCATGGTAAAACCAAAAGTAAAGCCAAGTCAAAGGCAAAAGACAGCCCGTACAGATGGGGCTCCTAAGAAAAAAATCGAAGTGGTGAGCAGAGAACAGATCTGCAAGGACAAAAGGAAGACACAGAGCACATTCTCAGGGACTTGGGTTACACACAAAGTGGACCAAACTGAAATGGAATTAAATTAAAAATAAATAACAGAAATCTAACAAATCTGCAAATATCTGGAAAATGCATAGTCAAAGAAGGAATCAATAGGGAAATTAGAAGTCATCTCTCCCTGATTGAAAATGAAAGCGCAATGTACCAAAATCTGTGGGATGCATACAAAACAGTACTTACGGGGAAACTGATAGCTTTACAGCTATTTTAGAAAGGAAGAGAGGCTTCAACCTAAGGTCTCAGCTTCCACAATTAAAAAAAAAAAAAACTTTGAAAAAGAGCAACTTAAACCAAGAGGAAGCAGAAGAAAGGAAATAATAAAGGTCTGAGCAAAAACCAATGTAATAGAAAACAGCAAAACATTAGAGAAAAAGTATGAAACTAAAAGTTGGTTATTTGAGAAGATCAATAAAAATGATAAACCTCAAGCCAAACTGATCAGGAAAAAGAGAAAAGATACAAGGTAATATCGGTAATGAGAAAGGTGATATTACTACAGATTCTTCAGGTATTTAGAACAGCGGTCCCCAACCTTTTTGGCACCAGGGACCAGTTTCGTGGAAGACAATTTTTCCATGGCCTGAGGGGGGGGGATGGTTTCAGATGATTCAAGCACATTACATTTACTGTGCACTTTATTTCTATTATTATTACATTGTAATATATAATGAAATAATTATACAACTCACCATAATGCAGAATCACTGGGAGCCCTGAGCTTGTTTTCCTGCAACTAGATGGTCCCATCTGGGGCTGATGGGAAACAGTGCCACCCGAAGTGTGTTACTTATGCCCAGTCTACTCCGTAAGATGCAGCTTAATTGTCACTTGTCAGTCACTGATAGGGTTTTGATATGAGTCTGCAAGCAATTGATTTATCATGGTCTCTGTGCAGTCAAACCTCTCTGCTGGTGATAATCTGTATTTGCAGCCACTCCCCAGCACTAGCATCACCACCTCAGCTCCACCTCAGATCATCAGGCATCAGATTCTCATAAGGAGCGCACAACCTAGATCCCTCGCATGCGCAGTTCACAGTAGGGTTCGTGCTCCTATGAGAATCTAATGCCGCCGCTGATCTGACAGGAGGCGGAGCTCAGGCAGTAACGCGAGTGATGGGGAGCAGCTGTAAATACAGATGGAGCTTCGCTGGCTCGCCTGCCACTCACCTCCTTCTGTGCAGCCCAGTTCCTAACAGGCCACAAACCAGTACTGGTCCATGGCCCAGGGGTTGGGGACCCCTGATTTAGAGGATACTAAGAGAATATGATGAAAAAACAATATGCCAATAAATTTGGCAATTTAGGTGAAATAGCAAATGCCTAGAAAGATACAAGCTAGAAAAGCTGGCCAAGAAGAAATGAGTAACTTGAACAGCTCTATAGCTGTCAAACGAATTTATAGTTAAAAATTTTCTCACAAAGAAAACTCCAGACACAGATAACTTCACTGGAGAATTCTATCAAATATTTTAAGAATAAATAATACCAATTCTACATAACATTTTTGAGAACAAATTTGAAAGGAAAAATAATTTCTAATTTAATCTATGAAGCCATCCCCCTCAGTCAGAAGTATTACAAGGAAAAAAAACACAAAACTGACTACCAATAACTTTTATAAATGTAAGTGAAAAAAAATACTTAACAACATTTAAGCAAATCAAATTCAGCAAGACATAAAAACGATAACACGTTATGTCCAAATGGGGTTTATCTCAGGAATACAAGGTTGCTTTAACAATTGAAAAATCAACCTATGTATTCACCATGTTAAAATTTAAAGAGTAGAATTAAACAACATACAATTATCACAATAGGCAAATGAAAAGCATTTAACAAAATCCAACACATTTTCAAGATAAAAATCTACAAGCAAGCTAGTTCTAGAACCTGAAAGAGGCCATCTACAAAAAGTCTACAGGTAACATCATGTTTAGTGGTGAAGGGCTGGATCCTCTCCCTCTAAATTCAGCAACAAGGACGGACTTAGAGAAACCTCAGATAACTGTGGTTCTCATGCAGACCCCTTGACCATGGAGGAAGCACTCAAGTGTTCCATTTGGGTTTAAAATAGGATAGATCAGCTTTGCTTGTAAACATAGATTCAAAGCCCTTTTAGTTTCGTGAAAATGTGACTCGTGCTCTGAAATTTCTGTCACAATTCTTGCTCATCAATTTCATCATATCCGTGATTTAGTCTCGTGTCTTCGCTCCCTTACTCATTCTCTGTATTCACATAAATAGAAACTAACCACGGACCCCACTTAACCTCTCGAGGACTGCCTATTTCTCTGCTTGTATTAAAAAAAAAAAAGACAAAAAACAAAACTGCCGAAAAGAGTGTAAAGTCACCGTCACCATCTTTCTCCCCACCTATTCTCTCTCTGTCCTACTCCAATCAGGACTTTGCCCAGCACTTAATGAAAACCCCCCTTTGAAGGGCTCTAACCACCTCCACTTTGCCAAAGTAGTGTTAATTCTCTGGATTTATCTTACTTCACCTGTGAGAAGCATTAGGTGCATTTGATTGCTTCTTACTTTTCTTTTTGCTTCTAAGGCAGCCTACTTTTTAAAAAAAGTTTCACCACCACCCGGCTGCTCCTCTCCTGTCTCCTTTACTGGGTGTGCTGCCTCTCCCTGATCACCTCATGTTGCAGTGCTCAAGGGTCTTTGTCTCTTTTCTCTACTCTGAGAACACTCCCTATATAATTTCTTCCAGTCCTGTCACTTTAAATGTCATCTACGTCACCAGCCCCAGCTTTACTCCTCAGCTCCAGATGCAAGCATCCAGCTTCCTACTTGATACTGCCCCACCTGGCTGATTCCTAGGAACCTCACATTTAATATGCCACATGTCTGAAACAGACCTTTGTATTTGACTCCCTCATCTCCATCCTATCTGCGTTTTCTCTAATCATTGCCGTCTCATTAAATGGCAATAATGAGTAAGTCAGGCCCAAATCTGGAAACCACCCAGGAAACTTCTCCTTTCCTCACACTCACACATAACCCACCAGCAAGCCCTCTCAGTCCCCTCTTCACTATATGCTCTGAATCTTACCACTTCACTCTGCCTCCACTGCTGTAGCTCTAGTTACAGCCAGCATCACATCCCTCCTAGACTATGATCCCTTCTTCCACTCCTGTCCCCTTAAAATCAATTCTCCTTCACTTAGCAGCTAAAGTGATCTCACTCCAGTTCAAACCTAGTAACTGTTCAGAACAAAATCCACACGTGACCGTTATCCATACTGGGATCCACAGGGCTCTGCATGCTCCACCCTTCCCGATTCACACTTTATCTCCTACCTACTTCTCTTCACTCACTTTGTTCTAGTAACAGTGGTATTTCTTCTGTTCATTGACTATACCAAGGTTATTCCTGCCTTCAGTGATTTGAATTTGTCACTTCCTCTGCCTGGAATACTTTTCCCCCTGACAGAACAGGGCTCATCCTTCAGTTCAGCCACATCTCTGTTCAATCATCACTTGCTCTGAGAGGCTTTCCCTGACCATGCTATTTAAAAGAACTCCTAGGGACTCCCCTGGTGGCACAGTGGTTAAGAATCTGCCTGCCAAGGCAGGGGACATGGGTTCGAGCCCTGGTCCAGGAAGATCCCACATGCTGCGGAGCAACTGAGCCCATGTGCCACAACTACTGAGCCTGCGCGCTAGAGCCCACAAGCCACAACTACTGAGCCCCGAGAACTACTAAGCCTGTGTGCAACAACAACTGAAGCCCGCACGCCTAGAGCCCATGCTCCACAACAAGAGAAGCCACTGCATGAGAAGCCCGCGCACCGCAACGAAGAGTAGCCCCTCTCTCGCCACAACTAGAGAAAGTCCGTGTGCAGCAACAAAGACCCAACGCAGCCAAAAATAAATAAATTTTTAAAAAATAAAAGAACTCCTCTTTGTCCCATTGTCACTTTCTATTTCCATATCCTGCTTTATCTTACCCTAAAGCACTTAAACCACATTAAACTGTGTATTTATTTACTTAAATGCTCATAATCTATCTCCCTAATTAGAAACTGAAGTTCCAAAGGGCAGGTCCTTTCTTGTATTGTTCATCCCTATACGCCCAGTGCCTAGAACAATGTGTGGCCTATAGCAGGCACTCAACAAATAGCTGTTCTAAGAATGAAATATTGAGGACAGTATTGTATCAGATAAACATATTCCATTAAAACCGGACCCAGCTTTGAGATAAGTTATTCCCTTTTTGTAGAGCCTTTTGTTAATGCCATTCCATAAGACAAGAAAGAAAAGTAAGCAATTTCAATAAAACAAAAGATATCCAAGGCAAGTTTAGATTTAAATATTAAAAGCGTCAATCATAATAAGGCCCTATGTTTCAATAAACTTAATGGTTTTCTTGGTACTTTCTTATAAACTATCCTGCTTAATCCTTGTAACACTCCTTTATTAGTATCTCCATTTTGCATATGAGAAAATGAAAACTCAATAGAGCTGTGGGACTTGAGTAAGTTCACACTGCTAAGAAATGACAGAGACAGGATTAGAGCTATGTTTCTCAGACTGTTCGTCAGGATTCGCTCACTAAATCATGGAACTCCCAAAACTAACCTGAATCCTTCGTACTCTGACGGTGCCAGGTCCAACGTTAAAGAAACAAATCTGAAAATGACTTTCCATGGCTCACATTATGAAAATATATACTCTTTAAAAGTCAAACTTTAATTTGAAAAAAGACTCTTCCTTAAAAAAAACAAAAAACCAAAAACTCTGAGAATGAGCCAGGAAGGGAGCTTGGCTCTGAGAAGACAATTCATGGTATTGGGCAGGGGGGCGGGGCAAGCATTATAACATGGGTGTCAGACAGAGAAGACCTTCTGGGAAGGGGCAAGCTTGGACCCCATCTGGTACAGAGAAGAGTGGGCGGGTCAACAGTCAAATGATTTAATCCAGAGGAACAGCTGTAAATGTGTAGCTTATAGGCCATATACAGTCTAAGTATTTTAGCTTGTGGCTTCATTTTATTTTGGTCTTGTTTTGTACTAGCATGGTGTAAATTGTTTTTTTATTTTAAATTAGTTCTAAATATCTCACATTCAAAAGATTTCACATAGAAGTCTGAGTGTCTCTGCTTCCTTTTAAAAACTGCAAGGTAGGAAGACAGCTAGTTTACCACGTAAAACCGTGACAAAGTCTAACGAGGGGCAGCGGCTGCATGCTTACACGGGGCTAGTACCTTCTGGTTGCCACACTACCCATTATTTTCTCATAAATTACACCTTTCTGCTCTGCTCATTTACATTGTTTACTTGGTCTCTGTAGATATCTGAGTGTGTGACCTCTGATTTAGGGATTTCGAGCTATACGAAGCAAGTATGAGGAACCAGGCAATCATCGATGAGACGAGGTTGTATGAATGGGCTGTAGGAACCCCAATTCCCAAACGAAATATCTTTTGTTTGGGGAGAAAAAAGCCTCTTTGAAAAGAAGTATGTTCATAATAAATGCATCGCAGCTAAGCTAGATCAGTGGCTAAAAGAGCAACTCGCTTGGTAAGGTTGATTCCCCAGTGTACACATCATTGCCTTGATGTGTAAGCTGAGGGCACTTGTTATGAATCGCTTCCCCCTAAGTGTCTCACCCAACAGTCTTCTGTAAAGTCTTGGAAGAAGATCTTCAGAGGTACAATATAATACCTTATTTAGGAAGGATGGAACACACTACCCAAAATACAGATCAACCATTTCTGTTGGCGGCATGTAGAGCAGAGCCATGAGGAAACGGGGAACAAGAGAGGGAAAAGGGAAAATCATCAGGAATTTTTAGCAAAGACGGTGATCTTGTGAACGCCCCTGTGTTACTTAGGACAATATTGGACATCGGGTGTTGTGAAGGGAGAGAATGGTACTTGCAGACGGAGGAGATTTCTACTCTATTCCCACAAGAGAAAATATGGCAAGAAGCTTTTCATGCCTCCTTCCCCAAAGAGGAAGAGTCACTTATGTAACAGGTGTATTTAGAAGAAGACCTAGGACATGCTCAGCTTCAGGCTTCCTGGAGAGAAATGCATCTTGGTGTACTCCCCACCATGGGTTGAGTTTACAAGTTCAGACTCTGCCTTCAACAGGCAAAGCCTGGAGGAAGAAGTTCAATTCAGGGGTGAGTAACAGGATGTCCATTATCACCACACATCTAAAACTGTTCTCCCCAGTGGGCAATATTACCAGTTTTATCTCCATTTGTTTATTGCTTATGTTTCAATGCCTTACAAACATAGGAGGGGATAAAAAGGGTTATTTGTGAGAACCATAGATAATACTGAAAAAGAAGTAAGAGAATTGAAAAGTCATTTTCTTTCTTTGTCTTGTGTCTACATTTTCTCTTGGGTAACCAGAAGGTTTTCAAACAGATGGGTTCTTGGATGAGTTGACATTTAATTTCCCTTTGAACCCTGAGGTTCTACAATTGTGTAATAAGATGTACTATTGGTAATTGATATGTTTTCCAGCTCTCTCATGTACAGTGAAAAGAGATGAGGATCCATGCCATATTAACACATGAAGAGAAACAAACGAGTTGTTACCGACTCAGAGAATCTATAAGCTTGGAAGGAGCATATAGAACCATTTAATTCTCAACCTGTTGTCAGTGTGCCCTTTCCATCTCCAACTAATAAGCCCTCCACTTATGCTTAAAAATATTCCATGATTGGAAATGTAAGACCGTTGTTTTTGAATGGCTGACTCTCAGGTTGCCAGCTACAGGTATATAGATTTTTAGCAGTCAGGAAAAAAAAAAACAACATTCATATAAGAGAATGCACTGAGCTACTATAATGTACCAAATACTGTGCAATATAAAAATGAAGTCTTTGAAGTCAAGGATTTCACAATCTGTTTAAGAGATAAATAACTATATTTCACTTATGATAAGTACAAAAATGCAGTTGCTAGGGAAGCATAGAAGTGAGTGACTAAGGCTGACTAAGGGTATAAATGAAATTTCTGAAGTGGAATTTCACATCTTCTTTGTTATGCACCTAGGGTTTTCTTTTAGAAACACTTTCTCAGTTTTATTTTTTAAAGACTTTTCATAATTGCAGGTTCTCTTTCCATTCCAATCAATAATTTAATTTGAAGAAATTAAATCAATTTAAATTTAATTTAAAGAATAAACGTACAATTTTTTTTTTTTTACAATTACACCTTAAAGAAATGGTAAGCCTCATTGAAACATGATGACTAACTATTGAGTTAATGAACTTCACAGATCTCCACTGACCTGAACACAGCACTCCACTGCAGTAGCCCAGTCCAGGTCACAACTGCAAAGTGTAATCACCAGAACTTGTACACCTTTAAAATCTTACATTTGAATACCTACTCTTTTATCATGACAACCCTTTCAGCTCTTGCTTTCTTCACCCACATTATAGCTGATCTTGGCCTCAGGAGGGGCTAGAGTCCCGAAGAAGTCCATCAGTCTACCTGCTTCCCTTCCCTCTTTTCCTGATAAATCCCAAAGGTCCATCCTTTCAGTCACAACTTCCTCACCCCTCTCCCCTTCCACCACCCCCTTCCTGAAAAACCATGGGCCTCAGCATTCCAGCCTCTCGATTTCTCTGTTCCTACACCAGGGTTGCAGAATGATACTTGAGATAATGCTACCATATGTAGGTTGGTGGCAGTAAACATTCATGCCTCAATTGTCAGTCTCAGCCCCAGAAAATCTTTATTTTTTATTAGAAATCTTTATTATTTCTTTATTAGAAAATCTTTATTTTTGGTCTTTGTCAATGTTCTCTCTCCCAATGCCTTCAATAGCTATTCCATTTTAAATAAAAATAATTGTGTCAAATAAAGTCTGGTATAAAATACTACAAAGAAAATAAATACCATAAATAGTCCCTTTCTTCATAAACCACCATTTTTAATGGGTCGATGTATTCTTTTAGGTCTCCCTCCCACACACCAGTGAATAGGGTAATTTCATGTTGTTGTATTCATGTAGTATATGCCATTTTGTATCCTGCTTGTCCAAAAATGCTTTATCATAAGCTATTTTCCTTGTTATTTTACTACTTAAGCATGATTTTAAATGACTTCACAATGTAAAGAAGCCATGCCATGGTTTTACCATCGAGTTTCTTGAAAGAGTAGATGTCACTTACTACATTACTTACTCATATGCCACTCACTGCATAACACAGAGTGATAGGGCTAATGCCTGTTATTTCATGCAGTGTACTCCAACACAATCCACCGATGATCTCACATCAGTAAGGACTAGGTTCAACAAGTAGCATCAAAACATAAAATGAAAAGGCATAAATGATATAGAAATGTATTTCTTACTCAAGATATAATCTTAACATGGGAAGTCCAGGGACAGTATGGCAGAGCTGCTCCATGAAGTCTTTGGGGACACAGGCTCCCTGGATCGAGGCTCTGCTAGCAGGGCCCCCATTCACAGGACCGACCTGTAGTTCAGGATGGCAGCTCCACCTCCCGTAATCAGGTATCCATTTCAAATATCTCAAACTTCCCAAGTCTATATCTAAGTTTATTTTTTTTCTACAAATCTGTTTCTCCTCAAGTAGCTTCTATCTTTGTTATTTCCACCATAATGCTAATGAAGTCAGAACAGAGGGCCAGTATCAACTGCTCACTTCCACACTATTCCTCAGCAAATCAGTGACCAAGTTTTACAAATTACGTCTTCACTATGTCTCTAAAAATCCATCACCTCCTCTACACACTCAGAATTGTGGTCTTGGAAAGTAATTGTGATTATTACTCTGATTTAAGGATCTCGCCTTCCTAAACCATATCAAACCATATCGCCCACAGCCCAAATGATCTGAAAACAGGGTTGTTCCTGCCACTTTTTTGTTTAAAATCTTTCAGTGACTGTAATTCATCCTCAGAATAAAGTCCAAAATTATTAGCCTTGTTTAAAATGTCACTTGAAGTCAAATATCTCTTGAACTCTCCAACCTCATTCTCCATCTGTACTTTAATACCCAATATGTCCAGGTGGCCATCAAGCTTCTTCAGAGCACATCCCATTGTTATACGGGACCATTTTCTACTCCATGTTTATCTCCTGTGCCAAAGCTCCTTAGGCACATTTACCTGCCTATGTTACTCATGCTTAACCTTGAAAATACATTAAAGATCATCTTCCTGCTGGAGCTTCCTTGGCTCAACTTCCTCCAACCAACAAAATGGGTCACTCACTCTTCTGCACTCAGTATCCTAGGTATACGTTCACAGTCACACTTGTGACATTGTATCAAGTATACCTGCTGTCATCCTGAGCCCTTTGAATGAGTGACTGCATATCTGATGTGTGACCTAATGTATGGAACATACAGATAGGCTTCATTTAGAGAGCATTTGGTGAAGACTGCCTTGGCTTACTTCTTTTTCCATTTCTCAGTGCCAAATTCTTGATTTCAATAGGTAGGGTGCATCACCAAGTAAAAGTGTGCTTTTTATAATAAAACTTTTAAAAGATTTGCCACTATAAAGACAATACAATGATTTATTGAAAATAAACAAACCTATGAAGATCTCATACAAACAGATTTCTATTATATAATTACTTATAAAAAACAGTTAAGGTTTTAACATCAAATTCTAGTTCCTTTTCACTAAAATACTGGTTACAATCATATCCAATAGTGGGACTACAAGAGCAGTTTTGGTCTGGGGTGGGCACTCCTGTGTGATGTGCATTGTTCTTGTCTCACATAATCTGGTCTGCTCAGAAGTGTTTGCTTCTATTTCAGAATCCTTATTAACTAATCACCCAGAGTTCTTGGTCTTTTTAAAATAATCCTAGAAATAGCTTCTCAGCCTCCAGGACAACTTACTGCAGCCTCAGGTGAGAGACACTGCTCTACCCACAGGATCAGAGTTTTTAGTTTTGGCCTTTGCAGTCTTTCATCATCTGCTTTCTTTTATGTACTGTGATGTTGGGAAGTGGTTTTACTCTTCTTCTAGAGATCTATATCTCCTTACCTACTAGGAGTGGGAACTGAAAATTGATCTCCCCCCTATTTACAGTCCGTGAAATTTCCTACATTCCATCATAAAAACAGTGACTCAGAACATTATTTTTTAATCACTTCCTGCCCAGTCCAGTGATTTCCAAATGGCTTTGTGTGGATGAACTGCATCAGAATTGCCTGGGAAGTATATTAAAATTACAGATTCCTAGGCTCCAACCCAATCGTTCAAGAGAATTTCCAGGGCTGAGGCCCTTTAATATGTGTTTTAAACAGGAACAAAGGCAATTCTTATTCCAGCCCAGTTTGGGAATTTGTAAGACCACAATTGACTATCATATACCTAAAGTCAGCAGGTACTATTTTCTGAATAAAAACAAACAGACAAACTATGAATGGGTGACATTCATAAACATTAAAAAGACATAAAGAACCCTTTGAGCTTTCCAGACAAGTGAAAGGCTACCATCTGTCTGAGAAAGTAAGGCAGCCTCCACTTCTGCATGTAGGTTGACAGCTGTCCATCCTGGCGGGCCAGCGCCTTTGCAGTGATAACCAGAAAAAGTCATACACATTACCACACTTCACATTTTAAGGCATAAGAGAGCTATGAAAGCAGTGAGGATCTAAAACTCCAAGGGATGGACTATTTCCAAGGGGACCTGATCATATCTCTTTATCTAGGAGCATTTGCCAGTTCTGGGCATGGGCTGGCAATAGCACTTGCTGAGACCCTCTTTTGGGGAATGAAAAATCAGTACAATTTTGGAGAGATTATGTGGTGGGCTAAATTTGGAAATTTGAAGGAACAAAAATGCCAGACCAGATTTCCCTATGAGACGCTTGCTGAATCCTGGTGTTGTGAGGATGGCTTCCCTGGTGAATTCTTCTGAATATTTAAGGAATAAATTATACCAATCATGTACAAACTTCCAGAAAAATTTTAAAAAGAGTGACTACTCCGCCTCTATTTATAAGGCTAACATAATGTTGATTCTAAAATTTTTAAAAGAACATTACAAGAAAGGAAAATTACAATCAGTATCTCACATAATTATGGATGCAAAAATCTTTAACAAATACTAGCAAATTAAACCCAATGATATATAAATATATTTTTAAAAGATAATACACCATTACCAACTTGTGTATTCTAAGAGTGCAAGGTTGTCTTAAAGTTCAAAAATTGATCCATTTAATTTACTGCATTAACAGAACAAATGAGATAATCATAGGATCATCCAGATAAATGAAGGAAGAAAAACTAACAAAATTCAAAATCTACCATAATTTAAAAAAAAAACTGAATACACATAATGTGGGCTCTTCTCTGCATGTATATTTCAATAAGAAGTTAAATAAATAAAACAATCTAAGGCAGCCTAAAAGACTCAAGAACTCTAAGCTAAAAGTCATGCCAAAGCTCCATGTATGAATATCTAGTGTTGGGAGTATTCGTAAATGTTTAAGTACCTATGAAATGAATGAACAATTTTGTAGTCAATTAGTCAAACAAAAATTTATGGAAAACATACTGTACAAATGCTATGATGGATGTCAAAATGAATTGACTAAAACCCCATTACTCCAGTGGTTTGCAATATACAAGATAATAGAATTATTAAAAGGTCCAATATAATAAATGTCATACGATATATACAAATAAATTGCTAAAGAATAATATCCAGTTGAGGGTGGGAAGAAAGAAAGCCCATAGGAGGATGGTATTGAAACAAACCCTGAAAGTTAAGTAAAATTTCATCTGCTGAAGATGAAGCCAAGGTAAAGTAGTATTCCAAGGCTATTTGTTTAAATTCTCATTTTCACTTTATATTCAAAGAGATGATAGTTCATAAAATAACACATTGTTTTTGCTTCAATTCCCTTCTAGGTTAGGTGAATGCAACTCCCCACCCCCATCACAATAACACTTTTTTGCTGTTGTTAGAATGCTTCTCATTCTGGCCTCATATTTTTGTGCATATTTCAGCATTGTATTTTTTGCCATTGACCTCCATCCTAGTATTTTCAAGGTTATTTTCAATGTTTTTTCTTAGCTTTCATATTGTTAGCACTAGTTGCAATTTATACCCAGGCAGTATGATTGTATAAACTGACTATACAAGATCAATTTCATTGTTTTAACCCTCTTAGTGATTGGCCATGTAGGAATTGACTGAGTTGAAAGTGTAAGGATTCAGCAATATTGATCACTGTAAGAGTCAAAATGGATCATATATAAAGGTTTATATATTTTGATTATTTAGCTTTGGTGTTAAATGTAATCACAAACATACTTTGCTCTATTTGAGACAAAGTCCATTCTCTATGAACTTCCCACATGCTGGGATATTTCTTTATCGATAATGAATGAGAGATATTTATGCCTAATCCAGAGCTATTTGCCCTCAAATCCATTGTTTGTGCCTCCTCTGCTTTACTCTGTATTGCAAAAAAAAAAAAAAAAAAATGCAGAAAGCCTATTTCCAGCTGTTTTTAGTCAGTGGGATGCCCTGGTAAAAGACTGAAATGCGGTAAGTAGAGAATCCCAGGTCCATCCCCCCCACCCTGCAATGCTTTCTCCTTCAAGCAGCATCTTTAGAAGCAGCTGCAAGTGACATCAGCAAGATGACTGAATAAGACATCCTTCACTGTAGTCCCCTCTCAGCAACAACTGTCCTCCATCCGTGGACAAAAGTGCCTTTGTGGGAGCTGTGTGACCCAACACCTTATGCCAAGGGACCCAGGAGGAGTCTCACCCACTCATGGGTCAGGTAACAGGCATACAGACCTCAGTTCCAGCTGAGGACCCTGAAGTGGCCCATGAATTGGCTCTAGCCCCTCACAGCCACAGTGTGGGAGCCCCTCGAGAACACTGATTTAAATAGTCACCCATGGATAAGAACCTTAATGGAAGTCCAGGAGTCTAGGGGAAATAAGCAGCATGCCCTTGGAGCAAAAATAAAATCCAAACTTGGACTCAATGAAGAGGGTAGAAGGAACATTTAACTGCATAACCCCTCCCGCAAGGCAGCACAGTTCAGTAGCAAGACAGCCCTTCTAGGACAGTGATTTCTCCTAGAAAAGTGAGAGCATATAGTGAGTGTCTAGCTTCCCCAGCTGTGTGTGGCTCTGCCAAAGAATCCCATTTATCTCTGACCCTATCCAGAGTCACTGAGTCAAAAGCTGCATAACTAGGGGGTGGTGATTCAGATGGGAGGACAGCAGCCAGGGCCCAGAACATATCAATGGGATGCAAACCCCACTAACGGCATGACAGACTCCATTGGGAAGCCTGCTCACAAGCTGCTGAGGTACCTCATGCTAGATTCCCTTAACTGGCTCACAGGCACCCCCAGCACTCTGTGAGCCTCAGCCGCACACCCCTCTACCTCACGGCTGGCCCCCTGTGCATGCTCCCAATAATGGCAAAGGAAAGCTTTGGCAGAAGACTAGTAAGTGCATGTAGAAAGATGGCCCGAATCAGCATGACAGGGAGACATCTCAAATTTCAGTATTTAGCACCACTTTGGGGAAAGCATGAGAGAGGCTATCAGCACATGGCCTGATGCACTGCAGAGTCTAGAGAAAGCGTACAAGCTTACGAAATCTTCCACAAAGGGAGCAAGAAGTGGGGAGCAGGCATAGCCAAAGAAGGTCTGAGAAAGCCTAAGAATCCCCAGCAGGGCTCAAAGTATTCTCTCCCGAAATCACTCAGTAAAGACTGGAGGAGGTGACTGTTACTTCAAATGTGAAGACAGCAATGCAAGACTTTGAAAAAAATCAAGGAAAAAGGACACCACCAAAAGATCACAATAACGTTTCAGTAACCAATCTCAAAAACATGGATATCTGATTTACCCAATAAAGAAATCAAAATAGCTCTTTTTTAAAAAGCTGAATGACCTACAAAATAACACAAAAAGGCAATTCAATAAAATCAAGAAAACAATGCATAAACAAAATGAGAAATTTAACAAAGAGATCATAGTCATAAATAAGACCCAAACAAAAATTCTAGAGCTGAAGAATACAATGGATAAAATAAAAAATGCAGAAAAGAGCATCAATAATAGAATAAATCAAGGAGAATAAAGAATCTATGAATTAGAAGACAGGATCTTTGAAATAACCCAGTCAGAGGAAAACAAAACAGGCAGACAAAAAAAAAAAAGAGTGAAGAAAGCCTACATGAACTATGGGATAGTATCAAGAGAGGCAATCAGCAAATTACTGAAATCTCAGAAGGAGAGGAGAGAGAGAAAGGAGAAAAAAGTTTATTTGAAGAACTAATGGCTGAAAATTTCCCAAATGTGGGGAGATTAGGCCATCCACATTCCTGAAGCTTATAGGTTCTCCCCACTGAATTCAATTTAAAAAGATCTTCTCCAAAAACATTACAATGAAACTGCCAAAAATCAAAGGCAAAGAGAGAATATTAAAGGCAACAAGAGAAAAGAAGCTTATCACTTACAAGAAAGCCTCCAAAGGTTGTCAGCACATTTTCTCAGCAGAAAATTTACCAGCCAGAAGAGAGTAGGATGATATATTCAAAGCGCTGAAAGAAAAAAAAAAACTGCTGATCCAGAAAACTTTTTCAGGCAAAGTTCTCCTTCAGAAATTAAAGAGATATAAAGACATTCCCAGACAAACACAAGCTGAGGGAGTTCATCACAACTGTACCTACCTTACAAGAAATGCTGCAATTATTAATATAAAAGTATATAAAAACATACAGTATACTGAAAGGTAAGTAGGTAGGCAAGTTCGGAATACTCTAATACTGTCATATGGTAGTGTGTTAACCACGTAACTCTAGCAGAAAGATTAGAGGACCAAAATATTAAAAATAACTATAGCTACAGTAATTTGTTAATGGATACACAATATAAAAAGAAGTAAACTGTGATATTAAAAACATAAAAGGGTGGAGTAGAAGGGCAGAGATTTTGTATTTGATTGAAGTTAAGTTGTTGGCATAAAATAGACTCATATCTATAAAATGTTTTATGTAGGCCTCATGGTAACAACAAAGCAAGAAACTACAGTAGAAACACAAAAGATAAAGAGAAGGGAATTAAAGCATGCCACTCTGGAAAATCATGAAGTCAGAAAGGAAGGCAGCAAGAGAGGAAAAATGAAGTGAGGGAACCACAAAACAGCCAGAAAATAATTAATAAGATGGCATTAGTAAGTCCTTACCTATCAATAATTACACTAAATGTAAATAGATTAAATTCTCCAATCAAAAGGTATACTGTGGGCAAATGAATAAAAAGAACAAGACTCAACTATGTACTGCCTACAAGAGATTGATCTCAGGTTTAGGGACACACATAGGCTCAGAGTGAAGGGATGGAAAAGATATTCCATGCAAGTAGAAACCAAAGGAATTAGGGGTAACTATACTTATATCACACAAAATAGTTTTTAACTGAAAATCTGTAAAAGAGACAAAGAGGCTCATTATACAATAATAAAGGGGTCAATTCATCAAGGGGATAAAGCAGTCATAACTATGTTTGTACCCAACGTTGGACCACCTAAATATATCAAACAAATACTAACAGATATGAAGGAAGAAGCACACAAAAATATAATAAGGGAATTCAGTACCCCACTTTCAACAATGGATAGATCATCCAGATAGAAAATCAATAAGAAAACCTTGGATTTCAACTATACTTTAGATCAAATGGATCTAACAGACATATGTAGAACATTCCATCCAATAGCAGCAGAATACACATTCTTTTCAAGTGTACATGGAACATTCTCCCAGTTAAATCATATGTTAGGCAAGTCACAGCAAATTTTGGAAGACTGAAATCATACAAAGCATCTTTTCCAACCAAAATGGAGTGAACTAGTAATTGATAAAGGAGGAAAAATGGATAATTCACAAATATGTAAAATTAAACAACACACTTTTGAACAACTAATGGGTCACAGAAGAAATCAAAAAGTAAATAAGAAAATATTCTGAAACAAATGAAAATGGAAACACAACATTCCAAATTTCTACAATGCAGCAAAATCAGTTCTAAGAAGGAAGTTCATAATAATAAACATCTTCATTAAGAAAAAAGAAAGATCTCAAGTAAACAACCTAACTTTATACCTCAAAGAACTAGAAAAAGAAGACAAACTAAGCCCAAAATTAGTAGAAGGAAGGGAACAACAAAGACATGAGTGGAAATAAACAAAATAGACACTAGAAAGACAACAGAATCAATGAAACTAAATTATGTTTTTTGAAAACATAAACAAAATAGGCAAAACTTTTCCCAGACTTAACACAAGAAAAGAAAGAGAACTCAAATAAATAATAAAACTAGAAATGAAAGAGGAGACATTACAACTGATACCATATAAATACAAAGGATCATAAGAGACTACTATGAACACTTATATGCCAACAAATCGCACAACCTACAAAAATTGGATAAAGTTCTAAGACTGAATCATGAAGAATTAGAAATTCTGAACAGCCCAATTAGTAGGAAGAAGATTTAATCAGTAATCAAAAACCTCCCAACAAATAAGTGTCCAGGACCAGATGGCCTTACTGGTAAATTCTACCAAACATTTACAAAATAATTAATGCCTATCCTTATCAAGCTCTTCCATAAAAGAGAAGATTAGGCAACACTCCCAAACTCACTTTACAAGGGCAGCATTACCGTGAAATGAAAATCAGACAAGGACACCACAAGAAAAGAAAATTACAGGCCAATATCCCTAAAGAACATAGGTGAAAAAACTCCTCAAGAAAAAAACTAACAAACCAATACAGCAATACCTTAAAAGGATCATATATCACGATTAAGAGGAATTTCTTCCAGGGATGAAATGGTTCAACATCCACAAATCAATTAATGTGATACACCATATTAACAAAATAAAGAATAAAAATCATAAGATAATCTCAATAGATGCAGAAAAAGCATTTGACAAAATTCAACATCCTTTCACAATAAAAACTCTCAACAAGCTGGTTATAGAGGATATGTATGTCAACATAATAAGGCCATATATGATGAGCCCAGAGATAACATCATACTCAACAGTGAAAAGCAGAAAGCTTCTTCTCTAAGATCAGGAGCAAGACAAGGATGCCCACTCTTGCCACTTTTTTTTTTTTTTTTAACACAGTACTGGAATTCTTAGCTAATGAAATTAGGCAGGAAAAAGAAATAAAAGGCATCCAAATAGGAAATAAAGAATTAAAGCTCTCTTTATGTGCAGATGATATATATATATATATATATATATCCCTAAAGACTCCTCCAAAAAACTATTTAATAACATTTTTCAGTAAATAAAAGAATTCAGTAAAGTTTCAGGATACAAAATCAATATACAAAACTCAGTTGCATTTCTATACACTAATAATAAGCTATCAGAAAGATAAATTAAGAAAACAGTATCAAAAAGAATAAAATACCTAAGAATAAATTGAACCAAGCAGGTGAAAAATCTGTACACTGAAAACTATGACTTGATAAAAGAAATTGAAGAAAACACAAATGTATGGAAATATATTCTGTGATCATGGACTGGAAGAATTAAATTGTTAAAGTGCCCACACTAACAAAAGCCATATATAGATTCAACACAATCCTTACCAAAATTCCTATGTCATTTTTTACAGAAATAGAAAAAAATCCTTAAATCTGTATGGAACCACAGAAGACCCTGAATAGCCAAAACAATCCTGAGACAGAAGAACAAAGCTGTGGAACAAATCACACTTCCTGGTTTCAAGCTGTATTACAAAGCTACAGTAATCAAAACAGTACGGTACTGGCACAAAAACAGACACATAGACCAATGGAACAGAATCCAGAGTCCAGAAATAAACCCTCACATATATGGTCATGTAATATATGACAAGGAAGCCAAGAATACCAAATGTGGAAAAGACAGTCTCTTTAATAAATGGTGTTAGGAAGATTGGATAATCATATGCAGAAGAATTAAATCAGATTCTTCTCTTATACCACTCACAAAAACTAACTAGAAATGGATTGAAAACTTAAACATAAGATCTGAAACCATAAAACTCCTAGAAGAAAACATAGAGAAAATCCTTTTCCTCACTGAAAAAAAAAAGAGAGAGAGAGAGAAAGAGATAAGAAGTGTTGGTGAGGATGTGGAGAAAAGACAACCCTGTGCACTGTTGGTGGGAATGTAAACTGGTGCAGCCACTGTGGAAAAGAGCATGGAGGTTCCTCAAAAAATTAAAATAGAGCTACCACATGATCTAGCAATCCCACTTCTGGGTATTTATCCAAAGGAACTGAAATCAGAATCTCAAAAAGATTTCTACACTCCCAGGTCCACTGCAGCATTATTCACTATAGCCAACACATGGAAATAACCTAAGTGTCCATCAACAGAAGAATGGATAAAGAAGATGTGATATATATCTATATCTTTATCTATATCTATATTTATATCGGTATATAGAGAGATACTATATACAATGGAATATTATTCAGCCATAAGAAATAAGGAAATTTTGCCATTTGTGAAAATACTGAGGGAATTTGAGGGCATTATACTAACTGAAAGAAGTCAGACACTGAAAAACAAATACCGTATAATCTCACTTATATGCGGAATCTATAAAAGCTGAACTCATAGAAATATATAGTAGAATGGTGGCTTCCAGGGGCTGGAGGTTGGGAGATATGAGGAGATATCTGTCAAAGGGTACAAACTTCCAGTTATAAGATGAATAAGTTTTACAGATCTAATGTACAGCATGGTGCCTATAGTTAACAACACTGTATTATACACTTGAAAGTTTCTAAGAGAGTAGATCTTAAATGTTCTCACCATTTTAAAAAATGGTAATTATGTGAAGTGATGGAGGTGTTAACTAACCCTTTTGTGGTAATCATTTCACAATATGTAAGTGTATCAAATCGTTGCATTGTACGTCTATCCTTACACAATGTTATATGTAAATTACATCTCAGTAGAATTGGGAAAATAAAAGGAACTTCATCTCCTTCGTTGTTCTAACTCTACCTAACATAATCATCATGGTTGTGGCTTCTGCTGGGACCTCCTGATTCTTGGCTCCAATAATGATGCCTCCTACCTCTGTTCCCCTTGACTTCCTTCTGAGTGGCCTTCCTAACAGTTTCTGTCTTTTCAGTTCTTCTATCCTATCATCTACATAACCAATTCTCTGCATTTAAGTTTTTCTCTTCTAAATACTTGAACTACTGTTTGATAAATAGATCTGACTAGTGTAACTCTCCATGTTTCAAATTACAAATTTACAAGCTTCTTTTACTCACACAAGCCTAAGTTGATTATTTCATTAATATCACAAGGAGTAGGAGGCCAATACTCTTATTTGACACAATCAACAGATAGTGACTCTGAAAATTACTCTGTTAGTTAAAGTAGCCAGAGAAGCTCAAAATCGCTTAGCATGCACTAGCGTGTCATCACATACATCTACCAAACTCAAAACGAGATAGAGAAAAACATGTGGTATTACTTCCCTTTAATAGACACAAAAACTAAGTCACAACAAGGCATCATATTCATAGGCTCTTACGGTCTAGGGAAGCTCAAAGTGATCATCTTGACCAGGGTTCTCAACTCAGGGTAGTGTATGGATGCTGTTCGGGCGCTTAATCTAAAACACGCTGAGAATTCTCATCCTCATATTTTATAAATGCATAAACTGAGACTCAAAAAGGTGAGAAGGCTTGTCTATGGCCAAAGGGTTGGCTCAAAACACTTGTGACTCTTGACTTCCAAAACCATACTCCCATCAAAGCAAGGCTTCATAGCTACTTTTTTACTTACCTCCAATATCCTTATTCTTATCCTAAAACCAAAGAGAATTAAGTTATTGTTGTGATCATTCACATTAGATTTTAATTTTATAATGGCAAGATCTGTGTTTTATATGATTCATAATCCTTGCAGGTCCTAGAACAAGGCTTTCAATTTCAGCCAATGCATAGTTATTAATTTTCTACTACATTCAAGACAACATTCTATGTACTTCTATAGCCAACCAAGATTTAAATCAGATTCCATACTATATACTGCATTCAGCTATATGAATAGACAAGTTGGGCTAATAGATTAAATAGATAAAAGCATTTATCATGTGTTCATTTAACAAATATATTTGGAGCACCAACAATAAAACAGGCAGTGTTTTGTGTACTGATGATATAGCAGTGAGTAAGATAGGCATGGTCCCTGCCTTCCCAGAGCTTTTAAATTAGCGGAGGAATAAGACATAAATAAACAACAAATAATTTCAGGGTGAAATATATACTGCGAATTACACAAATGTAATTGATGTTGTTATAAAGGATAGAGGGTTGTGGGAATGTTGTGTACAGTTTTACACAACACAACCCTAGGAGGCACCATTCATGTCATGGCGGAGCAGATTTGTATATTTATTGCAAAAATGTTCCGGCAGAGAGCAGTAAAATGTCTTGTTCAAGTAAATTGGTATATTAAGATCATTTTCTCACAATGTAAGTAAAAAGTCTTAAGGAAGGACTGCTTTTTGCCAGTTTGCCCAAAGACACCGTGTGGATGAGCGAAGGCCCTCGAAAGGGGAGGTGACTGTGAAAAGAAAGTCAGATAACAGCACTTGATGAAGTGACATTTAAGTTGAGGATAAATAAGAGCCAGTCATTTGTAGAAGAAGAACACTCCGGGAAGGAGGAAAAGCCTATGCTTGACATTATCCATTCTTATTTTTGGCTTGTTTGTTTTGACATTTCACGCTTGCAATTAAAACTCATGAAGCTATGCAGCTGGGAAAAAAACAACAACTCATGAAGCTCTTTGTAGACGAACACCAGTTTCATTGGCAGGGTCTGTGTTTTGCATGGTTTGTTTTTCCACTGGTGATGACCTTGCCTCCTTGCTTTCTCCTTTAAGCATGCTTTTCCAGAGCTTTTGGCTGAGGTTAGGAATGTAATCTTTGGTCACATAACTTAGCTGGCTGACCTCATATGAACCAAGGACATAGGAAAATAACAGTAGCCAAAAATTAAGTCATTTTCATGACAATTACTACCATTCGTTGAGCATTTACTAAAAACAAGGCAATATATTAAACTGAGCAATTAATCTGATGTAATCAGTCACCACCAAGGAAACTACCACTGCTATGTATTCATTCCTTCCATCCTCCTTCCTTCTATGTGCAAGGTATTCTGCCTTTTAACTCTAAAAGAGTTAAAATACCTATAACGTAACATTATGATAATAATAACTGCTAACCTTTGTAGAGTGTTTATTAAATGGCAAGTACTATGCTTAGAGCTTTACTAACTTTAGCTCACTTAAACCTCAAAACATAGACTAGACATTATTTTACCCAATTTACAGAGGAATCTGAGGCTTAGCCTGTCTCAGATCTGTTGAGTTGGAATTTTCCCCAAGTAGCCTGACTCCAGAATTCATGCTGTAAATTCTTAATATGGCGCATGGTCTATAGAAAGACTTTAATAAGGTTTGGTATGACTGGAGGCAGAAGAGCACGTGTAAAGAGGACACACTCTGTAGGTGGAGGAGATGCCTACCTCCCATGCGGCTCTAATAAGTAACGCTGCCTGAGAGAAGCTATTCCAAATCAACAAGTTCTCCTTAGAGAAAAACGCCAACCTACACCAGCCATCGTGGGAATTTATTCTGCTGCATGCTTCATAGGTTTTCTGACCTCCATTCTTTCAAAAAGAAGTCATCACCTTCCTCAGTGTACTTCTCAGGCACAATTCATTCTCCCAAAAATATGTGATTTCAAGGAGAAGGAGCTACAGATCATGCCTAAAATTGTCTTCATTCATCCAGGTCCTCTCTCCCGAGAGGCTCCTACTGGCATCCCGTAGCTTACGGAGCAAATGGCAAAGAACACCAACTAACGAGAAAATACTTTCCCCCCCTCTCCTGTATATTGCAAGAATGCTGTCAGAGTATTTGAAGCGTCATGTGGCATACTTTTGCAGAAGTGTGCAATTCTGAAGTCCAAAGAAAACCCACATCATGGTACTAATTTGATAAATAGACAATCAAAAGCAAAGAAGCTATTTAGACTTGTCATCTTATTAAACATCAGAAACTCTGCTGTGTTATAGGCACAGTGGAACCAATAAACCATTAATACAGCATCATGCAAAAGCCAAGAGCAGGATAGGAACCAGCTTTGATCAAAAGCAGGTGTGAGCACAAAGCAGAAAGTAAACTGTCCAATGAATGAACGGGAACAGAGTTAAACAGTCTTGTCTGTCAGTAGGTTATAAATCATTGCACCCTAGTGGGAAAGGCTATAATAATTCCATAACAAAGCTCAGTGATTCTAAACACTCTGCAGTAAATCTTTTATCAGACTCAGCCTGGCGTCTCTGCCCCAAGAGTCAATTTTGACTTTGTGTATTCAGCCCAAATCAGTGCCCAGAAAAGAAGACCTCAGTGAAAGGGACCTGTGAGCAAACCTCCACATGTTCACGTACCAGATCTGGATAAATACCCACAAGTTCAGTGGCTTACGTTAACTGCTGAAACATGAAAAGCCAAGCTGGAATATGTGAGACTAGGCATTTGGGGTAGAACTAAGTAAGCACTTCAGAGAAGCCAGGGAAAATTAAGAGTCACTCAAGGAACTAGGCATCCAGGTATTTTCTATTTTTAAAAGTAAAACTGAAAGATATTTTTCCTTTTTTTCCTAGACAAACGTGCCCTCCAGTCTTCGAAGATAGCTCCCTAAAGCTGAAAATTCCCTTCCTTCCCTGTAGCAGCTAAAATCCAAAACAAGCGCTCTGAAAAGGTAAAGCTCACACTTGGAAATTTAGAAATTAAAAAATCACAAACCAAACCACAACCGACTTAGATCACCTGAGAAGGGGCCCCTCTTCTTTCTCTGGACTTTGTGATTTCCATCCAGCCCTCCACTTCTACAATAATAACCTCAGTGTGCTACCTGAAATCCTGCCAAGACAGCCAGCTTCTACCCAGACTCTGGACTAATCTTCACCCCAAATGAAGAACATACATGAATTGCTTACTTGTGGCGGTAACTCACTAGCTCAACCTCAAGGTCAGTTTTACTAGAGTCTTTCTGACCTTGGTAATAAGGTTCCCAATAACTGAATTCTTGCCATGTTCCTTAATGATTAAGTTGGTGCCTTGGACTCCTGAATACCAGTGACTGGATTTTGTCCCTGAACCTTAATTTCCCCAATCTTTGTTCTAAATCTCTACATATGCCACCAGCTTATTTCCTTAGATCTGTTTATTGATCTGCATTATCCTGACTTGCATAGATTTTCCTTTCTCACACTAACAAATCTCTCAGCTTTAGAGTTAAGTCCCTATTCCTTCTTTCCTTCCAAATATTAATTGAGGTCTGTTTGGGCTAAAAAGAGAAAATAACCAAGTCCCTGACCATAAGAGTAACTGGATATCCACATCAAAATTCTGAATTTGAATAAAGTCGAGTCAGTCCTCCCTGACCCTTGGATTCGCCTGATCTCTGGGTCCTATTCCACCCCATAGAACCTAAGGAACTAAGGATAAGACCCTAAAAGAACACTAAATATATTACTTAAAGTTGGTATGCCTATAGGCTTAACTGATAGCCTCTCCCAATGATGTCCATACTGCTAACTGACTGTCTTGTACCGGCTTCCTTTTTAGCCTACTTTGGCTAGTCAGGTTGGACAATACCAGAATTAGAGTTTATATACAAGTTAGAGTCTGCACTAAAGAAATGTACTTAGTAATCTTGAGAACAGATATATAAACCTGATTCCTAACAAGACAGTTCTTTATTTCAACTGGAATAGTTTGCCTTAGATTGTGCTGTGTTGTGTCCTTTGTTAAATGAGGTTTTCTACACAGGTATCTGAAAGGTGGAGACTCGCCCAGTAACCCAACCAACACCTTCTAGCTCTGGTTTTGATTAACAACCCAAAATTTACATTTAAAATCAGAAATTATATTCCTTCATAATGGAAGTATTAACATGATCTGGTTTGTTTCAGATTTTCTTTCTTGCTGTGAACTTGCTTGTCAGTGTTTCTCAAACTACATGCAATATAAAGCTTATGTTTTTATAAGGAAACTCTAAACTCAAAACTGACACAATTACTCACTCTTCCTCTTTTTTTCTTTCCTTCTCTCTCTCCATACCCACCCACCCATACCCACACACACACAAACGTATGTATTTATCAAATCCCATCCACTGTTTTAAGCAGAAAATAATGTTGAAGTGCAGCAAAAAACAACAAGAAATTCCTCTATGTTTCTATACTTTCGGCAGTGACGGATGAGACATCCAGAATTGCAGATCTCAACCCTGAGAACAAACGCTCTCAAGATCATACCAGAAAACTAACAACACAGTTTAAGGAGGACCAAATACTGTGCACCAGGTCATTAATAGTTACCTTGGAGAGTTATGGATTTTACCAGTTAGGAAGTTCTTGACAAACACATTATTTATTCATAGAAATGGATCTGATTTCCTTCACCAACCATCAGTTGCCTTATTCAGTGACCTTAGAAATGATAAACCTGGGATTAGTCTGGGCCCTGAAGTGGGTTTGTAAAATGTTCTGTATTTCTAGAATAGAAACTAGATTTTTGACCATAAGACTTGGAGTTGAAGCTGAGTTCCTATATTCATTAATTGTATAAAATTGTCCAAGATATTTAACCTCTCTGTGTCTTGGCATTTCCATACATTTAGAAGTTATTAACAATATTAACTGCTCTATAAATTTGACTAGACTTGTGATTTTTTTAAAGTATATTGTACTGTAAAACATTACAAAATTTACCATTTTGCCTTTTTAAATTGTACAGCTCTGAGGCATTAAGGACATTCACATTGTAGTGAAACCATCAGCACCGTCCGTCTCCAGTGATTTTTCACCGTCCCAAACTGAAACTCTGTCCCCGTTAAACAGTAACTCCCCATTGTCTCCCAGCCCAGCCCCTAGAAACCACCATTCTACTCTCTATTTCTATAAATTTGACTACTTTAGGGACCTCATATAAGAGGCACCATATAATATTTTTCTTTTGTGACTGGCTTGTTTCACTTAGCTAGTGTCTTCAAGGTTCAGCCATGCTGTAGCATGTGTCAAAATTTCCTTCCTTTTAAAAACTGAATAATATTCCATTGTATATTATATACTATGTTTTATTTATCCGTTCATCTGTTCATGAACACTTGGATTGATTATACCTTTTGGCTATTGTGAATTATGTTGCTGAGAACATGGGTGTACAAATATCTATTTGAGTCCCTGCTTTCACTTTGTGGATATATATCCAGAAGTGGAGTAGCTGGATTATGTGGTAATTCTATCCTTAACTTTTTGAGACATTACCATACCATTTTCTTTTTTGTGTGAGCTTTAAGTAGGATAATACTTGGAAAAGAGCTCTGAAACTTCTATTCTTTACAAACAAAATAAGTTAGGTAACAGCATAGACTGTATTTTTAGATAATGTTTGAGAATTTCTTCTTTGGAACTTTCCTCTTATCTCAAACTCAACTTCTCTGAGCCTCAGTTTTGTCACTATACCGTAGGGATCATAATACAGACTTTGAAAATTTGTTGTGAAGTTTAAAATAATAGTAGGTTGAACCATATAAATTGTTGTCATAGGTTAAACATGGTGAAATGTTGGAAATTTCGTATACTTCAACCTAATGTATTTGTTGATATTCATTTGCCCTTCCAGACCCACTCTACAAATTTTGACATAGACCCATTCTGTGTCCTAAAAGACAGAGCTACATGAACAGCTCTTTTGCTATCCAGCCTCCAATTAATTCAGATGGGCCAGGCAGTAGGTCGCAGGGCAGGAGAAGGGTGTGGTCGGGATATTTATCCCCGAGCATCCTCACTGCCAGATGACAGTTTGGCCAGCACCTGCAACCCTACAGTGAATTCCTTAGCTCTTCTCAAGTAGCCTTCTCCTACAGTAACAGCTATAGCTTCAGCTCCACCCACACTTTAAGCCCCTTCAAGTCTAGGTGTGCTCCAAAATTGAGAGTCCCAGGGTACTCCACCATTTTTCATTGGTTTCTCTTAAACATGTCCTCACCTAAATCATTCCTTTATTAAACTCTCCTGAGTTACGCTGTTTGAGTGGGCCGTGTCTTTCCTACAGGGACTTAAACTGGTATAATACATAGCTTTGTTAATATATTGCCTTTCTTTTAATAAATGCTCAACAAATGGTAGTAATTGTCATGAAAATTATTTCTATTTTTTTCTGCTCTGAATTCTCTCTGTCTTTGGTTAATCATACTTCTTATCTGAAGTCAAAATTGTTCACACGCTAGTGGCATGATCAGTGAATCATCTTTGTCAAGACCATTTGTAAGGTAAGATCTTCCTTCAAGGATGCCTGTTGGGTTTTCCAAGTTACCACAAACTAGAAAACAAAAGAAAGGTAGCTTAATCTAGCTCTTTACATTCTTAATCCTATCTTTGTTCCAAGTTGAATATGTTGAAATAGCTT
The DNA here is from genome assembly GCF_964270905.1 of Leucopleurus acutus. NCBI lineage: Eukaryota > Metazoa > Chordata > Mammalia > Artiodactyla > Delphinidae > Leucopleurus > Leucopleurus acutus. The sequence goes on along the minus strand of NC_139163.1, from coordinate 27,936,772 downwards.
GAAAAGAATTGATTTGAGAAGCTAAACAGCCCAAAGGTTACTTTGGGTTTCTATTCAAGAAAAACATTTGACCTCTTGTTGAAGATGAACTGTCCCTTACCCAACAGGTGTCAAGATGTAGAGGACCCTTACCACAATGCTAGTTCAGACAGAAGAATGGTGGCAAAGATGGATTTACTATGAACTCATGAATCTCAAACTTCAGGGAACCTCACTTGTATAAGCTCGTTTCAAGGCCCTGGCAGGAACCCAAGAAATGTGTGCACAAGGTCATATGTGTTTGTAAATTTGCAAAAGTAAGACAAATGTCTCTTTCCACTGTGACTTCCCCTCTATCATATTTTCTCTTATGGTAGGTAGAAATGAAGTGACTGTGGGCATTTTGTGAGATATGACTAAGAATCAGTTGAATTGGGCCATCATTGGGTTTCGTGGGATTTATTTAGGCTGTTTATAAGTATTTCTCAGTAAAGTTAATTTACTGTTATTTATTCCATAAAACGTGGCTTTGGGGATTCTATTTCTGGCCAGTGTGCTGACTCAACCATCACTGTGGCATTAAGATGCAAAAATAGAGACTGTATCACAATATGAAAGTATCCTACAACACCTGGCACAGAAATCTGTGAGCAGTGAAGGAAAAACAAGATTTGCAAATATGTAGCTAGAAGCTTAGCTATATAAAAATTCTTTCAATCATCTGACATGCAAAATTACAAGCAGAGAATTTAGTTCCCATCAATTTCTAGTCAAAACAGGAATATAATCAATAATGCAACATATAAAAGTATAAAAGCTCCATACATTTTAAGTTTTGCATGGTAATCATGCGACATAAAATTCACCTGAATTCCTTTTACTGTAGAACACAAAACTATTTTATTTGGAATACCAAATAAAAATGAGTATGTCTCTAATAGCTCATAAATGAAAGAAATTTGAAAGAGGTTTTTAAGTTTTGGCTACACTACTAGAAATTTTATATGACGTTACTATAGTGAATTGTGAAGCAAAAAAAGAAAGTTTCTAAGCCCTTATTCATAGAAAACTGATACTGACCAATCATAGTAGATGAGAAACTGAATTATTGACAAAACCCAATAATTACTACTGTGATTAAATGTGTTGTGATATCTTTCCTAATTCTAAATAAATATTAATTCTCATACCTATTATTGTATTTGTTTCCTGACAAAGGTTTCCTCGAATTGTATGGGCTTCAATTTCCTTAATAATAGAAAAGAAGTTACATAAAGTCTGTATGTCTAACTATCAGAGACCCTCAAGATAGTATCAGGCATTTGCTCACAAATTTGGAAGATTACATAGCTGTTTCTTCACCTTTGTCAAAGTAGAGTTTTAAATATTTGGAGAAAATGAGATATTTCTACTCAGAAGCACAGAGAATGCAAAAATTCAAAAGATAATTGAAAGTTCATATTCCTGGCTTAAAGACCTATGAGGGCCTCTACATTGGAGGTTCCAAACACAGGTTCTCTGGTCTACTGAACTGGAGAGAGAGAGAAAGAGAGAGAGAGAGAGAGATTTTCAGGCATCCTCTGCAATTTTTTTCCCCAGTCAGAATTATTGTATCTCAGAAAACCATCTGGCCTTTGTGAGAAACCCTGTGAAGGCACCAATATTTTCAACATTATCAAGGAAATGTGAAATGTTTGGGGGGAAAGAGAGAAGGGAGAGAGAGAAAAATAAGATGCTAGTGCGCTTTTAATAAATGCTCTACACATGGTAGTCCTTGTTTTCCAGCTTGTTGGCATATTTTCAGAAAAGTCTGTCACAATTCTATGTTCCTTCATTTTTTTTCCTTTCCCGCTACCTTTTTGTAAAGTTTTTATTTTTTTATTGAAGTATAATTGATTTACAATGTTTCAGGTATACAGCAAAGTGATTCAGTTATATGTGCATATATAAATATCTATTGTTTTTCATACTCTTTTCCATTATAGGTTATTACAAGATATCGAATATAGTTCCCTGTGCTATACAGTAGGTCCTTGTTGTTTATCTATTTTATATATAGTAGTTTGTATCTGTTGATCCCAAATTCCGAATTTATTCCTCCCCCACCTTGCCTCTTTGGTAACCATGAGTTTGTTTTCTATGTCTGTGAGTCTATTTCTGCTTTTTAAATAAGTTCATTTGTATCATTTTTTTAGATTCCACATATAAGTGATATCATATGATATTTGTCTTTCTTTATCTGACTTACTTCACTTACTATGATAACCTCTAGGTCCATCCATGTTGCCACAAATGGCATATAGTCTTTATCAGTTTGAGAAAGTTCCCCTCTATTATTAATTTTCTGAGAGCTGTAATCATTAATAGGTGTTGGATTTTGTCAAATGCCTTTTCTGAATCTATTGATACGATCATGTAATTTTTCTTTTTTAGTCCATTGATGTGATGGATAACATTATTTGATTTTTTTTTTATATTTATTTCTGGCTGTGTTGGGTCTTCGTAAAGGGCTTTCTTTAGTTGCGGCGAGCGGGGGGGCCACTCTTCATTGTGATGCACGGGCCTCTCACTGTCACGGCCTCTCTTGTTGCGGAGCACAAGCTCCAGATGCGCAGGCTCAGTAGTTGTGGCTCACGGGCCTAGTTGCTCTGCAGCATGTGGGATCTTCCCAGACCAGGGTTCGAACCCGTGTCCCCTGCATTGGCAGGCAGATTCTCAACCACTGCGCCACCAGGGAAGCCCTTGATTTTTGAACGTTGGACCAGCCTTGCATACCAAGGAAAAGTCCCACTTCATCATGGCATATAACTCTTCTTATAGCATTTTGGATTTGACTTACTAATATTTTATTGAGGATATCTGCACCTCTGTTCATGAGAGATATTGTTCTGCATCTTTCTTTTCTTGTAATGTCTGTCTGATTTTGGTATCAGGATAATGCTGACCTCATACAATGAGTTAGGAAGTATTCCCTCTGTTTCTGTCCTCTGAAAGAGACTGTAGAAAATTGGTATAATTTCTTCCTAAATGTTTGGTAGAATTCACCAGTGAACCCAGCATGGCCTGGTGCTCTGTGTTTTGGAAGATTATTGATTATTGATTAATTTCTTTAATATATATGCGCCATTCAGATGGTCTAGTTCTTGTGTGAGTGTTGGAAGACTGTGTCTTTCAAGAAATTAGTCCATTTTATCTAGATTGTCAGATTTGTGGGCATAGAGTAGGTCAAGCTGGCTTATAGTGTTGATCGTTGGTTCACTGAAGCTCTGCTTCTATTTTTTCAGCCTTTTTTCTTATCGATATTTCATTTTGGATCATTTACATTACTCCGCCTTCAAGGTCCCTAATTGTTTCTTCTGCAATGTCTAATCTGCTATTAACCTCATCTAGTGTATTTAAATTTTTTTTTTTTTTTTTTTAGTTTTCAGAGCAGTGTTAGGTTCACAGCAAAATTGAGTAGAAAGTATAGAGGGTTCCTATATGCCCTCTCCCATCCCCACCATCACTCTAACCAGAGTGGTACACTGGTTACAATCAATGAACCAACACTGACACATTATTACCACCCAAAGTCCATAGCTTATATTATGGTTCATTCTTTGCGTTGTACCTTCTGTGGTTTTTGGCAAATGTATAAAGACATGTATCCACCTTAGAGTACCATACATACTAGTTTCACTTCTCTAGAAATCCCCTATTCTTTCTATTTACTCCCCTCCTCAAGTCCTTGGCAACCAATGATCTTTTTTCTTTCTCCATAGTTTGTTTTTGTTTGTTTGTTTGTTGCCTTTTCCACAATGTCATATAGTTGGAATCAAATAATATTTAGTCATTGCAGATTGGCTGATTTCACTGAGTAATACATATATTTAAGTATCCTCCATATCTTTCATGGCTTGATAAGTCATTTCTTTTTTTTTTAATTGGGGTATAATTGCTTTACAATGTTGTGTTAGTTTCTGCTGTACAATGAAGTGAATCAGCTATACGTATACATGTATCCCCTCCCTCTTGAACCTCCCTCCCTGCCATCTGCTGAAGAATATTCCATCGTATGGATGCACCAGAATTTATCTATTCACCTACTGAAAGATATCTTTGTTGCTTTCAAGTTTGAGCTATTATGAAAAAGAGCTTCCGTAAATATACACGTGCAGGTTTTTGTGTAAACGTAAGTTTTCAACTCCTTTGGGTAAATACCGAGGAGCATTGCTGCTGGTAAGAGTATGTTGAGTTTTGTAACAAACTGTCAAACTGTCTTCCAAAGTGGCTGTGCTATTTTGCATTCCCAGAAACACTGAATGAGAGTTTCTATTGTTCCACAACCTCACCAGCATATTGTGTTGTCAGTGTTTTGGATTTTGACTCTTCTAATAGGTGTGTAATATTATTTCATTGCTGTTTAAATTGGCAATTCACTAATGATGCATAATGTATATCTTCTTTGGTGAGGTATCTGCTAAGATCTTTGGTCCATTTTTTAATCAGGTTATTTGTTTTCTTAGTGTGGAGTTTTGAGAGGTTTTTGTACATTTTGGATAACAATCCTTTATCAGATATGTCTTTAGCAAACATTTTCTCCCAGTGTGTGGCTTGTCTTCTGATTCTCTTCATTGAGTATATTTTTAATCTCATATATTACCATTTCCACCTCTAGAAGTATGATTTGGTTTTTGTGTTTTTTTAAACATATTTCAAGCAGTGACTTGAAAGTAGAGCTTCTTAAACATACAGAAAATAATTACAATAATCGGTTTGATGTCCCCTTGTATTAATTCTGTCATCAATGTGATTTCTGGATCTGTTTTGATGGAACAATTTTTACTCTAATTATGTGTCATATTTTTCTATTTGTTTTCACGCCCAGTAATTTCTTATTAAACACCAAACTTTACAAGTCTTGCCTTATTGAGCACTAGGTATATTTATATTCCTATAAATATTTTAAGCTTTATTTTGAGATGTATTTAAATTAAAACAGTTTGATTTGGGGCATTCTAGAACTAAATTTGCACCACTGCTTAGGAAAGACCCTCTGAGTACTCTACCTATTACCCATGAATTATGAAGTTTTCCACTTTGGTGCAAATGAAACTATTCCTGACCCTGACTGAGTTGTGGGGAATGTTTCCTCTAAATTTGGGGGTATTTGTTTTGCTGGTCTTAAACAACTTCCTCACATGCATGAGTTGATCAGATCTCAGCTGAAGATTAGAAGGGTCTAGATCCTCTACAGATCTCCAAAGTCTGTTCTCTCTGATTCACCTCTTCTCTGGTCCTTTGCCCTGTGAACTCTGCCTCCTCGTGCTCTCTGGGGTCCCAGTTCTATCTCATTTAGTCGGAGAAACTGACAGCTTCCTTCTGGGCTTTCCCTACCTGCAGCATGGCCTGTAAGATCTCCAGGCAGTAAGCAGGGACAATTAAAAGGCTCACTTCATTTGTTTCCTCAACTCTCAGGGATCGTTGTCCTTTATTACATGATATTTCATGCTTTAAAAACTATTATTTTATTTATTTTGCCTGTTTTTTGTTGCTTCAGGGGAGAAGGTAAATCGAGGCACTGTACTTCATTTTGGCCAGGAACTGTTTGGGACCAGCAGCAAGTCATTAGACCTTCACTTAACTATGACAAGGTAAAAGAAAGGAGAAAATGTTGACTTGCAGAGCAAAGTACAGATTCTTTCAATAGGTTCCCCAACTGGCTTACAGATACTACACACCCTTGCCCCCTGCTGTCACTGAAAGTTCAGCTTACTTTCCTTGTAGCCTCTCTCTTCTCTCTGTGCAGTAAGTTTTTACCCTCCTGTTATTAATTTTTAAACTTTCATAGGTGTGAGCCATTATTCTTGAATCCCTCAAATTCCAGGGGACAGATTTCTCTGAGAGCTTTTCATGAGCTCCCCTCCCCCCACCTTAAGAACTCTGACAATTCTCTAAGGATATATTCTTTGCCTCTCTCCAATCTTCCAATGACTTAATAGCCTTATTTTATAAAAGCTGGAGATAATTAATAAGCTAGGATTCACAAAACAGTCTTCCAAACTTTCAGCATATCTTGCATAGGTTATCTGACAACTATAGTTCTCAGCTTTTTGAGGCCATACAACTAAAAAGCAGGAAAAGTCTCTTTGGCTAACCCGTTTTATATACAGTATTTTATTCATAAGGCATTTGTTAGTGTGTAACCAAAGTGCATAGAAATACTGCCTGGCAAGTAATGGGCTTTCAGTAAATATTTATTGAATAAATAAATAAGCAATTGGAAGGTCACCCAGGTTTGCTAGCATATCATAAAATCTGCAGGGTTTACAGATGTTAGAACACTCATAGAAAGGAACAAGAAATTATCAAAGATAAAAAGAATTCTTAAAAGCAACCAAATGACATGATTTTTCTGCACAGCAGACTTCACATCAGCACTAATAGATTCTCAAAAACAACAGAACACTATCTCCGAGAAATATTTTTGCTGAGAAAATAAAGCTGCTTTCAACCTGAAATTCTATACCCAGCTAAGTTATCATACAAGAGTGGAGAGCAAAGTAAAAGTATTTTCTGACAAACAAACCAAAAAAAAAAAAAAAAAAAAACTGAGATAATCTATACATTACAAACTACAGTAAAAGAACTTCTTTAAAAACCTATTTCATTTAATAGGAAAGAAAATGGAATCAGAAGAAAGCAGAGGGATACAAAAAGTAAATGTGAGGGCTTCCCTGGTGGTGCAGTGGTTGAGAATCTGCCTGCCAATGCAGGGGACACGGGTTCAAGCCCTGGTCTGGGAAGATCCCACATGCACGGAGCAACTGGGCCCGTGAGCCACAATTACTGAGTCTGCGCGTCTGGAGCCTGTGCTCCGCAACAAGAGAGGCCGTGACAGTGAGAGGCCCGCACACTGCGATGAAGAGTGGCCCCCGCTCGCCACAACTAGAGAAAGCCCTCGCACAGAAATGAAGACCCAACACAGCCATAAATTAATTAATTAATTATTTTTAAAAAGTAAATGTGAAAAAGAATTTTTTAATACATCGGTAGAATTTAAATGAGGATTGCCTACTCACAATATTACTGACGATGCAATTTGTTGTGTTTTAAAATGAGATGAAACTAAAATGCAAGCAACAACATAGGAAACGAAAGTAAGTCCGAGTTAAAAAATTCCAAAGCTCATGTGCCATTCTACAAAAGGATAGAGATACTGGCTAACTAGATTTTTAGGGAAAAGATGTTTAAAATGTTAAGGGTAACCACTAAGAGTGGAAACAAGTTATATAACTTCAAATAGAAGTCCTAAAAAAGAGAAAAGAAAAACAAGAAATTCTTTAAAAATAGTATAAAAAATAGGAAAAATAAGATGTTTGACTTAAGTCCAAATAAGATAGTGAGAAAGGAAAAAAGCAGCCTCTGAGATCCAGGAACTGGCCTATTACAAGGAAACCTGAGAGTTATTAACAATAGTCCAGTCACTCAAAGCTGGGCTGTGCTGTTCTCCTGCTGGACATAAATAATCTTACAGAACACCAACTTCAGATGAAGTCGCTGTGAGACCATGATAAAGTGAGATGAAACAAGACCACTTTATAATATGGTCTAAATAGAGCCACTGTCATTGTTCCACCCACAAAATACCAAGCATCCCCCTCTCCTGGATAATATGAGTGAATGTGCTTTTGTCTCTTAACAATCTCAGCTTTTGTCTCTTACTAGCCTGCCATACGTATAGCTAAGATTTGTTAAGATACTCAATTAAAAAATTATCCCCATTTTCTGACAGCATTGAATCCACAATAAACCTCCTTTTTTCTTAGACCCTCCCACAAATCACCCAATCGAAGCCCCAATCTGATAACAGGTCCTTTATGACACCTTCTTTCTGAGCCCCTCCTCTGTCCCCCATGGTGTACAGTCTCCTCTGATTCGATGAATTATGAACCCAATGTTGACTGATGTGTGCATTGCTGGGGTCTTTGGCTGGAGAACACTGACACCTACAACCACAGTAAAATTAAAGTAGTATTTTAGTTCACTCTTCTCACCAGTTTATTCCTAGATAAATTTTAAAATAACTGCCAATAGTTCCTGAACACCCCCCACCACAGCCAAAAAACAAAATTCATGTTGGAACGTTTCATTTTCTTAAAAGTACAGAATAATGTGGTGAGAACTGATACATTTCCAGTATTGACTTTCCCTTTCAGAAACATGATACATCTCTCCATTTATATACATCAGGGTTTATGGCTTCTTTGTAGTTTTATTCATATAGATATTATATATGACTTGTCAAATTTATTTCTAAGTAATATATAAAAAGCTATTCCTTGACATTTGTGTAACAATATTTTACATAGATATTTATGTATATTTCTTTATATAGTTTTGGCATATACCTTAAGTTTATTCCTGTATGTTTATATATTTTGTGCTATTATATATCACTATTATACTTTCTGTTTTCTAATCCACTAATATCTTTCAGAGGGGGCAGAGACAGCCTTTCCTGTATTTAATTTTTTTAATTTTTTAAAAGTTTTACTGGAGTATAGTAGTTGACTTACAATGTTGTGTTAATTTCAGGTGTACAGCAAAGTGAATCAGTTATATATACATATATATGTATATATATCCATTCTTTTTCAGATCCTTTTCCCATATAGGTTATTACAGAATACTGAGCAGAGTTCCCTGTACTATACAGTAGGTCCTTATTAGTTATCTATTTTATATATATTAGTGTATATATGTTAATCCCAATTTCCTAATAATCACTTCACCCAATGTTTCCCCTTTGGTAACCATAAATTGGATTTCGAGATCTGTGAGTCGGTTTTTGTTTGGTAAATAAGTTCATTTGTATTTTTTTTTATTAGATTCCAAATAGAAGTGATACCATATGATACTTGTCTTTCTCTGTCTGACTTAGTATGATTATCTCTAAGTCCATCCATGTTGTGGTAAATGGCATTACTTTGCTCTATTTTATAGCTGAGTCATACTCCATTGTATATATGTACCACATCTTCTCCCTAACACCATGTGCAAAAACAAACTCAAAATGCATTAAAGACCTAAATATAAGACTGGATACTATAAAACTCTTGGAGGAAAACATAGAACACTATCTGACATAAATCGCAGCAATATTTTTTTGGATCTACCTCCTAGAGTAATGAAAATACAAACAAAAATAAACATATGGGACCCAGTTAAATTTAAAAGCTTTTGCACAGCAAAGGAAACCATAACAAAACAAAAAGACAGCCCACAGAATGGAAGAAAATATTTGCAAACAATGTGACCAATAAGGGATTAATCTCCAAAATATATAAACAGCTCTTGCAGCTCAATATCAAAAAACAAACAACCCAATCAAAAAATGGGCAGAAGGGACCCTGGTGGTGCAGTGGTTAAGAACCCACCTGCCAATGCAGGGGACACGGGTTCAACCCCTGGTCCAGGAAGATCCTGGAGCAACTAAACAACATGCCATGGAGCAACTAAGCCCATGCACCACAACTACTGAGCCCACGCTCTACAGCCCATGAGCCACAACTACTGAAGCCCGTGCATGCCTAGAGCATAAGCTCCGCAACAAGAGAAGCCACTGCAATGAGAAGCCTGCGCACTGCAATGAAGAGTAGCTCCCACTCGCCGCAACTAGAGAAAGCCCCATGCAGCAATGAAGACCCAACACAGCCAAAAATAAATAAATAAATAAATGTATGAAAAAAAATGGGCAGAAGATCTAAATAGACATTTCTCCAAAGAAGACATACAGATGGCCAAAAAGCACATGAAAAGATGCTCAACATTGCTAATTATCAGAGAAATGCAAATCAAAACTACAATGAGGTATCACCTCACACAGTCAGAACGGCCATCAAAAAATCTACAAACAATAAATGCTGGAGAGGGTGTGGAGAAAAGTGAACCCTCCTACACTGTTGGTGGGAATGTAAATTGGTACAACCATTATGGAGGACAGTATGGAGGTTCCTTAAAAAAACTAAATAGGGAACTACCATACGATCCAGCAATCCCACTACTGGGCATATATCCGGAGAAAACCAAAATTTGAAAAGATACACGCACCCCAATGTTCAACGCAGCACTAGTTACAATAGCCAAGACATGGAAGCAACCTAAATATCCATCAACAGATGAATGGATAAAGATGTGGTACACTAATATCTATTTTTAACTTTAAATTCTCCAGTATATTTTCTTGATCTCTTTCTATATTGAGAATACAATGACCAATTCATTTTTAATAAATGTTTCAGAATATGGATTTTTCTCTGAATGTAGATTTGATCATATACTCTACATGATCATACAAATATAGAGCTCTTCTTGACCTTAATTCCTAAATAATCTGAGGTTGCAACTAGCACATTTCAATTATTTAGGAGATTTGATTTTTTTCCAGTTAATAAAGCTTTGTCTCCTCAATTATTTGCAATCAATTTCTTCTTAGAACGTGATAGTGATAGAATGTTACTATATAATAAAGGAAAAGTTATTTTTCTCATTTATCTTCATTTTAAATCATTTTCCATGAATAGTTATAAGGTAATATATTCTCCAGAGGATACAAATATATGCATGTATAGTCTTAATACACATTGTCAATATATATGCATCTTTATGAGTAAGCTTTTCGGTATACACTAAGCTCCAAAGTACAAGGACTGTATTTGTCCTTTTCACTATTGTGTCATTAAAGCCTGGCACAATGCCAAGCATACTTAAGAAATATTTGTAATTCTATGAATTAATAGTTATTCTCATTTATTCTTTTTCCCTAAATGATCTCTCAAAAACTAAAAGATGTGTTAAAAAGCCCTCTCTACTATAGTTATATCAACTGTTCCATGAATATTTAAAGGCATTCATTGGATATATTTACATTCTACATTATTTGCTGTATCAAGGCTCATAACTGTTATATCTTCATTGTGGAATTTTCCATCAAAATAAAATCAGCATCTTTGTCCACTTATTGCTTTTGGAATTGATTTCTTTCAGCAGCTTTGGTGTTCTTTTCCTTGGTATTGCCTGATATATCTTTGTCCCAATTTTTAACTGATTGAAATTCTCTTAGAGTTGTACTTGTAAAAACTATATAAACGCTGTGTTTTGGTTGTTTTAATAATATGAGCCTTTGGCCTCTAAAAGGCGATGTATCATAAATATTTCTTACGCTTTTAGTTTTTATGCTTCCTTTTGTTTACTATATTGTGTTTAATAAATACCTTTTGAACGAAACTGGGTCATTTGCAGAGACGTGGATGAACCTAAAGAGTGTCATACAGAGTGAAGTTAAGTCAGAAAGAGAAAAACAAATATCGTATATTAACGCATATATGTGGAACCTAGAAAAATGGTATAGATGACCTTATTTGCAAAGCAGAAATAGAGACACAGACATAGAGAACAGACGTATGGATATCAAGGGGGAAAGGGGTGGGATGGGAGGAACTGGGAGATTGGAACTGACCCATATACACTATTAATCCTATGTATAAAATAGACAACTGATGGGAATATACTGTATAGCACGGAGAACTCTACTTAATGCACTGTGGTGTCCTAAATGAGAGGGAAATCCAAAAGGGAGGGGATATATGTATATGTATGGCTGATTCACTTTGCTGTGCAAAAGAAGTTAACAACATTGTAAAGCAACTACACTCTAATAAAAATTAATTAAAACATAAAATAAAATAGAACATCAAAAAATAAATATCTTTTATTTGCTTTTTCTATTTTCCTAATAAGTTAGAAAATATATATAGTATTTTAATAGTATATACTCTCAAATAGCAAGAATCATATACTTTCAATTCATCAGTGTAACAAAGGACATAATTTACTGCTTCTTGTCTATAAATATCAGGAAAATAGCATGTTTTACTACTCCTCCTGCACCCTCTCCACCAATTCTCTGCCTCTCAATCAACATCTTTTAATTTTCAGTGTTCAGTTATTTTTTGTTAACTCTCTTCTCTTATTTTGCAATCCGTTTTTATGAATATCCTTGAGCATATAAACCACATACTTAATTAAATGTATATCTATATCCAATTATGAATAATTTTTGGAAGTACTTTTTTCTTCTGCACCTTAAATTCCCATTTATATTGCAAATGTTTTCATGGACTTCATCCTGATTGCTTTTCCTTCTTTCATTTCTTCATCGCTTCCTTCCTTCTTGAGGAAAGGCAGATCTATTCACCTGAGCAAGGGGTACATTTTGGTTGGTTCTCATTATTGATGGCTTTCTGACTCGTCTCAAACCACAAGCAGGAAAGCTAAATAAGACCCAAATTCCAATGTGTTATTTCGCCTCTTATTGAGAGTGGCTGGCCTGAATGGTCTTTTCTATTTGGTTTCGTTACCTTTCTACTAGAAACAGAGTTTAATCTGTATACTCTGAAGCAATCTGTGGTTCTTCACTTATCAAAAATGATAAGTGAAAAAACATAGCTCTCTAAATGTAATTCTGCAACTTTCAGTCTTAAAAACTTGAGATCTAACATATAAGCATCATGCCCTTCTCATCACAGACATCAATTATGTCTCATTTTGGAAAGTGTTTGGTAGAATCATGCCAAAAGAGGGGGAGCAGCCATGCTCTACAGAAGTCGGCTTTCTTCTCTCTGAAAATGAAACACCACTCCTCCCTGAGGATTTGATGGATTGAATTCTCTATCAACTTTTTTCCATGTGGTTTGTCATTCTGCCTTAGGACTTCATCTGAGCTATGGTACACAGAAATCCCCCATTAAACATGGCATATCCTACAGTCCAGGACCTAGACCTTGATTCCGTACTGTTGAAAATGTGCACTTTTTCTCAAAGATTAGATGAGAGACAAATACTTAACTTTGCCACACATGGTGGTCTAAGAGGCTTTGTCAAGGAAATGTATATATTTGTACAGATTATCTTCAAAGAGAAATGGGCCCGTGTCCACAATCATAAGTGATCACTGCCTCAGCAGAGGATATCTAAGAGAGGCTCACTATTCAACTAAAATTCTTCTTCCCAAGCTGATTCATGTCGTTTCATGTCCCTTTCACCTCCCTAGTGTTTCCCATGTCTGTTTGTAACAGCAATCCTTCATCCATTCATTTGTTCAACAAATGTTATTTCCCAGGCTCTGAGTTAAGCACTGGAGATATGGCGGTGAATAATACAAGCATAGTCCTTGTTCTCACAGAACGCATAGTCTAATGAGAAGAAAGCCAACACACAAGTAAATGAACAGATAAAGGAATATTTATTAAAAAGTTATGTTACTCACTACGAAGCGGGTAAAGTGAGCTGCGGCAGAGAACGCAGAAGGGAGTACTCTAAATAAGGTGGCTACACACTCCTTTTCTAAGTTGAGAACAGTGAGAAGAAGCCAGTTTTGTGAAGTGGCATGAGGATGACAATCTGTGCTCTGGGCAGAATTGCAAGTTCGAAGCAGAAATCAGGAGAGTGACTGGAGGATGATATGAATGGATTCATAACATGCGAGTTGGAGAGATTTTGGCATAAACCAAAACATACAGATTTTGAAGGTAAAGAATATAGGATAAATTCTAAATACTGTGGGAGCCATTGAAGGATTTTAAATAGAGAGTTACCTGACATGTAAATGGGGAATAATGTGATACATTTTAAAAATGTGATTCTGGAATGCAGAAATGGAGAGGATGCAGAATAAGAGTAGAAGCAATAAGACCATTTACTTGATTACATCTCCACCCAGAAGGGGACACATCTGGAATATATTTCAGAGGTAGAATCAATAGGACTTGCCACTAGCTTGGATGGAGGATATAAAGTACAGACGCAATAAGGGATGTCTTTAAGGATCTTGCATGAGCAACGGAGCAGATGACAATTCCTTTTATTAATGTATGGACTGTTGAGAAAGGAACAAATTCAGAGGTGGAGGAGACATCAGGAGTTCACATTTGGTTGTGATACTTGGGGGAAGTCTTGGAGTCATAAGCATATACACAGAATCCAAAGTCAAATGAATGAAACACATCACCCGAGAAGAGGGTGCAGATAAGTAAAGTCCTTGGCAACTCCAACATCGACATGTTGAATAGAAGAGGAGGAGTCAGCAAACAAACTACTGTATTGTGGTTATGTGAAAGCCAGCAGAAGACAGTTTTCAGGAAGTGGGGGCAGTCACTTGTGTTGGAGAGGCTGAGGAAGATCATGTGTCTCCCAATTCCGTAATCACGAAGGTCACTGGCCATCTTGACAAGCGCAGTTTCCTTTGAATGGTGGGATTTGGAGGAGGAGAAAAGGGAGTTGGAAAAAAGTGTGGAGTTAAAAAATAATTTAAAATGAAGGGGGATAAACAGTGAATTGCAATTGGGCAAGCAGGGATAGCAAGTGTAGATGGTTGTTCCAAGATCTCTGTCTCTGAAGGAGGCAGAGGAAGGGGACAAGATCTCAAGGAGGACAGGAGATGGAGGAAGAGTTTTAAAAGATGGGAGATTCTAAAGCATGTTTATCTACTGCTCATAATGGCCCAATAAAGGTGAAATTGACTAATGATGCAGTCCGAAGCGAGACTGTCTGTAAGAGTAATTACCCTGGGAAGTTCGGAAGGAACGGGATCTAGAACACAGACAAGGGATCAGATTTTGATAACAGGAGGGAGCCTTTAGCTAGTTGTAGTAGGAAGACTGAGGAAGGAGAATGGGCGCAGGTAAGTTTCTAGTTTTATAAGACAATTCCAGACTTCACCTACCTCTCCTCGGTCAGAAGAGCAACCAAGTCCTAATTCTCCACTACAAAACTGATATAACAAAGTCAAAGACTAAACCTATCAGATTCTCTCCTTGCTACCTGATCGGCAGAGTCTGAGATTCTAACTTTTCTAGCCACTCTCTGGAGATCAGATATCCGTTTCAGGTAACGATGCAGCAGTGGTCGTTCGTAAAAGGTGAATTTTGTTCAGCGTCTGGAATAGCTTTGCCTGCATTTACTCACTTATTTTATGTACCTGGTGCTATGAATCCTTTCTTATCAGTGTTATAAAAACACTGTTTTAGTGATCAGGATTTT
Source organism: Leucopleurus acutus (assembly GCF_964270905.1). NCBI lineage: Eukaryota > Metazoa > Chordata > Mammalia > Artiodactyla > Delphinidae > Leucopleurus > Leucopleurus acutus. Next base: position 27,921,712 of record NC_139163.1, on the reverse strand, counting down.
TTTTTAATATTTATTTATCTTTTGGATGCGTCGGGTCTTAGTTGCGGTGCATGGGATCTTCTGGGCGCGCAGGCTTCTCTCTAGTTGTGGCCCACGGGCTCCGCAGCCCCCGGGCTCATTAGTTGCAGTGCGGGTTGCCCTGTGGCACGTGGGGATCTTAGTTCCCGGACCAGGGATCTAACCAGCATCCCCTGCATTGCAAGACGGATTCTCAACCACTGGACCACCAGGGAAGTCCCGGTGATAAGGATTTTAAGTTGTCACTTTTGCTTAAAAACTCTAAAAACCAGGAAGTACACACACAGACTGAGAGAGAAATGCATTGTATCTTGACTACTGAGTCCCTGAACCAAAATGCTGAGGAACAGGACAACAGCATGGCTTGGAAGACATTTTTGGTATGCTTTTTTAAAAAACATTGAAAAAATTTTTTACATTATCATTAATGCAATGCCCTGGGATTTTGAGCCACCACTGGTCTAGCTAGCTGACACTGACATGTCTTCTTATACATACACGTTGACAACCCACAGCCCACGAGCCAGCCAGCTTGCAGTAATATTTATGGACACCTTTGAACTCAATCACACAGCAAGTAAGGCATATACAGAAGAAGGAAAAGCTACAGCACTTCTTAAATAACACTTACGTTTACATTTTCTTAGGCATGAAGTTAAGGGTTAAATGCACATTAAAAGGGAAAAAATGTGTGCTATCAGGGAAGAGTGAACTGGGTAGTCTGGTTAAAGAAAAATCTCAAGAAACATCACACAGTAGAGAATTTTCTCTCCCCAGAATGAAGCATCATTTCAGGCTTCCACCTACATATGTCAATTTAATTATAAAACAGATTTTATAAATAAGAAGCAATAATGGGGTGCTGGGTGAGTGGGTAGGTGTGTGTGTGCATGCGTGTGTAATTTTTAAATATTCAATGTGAAGATTTTGCACTCCAGAGAATTAATCAAACTGTCAGGCCCAAGACCAAAAACTGAAAAGCACACACAGTGGTATGCCATGGTAACTTAGCAACCAGAGCTGAAGAGGTTAAGACAGAAATTGCTGTCATTTTCTTCTATTTAAGAATTTCTACCTGATGCTCTGCCTGCTCGCGCCCACCTCCCAAACACACATTCTGATTCCTCCAGGTGGTTGTTCACTGAATCAGATCTTTTATATATTTTAATGACCTGTGTTTGACAATTTCTATTTGTAGAGGAGATGAGGAATCACCTACCGAGTACAAAATTTCAGAGCACCTGTGGATACTTCAGTGATCATGGCTTTGTGCATAACACAGGTGTTACCAACCATCATTTCCCATGAGATCAGGAAACACACATACATTATGGGCAATTCCTATATATAAGTAAAGCATTCGAGGGACATAGCCAGTTCCATGCCAGGTCTGTTCTGGTCCTAAATAGTAATTACCTCTGCCAGGATGACAGTTTTGTAGCAGCCCCTGAACGGACACCATTATAGAGTATTCATACAGTAGGACCTCTACACCAAGGAAATTCTGTCTTAAAATATATAAAGGAGTTCTTTAGCTTGAGGCTTGAGCAAAGAGCAAAAATTAAATATTTGTAAACAAAAGAGGGGAAAAAAGCATTACTAGGGTACTTCAAATGCTGATCTATTTAACAGTTTATGTAATGCCCCAATGGCCTTGAATTAGTGAGAAGACAGAGGGAATGACTTATCTCATCCCTCCAACCTCATCAACATTGGCCTGTCTACTGAGTAGAGAGTTCTCACATGAAGGAAAGGGGGCTTAGTTGAGGGTGGCGATGGCAAAGGTGAAGTACCACCAACTGCATGTTTCTCCTTTTCTAGTACTGCCCTAGGACAAGCTGTCGATGAAATCATGCGGTTTTTTTACGACAGATGTGGTGACAGAGTGAAGATTAGTGATCCCTCTTGACTGTAGCAAGATTGTGCTGGATTTTTGGTGAGCCTTCTAAAAAAAAAAGGTCAGAATCTCAAAGTACTGTGTAAATAAGAAGAATGCCAATAACAGCAGTTCCATCTTACAACCTGATAAATACTCAGTTCTCTTGGTTCTTCTGGCCCTGGCCCTGTCCACCCAGAGAAGTGTGCCTGCCGCACTGGCCCATCTTTCCCAAGAGCGTTAAACTCAGAAGCAGGATTTGAATGTTCATTGGTTTATTTACTCTTAAGATGAACAAGAACTTAATTATTGGTTCATTGTTATATCTTAATTAAGAAGACATAGTTAAATCATTCTAGAAATAAAAATATTCGGGGGCCAGGATTTACTCGAAATAACAAGGGTATTTAACATATAATTTTTTGTTACTGTGTTATAGTTCTCTCAGTTCATAAAGACATTAATAATATTGACACTTTTTAGATTTTTTTCCCCATTTCCTACGTGAGATGGTCTGTTAGATTTATGGAAGCCATATATATGGGCAGAGATAGGTAGCTGTAAATATAACAAAGCAAAAGAAAAGCTATGGGGCTTCTTCTTTGTCTCTTCCTACAGTGATTTGTACTTTTCTTTTTTTTGCGGGGGGGAGTATGTACTTCCTGAGCCTCAAAACGCACTGGCTACAGGGCTTCCCTGGTGGTGCAGTGGTTGAGAGTCCGTCTGCCGATGCAGGGGACACAGGTTCGTGCCCCGGTCCAGGAAGATTCCCACATGCCGTGGAAAGGCCACAACAGTGAGAGGCCCACGTACCGCAAAAAAAAAAAGTCACTGGCTACAGATACCTGTGCTTGTGTATGACACCCAGTGATCATCATACTAGATTTTACTACCCTCATGTGAGATAGTTTTCTTTTCCTCTCATTGGTGAGGCTATTTCACAACGCATTTTCTCTCTGTGTAGTCATTTATGTTTTCATTCATATAAGAAGTATTAATTGAGCTCCTTTGGGACCAGTTTCCAGTCTCAGAAAGAAACAGATCAGTTTCCTTACCCAGAGCTGAAAGTAGGTGGGATAAGGCATTCCACATGAACCCAGGGCTGTGCTTTCTCTGGGGTCTGCTCCACACTTGGTCAAAGGACACAGTGGTCATCTTTCTTGTCCTCTTAAGTAAATGACACCCAAAGAGAGGCATGTATGCCTCGTTCATTGTGTAAGATGATTCCCTGGAATATGGGAAAAAGTATTAGAACTTTCCTTAATATTTTTTATTCAGGGAAAGGAAAAAAATTATGTATAGAATCACATGAGCTCATTCTCACTTTTTTCCTGCTTTCATGGGCTCACATGGTGTATGAAGGGCCCAGAAGAAAGAGGAGCCACGCAGATGGTTCAACAGTGGCATCCCCTTTGCTTTTAGAGTGTCGCAATACTGTGCAGTTTACATTTGCCCACTTAATTTATGCATATGGATTTATGCAATGTATTGTGTAGTTTTAACTAAATTAACCCTTGAAAATATACAACTGGCTTAATATATTCCCGAAGAAAAACACTGCTGACTAAAGACCATAATGCAAGTACAAGGGAAAAACAAAAATTGGTGGAGTTGACGATCTACCTTTCCTGCATATTTTCTTTGTAAATTTTACAAGGGGAAAAAAATGGCAATGTAATGAGGGCTCCCAAGAAGTTACCAGAGTTTTTAGAAATTACTAAGAAAAGCCTTTAAAATATGGATTTATATCCACTATCAATGGATGTCATTAGCTGTGCTTCCTAAGGAATTCTAGCCTAAGTGAATTAGGTTCCTTATGATGTACGCTAATGCCAATATTATATGCATATGCATATAATTTATGAATAAATATGTATACATTTACCAGGGTGCATATTCCCAAAAAAATGCTACAACTGCAAGCAATCACGCTGTAGTTCCTTTTTTGGCTTTAGTGATCACTCCAGGTACTTTGGCGCCAGGGGCTGAGCCACCTTGACTAATCTATCCCTTGAACCAGTATTTTTTTTCACAGGTCTTCTCCTGACCCAGAACAGATTACGTATCAAATCCTGAAGAAACCTCTTGATTTTTTTTTTTTTTTTTTTTTTTTGCGGTATGTGGGCCTCTCACTGCTGTGGCCTCTCCCGTTGCGGAGCACAGGCTCCGGACGCGCAGGCTCAGCGGCCATGGCTCACGGGCCCAGCCGCTCCGCGGCATGTGGGATCTTCCCGGACCAGGGCACGAACCCGTGTCCCCTGCATCGGCAGGCGGACTCTCAACCACTGCGCCACCAGGGAAGCCCGAAACCTCTTGATTTTACTGAGAAGAATCGTTTCACTAATGCCGCATACAATACCGTCTCCCGCTAAATTTACAATGTATCTTTTCTCTATGGCCTTTGCCTATTTTTGCCTAGAAAGGCTGTTAGCCATTGTACTTAAATGTGGCTGTGTTATATTTTCCTGCATCAAATACTTATTAACTACCTGCCATGTCCCCCTCTGTGTCACAGTGCACTACTCACCATTCCTCAACCAAGCGCATCCAAGCAGCTGACGTTCTCAGGGCGTCCCCAAAGTCACATGTTGGACCACAAACATCTCACAAACGGGCCACCCCTGCCCACACAGAGGTGATGGCCAAGCCGGGATTTCCCGCCATGGATGCCTCTTTCCCAAAGCCCATTTCTTCGGTCTCCTGGCTGGCTCGCAAACTGTTGCTCCCCAACCTCCTAGGAAGCTTCCCCAGTGAAATCTGAAATTGGTCCCCGTAACCAGAGGGCAGGGAGAGACGGAAGAAAGAGGCAGCCACTCACACTGCTGGGCAGCAGGTTTAATAAGCAAGGGAACTTCCATACGAGGCTTGTCTTGGTACCGCCAGACAGCAGATCTCAGCACCCTCCGGCCAGAATCTTAAGTTTTTATAGAGGCTTTAACAGGGTTCGGTCACGTGCACCATCCAGGTGCGCTCTACAGCACGCTGCTCTCTCAGGGCTGCCTCCTTAAAAATGGCTCCCACTGTGCGAACGGTGGGCAGATGGTTCATTTCCAGGATGGGGCGTGGCCGAGGAACCTCCGATTGCCCGGATCCAGCTCGCAGGTCAACCCGCGGTCACGTCCTGTCAACGACCTCCTCCACAGCCAGGGTTTCTCATCACTGGCGCTCCTGATACTGATGTTGATGCTTTGCTGTGGGGCTTTTCTGTGCACTGCAGGATGTTTAGCAGCATCCCTCGCCTCTCTGCACTAGATGCCGGTAGCAAGCCCTCCCCTCCCAACCAAAAATGTCTCCAGATATCGCCAAGTGTGTTCTGGAGGGCAAGATCACTCCCACTTGAGAACCCACTGTTTTCGGGCTAAACGGTAACATAACAGATTGCTATGGTAGAAATATTAGGCAGGGAAGATTTAGATCGGGCTGTCTGAGAAAGCCACTCTGCGGAGGAGATCTACAAGCCGACACCTGAAGAATGAGAAGAAGCCAGTCTCCTAACACAGGTGGGGAAGAGCTTTCTAGGTTGCAGGAACGGCAAGTGCAAAGGCCTTGAGTCTTGACCTTGCTGGACCCCAGAAACTGAAATAAGACCGGAGGTGCTGAGTTCCTGGCAAAGAGTAAGGTTGGAGATGCTGGCAAAGACAAGATCACACAGGATCTTGCAGACCACTGGGAGGATCAGTTCTGGAAAAATCCTAAACAGCAGCCACTCCGTGCTCATTCTGTGGGCTTAGGAGAACACGGTCATGCCTAGCCTGTGTAGCTTTGAAGGAAACGACACTGTTGGAAGTCGCAGATGAGTCAATCTCTCTAACAACTGAAGAATTTCGATGCTGGAGCCTGAGGGCAGCGACTACTGAGACACACGGACACACACACAGGTAGAATTTACTTTATGGGTTGAAGGGTTGGTTTCTGCAGTAACTAGGTTATTAGTTAATTTAGAATTAGATATTGAATGTTCAGAATATTCAGGTGGTGTTGCTAGAAATGAAAAGTGGGTGAGGGCAGAAAATTTGAGATGCTGTTTCTACAACTCACAAATTGCATTTGCCAATTTCTCTAAGAAAATATTGAGAAATGAATATGCCGTGTTCCAGTTTACACAATTAACTTTGTACAACCCCGGATCTCTAAACTGACCTGCTTTTCTGGGGAAAGTACTTGCTAGGCAGCTTCAAGTATTTGGACCTCAGTTTCTTAATCTGTAAAATGCTGGGCCCTTTAAGGCATACTGCATATCTAAGATGCTTTAATTCTCTGATCTTTTGTATTTTGCCCCCTCAAAGTAAATATAATTTAATTTTTTCGTGAAATCTTCATGACTATGTAGAATAATTGGGCGACCGTTCTCTTTGATCTCCCTACGTGGATTACTTGGATTTGACTTTGAGATGATCTGCAGTCCCAAACTCTCTTTCGTAACTCAATTTTTTTTATCAAAACCTCAGGTGAAACTGATAGGTGCCTTTGGTCCGGGATTCAGCCAAAGATATATCCAAGAAGAATTTGCTGAAAAGAAATAAGAAACTTTCTCGTCTGCCAAACTTTCTCATGCCGGCTGCTCTTGAAAGCTATTTCTACAGAGAAAAAAATCTATAAACACAGATTAAAAAAAGCAACAGTTGCTTCTGTTCAAGTTCTCATCACATGTGACCTGATTTTTCCATCCTCTGCGATGTCTGGACTCTGGTTTCCCAGCGAGAGCCAAAGCAAACTGCTTTCAAGAGTCTCCATCTCTGTTTGCAAACCAGACCCGTTTGCCCATTAGGCAGACATCTGGCATGGAGGCCCAGCACAGCTTCCTTCTAGAGTCTCTGAGGCAGGGGCCAAGCTATACTCTGTCAGGTCTCATCTGAAGATGCAGAGGTCAGTGTCGGGTAGGATAAATGGACTTGTTTCTGACACTAGGACTAAACAGAAAACATTTGGGGACAATGGGTGGCCTGAGGCTGATACTGTTTTCTGGAGAAGGGTAAAGAGGACTGTAATCTACCAACTGCCCTTGGAAAAGCTGTGACGGGGAGTGATTCTGTGTGTGGTGTGTGTGTGGTGTGTGTTTTCAGTGTGTGGGGGGGGCTGTGGGTGGTGTGTTTTCAGTGTGTGGGTGGGATGTGTGTGTTAGAGTGAATATGAGTAATTAATATCTGCGAAGTATCATCAAATCATTCTCCAATAATTCCTCTGCTCTTTCAAATCCTTGTTACCATTTTTTTAAAAGACTTTGCAAGAAATAGCCATGTATGACCAGTCTATTGGCTATCATTTATACCTGCTCTCTGCTGTAGTTGTTTATTGGTGCTACCTCCTGACATTTTGGACAAAAATAATACTTTCAGAGACAAATTAAAATTTTGTGTAAAGATGCTTCTATACTCTGAAAAAGAAAATTCTGCTGATCTCCTTCTTTTTTTTTTTTTTTTGCGGTACGCGTGCCTCTCACTTCCGCGGCCCCTCCCGTTGCCGATCACAGGTTCCGGACGCCCAGGCCCAGCGGCCATGGCCCACGGGCCCAGCCGCTCCGCGGCACGCGGGATCCTCCTAGACTGGGGCACGAACCCGCGTCCCCCGCATCGGCAAGCGGACTCCCAACCACTGCGCCACCAGGGAAGCCCTGATCTCCTTTTTGTGTGTGAGAAAATTACGATGTCTGGAGTTGTTTTAACTTAAGGTAATGTCCTTGATCATTTAAACACTGTAATAAAAATACTGCTTTGTATCAGTTCATTGTTGCCGCCTGATAGATCATCCCAAAACACAGTGGATTAAAACAACACGCATTTTTTGGTTCACAATCCTGTGGGTTGGAAATGTAAGCCGTTTCATCTCCTGTTTTCTCTGGCCTTGGCTGGCCTCCCTCTGCAGTCAAATGCATGTTAGCTAAGCTGTGCTGCTGCTAGGGTTGTCTGGCTTTTGGATGGAGTGACGACCGTGACTGGGCTATGTTTCTGTCTCCTTCGAGAAGGCTAGCACTGGCATGTTTACATGTGGTTACAAGAGTCCAAGAAAGCAAGCAGGGGCCTTGATTCAAAACTGGTGTAATAACTGTTAACCCAAAGCAAATCACAGGCAGAGTCTCAATTCACCACGTGGCGAATTAGACTTATGGTTTGATAGTACCACAGCAAAGTTACCTCCCAAACGCTGTGGATTCAAAGAGGGGCATTTTTTCAATCTACCTCACTGCTCAGTACTACCTACGACACGCGAGATAGCTTACATACATTCTCACCAATTATTACAAGAGCTCAGTAAGTTAAATATCATTTTTGCATTTTAGAGTTGAAAAAAATAAGATTTAGAGAGACTAAGTAGCTTGTCCAAGATCATAAATAATAAGCGGACCAGCTCAGTCTTGGACCAGGACTTGGGTAACCTCAAACCTTTAATTTTTGTATTGCTATGTGACCTATTTTTCTATTTTCACAGTTAACAAATTCTGTTATCCAATTCTAGCATCTTTGTTCCTTCATCTCTTTTCAAAAGTTCATTTAACTGTATTACTGCAACTATACAATTTATTCCAGTGCTCTCTCATGAAAAGAAAATTTGAGAGTTGCTGGATTTGGTAAAGACTGAAATAAACATTTTAGTCTTCTTAAGTAAAACCTAGATAGTCATCTATACCAGGGGTCCCCAACCAGTGGGCTGCTTAGATGGTTTGCCCACCCCTTTGGTGGTGGTGTGTGCAGGGGGCACGTGTAGTACCTACTTTTGCTCCCGACACCCTGTTTTTGTTCCCAGCTCTTCAGAAGTGGCAGTTGAGGTTTTTTTGGTCGTTTTTATCTTGTTGTCCAGAATTTGCCCCAACTGTGCATGCACGCAATTATTTTTAGTCCTCCTAGTTTCTTTGCATTTTGTTGCTCGTGGAGACGTTTGTCCAGGTTCAAGCACTGCAGCAAAGGGTCTGAATGGCACTAGGACACCTGGAGGAGGGGACTTCTAGGACTGAAATTCAGCCAGCCTGGCATATTGGGCTCTGCCTATCAGAATCAAAAGCAATCTTTTCCAAACTTTTCAGAGGCAGGTTTTTATAAGAATATGAGTGTTCCACATGCCTACCAAAAGGGATGCCTTTTTTAATTCTCGTAAATTGCCGTATGGTTAGCCTTTGTACTGCCCTAAATGATCTCTACTCACTGTCTCCAGCAAAATGGAAGTGAGACTGGTACATGTTTTATGTTCTCCTCTTGAACTGTGCATTCACATAATTACCCCTTCCTTCTAATGGAATAAAAGCACATGGTGACAGCAGCCATGCTTCGTCCTCATAAAACCATCACCTAATGTTCACTAATTGTTAGTGACATCCTCCCCGCTTCTGCCTGATGTCTGAGATCAACTTCCCTTTGGAAGGAACAAGTCACGAGAAGGCCTGAAGGGGATGTTTAGGGAAACACGGGTCAGGCAACTTCTGCTCTAGTCTTCAGGAAAAACACTCTAGCCTCCATGCCTTTTCTGGCTTTTATCATCAGAGCAGTAAGAACTTAGCATTCCAAATGAAGGTGTGAGCTGGGGGACAAGACCATGAAGAGCATAGCAAGGCACAGAGAATCTTCATGCCCAGCAGATGCCCAGATCTGGATCAGGACTAGGGTTCCACAGAGCGCTTGGGACCAGAAAATCAGCTTTTCCTAAGAATATTCATTTGCTGGCTCTGTGCCCTGTGCAGAACTCACTCGGGAGTCTGTGACAGCAGCAGACACCTATGAGGTTCATGGCATCAGATCCTGGTCAGTTCGGCCTCAAAAAATATACATAAGTACTCAGAGAGGATTACCTGTGTAAACCCTGTTTGGGTAAAGTCTTACTGCTGTGAGTCCTGCTAATACTGCACTGTGCCACATCTGTAAGCTAAGCGTTTCCATTTTTTAATTTGCTTTAACCATCTTAAGTTACTGTTTTTCTAAAGTGGCTACAATCTATTAAAATAGCAATACAGAGTTGGTATTCTAGTTCTGAGTTTTGTGGTAATTTTTTTCCAAATCAAATGCTTACTTTTTAATAATAAGGATAATAATAGCTGTTACTGTATTAGTCTGCTAGGGCTACCATAACAAAATATCACAGATCGTGTGGCTGCAACCAGAGAAATTTGTTTTTCCACAGTTCTGGAGGCTGGAAGTCCAAGATCTAGGTGTCAGCAGGTTTGGTTCTTCCGAGGCCCCTGTCCACGGCTTGCAGACGGTCACCTTCTCACTGTGTCCTCACGTGATCTTTGTGAGCAAGTGCCCCTGGTGTCTGTCTGTGTCCTGATCTCCAGTCGTATTGTATTAAGGTTCACTCTAAAGACCTCCTTTGAACTTAATCACCACTTTAAACACCTTCTCTCCAAATACGGTTATATCTGAGATACCGGGGCCTCGGGCTTCAACATATACATTTGAGGGGACACAATTCAGGATATTACAGTTACCAGTCTTCATTTCTGCTGGGTATGATTCTAGTTGCTTTACATAAATTAAGTCCACAGTTTCTCCCACTCAGCACTAGTGACATTTTGGTCTAGATCATTCTTTGTGGGTGTTGGATGGGAGGCTCCCCTGAGCATTGTAGGATGTTTAGTAGCATCCCTGGCTTGTGCCAGTGTCAACCCGTTAGATGCCAGTAGCATCTACCTACCTCATCCACCGTAGTGACGGCGAAAAACGTGTCCAAACATCATCAAATCCTCCCTGAGGGACAAAACAGTCCCCACTGAGTACCATGCATTAAACCTATTCTTGACACAGCAGTCCAAGTTAATGTTTAATACCCCCACTTCATAAAGAAAGATGCTGAGATCAAAATAGGAATCACTGGCCAAAGACACACGGAGGCTAAGTGGCAAAGCCAGGATGTGAACGCTAGTTATTTTTTCCATGACATGAATCTTCTCACTAATGGCTACCCTACTCCTCTATAGCCTTCAACTTTCAACCATTTCTAATCCAGTTAACTCAAGCTGTGAAACGCTAGGCTCAAAATAACCAGTAATCAACCATGTGGTGAGACCTTTTTATGTCTCTGTGAAAATCCAAACCATAAATTGCTTGTGCCTTCCCCAAATACTGAATTATCAGTGTGCCTAATTGTCAACATGACATGGTACCAACACTACCCTCTAAAATGGTCCTGAATCGTTGAGCACTGGATTGGAGGATATACTTCAAGAACAACAGATTACAAGCCTTAGCCTAATCCAACCACCCATCCACCCCTAAAATGTACGACACCTCATTTTTAAAGAAGAAAAAAGGAGCTAGAGAATTTGAGATATTGGCCGTTGACTATGCAAAGATGTAGGTACAGAACTAAAGCCTAAGTTCTGCCTTGAGAGAGATTGTTTAAAGATGAAAAATGCTTGGGCAATGCACCCCGGAAAATGTGACAGCTTCAGAGTGACGCTCACCTTTTCTTTAAAGCCCATAGGTTCATCGAATACTCTCTGAACTTCTAATAGCTCCCAGTGAGGAGTGAAAACTAAGTGACTGCCCAAGTGTGTATGCGGAGGGGTTCTGGGAAAGACGCCTCCCGAACTCTCAAGAGGTAATCTTTGCTTCCCCACCACGAAGCGCAGACTTAACTTTATCTTAGCATACCAATAAATGTTGTACTGGCCATAAAAACAGTCAGCTCTAATATAAATCCAACTCCAGTATTTAATTCCTTGACCTTCCGTGCCGGCGATTCCTGCAAGCAAGATACATGCCCTGTGAAGTGTCTCCTTTTTATTGGCTCTAAATTTACTGTCTGGTCACTTTGGAGCTCCTACACTCACCACACCATGAGACAACATAAAAAGGCCTGTTCCAGAGACCTTCGTATTTTGGAACATCTTTATCCTACTCTGACTCTTCCCTCTGCCCCAACTCTTTCATACGGTAATGAATCTCCTGGGGAAGGCATGATTTTTTTCAATACAGAGTTGAAGCAAAAAAGAGAAAATCATCATTTCGATTGAGACTGAATCCTCTGGAAATGAGGAAATAATAACTTACCTTAAAATATTTCTAATTCCGGGCTTCCCTGGTGGCGCAGTGGTTGAGAGTCCGCCTGCCGATGCAGGGGACGCGGGTGCGTGCCCCGGTCCGGGAAGATCCCACATGCTGTGGAGCGGCTGGGCCCGTGAGCCATGGCCGCTGAGCCTGCGCGTCTGGAGCCTGTGCTCCGCAACGGGAGAGGCCACAATAGTGAGAGGCCCGCGTACCGCAAAAAAAAAAAAAAAAAAAAAAAACAGCCTGACAGACCCCATAAAAAGCAGAGTCCCAGGAGCTTATGGAGACTTCCCTTGCTTTGCACCGTATGACGGGGGCGGGAACGTTCTTTCCTCCCTTACCTTTATAACAGACTATTAATGCCAGAGCAGGACTCAGGGCTCTGCAGCCAATAAAAGAAAAGGCCAAATTCCTTAAATCTTATCTGACTTTGCAGATAATCACTTGCCCAGCTGCCCAAGGCGAGTGAAAATTGAAAGGGTCCTCACCTATGGTAAAGACAAGTTGGTTCCTCCTGAAAAATGCCTAAAATATATATGTGAACTTTCCCCCTGTGGCTTGCTACCCTGCTTCTCATCTGAATACCCTACTTTCATTCTTTGAGTCCCAGAGCTCTTAAAAGTCAGTGAAAAGGAAAGACAAAGTTGGCCAAGTCACAAATTAGGAGAAAGTTCTGTTTAGAGAAAGCCTTGGGTAAGATTACACACACCTGCATGAGACCTGAAATTGGAAAGCAGATGAGCGACCACAGGGAGGAAACACTCCAGTTTGGGAGGAGCGCAGGGAACACAGAAACCCAGGGAAAGTGAGAAATGCAGTTACCCAGTGGCTCTGGCGCTCCCTTTGTGGGTTCCCTGCACTTCCCTGGAAGTAAAGTGGGTACTGGGACTAAAATGGCAAAGAGGGGGGGCACTTTTTTTCCTTTCACCTACTAAAGCTCGTATCTACAAAATCACAGAACTGGGCAAAACACCTTGCTAGAATTTGTGTTAAATTATGATCACAAAACTTAACCGAGCAACGACAAACTGACAGCATTGAGGTGTCCCCATCGGAACTCAAATTCCCAGATGTTGTCAAAGCTAATTTTGCTCCTCTGTTTTCTGGCTGCTTCTGAACTCCTCTTGAGAGAAGCTGTGACTTTTAGAATGACTTAGTGGATGGTGAAATGAATGGAATTTATGAATATGCCCTCTCTTCTAGGCATGTTCCCTATGCTGAGGAATTGAACAGACTAAATCTAAAATTGCGGCAAGGAGTGACTGCGGTCAAGAGTGACTAGTCCAATGGAAAGAGCACCCTGTGACGGCACATCCTGTGTTCTGTTACTGACTGTGGCAGTGACTGCCATGTGCTCGCCCAAACTGGTCTCGTTTCCCTCCTGGCCACAAGCTAGGCTACATTTGCCAGCCTCCTTTGCTGTTAAAAGCGGCCATACTACTGAGTGCTGGCCCATGGAATCATGGAATGTGAGTGGAAGTCATATTTTCCATTTGCATGCTTGGCTCATAAAAATGAACTTTCTCTTCCCCTATCTGCAGAATGAAGAAGACACTGTGAAGATCATCTAGAGAAGGGTCAGGTGGAAGGATGCTGGGTCCCTGAATGGCCCCGTGGAATGCCTCTCCCGGATTGCAAACATATACGTTGAACTCTGTGTGAATGTGAAAGTTTTATATATTAAGCTACTTGGATTTAAGGGTCTATTAGCACAGATTGCCTCATATACCGTAATGAAACTGAGCACTCATAGGTTGAACTTCATGGCTTCAGTTTCTTCATCTCTAAAAGAGGGCTACTGTCCCCTTGAGCACAGTTTTTGGGGGCTATTAAGTGAAAGAATATAAATATCGAAGTTTTGAAACATACAAAGTATGACATAAGGCATTATTGTTTTGTAAATTGAGGCAAGATAGTACAGTCTCCTAAATGACAACATTTTTACTATCCCATTTGCCATCCCAGTGTTCCTCAGCCACAGCCCAGACCTATTCTCTGCAATGGGGGCGGTTGACTTCCAGATGCAACCAGGAGGTAGTCATGGCGTTTTTGGTTCTTATCCCCGCCTAGTTTTATTTGCTTGTTTGTTTGTTCGGTGACCACAGTGACACTTAGTGGTGAATGCATTCATCAAATTCGTTCCTGAAAACAGGATTTGGTTTTGTTCGTTTGACTTTGGGTTTTGAGAAGAAGTAAGCGAGCAGATTACTGCAGACAGGTAACAAGGGCACTGTTGTGGACCGAGAAACATCTGGACGTGGCTGCTTGCCAGGACGACCACTTCGTCTTGACCAAGAGCGAGCATCCAAGAGAAACATAAGGCCAACCGGTCACAGCAATAAGTGAATTAAGGGCAAACTTCTGTGATTTAATCCAAGGAAAGCAAAAAAGGATACCTAGTTTCTAAGGTGTTTCCTGTGTTGGCAACAAAATTGTCCAATGCTTTCTCCAACATGCATGGTGGTTTTGAGCCCAATGAGTCCCTCATTGAAATGCATAGGTTACCTTTAGGAGTAGTCAAATTCTAGCCTATTCTCATACTATTCAGGCTGAAGAATCTTAGAAGTCATCTAGTTCTTTTTTTTCCCTCCCCTTTTGCACATGTGGCCCAATGAGAAATACTTTGTGCAATATCACACAGTCAGCACCAGAATCCAGATCACTAGACATCTTGTCCAGGGTGCTTTTCACTTCAGCACACTCTCTGCCATCCAGAGAGCAGTAATATTCTGAAAAGCAAAAATTAAAATAGTATTATTTATCCTTAACCTTGCAGATGTTGTTTCTGTGCCTGCAACTACCAAAGCATCACCTATGTCCTTGAATGTAGCATATGTCAGCTAATATAGTTGCTCACTTTTTGTGTATGTGGGGTGTGGAGATTTGGGGTAGATGTAGCAACAAAAGCTACCGTACATTCCCTTCTATGTGCAGTACACATGAACATTATAGAGGACAAAATTACCTTATGTATAGGGAAAAAGTAAGCATGTTGTAGGTTCTTACTTAATAAGAAACACATTCTAAAAAAATATCAGATCTGTTTGACAACAGTTAGCCTTTCCATCAGCCATGGAGAAACAGTTGGAATAGAGTGAACTTTAAGTTACTCCACTGATGGGTAGATGCCTGGGTCCTTTGATGACATAAGACACAGGGAATGACATCGTCTCTTGGCTTTTGGCTGCTACCAGCTGGCTAAAGTTCCAAGTACAGACGCATCCATAACAGAGGGCTGAGTGTACGCTCAAACTTAAATTGCACTAAACTGTACACCTTATCTGCCTTCCTTCCCAAATATGCTCCTTCTAGATCTTCCCCATCTTGGTTAGTGCCAAACAGCAAAACTGCTCAAAAAAAGTTAGCTTTGCCCTTACTCCCCTCTTTTTCTTACACTCCACATCCAGTCTATTAGTAAATCGCATCAGCTGTAGCCTTAATATATGTCCCAAATCTGACTAGTTCCTTTATCACCTGTACCACAATCCAAACCACCATCATCTCTTTCTTGGATTATTTTAATAGCTTCTTCATTGGTCTCTCTGCTACTAATTTGGTCCCCATCCATCTATTATCTATTATCTACAATCAGAATCATCCTGTTAAAACATAGGTCAGATCTCTTCATCGCTTTCGGCTCAAAACCTTTCATCAGCTTCCTGATTCTCTTTGCTCACAAACCAAGGTACTTGCAATATAATCCAGGAAGCCACACCTGAGCTGGTGCCCCCCACCTCTCTAACTTTATCTCCTAGCCCTCCTTCCCTCACTCACTCAGCTTTCATCACACTGGCCTTCTTCCTGCTGCTCAGACATGCCCCTCACTCTTCCATCTTCGAACGCTGTACCCTTGCCATTTCTTCAGCCGCATACCCTTTTTCTTGCAGACTCTCATAGCTTGCCCCCTCGCCTCTGGCCTTTTCTCTCTGTCACCTTCTCAGTGAGGTCTTCTCCAGCAATTCTATTTAAGATGGAAACCTCTTCCTGTCTTACCTCCCCCGCAATCCCCGTCTATCTTTCTGTGCTGTATTTTCCTCCATTCTTCTTATCTGATGTTCAGTATCATCCATCATCTTCTCACCTCATATTATTTATTTTGTTAATTGTCTGTCTCACCTCTCTAGAATGTAACCTCTGTGAAGGCACCAATTTTCATCTGTTCTGTGTGGTGGTATCTCCAGCACTTAGAATAATACAAGGTAGACACTCAAAAAATAGCTGTTGAATGAATAAATGAGCGAATGAATGAGAAATTAATGAGTAGAGGAAAAGTTTAGGATACCTTGGGATTTCAACAAGTCTTTATTTTTCTGCTGATCTTAGAGATTACTTTTTAGGGTAATGAATTCTACAGTGGCAGCCTCCAGACTGAAAAGGTAAGCAGAATGGTCTTCTGTTCACATAGTATTGTTTCTGGTGTTGTTTTCATTGAATTTAAATGCCTTTTAGGCAGGTGATAGATGCTACTGTTCACCGCTCTACCTGTGTTCCCATGTCTTATACTTGGCTGACTTACACATACCTTACCTGCCTGCCTGGTTCTTGAAGGCATTTGAGTTTGTGACCCTGTTAATTTCACTTTAAAGACCACCCTGTGGAGAAATACTACAGAGGCCAAAGCCATCCTCAGTATTACAGAGGCCAAAGTCATAATTCATTGTTTCTTCTCTTGTGAATTGAGCATTTGTCATGAACTGGGCTCATGCCAGGGAACCAAAGATGAAGAAGTCCCTTCCTCAGAAGCTGGACATTTAGTGGAGCTGTCACAGAAAGTCTGAGTCCCACATCCAGAGGACCCTTGGGCTTAACACAAACAGCTTTCTTTTCTCCCCCAGAAGGGTACATTTCAGAGATGCTATCATATAAACTTACCATTAAATATTTCCTTCTTTGATTCTCACTCTCATATCTCAGATTTGTTTTTCCATCTTAACTGAAAAATAGATTTCTCTCTGAAGAGTGTGGCTCCAGGCCGAAATCTTTTGTGTTGTGATCTTTTAGGCCCAATGAGGCTTTGCCTGTCAGGCCTCACAGAGAGAAACTGCCCTCCCCAATCCAGACTTGGTGCAGTCAATGCACCGTAGTTTCCTGGAGAGATTTGCGGTCAAGGACTCAAATATCTGGGCCTGGCCCAGCCTTGCCCATATGCATATCTGCCTGCCTAACCCAGGTACCTCCACTCAGAGGCCGATTTCCCAGGGGCCTGGGCTGAGACACTTTTTTCCACTTTGACTCTGTACCTTTCTACTCCTGGCCTCCCCCCGGCTCATGGGTCCATACAGAGATAAGAGCCTTCTGTTTGGGGCTTCTCAACAATGAGAAGATTTCCCTTACCTTCCACCTGACCCTTGCCCCTTGCTGTTCTGGGGAGAAAATGGCACACAAGAGGGCCAACGCCTCTTTCTGGCTCTGCTTGCACTGTTGAGGTACATGAATAAGGCTTGATTGTTACTGAATTTTGACACTCTACATCCAATAAAGTTATGGGAAACAGATACTGACTCCTAATTTTCCCGTGTCTCCCCACTTCTCTCCCTTTACTCTCCCTCAATATCTTGTGACCAGTAGAAGGTGCGTTTTCTTGGCTATTACCTATCATTTGGAGAATATGACTTTTCACTTCTATTTAATAATCGCTCCATCCCATCCGCTGAAGGCCATTAATGAGTCCCAGTTGAACCTAGAATGACATTTAAATTATTTATTATGGATAATCACGCCCCCAAACGTCTGACCCTTGCTTCTTTTCGCGCCTTACCTACTATCAGTTTCTGCCTCATTCATTACATTTCAGCCATGCTGGCCGTCTTCGTTCTTAAACACAACAAATTCTTTCCTGTCTCAGGGATTTTATACACATTTTTACCTCCTCCAAAAATACTTTTCCCCAGCTTTTAGCATGGCTGTCTTCTCACGTCTCAGGTCACATGCCACCTCCTTAGGGAGACGTTCCTTTTCCGGTGTGTCCCTCATTCAGTCCTTCTAAATTCCATTACCTTGCTTCATTTTGATAACAGTTGTCACTACCTTAAAGTATGTTATTTATTTGTTGACTTGTTTACTACTAGAATGTAGCTTTCCTGGACCTCATATTCTAGGGCCCAGGACAGCGCCCAGTACATCAATAAATGCATTTCCTTCCCATCCTCATAGTCAACATCCACCAACTTCCAGATCACTCACTGTGATCCTAATGTTCTGAATATGTGTCCAGGTCACATTAATGGCCTATCCAGTGCTCTGTTGTATGCTTCTGTAAATTCCTCTCCTTAAATGTATTTCACCATTACTCTATCTCAATGAGCCATTCTCAGAACCATAATTTTCCATCATCTCAAACTTCTAAAGCCTTCCGCTCTTAGACAACAATTACCTATCTTTCTACCACACCCCTTTCTCAATTCCTACTGTTTTTTTCCTTGAAGCTTTTACTGAGTTTAGATCTTGAATCCTGTTTCTTCTACTTCCTAGGAAATCCTTTAAATTCCATTTCCTCTCTCACTTGCTTGGAACTCATGACTAAACATTTCAGTGCATTCTCTCAGGCTTTTAAAAGATTCCTTTGTTACTTGACTATACATTGGGCTTACTTTGGCAATGTACTTGGACTTATGCTATCAATGTACTAGACCTTACAAAGACAATATTCTTTTCCTCTTCTCCTGTTCCAGGGTAGAGAGCACAGCTAGAATCTCAGCTCTGCTTGGTAATCTTTTAATTCTCCCCTAATGTGTTCTTTCTTACCTTTCAAAACAGATTCTCCTCTTTCCTCAAGCCTCCAATTATATCCTAGTGTTTAGCATAAGGCCACATATTTTCTATTGAAAATTTTAAAAAATATATAGATTCCATCAGACATGGATTATTTCAATTCCTTATCCACTTAACTACAAACTTATCAAAAGCATTTCCTGCCCTATTTATTTATTTTCAGTACCTAGTACACTTTCTGGTAGACATTTGTTATATATTGATTGAATAATGAACAACAGCAAATGGGGAGTTCAAACTTTATTAGCAGAAACGGGAAAGACTAATGTGAACATACTCAACAGATCTGTGGTCTAAAATAGAACAAAGCTTGAGAAAGAAGAACAGAGCTGGGGGTATCATGCTTCCTGATTTCAGACTATACTACAAAGCTACAGTAATCAAAACAGTACAGCACTGGCACAAAAACAGACACACAGATCAATGGAACAAATACACCAGAAATGAACTCACACTTACATGGGCAATTAATCTACAACAAAGGAGGAAAGGATGAGGAAAAGGCAACTTCTTCAATAAATGGTTTTGGGAAAACTGGTTAGCTACATGCAAAAAAGAATCAAACTGGACAATTTTCTCACACTATAGAGAGAAATAAATTTAAAATTGATTAAAGATTTAAATGTAAGACCTGAAACCATAAACCTTTTAGAAGAAAACATAGGCAATGCACTCTTAGACATTGGTCTTAGCAATAATTCGTTGGACCTGTCTCCTCAGACAAAGTAAACAGAATCAAAGATAAACAAATGGGACTACATCAAACTAAAAAGTATTTCACTATACTAGGGAAGGAAACTATCAACAAAACGAAAAGGCTGCCTACTGAATAGGAGAAGATATTTGCAAATGATATATTCACTAAGGGGTTGATATCCAAAATATACAAAGAACTTACGCAACTTAACATCAAAAAACAAACAAACAACCCAATTGAAAAATGGGCAGAGGATCTGAATAGACATTTATCCAAAGAAGACATACAGATGGCCAGCAGGCACATGAGAAGATGCTCAACGTCACTCAACTCAACATCACCAGGAAAATGCAAGTCAAAACCACAATGAGATGTCATCTCACACCTGTCAGAATGGCTATTATCCAAAAAACAACAAATAAGTGTTGGTAAGGTTGTGGAGAAAAGAGAATTATTGGTAGGAGTGTAAATTTGTGCAGCCACTATGAAAAACAGTATGAAGGTTCCTCAAAAAATTAAAAATAGAACTACCGTATGATCCAGCAATTCCATACCTAAGCATTTACCCAAAGAAAACAAAAATACTGAATAGAAAAGATACATGCTATGTTAATGTTAATTGGTGCATTATTCACAATAACCAAGATACGGAAGCAACCTAAATGCCCATTGAAAGATGAATGGATAAAGAAAATGTACTTAGAATAAAAATAAAATGAAATCTTGCAATTTCTGACAACATGGATGGACTTAGATGGCATGACGCTAGGTGAAATAAATCAGAGAAAGACAAATACTGTATGATTTCACTTATATGTGGAATCTAAAAAACAAAACAAATGAACAAACATAACTAGGCAAAAACAGAGTTATTGATACAGAGAACAAGAAGGTGGTTGCCAGGGGAGAGTGTGAGAGAAGGAAAGAAATAGGTGAGGGAGATTAAGAGGTAGAAATATTCAGCTACAAAATAAGTGAGTCACAGGTATAAAATATACTGTGTGGGGGATATAGTCAATAATTATGTAATATCTTTGTATAGTGACAAATGGTAACGAATTACGTTGGTGATCATTTTGAAATGTATAGAAATATTGAATCACTATGTGGTATAAGAGGAACCAATATAGTGTTGTAGGTCAGCTATACTTCAAAAACAAACAACAGTCTAATAAATAAGGAGATCAAACTTGTGGTTATGAGAAGTAGCAGGTGGGGGAGTTGGATGAAGGCAGCTAAAAGGTACAAACTTCCAGTTATAAGATAAGTACGTACTAGGGGTGTAATGTACATAGTAAATAAAGTTAACATAGCTGTATGTTACAATATATATGAAAGTTGTTAAGAGACTAAGTCCTAAAAGTTCTCATCACAAGGAAAAATAATTTTTCCAAAAAATAATATAAAATAAAATAGAACAAAGCTAAATACAAAATCTTTTTGACTTAGTAAAATTAGTAAGAGCACATAACCCCATTGTCGCACTGGGTCATACGTGACTGCATCATTTAACAGATGCCACATTTGTCCTGCAGTTGGGACACATAAGTTCTAATCTTGACTCTGGTACTAGCTGTCATTAGCTCTCTAGACTTTGACAACCTCATCTGAAAATGAGGGGCCTGATAGTCTCTAATTCTTCTTCTGGCTGTAAAAGTCTACGACTCTTTTACTCCATTGCCACTGTATCAGATTGACAGCTGAAAGTGGGGACTTCATTATGGAATGGGTGAACCTAGGTGATAGGGAAATATCTCAAGTAAGATTCTGGAAGGAAAGAAAACACCAAGGACAGACTGAGTTTATCTTATTGTTTCATCTGGGCCTGCGCATGGAGTAGACATGAAAACTCGAGGCCTGAACCTCAGTCTCTGTATTTCTTTTATAAAGCAGCAAAGTCAACAGTCAAGAGGTGGATTCGGGGAGGAACATATATTAGAAAGGCTTTGTACACCATGCAAGTGATCTTGTACTTTTAGTCTTGATGAAAAAGGAAAACATTGAAGGCTTTTACACAATGACATAGATTTTCATTTTAGATATCATAGATATAGCCTGGCTATGGTGAATACAGGGAAACCTATCAATTTTCCAATGCTTTCAAATGGACTATATAACAGAGCTAATTGTTGATTTCGAGTGTGAAAGCTCTTAATTTGCTATTTACTCACTCTTTAGTTATGGCTAAGAAACATGAAGGAAAGGAATAAGGATGGGTGAAGTCATTGTTCCCTATTTTTCTAAGAGGATTAATTAATGTTCTCACCCATCACAGACTCAAAAAAAACATGATTTTAATTATTACTCGTAAAACTTGTTACATTTGACATTCGATTTTTTTGTATAATCAGATACAAAATGTTAGGCACCTTGTTTGGGAAAGGAAAAGAACGTGTGAGGACTCTAACTGGATTTGTTCATGCAAATGGTCAAATTTGGACAGATAAGCAGCAAGATAGTTTCATATATCTATGAAATGCACTTAACTGAATACTACCTGGATTGAGCACAACTCAGGTCAACTCTGGATGAATAAAAGTGGTAAAAAGCAAACCAGACTTTGGTTTAAAAAAGGCGATTCAATCACCCTTTGATTGTCTCCTTAAGAGCACTAAAAATGATGTAACATGGAATTTCTCATTGTTCATTTGAAGGAACATTTGCATCATTATCCCGAGGTATTCCTCTCAAATATCCAGGAGCCATGTATTTTAAAACACCTATAAAATGACCCAATCCAGCTCCCTCCGGCCCACGGTACCTGAAATGCCAAATGAAAACAAAAACAATTTCCAGTTTCTTCCTTTCCCTACCAAGCAGGAAACCTATTCTAATTCAGTTGTAATGTGTGTAATTTTGTAGTCCTGCCGTAAAGAATATTTCTCCTCCTTGTACAAAGCCATAACAGATGCAATTAGAGGATATTATATTGTCATATGCATCAGAGGAATAGAGTTGATATTAAATCTTCCACCTGGCACTCAGGCAAGAAGGATCAGAAAAGGAAATGGCATTCCTCAGAACCCCTTTCACCTTTCAACCCCAGGGGGCCTCATTATATCTGGGGGAAGGTATTTGCAAAAGTCAAATGCAGAATGGGCTGTAAGTTGTCATGGGGAGTGGTGGGTAAGGGAAGAATGCTCACTTCAGAAGTAGCATCCTCTCAAGGACTGAGTGAAGTGCTGATTTTACATGCTTTGTTGCCCTCAGATACTGTGAGGATAGGATGGGAGGTTTGATAGATGAGACAGCCCATTTAAGATCGCAGATAATGGTAGGTGATGGCATTGAATAACAATGACCAGAGAACAGTTCACACACCATCACCTGCAAATCCTGATTGCAGACAAGACACCTACAAAAGACTCTGAGATTGGAAGGTACCACATTCCATGTTTGATCAGCAACTTGGAGCAGCCTCTGTAGGGTCATCAACGGCCAATCTTCATTGTATGAATATTCTAGGTTTCATATTCATTCAGCTGAAAAAGTGATGAAACTTCAGAACAATGTGATCATATGATGGTATGTCTAAACCTACCTTCTAAGACACCCCCTGTGCTTTGGATAATGCTTTGTGCCATTCAACAAGATGTTTTTTCATGCGACATTAGATTTTGTCAAAAGCCAGAGAAATAGCAATGTCTGTGCAACTTTTCTGATGGATGTTTCTCAAGTCATGAAATAGATTCTTCTTGTATAGAACTTTCTTCTCTATAAAAGGGAAGAAAAGCTGATTTGAAAGGAGATTGACTGAATTTTCTCTCACTTTGAACTGGTATCCCAAAATGTATTTTTTAATTTATTGAGCACCTACTAAATGCCAGATATTTTTACATAAGCTATTTATTCATTTAACAAATATCTGTTAAGTGCCGGACACTGTTGAAAGAACTAATGGTATACCTATAAACAAGGCAGACAAACTTCCTTCCTTCACGGAGCTTGCCTTCTATTTGTGGGAGGCAACAAATGAACAAGTAAGCAAATAAAGACAAACAGAGACTGTGAGATATACTACACTGGAAATAAACTGAGTATGCCAAACATTTATTGAATATCTATCAATAAATCATGTGCAAAAAAAAAATGTACTGGGTGCTTTCAGAACACAGTAATGAATAACAAAATCACATTCCTGCCCTCAAGAAGCATACAGAAGTGTAGGAAAATACAAATCACCAATCCCTCTGTTCATGTTAAAGTATTTTGCATATGATCATTTATGTGGTTTTATCTCTAAGCTCAATTCCGTAAAATCTCTTCCACAAAAAGTTCATATATGATAGTGTCATAATAAACAATAGCTAAATTTTAAAGGAGTTGCATGCAAATCTGAATTTAAATCCAAGAGAGGAATTAACTGAATTTCAATCTAAGAATCCAATCAGTTATCTGAATTTCAGTCCAGGAGAGGTGATTCATAGAAAATTTCATAAAGAATAATTTCGTAATGTCAATGTGTGTTGGGGGACAGTACTGTAAATTTCTCACTTGTTTCAAATGTTGATATGTTGCTTATCTAACAGTCAAAAGTGGTGATTTTTCTGATTTTGTAAGAAAGGATAGAAGTTAAGTTGGTCGTGGCGGGGTGGAGATGCATTATAGGTGGTTGAAATAGCTGGCATGTATAATGGCCCTGGGTTGATTGGTTTGGGGAGAGTGAAACTTTCAAAGAACTGAAAAAAAGGGGAAAGTCAAACAAAATAAAGCTGCAGATGGAAAGTTGCATAAGAGCAGCACACAAATGACTTTGTTATATGTGTTAAGGATTTTGATCTCTCTTTTAAGACCAATAGGAAGGCATTATAGTGTTTTAAGCAGGATGTCAGTATGATCATAGATGTGTTTAGAAAACATCACTATATTACAAAATAGAGAACTAATTGATGACCAGCACAATATGTACAAATAGAAGAATGAGGTGGCTCTTGAGGTCATCCATTCAAGGAATAATAGTAGCTTAGGCCAAGCTATTGGTAGTATACATGGAGAATGGTGAATATTTGAGCGATAATTAAGAGGTGGGGTTGATAGGATTTAGCGATGGATTGCACATGGAGGATAGAGGAAAAGGAGATGCCAAAAAAGACATTTTTTTTTCTTTCATTTTCTTGCAATGAAGTTTAACAGTACAGAAAAGTCACACGACCTTGGTGGGTCAGCATCTGGTTTTTAAGTTGTATAATAGGATAAATGGTATTGCCATTCACTGAGATGACTAAATTTGGGTGAACAATAAAAATTTCCAGGCCATGATGAGTTTGAACTGCCTTTTAAACATTCAAGTAAAATTAACAAATTAGCTCTGTTCCAGGAACTCTATCACTCAGGGTTTAACCAGAAAATCAGAATCAATAGAAGATATATCTAGATATCTATATAATGTGTGTGTGTGTGTGTGTGTGTGTTAGAAAAAGCTGGCTAATGAAATTTAGGGAGCTGGTTAAGCAGTCAAGTCTGTATAAGAATGTTGTCTCGGGCTTCCCTGGTGGCGCAGTTGTTGGGAGTCCGCCTGCCGATGCAGGGGACGCGGGTTCGTGCCCCGGTCTGGGAAGATCCCACATGCCGCGGAGCGGCTGGGCCCGTGAGCCATGGCCGCTGAGCCTGCGCGTCCGGAGCCTGTGCTCTGCAACGGGAGGGGCCACAACAGTGAGAGGCCCACGTACCGCAAAAAAAAAAAAAAAAAAAAAAAAAGAATGTTGTCTCTGTATCTGATGCTGGAACTTGAAATTCAGAGGACAGTCAGGAAGGGAAGATCACAGGTAGACTGGAATCCACAAGCATGAAGAGCTGGAACCCCATAAGAACAGACTGATTCCCATGTCTGTCTTATTCCTCTGTCCTTGTTTATAAGAAGATCTTATAGAAGTCAGTACCCTTCATCACAGAGCTACACACACACACACTGTCACACTCACACCTGGCCCAGGAGGCTAAGCGGCCGTAGGAGGATCCAGGGGAAGGTAGAGCTATTACAGGCCCAGCTGCTGCTTCCCGCCAGCAAGGTGGGTCAGCAGGTCGACGATGTGTGTAAGCTGCAACACGGGTACTGCTGCTCTTCTGCCTCCCAAACGTCCCAAGAATCTCCCTTGTGGCCCACCCTAAAAGGAAATACACTAGAAAGAAAATCCTGGAAAATGTAGTTCAGCCTAGCCATGTTGACACACCACAAAGCCATCAGAGGCACGGTGCTCTCGGGGGGGAGTACTATGAAGATTAAGACCATCTTTCCTATCTTGGCATAACTGACTATTTTTATATCACGTGGTGGGTTTAACAGTAAAGGTACACACTCGTCTCTACGAGGCCTATAGAGGCTTTTCTCTCAGCCTGGGAGTCCAAAGCAAACTTTCTAGACTAAGTTAAGTCTTAAACAATATGTATGAAATAAGAACACAAAGAATGATAAGAATGGAGTCTCAGACAAAGAAAGCATCAAACACACAGGGGGTATATATGTCAGGTTGCTATGTAGAGGATGCTATGACAAATTGCAAAACCTCAATGTAGGTTGTGTTTTGCTCACATTAGTGTTCAATGCATTTGGCCACCACCTCTCTTAGTCTTCTTCATTCCAAGCTCCAGGCTGAAAAAGCAGCCTTCACATAAGACATGCCTGTCTTAAGGGAGAAGAAAAAAGCAAATAGCCAAATGACACAACGGCTCTTAAAGCTACTCGTGAAAATTACAGAATTCATTTTCTCTCATATTTCCTTGGCCAAAGAAAGTCACATGGGCAGGCTTGACTTCAATGAAGGAATATATAATCATCCAAAGGAGGGGTAGCAAATATTTCAAACAAGTAAAACATCAGTGTCTTGATCACAAACATTTACTTTCTTCACTTTTGTACACTAATTTCACTCACTCTCCCTCCTTCCAAGGGAGACAACCCAAAAGTCTCAATTAGACTCAAAATCTAGGATGTTTTTGTAGCCTTTTTGTTAAATCTAGATGTGGCTCTTCTTCATTCAGTGACCTGTAAACTACAAAGATAAGTGATGTTTCCTCCTATGTGCAATGCGTAATAGTGGAACAGGAAGATGTAACTAAAATAGACCCTCCCATTTGGAAAGAGGCAGAAAGGAGACATCCATTGGCTGCTGTTCAGTAGCAATCCAAAAATTCCACGGAGTAGATGTTGTAAGGGGTCCCTACCCTGGAGATCTGAAACTTTCCTTGATTTTGCGCAAGTTCTATAACCTAGGAACAGCTCTTCAGTTTATCATCCTCTATAACCTCTGGATCCACTCTTCAGAAGGTCCTTTTTCTTCCTTTGATCATCATTGGCTACACCTGAAGATCACACTGGAGAATGTGCCCATCTTAAAGGCTCAAGAGCATTTTAAGCCTGCTTCCTACCTGTGAAATCTTTGGGGCCTAAAATTAACTAGGTTCTCCCTATCAATTCAGAAATGTTAACAGAAAGTTTGTTGGCAGTACCCTAAATTTGGACTGTGCCATTAGTCTGTATTAACTTGTCCTTGGTGTTCATAGACTTAGATTTTATATCTTACTAGTTGGAAATGACAGCCAGTTATGTCTTCAAATTCTGCAAGTCTCATAATTTCTGAATTTTTTATATTTTTTTAAAATTCTGTGGAAATCAATTGGTTCTTTTCTGAGCTCATTTTTTCCCTACTGTACTTTGTCAAGTACAGCCAATAGCAAACATGTTACAAACATTCTTTTTTTCTCTTTATTTCCCTAAAGCCACAAATTCATTAGGTATATTATTTGCCTCCGGAGTTCATACAGGTGACTGTTTTACAAAACGGAGGCTGGAAGAATAATGACAAAACACTTTTCCTTCATTTCACCAAACCCCACTATGTGGCCTAGAAGCCAAAGCTATATATTTTAGTTCTCTTTTTATTTATTTTATTTATTTAGTTTTTTTGAAGCATGGTTGATTTACAATGTTGTGTTAGTTTCAGGTATACAGCAAAGTGATTCAGATTCTTTGCCCTTACAGGTTATTACAAAACATTGTATATAGTTCCCTGTGCTATACATTAGGTCCTTGTTGTTTATCTATTTTATATATAGTAGTGTGTATCTGTTAATCCCAAACTCCTAATTTATCCCTCCCCACCCCCACGTTCCCCTTTAGTAACCGTAAGTTTGTTTTCTAAGTCTGTGGGTCAACTTCCGTTGGTATATAAGTTCATTTGTATCATTTCTTTTTTTTTTTTTAGATTCCACATATAAGCTATGTCATACACTATTTGTCTGCCTTAGTTTTTCTTTCTCTCTTTTTTTTTTTAGTTTTTCTTCTTTAAATGGAGGCACCAATTTTCATATTAGTCTGATTTCCCTAGATTATGCTACATAACAAACAGCACCCACACTTTAATAGCTTACAACAATAAAGGTTTCTCCTCACGTTAATGCTCATTGTTAATTAGCTAGGGCTGTGCTCCACATCCTCTTTTTTTTTTTTTTTTTCCTGCGGTACGCGGGCCTCTCACTGTTGTGGCCTCCCCCGTTGCGG
Source organism: Leucopleurus acutus (assembly GCF_964270905.1). Classification (NCBI taxonomy): domain Eukaryota; kingdom Metazoa; phylum Chordata; class Mammalia; order Artiodactyla; family Delphinidae; genus Leucopleurus; species Leucopleurus acutus. Next base: position 27,893,879 of record NC_139163.1, on the reverse strand, counting down.
AGCACAGGCTCCGGACGCGCAGGCTCAGCGGCCATGGCTCACGGGCCCAGCCGCTCCGCGGCATGTGGGATCTTCCCAGACCGGGGCACGAACCCGTGTCCCCTGCATCGGTAGGCGGACCCTCAACCACTGCGCCACCAGGGAAGCCCCACATCCTCTTTATTTTGGCACAAAAGCTGTAGGAGCAGCCCCCATGTGGGACATGCCAACCTAATGACAGAGGGTAAACGAGCGAATGGTTACATGAATCAGTGACTCAAAGATTCTAGCTTGAAGTGGCAATTGTCACTTTCACCCACATTCTACCGACTAAAGAAAATCACATGATTAAGCCCAACATAATGAAGTAGGGGAGTGCTAGCCTCTCACAAGGAAGGGCGACAAACATTTTAAACAAATACTGCCATCTCCCATGAAATTGAAGTGGAAGAGGGATACTCAGCAGCAGTAAATCATAAAAAGAGAGGACAGGAATGGTGAAGATAATACATTAGACGGCATTAGGTGAGACACGTATTTGGAAGGTGCTATACGCAATGCAAAAGATGGATTTTTGTGTTGGAAGCAAAGGGGAATTATTGAAGGTCTTTAAGCAGTGACATAGTGATATGTCTTAGTTTATATGCAGTATTCTAGCAATGTTAAATACAGGGAGACAAGTTGGGACATTATTCCACAGACTCAGTGAATGATAATAAGGGCATGATCTAGAGCTAGGAAAAGATGGGGGTATGTTGTAATAAGAAAAGATGGGAAGGTGTTGTATTCTCATTCAGTCGATAAAAGATTCATATACAGAAGGTAAGGATAAGGAAGGGAAGAACGTTGACTGTATTGAAAAGAGGATAATTGATCATCTTAGAGGAGGACATGGCTGGCAGTAAGTGCAGCTAAGGATACATTTCATGGGTGGTAAAAGGATCAGGCTGTTTGCTCCTGAAGGCTTCAACTTTCTATGTGAAATGTGGGATGTTCACTTCAATGAAAGGGTATAGGAGCTGGGTAGGGGGCTTGAATAGAAGGCCAAAGACACAGAGTCTCTGAGAGAAGTGGAGAGAGAACAAATATGTTAACACTGTGAGTAATTAAGAGCCTTGCTCACTGTGAGTTTGTAACGACTTGAAAAGCACATGTGATGCCAATGCTAAGCAGCAAGGGGGTTGGGAGGGAATATAACGTCGGGATTATGAAGGAGGGCATAGTGGAAGTACTGGGTTTCAAGGTAATTGAGGATGTTAGTGAGAAAGTGATTGAATAATGAGTGAGCCAGGAGGCTGCTGGTAATCTGGAAGACAAGGACCCGTCCCGGGGCCCTTACCCTTCTGCAGTGGAAGAGTAGACATAGTTGGAGTGAGGACACAAGTATGATTGATCAGAGTCTGAGATTAGAGCATGGAATATTTGCATTAACGGTTTCTGATTTGGTCCAGTTATGATTTCTGGCTGGTAATGAAAATTAGGTCAAGCAAAGCATATGGCTTAAATGGTGCTTAGGAAAAAATTTTTAGAATTGAGTAAATGAAAGATGTGTGAGGACAGTTTGTTGCCTCCAGTGACCCACACTCTGGTAGAACACCCCCCCCCCCCGCACTCTTAAGTGTGGATGAGACCTATAATTTCTTCTGACCAAAAAACATGCAAAGGTGTTGGGATATCATTCCCATGATTCTGTTAAATTATATGGCATAAATGAGGGATTTTACAGATGTAATTAATATACCTCATCAGTTGACTTTAAGTTAATTAAGAAGGAGATAATCCTGAGTGAGCCTGACGTTTCAGGTGAACCATTAAAAGAGGCTCTAAAGGTCAGGCATGGAGAAGTCAGGGAAAGTTTCTTGCTGGCCATTGAGAAGCCAAGAGACTCCTGATGAATTTCCAATGAGCCAATGAGCGGGGCAAGGGTGGGGCAATAGCCTAATTTAGGAGCTAAGGACTGCCTTCCTACCAACACGAGGAAATAAACTCTGCCAACCACCATATGAGCTTAGAAGAGTACTCAAGCCACACGTAAAACACCAGCCCCGGCTCATGCCTTGTTTGTAGGCTTGCAAGATCCTGAGTAGAGGACTCAGCTAAGCAAGGCCCAGACTCTTTACCCATGGAAACAGATAAATGTAAGTTGTTACACAGCAACAGAAAATATTGTTGTTGTGAATAGCGCTACAATGAACATTGGGTTGCATGTATCTTTTTGAATTACGGTTTTCTCTGGGTATATGCTGAGAAGTGGGATTGCTGGGTCATATGGTAGTTCTGTTTTTAGTTTTTTAAGGAACCTAGAGATTGTCATACTGAATGAAATGTCAGACACAGAAAGACAAATATATGATATTGCTTATATGTGGAATCTAAAGAGAAATGGTACAAATGAACTTATTTACAAAACAGAAGTAGAGTTACGGCTGTAGAAAACAAACTTATGGTTACCAGGTAAGGCAGGGAGGGATATATTGGGAGAGTGGAACTGATATATACACACTACTATATATAAAATAGATAACTGGTAAGAACCTGCTGTATAGCACAGGGAACTCTACTCAATATTCTGTAATGGCGTATATGGGAAAAGAATCTTAAAAAAAAAACAGTAGATATATGTATATGTATAACTGATTCACTTTGCTCTATACCTGAAACTAACACAACATTGTAAATCAACTATACACCAATTAAAAAAATATTGCTAATATACCATGTTCAATATGTTAAGAGACTAAAGTGTTTTCCTAAACCTTTGTAAGTTTCTATTTTTAAAAGTTTTCGAATATTTCTTTTGGCCTTAACCTTGTACTCACAGAGACACACATGAGATGCTTTCTAAATTAAGGCTGTAGATGAGAGCAGGAGAAGCAGGCTGTGCAGTGTATGACTATAAAACGATGGGACAGATCTCAGTCGTAGTTCTCATCACTCCTACTCCTCTTTAGCCAGCTTGTCTGCATGGAGCAGCAACAAAGGGAACAGGTGCGTCCCATCAGAGGGGCTGGATCTGCTGACAATCAACGCCTCAGGAAAGGAAGTTGGGTGAGGGGGCGGGTAAAAGGCTAAGTGAATTTGGCTGGGGACGCTGAGGCTGAGAGTGAGAAGAAAGAGGCAGAAAGGGAAACAGACGAAGGGAGGAGAGGAGAGCCTCAGCTCCATGGCTACTCGATAGACACACGAGTTCAGGATGGCTTTGCCGTTTACTCTCTTCCAACCAGCCTGGGAGACCCTGCCTCGCCAGCAAGTGGTGACTATGCAATTTCCCTCACATGCTGAGTTCCGCCCCTGCAAGGCTATTCAGCCATTTCAGGACACCAAATAGGTCTGTCTAAAACCTTCTTCTGTTTTCTTTTATCCTATCGTGCCTTATGGGTTCCATCATAAGTGAGCAGGAAGGGGCTTAAGATCTGTTGGTTACAACAAAAATTAATGGCCCTGCAGGAAGAAAGCATTAAAGGTTAAATGGAAAGAAGTATAAAAACGTTTAGTAATGTATGAATTCACATCACTTCTACTTACATAAAACACATTTAACATTTCAGTTCTGTTCTAAAGGCTCGCTGTAGAGCCAGAATGCAAAACTTTATGAAATTGCTAAATGTTTCAGACTAAATTATGAGTAATACTTTGGGATATGGTGAAAGATTTGTTAAACACACCAGAGAGCAGTTTAAAGTGTGTGATGATTCAATAAGGTACAGGAGATACAGTGGGAATCTTGGATTTATTATTTATAGAAATCACTCCTGAGCTACGGCTATAGAGTGATTTTTCAATGGTAGGTATATATTTTTGACTGCTATGGCTCACGGTTATGGGTAGAGGGAAGGTGGAGTTGATTACCAATTCAAGATGGAAAAAAATGTCTTCATTGAACTCAAAATAATCTGGTGACCCACTGAGAAAAGGTAGAAATCTGGACCTTAGCCAGTATGAACTTTTCACCAGTAGGTGATTTGAGAGTAATTTGCATATTTAAGATACTACCTTTAAAACAGTCTATTCATTCATTCAACAAATGTTTTATAAATACATGTATTCCTTTATTCAGAGTGATCTTGACACATCTCTCATTCAGTCAAAGAGATAATTAGTCTCTTTCCTTCTCCGTTTATAAAGCTATTTGACTAATTACATTATATAATGGTTTTGTCAAAAGACCTATACCTAGGAGAGAATTCAATTAGGTGGAATAGGCAGAATTAATCACTAATACTTTTTACAGTCTGTAGCTATCTCCTTGGCAAGAATAGTGAGGGAATGCAGTTGGCCAGTAAATTAAAGCTACTTTTGTTGCTTGTCTGCAGTATATAATATAAAATGAAGGACACTGGTGTTTATAAGTATATGGTTTGGACTGAGCAAGAATTCAGATTCCCATACTTTATAAAGCTCCATCAGATGTTTTAAATCTAATTTGTTAAGTAGATGTAAAATTAGTAAAAAAAAAAAAAAATTCCCTCACGCAGGACTGGAAAAAAAATTATAATCCATAAGAGTCTGGTAGAGACCATGAATAAGTATCTGGAGGAAATTACACCAAGACTGACAAAAGGCCAAAAGTTAATTGTGGAGATGACCCAGTGAGTACCAGTCCTGCCTCTGAGACCAGTGATTTTCAAACACTAGGGGGAAAATGGCATCCTTATCACCCTCAGCGATAAGGCATTTGAAAAACTTTCACACCAGAGAACACATTTTCCTTACCCTGTATCTAAACTCAGATATTATGTACTGTCTCCATGTACAACTTCTCAATCTACCTTTATAATATTTTGTCATGAAAAGGAAGATGATTTTTAAAAAAACTTTCCAGCTCCCATCTCCCTCAGAATAAAAAAAAAAAAAAATCCCAATCTTTTTAGGCTTTTCTAAGAACTAGTATTTTCCCTACCATCTAATCATCGCTCTTGTTTTCGCCTCTGGACTCTATCCAATTTCCAGACATCTCTTTTAACATACTGAAATTAAAATTGGTGCAGTGTTCTGTTAAGGTCTTGGCCAACTTTGAATAGCATCTCTGTTCTGTGTCTTATTAAAACTTCAGAGTCATTGACAATGAGTCCTTTTCATGCTCAGGGTCAGTATAGCCTGGCTGAGCCCTCTTCAAACATGAAGAGTGGAAGTGAGAACTCTCTATGTTCACTGACCGAGGAAGTTGCTGTGGGCTCTTAGAGAAACTCAGGCTCTCTCTAGATATCACTGACATTGTTCGCTCATCGGCAAAGGACCGTAAGCAGTGCTTATTTATAGGCTCTTCTTCAATGAAGTGACATGAGGCTCCCAAATGCTGCTCAAATCGCTGCATGACGAACTGTACATTAGATGATCTTGTGGCACTTTTGATATTAACTCCCAAGGATCACTTTAGACATGTGTGTCGTCTTTCGATAGACTGTGGTTAAATCAAATAAAGGTTGTTCGACTTCACAGGATTTAGAGCTGATCCACAGTATGATTTTGTGCCTTGTGGATATAGTCATTGGCTGGAATTTTCTCTGGCAAAATAAAGCTGCCCGGGAATATGTATTCACAGCCTAAGGGGGAAAAGAGATCCCAATTATAGGGCCTTTTACATGTGTTTTTACTTCTCCCTAATGGTCATCTGCATGCATTGCATATTGCTGTATTTTTTTTTTTAATCACAAGGTGTTTACATTCCTTTTAAGATGTTCTGACAATGGATTTGGAAAGAATCCTTGACTCAAATATTGCACAAGTATTAAATGTTTTAAAGCGGTGATTACAGGTAGGATTTGCATTCAAGCCATTATCCCCAAACAAGTTCTCAGCTGCAGAGGCCACTTAAGTGCAGTTAATTCATTAGAACAAGAACTTGAGTTAAATACATTAGCGATGAACTGTTCATCTGTAATAAGACTGACTCATGCTGGTAATTTCTTGCATAGTTATTATTCAACGTGTGCTCTAGACTCCAGGCAGAAGGAGAGGGAAACAATGAGAAATACAGCTTGTCTTTTAGTATCTGGGTTTGAGAATAGTCTTTCCATGGCGCTAACCTAATTTGAGCATGGCGGTGTTACACCTCATAGGCAGGCCACAGTTAGAACAGGCTAAGCACATTTCCATAATACCAGGCCACTCAGGGAAGGCTGGAGACCCAGGAAATTTAAAAAACAATATTAGAGGATGGGTGAAGTCATTTTTAAAGGCTCATGCCTTCAACTCTGGGTTTTGGAATTATCTCTTTACAACGAAGCGAGCCCTTCGTAGGGCTGGTGACTCACCAGCAGTCCCTCGTTCCCTGAGCAAATGAATTAATTGGGCAGTCGCTATTCCTCTCCCCAGACCAGACATGTGCTCTAATTGCCTATTTCCTCCTTCCCAGTTTGGAATGACATATCTCCCCATCACTTCCCGTATGAAATCCAAGCATGTGTCAGCTTCTGGTGGCCTGCAACAAATGTTGCCACTTGTCCTACTCCTGCCCCTCCCCCTCCCACATGCCTTCCACACTAGTCACTGGATTCAAGCCCCGCTCTCCTCATTTCATGCCCTTTCTAGAGACTTCGAATTTCCAGGGTCAGGTCTCCCAATCTCGTTATTTCTTCTCTAGGTACTGTGCCTACAAAACTCAAAGTTCTAAAGTAGTCATCAATAGAGATACTTTCGTTTTAAAAAAATAAACAACAAACAAACCATGATTGCAACTTTAAGATCAGTGCTTTCCTTGCTAGGGGGTTAATAAGACTCTCTGAATCTCTCTCCAGTCCTAATCAGATATTTAGAAATGTGTGCAATACAGGATCCCTATTATCGATAGGCAAACCTTGCACTACCCAGGGTTAATCTCTAGTTGTAAGAAAATCTTATCATTTCTCCCAAAATGTAACTTTAAGAAAACACTATGTAAGAAGTATTCAAGAATACTTCTTAATATTCTTGAATATTAAGGACTTAAACAGCATAACCAAGCAGGACTTAAACAGCATAACCAAAATGAATTAAAACATGTTTAGAGGGCTTCCCTGGTGGCGCAGTGGTTGAGAGTTCACCTGCCGATGCAGGGGACACAGGTTCGTGCCCTGGTCCGGGAAGATCCCACATGCCGTGGAGCGGCTGGGCCTGTGAGCCATGGCCACTGAGCTAGCGTGTCCGGAGCCTGTGGTCTGCAACAGGAGAGGCCACAACAGTGAGAGGCCCGCATACCGCAAAAAAAAAAAAAAAAAAAAAAAAAAAAAAACGTTTAGAAGGAGTCAGCATTCTCTAGTACAGTGGAGTCAAGTCAAGACCAAGTACCAAAATGCTATCTGGGATCCTTGTTTAAAAATATAGATACCGAAGCTCCACCCCGTAACCTACAAAAGCATGATCTTTGGGGCTAATACCTGGGAATCTTTGCTTTTACACCCTTCGGTTGACCATTTTGTCTGTCTCCATCTTTTAGGATATAGACTCTTTTTGTCTGTTTTGTTCACTGCTAAATCTGCAGTGTCCAGACCAGTGACTGACACATATTGTTTGTTCAGTATTTACTCATCGAATGAATAAACTCTTTTCTGGAGCCAGGTTTGGAAACTATTGGATCGGTGGATGAAACTTTAAAGTCAGATAGTCCTTGGTTTGAATCCCAACTCTGACAATGATTACCTGTGTGACCTTGGGCTAGTCTTTAATCTTTTGAGGTTCAATTTCCTCACTTTAAAATGGTAATCATAGGGGGCTTCCCTGGTGGCGCAGTGGTTGAGAGTCCGCCTGCTGATGCAGGGGACGCAGGTTCGCACCCCGGTCCGGGAAGATCCCACATGCCACGGAGCGGCTGGGCCCGTGAGCCATGGCCGCTGAGCCTGCGCGTCCGGAGCCTGTGCTCTGCAACGGGAGAGGCCATGGCAGTGAGAGGCCCGCATACCGCAAAAAAAAAAAAAAAAAAAAAAAAATTGTATGATTAAAATGGTGATGATAAATCCTAAAATAAATACTTTTTGACTCAGTGAATGGAGCTCTCAGGTCAGTGTAGGATTGGGAATGGTATGTGTTACAAACAGTGCCATGCTCAGTAAAGGCAACCATTGCTGTTATTTGGATATGAAGGTGGAGAGGATTGGACAGTCAGAGGTCATTTTTATAAAGACATGGGGAAGCTCGTGGGAAGGCAAACTGGACATAATGAGGTAAACAACTGGCTCTGAAAACTGAGACTGCCGTGTCTGGTAAAAGTCATCTAAAGAACCAAATAATCTGGTTCTCTCTAGAGAGTGGTAGGAGTGTAGTGTAAAGCCACACAGGAAGTAAGAAAGGAGGGTGATCAGTCTCATTGGTAGAGCAACAGAGTCTCACAGAGACCTGGGACTTTCACAGACCGCTGCGGCCCCAGGATCCCCACAGAGTCTAACCGTCCATCTTTGCCCAACTCCGTACTCTCTGCTCTGCTTTCACTCGGCAATGGCCACATGCTGGTCTACAGAGTCCAGTATTCCTCTTGCCATTCCATTTCCCTTTCCGAATCTGTGCCTTTCTTTAGCACGTTATCATCTCTCTCTGTGTCTCAGGTGTGACTGACAAAATTAGATCCTCTCTTAGAAAGTTCAGTCATTGTCTAGAGAGACCATCCCTACTGAGGTAGACTTTTCAGGTCCCACTGCCTCAGACTTCCGGGCAGCCACAGAGGTGATTGCTTGTGACAGAATTTCAACCCATGGCATAATCTTTGGTGGGCAGCGTGGCAGAGTCAAGCGGCTCGAAGTTTGATAACGTGTGGAAGGAGTTAACTTTGGTCATTTTGCCAAGGAGAACTGAGGTTGTCAATTTGCTCTCATGGCTTGGAGATGGTATTTAACATGTATCTATGCGATTCTGAGTCCTTATCAGCCTACTGGTCCCTTCAGGACAGTTTCTGCTGAGGAAAGACATTTTATATCCTTATAAATAACCATTTATGGCAATCCTAAACTTTATGTACCTTTCAAAGAAGTCATCTGGTAAGATATTTTAGATCATATCACACTGTGCATTTATTAAGTTCTTAAATGTAAAAAATCTCTTTCCCCTCCATAGTCATATCGTTGTACATGTGTTAAGCTTGTAGATAACACACACTTAATTGGATTATTCAGAGAGAGGTGATATACAGGCACCTGACCCGGTCAGTGGTTGTAAGCAGAGGGTAGAGAGGACATGAATGCCTTAGGCTGTGTTGTCTCTCAGACTATCTTCCAGCCTCGCCCTTCAGGAACAAACTGTTAGCTTCCTAGTAAAGAAGGGGCTGAAACCAAAAGCAGGTAAGTAAGAGTGACATTCTTAGAGGCCAGGATATAAATTAAATACATTTTAAAAATTGTCTTTCATGGCTTTAGGGATAGACTGTAACACAGGTGAGAAGGAAGAAACTCTCTCCAGCCCAACGTGACGAGTATTGACACAAATAAAAGAATATCACTATGACAGCAGCCTATGGGGTGTGGCGGAGGACAAAGCCTCCCGCAATCATAAGAGGAAAGCCAGACGGAAAAATGAGAAGTAGCACCATTCATGAGCCATGGAATTCTGCCCTATCCCCGTCCCACACATGCACATACCCCTAGAGGAGAATTTAGAGGCCAAGTTTCCAGGGATCCCGCTAGAGGGTGATGAGTCTTCTTTTAGTATCTATGACTGTATATTTGCCCCAAAATTTTGTGACATAAAACAACAAACATTTATTATCCCACCTTTTCTGTGGATCATGAATTTGAGTGGTTCTGGCTCAGGGTCTCTCATGAGGTAGAAATGGAAATGTCAGTTGTCTTCAGCCATCTGAAGTCTTGACTAGAGCTGGGAGACCTGCTTCCAAGCTCACTCAGTGGTATTTGCCTGGAGGCCTCAGTTCTCACTTCATAAAGCTGTTTGAGTGTCCTTATGATTTAGCAGTTGCCTTTCCCCAGGCAAGCAATCCAAGAGAGAGAAAGAGGAGAAAGCTACAATGCCTTTTATATCCTCATCACAGAGTCACACTGTCATTTTCACTTAACTCAGTTCATTAGAAACGAATCACTGAAGTCCAGCCACACTCAGGGGGAAGAGTATTAAGCTCTACGTGTTAGAGACATATTAAGAATCCATAGATGTGTTTTAAAACCACCACAATTTATACTCTGGCCATAATTTGTTTACATTTGTCCCACATTTACTGCCCCCTCCCAAGAACCCCAATGCAGCGTTAGCTTGAAATCCAAGATGATGTCATATAAATGAGATCGAGGCACAAATGCAGGTTCGCAGATATCGTCCTATAAGATCCTTGAGTACAGTTCCTCTTGACTGAAGACCTGAAAACTAAAGAGACAAACTGTTGCTCTCTCCCCTTGCCCTACACTCAGTGGTGGGATAGACATGTGATAACCGCTATAGACATGGAAGATACCCAGGAGTCACTGGTCCATACCAATTCTGAAATCCAATCTAACAGAGGTGGGCAGTTTGTTGATTGGGACTCAAAGTTTGGGAATAATTCTCCACGGCTCTTGGTCCTATTCTTGCTTTTGCCTTCTTAGCCATCTTTCCTTTTTCATGAAAGGCAACATGTGTTTGTAGCCGAGTGGTTTTCTAAGCCTGATTCCTGTCAGTAGAATTTGGGGGTGGGGAGGGGCTCAAAGACCTCTTTTTATGTAGCGCTCTCTCTCTCTGTTTCAGTCCAAGCTGACCGTGTTTCTGCTGACATAATTCTTTAAACTTTGTGGGTCTTCTGTGAATGTTATTGGGCTTCAAATCATTAGATGAATCTACACCTATAAATCAAAATAAGCTCCTCTCTATCTAGGGCTTCTGCTGAGGGACACAGTCCTTAAGCTTCTTAGAAGCCATATTGTTTGAGGAGAGTTATGAGGCATACAGGTCTTCAGGGACCCTTTTTTCTGAGGTAGCACCATGGATCCTTCTGAAATCTTAAGAGGTTTTATAGCCACATCCTCAGCTTCAACATCAGACCTGGCAGAGCCTTTGGCTTCATATTTATACAGAAGCTATTTCTTCGTTTTAACATCTTTCACCATCTGGAGAGGCTGGGAATTTTTAAAGCCAGAACGCTAGCTTCCTTTGTCTTGGCAGACCTTGCATAAATGTATGTCTCTCCTCTCACATTGTACTCTAAGTAGAAATAAAGCAAGAAGCACCTTCAACATTCCCTCTAGAAATTACTTTAGCTTATTCACTCAGTTCATTAAGTCATTTTCTACTTGCCATGTTATTGTAGGTGACAGCGTCTTTAACCTCCCTGACAATACTTAACACGAATCCCTTCCTCTCAGTTTCCAATAAGATAGTTCTCTTTCCTTTGAGCCTCTTTGACCGCCCCAACTTCTACAACAGTCTGTTTAAGGTACGCAAGCATTCACGAATACTCTCTTCAAGGTCTTTCTAGCTTCTGGCAGGGTAAAACTCCTTAAAATGACCCCCATGAGCCTACACTAACCTGATCTCATCTCTACAGAGATCTCACCTCATCTCTGGCCACATTCCCCTGCCCAATCTTGCTCCAGTACCACGTGTGATTGTACCTCAGGGCCTGACGCTCCTGCCTCAATACTCTGTTCTTAGGTTTCCATACGATTTGCTCCCTCACCTCCTTCAGATCTTACTGAAATATCATTCTAGGCGAGACCTACCCTAACTACCTTATTTAAAGTTGCCTTCACGACAGTCCCAAATCATCTTTGCTGCTTTATTTCATCCATAGCACTTATCTAACAGACCGTTCATTTTACTTCTTTTTATGGAATGTAAACTATAAGGGAAGTGATTTTTTTTTCTTGCTTTATTCACTGTATTGTTAGCACCTAGGACTATTTTTGCCATGTAGGCATGATTCAGCGTTTTTTTGAACGAATAAATGAACTGTCGGTTAGTTTCTTCATCCTTATCTGCATGGAATTCTCTTCTTTCTTGCCTCAGACCATCTAAATCCTGAATTAACTCCACACTTAGCCAATCAAGACTAGTCCCCCCCAGAAGCCTTTCCTCACTAATTGAGACTCACACTGACCTTTCTTCATTTTGACTTTCCTCGGCACTCCTGGTCACAGCCCACATCACAGTACTGTATAGTTGTTTGTGTGCTCCATTTTTCTCCATCTTGCTCATATATTTGTGTCACATTTGTCTAATTAGATCCTTGAGAAACCATATTCCTTCCTCTTTTTGAACCATTCTTTTGCCCCTTTGTAATTATGCAACATGCACTTTATAAATCCCTGCTTCGTAACCAACTGCTAACCCATATGACTTTCCTAACCTCACACATCTGGTGGAAGATGCTACTTCAGGACAACACAATGTTTCTGTAAAATGCACACAATCATTTTCAATTTGTACAGTAATAAGTTCCAGGTAAAACCAGCTGAGCTACACAAGCAACTCTGTTCTAATACTCACATACTTATTACATTCTCTTTAGGAAATAGAATCCACTTTTCTACATGGACTGGAAATCCTCAGACGTTAAAAAAATATTTAAAAAGCTCCACTGAGATTTAGATTCTTGCCATAATGCTCTAAATCATTTCAGCATTGTGTAAGGCATTAGAAAACACTGTACTGTAACGTATATGCACCTGAGCATGTGCCTCTTAAAAAGGTTCACCAGTCAGTTCATTTCAGAACCTGCTTCTGATATCCCTGAAGGTAAGTGAGAAAAATCCCTTCATATGCAACCTGAGTATAAGACAATATCAAAATTAGTTGTATCAGCTAAATATTGTCTTCAGAGCAGCTCTGAATTTTCTGATATTTTGAAATGTTAGGTCCATTAAATGTATATATGAAGAATTATGCACATAGATTTTTTCCCTCTGTAAATTTTACATAATCCTGTGTCTTTTTCTTATAACAGCATGACTCAGATTTTGCTTAGGAGTGAGATAGATTGAAACTGTCTTAATCAGCTCATCTTCATCTCTCTCGCCTTACCTTTGATACCATGTGTGTCTGTTTTGGTTGCAATCAGTCTTCTTAGATTAATACACTCCTGCACACAATAAGTCTGAATCAGGAATATTATAACTTGTAACTAACTCTTTAAAGAAAAAATGTATTTTAAAAGGAAAAAGGTATTCTAAAAGGAAAACAAAAAGTTCCTCCACTATATTCACATATTGAATTAGGACTGTCATTTAATAGCATCTGACTCTAACTCAGAGTTCATTAAACTCTTTTATTGAGTTTATTCATAAATAAACTCAACTAGGTATTTCTTTTTTCCCCATGATGAAAACTCCTTAATCTGTTCTTTTATGTTGAAACATTTGTTAATTTAGTGTTTTAAATAATTTGGTGGAATATATGAAGCGAAACAACATGAAAAATATTGAACCTATATATCAGTTTAATTTTACTGTAAGTTCCTGGCATTGTCTCGTACATAGAATTGGAATCTGTTACTCCTGTTTTCATCAAAGTCATCTCTAAAGCATCATCTTAGAGGCTGTTTTGGCGGGGGCGGGGGGGGTTTGGTTTGTTTCTTACTGACGTATAGTTGATTTACAATGTTGTGTTAATTTCTGCTGTACAGCAAAGCCATTCAGTTATACATATATATATATTCTCTTTTTTTATATTCTTTTCCATTCTGGTTTATCATAGGATATTGAATATAGTTCAATATATTCTCTGTGCTATACAGTAGGACTGTGTTGTTTGTCCATTCTATATATATACAATAACTTACATCTGCTAACCCCAACCTCCCACACCATTCCTCCCCCACCCCTTCCCCCTTGGCAACCACAAGTCTGTTCTCTATGTCCATGAGTCTATTTCTGTTTCATAGATAGGTTCATTTGTGTCATATTTTAGATTCCACATGTAAGTGATATCATATGGTATTTGTCTTTATCTTTCTGACCTACTTCACTAGTATGATAATCTCTAGCTGCATCCATGTTGCTGCAAATGGCATTATTTTGTTCTTTTTTATGGCTGAGTAGTATTTCATTGTGTATATATACCACATCTTCTTTATCCATTCATTTGTCAATGGACATTTAGGTCGTTTCCATGTCTTGGCTATTGTGAATAGTGCTGCTGTGAACATAGGGATGCATGTATCTTTCTGAATTATAGTTTTGTCTGGATATATGCCCAGGAGTGGGATTGCTGGATCATACAGTAACTCTAATTTTAGCTTTCTGAGGAAGCTCCATACTTTTTTCCACAGTGGCTGCACCAACTTACATTCCCACCAACAGTGTAGGAGGGTTCCCTTTTCTCCACACCCTCTCCAGCATTTGTTATTTGTAGACTTTTTAATGATTGCCATTCTGACCAGTGTGAGGTGGTACCTCATTGTAGTTTTGATTTGCATTTCTCTAATAATTAGCAGTGTTGAGCATCTTTTCATGTGACTATTGGCCATCTGTATTTCTTCTTTGGAGAGATGTCTATTTGGGTCTTCTGCCCATTTTTTGACTGGGTGTTTTTTTTTGTTGTTGTTGAGTTGTATGAGCTGTTTGTATATTTTGGAAATTAAGCCCTTGTCAGTTGCATCATTTGCAAATATTTTCTCCCATTATGTAGGTCCCATTTGTTTATTTTTATTTCTGTTGCATTGGGAGACTGACCTAAGAAAACATTGGTACAATTTATGTCAGAGAATGTTTTGCCCATGCTCTCTTCTAGGAGTTGTATGTTGTCATGTCTTATGTTTAAGTATTTAAGCCATTTTTAGTTTATTTTTATATATGATGTGAGGGTGTGTTCTAACTTCATTGATTTACATGTGGCTGTCCAACTTTCCCAATACCACTTACTGAAGAGACTGCCTTTTTCCCATTGTGCATTCTTGTAAGGCTAACCGTTAAGACAAGGATTTACCACATGTAGCTACAAAATACATATCATACCTATGTATATGATCACAGAGCTAAGCAGACCTTAGAGATTGTCTAATCCATGGGTTTATGATGTTTATTTCGCTCAGCATACCTGAGAAACACGCTGACCATCAACAGAAACTCACCGTGGTAGTGTATTAGTTTCCTATTGCTGCTATAACCAATTACCACAAATTTAGTGTCTTAAAATAGCACAGATCTATTATTTTACAGTTCATATGTCAGAGTCTGAAATGAGTCTCATGCAGCTAAAAATCAACATGTTGAGAGTGCTGCATTCCTCCAGGAGACTCCAGGGGAGAATCTGTTCCTTGCTTTTCCAACTTCTAGAGGCTGCCCAGCCTGCATTCCTGGGCTCCTAGTAATGACATCCCTTGGACCTTCCCTTCTCTGACTTTGACACTCTTGCCTCCCTCCTATAAGGACCCTGTGTTTACATTGGCTCACCCAGATAATCCAGGATAATCTACCCATTTAAAAATCCTTACCTTAATCCTATCTGTAAAGTCCCTTTTTCAACATTTCCACTAGTTTCGGGGATTAGGATTTAGACACCTTTTAAGGGAGGAAGAACGTTATTCTGCCCACTACAGATAATGTTCTCAAGAGAGGGGAGAGCATAATAGCACATGTTATTTGAAAAACAAGCAGTATTGCATCATGGTTAAGACCGTGGATGACGACGTGCCAGATGCCTGACTTCACATCCCAGTCTTGCCACTCAGTAGCTGTCAAATCTTAAGCAAGTTATTGAAACTCTCTGTTTTGTACTCTATAAAACCAGAATTGACAATATTAACTACCTCATACTGTTGTTTTTAAAAACTATATGAATTTACACATGTAAGTGCACTTAGAAAAATTCCTGACACATAGTTAATGTCCAATAAACATTTACTTTTATTATGTGCCCTCGTGGGTCTGAAAGGATTCATCCAATCCAAGGTCCTTTCACAGATGAAAACATTAAGTCCCAAAGAACTTAACTGATTTATACAATATAGTGGCATTAGATTTTAAAACTTGTCACATTAAGATTATTTTGTATTGTTGAACCAGCGTCTGATATATCTACGTTTTCAGTCATGTCAGAATTTTAAAAGTACCTATTTTCTTATCACTAATAATTCTTAATTAACCTGATGATGTTATCAATAACACACTTCACTTTGCTTTAGTAATGGGAATCCCATGAACATACTTCTTTCTCAATTTTCTGTAGCTTAATAGGATTATATAACATCCTGTATTGGATAAGATATTTTGACAAACTCTCAAGGATTTGAGAGACCCCAAGGCCTAGCATTTCACATGATGAACTTGTCTTTGACTTTTTGTATGTAAATAATAGTACATATTGCCATTAAAATGTTTAGATGATTTTAAACCTCTACTTGAAATGTTTGTGAAATGTTCCTATAGATTTGATGTTATCAATCTATTAATTCTGCAACACAATCAATTAACTGTTCCACACATCAAACTGACCATTAGCGTGTCCGATTAAACAACCATTCAAGATGATGAATTTTGATAATTTTCATTATGTAGAAATTCTCATTGTTTCTTAATTTTAAAATATCTTTGAGAATCCTTCCAATCTAGGATTAAAACTCTGAGAGTAGATGTTTTATCTTTTATACTTATGATCCTTCCACCTCTATCAGGCTTGAAATGAATTTTTTTTTAATCTCTTTTTACTGATGTGTTAAGGAAAACTACAAAGAGAAAACTATTTTATATGAAGAATTACTAAGTCAAGGGCATGTTGTTTTATCTTTCGGTTGAAATAGAATTTTCCTACTAAAAGTTAAATCTCTCTTTTTCCCCCTTAACTAACAAATTGAATAGAGCCATGAAATTTAAGAGCTGGAAAGAAACATAGAGACTATTTCGTCAAAAGCCCTCATTTTGTAGATGACGAAGGGTACAGGGGGCGGAAAGAAAATTGAGCAAGTTAGTTTTCGGCATCTGAAAAAAATTCAATGACAGAATTTTTTTTTGGCTCTAAGCCCAAAACATTTCATTTGATTGTGAACAAAATACATTTTCATTCACTCTAAGCTCTCTCCTCTCACTGCTCTATTCTTCCAAAGGAGGCAAATAAGTGGTAAATGTCAGACAGGACTTGATGGTACTGTACCCTTTTTCTAAATGATTTTTGCTGTGGTTTTGCTGCCAGCTAAAGATAGCCTTGTGCTCTTGAGATATTTTCAATGACTGTTCTACAAGAAATATTTATATATGCCTAAACTACTGTGCTTATTCAGTTGTCAGGCATCAACTTTGCATTTTTCTCCTTTTAATATCATTCTTTTTTAAAAAATCAGCTCTGAAAGAAAAAGTGTAAGCCCTTCCTAGATTCTATAACCAGCTCTTTTTTTTTTCCCCTGAGTGACCTTGACAGGTTACTTAAACACTATGTTCGACTTTCCTTCTCTGTAAGATGAGGACAATAACACAAACAAAATGGGATAATTGTAAGATGAAAGTCGGCTGCATATGTAACTGTGAGTAGTCATTCCTATTAGTTCTAATTGCCAATTAGATATATTTACTGTGGGATGGCCTCTCCCCTAAAACCCACTGCCCAGTCCCCCATCCGGTTTTCCTCCCTTACTGAGTACCTGTGCTGTGTTCCCCACTGACCCTCCAGGAAGTCACTGGCTGTGGAATCACAGAATTAAATATTCCCTTAACTCTTTCTGTTCCTCTCTTTTAAATTTTTTTTAATTTTACTTTTTATTGAATTATAGTTGATTTTTATGTCCCTCTCTGTTAGGTCTTTGCACCCTTGTCAACTTCAGTGAGGCCTTCCTGGACATCCTTTATAAATGTGTAATTCCCATCCCCAGAAAATGTGTCCACCTCCCTGATTTATTTTTCTCCATAGTACTTATCACCATCTAGTATGTCATGTATACTTACTAATTCTGCACATTGAGGTATCCTCCCATGAGAATAGGTAAGCTCCAATGGGGATGGGGATTTTCATTGTTGGTTCGTTCACTCTTATATTCCAGAAATTAACACAGTGCTTGGCATATAATTGCTAATCAGTCATACTGTTGGAAGGTGATTATGGGACATCTTTTTTTTAACCATGATCTGCCAGAAACTATAAATTTTACACATCCTGTTCTGTTTCTTCCTGAACCATGATTTTGTTCATTTAGCATTCATTCAACATATGCTTTTACGTGCCTTCTATGTGCTATGAATACTCTTTGACAGATAACCCCACACAAATTACTGTATAATTATGAATTGAGCTAAGTGTTTTGTAGGAAAGAGGATAGATTTAGAGGACATTTAACAGAGAAACCTGACATAACCTGAGGTAGAGAAAACTTAGTTAAAGACATGTCATTTGAGCTGAGATCAGAAGGATGAGCAGGGAGATGCATTTTCAGATGCAGGAAACAGTAAGTGCAAAGGTCCTATGATGGGAAGAGCACAGAATTAAAAGGAGACCTGGGTAGCTCAGGTGTAACACAGATGCTGAGAGGGAGAATAGTGTAAGAAGAGCCCAGAGAGGTTTGTAGGCACCCTAAAGACCATTTTAAGGATTTGGTTTTTATCCTAAGAGCAATGGGGAAGCCATTAAAGACATTTCAACATGGGAAAGCCCACACCAGGTTTGTGTTTTTAGAAAATAATTCTGAATATGATAAAAGATGAAAGGAGAGCTGGAAAGATACATGGAGACTATTGTAAGAGTTAGGATCTCCATATGGGAATTTCTCAGGACATTTGTTTTTTCTGAATCCCAAGAATAATCAGCCAAGAGTTCAGCAAAACAGGAAAAAGTCACAAAATCCTTCTGATAGAATTAAAGCTCCACGATCCACGTAGATACCGCTGGGTTGAAAGAATCCATTGACATCAAGTGGCAAAGCCAGAGCAGGAAACGCTGACAGCGACACGCAGAGTGGAAGGCAAAGGGCAACATTTCTAGGAACTGCGACAGGAGCCCATGGGAGAGAAGTGGTCACAGTCTGATCAGTCAGTCTTGCTTGTAGCTCTTGTCACATTGCAAGGGTGTATCTGTTGCCCTGTATGCTGATAAGGGGGACTTGTTCTTACAAATAAAAACAATTAATAAATTTATTCACATAGTATCCTTTATACAAATCCTATGTTTGATGTTCCAAAAAATAACAAGTTTTTGATGCAAAGTCCTTAACTAAGCAATTTTGACACATGATTCCGAGTATTATTAAGCTTGCTAGGAGATCTGTAGTCATGTTATTTTAATACTCTGCAATAAATTATTCACTAGTGTTTTCTAGTGTTTGAATATTTACTATGGGTTATGGTTCAATGTAAATACTTTAACAGAGGCTGTGTACAGAGAAGAGGATGTTGAAGACACTTCAACACAAAATTAGAAACTGATCTAAAAGTCTGAACTAGCAAAAGCAATATGAATTTCATGGCAAAACCAAAATTGGGGCAAGCAACAGAATACTTTTATTGATAAAAAAGGAAATGAGTTTATAGGAAGCGATGTGTACCTTAATGCCCACCTTAAAATTCTTCTGGACAAACTCTTAAAAATTTGACTGCCAGTGAACAATGTAAGAAAATTGTCTACATCTGTAATATTTGTTATGAGTCAAAGATCTAGGCTAACAGGGCAATTCATGCTTTGTTTATTTTTAAATTTCACTTGAAGAATAACTCATTTAATATTTAAGATTTCATATTTCAATTTTTAAATGATTTTTATTTGGCATTTAATTTGTAATAATCATCCCTTTATTTAATGTTTTCTGTTACTAAATGTCTTAATCAGGCAGAGATCAATTATATATATATATATATATATTTTTACATCTTTATTGGAGTATAATTGCTTTACAATGGTGTGTTAGTTTCTGCTTTATAACAAAGTGAATCAGTTATACATATACATATGTTTCCATATCTCTTCCCTCTTGCGTCTCCCTCCCTATCCCACCCCTCCAGGCGGTCACAAAGCACCGAGCTGATCTCCCTGTGCTATGAGGCTGCTTCCCACTGGCTATCTACCTTACGTTTGGTAGTATATATATGTCCATGCCTCTCTCTCGCTTTGTCACAGCTTACCATTCCCCCTCCCCATATCCTCAAGTCTGTTCTCTTGTAGGTCTGTGTCTTTATTCCTGTCTTACCCCTAGGTTCTTCATGACATTTTTTTTCTTAAATTCCATGTATATGTGTTATCATACGGTATTTGTCTTTCTCTTTCTGACTTACTTCACTCTGTGTGACAGACTCTAGGTCCATCCATCTCATTACAAATAGCTCAATTTCGTTTCCTTTTATGGCTGAGTAATATTCCATTGTATATATGTGCCACATCTTCTTTATCCATTCATCTGATGATGGACACTTAGGTTGTTTCCATCTTTATATATTATTGAAATGTAGAATCCTGTCACAATATGTTGGCTCATAAAAATGATAAAGCATGCATTTATTATCATATTTTTGTAGAAAATCTCTGAAACTTTTAGTGTAATCCTGTCACAGAAAAATGATGCATGCTTTATTATTATTACCATTCATTATTTTTAAGTACATACCAAAGTTGTTAAAAAGTATTATTACACCTCCCTTACCAAAAAACACATAAATTGTTATGAAAAATAAAGAATAATTTATGATTTCAGGATTTCCGAAGAATTCCCAGAATTCTGATTTCTTATTCCTAAATCCTGAAGTTTAATATCTGTCAGGAATTTAAAGCACTAGCAAAACTGCAAGAAAGAGATGGTAGTATCTTGAACTATACTGGTAGCAATGGAGAGGGAGAAAAATAGACAAATTCAAGAAATATCCAGGGGCTTCCCTGGTGGCGCAGTGGTTGAGAGTCCGCCTGCCGATGCAGGGGACATGGGTTCGTGCCCCGGTCCGGGAAGATCCCACATGCCGCGGAGCGGCTGGGTCCGTGAGCCATGGCCGCTGAGCCTGCGCGTCCGGAGCCTGTGCTCCGCAACGGGAGAGGCCACAACAGTGAGAGGCCCACGTACCGCAAAAAAAAAAAAAAAAAGAAATATCCAGGAACTAAATTTCATAGGAGCTATAGATTAGCTGGATGTGGGGAATGAGGTAGAGTAGTGTTATGAATAACTACTAATTTCTGATTTTTGTGGTGGTGGGTGCTAATATAAAGATAAATAGCACTAGAAGACCAGTGAATGCATCAGCTCAGTTATGCTTCAAAAACAAGCATCCAATTATTACTTATGTAGATAATGGAAGTTCTGAGATAGAAAGCAAATTAGTGATCCCCTGGAACTGGGGGTGGGGTTTGGGGTAAGTGGGGACAGGAAATAATGGCTGATGAATATGGAGTTTGTTTGGAGGTATTGAAAATGTCCTAAAATTACATTGTAGTGATGGCTGCACAACCCTGAATATGCTAAAAAAAAACACTGAATTAATTTTATGATATGTGAAACGTACCTCAAAAAAGTTGTTAAAAAACTGGTTCATTTCTCATTCACACCACATGGCCATTTCAGGTTAGACAGGGGCTCTGTTCCATGACATAGTCATGTAGGAAACTAAGTTGATGACATCTCCACCATCTGAAATAGTGATTTCTTTGGCAGGATGGAAGGGAATATGACAAATTTTACAGCAGCTCTTAAAAGACTTGTACTTGGAAGTGATTCATGTCACTTCTGCTCTTATCCCATTGAACAAAGCAATGTCATATGACCACACCAAACTTCAAGGGCACAAAGAAGTACAGTCTATGCTTATCTGGACCAGGGATCAGAGAACTATGGCCCATGGGCTAAATCCAGCCCACCTACTATTTTTGTAAATACAGTTTTATTGAACACAGATACACTCATTTGTTTATGTACTTTTTACATCTTGTCTTTGGCTGTTTTCATGTCACATGCATGCATCCTCTACAAGTGGTTGTGCTTTTGTGTACTTTAGAGTACTTGTAGAGTACAGTAGTACAGTATCTTTATTTCAAGCCCAGGATGTCCAGAAGCAAGCATAAAAGGAGTGGTATATAGCCAATTGTGTTAGTTGGGTACCTAGGATAACTTTGTTGGACTCACAAACAAATTGGACGTACGAACGCACTTTCGGAACGGAATTCATTCATATGTAGGGGACTTACTGTATTTAAATTTCACAGACACGGAAGAGATTGCAAAAGTAGATGTCATCTGTCAGTATCCTGTAAGGTCCTATTTCTCCATGTCTCTCTCTCTCTCACACACACACACACACACACACGCAACTATATCACATTCTATCATGACTTCTCTCCTGAGCCGTCTGGAATTATAACTGTTCAGAGAGATAGAGAGGCTGTCAAAAATCTCCTAGGTGTCTTAGAAACATTGAAGGTAACTAGAAAGGAATTGGTACTTTATGTCTGTCAAACTTTATTTGAAAGGCTACCTGCTCAATGAAACCACTATTACATATGCACACTTTGCTTTTCAAATTCCATAACATTTTATTTAGATCTTTTTTATAATAAATTTCATACTCCATCACTAAATGTGTTTATATGCTTGCTTTATCCCTTCTACTAGACTGTAAGCCTCTTGAGTTAAGGTCAGTGAGGTTTTTCTGGGTTTTTTTTCTCAACAAATGTTCATTTTTATTACTCACTTGTCCTCTTGATCAAACAGAAGTCTGTCTCAAAACTGTTCAAAAGTTCATCCTGCATTAGATTTATTGAAAAGTGATATGATACAGCAATTTATGGGAAATTTTATTTGATAGTAGACATTTAATAAACATTTATTGAATAAATGGTATCCTCCAAGGGAAAAAGTTACCTTTCCTTTGGACAACATTTGCAGAAAATACCTCTTTAAACTTGAATAATTCAGCCTATATATTCCACAATTTTTATTCCTATTCACGTCCAAAATAATCAGAATCCTTATCAATGAGGTCCTATGTTCCTAAGACTTCTGTCCTTCAGGCTAAACACCTACTGTCCTTTCAAATATTCTTTACACTACACAGGATTTAGCTTCACACTGATTATTATCCTTCCGAATGGCCTCAGCTTATCTAGCCACCAACAGGCTTCAGATGCCATGGGCATAAGGTCTGTGTTTTAATCTTTTTTATAGCCATCAAAACATTCTACATGGTAGTGCAAAACAAAACAAAGAAGTACATTGCATGAACTTTCTGCTTACCATAATGAATTCTACATAGTTGGTATTGATAACTGTATTGATGGATGAATTCAGAGAAAAATCAAAAGCCTTTAGTACATTTTTTGAGATTATTTGTGCTGCTCCCAGGTGAAAATATATGTACAGAAACATCTATACTTTCCTTTCACTTTTCAACAATTCAAACTTAAAGGGTCAAAGCTATTAGCTACTATCAGCACAGAATCAAAAATGAATTAGCCTTCTCTATCTCTGAAGTCTCAGGCAAATAAGTTATCATTTTGTCAGATACTTTACTTCTTGGAAGGTATTCCATGTCCCTGAAATCCCATATTCAAAATTTTATAACAATGCTCATGTCATTGGTTCTCATGGATTAAAATATTTTAAGTAAGTATTGAATATATTTATGTATTACATATACTTGTGCACATATATGATGAATAATATCATTATTTAAAGCATCACGAGTGACTTAATTTGTAACTACTTTAAAATATAACAAAATGCTAGAGTCATGTAGACTCAACATAATTATAGTGTAATGTAATTTTTTTATTGGGGTATAATTGCTTTACAATGTTGTGTTTCTGCTGTACAATGAAGTGAATCAGCTATATGCATACATATATCCCATCCCTCTTGACCTTCCCTTCCACTCCCTCATCCCACCCCTCTAGGTCATCACAGAGCACCGAGCTGAGCTCCCTGTGCTATACAACAAGTGTAATTTAATTATATAGCACATAATAATTATAATTGATAGAAACAATAAGTTCAAGAATATAAAAATGTGAGAAGATAAATGCTCAAGTAAAACAACTCACCTTGTAAGAATTATTGTTGAAAAGTATCAATTTAACTGTGATACCAAAATGTTATGAAAAATGGCATAAAATATAAGAATAAAAAAATGAGCAAAGTAATAGATAAGGTATACAAAATCTAAACCATATAGTTAAGGCTAGGAGACTAAATTTTATTTGAATGTTTTATAGAATTTTGAAATAAAGCCAAAGTCTAGAGACCCAGTTGTGTGGTCGTAATGATTTAAAACTAATCAGCTAACTTGTAATTGTTGCATAATCTGCCAAGCTTCTTGAGAAATTGGAAATTATTTCCTCCATAACATCCTCCTAAGACAGACTTCCTTTTTGATTTGCACTGCTTCACTCATTGATTTATAAATGCAATATTCGTAGAGCTGATTCACTTTGCTGTACAGCAGAAACTAACTCAACATTGTAAAGCAACTATACTCCAATAAAAAAAAATTCTAAATAAATGCAATATAAATAAATATTTATGAATTAATAATAAATTTACATTTATATAAATATTTAAAATATACAGATATGTAAAATATATAAAATATAATACAAATAAATGTATACAAGTAAAGATAGCCACCCAGAACAAGCTTTCCATTGTAAATTCATCCCTGTGGGTACTGAAGCACAGGGAGGTGGGATTGAATTGTACAGTACTGAAACAAGTTCATGGAACAAAATTCTTACAACTCTGAATTGTGATTTGGCTTTCTTTTCAAAATCATGCTTCAGTGAAATACTGCAGATCTTTATTGAGTACCTAGTATGTACCAGTTACTCTTCTGTGATACAAAAATGAAAAAAAGAATACAGTTCTTGCCCTCAAGGAATTTGGACCCTAATTCCATTGTAAAGGACAATTACTTTGAGAGTTGATTTCCTTTCACTAAAGACTTTGACATTCTAGTTCTCACTTCCTTACAAAACACCAGCCCCTCACCTCCCTTGGATGGTGGGTTGATTGTAGATCTGTGCATTGCATTTTATTAAGCAAGATAGGTAAATGCTGATTCTTCCATTTGGGAAGAAGACAGTCTGAGGTGAGGCTGTCATCCTTAAATATGCAGAAATAACCAACTGTCATACTGATCCCAACAACAGATTAGCTCTGTCAAGCTTAATTACCTTAGCTTTAGCCCAATGGAAAAAAATTGTGTCACTCCTCCCTTTTTACATATAAGCTATCCAGGCTGATATATCCTGAATGCCTTAGCAGGGCCCTCCAGGCCCCCCGAGACATCCAGTCACATATAATGAACTGTAATGGAGCTAGCTGCTGAACTAAGCCTGATAATCCCAGCCCTTGAGATTTATCCAGCTGTGCAGCATGGACTCTCAGTCAGATCCCAGCTCAGCATTTGATCCTGAAGTCAAATCATTTCCAATTACCAACCATGTCTAAAGAGAATCACCAACAGTCACCTAGTCATACCCATGTGCATACATGGAACAGATGGAGCACACACATGTACACATGTTATTCCCGAGTCAAAACCTAGACCTGCAGAGTTTGAACAAGTCAACAAACGCCATGAAGCTGAATCTTGACGATGGATGCTCTTGCTATCAGAAAGGCAGGGTTTAGGCTGACAATTTAAGGCTTAAATGCCTTTATTGCATTGGCACATGCCTTTTAAGAAATGTTTCCTGTCTGTTCCACCTCCATTACCCGATCATCAGCCCCCAGGGCCTTCTACCAGCACCTGCTGAGAGACTGCGGGTATCACAAAGTTAAATCTCTGGACAGCGACCACATTTTATTAGCAGGAAGCAACAAAGGGAGTTTGCACTCAAGGTCAGAAGTCCTGAGTATGATTCTAAGCTTCTTGCTTTACCAGTTGGGTGAACTTGAGGAAGAAATATAACATCACTGAGCCTCAGTTTTTTCATCTATGAAATGCCTACAACACTACCTAATTGGAGAAATTCTAAAATGGGAATATAGCCAAAGAAAGTTTTCATAGAAAATATTTAGACTGCTGCAGCCAGGTCCCCATGAAGTTGCATTGTTATGAGAGTTACAAAGTCTCATTCTCCATCTCCATCTTGCAGGCTCAGTGACAGAGAGAAAGACAGTTTTCCCAGTGACGCTTCACATTAGCCATTCACACAGCGATGAAGGTGTAACTCCTGAAAGCCCGTGTTTCATTTAAATTTAAACTATAACTGCCAAGGGGCCCTGGGGTTCTCTGATCAGTGCACTCTCTCCCTGAAGGCAGGGTCTATCAGAAGCTGGATTATTATTAGAAGAGTGCTTTCTGAAGATGCAGAACTTTTAATTATCTGAGTCTAGATATTTTAGTGCAATACACTCAGATCCATGAACCCAACCTCATAACAAGGACGTAGTTGCCACAAAAATTGGATGGGTCAAGTTCTTGGGGCCTCTCTCTCCTGGATAGCGCTTAGCGGTCACTGACAAAGAAGGCCTCGGAAATGCTCCTTTGCCTCGGCTTCTGTCGTTGGTGGCAGGTCTCTTCACAATTGGCAGATTCAGTCCTTAAGAAATTCAGTCAAGTTGATATTTAAAGTGCAATCAAGTGTTTCTACCTGGAAACATTCTTGATGCTGAGTGGGGATTTTGCATACCTTTGTTTTGATTGTATGCTGATTTTAAAGACATGCCTCAGAGGAATCTCTTATTTCCAAGTTTTATATACATTTGTGAGATTTAAGATGGGGGAGGGTGTTAGAAACTAGATATACAGAATCTCATTGATCTATTTTGAAGATTTAATGAAATATGAAATAGTT
Organism: Leucopleurus acutus; assembly: GCF_964270905.1. NCBI lineage: Eukaryota > Metazoa > Chordata > Mammalia > Artiodactyla > Delphinidae > Leucopleurus > Leucopleurus acutus. The sequence continues at coordinate 27,867,332 of NC_139163.1, read as the reverse complement.
GTGAGCTCCTATGCGCTTTCTATATTGAAAGCTGTAGAAATACAACTTGATAATGCTGTTGTAGTGCTTAGGCATTTATTCTTTGGGATAAAGAAGCGTGTGTGTTTAGTGGGTTGTTTTTGGTTTTGTTTTTTGAATTGACTATTACCTGCATATATTTAAAGTATAAAACTTGATAGATTTGAACTATGTATATATCAGTGAAATAATTACCACATCAAGATAATGAACATATACCCACCGTCAACCAAAGTTTCCTTCCCCTTTTACCCCTTCCTGTCTTGCCCTCCCCCAGGCAAACACTGATCTTTCAATCACTATAGATTAGTTTGCATTTTCTCAAATTTTATATAAACAGAATTGTACTATATATGTTCTTTTATTTTCTGGCTTCTTTCGGCATTAATTATTTTGAGATTCATCCATGTTTTTGTGGTTATCAGTAGTTCATTTCTTTTCATTGTCGAGTAGCATTGCATTGTATGCAGATACAGTTTATCTAGTTACATGTTGATGAGCATCTGAGTTGTTTCCGATTTTTGTCTATTAGGAAAAAAGCTGTTATGGTCATATGCTTTCATTTCTCTTAGAGAAATACTTAGGAGTGAAATGGCTGGATTAATGATAGTTATATGCCTACCTTTGTAAGGAAAATACCTAACTTTTCCAAAGTGGTTATCTTGTTTTACATTACCACCAGCAGTGTTTAGGAATTCTAATCCTTCCACATTATTGCCAACATTTGATATGATCAGTCTATAATTTTAGCCATTCTAACAAACATGTAGTGAAATATCATTGGGTTTTAATTTGCAATTCCCAAAACACTAATGATGTTTCATGTGATTATTTGCCAGCTCTGTGTCTTCTTTGATGAAGTATTTGTTCCTATCTTTTGCCTATTCTATAATGGGGTTTTGTTATTAAGTTTTGACAGTTCTTTATGCATTTTGGATACAGGTCATTCATCAAATATGATTTGCAAATATTCCTCCCAGTTTGTGTCTTGTCTTTTCATTCTATTAACAATGTCTTTCACAGAGCAGAAGTTTTTAATTTTGATGCAATTCACTATATAAACTTATTCTTTTATGGATCAGGCTTTGGTATCATATCTGAAAAATATTTGCCTAGTCCTAGGCCATAAAAATTTTCCTCTATGCTTTCTTCTAAAAGTTTTGTCATTTTAAGTCTTGTATCTAGATTTATGATTCATTTTAGTTACTTTTTTGTATATGGTGTGAAGTACGTTTCAATGTTTTTTGCTCGTTCTTTGTTCCTTTCCTCATTTCTTTCATATAGATATTCAGTAGTTTCAGCATTATGTGTTGAAGAGACTTTAGTTTCTCTACTGAATTATTTTTGTGACTTTGTTGAAAATTAGTTATCCATATATATGTGAGTCTACTTTTCAAATTTCTATTCTGTTCTGTTCATATGTGTCTATATTTTCACCAATATCACTCTTTTATGATTATTGTAGGTTTATAATAATTCCTAAAATCAGGCAGGATTAGTTTTCCACCTTTGTTCTTTCTCAAAGTTGTTTTGGCAATTCTAAATCTTTTGCAGTTCCATATGTTTTTTAGAATCTAGAAATTACTTCTGTGACTGACTTGTGATTTAATTCCATTTTGGTCAGAGGGCAGATCTGTATGATTTGAATTATTTTAAATTTTTGAGGTTTGTTTTATTGCCCAGATCGTGGTCTACTTTGATAAATGTTTTCTGGCCACTGGAAAAATATGTGTATTCTCCTGAGTGGAGTGTTCTATAAATGTTCATGAAATGAAGTTGTGGATGAAGTGGTTCAAATCTATATCTCTAGTGATTTTTCTGGTCTAATTGGTTGATAAATTATCAAGAGAGGGATTAAAATCTCTCTTGATAATTGACACTTTTATTATGAAATTCTGGAGTTTTCTTGGCTTGATATAAATGTGGCCACTCCAGGTTTTTTTTTATTAGTGTTAAAACAGTAGACATATTTCTATCCTTTACTCTTAAGCTCTTTGTGTCTTTATATTTGAAATGCATTCCTTCTAGACAGCATATAATTGGATCTTACATTATTTTTAATCCTACGTGATAATCTCTGCATTTTAATTTGACCATTTATGTCTAATCTGATTAATTATATGCATGAGTTTAAAACTAATATTTGCTATTTGTTTTCTATTTGTTTTTGAATTTTATTTTATTTTTTATACAGCAGGTTTTTATTAGTTATCTATTTTATACATATTAGTCTCTACATGTCAATCCCAACCTCCCACTTCATCCCACCACCACATCCCCCCCCACCCCTGCCACTTTCCCCCCTTGGTGTCCATACGTTTGTTCTCTACATCTGTGTCTCTATTTCTGCCCTGCAAACTGGTTCATCTGTATCATTTTTCTAGGTTCCACATACATGCGTTAATATATGATATTTGTTTTTCTCTTTCTGACTTACTTCACTGTGTATGACAGTCTCTAGATAGATCCACGTCTCTACAAATGACCCAATTTCATTCCATTTTATGGCTGAGTAATATACCATTGTATGTATGTACCACATCTTCTTTATCCATTCGTCTGTTGATGGACATTTAGGTTGCTTCCATGACCTGGCTATTGTAAATGGTGCTGCAGTGAATATAGGGGTGCATGGGTCCTTTTGAATTATGGTTTTCTCTGGGTATATGCCCAGTAGTGGGATTGCTGGGTCATACGGTAACTCTAATGCCCAGTAGTGGGATTGCTGGGTCATACGGTAACTCTATTTTTAGTTTTTTAAGGAACCTCCATACTGTTCTCCATAGTGGCTGTATCAATTTACATTCCCACCAACAGTGCAAGAGGGTTCCCTTTTCTCCACACCCTCTCCAGCATTTGTTGTTTGTAGATTTTCTGATGATGCCCATTCTAACTGATGTGGGGTGATACCTCATTGTAGTTTTGATTTGCATTTCTCTAATAATTAGTGACGTTGAGCAGTTTTCATGTGCTTCTTTGCCATCTGTATGTCTTCTTTGGAGAAATGTCTCTTTAGGTCTTCTGCCCATTTTTGGATTGGGTTGTTTGTTTTTTTAGTATTGAGCTGCATGAGTTGTTTATATATTTTGGAGATCAATCCTTTGTCCGTTGATTTGTTTGCAAATATTTTCTCCCATTCTGAGGGTTGTCTTTTCATCTTGTTTGTAGTTTCCTTTGATTTGCACAAGCTTTTAAGTTTCATTAGGTCCCATTTGTTTATTTTTGTTTTTATTTCCATTACTCTAGGAGGTGGATCAAAAAAGATCTTGCTGTGATTTATGTCAAAGAGTGTTCTTCCTATGTTTTCCTCTAAGAGTTTTATAGTGTCCGGTATTACCTTTAGGTCTTGAATCCATTTTGAGTTTATTTTTGTGTATGGTGTTAGGGAGTGTTCTAATTTCATTCTTTTACATGTAGCTGTCCAGTTTTCCCAGCACCACTTATTGAAGAGACTATCTTTTCTCCATTGTATATCCTTGCCTCCTTAGATTAGTTGACCATAGGTGCGTGGGTTTATCTCTGGGCTTTCTATCCTGTTCCATTGATCTATATTTCTGTTTTTGTGCCAGTACCATATTGTCTTGATTACTGTAGCTTTGTAGTATAGTCTGAAGTCAGGGAGTCTGATTCCTCCAGCTCCATTTTTTTCCCTCAAGACCGCTTTGGCTATTCAGGGTCTTTTGTGTCTCCACACAAATTTTAAAAGATTTTTTGCTCTGGTTCTGTAAAATACGCCACTGGTAACTTGATAGGGATTGCATTGAATCTGTAGATTGCTTTAGGTAGTATAGCAATTTTCACAATATTGATTCTTCCAATCCAATAGCATGGTATATCTCTCCATCTGTTTGTTATCCCGCTGTTTTTATTCCCTTTTTTCCTTTCATTCCCATCTCCTTTTGGACTTTTTTTCTTTCATTTTATCTCCATTTTTGGCTTATTAGTTAAAAATAATTTTTAGTGTTTTTTTAGGGTTTATAGTATATATATATTTATTTCAGCTTTACTGAAGTTTAACTGACATATAAAATTGTAAGATATTTAAAATGTACATTGTGGTGACTTGACATACATTTACATTGACATACTTGACATACATTCCTCCCATCTGATTAATTAGCATGTCCAGCACCTCACATATTTATCTCTTTTTTTGATGAAAACATTTAAATTCTACTCTCTTAGAAATTTCATTTATACAATACAGTGTTATCATTTATAGTCACCATGTTTTGCACTAGATCCTCAGACCTTATTCATGTTACAGCTTAACATTTGCACCCTTTTACCAACTTCTCCTAATCCCCCAACCCCCAGTCCCTAGCAACTACTTGTCTACTCTGTTTCCATGAGTTTGACTTTTTTTTTGACTTTTAAATTCCATATATAATTGATACCATACAGTATTTATCATCCTCTGTCTGGATTACTTCACTTAGCATACTGCCCTTGAGATCCATCTGTGTTGCTGCCGATAGCAGAATTTCCTTATTTCTCATGGCTGAATAATATTACATTGTATGTATATACCACATTCCTTTATCCATTCATCCATTGACAGTTACATTGCTTTCATATCTTGGCTGTTGTGAATAATGCTGCAATGAACATGAGAGTGCAGACATCTCTTCAATATACTGTTTTCATTTCCTTTGGATATATACCTAGAAGTGGGAATCCTAGATCATGTAGTAGCTCTATTTTTAATTTTTTTAGGAACTTCCATATTGTTTTTCATAGTTGCTGCACCAATTTACCTTCCCACTAAAAGTGCACAACAGTTGCCTTTCTTCCACATCCTCACCAACACTTACTATCGCTTGTCTTTTCAATGATAGCTGTCTATCTTTCTATGTGAGGTGATTTCTCCTTGTGGCTTTGGTTTGCATTTCCCTGATGATTAGTGATGTTGAGAACCTTTTCATGTGCCTGTTGGCCATTTTTATGTCTTCTTTGGAAAAATGTTTATTCAGGTCCTTGCCCATTTTTAAAATCAGATTGTTTGGGTTTTTTTGCTATTGTTGTATGAATTCTTTTTATATTGTGGATTTTAACCCCTTACCAGATACATGATTTGCAAATATTTTCTCCCATTCATTAGGTTGCCTTTTAGCATAAAACTTTAATGTATCATAGTCTACCTACAAGTGACACTATAACACTTCACCTGTATTATAAGAACCTTACAAATGCAGACTTTCATTTCTCCTGTCCTGACTTTTGCACTATTGTAGTCATATATTTTAATTTTATGTAAATTATAAAGCACACATGATACTGTTATTTTGTTTAAACAGTTTAAAATTATCTTTTAAAGATATTTAAATAATAATAAAATATGTTATATTTATCCATGTAGTCACCATTTTAAGTGTTTTTTCATTCCTTTGTGTGAATATCATGGTTCCATTCTATCCTTTTCTTTCAGCTGAAAGGACTTCCTTTAGAATATCTATAGTAGTAGTCTGCTGGTGGTGAATTCTTTCAGCTACTGTATGTCTAAACTTTTTGGTTTTGCCATTGTTTTTGAACGAAAGTTGTGCTGGGCATAGAAATCTTTCCTTTAAAAATGTTGGTTCACTGTTGTCTCACTTGCACTGTTTGCAAATAAATATCTTTGTTAATCCATATATAGCATCTTTTTTTTTTTTTGCTGATTTGTTTTACAATTTTCTCATTATCACTGGTTTCTGCTATTTGATTATAATCTGTTTTGGTATAGTTTTATCCATGTTTCTTGTCTTGGCATTCATTAAGCGTATTGGATCTGTACTATCGCTTTTATAAAATTTTGAAAATTTTGTTTGTATTTCTTGAATTATTTCTTTTTTTGCTTACCCACCCACCCATCTGTCTATCTTTGGGGGATTTTAATTACATATATATTAGGCTGCCTGAAGTTGTCTCACAGCTCACTGATGCTCTGTTATTATTTTTTCTTAATATTCTCTTTTCTTTCTGTGTTTCAGTGTTAATATATTCTATCACTGTGTCTTTACTAATACTTTCTTCTGTATTGTTTAATTGGCCATTAATCCTATCCTGTGTATTTTTTTATCTTACACATTGAAGTTTTCAGCCTTTACAAATTCATTATGGGACTTGGATATATCTTCCATGACTCTGCTGAACTGTTGAACATATGGAATAAAATTATGATGATTGTTTTAATATTCTTTTCTGTTAATTCTAACATTTGTGCTTGCATGGAGTTAATTTTGATTTTTATCTCTTTATATATTCCTGCTTCTTTGTATGCCTTGAATTTTTATTAGAAGCCAGACATTGCATATTTTACATGCTGCTTGTTATTGTATTCCTACAAATATTTTAAAGCTTTGTTCTAAAATGCATTTAATTTCCTTGGAATCAGTGTGATTCTTTCAGTCTTCATTTTAAGATGTAAGACTGGATAAGAGCAGTGCTTAGCATGGGGCAATTTATGCTCCATGACCGAGGCTAGACTCTTTTGTGTATTTTCCTCAGTGCCTCATGGATTATGAAGTTTTCCAATCTGGCTATTGAAAACAGGCGCTATTTCTGGTTCTGTTTGAAGTTCTATTATTTCTAAGCATTTCGGGTGGGTCTTTCTCCAAACTTGAGTAGTTTTTTCAAACACGTTTTTATTAGTACTCCACTGAATACTGGAACCCTCTACAGCTCTCTGAAATTATTTTCTTATGCTGTTTTTACCTTTCTGGAACTCTGTTGAGTTGCTTTGGTCTTTCCAGACTTGCAGCTCTCTCTCCTCAACTCAGGGATTCTCCTAGGCTCTGCCTGGATTCCTCCTCTAGCACCGTGGCCTGAAAACATTTTCTAGGCAATGATTTGGGACAATTGTAGAGTTTACCTCATCCCTGGACTTCGTTACCTGTTGTTTCATATATTTTGTTCATTTTTTGGTTGATTCAGGCAGGAGGGTAAATCTGGTTCTTGTCACTATATCTTGACCAGAAACAGAAATCGTTGGCATGTGGCCTTTTTAGTAATATTCTTCGTAACCAAAAAAAAAAAAAAAAAAATAGGTCAGATAAGATGAGGATTTCCTCTACTGTGTATAGTAACTATAATTTTTATCCATGGCTTGAACTTTCCTAGAGTCCTGACTCTCTTCACCAGCATAGATGGCTCTAGGGCCAATGTCTATCTTCTTAGATACTAAGCCAACACTTAGGGAATTCAGATGATCTCTCTTGGTGCATTTTCAAATTACTTAAGTAACTCCATCATAAGCAGTTAGTGAATACATTGGCTGAGTTAGGTGTCACTGTGAAAATGTCATTAATTCTTAAGATGCTTTCTTCTCTACTTTCTGAAATGTAAGATACATTTTCAGTCAGCCTAGTTTCACGGAAAGGGAACTAAGTTTTGGAAAGCACTAGCCGCTTCTTTCCCTGCCTTTTCTCAGTCATAGAAGCTGGTTCTGTCAGCATGCCTATGTGTGACATGAGATGGACATGTACAAAAAATAAGTAGGTTGCAACTAAAGCAACTCGTTCTTTGAACTTTTGAATGGACAACAAAAAACCACTGTTTTGCTGAACAAGTTACTTCTTGGGCCTGATGAATATAATAAGGTATTCATGGAACCTGCATAGAATCTTATCAGAATCTGTTTCCTGGAAGTTGGTCATAGTCAATATGAATCTATCAAGTCTCTCTGGGGAAACATTGAGTGAATTCTTCATGCATAGTATTATTTTTTTTTTTTTTGCGGTACGCGGGCCTCTCACCGTTGTGGCCTCTCCCATTGCGGAGCACAGGCTCCGGATGCGCAGGCTCAGCGGCCATGGCTCACGGGCCCAGCCGCTCCATGGCACATGGGATCCTCCTGGACTGGGGCACGAACCCGCGTCCCCCGCATTGGCAGGCGGACTCCCAACCACTGCGCCACCAGGGAAGCCCCATGCATAGTATTTTTTGTATATTCTTTTAACTTTAAATATAACCCTGGTATTATTATTCTCAGTTAGCAGATGAAGAAAGTGAATCTTGGAAAAATCAAGCAACTATTCCAATGTCATATAGCTGGAAAGTGGCAGTATGCAGGTTGGATTCCTGAAGTCCAATCTGGCTTTGAATTTCTCAGTCTTTCTACTGGATCATGCTGCCTTCAAGATAAACATAACTTTGACTCAAAGCAGATGTTTCATTGTTTCACTTCTATTATATCATTTGGAAGAGGCATGGAAATTTCATCCAGCATATGTGTTTTGTACTGAATAATTACAGCTTTTCTTATTATGATTGATTAAAGCTCAGATATCATTTTTTTAATTAATTAATTTATTTTTTGGCTACATTAGGTCTTCGTTGCTGCACGCAGGCTTTCTCTAGTTACGGTGAGCGGGGGCTACCCTTTGTTGCGGTGCGCAGGTTTCTCATTGCGGTGGCTTCTCTTCTTGAGGAGCACGGGCTCTAGGCACGCGGGCTTCAGTAGTTGTGGCACGAGGGCTCAGTAGTTGTAGCTCACAGGCTCTAGAGTGCAGGCTCAGTAGTTGTGGCACACGGGCTTAGTTCCTCCACAGCATGTGGGATCTTCCCAGACTAGGGCTCGAACCTGTGTCCCTTGCATTGGCGGGCGGATTCTTAACCACTGTGTCATCAGGGAGGCCCTAGGTATCATCTTGACAGTGATTTTTTTTAAAGTTGTTTGACTGTTTATTTTGTCTATGAACCTTATGAAAAAAAAGACTGTTGTGGCTTTGGTTACAACCTGTGATCCCAAAACACGCCATTCAAGAAACCACTACAATTTTGGTATTGATAGAAGCCCCAGCAGTAGAAGAAACAAAGTCTTGTCCATGTGAGTGACTTCTTTTGTACAATATAAATTTTCATGCTGAGGATGAGGAAATTTTCAGTAACTTCAAAAGTTAATCAAATGTCAAATCTAAGGAAAGTAGGAAAAGATAGATATCTCAATATGGCATTGTAAGAGGATTTCATAAACTAAACAGAGCATTATATGCCTCCTTTTAAGGTCTGTTCTCTTTTCTAAAAGCAAACCACATAATGTAAATGGAAAAATATTTATATAAAAATGCAGATTTAACTGACAGTGCTTTTAAGGAGGTATATGACCTTGGAAAGTCACTTACCTAGTTGAATTCCCTCATTTTAATCAGGAAAATGAGGATAAGTGAGGTTAAATGGTGTCTTCCAACATTATTATTCTGCTCTTTTAAGGTAAAATAAAAACCTGTCAACACATAAATCCAGGAGCTCAAGCTTGATGACATCACGTTCTTCAGTAGATACCAAAGCAAGCCCTTTATATAGAAAACTTATTTGGTTCCAACATGAGGGCAATTTTCAACTGATTGTCAGAAATATGTAGAATTTTCTTTACTCCACATTTTGTGGTCAGGTTATCCAAGAGCATCTAAGCATAATAACCAGATGTTTGGGTCAGTAATAACAAAATAGAGAAAGCGAGCAGGGCATCAACTATGTATGACTCAATTACTGAAAAAATTTTACTCTGGACTTCCCCGATTCTAAATCACTGTAGCATTCTGATACGTTCCTGTAGCATTTCTTACTTTCCTATATGCCTTCAAACACCCTGATATTCACAATTTCCATGGCCAAGAAGGATTCACAGCAAGGACATAATCTTAATTCTTACATAGAATATCCACTATATAAACACCAGACATGCATATGACAAACACATGGTGAAATTCTCTGTCTTCAAAATAGCTCTGCCAAATACTGGCTAGTTTCTGTTCTCTCCCCATCAATTTAGCAAGAGGCTGGGAGCACAAGCTAACAAACAAGAAACAAAACAAAACAAAACAAAAAACTCTAATAGAAATCCATCTAAAAAACCACCAAAGAAATAAATTCCAAAAGGAGTGTGTTGTCACTAAAACCAAAATAAAAACAGTACAGCATCAGTGACCTCTTCCAAGAACAAGCAAATCACTTCCAATATTTATTCGTAAACATCATTCTTTAATTCTATTTAAGCCTCTATTGAGTAGCTACTGCATGGAAGGTACTGTACTCTTTGTAACGGGGAACAAACTGTGGTCTGAGATCCTAAGTAATTTACCAGGTAAGAAGAGAGGCAGACATTTACATACATTATAAATAAAAACAAAATGTGATGGAGGAAAAATCACAAAAAGTATACTTAACATACAATAACTTTATAGACATGTTAAAAGAAGTTGAGTCATAGTCACACAATAATTATTCGATAAATCAGTGGTTTGGAACTATAAGAATACATTATAGGGCTTCCCTGGTGGCACAGTGGTTGAGAGGCCGCCTGTCTCTGCAGGGGACGCGGGTTCGTGCCCCGGTCCGGGAGGATCCCACATGCCGCGGAGTGGCTGGGTCCGTGAGCCATGGCCGCTGAGCCTGCACGTCTGGAACCTGTGCTCCGCAGGGGGAGAGGCCACAACAGTGAGAGGCCCGCGTACAGAAAAAAAAAAAAAAAAAAAGAATACATTATAATTACCTGAGGAGCTTTTTAAAATTATCAGTACCTGGGCCTAACACTTAAAAGAATCTGATTCAGTTGGACTAAGGTGAGGCACAGGTATTTTTTAAAGGCTACACAGGCTGTGCTGATAGACTGGCAGGGTGGAGGACCAGAGCATTAAACATTCTGTTGGTTCCTACTGAGAACCAGATGCTCTGCATTCCCAACATCTGGCAAAGATAAGTAAGTTCTGGTCCCTGCCTTAAAGGTAATCACAGCCTAAAAGGGATATTTGGGCAGCTGTTTACATCTGTAACCCATTGGATAACTGAGCCGTTATGGACTTGAAGGGGACTTCTCATGGAATCCGACAGGCTCTGTCTTCTACAATGACCTGATTAAAAAAAAAAGTTAACATTCATCACATCTGTGGATTATCTGAGACTGGCTTCTCTGGTGGTGCAGTGGTTGAGAATCTGCCTGCCATTGCAGGGGACACGGGTTCAAACCCTGGTCAAGGAAGATCCCACACGCCACGGAGCAACTAAGCCCATGTGCCACAACTACTGAGCCTGTGCCCTAGAGCCCACAAGCCACAACTACTGAAGCCCGCACACCTAGAGCTGGTGCTCCGCAACGGGAGAGACCACCGCAGTGAGAGGCCCGCGCACCACAGCAAAAAGTGGCCCCCACTTGCTGCAACTGGAGAGGGCCCACGCAGCAATAAAGACCCAATGCAGCCAAAAAATTAATTAATTAATTTTTAAAAATTTTGTATATTTGGGATAATTTAAATCAAAATTCAAGAATATTAGAACACAATAAAAAATAAGATAAATCTTCAAAAGATCCAATAGGCCTAAAATCAACAGGACTAAGATCATATAGCTGGGTCCCAGAAACCGACTGCATAATCACATCACAGATGAGACATAGCTTAGCAAATGCTAGAGAATCGATGGTGAACTCATTTGGAGTCAACAAAAGGCTGTGGCTACTGAAAAAATTGTGAAATCATAATCCGAATTAATAGAACTATAAAATCTAACGTTACTGATAACATAATCTCACCATCTGTCTCATCAGACTAACCTGGACCAAGGCCTCTACTCATGCCCTCACTCTTAAAAACAGATATAGATAAATGTAAGAAAAACAAATGGACATTAACCAAGGCTGTGAAAAGTTTTGCACCCAATTTAAATAGAGAATATTGAAGGAACTGGAGTAGAAGTGTAAGAGTTAGGATTCCTTTGGCTGAAAGTAACAGAATGCTCAACTAAAAGTAGCTTCAAGAATTGTCATGACTGAATGTTTGTATCCCCCAAATTTATATGTTGAAGCCCTATCCCCTTTTCCCCAGCATGATGGTACTTGGGGTTGGGCCTTTGGGAAATAATTAGGTTTGGACGAGGACATGAGGATGGAGCCTCCGTGATGGGATTAGTGTCCTTATAAGAAAAAAGAACAGAGCTCACCCTCTCTTCACCATGTAAGGATAGAGCAAGGAGGTGGCCATCTGCAAACTAGGAAGAGGACCCACACCAGAGCCTGACCATGCTGGCTCCCTGATTTCATACTTCCAGCCTCCAGAACTATGTGACAATATGTTTCTATTGTTAAGCCACACTGTCTGTGGTATTTTGTCATAGCAGTCCAGGCTGACTACAAAAATGGTACTTTATTATCTCCAAAAACAAGTCTAGAAGTTGGTACTTCATGCATTGGTTCAGTTCTTAAATGATGTTATCAGGGATCTAAATTCATTCTATAATTCTGCTCCATTATCCTCAACTTTTTGCCTTTTATCCTGTGGTTTGGCCCCTCATGGTTGCAAGGTGGCTGCTACTTTATCTCTTCACATACTCATGTCCAAATCAGAAAAATGACTTTCTCTTCATATGCCTTTATTTTTTAATTGGGAAAAAATAGCAGAATGCCCTGTATGTGCCACTGTCGGAACATGTGTAGATACCCACCCTAGAATCCAGAGAATAAAGCAACCATGACGAGCTTGGAACAATCATGATTTGTTTCCAGAGACCAGGAAATTCCTGAATAGGATGAAATCCAGTATCTAAATAAAATGGGGGAAAATGAGGAATGATTGTTGAGCCAGAAAATCACGTATTTTTTGTGATGTTACAGAGAAGAAGGGCCCAATAGCTGTCTTCAAACATTTTAGTGAAATACACTGTGAAATATAAATTGGCCTTATTCTCAAAGGTAGAACTAAGATCAATGGGAGAAACCCATAGAGGGAAAGATTTTCTTCATAAATCTGTGCAAATTTCCCCAAGTATTTTGGATTTGCTATCATCAGCGATGTATAAGGATGAAGAAATTCAAGCATTGAAAGGTTTGTTGATTCAAAAGGCCTTTGAGGTAACTTTAAACCTATACTTCCAGAAATGAGTTTAACAAAAATATAAATAGATTTTTCAGCATGTGTATGTGCCACTGAGCTCATGAGCACTAAATAGGTGAAGGAAATTGGTAATAGAAATTCTTCCTTTTTAAAAATACTTTGCATTAGTTTCCTCTTGCTGCTGTAACAAATTACCACAGATTTAGTGGTTTGAAACAGCACAAATGTATTTTCTTACAGTTTTGGAGGCCAGAAATCTAAAATGGGTCAGCAGGAATGTGTTCCTTCTGGAGGCTCTAGAAGAGAATCTATTTCCGTGCCTTCTCCAGCTTCTAGAGACTCTTCTTAGTGTGGGCCTCACAGCTCCACATCACTCTGACCACTGCTTTCCTCATCACATCTACTTTCTCCCTCTGCTTCCATCCACAAAATCATCTCTGACTCTGACCCTCCCACCTCCCTCTTCTTATAAAAGCCCTTGTGATTACCCTGGACCCACCCAGATCATCCAGATAACTTCCCCATCTCAAGATCCTTAATCACATCTGCAAATTCCGTCTTGCCACATAAGGTAACGTGTTCACAGGTTCTGGAAATTAGGACCTTTAGAAACCCATTATTCAATTTATCATGCACTTCAAATAATTTGATCTGTTTAGAATAGCCTAAAAATTCCTAATTTCACCCTAGACAGCCATCATATTATAACCACCCTTAATGTTTTACATTGATATTAAGGAACTGAATCAACATATTCTGAGATTTTCTATAATACGGATGCACTAGACGTTACTGGTTACAAAATAATTACTGTCACCAGAGAAACTGTATTTCTGAAATAATAATCTATTACCTTGTAAACACGTTTTCCTTCTTTGGGCCACACTAAAATATTAACTATCAGGAAAAATGGGTTCCGTGAGTTGTCACAGGAAGAAGCTATTTCAAATGTCTGTGTTATTACCTTGAACCATAGCAAATTGCTATTTTTCATGGGACAAACACAATTGAAGACAATGAATTCCATATAATTCAACTTTAATATTATGATTCTTTCCACAAGCATCTTCTATAATATTTTATTATGAGATAATACAAAGATACAAAAAAAGGAAGATTATAATGAAAATCCATGTAGCTACCACCAATCTTATCAAATATTATATCAATAATGTAATATATTTCCTTTTGATAGTTTTTAAATAACCAGAACAATACAGTTGTACACTTTTCCCAATCCCAGCCTCTCCTGGGGAGCTACAGAAGATATTCTTTAGGATTTTAGAGCTTCTGAACGGGACACAAGTTTATCTTTCTTCCATGAAAGCAAGACCAATATGTAGTTTCTTTTTGTCCATTGTGCATCAGTTTTTTCATGAAAACTATATTTTGTATGCTGGCTTAATTAGATTCGACTCAAAAAATGGAATAGCCTTAGAACAATCTATCATATGTGGTGGAGGGAAGGGGCAAAGGTCATCCTAAAGCCTGCTCTAAAGTGATCTGATTGAATATTCACACTGATCCAAACCACTCAACCATCTTTTGTCAGGTAGTCTCAAAAACTTGTGAAAGAAGGATTAAGATTAGAATGAAAAAAAAGAGTAGAATGAGAACAACGTCTTCAGATAAGTAGGTGATAAAATAGATCTAATATCATTAATTTGTTCTACTTCTCATTATTGGCTTTGTGTTTATAGAAAGTTTTTCTCTTTTTATCCCTCTTGTCTACCTGGTATTTAACACACATTTGTGAGATTATCTGCTTTTCCTGGTCGTGCCATTTGGGACCCTGGTTTTGAGATACACAATACTTCCTCAACGCAAATGGAAAAATCAGTCATGAATATTAAGGGAAGGCATTCACAGGGCTCTGAAAAAAGTCAAACAGTTGGGGTTTACCTGATTTTATCCAGAATACAGTTGTTCATATACAAATGTATGTCTGCATCTATAAGTACAGCTACAGAATTAGAGGTAGAATTTTTTTTAATAAAAGTTTATTGGACTGTAGGAAATATCTACCCCTTGGGCAGAAATAGTTCAAATATCCTTTTCAATCTTTAATTTTGATTAAAGCTCACATCTTTGCCTTAGGTCTGTGTGCAAGTAGCCATTTCATCCTGAATTATTCTGGCAGCCTTCAAAATTTAGTGAAGGATAGTGAGTTTCTGCTGGAAATGAATGAAAAATTGAAGCTCCCAATGAAGCATATTCTAATTGGAGTTTAAAAATCTGCAAACTTTTCTTTGGTATTTGAAGTCTACAAACTTCTGTTTCTTTTTCAAAGCTTTCCTTGCCATAAACCTAGACACTATCATACTAAGTAAAGTAAGCCAGAAAGAGAAAGACAAAATATCATATGATATTACCTATATGTGGAATCTAAAAATAAAAAATGATACAAATGAACTTATATTACAAAACAGAAATAAACCCACAGACATAGAAAATGAACTTATGGTTACCAAAGAAAAAAGGGGAGGAGGATAAATTAGGAGTTTGGGATTAACATATACACACTACTATATATAAAAGAGATAACCAACAAGGACCTACTGTATAGCACAGGGAACTGTATTCAATGTTTTGTAATAACCTAAAAGGGAAAAGAATCTGAAAAATTGTAATATACATACATACACACACACACACACACATATATATATATATCTGAATCACTTTGCTGTACACCTGAAACTAACACAACATTGTAAATCAACTATACTTCTATTTTTTTTTTAAAGCATTCCTTGCCAAGGAACCCCTGCATTTCAATTGTGATAAAAAAAGACTTTCAGAGGTCACGAAGTAAGAGAATTGGCTTTTGTAGCATAAGACAGACAAAGAAGAATATTTGGTTACTCATGTTTTAATATCCATTTTTTAACTAGATTAGAGGGGGAAATGGTGATAGCTGCTCCTGATGCAAAAACACCATTTATTTCCACTGAGATAATTTGAAAACTGCTGAGCTAGTTATCACCAAACTTTTCAATGTAATTTGTCACCAGCACTGGAGCAAAAATGACTGTAGCCTTCACACTCTTAAGACTGTATGTGTGGGTGTGTTTAAATGCATACAGTCTTCGTAGAATTGTACACTGATATATGTAGAAAAGCTTTCATCTGGCAAGTAATTTGATATATGATGAGACTTTCTGATTGAGTGATTGAATCTTTAGAATAAATGGACATGTAAGGATCTGAGGACGAAGCTTTTCAAAATCTCAATTACAAACATCCCACACTTCAAATGTCATCTTTTGTTATTCTAGTCTGTTACCTCTGATTTGCTGACTCCAGCAATCCGTGGACCTCCTTAGGACCTACGATCCAGTGAACCACCACCTCTTCACCTCTTATGTCCTCTTCTTCTCATTACCTGTCTAAATTCCATGGTCTCTCTGAGCTACCTCACCCTCTCTAGCTTCACCTTTTCTTGCTGTAGAGCCACATCCAGATCCCTGCTTCAGGACACATGCATCCAGTCACCCAACTGCTAAGACTGCTGGCTGTTCTTGGCCCACAGTTGAGTTGTTCCCTGCAGGAATCGCCCTCTACCAAAGGGAGCTGACTTGCCCAAGGTTACACCTTGTCCCCAGGGTCTTATGTCCAATGACTGACTGATGGATGTAGGGATACAAAGACCCAGAATGGTCTTTCATCTCTGAATGGCCATCCCAACTCTGTTGTCCCAGTGAGATCAGCTAAGGACTCTGCTCTGTTGCAAACACTTTGCATTTCAACTTCACCCTCTGCCTAATCTGCAGATTGCTGCCCCAGAAAACACCTGCACACACATCTTCATCTCAGAGTCTGTTTAGCAGGGAAGGAGACTTAAACAGTTAGTGTGAGGAGTGGTGCTAGAGGGCAGATTCTAAATATCAGATCTTGGAATTTGAGCGTCAGTCTCCAAGTTGGCATGAAGGACAGCATCACAGGTAGAAAGTGCAGTTATTATGGGTCCTGATCATGTTGCCATGGTGCAATTGTTAAACTACATTTGATAGGGTATATCCATGGAAGAGAATGCCACGAAAGACACAATTTCTCAAGCACTTGAGAGCTATAGGAAATACTAATTATAAGAATATAGGATTGGAGAGCTGCTACTTGGGGTCGTTACAGCATTGTAGAAAGATAATGAAAGGCCAAGGGTAATAAACCACCAATTTAAGGCAAACAGTGAAAGCTTCCTTGGCAACATGCAAAGAATCTCTCATCTGCTGCAGCTGGAGAAAAAAGAAAGCAAAAGATCAGGTCCAGGACTTAACTGGTAGTGGAGTATCATATAAGGTTTAATTCTGAAACCTGGCAAGTCTGCTACACCAAGGTTAAGGCCTTGATTGGGAAATAATGTGACTCTGAGATGAGATGGGAACATATGGGCATTTGAAAATTTTGAATGTCCAGATTTCCCTGAACATTCTGGGATTGCAAACATGACCCATTCCTTTCTTTTAAAGGCTAGCACTCTCCTCTGGCTTGACCAGAGAAGAATCAGCTTCCAGACTGCACTGAGGTTGTTGGCAGGATTTATTTCCTTGAAACTGTAGGACTGAGAGCTTCAGCTTTGCTCTGTTATCAGCCAGAGGCTGCCCTCAGCTACTGGAGACCATCCATAGTTCCCTGCCACAGTCCCGGATTGCCAAGATGAGCAGAAAAGCAAGAGTTTCTACTGGCAATACAGTCTCATATATTGTAATGAGTCTTTTTTTTTTTAATTGGGGTATAGTTGCTTTACATTGTTGTGTTAGTTTCTGCTGTACAACGAAGTGAATCAGCTATACGTATACATATATCCCCTCCTTCTTGGCCTCCGTCCTCCCCCCCACCCCCATCCCATCCCTCTAGGTCACCAGAGCCCCGAGCTGAGCTCCCTGCGCTATACAGCAGGTTCCCACTAGCTAGCTGTTTTATACACAGCAGTGCACATACGTCCATCCCAAACTTCCAACTCATCCCACCCTCACCCACAGTGTCCACACGTCCACTCTCTAGGTCTGCATCTTTATTCTTGCCCTGCAGATAGGTTCATCTGTACCATTTTTCTAGATTCCACATACATGCGTTAATATACGATATTTGTTTTTCTCTTTCTGACTTGACTTCGCTCTGCATGACAGACTCTGGGTCCATCTACATTTAGTCTTGAGCCCATTCCAGTAAGGCTTTTACCTTCTCCACTCCTGAGAAACTACTCTTTTCAAGGTCACCAAAGACTACCATGTTACTAAATCCGGTAGACAATTCTCATTCTTCGTCTTGTAATACAAGAAAAGTGGATGGACCTAGAGTCTGTCATACAGAGTGAAGTAAGTCAGAAAGAGAAAAACACCATATGCTAACGCATATATATGGAATCTAAAAAAAAAAAAAAAAATGGTACTGATGAACCTAGTTGCAGGGCAGGAATAAAGAGGTAGACATAGAGAATGGACTTGAGGACACAGGGTAGGAGGGCGAAGCTGGGGCGAAGTGAGAGTAGCATCGACATATATACACTACCGAATGTAAAATAGTTGGCTGGTGGGAAGCAGCAGCATAGCACAGGGAGATCGGCTCAGTGCTGCTTTGCGATGACCTAGAGGGATGGGATAGGGAGGGTGGGAGGGAGGCTCAAGAGGGAGGGGATATGGGGACATGTGTATGCATATGGCTGATTCACTTTGTTGTGCAACAGAAAGTAACACGGTATTGGGAAGCAATTATACTCCAATAAAGACCTATTTTAAAATTTTAAAAATTAAAAAAAAGAAACATTTGACACAGTTAATCACTCTTTCTTGAAACACTGTATTCACTTGGCTTCTAAGACTCCATAGGAGCCAGGATTTCCTTCTACTTCATTGGACACTTTCTCAGTCTCTTCTACCAGTTCCGCCTCATCTTCATAATGCCTTATTGTTGGAGTACCCAATGATTCATTCTGTTGACTTCTTCTCTTTTATCGACCCTTCCTCCTTTGATAAATTCACTTGTATGGCCCCCAAAACAATATAAAAGCTAATGACAACCATATCTATACTTTTTACCCAGCACTTTCCTCTGGATTCCACACTCATATATCCAATAACCTTTGCAAAATTTACACATGAATGTGTGACAGACATCTCAAACTTATTATATCTAAACCTAAAATCCAGCTCTTCATTCCCCAATCTTCTCCTTCTACAGTCTCTCCCATCTCAGTTAATGACTGTTCTCTCTTTCCATTTTCTTAGTCTAAAACCCCTGGAGTTATTCTGGAATGCATTCATTCAGGCACTGTCTTAGTCCATTTGGGCTGCTATAACAAACTACCATAGATTGAATGGCTTATAAACAACAGCATTTTATTTCTTAAAGTTCTGGTAGCTGAGAATTCCGAGGTCATGATAGATTTGGTGTCTGGTGAGAGCATGCTTCCTGGTTCACAGATGACCATCCTCTAGCTATGTCCTCATATGGTGGAAGGGGCCAGGGAGCTCTCAGGGGTATCTTCGGTAAGGGCACTAATCCCATTCATGAAGCCTCCACCCTCCATACTTAATCACCTACCAAAGGCCCCACCTCCTAACACCATTACATTGGGGGCTAGGATTTCAAAATATGAACTTTCGGGAGACACAAATGTTCAGTCTATATAACACACTATATCCAATCTAACAGTAAATCTATCTATTGCTTTCTTTCGAGTATTCAGAAGATGACCACTTCTCTCCTCTGCCACCTCCCTGCTCCAAGCCACGAAATCTCTCCACTTGATTATGGCAACAACGGTCTCCTAATTGGTCTCCCTGATCCCACACTCACTGCTTTATAGCCTATTCTCAATACAACTTCTGGAGTAATCCTCTTAAAACAGAAGTTTCATATATTATTCTTCTGCTCAGTACTTTCCAAAGGCTCCCTGACTTACTCCAGTGAAGGTCAGTCCTTCTAATGGTTTATCTGCCCTGTGCATTCTGGCAAACCCCTTAGCTCTCTGAAATCACCTCCCAGAACTCTCCCTCCCTCTCATTTTATTCTAGCCACACTGTCCTCAAAACATCCATGCATTCTCTGCCTTTAGGCCTTTGCAGCTTCTATTTAATCAGCCTAGAATGCTTCCCCCACATATCTACCTTGGTTTTTTTCTCTTCTCCTAAATCTTTACCCAAATGCCACCTTCTCAGTGAGACCTTCCCTAACCACATTATCTAAAATCACATCATGTCTCTTCCTACACACATGCTTCCTACCCTTTTCCCTCCTTTATCTTCATAACACTTTCCACTTTCTAACATTTCATAATTCAGCTACTTCTTTTTGGTATTGTCTGTCTCTCCTAACTAGACCTAAGCTCCGTAAGGGCAGAAATTTCTTGCTGGGTTTTTTGCACAGTGTTTATATTCCTAAGGCACAGAATAGCATAGAACACATAGCACACAGTAGACATTCAATACGTGTTGAATAAATAAATCAATAAAGGATTAGATGAGTGAGTAAATGAATGAATGAATATAACTAAACTCCTCTGTATCAGTCAGGGCACCAGCAGGAAGCATATGGAAAATTCAAATGGGGAAATTTAGGTAAGTTTAAAGAAGGGAGTATTTACAACATGGAAGAGACCAATAAGGATGGTGAAATGCCCAAGAGCCAGGAACCGTGGGGTGGTGGTGTTATCTCTGTACCTAAAGGAGCAAGGGCAGGAATCAGATGCTAGAATAAGAAGAGAGTAGCGGTAAGAAAAGTCTACCCAGCAGGCGTTGTGGACTTCAGTTGAGGGATGCAGCCAATCAGAGGTGACCCAGTAGAAATGGAGCCTGGAAGATAAACACCCAGACCTCTGCTTCCTCTTGCCTCATGTATCCTGTTGATGCCGTCCATTGGCCAAACCCAACTGCAGGTCATGGACCAGGAAGGCTCTTAATATAGCCCCAAACAGTCAGTGCCCAAGCACAGAGCAGGGTAGGAAAGGTTGGAAAATGAACTGGAAAGGAAAATGGAAACTGTCCGGGACATCTGCTTTTACCCTCTGTCACAATATTTTATAGGATGGGATAGAACAAAAGTATTCTTTTGAAATTAGCATACATTTACTATACAAGGTAAATTTCATTTATGCTAGAAACTTCATCTCAGACTTTCATTTCCCATTGCCTGTTGGTCATTTGTTTCCTTTTGAAATAAAAATACTCAGTCCTTGGGTGATTTGGATTATTTTACTTTAAATCACTACTGTTGAGACTGTTTTCCCCAAATCAAATACTAACCTTTAAAAGAACGTCTAGAGGCTACATTCTTTGGCCTATTGTATTTAGGTGACTGGGAAGAAATAGCATTGAAATTTGCTGAAAGCTTCTTTGGAAATTTTTTGAAATAAGCCTTTTTAAAAAAATGGAAGCAAAGTAAAAGCAACTGAAGCAACAGCCCTGCTTGGAAAGATAAAACTCAGCCCTGGCTAAAAATAGAATCTATAACTGCTGATGAGCAAGAGGAACATCTGGTAGAAAGAATGTATTTATCAGGTGACACTTTTGAGAAAGTGCTTAAAATATTTAGGACATCATAAGCACACCAGTATACAATGCCCCTAAGAAGGTGGAACAGAAAAAGAACAAAGGTTTGGCATCACTCATGATATTGAAGGTATGATGTAAATGGCCTTAGCTTCCTGTCATGTTGTATTGGGACTTTCTACCTGTGAAAGGCTTCCTCTGTCTTCATTGTGCCTTTACTTTAAGGAACTTAAAAGAGAGAGAGACGAGAAACATACAGAAACACATACAAAGAAAGGGTAATTACTGACACAACAAGGAGGTTAGGAGGTGAGGTAAGAGTAATAGTCCCTGGAAGGACTGTGACCCAGTTCTGGAGGCTGCAGTGTGAGTTCTCTAGACCTGAAGGGCACTGGCGTAACACAGAATTGAGTAATAAGTCTAGAGATCTCTAGGGGTTTTGTTTGGGGCTATTGAATGTGGTGGTGCTACCTGGGGGTGCAGAAAAGCATGCATTTGCCATGGAAATGCTCAAGAGGATTCTTTTGTTTTCCTTCTGAATTTCATTACTCTGCAGTGTAGCTCACGCTTCTTTATGTCCTGAGCTCTGGGGATCTCTATTTCTCTTTTCTCTCATTTCTTTCTCACAACTCGAGCATGCTACTTTTTGCCCCCTCTTTTTGGATCTGTGATTCTCTCTCTACCATTTTTTATCAGCAAAGAACGTGTGCTCAGCGTGATGGCTACTACCCATTAATAAATGGTGGCTAATTTCCAGTAAACCCACTGCCAAACCACCAGGTCACTTTCTACCCTTTCAATGAATGCTTGGCCTCTCTGAATCAGTGACTTTACCGTATTGTCCTTCCCCATCCCAGTAAATCTCAACTGTACATGACAAAGAAATGTATCCTTTCTCACTTTTTTGAGCCTCAGAACTCCCTTTTCTCCCTGCAGCCCAGACCCCTGCTTCTAGCTATCCAGGCCTTTAATTGGTTTGTATCTAACTTACTTCAAACCCTGTTCCATCTGTTCTCTGTAAATCTTAGCCAGATTATTTTCTCCATTGTTGTCTACAAAATTGGGTAATAATAGAAGACTAATTTAGGACCACTTTGGGGAGCTATTGAATTGGATGCCACTGCTTGTGTGCCTATGTAGACATGCATTTGCCTATGGAAACAGCAAGTTTTTTACGTCTAGGACCTGCTCCATTAAGGATCACGTCTGACCTTTATCACTCTGCAAAGTAAAGTATTGTTCTCCCCATACCAGAGATAAAAATCCCGAGATTCAAATTAAGATCATAGTGTTGGTAAGTGGAAGAAACATATAATGAAACTCCTTATCTAATTTAGTGCTCCTCAACCCTCATTGCTCGTTGGAATCATCCGTATCAGTCTTTTTCAATATTTACTGCACACACATCACCTGGGGATCTTAGTAAAATGCAGATTATGGTTTAGTAGATCTAGCGTAAGTCCCAAGTTTCCAAATTTCTAATAAGGTTTCAGGTGATGCCAATGCTGCTGGTAGTCATGGGATATATCTTGAGTAACTTAGAGTGCTTGTAAGAAAATATTTTTGCCAGACCCCAACACACTAATTAAATCTTTGAAGACGGGGGCCAAGCAAGTCAATTAGAAGTGCATCAGAAATACGATAGATTGGCAACTGTACTCCAATTAAAAAAAAAAAAAAAAAAAAAAGACAGACTGATGGATGGCTCCATAAATATGTGATAAAGCAAGACTATAGCAAAATATAAATTTTGAGAGCTAGGTGGATATATGGCTATTCACTCAAGTTCTATACATTTAAATTTTTTACAATAAAATATTGGAAAAATGGGTTAGGAAGAAAACCTTTGGGGGAAACAGTTTCTCCCCTATGGTATATATTAATTATCCCTCCTTCCCCTCAAAAATAATCCTACCTGTTACACCTTTAAACAATGTTTATTTTATTTTTGCTGTAAAGTTATTTATTCCTATTTCATTGATGGAGACAGTTCCAGTCTTTGAGATGATTTACTATATTGCAGAACATGAAATTTGGGGCCGGCAAAACATACCAATATTTAAAATTTAAATCTACTCTTCCCTTTACTTATTAGTGTGCAATTTTAGCCAAATTAACTTCCTGTTCTTAGTTTTATAATCTGAAGTTTGGTATAGTGACAAGAGTAATAATAATACTTTCTTCATAAAACCAATGTGGCAAATTGACATATTTTAAGGCATCTCTTCTTCCTATCTACTTTTTAAGACACAGAACCCAACCACATAGTCTTTGCTGTCCCAAACAACTAGGTTTTGTAGCACATGGCTTGTTACTGAACTACTACCACCCTCCCCAGCACACTCAACACAGAGACACGACTGGTGGACAAGTTTTAGACTAATAGCCAGTAACCCTGACCAGCCAGTGACATTTGGCTTGTAACCTGGTTCAAAAAGATTCACTAAAATCATAAATCTCTCTCTCAATAATACAAACCAGGAGACTCAGAGAGAGGTGACAGTTGGTAGTGGGTTCCAAGCTAGAAGATCATATGGACACAAAGGCTTGAGATCATCTTCATTTGGGTCAAATTTATGATTGCTACGTATATAAAGTTTATTGAGGGAGGAAGAGAGAAGTAGCATGTAAGCACTGAGAAGCAGAAATGTGAGGCAGCTTCTAAGCTGTGAATAAAATAGCACCAGTCTCTGACATTTTCGTTTCTTGTTCCAGTGAAACCTAAGTGGTCTTGGTTCTAATCTAGGTCGTGCCTAAGATTCCATGTTGAATCCTTTCACTGAACTCCCCTTTGTTTGAACTAGGCTGAATGGATCTCCAGCAATCAGGATAGACTGCAGTATGCTCATCTCAGTGGTTTAAAATAACAAACATTTCTATTCCTCACTCCGTTCAAGTTGGCTAGGGCTTGTTCCATGGTATCTGAGGTTTCAGTTAAAAGAAACTTCTTTTTGAAACATATCAGTGATCAGTTACATGGCAAGCCACTGTGCATTGCTTTGTAGCTACTGCATCAAAGTCGTACTTGTCATTTCTGTTCTCATTTCACATGACCATATGTGAATTCACTAGGGCAATACCCTCAAAGGGGGCACTGAATATTAGCCAATAAAACAATCTATCTATCACAAGATAATTGTTTTTTAAATTTTTTTCCATAAAAAGATCATTAAATGAGAGATAATGTACAGAAAATGGTTGTACATATGGATAATAAATCAGTGTGATATTTGTCCTTGTGAAAGTCTCTGTCTATCGAAGGCCTTTCTCAAAGTGTCAGAATGATTTTTATTCATTCATTCTTCAGATACATGGAGTGTCTGCTATGTGATAGGCAGGGTGCTAAATGCCAGAAATAAAATGAAGAGCAAGACAGACATGGATCCTACACACACGGTGCCTAGAGAATAATGGATAATAAAGAACAAAAAATAGGCAATTCCAATGCCTATTGTGATGCCTTAGATAAGACAAATACTGGGTGTTTGAAAACATAGGAGGTGAATCTCATTTAGATCTGGGACACACAAAATGTTTCTTAGAGGAAGTGGCAACTGTTGCAAACCAGAAGAATGGAAGGAATTGGTCAGGCAAAGGGCAGGAGACAAGGAGAGTTTTCTAAATAAAGGGGCTGGCAAATTTGTAAACCCAGATGTGAAGACAGCATGAACAATCAAGGAACTGCAAGAAGGGAGAAGAGAGGGGACAGGCAGGTGTAAGCTGTGCTGTGGAAGTTGGACTCTAACCTAGACAATGAGGAGCCATTCAAGGGCTTTAATGGCTTAAAGGTATTTAAGGTTTAAGGAAAGGAACTGCAAATTTGTGTTTTTCAACACTGAGAACATAGTAAGTTTCTAGGCCCTAAGGCCCACTGTGAAAGCCAAGCATTTTTAGCCAATGCTTATCTCCAACACACACACCTGCGTTGATTAGGGGAAAAAGAGTGGACTCATGTTTCAACAGAACTATGTGTTCTCTCCCTTTCTCATGGTAACTATTTTGTAGGTGGGATACAGTGGGTGGAAGTGGGAGCAAAAGCAGTGAAATGGAAATCAGACAGACAGGTTCCAGCCCCAATTACTTCCTCAAAATGTGCTTTGAAGCAAGGCACTTAACTGCTCTGGAAAATGGTGATAAAAAGCTAACTTAAGGTCTTTGAAAAATGTAAATCTATTTAATATGGGTGCCGTTATTGGGACGTTTTGAATACCATTAAGTTTTTTTTTTAAATCTGTGTAGTAATCTATTTGTGAAACAAACTAGATTAGTGTGGCATAATATTGACTTGTATCATATGGGTACATTTTGTTACCAATCTTTGTGAAATAAGATACTCAGGTGGTACTCTTCAGGTATTATTATTAATACCTGCAGCAATAGAGTAAAACAAGAACCCTGGGGAGACTTGACTAGCCTAACCCAGGAGCCATTTCAGAATCCTGAACTTAGTCCATTTACATGCATTGTCCTTTCCTAGTTTGGGTTGGATTTTCCAATTTGCATTTGAAATTCAAAACGTCAGGCCTAATACTCCGGCTTCATCTCTGAGGGCATGACACGGCCTTTATAACTAAATGTTAAAACATAACTCGATGCCTGATAGCTGCAATTCCATTTTCCAGTCCTTGGTGCTGTCAGAGGCACTGTGTGATGTGCTGTCAAGCCAGATTGGTTAAGCTGCACAGAATGAAATCTCCTGTCTGGATACTATTCTTGAATAAGGAGCATCTCATAGGGACTCCATGTGTCTCACAGCATACCAGCAATGTCTAGGACTCATTTTTATCTCTCTTCCTTTAGAATAATTCACCAGAGAAACCCTTCTGGACGAGGCAGAGAATCAAGCTCCACAGAAGTTGCTAAAACTCATTTTTTTTTAATTTTCCCTATTAAGCAAATAATTTGTTTTTCAGGTGAAGAATCTGCACAATAGAAAACTGTCCTGCAACTAGGTAGGTTCCTGCATTTGTCAAGAATGGCCTTCCACGGTCTGCAGTGATTTGCTTGGGTGGGAGCAGAAATATAGTTAGCATGTTCCAGTATAAAGGCAGCTTAAAGAGTCAAGAGAAACAAATAGTTATCAAATGACTTTAATAAGAGATGTTCATGGAAAAGCTAGAATCAACATTATTTTTCAGTTCAATGACCTAGTTCACTATGGTGATTATCAAAAAGCTACCTTAGTAGGTGCTGAATAAAGACAAATTTTTTTTATTTGTCTTATTCTTTTTTTTTTATTTTTCTTATTCTTTTTTAAAAAATAAATTTATTTATTTATTTATTTTTGTCTGTGTTGGGTCTTCATTGCTGCACACGAGCTTTCTCTAGTTGTGGCGAGCAGGGGCTACTGTTCGTTGCGGTACGCAGGCTTCTTGTTGTGGTGGCTTCCCTTGTTGTGGAGCACGGGCTGTAGGCGTGCTGGCTTCAGTAGTGTGGCACACGGCCTCAGTAGTTGTGGCATGCGGGCTCAGTAGTTGTGGCACACGGGCTTAGTCGCTCCGCGGCATGTGGGATCTTCCCAGACCAGGGATAGAGCTCATGTCCCCTGCATTGGCAGGTGGATTCTTAACCACTGCACCACCAGGGAAGTCCATATTTTTCTTATTCTTAATAAGATTCTTCATCTTCTTTTTCTTAATATGAGTGATCTATGATGATCTTTTATTTATTTATTTATCATTTGCCACGTGGCATGTGGGATCTTAGTTGCCCAACCAGGGATTGAACCCACGCCCCTTGCCTTGGAAGCATGGTGTCTTAACTACTGGACCACCAGGGAGATCCCATAAGACAAAAATATTTTTGCCGACATATTAATGAATGATGAATCTTGATGAAACCAAAAACATAGTAGAGGTTATGGCTTCTCTTGAAGTAAAGAACACAAAGTGGGGAGAGGGGAAGTTAGAAAAAAATGCATATGGTCCTGACCTGTCAGTGAAACTTAACTAACTGTGGAAAGTTAGGAAAATGGGAATAATGTAATGAAGAATTTTCCCTTCTGGTAGTAGCAGATCTTGTTGCAAACCAAACGTCTGTCTAATAAAAACTAGAAAAACCGGGCAATTTTTAAAAATTGTGTTTGAAGGCTTTATGGCATTACCATGACAGCCAGGACCTGAAGGCATGGGTTTCCAGAGAAAAGCCATTTTCTTCTCATTTCTTTCTTCTCCCTTCAGGCATTTATCAGGGATCCAGGACAAAAAGACAAAGAAGCTAAGGAAATATCAGTGGGTAAGAGGTTAGGAAACTTAGCAGAACTTTTGGAAGTCTCATGGAAACAGAGTGACAGAAATATATTTCAGAGCCTACCAATTTGTGGAAGGGCTGGTAAATATCACAGACTGCTAGCTAAGACCCAGAAGGGCCACATCCTAGGAGTAAGAACACCTGAACAGACCAAGTATCACAAATTCTAAAACATTAACTTGAAAAAGCACAGTCCTAAACTCAAACTGCCTGCCCCAAAACAAAAGTAAGTCTTCTCTGGAGAAGGACGACCCGAGCCAGAGTCTCAAGACATCCACACAGTTTTTCATAATGATGTCTGGCATTCAGTCAAAAATTACTAGATATGCCGGGAGTAAGTGCCAAATGACTGAAAGCAAGGTCAAAAAATATTCAATACAAGCAGGTTCTTAGGTGATCCAGATATTATAGTTACCAGGTGTGAGATATAAAATAGCTGTTATTAATATGTTCAAGAGAATAGGAAACAAGTTGGAGATTTCACCAGAAAACTAGAATCTGTAAGAGGAGTCACATAGAAATTCTAGATCTGAAAAACAAATAGCATTTAGAACTTAATAAATGTGTTTAAAATAGATTAGACCCAGCAGAAGAAGAGTGAACTCAAGATAGAACAAGAAAAGGACCTAGGGAAAAAAAAGAATGTAAAAGATACTTGTGACACAATGAAAAGCTTTGGTAAATGTGTAATCAGAGAGGAAAGCGGGGAGAAAGCAATTTATCAACCAAGATTTTTTCAAAACTGATTTTTAAAAAAATCACGCCACTAAAGCAAAAAACTCTTTACTCTCCCCAAGTGGGTTAATTTTAAAAAGCCACACCTGGTCATAGTGTAGTAGAATTCCTGAAGGGCAAAGACAAAGGGGAAAATTTTTTAAGCAGCCAAGGAAAAAAGATATATATCCTTTGCAGGAGCAAAGCAATGGAAAGGAGTATTTTTATAAGGATGGAGGCAAAAATAACTATCAACATAGAATTCTATATCCAGTAAAAGTATAAAAATATACTTAAAGAATGACTACCCAAAAAAACATTTTCAAATAACCAGAAGTCAAAACCAGGTGATGTTTTTCACCAGTAGACTTGCATGAAAAGAACCTATTATAGTGACTACTTCAGGCCAGAGGAAAACAGTCCCAAATGAAAATGTGAAAATGCAGGAAAAATGAAGAGCAGCTGGAAGAGTAAATATGTGAATAAATATACATAAATACTGATTTTATGAGATCAGTCTTTGGGGGGTAGAATATAGGTAAAATACAAAACATGACAAAATTGCACAAAAGTTAAGAAGAGCAAAGAATTAAGTGTTCCTAGTTTCCTGCCTCATCTGGAAAATGGTAAATATTCCAACTTATACCAGATTAAATAAGCCATGCATTCGTTCTGTCATCTCTACAATAACACAAAATGAAGAATTAAAAATATAACTTGCAAACTAATAGAGTGGGAACATTGAATAATAAAAAGAATACTAATTGATCCAAAAAAAAAAAAAAGATGAAAAGGAGAGGAAAGGAATAGGATGGGTGGGATAAAAGAAAACAGATAAAATGGTAGATTTAAAACCAAATTCATCAGTAATTAAATTTAAATAGAATGAGTATCCAATTTAAAAACTACAAGTACCAAGCTAGATTCTTAAATACATTCAAGCATATGTTACCTATCAGAGACACACTTTAAATTAAATATATATATATATATATATGTATATATACACACACACAGAGAGAAAGATTATAACAGTAACCAAAAGATAACTAGAGCAGATCAATAGTATAAAAAAGTAGACTTTAAAGCAAGGGGTGTTACTGGAGATAATGAATGAAATTAATGATGAAAGTGGCAATTCACCCAGAGGCTGGATTTTTTTATGAAGATAGAATAGTTGATTGAGTTTTGAGTTCCTGTCAAGTTTTTTCAAGAGTTCACAAAGTTATAATTTATTAAACATTTGTTTCTATAATTATCAGTTTATAATTTGTCTCACTAAGGATAGAAATTCTATTCATTATTGTATACTGAAGATCTAGCATAGAGCTGAGCACAGAGTAGGAACTCAGTAAGTAATTTTTAATTGAATAAATGGTTGGATGGGATTGATGGGTGGATGGTCAGGTTGGGCCTCAGAAAAACATTATATATTGTCTACATGATAAATAAAACAATAGATTTAAGTAATCATAACAACTTGACTTAATGAGTATGGCATGTTAGAAACTTTCTTAAACCTGATTAAACTTCCCCCCTCACCTTCTATATATTTCATTTGCCACTAGTTCTTTGTATACATCTTTTCAGCATCTTCATGGGAAAACAGGTTGTTAGTAGGAAAAAGTCAGGAAATCCTGGGTCCTCTAGCCAAATGCCATCAATTTCCCACAATTTCCTCTAACAGTTACTTAGTTAAATTTATTGGTCCTATGGGATATTTTAAATTATTTTCTCACTGCCAGCTGCTTCCCTCTTATCTCTTACACTGTTTAGACCTCGGTTATTTAGCTAATGAGGTAGTCAAACACAAATGGTATATAGAATTAAGATTCTCTTTCAGTAGGAATCACAGCTTCCTATTTCAATCATTACCTAGGTTTTACTGTTGATCGTGTTCCTAATTCTTCTTGACCCATCTTGGTCCATGTCACCAAACCAAGTTGTTATAAAGAAAGAAAATCAAGACATTCATTAAGGAAATCCATCCTGATAGTGCTGTGTTCTCTAGAACATTTGAAAGCTCTAAGCATCTGCTCAGTTTTAGTTTTCGCACAGAAAAGTACCTGCTTCGTAGTCATAAATACACTGCACATTCCTGCAGACCTATAATTGAGCTAGTTTGGTTTCCCTGGCAACCACCACGATTAATTAGAATACTTGAGCATGGTAAGTTTATAGATGCAGAAAATATTTCATGTATAAATAGTGCAATCTGTTTATGCTCAAAGGAATTTTCCCCTTCAGTTGAGAAATGGGTTTTTTAAAATTCTTTTTGTGTGGATTAATCACATTTTCTTCCTCATAAACTCTGTAAGTAATATTCAGAGATTAATGTTGATTGAACTTCTTCAGCCAGTGCTGGTACTTGTTGGGTGTTTTTTGGCCTGAGTCCTGGGCCCCTGCTGAGTGAGGCACGATTGTGTCCACAGTACACTTAGTGACAAAGCTGATGAAAGCATTCTCTGGGTCCCATCGGCATCCCTGTTCTTTTCATAAATTAGTTTTTGGTACAAACAGTTGAGTGTAAGAATGCATGTGTTAAAATTGGTTTCTCCCTATGATAAACCTTTCACAAAACCAAAAGAAGTTCATCCATCTGTTAAAAAAAAAAATCCTCCAGGCAATTAATATTTGGTTCACATTAGAAAGTAAGATACAGAAGCTTTCATTTATTAAATATTTCCTTAATGAGTCAGTCATTTATCCCAGTGTACCATACAGGCTATTTTATTTAATCTTTGCAGTAAATCCTGTGAGACTGAGACTGTGAACTTCATTTAGAGATATGCAAGCAGAGGCCTTAGTAAGTTAAGCAAATCACTCAGAGTCACTTACACATTAGCAATAAGTTTGGTGTTTGAACCTATGGAGGTTCATCTAAATCAAAAGCCTATGGGCTTCCCTGGTGGCGCAGTGGTTGAGAGTCCACCTGCCGATGCAGGGGACACGGGTTCGTGCCCCGGTCCGGGAAGATCCCACATGCCGCAGAACGGCTGGACCCGTGAGCCATGGCCGCTGGGCCTGCGCGTCCGGAGCCTGTGCTCCGCGACGGGAGAGGCCACAACAGTGAGAGGTCCGCGTACTGCAAAAAAATAAATAAATAAAAAAGCCTAGGCATTCGTACCTCTGTGCTGACTATCACCACTTTTCCTCTGGAGTGGCAATGGAAGAAGGAATAAGAGAGATTCTGACTTTACATCAAAATAGGACCCCCTGGTTCTTGGTCTACACAGAATCCATCTCCACCCTTCTTCTGAAAGGATGTGGAGTACATGTGTGATGTGTCAACATTTCCTTTTCCTGAGACATACCTGACCCCAAACTGACTTTTCTTAACCAGCTAACTTAAAATCCAGTTAAACTGGATTTTAAGTTGGCTCTCAAGCAATATTTTTCAGCATGTGTGAGTAAATCTTGTCCATCCACATGGCAGTGAGTAGAGTGGAAAACGCACTGAGCTGGTGGTAAGGAGTTCTTTCCCCAACCAGCTGTTTATTTTAGGAAAGTACATTTTTCCAATGCTAAAAAAAAAAAAAAAGATAACATCAGCTATTACCACTTAGAATTTTAGAGCTGGTAGAGGCTCTAGGAATTTCTCTTAGAGGTAACAGTATAAACTCCCCTCCATTCAGTCTGCCTAGAAAATACTCCCTAGGGTTCTCCCATTTCCTTCCAAGCTTATAGGCACAGTGCTACCTGGGAAAAAAATGTTTTTCTTGTGATGAGATCTTTTAAAATCTAAGTAACTTTCAAATATGCAATAATACCATATTATTAACTGTAGCCAAATATGCTGTACTATATGGCCACGTGACTTTTTATTTTATAATTGGAAGTTTGTACCTTTTGCCCCCCTTCATCCATTTTGCCCGCCTGAAACCCCCTGTCCCTGGCAACCACCAATCTGGTTCTCTGTATCTATGAGCTTGGTTTTGGGTTTTTTGTTTTTAGAGATTCCATATGTAAGTGAGATCATACAGTATTTATCACAACATTTTAGACACTAACTTAACTGCTCCAACATTGTTGGTATTTCTTGTCTTGACATTAGATTATGTTTCTAGTATAGACAGATGCTCACTTTTAAGGTTATCATCTAAATTGACTTTTGCTAAAAACATAGAAAGTTGTGAAGGTTGTTCTCATTAAATATTGCCAGCACGCAGCATCTGTACAGTGCACAGAATATCTAGCCTGTTTGTCCCCTCCCTCCCTCCCTTCTTCCTTCCTTCCTTCCTTCCTTCCTTCCTTCCTTCCTTCCTTCCTTCCTTCCTTCCTTCCTTCCTTCCTTCAACAGACGTTTGTTGGATTGAAATACCAACATTTAAAAGAATACACTAAAAGTGTTTATTTCTAGGAAATTTAGAAGCATATTTGAGGATAACCGGATGAATTAATGTAACCAATGTGGTTTTGCTCAACAAGATGGGGCTTTAGTTTGCTTCAACAAATTATATTCATAAAAAAGTTAATCCTTTGGACATTTGAAAGATTATGGGTTATTAAGATGGTTCTGAAAAAACAGTTTAAAAAATTGTAAAGACCAACCCTGATTCTTTCTGTGATTCATCCAACTAAGATTACGTCTATGACAATTGCATCAGGCACAATGTGGAGAGAAAATGGTCATCTTCCATGGAATCAACCTTAGCTGTTAAGGACATCCTCAGATCATAAACATCTACACTCACTCATTACCTAAAAAAATTTTAACTATATTTTCAAAAATGACAAAAAATAATACTGGCTAAAAGCTCTATAAAGAATTTGGCATATTATTTATCACTTCTTATGTCAAATGCTAATGAAACAAATGACTATGTATAAAATAAAAAAGCCACAAGGATATATTGTACAGCACAGGGAAAATAACCAAAATTTCATAACTTTAAATAGAGTATAATCTTTAAAAATATTGAATCACTATGGTGTACATTGACTATTCTCTCTTATTTGTGTTTTTGTAATTTTAAATGATACCCCTTAATTCTTTTAGCCTATGCTTTGGTAGACATATGTCCATTTTATCCATGCACTTTGCTTTTTTATGGATATGTTATTATATCACCTTGTGCCTTGTCTTTCTATACCTAAGACTCTTCACCATCTATCTCCCTTCACACGGCAACCCCAAACCTATGAACTCTTGTCAAATTTCATCAGATTTCTTCATATCGTGAATCTATAGTTTTTGACCCCAGAAAAAGGACTAATTTCACTCATGGTTCAAGGAATGAATCCCATAGAAGTGCTTATCAGCAGGTCCAAGGCAGGCTCCAGGTAGATAAAAACCGGTCCTGACAATCTAAAAGTCCTACTTAATGAGAAGCAGGATTTACCAAAGAGTAGCAATCCTTCTTCATCAAATAGGTGGCAGAACTGTGGCTCTAGAGCAACACAAGTTCTCTTGGGCTCAATAGCCTCCAAATATATAACAGAATGACATTTGTCCCCTCTGGTGTCATTAGTCTTGTTTTGTTTTCCAATAGTTTCCAAAACAGTACCTCAAATGTACCCAAAGATCATTCATTTGGTTATAAGCATCACACGATATATGCCCTTATGTACCCTGGATCCCAGCTGTCACATCCATGAATTGTCCCTGCCACAAGTGCTCAGACTGACTGTCATGAGAATCCCAATACACGAGACAGGCGTACAGCCTTCAGGGGTCCCAAAGCTGCCATTTCTCAGGAGCCAAAACAGAGCTGGGTTCTGTGTAGAAAGCAGAGGGAGCATCTTCCTTTCTAGCTCTGAGCTACATTTTGTCACCTGGTACCTAAAGCAGCTTTGCTTAAGAATAGAGACCCAACATGTTCTCATAAATAGTGTTACAATTAACAGACCTTGTCTCTTAATCATGGAGCTCCCAACCCAGTCCAATGGACCAGAAAGAGAATTGGAGTTAAATGTAAGTTTTTCTCCTTATCCTTCAGCTTACATTAATAAGTGTCTCCCCAAAAGCATGATCTCCCCCAGATACCAATTTTCTGTCTCTCCTTTTGGATCAGAATTCTTAGATATCACTATTGTAGCATATCTTTTTTTTTAGTTCAAGTATAGTTGATTAACAATGTTGTGTTAATTACTGCGGTACAGGAAAGTGATTCAGTTAAACATATATATACATACACATTCTTTTTTAAATATTCTTTTCCATTATGGTTTATCATAGGATATCGAATATAGTTCCCTGTGCTATACAGTAGGACCTTGTCGTTTATCCATCCTATATATATAAAAGCTTACATCTGCTAACCCCAGCCTCCCACTCCATCCCTCCCCCAATCCCCAACCCCTCCCCCTTGGCAACCACCAGTCTGTTCTCTATGTCCGTGATTCTGTTTCTGTTTCATAGATAGGTTCATTTGCATAATATTTTAGATTCCACATATAAGTGACATCATGTGACATTTGTCTTTCACTTTCTGACTTACTTCACTTAGTATGAGAATCTCTAGTTGCATCCATGTTGCTGCAAATGGCATTATTTTGTTCTTTTTTATGGCTGAGTTATATTCCATTGTACATATGTACCACATCTTCCTTATCCATTCTGTCGATGGACTTTTAGGTTGTTTCCATGTCTTGGCTATTGTAAATAGTGCTGCTATGAACATAGGGGTGCATGTATTTTTTTTAATTCTAGTTTTGTCTGGATATATGCCTAAGAGTGAGATTGCTGGATTCCATTTTTAGTTTTCTGAGGAACCTCCATACTGTTTTCCACAGTGGCTGCACCAACTTACATTCCCACCAGCAGTGTAGGAGGGTTCCCTTTTCTCCCCACCCTCTCCAGCATTTATTTGTAGACGTTTTAATGATGGCCATTCTGACCAGTGTGAGGTGGTATCCCATTGTAGTTTTGATTTGCATTTCTCTAATAATTAGCTATTAAATACCACTATTTTAGCAGAGTCTTGGTTTGGGGGAAATCTACAATAACTGAGCCTCTTAGTTATACAGAAAAGAAAATTAAACTTCCATATTTGAAAAAGCAGGACATTTTCATGGAGCTTTTAAGCAACACATTTTTCAGTGCCTGCTAATCTAGAATTCAAGAGAAAAATCAGAATCTAGAACAGGGTCACCTTGCAGAACAGGATCACCATGGAGAATTCTTTGAATCCTGAAGGTTCCATTTTTTGAACTGAGTTTAAGATACTATGAGCAGGATCTACTCCCTGTAGAGAAGAAGAGAGAGAGGAGCTAAGTCACAACACTGGGCTGGGCTCCAGCCACTGAAGGGAGCCAGCATACAAGCCTGGAGCCAGGAGAGAAACCCAGGCTCAGAGACTGGACTCCTCCCCTGGGGAAGAGTGGGAGGGGCTATCCCTGGAAAGGGTCTACCCAGGCTCAGCATTCATTGACTCACACTTAAGACTGCAGATTTCTGATCCTCCTCTGTGACTATTGGTCCTTAAGCAAGGACTGACCCTCCAGCTGTGTCATACCCTCTTTGACATGTAGCAATCAGAATTGAACTTGTTATCACAGGTGAGGAGAAGCCCTCGCCAGTACCCAGATGGTATTGTATAAAGACAGCAGTATTTGCTTTTAGGTTTTCAGCACGCCTCATGGTTGGATTGTGCCTCTGCTGGCCTGTAAATTGATACTTTCATTCCAAAGTCATTGGTTCTGTAACACCTCAGAGTGACCCTCAGCTGGAGGTCTGATACTGCTTTTGACGGGTTCCAAGGTATTTACTGGATATTAAGTATTAAAATAGTAATAAAATAATACTAATATAATCTTAAAATTAGTAATAATAAAATAATGGTAAAGTTAAAATACTAATAGATGTTACCTTTTACTGGGTCCCTGCTTTGTGCAGGTGCTTTGGAGAGTAGGGAGAGCACTGGGCAAAGGGCGTCAAGACCAAGTAGCCCCCAAGCCATGGTCACAGGAAGGAGATTGTCCTCTTTAGTACACGCTCTGTGAGCAGCACTTACACCTGAGTCAACCTCCCACCTGTCATTTGAGTTGGCATTGCTCATGCCTAATGATTCATGACTAACGTGGGAAGCATACAGTTTACAAAGCCCTTGCACACACAGCATCTTCCTTAATACAGCAACGCTGAGAAGTACACAGTATAACCATCTCTTATGGTTTCCCACTCCAGCTCTCAACACACACACACACACACACACACACACACACACACACACACCTTTTTTTCCAGAAGAGGTAACTAAGACTTAATGAGTAAGGTCACACAACACAATGAGTGTGGCAGCTGTGTGGTGACTGGAATCTGTGTCTTTCCTCACATACATTCTCTCCTTAACGTTGCTTCCTCCTTCCCCAGTATCTGCCTTTTCTTTTAATTTAAGGGTAGCTGATTTACAACATAGTGATTCAATACTTTTATAGGTTATAGTTCATTTAAAGTCATTACAAAATAAAGGCTAGGGCTTCCCTGGTGGCGCAGTGGTTGGGAGTCCACCTGCCGATGCGGGGGATACGGGTTCGTGCCCCGATCCGGGAAGATCCCACATGCCGTGGAGCGGCTGGGCCCGTGAGCCATGGCCGCTGAGCCTGCGCGTCCGGAGCCTGTGCTCCGCAACGGGAGAGGCCACAACAGTGAGAGGCCCACGTATCAATAAATAAATAAATAAATAAATAAATAAATAAATAAATAAAATAAAGGCTATATATCCCTGTGCTGCACAATATATCCTGTTGCTTATTTATTTTATAAATAGTAGTTTGTATCTTTTAATCTTGTATCCATATTTAGCCCCTCCCCCTCCCCACTGGTAACCACTAGTTGGGTCTCTATATTTGTGAGTCTGTCTTGTTTCATTATATACATTTGTTTGTCTTATTTATTAGATTCCACATACAAGTGATAACAGAGAATTTTTCTTTTTCCATCTGACTTATTTCACTAAGCATAACACCCTCTAGGTCCATCCATGTTGTTGCTAAGGGCTGAATTTCATTCTTTTTTATGGCTGAGTAATATTCCATTGTATACATACCACAGTCTTTATCTATTCACATGTTGATGGACACTTGGGTTGCCTCTATATCTTGGTTTTGGTAAATAGTGCTGCCATGAACATTGGGATGCATGTATTTTTTCAAATTAGTGTTTTCCTTTTCTTTGGCTATATACCCAGCAGTGCAATTGCTCAATTATATGGTAGGTCTAATTTTAGGTTTTTTTAGGAACCTCCATACTGTTTTCCACAGTGGATGCACCAATTTATCTACATTCCCACCAATGGTGTGCAAAGGTTCCCTTTTCTTTACATCCTTGCCAACATTTGTTACCTGTGGTACTTTTTTATGATAACCCTTCTGACAGGTATGAGGTAATACCTCACTGTGGTCTTTATTTGCAATTCTCTGATGATTAGCAATGTTGAGCATTTTTTCATGTGCCAATTGGCCATCTGCATCTCTTCTTTGGAAAAATGTCTATTCATGTGTTCTGCCCATTTTTTTCCTTTATCTTTTTCTTAATTGAAATAGAGTTGAAGTACAATATTATATAAGTTACAGGTGTACAATGTAGTGGCTCATGATTTGTACAGATTATACTCCATTTATAGTTATTATAGAATATTGGCTATATTCTCTGTGTTGTACAGTATATCCTTGTAGCTCATTTTTTACATAATAGTTTGTACCTCTTAGTCCTCTACCCCTATATTGCCCCTCCACCCTTCCCTTTCCCAACTGGTAACCACTAATTTGTTCTCTATATCTGTGAGTCACTTTCTTTTTTTGTTATATTCACTAGTTTGTTGTATTTTTAGATTCCACATAGAAGTGGTATTGTATAGTATTTGTCTTTCTCTGTCTGACTTATTTCAGTTAACATAATACCCTCCAAGTCCATCCATGTTGTTGCAAGTGGCAAAATTCCCCCGTTTTTTATGGCTATGTAGTATTCCATTGTATATATATATATATACCACATCTTAATCCATTCTTCTGCTGATGGACATTTAGTTTGCTTCTGTATCTTGGCTATCGTAAATAATGCTGCTATGAACATTGGGGTGCATGTATCTTTTCAATTAGTGGTTTTGTTTCTTTCAGATATATACCCAGGAGTGTAATTGATGGGTGATATGGTAGTTCTATTTTAGTTTTTTGAGAACACTCCATACTGTTTTCCAAAGTGGCTGTACTGACTTACATTCCCACCGACAGTGTAGGAGGGTTCCGTTTTCTCTGTATCCTTGCCATCATTGTTATATGTTCTTTTTGATGATAGCCATTCTGACATGTGGGTGAGAAATCTCATTGTGGTTTTGATTTGCATTTCCCTGATGATTAGCTGTGTTGAACATCTTTTCATGTGCCTGTTGGCCATCTGCATGTCCTCTTTGCAAAAAATGTCTATTTAGTTCTGCCTGTTTTTTAATTGGGTTTTTTTTTATGTTGAGTTGCATGAGTTGTTTATATATGTTGGATATTAACCACTTATAGGTCATATCATTTGCAAATATTTTCTCCCATTCAGTAGGTTTTCTTTTCATTTTGTTGATGGTTTCCTTTGCTATGCAAAAGCTTTTACGTTTAATCAGATCCCATTTGTTTATTTTTGCTTTCATTTCCTTTACTTTAGGAGATGGATCCAAAAAATATTGCTGCAATTTATGTCAAAGAGTGTTCTTCCTGTGTTTTCCTTGAGGAGTTTTATTGTATCTGGGTTTACGTTTAGGTATTTAAGCCATTTTGAGTTTATTTTTGTATGTGGCATTAGAGAACGTTATTAGGCGTGAGTTTGTAATAAATGGCCTTTATTATGTTGAGATATGTTCCCTCTGTATCCACTACAATTAACATTTTTATCATGTGTAGATGTTGAATTTTATCAGATGCTTTTTCTGTGTCTATTAAAATGATCATGTGACTTTAATCCTTCCTTTCATCAATATACTATATCATATTGATTGGTTTGCAAATATTGAACCATCCTTGCATCCCTGGAATAAATCCCACTTGATCATAGTGTATGGTTCTTTGTTATATAGTGTTAAATTTATTTTACTCATATTTTGTTGAGGATTTCTGCATTTATATTTATCAGAGCTATCGGCCTATGATTTTCTTTTTCTGTAGTGACTTTGTCTGGTTTTTGGTATCAGGGTAATGGTGGACTCAGAATGAATTTGGGAGTGTTCCATCCTCTTCAATTTTTCTGAATAGTTTGAGAAAGCTAGGTATTAGCTATACTTTATATGTTTGGTAGAATTCCCCTGTGAAGCTGTCTGGTCCTGCACTTTTGTTTGGTGGGAGTTTTTTAATTATAAATTCAATTTCACTACTAGTGATCAATCTTTCAGATTGTCTATTTATCCATGATTCGGTCTTGAAAAATTGTATTTCTAGAAATTTGTCCATTTCTTCTAGGTTGTCCAATTTGTTGGATTATAACTGTTCATAGTATTTCATCTGCCCTTTCAAGAAGGCATTCTTTGTTGAGTTGTAATGGGAATGGGAGGGATGCTTCTGGCCATCTCAACACTAACAGACCATTCATTCCTTTGCTTTCCTTTTTAAAATCACATCTTTGAAGTCAAAAATAAACTCTTTGGCAGGTTTTTGTGTTTTATGATTTGTGTTTTTGATCCTCTATCCTGGGTAGGACAAGAAGTAGGCACTCTATGTGCATTTGCTTAATATACGCTTGACCAGCTGCAGAGATGCAGAAAGTTTGTGCAACGGATCCGATTTAAAGGGCATATCACTCAGCCATAAAAAGAAATGAAACTGAGTTATTTATAGTGAGGTGGGATGTCATACAGAGTGAAGTAA
Organism: Leucopleurus acutus; assembly: GCF_964270905.1. Lineage (NCBI taxonomy): Eukaryota > Metazoa > Chordata > Mammalia > Artiodactyla > Delphinidae > Leucopleurus > Leucopleurus acutus. Next base: position 27,827,275 of record NC_139163.1, on the reverse strand, counting down.
GACAGAAAGAGAAAAACAAATACCATATGCTAACACATATATATGGAATCTAAAAAAATAAAATTAAAAAAAATGGTTTTGAAGAACCTAGGGACAGGACAGGAATAAAGATGCAGACGCAGAGAATGGACTTGAGGACACAGGGAGGGGGAAGGGTAATCTGGGATGAAATGAGAGAGTGGCATGGACATATATACACTACCAAGTGTAAAATAGATAGCTAGTGGGAAGCAGCCACATAGCACAGGGAGATCAGCTCAGTGCTCTGTGACCACCTAGAGGGGTGGGATAGGGAGGGTGGGAGGGAGACTCAAGAGGGAGGAAATATGGGGATATATGTGTATGTATAGCTGATTCACTTTGTTATAAAGCAGAAACTAGCACACCATTGTAAAGCAATTATACTCCAATAAAGATGTTAAAAAAATAAAATAAAGGGCATATCTGTGGCAGAGCTGTCTGCTTCCTGTTTGCTAGCTTTCTGTGTTATCTGTTCGCATTATTTAATTTAAATTACCCAAGTACCCCTGCATCAGGTCCCATTTCTAGTAACTGTTGCTATGTGTTTATGCGCCATAGTTGTTATCAAAGCACAGAGCAGAAGCAAATTGCTTAGTAAATACTTTCTGAAACTAACACAAAAAATTGTTCAGCGGTGTGGAATCAGATGCTCATTTACTCCCTGAGAGCTTCTGAACACAAGGTTTAGCGCCCCATGATAGAAGAATGAGGAGAGGAGTAGCTATTTGGTAGAGGGATGGGAAGTGGAGTTACAAGTCTAATTGTCCCAAGTGTCCATCAACAGGGAATCAGGTCAGTCCCACCACCTGGCCACAGGGCAGGTGATGCTGAGTTCATCTTCTCACTGCAAATGCTGGGATGATGCAGGACTGAATTACCACACTCACCCATGACACAGCCAGAAGTGGCTCAGTAGCATCGCAGAGGAGAGAAGCAGCTTGAGAGCTTCCAGCACCCTGGATAACACACATTTCCTCCAGGCCATTCTCGGTCACCTGCATGGGGACAAACGCAGCCCTGGTGCCACATGTCTGTGTGGGTGATCACACACTCACACAGAGGCATAAACCTCTTGACAGATATCAGCCAATGTGTGGCTAAGGCAGTCCTCAAACAACAGAGTAGAGAGATATATTTCATGCCTGAAATGGGACAGATCTTCCTCCAGCTTACACCTTGAATCGATACCTTTAAGAGATTTTATAGGCCACGCAGTGATGATTGGTGCAGAACAGGTGGGAGAAACACGTCGTGCCCAATGTCCCCTGTCCACCAACGACACTCCACAAGCATCAGGCCTTTAAGCATCTGTCAGGAGGGAAAAAAATTGCAACAGCAACCATCAAGACTCTCTAGCCCAAACCAGTAAAAAAAACAATAGTCCTCTTCCTGTAGCCACCTATGAAGGGAAAATCTTTTATTACCGTTCTTTCGTGATGCTTAATGCTATTGTGTGTGAGATGTTCTACAATTTGCTTTCACTATTTAATACCACCTCAGTATAAAATTGAGCTGAATTCTTGACATTCGTTAGCACGCACAGATCCATTTATCTCTGTCGCCTTTTTTGCTTCAGGAACCAACCTTGCATTGCAAAAAAAAAAAAAAATGTACACAGATCCCATAAAGACCCACTGATAGAGTGATAGATCTTTTTTAAACACTGGGACATTACAGGATTTTATGAAGCAGTAAAACTTTCTCCAGGCATGAGAAGTACAGGCTGACAGAGACCATTTTATCTACAAGGCATTAAAGTCTAAGTGCCACATCGGACAAGCATAATAGAAGAGAAGAAAATAATAATTTCAGGAAAGGTGGCCAAGTCCTCAAGCAAAAAGAATCAGACCAGGAGGTACCTAATGATCTTCAAGAAACCTGAGAAAGAGCTACTCTGTACAGTGCCTGAGTTTTCAATCAGAGGAAAATTCGCTGCCGCTCTGCCCTCTAACTCATTGCAAAGAGCAGCAGAAAATTGAAGTAATTCCAGAAAGCTTTTCTGAAGTGAATAGTTTAGACACTAAGAGAGAGGATACTATTTTCTCATCCCATCCTGCCTCATTCTCCGCATCACTTTAGCAACAATATATATAGTTCTATTTTTCCACAAATATCTATTGAGCACCTACTGTATACAAAACAAGGCATTATATGCTGGGTAGGTAATAGCCAGGTCTTTGCCCTCACAGATTGTACATTCTTATGGGGGAAGAGGCACAATACTAACTAAACAAAATAAACTAGATGATTTCAGATTAGCCTAAGGACTGTCAAAGAAATGAAGGGGGGTATTATGGGTTATTGAGGAACGGTGGGGGAGAAAACTTCAGATAGTGTGATTGGAAAAGAAATGTAGGAAGTAACTATATCATGGGCTTACCTGGATGCCTTCATTCCTTTGTCTCATAAGAATCTCATTTCTGGAAGGAATCTCCAGTGTTTAATTCGTTCTAATTCTCTCTCTTCAGATAGTTTGGCTCATAAGTCTTTGCTGTTACAGAGATGTCTGTCCTATTTTAAAGGAAACAGAGTCCAAATACTATTTTTTTCTATTCTAGGTTTTAACTGTCTTTAGTCGTGACCTTGAGTTTACCTTGAGTTTCCTCATTGCTTAATTTAAGCATCTATCTGGGTTTTTCAGTTTTAGTAGGGGACCTAAAAACTGTTATTATCTCCATAGCAGGACTTCTGTTCTTCAAATGTTTACTTTCTTTATTTAAACTTTAGATATCATTACTATTTTCTAAGCTTTGGTTTTGCTGAAGTGACCTCTTCTGAGACATCTCAAGTACTCCAGCTTGCCGTACGAGTGCTCCATTTGGACAAAACAGTAGAGTTCTTGATCCAAACTCAGCATGCAAAGCTCAGCCACTTGGAGATGGACTCAAATCACCGCTTCACCCAAGGATACAGATCATATCCAGGACCGCCTACAACAAAACTGTTCCCTATGCTTCATTTAATCTGTGTTTCCCTTGATATGACACTAACAGATTGAAGTTTGAGTTGGGGAAGCGATTCCTTAAGACTTGCTTCGTGATTTCACTTCACTGTTCAAAATGTCCAATGACCTCTTCTTGTCTGAGATATTATGTCCCCCTGACCTCCAAACAGCCATGAGGCTATTCTTTTTTTTCTTAAACATCTTTATTGGAATATAATTGCTTTACAATGGTCTGTTAGTTTCTGCTTTATAACAAAGTGAGTCAGTTATACATATACATATTTTCCCATATCTCTTCCCTCTTGCGTCTCCCTCCCTCCCACCCTCCCTATCCCACCCCTCTAGGTGGTCACAGAGCACCAAGCTGATCTCCATGTGCTATGCTGCTGCTTCCCACTAGCTATCTATTTTACGTTTGGTAGTGCATATATGTCCATGCCACTCTCTCACTTTGTCACAGCTTACCCTTCCCCCTCCCCATATCCTCAAGTCCATTCTCTAGTAGGTCTGTGTCTTTATTCCCGTCTTGCCCCTAGGTTCTTCATGACCTTTTTTTTTTTTTCTTAGATTCCATATATATGTGTTAGCATACGGTATTTGTTTTTCTCTTTCTGACTTCACTCTGTATGACAGACTCCAGGTCCAACCACCTCACTACAAATAACTCAATTTCATTTCTTTTTATGACTGAGTAATATTCCATTGTATATATGTGCCACATCTTCTTGATCCATTCATCTGTTAATGGACACTTAGGTTGCTTCCATGTCCTGACTATTGTAAATAGAGCTGCAATGAACATTTTGGTACATGACTCTTTTTGAATTCTGGTTTTCTCAGGGTATACATCCAGTAGTGGGATTGCTGGGTCGTATGGTAGTTCTATTTTTAGTTTTTTAAGGAACCTCCATACTGTTCTTCATAGTGGCTGTATCAGTTTACATTCCCACCAACAGTGCAAGAGTGTTCCCTTTTCTCCACACCCTCTCCAGCATTTATTGTTTCTAGATTTTTTTGGTGATGGCCATTCTGACCGTTGTGAGATGATACCTCATTGTAGTTTTGATTTGCATTTCTCTAATGATTAATGATGTTGAGCATTCTTTCATGTGTTTGTTGGCAATCTGTATATCTTCTTTGGAGAAATGTCTATTTAGGTCTTCTGCCCATTTTTGGATTGGGTTTTTTTTTTTTTTTTTTTTTTTGATATTGAGCTGCTTGTAAATTTTGGAGATTAATCCCTTGTCAGTTGCTTCATTTGCAAATATTTTCTCCCATTCTGAGGGTTGTCTTTTGGTCTTGTTTATGGTTTCCTTTGCTATGCAAAAGCTTTGAAGTTTCATTAGGTCCCATTTGTTTATTTTTGTTTTTATTTCCATTTCTCTAGGAGGGGGGTCAAAAAGGATCTTGCTGTGATTTATGGCATAGAGTGTTCTGCCTATGTTTTCCTCTAAGAGTTTGATAGTGTCTATTGAGCACCTACTATATACAAAACATTTAGGCCTTACATTTAGGTCTTTAATTCATTTTGAGTTTATTTTTGTGTATGGTGTTAGGGAGTGTTCTTATTTCATACTTTTACATGTACCTGTCCAGTTTTCCCAGCACCACTTATTGAAGAGGCTGTCTTTTCTCCATTGTATATTCTTGCCTCCTTTATCAAACATAAGGTGACCATATGTGCGTGGGTTTATCTCTGGGCTTTCTATCCTATTCCATTGATCTATATTTCTGTTCTTGTGCCAGTACCATACTGTCTTGATTACTGTAGCTTTGTAGTATAGTCCGAAGTCAGGGAGCCTGATTCCTCCAGCTCCATTTTTTGTTCTCAAGATTGCTTTGGCTATTCGGGGTCTTTTGTGTTTCCATACAAATTGTGAAATTTTTTGTTCTAGTTCTGTGAAAAATGCCAGTGGTAGTTTGATAGGGATTGCATCAAATCTGTAGATTGTTTTGGGCAGTAGAGCCATTTTCACAATGTTGATTCTTCCAATCCAAGAACATGGTATATCTCTCCATCTATTTGTATCATCTTTAATTTCTTTCATCAGTGTCTTATAATTTTCTGCATACAGGTCTTTTGTCTCCTTAGGTAAGTTTATTCCTAGATATTTAATTCTTTTTGTTGCAATGGTAAATGGAAGTGTTTTCTTAATTTCACTTTCAGATTTTTCATCATTCGTGTATAGGAATGCCAGAGATTTCTGTGCATTAATTTTGTATCCTGCTACTTTACCAGTTTCATTGATTAGCTCTAGTAGTTTTCTGGTAACATCTTTAGGATTCTCTATGTATAGTATCATGTCATCTGCACACAGTGACAGCTTTACTTCTTCTTTTCCGATTTGGATTCCTTTTATTTCTTTTTCTTCTCTGATTGCTGTGGCTAAAACTTCCAAAACTATGTTGAATAATAGTGGTGAGAGTGGGCAACCTTGTTTTGTTCCTGATCTTAGTGGAAATGGTTTCAGTTTTTCACCATTGAGGATGATGTTGGCTGTGGGTTTGTCATATATGAGGCTATTCTTAATTACAGAGCTTTCTTCACATACAGAGCTGTGTCTCCACATAGCCTACTCATTTCTCTCACCCTCTTTAATCCTGTATCCCTCTACCTGTCCTCTACCATGAAGCCATGTTTGTTTGTTTCACCATATTTTTCTCCATTTTTCTGAAATCCTACTGTGATTATTATCTGAATTTCTCTTTCAGAGTACTTTATGTGTAGCAACATAAATTCTATTATATAACTGGGGATTGGAGATCCAGACAACATACAAACACTATGCATATAACTATATGAACATAAGTAACTATATATGGAATGCACCAAAGTAGCTATATAAGAAATGCACCAAAATACAAGTTTAGATAATAACACGTAACTATATTGTATATACTGTATTATGCATTATATATTAGATGTTGCACATTATACATAACTATTATTCTCCTGAATACATTCTGTGGCATACAGTAAGTATTCACCGAATACTTACTGAATAATAAAGATTTTCAATGTTATTTAAAAAAAAAACAACGACTGGGCTTCCCTGGTGCTGCAGTGGTTGAGAGTCCGCCTGCCAATGCAGGGGACACGGGTTCGTGTCCCAGTCCGGGAGGATCCCACATGCCGCGGAGCGGCTTGGCCCATGAGCCACGGCCGCTGAGCCTGCGCGTCCCGAGCCTGTGCTCCGCAATGGGAGAGCCCACAACAGTGAGAGGCCCGCGTACCGAAAAAAAAAAAAACAAAAAACAACAAAACGCAGCTTATAAATACAGAGAACAAACAGATGGCTGCCAGAGCAGAGGAAGGTGGGGAGGGGGGAATAATAGAGGAAGGAAATTAAGTACTGCAAACTCCCAGTTATAAAATAAATAAGCCACGGGGATAAAATGCAGCATGAGGGGTAGGGTCAATTATGTTGTAAGAACTTAGTACAGGGGCAGCTGGTTCCTAGGCTTGTGGTGATCATTTCACAATGCATGCAAATGTCAAATCACTACGTAGTACACCTGAAGCTAACATAATGTTGTATGTCAGCTATATTTCAGTAAAACAATGTTTCCACTGTTACACCTTATTTTGAAACTCTTGTTGGTTTGGGTTTAAACAAATGGGTACAAATCTTTTCATAGAAGACTTTTTCCCACTTGGAAATTGTTTTCACATAAATTCATTTGTAAAGGTTATACAAGAAAAAAGCCTATTTTAATGCATGTTGATTGGAAAAAATATATTATATAATATCTGTGTCTTACATAATATCTTCTGAAAAATATTTAGGAAATAGGGTACCAGAAGCACAGCCTAGTCTGACTATAAAACTTGTTTGATAAATGTCACAGAAGGAAACCAGAGGTCACCAAATTAATTACATAACTACGTGACGTTCACCTGTCCTGGACTCTGGCTAGACATACAAAGGTGACTTGTCCACTGCAGAGGCCCGGGTATTAGCCACAGTGTTGGTGGTAGTTTGAGTGGGACCTCTGCCCCTAGACTAGCCATCTCCATCCCAGCAGGGCGCTTTAGTTACACCAGTGCCAGTTGGTGGGGAGCAATGTGGCCAGCGTCTGGCATAAACTTTTATTTTCCTAACACTCTTGTCGGTCCTCATATCATTTAGCCGTTGTATTCATCATCCTGTAGTCAAACACACCAGGGAATTCTAAATGGTGTGTAAAGAGAGCATCTGTCCACTGCAGGATGGGCACATCTGCACCCATTAATTTTTCATCATTTCCTCAAATCAGAGGTCAGATGTTCACAATGTGCTAATGTCCTGGCATCTCTTCATGTCTCCAAAGCAGATGTTGCAATTATAAGAAAATAATGTAGCTGCAGCAGGGAACATGGAGAGCTGTAGGGAGACTACCTCCCACTTTCAATGGGGGGGAAAAAAAACATTTTAAAAGATTATATCTTCAAGGAGGATGGAAACAAGGAATCAGCTCGCTGTTTATTAAACATGGGATAATCATCTTTGTTATTTCCTATATGCTTGTTTGGAATAAAATAGGCACAATTTTCTTGCTTGAAAGCTCCTTCTTTTGTATTGTTCTTAGATGTAATGGCCCATAATATTATCTTATTTTTCTTTTACCTGCTAATAGAACTGTCTTACCAACTATTATCTTTTTTCCTCTAGGTATTTCTTAGTTTTTTACATTTACATCATCTTTCATTTTATTCCAAGAGAGGAAGGCAATGATCAGGTGCTTTTGGACACCTACCCTTAGCCACTGTATTTGCTGAAGATTTCTGATCCCTTCCCTTTCATTCTGCCACTTGGGGTCGGGTACAAGGAAGGGAAACAATTTACAGAAAGACAGATAATCTTGACCTTTGTAAGTGGCTGGCAGGGATTAAAGTCTTCCATGAGCTAACAATCATTTGCTGTAGGGGAGAAAAACCCTTATGCAAATATTACCTTTGAATATAGAAGCAAACTATTCTCAGAAACATCACCTTGGTTAATTACCAATCTCATGGTGTGTTAAATATCTAAAACTAACTGTTGATTGTCCTTCTTTGCAGAGAGTTGAAATCACAGCAGGAGGACCAGGAAGAGAAAAGATGTTTTTAAAACTTGGATGACTTCCCAGGATTTTTTTTTTTTTTTTTTGGCTTCTCACTTTCCAAAAATACAAGGTAACTTCAGAGATTTCCCAAGCTGTCATAAGGTTTGGAGAGCATGTGCCGGCTTGCTCATCGCCCCTCAGGAAACAGGCTCTCTGGTTTTCTTCCCAGCCTTGCAGTCCATGTAAGCATTTTGCTAACAGTAGGTCAGCTGTTCCAACTTCGCAGTGGCTATCAACATAAACCTCGTTATCAAGGGTAAGAAAATGCTTTATTTGAAGCCTGGTTTTCTTGAAGTCTCCCCTTTGTTAGAAACCATAGCCATCACTGCTCTTGTGAATATATTTCATCCAACAACCTTCCTTCCTTAAATAAAATTGCCTGGATCCATTCCAGAATTTTCACAGCGACTCTAAACCACTGCCAACAGCCGGCCCTGGCACCCTCAAGGTAATTATCCAGTGGACATAGTTGGTACAGCACGTTTTTCTGTTATTAAAAAAAAAAAAGTAGTTTGGCATCCTGGCATCCATTGAACTGTTTGAGTACTCGCTCTCTTTGCTCTTTATCAATCAATCACTACAGACTTTCTGTTTGTTTCTGGGGAGCTAATGTTGATCCAGGTGTTACAGGATGCAAAAGGACACACAAGGATGGCATTTTAGATACGCACAGCACTCTAGTTTGTGAAGCATTTTTATAGGTGTCGTGTTTTCCTTCCAGCCACAGATTAGACAGTATTAGAGACAGTAACAATCTATTTTGGGTGATAGGACTTATACACATTCACATTTTTTTAATAGGGAAGGAAGCTAATATTTACCTAACATTGCCCTAGATATTGTGGTAAATTTATATATACATATATATTATATATATTAATACATATAAAATTAGATATACATATATAAATATATAGTATAGTAATTATATATTTATATATACATGTCTGTTTATTATATATACATATAATCTGTATTATATGTATATATGCACATATATTTATTACATGTATAAATTTACATATATATATTCTAATTTCTCCTCCCAACAGCCTTTCAAGATAAATTTTACTGCCCAAATCAGCCTCAGAGAAATGAAGTAACTTGTCCCAAGTCCAAACCAGCTCCAACATCTGTGTTCCCTCTACTAAATCATACAGACAATTTATAACCAATATTTTCTGTAGGAATTTTTTAAAAAGGACTACTGCCACAGGGTAGTGGTATTTCAGTGCTCCTCGTACGTAGTGATGTTTGTAAGGTCAGCTACGGGGAGGGCCAGATGGGGTTTCACAGAGCATGGGGATCTACTGGGTCATAAGCCCAGGTTTTGATTCTCCCCTTCATTATATGACCAAGTGCAAATGAAATTCCTGTCCCAATTTCCATGCCAGCTTCCTGTGTTAGTGGATCGGTTCAAGTTCCTGACCTACCCATGAGACTAGGCAATTTGTGTTAAGTACCAATTTAGATAACTCAAAGAAGATTCCAATTGGTAGGTTTTGACCAATGATGAATAATATAGATAGTCCTGCATATGAATCCTTTCTTTTATCTTCAATCCCATAAGCACTAATTCCCAGAACCAGACACTGTCCAATTTGGGAATTAATTGGTTCTGTTCTATCTACTAATTTACCCAGAAAAGAATTGTACAGGTAAGGTGAGTTTAACTCACACTGGTATAAAAGGATGCCCAGATGAAAGTAGCTTCCCAATCGTCAGAAAACAAGCATACATGTATACTGCTAGTGGGACTCTAAACAGTAAGGGCAGTTATACAATATGTGCTCAACTCCCTAAAAAGTTCATACCACTTTTCCCCCAAGCAAATAGCCTCCAGGAATATGTTAAAGGAAACAGAGTTTTGCAAAAATCAATTTATGAATTCAGTTGGTCATCCCATATCAACACATTATATTCACACCTAATTGTGGAGTTTTAAAATTGCTGTGGTATTATATATGTACACTAAACAATACATAATTAAAGTGTACAACTCAATGAATTTTAGTTTATGTTTCCACCCATGAAACAATCAGAAAAATCAAGATACTGAATATTTCTGTCACCTCCAAAAGCCCTCTCATGTCCCTTTGGAATCCATACTTGTCTTTAGGCAACTGCTGTCACTGTAGGGTACTTTGTAGTCTATAGAATTTAATGTAAATGAAACCATACAGCACATATAATCTGGTATCTGGATTCTTTCAGTCTGCACAATGATTTTGAGATTCTCCCTTGTTTTATGTTTCAGTAGTTCTTTCCTTTTTATTGCTAAGTAGTATCACAGTATATGTTTATATACCACATTTTGTTTATTCTCCTGTTGATGGGCATTTGGGTTATGTTCAGTTTGGGATATTACATATAAATCTGCTATGAATATTTGTATAAGTCTTTGTATGGACAGATGCTTCATTTATCTTGGGTAAATACCTAAGGAGTAGAATGGCTGTATTATATGGTAGGTGTTAACTCATTAAGAGAAAATTTTCACACTACCTAAACAAAAAACAATTAAGTAAATTAATGCTATCTCCAAATGGATCACTATGTGATAATTTATAATTAAAAATGATGTCCTGAGGAATCTTATGAACATGATATAATGTTTACAATATATTGTTAAGTGAAAACAAATGTAGACTCAAATAATATATATGATTTTTAGAAAAAGGATTTGAAATATGTACAGTAATGTCAACAATGATTATCTGTAAGGATAATTTTCAATTTTTTCCAGTTGCCTTTCTTTTCTAAATATTCTAAGACAGAAATGTATTATCAGAGAAATACATAAATATAGTTATAAATGTGTCTACCCTTTTACTGTTTACCAAGCATTTTTCACATATATTAACTCTGGTTAATCTGTACAACCACCCTGTAAGTGGTCCCAAAGGAGTTTATTGCTGGAGTAAAACTATAAATTGTGAGTTTAAAATTTGCTAGCAGATATAATGCTCCCTCTTCAAGTGTTTTATTCAAAAGTATAAAATTTTAAAAAGCTCACTGTATCCTAGGCTTACTGGGCACAATCTGTGTACAGGTGCTTGAGGAGAAAAAACATCATGGTGTGTGCCAGTGAAAGAGTCGTTCTGAGATGCCTTTGTGTTGCTATGAGTAATCGTAGAGATGGAAGCAGGGATGTAGGTTCTGGTCTCTCCACTTCTATAAATAGGCACAGGGGATCTGTACCTAGGAGATGAAGGATGCTTTTTCTTTGTATACATCCTCCTTTCCTTCAATCCAACATCTTCTGCTCTCTCCCCATCTCTTATAGTGTTTTGCTCAATGAACGATGAGGGATCCCAACTCTGAGACCTAAGTTAGGTAACTCCAGGCCAGTGCCACGAAGGCCTGGGTGTTTAGATACTGTAATGAATGCTCTCTCAAGGTCCCTGCTCCGACCTCCCTTCAGAGAGAGGCTTCTTCATGGACTTTTCGTTGGAAGCGTGCAGACTAACGAGAGATGTGGAACTCACACAGATGGAGCCACAGTAAAGCAATGCACACACCTCACTTCCTTCCTCCAAAACGTCTAATCCCTTAGTACTTGGCGCCTCTTTCTTTTTACAGCACTTATAAAATTTATTTAAATTACTTTATGCAAATTGCAATATGATTTGATACAAAATGTTTCCCACCCAAAGTATAAGCTGCCTCATTTCTCTTCTTAGTCATCTCTGCGTCATTTGTAGAGCTCAGCATAGTGGCTTTGTGCCTAGTAGGTGTTCAATATATTTGTCGAACTGAATTTGTTTCACTGATTCACAGTCCATTTTACAAAATGCTAACGGATGAATGTACCTTAACAAACTGTTTTCATCATACTTTTTCTGGCATCATGATCTTCACAAGCACACCCGCCCCCGCACTGTCACCTAACGTCAGTCTTCTTGGTGCCAGCCCAACGCGGACAGTGAACTTCCTGTTTGCTCTGTAGGTTCACTCTATGTTGCCCCCCAAAATTCCTGTTCCACCCCAGCAAGAGAAATACCTGCAGAGGCCTTAGCATCTTTAGTATCATAAGTCTTGGGTGTGATCTAGTTCTGGCATGGAACTCCTCCGAACAGTATCAAGAACTGAGAACTAGTACTCTACTTGCAAGCTAACGAGTTAACCTGCCACATTTTCGTGGATTTGCTGATAGAAAACATAAGTGTCTTGTGTCAGAGACAAAGGACATTTATTACTAACAGCGAGTGCCAGAATATTAGCATTTTAGCATTTGTGCTGGTTCTCTGACACGGGGACAGGAAGAAGGCCAGATGAACCCATCACAGGCAGTAGATTCCATTCCAAAAGAGGAACCCTGGGCTTAGGGCACTGGAGTCTTCTCCAATGATCAGAAAGCATGCATACATACCCTTTGCTCCAGGGGGAGACACTATCACTGTCTTCCAAGACTGTAAGTCAATCTGTCCTTTGCTGTGGAGGGGAATACAACCTCTACCTTCCAAGAATGTTTGTTGTGCAAATCTAGAATGAAGGACTTGCTTCCTGAGTTGTGCAGAAGTGCAAGAGACCCATGGAGAATTGTCTCCCAACAATATCCACCCCTCATTTCTATGTCATCCCTGCTTCTCATTTCTTTGCCATGCGTATCTCATGCCAATGCTACTCTGATTAATCTGACCAACAGAGTCTGGAGCAAAGTCCATTCAATTTGTATCATATAGCATTTAATAACGGCAACTGTGAACAGGACTCCAGGCAGCAGGATAAGGCCAACCTGCAACAGTAACCTCAACTATTCCTCCCAGGATCCCAGATCCAGCCAGCTGAACCCACCATATAAGCCACCAGGGTCTACTTTAGAAAGTCAAGTAGCTTTCTTTCTTTCTACGTTTCTATATTGACGTTTCCACTTGACCTGAGACATCCAGGCACAGCAGGACGTATGAACATTTGCCCAGACTCTGTGCCTTGGCCCATAAGGAGGAAGACTAGAGCAACTGCATCATCTTATCAACTCTGGCCAGTGAACTGGGGTAAAATGTATACTTTCTAGGGTAAAGTTTTCATTGCTGATGACATCAGCCCATGTCAGAGACAAATTTCTTACCAACTTTTCTAATCGCATGGTGCCTATCCTATGAATAACTCTACATCATACGCATAAATGTCTACAGAGTGAGCATAAATAATGAATCGGTTATGCCTCCAGGAAGTCTCCCCCACCAATATCTAAGGGGACCTTTATTTTAAAGGCATCTCGCCATCATCTGGGGCTACATGATTTATTGTTGGTGTTTCCTTAAATACTTGAAGGTCTGTTATGAACACCTGTAAAGTACAAGTCACTATGTTTTTAGAGAGAAACAAGTCAATGAATGTCAGGCTTTCTCACAATACAGTCCTGAGGTCACCCATGGTACCACTTGAAAGAATTTATAATTGCTAGGGCCTGCCAAGTGGAAACCACAAGTCTGATGGCAGAGGTTGACAGTCCCTTCAGTATGACCTCCTAGTCAGATGGCAGGTCGTAGGTTTTCCAGCTCAATTGGAATAATTGTCTTGGAGGGACTCCAAAGAGCAATCCAGCCAATCTGTCATGTTTATCCACACCACACACTGGGTAGCATTTGCCTGCCCTATGGAATGACGGAGAACAGGGTAGGGAAGACATCAGAAGGTGATGACAGGTGGACCCTGGGACCATCCCCTGTTATTTCTAGTAGGCTTGGCAGCAAGGTTAAGAGGAAATGTGATCAAATCATGGTCAGGACTGTCTGGTTGGGAATGGCAGACCCAACACTGGGTTAAATATATGGTACTTGCAATAGCTTGGGAGAGATGCAACAGGGTAGGTTTTTTTTGTTTTTTTTTTTTTTTGAGAAAGTCTCCAATGGTAACTCTGGAAGACAGAGATCATTAATATCTGCCCGCCGTCACATCTCCCAGGGTCTAATGTTTTCCCTCCCCACCCCTACCCCCGAGATTGTTCTCATTCCACTGCCACAAATGTGGCCTGGTCCCCACCTGCACTCAGAACTTTTGTCTAGGAGAGTCAAGTGCAAGAGGGAAAAGTGAATTTTTATAAATCTCACAGAGACTCATTATGCCCCCAGTTTTGGCCCGCGTGGGCCTCCATCAGGGATTCTGTGAGCAGTACACACAACAAAGAGGTAACGTTTTATCTTTAAAGATCTTAGACCCTCTCAGTCAAACGAGACTCCAAAACCTGAACCAGAATTAAGTTTCAATCTCCTAGGTCCCCTTCAGGCTGGCCTGTCATCCAGCATATGGGCCAACCAGGCTGACCTGGGGCTGTCATTAGGGAAAAGGAAAAACATCATGCCCAAGAATAGTCAGGGAGGAATCCCAACTTTACAAAATAGGTCTATATTATTTTCTAGTCCTCTTATCCTAATCATAGGAAGCAGCTAAGAGAAGATGAACTCTCTCTGGGGAGAAGTCATTTGGGGAACAAATGCCTTACTAAGGTGCAAAGCAGGTAAGGGGGTGGATTCAGAACTCCTCTTCTGGCAAGTTTTGAGGAGCCATTCCAAGCTTGGTAATAGTAGGTGTGTGTATGACAAGCAATGTGGGAAGTCCATCAAATATCCTTACTATGCCACTGTTGAAGGGTTGTTGCAATGCAATGTGTAACAACGTACCTCATTTTCAGTCTAAAAATGATCTGGAGAGCTGAAAAGATGGCACAGTTAGTTTCAGAGTCCACATAGTATGGCCAGAGTCAGCTGACTGGACTGGTACACAACGTGGTTACCTGCGTCAGCAGCGTAAAGTCCTTTGTGCCCAGTCTGTGGAAACTGGTGCATCACTGCCTATGGTGTGATGAGGGACCCAGGCAGCTGTGTGGATTTGTGTAGTTCAGGCTCCATGAGCAGCTAGATTACAGTTGGTCTCATCAGAGAACAGCCCTTCCCACGGGCATCTTTGTGAGTGACATAGACGGTTCAATCAGCAGTCCCCAAAGTACCTTTAATCTGCTCCAAAGGGTGCCTTTAATTTGCCCAAAGTTTGTCTTTAATCTGCCTGCCTTTGGTTTTCTACGTGACAGACCAAACAGCCAGACTCTCTGCAGCAGCTCAAGAATGAGTAAAAATATACCGCAGTTTACGAAGGCAGGCTTTGGCCAGAGCTATGGGAGCAAGGCTGTGTTCTGTTCACTGACTGGCACAACTGCATCCGTTTTCACTGCTGTGTAGCTGAGTGGACACCATCGAATATCAGCTTGGCCAAACCACCCGATAACCACTTCCCAGTATCCAGGAGAACCTCTGGAAATCGACGGTTCCACTGAGCCAGTGACTCTGCTACAGGTTGAAGTTGGGAATGACATTCCCCCCAAATGAAATAGCTGTCACTTTTTTGCAGACACTGCTGGAGCCAGGCCCTCTTCATTGTTGAATATGCCATTTTCCATTGAACAGAGCCTTGTTGGGCCCTCCTACCTTGTCACTCCGTAAGTAGGAATTGATCCACCCCAAAATAGAAATATCAGGCAACAGAGTATCAAATCCTGCTCGAGTTCAGGGTTCAGTGTTGACGAAAGCCCAACAGCAAGTCAATAGCTGCTTTTCAAAAGGGAGGCAAGGAAAAAATCCCAAGGAAGGACTTCCCTGGTGGTCCAGTGGGTAAGACTTCCTGCTCCCAATGCAGGGGGCCCAGGTTCAATCCCGGTCAGGGAACTAGATCCTGCACGTATGACGCAACTAAGAATCCGCATGCCACAGCTAAAAAAAAACGATCCCGCATGCCGCAACTAAAAAAAAAAAAGCTTCCCGCGTGCCACAACTTAAGACCGGGCGCAGCCAAAAATAATAATTAATAGATAGATAGATATGTAAATAGATAGATAATAAAATCCCAAGGAACGTTTCCAGGTAGAGGCTTGGCTCCCTTTGCCAAAGGCTCCAACTGGTAAAATCCTAAATCATAGAGAATTGTAGTTCAAAGTGGTCTTCAGAATTAAGGACCCCAAAGGCATGATTACCTCTCAACATGCAACAATTTCTGATCAGAATAATCCTGTCTGGCATTTATGGGACAGAATTAAAAGCATATGACACATTAATTCTTCCTTTACATCAGATGTAGAAACAACATCAGTACATTGAATGTGCCCAAGGCCCCACCCACAAGGTCATGCTGGCTTTTCTTTCCCACTGAGACCCGTGGTTGGAGTTCAGGTGCCCCCTCCCCTCGCAAGATTGAGTAGGATGGAGACCTGGATGCCTGTATCCAACAGAACCATAGGAGTTTAAGTCCGTTCCTTCCCAGAAGTTCCCTAGCATGTTTATTCTGGTATATATGGCCTTCGGTAGTCTTTGGGGACAGGGAGACCTCAGCCCTACCTCTGGTCATCTTCTTAAAGCAGCTGAGGTTGGAGTAGAAGAGGAGGAAGGAGTCAGGTGGCACCAATCACAAGGTGTGTTTACTTTCAGTTTTGAGCAATATGGCGTCTTCTCGTGGCTTAAACAAATAAAATTCGTTTTGGGAACCATAGGCACATTATTGTCTGCCTAGGACCACAGGGTTTACATTTTTTGTGGACTTGGGCTTGACTTTCATAATAGCACCTTTTTTGTTTGTTTGTTTACTAGATAATAGGTATAAAGATTTATCAAACACTTTTATGATTTATGGGTACTGCATAACTTTCTACTTCTTAAATAGGTAAAATTGTTGTCCTTTTCATAGTACTTTGATTGAGATATAATTCACATGCCATAAAATTTACCTTTTTAAAGTATACAGTTCAATGGTTTTTCTTATTTTCATACAGTTGTGCAACCATCGCCACAATCAGTTTTAAACCATTTTCTTCACCCCTAGAAGGATCCTCATAACCATTAGCAGTAACTACCCATTTACCACCACGAACACCACTCCCAGCACTGCCAACCATTCACCTACTTTTTGTCTTTACAGATTTGACAGATTTGACCTTGTTATTTATCCATTCTATATATAAAAGCTGACATCTGCTCACCCCAGCCTCCCACTCCATCCCTCCCCCAACCCCCAGCCCCTCCCCCTTGGCAACCACCAGTCTGTTCTCTATGTCCATGATTCTGTTTTTGTTTCATAGTTAGGTTCATTTGTGTCATATTTTAGATTCCACATATAAGTGATATCATACGGTATTTGTCTTTCTCTTTCTGACTTCACTTAGTATGGTAATCTCTAGGTCCATACATGTTGCTGCAAGTGGCATTATTTCATTCTTTTTTATGGCTGAGTAATATTCCATTGTATATATAAACCACATCTTCTGTATCCAGTCATCTGTTGATGGACTTTTAGGTTGTTTCCATGTCTTGGCTATTGTAAATAGTACTGCTATGAACACAGGGGTTTGTGAATCTTTTATTTATTTATTTTTATTTTTTATTTTTTGCTGTATGCAGGCCTCTCACTGTTGTGGCCTCTCCCATTGCGGAGCACAGGCTCCGGATGCGCAGGCTCAGTGGCCATGGCTCACGAGCCCAGCTGCTCCGTGGCACATGGGATCTTCCCGGACCGGGGCATGAACCCATGTCCCCTGCATTGGCAGGCGGACTCTCAACCACTGTGCCACCAGGGAAACCCTATGCATCTTTTAAAAGATAATTTGAACAAAGGCTGGTCAATGTGTCACTTTGCAAGATGTACAGAAATATGAGGGACCTATAAAGAATTGTCTTTCGACGAACAGTGAGTACCAAAGTTCAGAATGTTTTCCTCCTGCTTGTGGGATTTTTCTTAAGCTCTTGCTGTAAAAACATGAAAAACATACATTCTCAGAATGGCGATAAACTATGGGGCTATAGATGCTATTTAGCTGATTTTTCCTTTTAAGTTTCTCTAATAGAGCCTATTTAGTGCCTAAACCAGGAGATTTTTTTATAGTATTGGGCATTTTATAAGTGTCCTGGTTTAACTACCCCTCTCCTGTTAGATATTTCAGTGGATTTTTGTTTGTTTGGTGATAAAGGAGGGATTGTGAAAGGTGTGTGTGTGTGTTTTTACTGTTCTTTGACTTTATTATTTTTTTGACTTTATTTTTTAGAGTAGTTTTAGGTTTACAATGAAATGGAGAGGAAATTATTCACCCCCAAACATACATAGCCTCCTCCATTATCAACCTCACTCAACATAATCGTACATTTTAAAAGGATGAACCTACGTTGACATAGTATAATCACCCAAAGTTCGCAGTTCATCTTAGGGTTTATTCTTGGTGTTGTACATTCTATGGGTTTGGAAAATGTATAATGACGTGCATCTATCATTATCATATCATACAAGTATTTCCACTACCTTAAAAATCCTCTGTGCTCCACTGCTTTTTATTGTCTCCATAGTTTTTTTTGTTTTGGTTGCGTTGGGTCTTAGTTCTGTGCGCAGGCTTTCTCTCGTTGTGGCGAGCGGGGGCTACTCTTCTTTGCAGTGCACAGGCTTCTCATTGCAGTGGTTTCTCTTGTTGTGGAGCACGGGCTCTAGGCACACGGGCTTCAGTAGTTGTAGCTTGCGGGCTCAGTAGTTGTGGCTCGCGGGCTCTAGAGCACAGGCTCAGTAGTTGTGGCACACGGGCTTAGTTGCTCCTCAGCATGTGGGATCCTCCCGGACCAGGGCTCGAACCCATGTCCCCTGCATTGGCAGGCAGATTCTTAATCACTGCACCACCAGGGAAGCCCTGTCTCCATAGTTTTGCCTTCTCCAGAATGTCACATAGTTTGTATTATACAGTGTGTAGTCTTTTCAGACTGGCTTCTTTCACTCAGTAATATGCATTTAAAGTTCCTCCATGTCTTTTCATGCCTTAGTATTTAATTTCTTTTTAGCACTGAATGATATCCCATTGTCTGGACATGCCAGAGTTTATCCATTTGCCTACTGAAGGACATCTTGCATCCAAGTTTAGGCAATTATGAATAAAGTTTCTGTAAACATCTGTATGCAGGATTTTATGTGGACATAAGTTCTGCATCTATTTTCAAACTTAATCGGATCTGTATGCATTCCTCATGATTTTGCAGTCTTTGAGCTAAAATTGCAGCTATCTTTAATACTGTCCACTTACAAGGTATGGAAAAAGTAGGACCATCACATTAAAAACTCCAATATAGAAAAGTGGAACATGGGAAATAATATCTAGTCCCATATCCTGCCTTCTAGGAAAAGCACAAACTTCTTGTTGAAATAACCTGGTGACCCTGAGTTTTATTCTTTGGAAGAATTTCTCTTGGCCACTATCTTTCATGGCTTAGAAGGGTACTGAGCAGGGCTTTCTGTTAGGGGCCATTCCCCGTAGCAGACTCTTTACTGTTGGCACAAAAGTTGCCTGAAAGAAAGGGAAAGTTATAAACCTTTAAATGTGGTGCTAACTGAGCCAGGGGTAAACATAAAAAGTGAGAGACAGTGTCAGGTATATTTCATTTACTTCTTTTTAAAAAGAAAAATTTATTTATTTTATTTATTTACTTCTGGCTGAGTTGGGTCTTCGTTGCTGCATGGGGGCTACTCTTCGTTGCAGTGCATGGGCTTCTCATTGCGGTGGCTTCTTGTGTTGTGGAGCAAGGGCTCTAGGCGCACGGGCTTCGGTAGTTGTGGCTCGTGGGCTCTAGAGAGCAGGCTCAGTAGTTGTGGTGCACAGGCTTAGTTGCTCCATGGTATGTGGGATCTTTCCGGACCAGGGCTCGAACACGTGTCCCCTGAATTGGCAGGCAGATTCTTAACCACTGCACCACCAGGGAAGTCCCTATTTCATTTAATTCTGACATGGAACTCAGTCCTATTAAAGCACACCTTGATTCATCCAAGCAATGGCTAGTTCTCTTCATGGTCTGTGGGAGATCATAGCCATTGAAATCTGTGATACGATAAATAAGAGAGCAGAAACATTTCTTAAATATTCATAAATTTGCCATGATGGATTAACTGTTCATGAACATATTCCTACTTTCAGTCCTTGGATATAGATTACACATGGTGAAGAAAAGAAACTTTGAAAAGGGATCATTTTCTAAGTTCAATCGATCCTTTATTATAGCCCACTCTAGGGAGGAAAAAATTATCAGCAACTCAGGATCCTATAAAAGGGAAAAGAGAAAATGATCTACAGAATTTGATTCTAATAGAGAGCCTGGATAATTTTGTAAAATCCATAGCGTGTGCACACACACACACACACACACACACACACAAATACAAATAAATATACATACACACACCCATACAGACACATACACAAACATACACATACATTTATGGTAAAGTTCATCTAATAATCCATCCAAATAAATAAGTGGATGTCCTTATGCCTCAACACCTAAAACAATATTTCCTTTCCAAGTGGCCATTTATTTAGATGGTGGCCAGTAGCTCTGATACTTCTTAAGCCCCTTAATCTTTTTCTAGTCCAGTGATTCTCAAAATTTGTAGACATATAATCATATTTGTAATAAAATACACAAAAACTCCCAATAAATAAATAAAAGCATATTTATGAGTACCTTTTACATTTGCAAGTATTAAATTCGAATTTATAATATATACTTGTAAAGCTAATCAATAGGTAGTCAAGTTAATGCATTGTTTATCTGCAATGAGTTAATGTTCACATAACACATCTGCCTGCGCATGTTTTTCTTTTTAATTCAAGTTTTTAAATAGTTTGAAGTAAAGAAGAAAAGGAGATTTGAAGCATTTGTGGAACCTAAAAACACCTCTGAGGAATAAACATAGTTTGAACGGCGCAGTCGATTTCACTTAAAGTTTCTGTGAAGCGGTGTCTGTAATGGTTTAACTTGACTGCGGTTACAACGTCTTCCTATAATTCCCTTTAGAGCAAAGTAACTTCAGAGCTATTAATTCACTTTAAAAAAATTATCCTGGCTAATTAAGTGACTCCAAAACTCATCAGTGAGTTGTGTCTAGTAGACGCTAAGGACCCACTGATCATAGGTCTATCATATTTCCCTTTGAGACACACTTCTTTGAAATTTGTCAACATGGGGATTGCTATTTTCAATTTCCCATTGCTATAATCCTATTAAATGTTAGCTTATAAGGGAGTGTATTTGATGTCCTATATGAACAAGCCAGCATACCCATGTTTATATAGGAAACTGGAACACTGGGTGGTGTATGTGTGTAAGAAGATGTATGGATAACCATTGATAAAATGAAAATCAAAATATCAATAACCTCCTAATATAGAAAACTTTGGATATTCTTTGGGCAAACATATTAGACAACTTAATATTGAGAATATTTTTGCTCTGTCGCACTCCCAAAGAGAAGTGATTGTAAAACCTAATTAATAAAATACAGCAAAATAAACATGATTTAGGACTGGCTTAAGAAGAGGGTCGGAGTTCAAATTAGCTCTGTGACCTTGGGAAGCAATTTAATTTCTCAGGGCATCCCCTTTTTCAGTTGCATAATAAAATGGTTTCACACCCTGTGGGTCTCAGTAGGAATCACCTGGGGTTTCTTAAAGATCCTGACTCCTGGGGTTCATCCCACATCAAACAAATCAGAATTTCTGGAGCTGAAGCCTAATTTTGGTGTTTGATATTCTTCTCCTCAGTAGTTGTGATGTACAGACTGGGTTGAGAGCCATTGCTCTAGCTTGGTTCTAGAATCCAGTTGGCCACGAAGATCCTCTTCCATGCTAAGTCTCTTCTATTATTCTAGCTCAGTGTCCCTCAAACTTTAATTTGCCTCAGAATCCAATTACCAAAATCAAGAAACTAGAAAAAATATACAATAAAAGAAATAACAAGAGAAGAAATAAAGATAAAAGCAATTAGTGAGGTAGAAAAAACTAAAACCACAGACCTAATTAACAAATCAAAATCCTTTTAAAAAATATAATAGTCAAACTACCAGCCAACTTGGAAGGAAAAGAAAGGGGGGAAATCACAGTATGCAAAATACAAAATGAACTGGAGATACAGTCAGAGAAATTTTAAAACAAACTCGTAAGATACTACTCATAAGGTGCAGACACCTATGCAAGTAAATTTGAAAACCTAGATGAAATAGATCATTTCTTAGGAAAATACAGATTACCAAATTTGAACCCATTGGAATTAGAAAGATTAGCCAGACTAAATTCCATGGAAAAAATGGAGAAAGTTATTAAGAAACTATGCTACCAAAAACACACCAGATTCAGATGATTTCATATTAGAAATTTACCAAATCTTTAAAGAACAGATAGTTCCAGTGTTCCATATATAGTTCAAGTGTATTCAAAGTGAAGAAAAACTCCCTAGTTATTCTTATGAAGCAACTATAATATTGATACCTAAACCTGACAAAAACAGTATAAAAGAAAAGAAAAAGACCAATATCATTTATGAATATTAATGCAAAACTGCTAGGTAAAATATTAACAAACAGAATTCAATACCACAATAAGAATTAATAGAATAAAGACGCAGACCTATTAGAGAACGGACTTGAGGTTACGGGGAGGGGGAAGGGTGAGCTGTGACAGGGCGAGAGAGAGGCATGGACATATATACACTACCAAACGTAAGGTAGATAGCTAGTGGGAAGCAGCCGCATAGCACAGGGAGATCAGCTCGGTGCTTTGTGACCGCCTGGAAGGGTGGGATAGGGAGGGTGGGAGGGAGGGAGACGCAAGAGGGAAGACATATGGAAACATATGTATATGTATAACTGATTCACTTTGTTATAAAGCAGAAACTAACACACCATTGTAAAACAATTATACCCCAATAAAGATGTTAAAAAAAAAAGAATTAATAGACTATTACCAAGTGGAATGTATTCCAGGAATGCAATTTAGGTTTAATATTAGGAAATCCATTGATATCATATATTAATATATCTAAGGAAACAATTATATATTTCCACATATGCTAAAACCTCCTTTTACAGAATTTGACACCCATCCATGGTAAAAACATTCAAGAAAATAGGGGTTGAAGGCTACTTTCAAAAAATCATGAAATATGTGTACCTCATCCTAAAGCCAGTATCTTACTTAATGAGCAAACATTAGAGACATTTCCACTAGAGTCAGAAACAAGTCAAGGAGGCTACCCTTGCCGTTACTCAGCGTTGTATTTGAGATATTAACCAATTCAGTTGGACAAGGGAAACCAGTTAGAGGCATAAAGGAAGGGGGTTTACAAGTAAAACTATCTGTATTTGCAGAGTGAAGGACATTCTACAAAATATCTGAACAGTACCCTTCAAAAGTGTCAAGTTTATAAAAATTAGGGAAAGAATGAAGAACTCTCACAGAGTTGGGGGTACTAAGGAGAATATCAACTAAATCGAATGTGAGACATTGAATTATATCCTGGGAATGGAAAATAAAAAGGACTATAATTGGGGAAATTGGTGAGATTTGAATAAGGTCTGTATATTGGCAATATTATTATGTCAGTGTTAGTTTCTGTGTGTTGATCATTGTGCTATGATCAGGGATAACTCGGAGAGTATAAGGGAACTATTTTTTCAACTTTTCTCTAAGTCTAAAATTATTTCAAAATAAAAATAAATAGCAGTAGCAGTCCCTCCAGTCGATTCTAATGCATGCTAAAATTTGAAAGTCAGTGCACTGGAGTTACAGTCCTGATCTCTTCCCTCTTGTTATTTTTCCCCATGGAGGTGATGTTCACTTGTTTCTATTTCTCAAGTGGGACTTTAAGAACCAGATGACTCTCCCTTTTGCTTCTCTCTCCACCGTGGATCTTTGAGATGTCTCGCTCTATAGAACCAATCTTTCCCTCAGGTTGGCTTCCCCCAAGTCTAGACTTTGGATAAGAGTGGGAGGGAATGTTACAAAACTATTTTGACCAATGTTCTAGAGTCACATTTTCTAATCACCTTATCAATAATAAAGCTAACACCTGCCTTCACCTGCTTCTGTCTTTCCAATGATTCTGAACTTGTGGAGAGGAGACCTCCCTATAAACCCAAGACCTCAGTCAATCAGATGTGATCAAGGGATGTGAAGTCACATGGTCAGTATAGAACATCTGGTTCAGTGCAGGCAGTAGGAAGGGCCGTTTCCTAAATTCATTCCTAAGTGCAGGTAGGAAGATACATTTACCAAGGGATAATAACTTGTCATTTAAAATAGATTAGGGAATATATCTAAAGCAATAGAGAAATGTCCTGAAAAATTCCACATATATAAATGCATGGTAGAAAGTTATATGCAAGTCAATGGGGAAAAGAACAGTTTTTTAATGTGTGCTGGGCCAACTGGATATCCACATACAAAAGAATGAAGTTGGGGCTTCCCTGGTGGCGCAGTGGTTGGGAGTTCGCCTGCTGATGCAGGGGACACGGGTTCGTGCCCCGGTCCGGGAGGATCCCGTGTGCAGTGGAGTGGCTGGGCCCGTGAACCATGGCCGCTGAGCCTGCGCGTCCGAGCCTGTGCTCCGCAACGGGAGAGGCCACAACAGTGAGAGGCCCGCGTACCGCAAAAACAAAAACAAAAACAAAAGAATGAAGTTGGACCCTTTCCTTACATCATAAGCAAAAACTAACTCAAAATGGATCATAGACCAAAATGTAAGAGCTAAAACTTTGAAACTTTTAGAAGAACACACAGGAGTCAGTTTTCATGATCTTAGATTAGGCAAAGACTTCTTAGATGTGACGCCAAAAGCACAACTGAATAAAGAAGAAAATAAATTATTTGAACTTCATCAAAATAAAAAACATTTGTGCTTCAAAGAAAGTGGAGACAATGTTCAAGAAAGTAAAAAGATAGCCCATAAAATGGGAGAACATATTTGCAAATCATTTATCTGACATGGGAATTGTATCTAGAATATATACAGAACTACAATTTATTCACAAAATGATACATGAACAAATTTTAAAAGAGGCAAAGGATCTGAATGGGCATTTCTGCAAAGAAGCTATATAAATAATCAACAAGTATATGAATTGATGCTTAACATCATTAATTATTAGGGAAATAGAAATCAAAACACCATGAGATACCACTTCACATCCACTAGGATGTCTACAATCAAAAAGTTGGATAACAAGCGTTGGCAAGGATGTGGAGAAATTAAAACCCTCATACCTGGCTTGTAGGGATGTAAAGTGGTACAGTTTTTGGAAAGTTGTTTGACAGCTCCTTAGAAAGTTAAAAATAGAGTAACTATAAGCTACAGGAATGCTACTTCTAGGTATGTGTGTATATATATATATATATATATATATATATATATATACCCAAGAGAATAGAAAACACATCCACACAAAAACTTGTACACAAGTGTTGAAGGCATTATTCATAATATTCAAGAAGTGAAAACAACCCAAATGTTCTGCTGATGGATGGATAGATAAACATAGTATATCCATACAATGGAATATTGTTCAACAGTGAGAAGTAGTGAAGTACCGATATGTGCTACAACATGGACGAACCTTGAAAAACTATAGGTTAAGTAAAAGAAGCCAGTCACAAAAGAACATGTATCGTATGATTCCATTTCTATAAAACATCTAGAGTAGGCAAATCTGTGGAGACGGAAAGTGTATTAGTAGTTTTCCATGGCTGGAGGGTTGGGTGGGAGAGGGGAGGGGATGGGAGTGACTGCTAAAGAGAAGCTTCTTTTGGGGTGAAGAAAATGTTCCCAGATTGATTGTGGTGATGTTTCCACAGCTCTGTGAATACGTGAAAAGCCATTGAATTGTACACTTTAAATGGGTGAATTAAATGGTAGTGAATTATATACTCTTATGAATATATGAATCAATAAAACTGCTTTTAAAAAGAGACTTGAGGAAAAAGAAAAACTTACACAACTCTGTTAAACAAAAACTTAACCTCAAAATCTTTAAAATATTGACCATGATTATTTCTGGGTGATAAAACTAAAAGTTGTTATTTTCTTCTTTACATGGCTACTGTTTTTTCAACAGGCACAAATACTAGTTTTAAAATGAAAAAAATTAAACCTTTATTTTAAATGATTAAAACGTAAGAAAAAACTGGCTAATATAACAAGTTTCTCAGCATGCCAAAGAGAGCCATTTGCAGTGAAAAACACCAATATGAAAGACCTATTCATCAGATCCTGGGATGACCATGTCTCTGGCCTGGAATACATTTGACCCAAGTTCTGGTTAGCTGTAAATGGTTGACAGGCCTACTAGGGCCAATCTTGAGAAAGATCTCCTTTCCAAACACCACTTTGACTTGCATCATGTAGCCTGGAACTGGAATCACAGCTCCTGGAGCTGCTTATTTCACAGAGGCTTCTGTTTCCTCATCTATAAAAAGTGGAGAGAAAATAAATACATACAGTGTAATGCTGCACTTGGATTAGATCAGCCTGCAGAATCAGCATACCCTGTGAACTTGATGGAAATGTAAACTCCCGGCTTCACCTCAGGCCTCCTGAATCAGAAGCTCTGGGAACCTGGGGAAAAGTCCAGCGATCTGTGTTGAAGCAAGCCTGCCCCACGATTCTGATGGCTGCTGGGTTTGAGAACTGCTGATCATTACAGATCTTCCTCGGTTTACGATGGCGTTATGATCCAATAAACTCATTGCAAGTTGAAAATATTGTCAAGTCAAAAATGCATTTGATACACATTAACTTACCGAACATCATAGCTTGGCCTCACCTACCTTAAATGTGCTCAGAACATTTACATTAGCCTAGAGCTGGGCAAAATCATCTAACACAAAGCTAGTTTTATAATGAAGTGTTGGATATCTCATCTAATGGATCGAATACTGTACTGAAAGTGAAAAACAGAGGGGCGGAATGGTTGTGAGTGTGTCAGTTGCTCACCTTTGCGATGGCGGGGCTGCCTGGGAGCTGAGGCTGCTGCCCTGCCCAGCATCACCAGAGAGGATCATACTGCCTATGGCCAGCCCAGGAAAAGCTCAAAATTCAAAATTCGAAGTACACTTTCTACTGAATGCCTATCGCTTTTGTACCATCATAGGGTTGAAAATTTTTACATCAAATCATCTAAAGTCAAGGACCATCTGCATTGCTAAGGGGTTGAGAAGGAAAATCATCAATTGGTACCCAGGGAATATTTTCACATCATGCATCTCCAAACCGCACGCATTCTGCGATGTCCTTTTAAGCCCTTTTATTCCCCACCCCCACCCCCCGCTCTCTCGCTCTCTCGCTCGCTCTCTCTCTCGCTCTCTCTCGCGCTCTCTCTCCCTCTCTCTGTCACACCCACACACTTGAACTGCTGTCATAACGAGTCACCATTACTTATGAGCTTGTGTGCCCCTCAGATGTCCAGGGATATAGTCAAAACAGTTCAGAACTTTCATACAGATTTCCTTTCTTTCTGGCAAAGGCCAGTAGGCATCTTTTCAGTTGGGAAGGCACTTGAGTGCCCCTGAATTCATACCCCTTTCTTTTTGGATATGCCCCTGTTGGAAATACCTACTCCTACCTTTCATTTTGGTTATTTCTTTTCGCACAACATTTTTCATTTCTTACACTTAACTCTAGCTTTTTCTTCAAAAACTTCCTGCTGACAGATTAAAATGTTCTTACCTCCTGCTTTCTTTCTCATCCAGCTCTCCTTTCCTTCTTGTCTGTTGTAGAGTTTGGGGGCCAGAAGCTAGCTGTGATTTGGAGGGAAGTGGTATGTCATTTGAAATTGACTGCAAGTCTGAGCAGGGGGTCAGGGAGGAGTTAAGTTTTTTATTGTAACATTTGATTAAATACACACACATAGCCTCTCTCTCTCTCTCTCATGCACACACACACACACACACACACGCCCCATGTGCACACACACACTTAAAGGGAAAGGTGATATAGAGACAGAAATTCCAAAACAAATTACTTGGCCCATCTGAAGGAATCTAAGTTCATATTTTGTTTGTTTTCCACCAATTCTCTCTCTGCTGAGAGACCTGATTTCTCTGCCCAGCACATTGGTGACGCTCAAGACCTTCTATGAGTACCTTGATGTGAGAGCTACAGAAAAGGTTTGCAGGCTGAGCAAAAAAGTGAGAATGGATCTCAAGTTAAATCTCTTCTCCCACCTTTAGAAAACAACAAAAATAAGCAGATGCACTTTGTTACACTCACCATGTTGACAAGATTACCCCGAGTGCTACAGGCAAAGACAGCAGCAAAGAGCTTCCTTCGTTTGCCAGTTGTTCTGTGTCTTAAGGGAATGCGTTGACTCTGAATGACTGAACTAAGTCATTCTGCAGAATATATGAACCTTGCCTCTGATCCTAGCGCTTAATGGCTGCATTACGGGACCGCATTCTCCACGTCAGACATGATCTGTGACGTGATAGCAGTACCATCTCCTTTGCTCTCCTTATTTTTCCAAGGCTAACGAGAAAGACTCTATCACCTACCACCAATGTTTGGATCTTTCACCGAGTTTTCTCAGTTCAGCCTAGAAGGGGTTGACGGGCTTTACCGTTTTCTCAGTTCAGCCTAGAAGGGGTTGACGGGCTTTACCGTTTTCTCAGTTCAGCCTAGAAGGGGTTGACGGGCTTTACCGTTTTCTCAGTTCAGCCTAGAAGGGGTTGACGGGCTTTACCGTTTTCTCAGTTCAGCCTAGAAGGGGTTGATGGGCTTTACCGTTTTGTAGGTTTTGGCAATAATCTCTCATGCTCAGAGAATTTCATCATAATAAGATGGTGTTTGTTTATTTGTTCACTCCTGTCAGACCAGAGAGCTGAAAAAATATGTCCATAACATGTGCGAAATCAACTGGGAAAGGCAATCACATTCAAATACACTTACTTTGTTCTCTAAATTAATCTGGTAGCCCATTTTAACAAGGGACACAATGTGACGTTGGTTTGTATCTGAAATCCCTTTACTTCCACTTCCTTAGATCTTTCTGGTCTGTCCACTGTCCCCAGTGGAAATACTCAGGGGCCTCAACTCTATCCAAGTTCCTTGCTTTCTTCTGAACACATTTAACATACTCCAGGGATATTTTTTTTATTTCTTTCTGACCCAGAGCCTTCTAGAACCAAAGGACTGAAACAGCCATTTGGGGGAAGTGGAACCACATTGGGAGGGTTTGATGTCCTATCCTGTGCCCACAACTGAACTCAACAGCAATCTGTTGACCCGGAAGACTGGCCTAATCATCCCCCTGGTTATTTAACCATCTCCTTGTCTGTCTTGGAGAATCCTGGATAGAAGTCCTGTATCTTTAGTAGTTTCACAGGTTGCCAAGGAATGTCTGCCTTCTGGATCTGTTTCTCTCTTCCCTCACATTTGCTATAGAGCATATCCTCATTTTTTCACTGTCAGCACAATCACAAGAGAAATGAATCTATGGAGGTGGATCTCCCCTCAGGGATCCTGGATGGTCAGTTAGCTCTCTCCCTGCAGTGAAATGGAATGACATCAGGGCTTTACATCTTAGCTCCGCCTCATAGAAGCTTTATGAACCTCTCTGAGCCTTAGTTTCTCCCTATCTGTAAGACCCTGACGGTAATACCAATTCTAAGGCATTGCTGTTAGAATTCATTTGTTATTTTTAAAGTTCCAGGCAGCACATTCGGTAAATATTATCTCCCTTTCTGTTCCCCCCAAAATATACCATTAATAAATATATTTATGGCATGGTATCAAACGTCATAACAGAATTCCGGACCTCAAGGAAACTAACAATGGCATAAAATGAAACTTCTTTTAGTGGTAGAATAATTTTTAACAATATAGCTCTAAGGAAAATAATTCATTTCCCCTTTCTTGCCTCTCTAAGCTTCCCAGAAAAAACAGCTAGCTGCAGGAGATGTGATCTGTATTCACAACCAATCCCTGTTACCTGGTTCAAGCTTTTCATTATAGCTAAACGTGTGTTTCTTCTATCTAAGAAATTACTGATTCTCCTGGATATCTTTATAAACCTTATTTTGCCTTTTCCACCATTAGCGTGGAAATTAAATACTTGTGCTAGAGACGTGAGTGCTATTAAAACTGCAGGTAATTTTTTAAGCCTCATAATCCAGAGATTGAACTCTCCATCAGCTTATATATTCTCTGACTTTTGACCAGTTATGGGCTGAAATGTGCTTCATTATTGAATCTCAAGGCCAGAACTTTTCTCTGAGCATCTGCAAGGCTGCATTTATATACTGTGTCCAGCTCATCAGGGTAAACGTAATCATCAGGACATGGTTTGCAATTGTCAGAGCTAATGTTCCTCAACGTTACCAACTAACACACTTTTGACAGTTATTTAGTTGGAGTAAGTATAATACTGAAGAGCAAGAATCTACTTCTCTGGGTCCGAGAATAGCAACTATGCACTAAGATTTAAAAAAAGAAAAAGAAAGAAACTGAAACTCTCCGTTGTTATAAAACCTACGGACTTAGTTTTTCAGAAATTAGTCTCATACGCTACTATATGTTGCCCCATATTTAAATTCGTGAGATCATTCATAGGAAACTTAAAACTCTGGCAGTCACGTGGGAAGCACCTGGTTGGAGAAACTTCCACTTCTGAATGACCAGCTTCTGTAACATGGCAGAGAACAGTGTGCAAAGCCCAGGGTTATCGTGTCTAGCTCGCACTAACTGGCCCTCTCTGCAACCAAAGCCACGACAGGCAGCACTTGCTGGTTTTCAGGGCTGCTGAAATACACACAGAACAATAAACACTGTTTGCCTGGTTCAACTCTCATTAGTCAAGCTTGGAGAATATCACCTCCTGTCCTAAGGGTCAAGGTTTATTTCTTTTCCAGTCAAATCTGCGGGCCCAGCAGATCGATTTTTCTCTGTGAATTTTTTCAGGAACGAGATTTATTTTTAAAGATAACATTAAAACCATGTCAAGTTAGGTACAATACTTACATGTGTGACAACTCAGAAGAGTAGTCAGTTCTTCTAAGCAGTCATTTCTGACTGTCACGCAAGTCCTCTGTCCGCCATCTTCCTCCAGAAAGAAGTTGTATGTATGAGGAAGCAGAAAAAATCATTTAACTGAAAGGAAAGTTTGTCATAAAAAGGTACAACTTGTCATTGAAAGGCAGGAAGGGAGGGAGGGAGGGAGGAAGAGAAGAGAGGAAGGAAGGAAGGGACGAGAGAAGGGAAGGAGGGAGGTGGGGTGGGAGGAAGGGAAAAAAGGAAGCAAGAAGACAGAGAGAGAGACAGAATAGAAAAGAAAGGGAGAGTCACTCCTTCTGTTTGTATTCCATGAGGTTGTCAAGTGTCAGAACTGACAAGCCCTGTGTGACATTTAATTCAACCTTCTTTTTAAACTATTGGGCTTATATTGATGCAATGAATGCTCTGTCGTCAATCCTTTGAATGTAGATGGTGGATTTCCAGTGCTGAGTTCAACAGAACTATTGAGAAGAAAGTTAGGATGTTACAGGGTACACCTATCACCTTTTCTTTATTGAGTGGCTGAAAGATGACAAATTTTCTTTTATTTCCCGAATTGACAGGATTATTCAAATTCTAAAGGCAGAAATATAACTTTAATTTGGACTAAATGCTAATGTTTTGTCTACAAGGTAATTCCAAAATGGTCATGTTAATGGGCATTCTATTTCCTAATCTGATCAAGAAATGGCTCTTTGAATTTCTCCAGAGACCCTGTCACATTTTATACCTGCTTCATCATTCTTCATCAATATTCGTAGACATGTTTATAATTTTCAAGACACCGAACAGAGCCCTGCTGGTGATGCAGAATCGTCCCTGTAAAGGTAGTATCGTGCAGGAAGTAAAGTGTGCCCTTAGGGACCTTCTCCTCCTGCCTGCCCCTACCTCATCAACCAGGTGAAAGGTACCCTCCCCCCACCGCCCACTACTACTCAGAGCTGGCTATCACGTGCCATGTCTTCTGCTTCCCTTCCCCTCTCTTCCCCAAACATCTTGCTGCAATGCTCCCATGATTGTAATAATCTCATCTGCATGCACTGCACATGTTAACAGTTCATCAGAGTTTCATGTGTTCCCCTCCCAGGCAACATGCTTACATACTTGGATGTTTGCTTGAACTTCCAGGGCTTTCATGTCAAGGAGAAACCTAACATCCTCAAGATGGTATTTGCTGATTTTAATAGAGTTCAGGGCTAACTCACAGAAACCATTGAATATCCAGGCATTTGCAGGAAGAGCAACTTCATTCCACCTCCTTTTTCCTGAAATATGAAAAAATCAATAACCAGCTCTTCAAAATTATTCTGCAATGGTGCGTCCACCTGGAGCAACAGAAGCACACTGTTCAGGTGACAGCCTCTGGACAAACACAGCATCCCTGCGTAGCACGACTGGCAGAAGTCTGGATGTATTTGAACTCTGACAGCTCTGCCGAGTGAGTGCCCCTCAGTCACTATGTCTGATGAAAGGTGCAGGTGTCCCAACCCAAACGAGGAAAAGCACCTTCAGTAGTTATTAATTCCAGGGGAGGAGGATTCAGAAGAGCGTGCACTCTCTGAGTGCCCTAAACCAAAATTTGCTGGGGCTGAGAACAGAAATATCTTCAGGGGTTCACTTGCCATTACTCTGACCCTCCCCTGCTTTGCAAACTCCCTGATACCACCCCTTTACCCCTCATTCTCCAGGATCTTAACAGTGGCATGATAATAGGACCCGCAGTTTTTAAAGGTATCCAAGAAATCTGTCCTTTGTTATGCAGAGCTTTGGGGGCTAAAGAATGAGGTATGTGCAGGCCTGATTATTTTTCAAAGAAAGAAAGAATCTGCAACTACTTAGGAAGCTTGTCTTTTCTCCAAGTCCCCCAGCTTCAGATGCCCATTACATAGAACTATTTGGTGGCATCATTTTGTACCAAAGACTCTGTTTTGTCGATATCTGTCCATCCCCAAGTAACTGGGGCCATCTGGCACGCAGCAAACAGGCTTGTGCATTAACTGTGCTCAGGAAACCTAGCAGTTAGCAATTAACTTTATCCCTGAATAATGCAGTGCAAATGATAATCAATGGGACAAAAATGGACAGCATTGGAAAACAGCTCGGAAAACCCTTAGTGTGTCCAGATATAGAGGTTCCTATGCCTTCACTCAGATGAGAAATCAAATCCATGTCAGATTATCTTGCAGTTTACGGATCCTAGCTGGTTGCATAAACGGCGGCCCACTGGTCATAAATTCCACACCGACTTCCCTTAATGACCTTAGCGGGTTGCCGTTGTTTTACTGTGCTATCATTCAAAAAAAGCCCATCTGGTATTCATAAATACATGCAGAGGAGGGTGGACTTTGACATTTATAAATGCAACTGAAAATATCTTCAGTTCAGGTGGAATCAGGAGCTTGTCTGATAAAACAATTTTTTTTTTTCCTCAGTGTGTTTCCATGATTCTTTCATTAGATGCGTGAACCCAAATGCCCAACATTAGGGACTAGTTAAGCAAATTGTCATTCTTTTACACCATGGACAATTATTTTACAATATGTTTACTTAAATTCAAGTGTTATGAAAATAGGAAAGCATGCTACGAACTGCATTTGTGCCATAAACTCTACTGTCTAACAAAACTGCATAGACCTAGAGGCAAGTGACTTTTACTCTCTTGGTCTCAGTTTCCTCTTTTGATTTTTTAGTTTTAATATTTTTTATTGAAGTATAATTGATTTACAATGTGTTAATTTCTGCTATACAGCAAACTGATTCAGTTATACATATATATATATACATTCTTTTTTAATATTCTTTTCCATTATGGTTTATCATAGGATATTGAATATAGTTCCTTGTGCTGTACAGTAGGGCCTTGTTGTTTATCCATTCTATATATAAAAGCTTACATCTGCTAACTCTAGCCTCCCACTCCATCCCTCTCCCAACCCGCTCCCCCTTGGCAACCACAAGTCTGTTCTCTATGTCTGTGAGTCTGTATCTGTTTTATAGATAAGTTCATTTGTGCTATATTTTAGATTCCACATATAAGTGATATCATATGGCATTTGTCTTTCTCTTTCTGACTTACTCCACTTAGTATGATAATCTCTAGTTGCAACCATGTTGCTGCAAATGGCATTATTTCGTTCTTTTTTATGGCTGAGTAGTATTCCATTGTATATATGTACCACATCTTTATCCATTCATCTGTCCATGGACATTTAGGTCGTTTCCATGTCTTGGCTATTGTGAATAGTGCTGCTGTGAACATAGGGGGCATGTATCTTTTCGAATTAGTGTTTTGTCTGGATATATGCCCAGGCGTAGGATTGTTGGATCTTATGGCAACTCTATTTTTAGATTTTTGAGGAAACTCCATACTGTTTTCCATAGTGGCTGCACCAACTTACATTCCCACCCACCATGTGGTAGGGTTCCCTTTCCTCCACACCCTCTCCAGCATTTGTTATTTGTAGACTTTTAATAATGGCCATTCTGACCGGTGTGAGGTGGTACCTCATTGTAGTTTTGATTTGCATTTCTCTGATAATTGGTGAC
Source organism: Leucopleurus acutus (assembly GCF_964270905.1). NCBI lineage: Eukaryota > Metazoa > Chordata > Mammalia > Artiodactyla > Delphinidae > Leucopleurus > Leucopleurus acutus. The sequence goes on along the minus strand of NC_139163.1, from coordinate 27,792,853 downwards.
GTTGAGCATCTTTTCATGTGCCTGTTGGCCATCTGTATGTCTTCTTTGGAGAGACGTCTATTTAGGTCTTCTGCCCATTTTCCAATGGGATTGTTTGTTGTTGTTGTTGAGTTGTATGATCAGTTTCCTCTTTTCTATAACGAGAGGTGGCCAGGTTTGAGTGCCTCCAGAGCACACCCTGATCAAGGGCTTAAATACAAGTAGCTTATTAGTGCTGTGACTCCAGGAAACACAGTGAAGAGTGAAAAAGTGAGATTCAGAAAAGAAAAAGGGTGTTAACCAATGAGCTGTAATTAACTCTGTGGAAAACTGGAGATGAGTCCTGCTGGAGACCCTCTGAGATGATCACTTCTCAGAATTATTCACCAGGGTATTTATTCATCAACACCCATCCCTTATTGCTTGCCAGTTACTCCTGGGACACTTCATCATATTCCATATGGACCAAGCGTACTTCCACCACCAGAGAGTAGCAAGAAATCATCTGAGCATAAGAGAACTGCCTCTAGGGTGGGCCAAGGAGATGCAGGCAGGGTACCAATGGCATCTGCTCGAAGGTAATTGGATTCAGTGACCTCTAACATGCTTTCAATCTCTGAAAGCTTACTTAGCAGACAGGGATATTACTGAATGATCTTGCACTGCATCTTTAGAATTTTCTACAATAAGCTTTAGAAGGCAAAAAAAAAAGTTGGTGGTAGGAAGTTGGTAAAATTGTTGTCTTTGGGTTCCCCAGAGCAGACCCGTAGTCAGAGACTCAAGTAGAAGTTGTTCAGCTGGGAGGTTATTCCAGGAAAAATTATAAAGTTACAAGGAGATGAGAGAGGAGAAGGACACATCCAATAAACAGGGTGCTATTCATTAGTGCTTAGTTATCACCGTTATAAACTAACCCTCAGAAGTCAGCCAGCCTGTATGGAAATGTTGAGGACAAAAGGATGAACGGGAACACCGAGAGCATCTGCTGTAGAGGAAGTCATTTCTCTGATGGTAGCACCTGAGGGCCCTGTGATGTGTCATGTACACATCCTGCAGCTTGTGCATTAATCTAGGGAGCCACTGGGTGGAAGGGGACCTACCGCTTCCATCAGGGGTCTCCTCACCACCACAGCCAAGCATCTTCATCTTCTTCAAACCCTTCCCATGACAGTACTGTCTCTACCTCCCATTCAGAACTTATAACACCCTTTTTGCTTCTATAAGGTAATGAATGACTTGTCTTCCTAACTATACTGTAAGTTACTGTGGAACAGAGCCTCTGTCTTACTAGCATATTTTATTCTCAGGGCATAGTACACAGTAATGTTCCTCAAATACTTGTTGTCTTGAATATACTATAAAAATTAAGTACAGAAAAAGCTAAAAGGAAATATGCTCTTTGAAATGGAAACTGTGGCTGGTGGAATTGTTTTGTGTTTTTGCTTTTGCTTCCTTTTATTTTTAACTTTTGTTTTTCATAAAAGCAGTATGTGCTTTTTTCGAGAATTTGAAAAGTCTAAAAAGAGTCATGTTTTTAATCTACTTGTCTTACAATGATGAAAGCAAGAAAACAGACTCCTTCTTAAAAATCTAATTTAGCCCTATATCCATGACTGTATCTGTCTAATACCAGAATGTTTCAGCTCTCAGGGCACATAGTGTTTGGTTATTTAAGTGATAATTACTTTGTATGCCCACCTAAAATAATAATGCCATTTTTCAACAAAGAAAAGAAATGGTAAGATTGAACAGATGACACAAATAACCCATCCGTGTTAATTTCCAGCCTCTAACGTGTTCTTTATCTTGTTGCTTCTGGATCCCTCCAGATAATATAGAATACTTCCAGGTGCAAAGTTTGCCTGATTTAATTTAGAAGTCAGAATACAGTATAGTATAATGCTCAGCTTGAGAACGCGCTTTGAACTGTAATGACCTTCCTTAATCTCAGTACATCATTATAACTACCTATATAATTTCTCAAACCTAGAGAAACCTAGGTTTCAGTCAGCCCATTATTAACAAGTAATGGTTAGATTTAGGATAGGTTATTCTAATATTCATAAAAGGCTTCATAGGAAAGGTCAGTGAACTCTACAGAATCAATCATTTATGAGCAGTCTTTGGTTTTCACTGAAATATTTATGAATGATAAAATTATTTTGACAAGGCAGAGTTCGATAGGGAGGCCATTTCTGACAACATGACATGGTTTCATAGAAATTCCTGGGTACAGTTAAAATAAGGCACAAGCTAAGCCAGAGGAAATGGATAATTCCATTTTTACCTCTGCAAGGGACAGCAGGCACTGAATGTGAACATTCACATGCTCCTATGTGCCACACGCTGTCAGCATCAGACCAAAAGAGGCAGCCCAAAATAAAGCTTAAAATAAATATATGAGAAAATAAAGCTATTCTCCAATGTCTTAGCAAGCAGATGTTTGGATATTTCTACCGTATAAGAATGACATTCGTTATTACTCAGCCATAAAAAGAAACGAAACTGAGTTATTTAGAGTGAGGTGGATGGACCTAGAGTCTGTCATACAGAGTGAAGTAAGTCAGAAAGAGAAAAACAAATATCGTATGCTAACACATGTATATGGAGTCTAAAAAATAAATAAATGAAGGTTCTGAAGAACCTAGTGGCAGGACAGGAATAAAGATGCAGACGTAGAGAATGGACTTGAGGACACGGGGAGGGGGAAGGATAAGCTGGGACAAAGTGAGAGAGTGGCATGGACATATATACACTACCAAACGTAAGGTAGATAGCTAGTGGGAAGCAGCCACATAGCACAGGGAGATCAGCTAGGTGCTTTGGGACCACCTAGAAGGGTGGGATAGGGAGGGTGGGAGGGAGATGCAAGAGGGAGGAGTTATGGGGATATATGTATATGTATAGGTGATTCACCCTGTTATAAAGCAGAAACTAACACACCATTGTAAAGCAATTATACTCCAATAAAGATGTTAAAAACAAAATGACATTCCATCAAAAAGCTGGTTATGCACATGAAGAATCAAGTGACTTGATTATTTTTTAACAAAGAATGGCCCACCCCTCCCGCGACCAAATTGCTATAACAGAAACCAACTGCATTGTGTATTCAATACAACAGTAGCAGAGATCACGGACGGTTCAATTAAGAATGTGTACATGATGGGCATAGTGAATTAGGGCCACCCCCCTCGGGGATCACTAGAAGAAAGAGCTGGCTTCCAAGCTCCTTTCTATAACATATGTATAAAATGAGTCCCTATACCCTGGAAGCATCGCCAAACAAAAAGGTGGTTGACGTTTGTTTCAATCTAATTTCACATGTGTACAAACAGAAATCCAGGAGAAAGTCACTCATTCATAAATGAGTGAGCTCATGACCCTCCCTCCAACCCCAGGTCCCATGGTAGATCAAATCACAAGGCCTTAGAGTTCAGCAAGAACTGCCTTTTATTTGGGGAGCAGAATTAGCCATGCTTAAGTGACTTCAACAACCTTGAAAATCGGCGGCTTGCTTTACTTTCCTTCTGTATCATCCCATAATAGAAAACATATCCAGACAAATTGAAATCAGTGAAAACTTTCCACAGTTAGTCTGAACTTGTTTAAACTTGTTTAACTTTGCTTAAACACAAGACTCCTTGAGTACGTGGAATGTTAGGAAAAATTAAAATATTTTATGGATTTAATCTATAGATTTACAGTGTCAGTAAACTCTAAACATTCTGAACATTAATTTAGAATAATTAGGCAGAAGTGAAATATCCAGAAAACAAAAATGTTCACGTTATTCAAGCACATGTGTATAATGTAGTATGTAATTAAACTATTTCCAACGGGAGGCTGTGAAATACTCTAGTTGTAATATTAATGAAACTTCTGTATTTTTTAATATTAACCACATGCCAGTGACTGTTGTTCTAGTGGCTTCAGAATACATGAAAACAATCAATTTCCTTGAGATATTTTTAAGGACAATGCTGGCCTGCCTTTATTAGTAATCTGTCTAAGGAGTAATTATTTTCTACAGATGGTACAGAAATTCCTAACTAATAGAGATGGTACAGAAATTCCTAACTAATAGACCCTCTTCAAGTGATCACAGATTTCAAATTAGTAAAAATAGAGTTTATCAGAGTATTTATTCCATTGCCAAGATGATTTGTTTCTGGAGGAATAGAGTTCAGATTCCATCATGACAATTACTCATGTAAGATTCAATTTTCTGAACTTATGGAAAATGAGTTTGAAAAAATGGAGGTGCCTCTAAAATTAAACAACCTGTTTCTGCCAACCTAGAGGGAGCTCCCCCTACCTTTCCCAGTGCCAAGCCCTCCCTCATCCCAAGCGGGTTCTTCTCCAGCGCATCTGCGCTTTCTCAATTGAAGTCAAAATCAACCATCCTTTTGTCTTCATGCAAAATCCCACTAGCTCAGCCTCCTGCCCCTCCCAGGGACCACCCCTATCTCCTCCATTAGATCCACTGGGGATATTTCCCTAAGCCCAAATTCTCATCTTGATATTTCTCTACTCAGAAACCTTTAGCGGTCACCATTGCTTGAGGCGTAAACTTCCAATTCATGAACATTAAGTGAACACAGGTTGAGTAAGACAGTGACCCATTTGTGTTAGTAAAGGGGACAAAAATTGCCCTTGTTTTGGTGATTTTGCTGTGTGTTAGTATTCTCTTCTTTTAAAATGGGATACCAGCATCACCGGCTTTTCAAAATAATTGGGAACATTAATTAAAAGTATGGAAGTGAAAGTACTCTGAAAAGTGTAACACTCTGAACACATTGGGTGGTCACTGTAAGTAGCTCCGTAAAGCCTGTTGGCTTCTTTCCTCACTGGTAGTAGCAGGTTTCTTGGGTTATCAAATACAACATGAGGTGACATGCTTCCTTCACTGGTCCTTAATTTCTGTTCTGCCTCAGAGGTAAATAAGCTAAAATCAGACACACTTAGCCCCTTGCTGTGAAAACCATTACTACTTTTTGCATAATTATTGCGCTTACAGATTTTATAGTTCTTCCTTTGCGTTTGACATTTTACTTGGTACTCTGTATCCAATTGTCGTGTAAATCAATTCAATTTAATCTCACCATCAGCCTCTTGAAACAATGGTTTCCCAACACGAGGCTTCAAAGCCTCTCTCATTTTCTCCTTTCTCTGATTCTTTACTTGGTATTTCCAACATTCGTACGATCTCTTTGGAGATCACCGCATAAAAAGAAGGATGCAAAAAGGCCAACAGGAAACATTCCAAGATGCTTGTAAACCTAATTTTCTGGGTCCTTATTAAGAGTCACATTTATAAAATGTGCACTAACAAAATCTCAGTTACCTGTTATAGTGCATTAAACTTAATCCTCTGTGGACTTTTCTATTAGACCGACCTCCAATTTGATTAGGCAAAGGAGATCCCGAGACATTAAAGCTGTCTAAAATGGATGGACACACACACACACACACACACACACACACACACACACACACACACACAATTGAGCGGTTTGCAAACCTTGCAAAGCATTCTCAAGGTTTGAACTTGGCAGTTTTGACCTTCTGCATTTATGTGGATTCCCATGTAGCAGGTAATTTTGTTGTGTTTTATTTTTTCCCCACCCAAGAAGAAAAGATGGAAGGAAGAAAGGAGGGAGTGAGAGAGGAAGGAGGACAAAGCAAGTGAAGAAATAAGGAAGAAAAGAAAATGGCAATGAGTAAATAATAGAATTTTTTAGAATTGAAGAATGAGATAAGAGCAAAGGAAATATCTCTTTGAAGGGTCGACTTTAATGCATCCCCTTACAAAGGACAACTTAAGCAGTCATTCATTTCCTGAGTTCAATTCAATTCTGATTTTCATTTCCATTAATGAGAAAGAGGTTCTCTCTCTCTGCGGTTGAGAAATATAAGAAAATAATAAGAAAATAGTGCTGTTAACATGCGTATTTGTGAATTAGCACAAGCCAACCCTGCTTTTGCATTAAGGCTCTGAGTAGTTCACCAGATTTAAAATTTATTGAGGGCTTCCCTGGTGGCGCAGTGGTTGAGAGTCCGCCTGCCGATGCAGGGGACACGGGTTCGTGCCCCGGTCCGGGAAGATCCCAAATGCCGCGGAGCGGCTGGGCCCGTGAGCCATGGCCGCTGAGCCTGCGCGTCCGGAGCCTGTGCTCCGCAACGGGAGAGGCCACAACAGTGAGAGGCCCGCGTACTGCAAAAAAAAAAATTATTGAAACGCAAACACTTAACCTTTGCTCCCTTCCGTTCCTCAAGTAGAGTTATTTGGTAGTTAGGCTAGAAGCATCAATATACGTCGGTATTTCCTGATGTTCACCTTCTCTGGCTGCTGCTAGCACTTTCCATTGCATTACAACGTAACGACAAAATATGAGCTGTGTTCAAAGTCTTGACAGAGAACATGAAATATAAATTTCAAAGGAAGGGAAGGGTTAGGACCATCTGTACTACTTCAAAAGGACCTTAGTAGGTGCATTTTAAAGTACCTATTATTAATTTGTTTGGTCTTTGCATTTGGATGATATATTAAAAGGGAGATGCAGTGATAAACAATTATCATTAAGATAAAGTATGTTTCTTCCCTAAAAAGCGTATTGAAAGTTATTCTAGCTTATTATGCACCTGAATGACACCATGAACAAAGAAACTGAAATCAACAAACAAAGGGAGGAAAGTGAAAACCTACTGAATTGCATTATAAAATATAATCTACATTACAGCAGGAGTACATTCATTTAGTAGAAAATTAGCAAGGTTCTGTTAACAGAATAATGAAGAGTTTCAAAGGTGTACCATATCAAAAAAAGCCCTAATTGTGTTCATTAATTCCCAGCCCAACATTACTGTGGGAAAACTAAATGTGAACAAAGCAATAATATGCCTCATATTCTCAGAAACCTGCACAAATGCTTGCCATCCATTAAATTTACTTTGGTATGTCCCATCTTAATTATTATAGCAGTATAATGAAGGCAACAGTCTCTAAAGATGAAGACAGGCATTGATTTGAAATATGACTTTCAAGAGTTGTATGGGGAGCGGTAGGAGGGATATATGTGACCTTAGAGGTCAAGATAGAGTCACTGAGGAAAAAAAACAGGTAGTATAAATGAAGAATTTATACCAAATAGTATATATAGATTTCAATACACTATTGAAATACCTAAAAATGCTATTGTACCCTAAATAGGAACAAGAATCTAGGCTCTCAGAGAAGAACTGAACTTATACAATTAGGTAGGAAAATAAAATCAGTCCAACTGGTAATTTAAAGACGTGGATGAAATGTCCAGATGAGAGACTGGCTTTTTCCCTTCTCAAACTGGTTGTCTGGGCAATAGTAGATGCGATATTTATGTCTGTGTTCTGGGGGAAATCAGTTTCTCTGCTGCAATTTTTCATTTTTAATAATATTAGTATGAATTTCTCCAGTGCCTTTCATTCCATTAGCTCAAAGCACTTTTCAAACCACTAATGAATTACGCTTCCTGAGATTCCAGCAAGGCAGAAAGCATCCCATCCATTTTCGAAGCAAAATACTTCACTTCTAGCAGCATCAGCCATTAGAGAACAGCCACAATTTTTTAAAAAATATTTTTATCACTTTCTCACTTCCCGTTTTGTCTCCTGCTTAATAGGTACATCTGAGGCATTAAGAAATTTAACGAGATCACCCAAAGAGGGAGAGGTCAAGCCCTTGATTCTCACTAATGTTTTCTGTCCTACACCTTAAAGTATCCACAGGAAATGGATCCACTCAAGTTTCCAGAACTCTCCACGGGAGGACAAAGAGCAAAGAGGGATGCCCTCAAATCCAGTCTCTTATAACTAGGCATCTCCATTATCTTTTCAGTATTCATCAGCCTGAACCATAAAGCGCTGAAAAGAACAGGTTAGGTGACAAAAGTTTTTTCCCAAAACTGAGTGACTCATTGACAACATCATTCATTACACCCCGAGAGAGTAGGAAATTGCTAAAGAGAACGTTAATTTCAGGTCCATTTAAATTCCAAGTCACTTCTTTTTAGAAGTCTATCCTGAGTGAGTCCTTTTAGGTGTCTAAGCAAACAAATGAGATGATGAGAGAAACTGAATGAGTCCATTTGTTTCCACTTTAAACAATAAATTATGATAAGTTCTACCGTTACCATTTCTGAATTTTTTTATTTTTAAAACTTTTTATCAAGGGTAAAGGGTGACTTCTATCTGTTCTGTGTCTACCATATTGACCATATTAAAATATGAAAAATAACCATGATATTGGTGCCTGTGACTCACCTCCCACAATAACTGCATTAGAATATTTAATTGTATGTTTCCATCACTTGAAAAGCAGACATGTGTTCTTTTTAAAGCACATAGGCCTTACATTTTTCCAAAACGAGTTGGGAGAGGTCAAGATATTTCTGATCTGCACAAAGTGGAGCAGAAGAGAAGAGCAGAGCGAGAGGACTCAGTGGGAAAATGGAACGACCTGCTAGAATCTTCTGAGGCAGAACTTTATGTAACATGGTCAAAATACAAATAAAATCTCAAATTATCAGTTATATCCATAGCGAAACGGTCCTTCAAACATATTCTGAAGTCAAATCTAAATCCTATAAAAATTATACCATGACATAATGAAAACAACATCAGAAAGGTACTATAACTGCACCCAGTTTGCAGGGATAAGAAAAGGCAGGCTGTACAGACTTGTCTGGATATGCAGAGCCCTTCTCAAAAAACACACACGTGAAAGCAGAATGAGGTGGGAAACACATTTCCTAAGCTTCCACATAAGCCCATAGTTACTCCCTATCGACACCAGATGGCCTTCCATAGCCAAGTGTTCACTTATTTTATCCCCAACGTTAAAAAAAAAAAAAAAAAAAAGACAGGCTGCTGCAATAAATACTATATATAAATGTGTTGTAAGCATTCTTAGATAAGTATATCAGCCAAATTTAAAACTATAGAAAAGCAAAGACTGTATAAAATTGTTTCCTTTTACATAAAGAGCTCAGCCTATTAGTTTATGGATTTAATTCTAGTACATCATTGATAGTTATAATAATTTCCTTTGGAAATAAAAAATTGGCTATAACTCTATATGACTAACATAGATCAATGAGATACATAGAAATCAAATTCAGAGCTAGAAGTCAGTAAAAGAAAAAAGAAAGAATTCGGGGGAATAAAAATTACTTGAACCTTGGAAATCTTAAAAAATGGATTAAAATAAAATAATAAAGCCACCAATATGTCATTTTCTATCTTCTTTTTGAAATCACCATTCAAAGAAACATCAGTCTCAGGCCTCAAGCAAAATAGGTTAAGATCCCAGAACAAAGCAGACTTTTTTTTTTAATACAGCAGGTTTTTATTAGTTATCTGTTTTATACATATTAGTGTATACATGTCAATCCCAATCTCCCAATTCATCCCACCACCACCCACCCCCGCGCCCACCACTTTCCCGCCTTGGTGTCCATACATTTCTTCTCTACATCTGTGTCTCTATTTCTGCCTGGCAAACCAGTTCGTCTGTACCATTTTTCTAGATTCCACACATATACGTTAATATACGATCTTTGTTTCTCTTTCTGAATTACTTCACTCTGTATGACAGTTTCTAGGTCCATCCACGTCTCTACAAATGACCCAATTTTGTTCCTTTTTATGGCCGAGTAATACTCCATTGTAGCACACCTTCTTTATCCATTCATCTGTCAATGGGCACTTAGGTTACTTCCATGACCTGGCTATTGTAAATAGTGTTGCAATGAACATTGGCGTGCATGTGCCTTTTTGAATTATGGTTTTCTCAGGGTATATGCCCAGTAGTGGGATTGCTGGGTCATATGGTAATTCTCTTTTTAGTTTTTTGTTTGTTTGTTTTTGCTGTACACAGGCCTCATACTGCTGTGGCCTCTCCCGTTGCAGAGCACAGGCTCCAGACGCGCAGGCTCAGCGGCCATGGCTCACGGGCCCAGCCGCTCCACAGCATGTGGGATCCTCCCAGACCGGGGCATGAACCCATGCCCCCTGCATCGGCCCGCAGACTCTCAACCACTGCGCCACCAGGGAAGCCCCTCTTATTAGATTTTTAAGGAACCTCCATACTGTTCTCTATAGGGCTGTATCAATTTACATTCCCACCAACAGTGCAAGAGGGCTCCCTTTTCTCCACACCCTCTCCAACATTTGTTGTTTATAGATTTTCTGATGATGCCCATCCTAACTGGTGTGAGGTGATACCTCATTGTAATTTTGATTTGCATTTCGCTAATAATTAGTGATGTTGAGCAGCTTTTCATGTGCTTCTTGGCCACCTGTATATCTTCTTTGGAGAAATGTCTATTTAGGTCTTCTGCCCATTTTTGGATTGAGTTGTTTGTTTTCTTAATATTGAGTTGCATGAGCTGATTATATACTTTGGAGATTAATCATTTGTGCATTGATTCATTTGCAAATAGTTTCTCCCATTCTGAGGGTTGTCATTTCATCTTGTTTATAGTTTCCTTTGCTGTGCAAAAGATTTTAAGTTTCATTAGGTCCCATTTGATTATTTTTGTTTTTATTTCCATTACTCTAGAAGGTGGATCAAAAAAGATCTTGTTGTGATTTATGTCATAGAGTGTTCTTCCTATGTTTTGCTCTAAGAGTTTTATAGTGTCCGGCCTTACATACAGGTCTTTAATCCATTTTGATATTATGTTTGTCTATGCTGTTAGGGAGTGTTCTAACTTCTTTCTTTTATATGTAGCTGTCCAGTTTTCCCAGCACCACTTATTGAAGAGACTGTCTTTTCTCCATTGTATATCCTTGCCTCCTTTGTCATAGATTAGTTGACCGTACGTGCATGGGTTTATCTCTGGGCTTTCTATCCTGTTCCATTGAGCTATGTTTCTGTTTTTGTGCCAGTACCATATTGTCTTAATTACTGTAGCTTTGTAGTATAATCGGAAGTCAGGGAGTCTGATTCCTCCAGCTCTGTTTTTTGCCCACAAGATTTCTTTGGCTATTTGGGGTCTTTTTTGTCTCCATACAAATTTTAAGATTTTTTGTTCTAGTTCTGTAAAAAATGCTATTGGTAATTTGATAGGGATTGCATTGAATCTGTAGATTGCTTTGGGTACTCTACTCATTTTCACAATGTTGATTCTTCCAATCCTGTAACATGGTATATCTCTCCAACTGTTTGTGTCATCTTTGATTTCTTTCTTCAGTGTCTTATAGTTTTCTGAGTATAGGTCTTTTGTCTCCTTAGGTAGGTTTATTCCTAGGTATTTTATTCTTTTTGTTGCAGTGGTGAATGGGATTGTTTCCTTAATTTCTCTTTCTGGTGTTTCATTGCTAGTGTATAGGAATGCAAGAGATTTCTGTGCATTAATTTTGTATCCTGCAACTTTACCAAATTCATTGATTAGCTCTAGTAGTTTTCTGGAAGCATCTTTAGGTTTCTCTCTGTATAGTATCATGTCATCTGCAAACAGTGACAGTTTTACTTCTTTTCCAAATTTGTATTCCTTTTATTTCTTTCTTGTCTGATTGCCATGTCTAGGACTTCCAAAACTACGTTGAATAACAGTGGCAAGAGTGGACATCCTTGCCTTGTTCCTGGTCTTAGAGGAAATGCTTTCAGTTTTTCACCATTGAGAATGACATTTGCTGTGGGGTTGTTGTATATGGCCTTTATTATGTTGAGGTAAGTTCCCTCTGTGAACACATTCTGGAGAGTTTTTATCATAAATCGGTGCTGAATTTTGTCAAAAGCTTTTTCTGTATCTACTGAGATGATCATATGGTTTTTATTCTTCAGTTTGTTAATAGGGTGTATCACATTGATTGATTTACGTATATTGAAGAATGCTTGCATCCCTGGGGTAAATCCCACTTGATCATGGTGTATGATCCTTAATGTTTTGTTGGATTCTGTTCACTAGTATTTTGTTGAGGATTTTTGCATCTATATTCATCAGTGATATTGGTCTGTAATTTTCTTTTTTAGTAATTTTCTTAGCTTTGTCTGGTTTTGGCATCAGGGTGATGGTGGCCTTTTAGAATGAGTTTGGGAGTGTTCCTTTCTCTGCAACTTTTTAGAACAGTTTAAGAAGGATGGGTGTTAGCTTTTCTCTAAATGTTTGATAGAATTCACTGTAAAGCCATCTGGTCCTGGACTTTTGTTTGTGGGAAGGTTTTTAATCACAGTTTCAGTTTCATTACTCATGATTGGTCTGTTCATATTTTCTATTTCTTCCTGGTTCAGTCTTGGAAGGTTATACCTTTCCAAGAATTTGTCCATTTCTTCCAGGTTGTCCATTTTATTGGCATAGAATTGCTTGTAGTAGTCTCTTAGGATGCTTTGTATTTCCGTGTTGTCCATTGTAACTTCTCCTTTTTCATTTCTAATTTTATTGATTTGAGTCCCCTCCCTTTTTTTTTTGTTGAGTCTGGCTAAAGGTTTATCAATTTTGTTTATCTTCTCAAAGAACCAGCCTTTAGTTTTATTGATCTTTGCTATTGCTTTCTTTGTTTCTATTTCATTTATTTCTGCTCTGCTCTTTGTGATTTCATTCCTTCTACTAACTTTGGGTTTTGTTTCTCCTTCTTTCTCTAGTTCCTTTAGGTGTAAGGTTAGATCGTTTATTTGAGATTTTTCTTGTTTCTTGAGGTACGATTGTATTGCTATAAATTCCCCTCTTAGAACTGCTTTTGCTGCATCCAATAGGTTTTGGATCGTCGAGTTTTCATTGTCATTTGTCTCCAGATATTTTTTGATTTCCTCTTTGATTTCTTCAGTGATCTCTTGGTTATTTAGTAACGTATTGTTTGGCCTCCATGTGTTTGTGTGTGTTATGTTTTTTTCCCTGTAATTGATTTCTAATCTCATAGCGCTGTGGTCAGAAAAGATGTTTGTTATATTTCAATTTTCTTAAATTTACTGAGGCTTGAGTTGTGACCCAAGACGTGGATGTCTCTTGGAGAATGTTCCATTCGCACTTGAGAAGAAAGGGTAATCTGCTGCTTTTGGATGGAATGTCCTTTAAATATCAATTAAATCTATGTGGTCTATTGTGTCATTTAAAGCTTCTGTTTCCTTATTAATTTTCTGTTCGGATGATCTGTCCATTGGTGTAAGTTAGGCCTTAATGTCCCCCACTATTACTGTGTTACTGTCGATTTCCTCTTTTATAGCTGTTAGTATTTGCCTTATGTATTGAGGTGCTCCTATGTTGGGTGCATAAATATTTACAATTGTTATATCTTCTTCTTGGATTGATCCCTTGATCATTATGTAGTGTCCTTCTTTGTCTCTTCTAATAGTCTTTATTTTAAAGTCTATTTTGTCTGATATGAGAATTGCTACTCCAGCTTTCTTTTGGTTTCCATTTCCATGGAATATCTTTTTCCATCAACTTGCTTTCACTCTGTATGTGTCTCTAGGTCTGAGGTGGGTCTCTTGTAGACAGCATATATATGGGTCTTGTTTTTGTATCCATTCAGCCAATCTGTGTCTTTTGGTGGGAGCATTTAGTCCATTTACACTTAAGGTAATTATCGATATGTATGTTCCCATTCCCATTTTCTTAATTGTTTTGGGTTCGTTATTGTAGGTCTTTTCCTTCTCTTGTGTTTCTTGCCTAGAGAAGTTCCTTTAGTATTTGTTGTAAAGCTGGTTTGGTGGTGCTGAACTCTCTCAGCTTTTGCTTGTCTGTAAGGGTTTTAATTTCTCCATCAAATCTGAATGAGATCCTTGCTGGGTAGAGTAATCTTGGTTGCAGGTTTTTCTCCTTCATCACTTTAAATATGTCCTGCCAGTGCCTTCTGGCTTGCAGAGTTTCTGCTGAAAGATCAGCTGTTAACCTTACAGGGATTCCCTTGTGTGTTATTTGTTGTTCTTCCCTTGCTTCTTTTAATATGCTTTCTTTGTATTTAATTTTTGACAGTTTGATTAATATGTGTCTTGGTGTATTTCTCCTTGGATTTATCCTGTATGGGACTCTCTGTGCTTCCTGGACTTGATTAACTATTTCCTTTCCCATATTAGGGAAGTTTTCAACTATAATCTCTTCAAATATTTTCAGTCCCTTTCTTTTTCTCTTCTTCTTCTGGAACCCCTATAATTCGAATGTTGGTGCGTTTAATGTTGTCCCAGAGGTCTCTGAGACTGTCCTCAGTTCTTTTCATTCTTTTTTCTTTATTCTGCTCTGCAGTAGTTATTTCCACTATTTTATCTTCCAGGTCACTTATCCGTTCTTCTGCCTCAGTTATTCTGCTATTGATCCCATCTAGAGTATTTTTAATTTCATTTATTGTGTTGTTCATCGTTGCTTGTTTCATCTTTAGTTCTTCTAGGTCCTTGTTAAGTGTTTCTTGCATTTTGTCTATTCTATTTCCAAGATTTTGGATCGTCTTTACTATCATTATTCTGAATTCTTTTTCAGGTAGACTGCCTATTTCCTCTTCATTTGTTAGGTCTGGTGGGTTTTTATCTTGCTCCTTCATCTGCAGTGTGTTTTTCTGTCTTCTCATTTTGCTTGTCTTACTGTGTTTGGGGTCTCCTTTTTGCAGGCTGCAGGTTCGTAGTTCCCTTGTTTTTGGTGTCTGTCCCCAGTGGCTAAGGTTGGTTCAGTGGGTTGTGTAGGCTTCCTGGTGGAGGGGACTATTGCCTGTGTTCTGGTGGATGAGGCTGGATCTTGTCTTTCTGGTGGGCAGGTCCACGTCTGGTGGTGTGTTTTGGGGTGTCTGTGGACTTATTATGATTTTAGGCAGCCTTTCTGCTAATGGGTGGGGCTGTGTTCCTGTCTTGCTAGTTGTTTGGCATAGGATGTCCAGCACTGTAGCTTGCTGGTCATTGAGTGAAGCTGGGTGCTAGTGTTGAGATGGAGATCTCTGGGAGATTTTCGCCGTTTGATATTATGTGGAGCTGGGAGGTCTCTTGTGAACCAGTGTCCTGAAGTTGGCTCTCCCACCTCAGAGGCACAGCACTGACTCCTGGCTGCAGCACCAAGAGCCTTTCATCCACACGGCTCAGAATAAAAGGGAGAACAAGTAGAAAGAAAAAATTAGTAGAAGTAGAAAGAAAGAAACAAAGAAGGAAAGAAAGAAAGGTGGGAGGAAGGGAGGAAGGAAGGAAGGAAGGAGGGAAGGGAGGGAAAAAAGAAAGAAAGAAAGAAGATAAAGTAAAATAAAATAAAGATAAAATATAATAAAGTTATTAAAATAAAATATAATTATTAAAAAAAAACTGACAGATAGAACCCTAGGACAAATGGTGGAAGCAAATCTATACAGACAAAATCTCACACAGAAGCATACACATACACACTCACAAAGAGAGGAAAAGGGGGAAAAGTATATCTTGCTCTCAAAGTCCACCTCCTCAATTTGGGATGATTCGTTGTCTATTCATGTATTCCACAGGTGCAGGGTACATCAAGTTGATTGTGGAGCTTTAATCCGCTGCTTCTGAGGCTGCTGCGAGAGATTTCCCTTTCTCTTCTTTATTCTCAAAGCTCCCGGGGCTCAGCTTTCGATTTGGCCCCGCCTCTGCGTGTAGGTCGCCGGAGGGCGTGTATTCTTCACTCAGACAGGACGGGGTTAAAGGAGCCGCTGATTCGGGGGCTCTGGCTCACTCAGGCCGGGGGGTGGGGAGGGAGGGGCGCAGAGTGCAGGGCGAGCCTGCGGCGGCAGAGGCCAGCATAACGTTGCACCAGCCTGAGGCGCGCCATGCATTCTCCTGGGGAAGTTGTCCCTGGATCCCAGGACCCTGGCAGTTGCGGGCTGCACAGGCTCCCCGGAAGCGGGGTGTGGAGAGTGACCTGTGCTCGCACACAGGCTTCTTGGTGGCGGCGGCAGCGGCCTTAGCGTCTCATGCCCGTTTCTGGGGTCCGCACTTTTAGCCGCGGCTCGCGCCCGTCTCTGGAGCTCCTTTAAGCAGTGCTCTTAATCCCCTCTCCTCGCACACCAGGAAACAAAGAGGGAAGAAGAAGTCTCTTGCCTCTTCGGCAGGTGCAGACTTTTCCCCGGACTCCCTCCCGGCCAGCCGTGGCGCACTAACCCCCTGCAGGCTGTGTTCACACCGCCAACCCCAGTCCTCTCCCTGAACTCCGACCAAAGCCCAAGCCTCAGCTCCCAGCCCCACCCGCCCCAGCGGGTGAGCAGACAAGCCTCTCGGGCTGGTGAGTGCCGGTCGGCACCGATCCTTTGTGCGGGAATCTCTCCGCTTTGCCCTCCGCACCCCTGTTGCTGTGCTCTCCTCCGCGGCTCCGAAGCTCTCCCCCTCCACTTCCCGTCTCTGCCAGCGAAGGGGCTTCTAGTGTGTGGAAACCTTTCCTCCTTCACAGCTCCCTCCCACTGGTGCAGGTCCCGTCCCTATCCTTTTGTCTCTGTTTATTCTTTTTTCTTTTGCCCTACCCAGGTATGTGGGGAGTTTCTTGCCTTTTGGGAGGTCTGAGGTCTTCTGCCAGCGTTCAGTAGGTGTTCTGTAGGAGTTGTTCCATGTGTAGATGTATTTCTGGTGTATCTGTGGGGAGGAAGGTGATCGTGTCTTACTCTTCCGCCATCTTCCCCTTGTCCCTAAAAAAATTTTTTTAAGATAGAGTAGCAAAATCTCTAGGACATGTTTAAAATTTTATACTGTCATTCCGCATTTGTCTACCTGTTCTTTATCACCAGAGAAGTACAGTGGATTCAACCAAACCTGGGATCAAAAACATTTGCGGGGGAAAAAAAGAATAATTCCAGAAAGTTCCAAAAAGCAAAACTTGAATTTGCCGCATGCTGACACCTATTTACATAGCATTTACATTGTATTAGGTATTATAAGTAATCAGCAGATGATTTAAAGTATAAGAGAGAATGTGCATGTTATATGCAAATACTATGCCATTTTATAATATATAAGAGACTTGCGCATCCATTGATTTTGGTATCCTCAGGGGTCCAGGAACCAATCCCCTGAGGTTACCCAGAGAGTATTCTTTATTCTATGGCTTTCTTTTTTTTTTTTTTTTTTGGCGGTACGCAGGCCTCTCACTGTTGTGGCCTCTCCCGTTGCGGAGCACAGGCTCCGGACGCACAGGCTCAGCGGCCATGGCTCACGGGCCCAGCCGCTCCGCGGCATGTGGGATCCTCCCGGACCGGGGCACGAACCCGTGTCCCCTGCATCGGCAGGTGGACTCTCAACCACTGCTTCACCAGGGAAGCCCTACGGCTTTCTATTTTAATAAACACAGTCAAAACCTTCCTGTTAAAAGACAGCCTCCTCTCACTCACTGAAGTAAATGTGCTATGCTCTGCTTGAAAATACACCATCCTTGTGCCACAATTAATGTTTACCCCTGGGCTTAGAGTGCTCATGCAGACTGCCAGGGCTTATAGGCACAAATCACGAAAATACAGCCACAAATCATTCTCCCTAAATAAAAAGGTCAACTGGTATTAAATTAGTTCATTTACAGAACTCATTGAAATTAGCAGCATGTTCTTAAATTGCTTCTTGTTTGAGGACATTTGCCTCATTACTTCTAAACAACCTGAGAAGACTATTAAAGTCTCATAGAAAAAATTGACCAAAGGACAAGATTCACAGTACACTTTACCTAGAGGACAAATGGGAAATCCCAGAAAATGTATACACAGAGGGAGAAATGCAAGGTGAGGGAGTTTAACTTCCACATTCTACATGGAAATCCTCATCTTTTCTCCATTTATTTGTGCTTTCATTTTTCCAGCCAGGGAGAACTTTCTTTTTTTTTTTTTTTTTTTTTGAATGGTCTCATTGACTTCGTTTTTTTGTTCTTTGTACATGTCTATTCTTTTTCAAATTCTTGTTACAGAATATTGAGCAGAGTTCCCTGTGCTATACAGTAGGTCCTTGTTGGTTATCTATTTTAAATATAGTAGTGTGTATATATCAATCCCACACTCCCAGTTTATCCCTCCCCCCACCTTTCCCCTTTGGTAACTCCTAAGCTTTTTCTAAGTCTGTGAGTCTATTCCTGTTTGCAGCAACATGGATGGACCTGGAGATTATCAAACTAAGTGAAGTAAGTCAGACAGGAGAAATAAATATTACATGATATCACTTACATCTGGAATCTAAAAAAAAAATGGTGCAAATGAACTTATTTACAAAACAGAGAGAACTTTCTAAAACACAAACCCAGTTATGTAATTTTCCAATTCAGTGGTTCCCCTTTGCCTTTAAATTGAAGATGTAGATCTGGTTTCCCCTCCACCTGCCCAGTTACTCTTCACCACGCCAGACCCTTTCTGTTCCTTGAGTTTGCTATTCTCTGGCTCACCTTGGAGCATTTTTACAAGATTTTCCTTCTGCTTCCTTAGCCTAGGCTAATTTCTACTCATCTTTTAGGACTCAGCTCAAGTACCCCTTTCTCTAAGAAGCCCTCCCTGAATCCATAAGCCTGCCATAGGTGCCCCTTTGCTGCACCTTACCGTAACCTGTCACCCTAACACGATTGCCAGCTAATTCTTCTGTGTCACTTACTCTAAGTTTTGCGAAGACAGAGACTGTGTCTTATACACCATTTTATTCCCAGAAGAGTTGCCCGGGCCTTATTGGGAGCTCAGTAAATAGTTAAGTGAATGAACAAATGAATGACTTGATTAGCTTGACACTTCTTGAGCCCTTTCCCTGTACAAAGCTACGTTCTTGTGGAGGACTCGCATATCACTCTCCTGGAACATACCCTCAATAAGCACTCAGCATTTTCCTGGAGAAGAGTCATGCGCTCAAGTTACTAGAGTGTAAGGCAGCAAAAGTTTCTCATAATGAGAGTTCTAAGGAGGAAGCAGTTATTTTCACTTGGAGACACCAATGAGTCCTCTGGTGTGGGAGAAGGTGGGCAATTCAATACAGTTCATTTGAATATCAACTGATGCTATGTAAGACTTGGATAAGAAAATGAGGGGGCTGGGAAGGGCATTCTGATTACAGAGAAGGAACAATAGGAGGAAAGACTCAAAGGGAGAGCATTATTCATGCTTTCCTTCATTCATTCATAATATGCAAATATTATTCATTCTTAATAATCAATCATCAACAAATTATTAAAGGTTCTTGTTTTTTAATCCAACCTGCCACTCTATGTCTTTTGATTGGAGCATTTAATCCATTGACATTTAAGGTTATTATTGATAGATATGTACTTATTTCCATTTTTTTAAACCTTGTTTTCCAGTTAGTATATGCAATGGAATACTACTCAGCCATAAGAAAGAATGAAATAATGCCATTTGCAGCAACATGGATGAGCCTAGCAATTATCATACTAAGTCAAGTAAGTCAGAAAGAGAAAGACGAATACCATATGATATCACTTATATGTGGAATCTAAAATATGACACAAATGAAATTATCTATAAAACAGAAACAGACTCACAGACATAGAGAACAGACTTGTGGTTGCCTGGGTGGAGGGGGGCATGGCTTGGGAGTTTGGGGTTAGCAGATGCAAACTATTATATATAGGATGGATAAACAACGAGGTCCTACTGTACAGCACAGGGAACTATATTCAATATCCTGTGATAAACAATCATGGAAAAGAATATGAAAAAGAATGTATATATATGTGTAACTGAATCACTTTGCTGTACAGCAGAAATTAACATTATAAATCAGCTGTACTTCAGTTAAAAAATTATTGAATACCTCCCTGCAATAGGTAAGACACTGTGCTAGGCACTGGATATTCAGTATTGAGTTAAACAAACTCAGTCCTTGCTCCATAAGACTTTTACTACGAGAAAAGAGAAACATTATATGACTAATTTTATAATTATTATCTACCTATAATCATAAAGGTATACTATAGGTAAGACGAATGTCATACTTATCAGGAGAGCGAGATTAAGGGAGGGGATTTTTTATAATGGATGAAATCTAAGTGTGTTCTAATCCTGATAGCAGGGATCTAGAAGATAAAGTTAAGATACAAATGAAAGAGCTAGTAACCATAGGTTACTGTCGCATAAAATGCAGAAGAGAATGGTGTCTGGAGAACGTGGATGACCTTAGTTTAAAAAGCAAAAAAACCCAAAAAAACCCCCAGAAAAGCTAAAGAAGGTGAACCTGAACATAGGGTTTGGAGGTTTCGCCAGCGGTAAGTTGAAGTGACACCTGTGGTTTTTTTCTCTGTGAAATTGGAGACCAGATTTTTTCCTGATGGTAAAAAAAGAAAGTTAGAGAAAGGGAATGACTGCGAGGTTTGAAGAGCATGACAATGGGCACTTGTGGCAAGAAAGATGCAGTTCACTTTGGCTCAGGGTTTGAGCTGTGGGAAATTAAATTGGGAGGAGAAATCAGGGCAAAACTGTACGGGCATCGGCTATACAGCTCAGCATGCCTGCCCTTCAGCTCCTGACTGCCTTACTGGAGAAGAAGTACGATAGGAACTGTAACCAAAAGCTACTTTTTTTAACTTAAATAAAGGAGATCCTTTTTTTTTTTTTTTTTAACACCTTTATGCGTCTCGGTTGTGCTAGGGGAGAGGAAAAGCTCTTGTCTTTCACTCTGTGCTATTTCTGGACTTGAGAGAAATCCTTGGAAGAAAGGATATCACAGAGCACCTCTTGCTGAAAAAGTACATAGACCACCTCACATCTCTGCATCATCAGTGGATGGAGATGGCCCTCATCAGTGTCCGTCACAGATGATCAGATGGTACCATCACAACAGCTGGAACAGAACTTAGAGACCATTTCATTCATTGACCGCATATCCCAGCTCACAAGGCACTGTTGGGAAGTGAAAACCCACTGCAGCCTGCATCAGCGGATCAGGGTTCTGGAGCACTTTCTGTAGGGCATGAAAAAAGATCACTTAAATCCTGTCTTCCTCATTTGTACAAAGGAATCCTTTGATTCGTCCAATTTTGAGTACTTTAAATTGCAAATGTTGTTAAATCGCTGCTTTTATCCCCAGTGCAACCTCCAGTCAGTCATGTTTTAGCCATGACTTTCTACAATATACAGTTCAAAGAATTTTCCTTGGCCATCTTATAGCAACCTCTTCATTCTTCCAATCAATTTAGTGCCCTTCTATTCATCCTATTAAGAGGTTATATCTATTTTGAAACATGATCAAGTACATCATCCAATCCAGGAAAGGCAAACATGGTTTGGGAGAAATGCAGGATTCTGTTTTCTATTTTCAGGCTAACCTAGCTCCATGTCTTTCAGTCTACAGAACAGCTATACGCTAGTGTCTTCAAGGGGCCTATCTATTATGTCTCCAAGGTATCATTTTTACTGTCGTTCTTTGACATTCCCCCCACCCTCCCTTTAACATATGTACAACTGAAAAATACAGGTAATTGGTCAACCATATCTTTAACCTAACTTTGGGAAATTATCTCAATGTTCCTTGTCCTGAAATGCAAAGAAATAAAGTAAAAGAAAAGCACAGTCATAAGTCCAGTCAGCATCTTGCTCTGCTCCTGAGCTTTACCTAGACCCTAGCGGACACTGACTTTGCAGGGAATCATTTGGAGAGTAACTATAGAACAGATGCCTGTTTGTTTGCACATATAAATATGTGCAAGATCATTATTAATTTTGTAAGACAACACACGGGCACACACATCCTGTGGACTGAAATATGCAAGTACATTCTGGGCAAAATTTGAATAGTGGTTGTCTCACCAACCCCTTATTTTCTGCCCCCCAACAAAAGGTGATACTTGCAATGGAATAGTCTCAAACATTTTTTTCTGTCATATCTAGTGATCCTTTTATGTCAGACTACATAGTTTCAACCCTAGAGGATACAAACTTACTGTAAAACGGCAAATGTCGGTTTGAGTCATTAATTTAGCCCCAAATTTCAATTTCAGGCAGCCTGAGGCTAGCCTCCCTAGTTTCCAATGCTCTAATCATCCAAAAGCCCTTTGCGCCCCCTATAACCTTTGGCTACCTCATTACCCTCTTTTGCATAAATATGAACATCAAGTAAATGAGTTGGAGAGAAAATGGAGCAAAGCAATGCATGAGACAGCCTGGAAGGGGTTCTCTACTCCACCACCTGCAACTTGGTGACAAACCGGTCAGCATAACGTGAGTGCCAAGATAATAAGTGGGAACGCTTTTTGTGGCTGCATAATTTCTAGCACATCTTAAAAAATATATCTCCACCTGACACTGTGTTCCAAGGTTGCTTTTTTTAATGAGCTGGTATGTGTGAAATATTAATCCTGACACATAAAAATGGAATCACCACTGATAAGCCCAGTGTGGTTTTTCAAATCTTTATTATTTTTAATTCTTAGTTTTTATACACATATCATGTGATCTGGAAACATAAAAGATGCCAAAATCCAAAACTACAAATTCAAAGTGTTCAGACCAATTGAGTGAGTTACATTTCATGGTTTAATCACAGCAGGATTTTATTCATGCACTGATTGAGAGTCTGAAAATCCCTTCCTTTTGGAGAACAACATACTTTTGCTGCCCCATAATTTCCACATTGCTTCTTGCAAAGAAGTAGAAATACATAAAGATATGAGTCCCATCTACAGCTGATATGTTTTCTTCTTCACATGACCCAAGCATGATATTTAGTCAAACTACTAATCACAAAAGACAGTTGAAAGAAAACACTGAAAAGAAGAAACTCTAAAATAGTCTTTGGATTCATTGATCTAATTCCACCTTATGGAGATGTGGCACTTGGGAATGCTTCTGGTTGTATGTCTAAGAGTGGAACAAACAGTACATATACTATATGATCTCCTTTAAGTGATCTAGTGGTAGACACGCCTGGGCTGATTGTTACTTCACTAGGGGCAATGGGATTGTTTTCACCATTCTAGCTACTCAGCCTCATGTGTGTGGTCTCTTGAATGCATGACAGCTACCAAACGCCTTCTACCGTATAGTCAAGGCAGGACATAGGAACTGGGAATGGCTTATTCCTAGAAAGGGTCTGTCTTTTTAGCCTGGAAGTGAAGTCCCCGCATCTTCCATACCACACTCTATGTCTCGTTGGCCAGAATTGGACCTTGAGCCCATACCTAGGATGGTCACTGGACCAGGGGATGGGATCGCCATGCCTGAGTTAGACCAAGCATGGTTCATCCCCAGAACTAGGAACAGGGCTGACTTCCACTGGGATAGAGGGCCTCTTTCTATCTTAAAATACAGGAGTCTGTTGGCAGAAAATAAGAGAAGGTGGCTCTTGGGTAAACAATTGCGTCAACCACACAGGGTAGGTATCGTGTCTCCGATCACTTGGGTCGTTAGGCAGTTCTTTCCTCCGTTGCATACTGGGTGTGTGCCTTCACCCAGTGACTTGAGCTTGCAGTTCGCTCCTGGCAGAACTTGGAGCTTCACAACCAGGACCCTCATTCTCAAGACTTCCATTACTTAGATTATAACATCAAACACCTTCCACGACATGTAGCGATCCTCTCCCAAACAGCACTCGCCGATCGAGCATCCAGGGGATATGATGCTTGAGGTTCCTAGCAACGATCCTCTGTAAAGATTTTCATAAGCGTTATTTCATTCTACAATTAAAAGAAAGAAATTGCAATTTAGGCAAGACCTAAACTCAGGGGAGGAAGTTGGCTTGCTTGTCCAAGGTTAAAGAGCTGTTTTGTTACAGAGGAAAAGCTGTGGTTATTGGAGAGTTCACAGCAAATATCCTGGTTAGGACATTTTTAAATTTATTCAAGTATAATTGATTTACAGGGTCATGTTAATTTTGATTGGAATATTTTTTTATATTTTATTAAAGTATAGTTGACTTACAATGTGTTAATTTCTGCTGTACAACAAAGTGATTCATTTATACATATATATATACATATATCCTTTTTCATATTCTTTTCCATGTGGTTTATCACAGGATATTGAATATAGTTCCCTGTGCTCTACAGTAGGACCTTGTTGTTTATCCATCCTATATATACTAGTTTGCGTCTGCTAATCCCAAACTCCTAATCCAACCCTCCCCCTCACCACCCCTTGGCAACCACGTCTGTTCTCTATGTCTGTGAGTCTGTTTCATAGATAAGTTCATTTGTGTCATATTTTAGATTCCACATATAAGTAATACCATATGGTATTTTCCTTTCTCTTTCTGACTTACTTCAGTTAGTATGATCTGATTGGAATATTTTTGAAAATAGAAGAAAGTGCTTTACTAAATTATATCAGGATAACACGTGTAAACAAGAATTGTCCTAGGAAAATAAGGACATATGGTTGCCTGAACTACAAACTATAAAAAATAAAAGCTTACAGAAAACAAAACCTAAGAGGAACAAAATCAAGAAATATCCAATTGAAGATTCTGGCATCGATGTTCACTTTCTGTGCTCCAATTCTATCTCTAAGAAACGATTTCCACTACTGCTCCATGTACAAAGTGCATCTGAATTGCTGTTACAGAGTGTAACTCTCCTTATAGGATTTAAGTCAGGGATGTTCTGGCTTTTTTGTTCTAGCAAATCTTGTTTATCTGCCTCTCCCATCTCCCCAGCCTCATTCTGCAGGACAAGCTTTTAGGCAGGGGAGGTTCCAGGAGAACCATAGGTTGAAAAGAGCTTTAACCACTGAAACTGTGGGAAGCAGGCACCATGGATCCGAAAGAGATTTTAAGAGTTGTGTTTGTGCTGGTTCAGTGCGCTCTGGGGGAAACTCTCTGGGCAAAAAATTGGCACTTGAGCCTGACAGGATAGTGGGAAGATCTTTGTTCAACTTTATAGAGCGTGTTGAACTACTTGGGGGGCTTTAAGGAAATCCAGCTGGAAGGGAGCTAGCGAAGAGCCCCTATCAGGTGTGATTCAAGAAAGATCTAAACCCTCGGGGTTTTTTTGTTTGTTCGCTTTTTGTTTTTCATTTCTCACTGACTGTGTAAGTGAAGTGAAAGCTTTCGGTCTTCTGGTTGCTGGGAAAATGGGGAGGGGATGAAAACATCTAGTGGTCTGACTTTCTGGAAATGCTGGAGAAAATCAAAGGTACCGGTGCCAAAGGCAGCACTGAATCAGACTGTCCAGGATGGAAGTTGCTGGCTGAGGAGAGGCACGTGCGCCAAAGACAGAGGGATGATTGAGCTCTCTGGTCCCGTTCACTCTTCTTATAACTGTGGTGGCATCTCATATTCACGCCAGCCCTGACTGCAGAAACGGGATGCCTTGATCGGAACAGTCCAAGCCCTCTGTGGTCCTGCAGGGATGGACGAACACACTTAGGGCTCTGAACAGGCCTGCCGAATGTTCCACATGCTGCTTCCCTGCTCCTCAGCCCCTGATTGATGAGAGGAGGTGGTTGGAGGGGAGAGGGAGGTGGTGGGGAGGGCCTCAGGTGCTCCAAAATGGGCCTAACGCAGCATATTAGCCCAATGAAGTCAAAAAGTTAATTTGTAGCTGCCAGCTGTTGAAAAGAAGGTTATAAAGCTCCACAGTCCCGCACTGCCCAGTGGGGGGAACACTGAGGGAGAGCGAGACACACAGACTTTGAATAAACACAATCCACACAGTCAGCTGAGAAGAGCCGGCAGTGACCAGGTGGCTTCATGGAAGAAGAGATAATGGAAATAATGACAGTAGGTGGCCAGAGCTCCAGTGGGGAGAGAAAGGAGTATTTCTCTGCCCTGGCACTGGATCAAGTCCCCGGCTTACAGCACACTGTTGGCAGTTGGTGCCGGGCTTAGAGGCCCTGTCACTACACGGGTAACAGTCAGTGTCAGTTCTTGGTCTCCCGCCTCCCCTGGCAATTTATATTCAGCTCTCTTATTCTCCTTCTATTTTTTTTTTTTTTAAATCCACCGACTCGATGCTTGTTTAAAGCTGGCTTATTCCCTGCACTGACTCAGGACATATGCATTCTAAAACAAAAGCAAATTTGCAGGTGTCTTGTAGGAAAAGAGAGTGGGTGCTTTCCTAGCTCCTTGTTAGGTCCGGGGCACTATGGCTCTTGGACTTATCATTCCCTATCTCCATGGAAATCCTACCGGGCATCTAGGTGGACTCCTACAGAAAGCAATTATCCACCTTATTTTTGACCCTAGAGAAAACACAAGTGGTCTAGGAAGGTAGTAAGTGCACTATGCTTCACGAAGTATACAGGGGAAGAAATTAAAAGAAAGCCTGCTTCATCTGTAAAGATGTATTTTAAGTCTCAACCCCTTCACAGCATTTGGTAAATATCACTAAGAAAGCACATGGCCTATTGTATTGAGTTTATGTGTCTATGCATGTTTCCCTCTAGTATATTACCATTTCCTCCAGGGAGTTCCAAGTGCCTGGAATTAAACAAGAGGTCTGAATAAATATCTACTGAATGATTTAAAAGAATCTCTTTAGATGTCTCTGTGTGTATAAGCCATCCCAATCAACCCTAGTCCTTATTTTTTACTACCTTGGGATATGGAAAGCTGTTCACAGCATATGTTTGAACACTTAATCATCCACAAAAGTTGTCTAATTGCCTTGTATCCTCCTCTGCCCTGAATACTGCTCCTTAAGAGAGTTGCAACACATTTGAATGCCTATTTAACTGTCCTGCTGACTCTGGACTGAGCTTGGGTCTTAACCTTAGATAAGAAAAATGCTTTTATTAAATCAGGGACTGGTCCTATGCAAAAAGATTACCCCCTTGCTTGTTGGAAAGTCATGTAATGTTGTGGTTATAAAAGTGGGTCTTAATATCTGGCTGGTGATTAAGTCTATAATTGCCCACTCAGTGCAGTGATTTAGGAACTTGGTAAACCTAACTGTTGAGGCTTTTTCGCTGGGGTGAGAGGCTCCGCCAGCTGCACTGCTTGTCATGGCAACTGAGAGTTTCATAATGCTTAGATCTGGCCGGGACTTGGTCTGTTTCAATTCATTAAGTCCTTACCATACTCCACAGTGTTGATTTTCTGGTGTGAACAGTGAGAATGATCATCATTTTACAAGAAAGAAAAATGGAGTTCAGAAAGGTTGAGTAAATTACCCATGTGTGCGTAGCCTGTAAGTTGCGAAGCTATCATTTAAGCCCAGAACTATGTAGGTTCTAAAACCCCATTATAGCTATGTCTTCTAATCTGGGGCACAGGACTCCTATTCCCTCAGGCCAGTGAGATCTTTAATAAAATTTGTTAAGTTGGGGTTTAGTTATAGTGATCATCTACATGAAAAAACATAGGCCCTTTTATCATCACTTTGTCCATCTACATAACCATGTGACTTCAAAGTCTGACTTTCTGAGCATATTCCTGCCAAGTGATAATCAAATAATGTCAGGAAACACCTTACAAATGAGTATTTTACTTTGATTTAAATAGGGAAAAGGAGCGAACAAATGGAGCCGTCCCAAGCCTTGCAACTTCATACACCTGAAGCTGTACCAAAGCTGTGGGGACCACAGGCAGATGGATGGCCAACATCCTGCAAAGATGCCCATCTCTGTGTATCAGCACAGTCACGTAAGGTAGTAGTAAAAATGAAATGGTGATTATTTATGCCTAGCAAAAATTAATTATTTGAAAGTAGATTTCAATAATGCAATAATGCTATGATCACCGGGATCTGTAATCGAATAAGACAACGCTACAAAATCAGATTTCATTAAAATTTGCCATCCTGAATTGATTGGTGGCAGTTTTAAGTATGTGGTCTGATGAACTTGAGCTAGCCAACAATACCTTAAAGGTATTAATACTCATTTGTAAAAACACAATTACAAATTAACATTTGTACTACTGAAGTAAAAACACTCAGAGAAATTAAGTTTAGGCTCAAACTTGAGGCTATGTCATTCAATCATTAAACCAAATGTTAGTAATTTAGTTTCATCAAAATAGCACCATGCGTCATATTAAATTAATGTTATTAATTTGAATTTTATTGATTTTACAGTGTTGCTTCTATATTTAATTTATAAACTTGCTTTGGTTTTACATGGGAGTGATAAACATAAGAAACCCATAAAGTTATACATTAGTATATATTAAGTTATATTTTAACAAAATCACTAAAGTCAGTACTCAGGGTTTACAGTAATTGTATTTTTGCTTTAAAATAGGTTCATAATACTCGAGTTTGAGAGAGATTGCACTGCTTCCTTCAGGAAAAACACAAATAAGCACTGGAATCTCAACTTGAAAATGAAGCAAACTGAAGAATGTTATGGATAAACTATTATATTATATACCAGATTAATACCCTGGTTAGAGAAGTCACGTTTTTATTTATTTTTAAAGAGCTCCAATGATAAAGATAGCATTTATCATGCTATCCTCTTTCTGTAAAAAAATTATAATATATATATATATATACACACATACACATACACACACACACATATACAAATACATAAAGAGATACATCTAAGGATGATCACCAAAATGCTGATGTGGTACCTTAGGTGGTGAGATTTTAATACCTCTTATTTTTCTTTTCATATTATATATGCCGTTTATTTAGTTTTCAAGAAGCATAATGGTTGGGGTTGGGGGAGACGGGAGCCAGTTTCATTGTGGAAAAACTAAGCCGAAAAGTGAAACATAAACGTCATATCTATGTTATGTTCATGATTTTAAGATCATATCTGCATATGAATAATGGTTGGGAAGGAACCTTGGATGTTGAAATCAATATGGAAAGGTTGAGCAGGTGAGAATAGTGTTTGATTTTGTTACGTATAGATTTCTATTAATTTTTCTGTGCCATTATCAAAACAAACACTTATTTCAAGGGCTATCGCAGAGAGAAAGGAAGTAAGGGTGGGAGGGAGGAAAGGAATGATTAAAAAATGAAGCAGAAATTGGATTCCAGAACAGGTTCCCCAACTGTAAGTCCAGAGTACTTTTCATAAATAACTATTATTCGTTCAATAAGCGTGTATTGAATGTCTGTGCTGTTGTAGGTATCCAGAGACCAAAATCCCTGCCCTCATGGGGCTTAATTGTAGTGGGGAGAGAGATGATAGGCAATAGTAAGTTATATAGTACATTAGAATCCAGTGTTCTACAGAAGTAGAGAACAAACGTATGGACACCGGGGGGGAAAGTGGCGGGGAGCAGTGTGGTGGTGGGATGAACTGGGAGATGGGGATTGACATATATACACTAATATGTATAAAACGGATAACTAATAAGAACCTGCTGTATAAAAAAATAAATAAAATAAAATTCAAAAAATAAATTCTTCTTCTGCTAAAAAAAAAAGGAATCCAGTGTTCTATGAAATAAAATAGCTGGGAAAGCAGGCTTGGGAATGAAGGAGGAAGGGGGATATAAAGTCTTAAGCGGGGACCTCATCTGGTTTTTGTTTGTTTGTTTTTTGTTTTTGCGGTATGCTGGCCTCTCACTGTTGTGGCCTCTCCCGGTTGCAGAGCACAGGCGCACAGGCTCCGGACGCGCAGGCTCAGCGGCCATGGCTCACGGGCCCAGCCGCTCCGCGGCATGTGGGATCTTCCCAGACTGGGGCACGAACCCGCGTCCCCTGCATCGGCAGGCGGACTCTCAACCACTGCGCCACCAGGGAAGCCCCCTCATCTGATTTTGAGTAAAGGTGAGACAGCAAGCCAAGTGGCGAGGGCGGGAGCCCTGTAGATATTTGGGAGAGTGTTTGGTAGGAGGCATCGCCAGTGCAAGGGCCCTATGACAGGAGAAAGCCTGATGGGTGGCAGTGTCCCTGCGGAAGCTCAGGAGCCTGGGGTGGAGTGAGGGGAGGAGGGCAGGAAGTGAGGTGAGACCTATGGTAGCAGAGGGCAGGTCTCACAGACCACTGCAGGGCCTTTGGTGTTCATTCTGAGGGACACGGGAGCCACTGGAGGTTGGAGCAGATGAGTAACATGAGTGGATGCCGCCCATCTTAGCAGGATCATTGTAGCTGCTGTGCTAAAAATAGACTGGGTGATGGAGGCAGGGTGGGCACAGGGCTACTGCTGTAATCTACACGTAGCAGTCAGGATCCCAGAGGACGCTGTGGCACACTAAAGTGGGTTATCTGAAGAACAGTTTAGTAAAGGGACGATTACAGAACAATGGACTGCATGTTGGGAAACCACAAGGAATAGAATATTTGCTATTACCACCCTCAGCTTGAAGGGATGAGGGAGAAAGTTGTCACCAGGACCCAGAGATGGAGAGCGATGCCTAGAGTGAGATGCTTGATGTCAGCTGAGCCTTTGCTTGAGGGATACAGCCAGGCTGCAGTGACCCTGCAGGTGCCTGCGGAATAGAGATGCCAACCTTCTCTCCACTCTCCCTCTCATTTCTTGCCAATGTTTCCCCATTGACCAAAACCAATGGAATCCATTAGACAAGGGGAATCCTTGATACAGCCCAACCATTGGCCCAGTCTGGTCCACTACTAGTTTTCATAAAGAAAGTTTTATTGAAACACAGCCATGTTCATTCATTTTCTTATTATCTACAGCTGCTTTCAGAGCACAACAGCAGCACTGAGTAGTTGCAACAGAGACCGTTTGGCCTGCGAAGCCTTAAACATTTACCATCCAGGCCTTTACAGAAAAGGTTTGTCGACCCCTGATCACCCCCACCAATTTGCCTCCAGGGTAACAAGACAGAAAGGGTGGTAGATAGTGCATCATGAGGAGTAAAGGGAAGCTAGCTGGTGCCTCAGGCACAAGGTAATGATGGCTGAGATGTGTCCTACGTTCCAGTATATGGTCTGTTTTGGTAAGTGCTTCAGGAGCAATGGAAAAGCATCTTCTATAGTTTGGGGAAGTATCCTATAAATGTCAACTATGACAAATTGACAGTTAGCAGAGGAGATAGTGAGAAATAATGGGATTCTGGAATTATTATTATTATTTTGTGTGTGTGTGTGTGTGTGTGTGTGTGTGTGTGTGTGTGTGTGTGGTATGCGGGCCTCTCACTGTCGTGGCCTCTCCCGTTGCAGAGCACAGGCTCCAGACGCGCAGGCTCAGCAGCCATGGCTCACGGACCCAGCCGCTCCGCGGCATGTGGGATCTTCCCGGACCGGGGCACGAACCCGTGTCCCCTGCATCGACAGGCGGACTCTCAACCACTGCACCACCAGGGAAGCCCTGGAATTATTTTGAAGTTGGACCCCACGTTGATTACAGATGAGTTAGATCTGGAGTTTGAGGGAAAGTGAGGAGGCCAGGATGCCTCCAAGGATGTAGGCCTGAGGTATGGGAAGGCGGGCTTGCCCCAGATGAGGCTGACCACAAGAGGAAAGCGGTTGATGAAAGGGTAAAGACAAAGAACTCAGTTTGGGATATGTGAAATTTTACATGCCTGGTAAACATCCAAGAGGTGGTGTCTATTGTTCAATACACAGGTCTGAAGTTCAGAGGCAAGCCCTGTATTGGAGAGGTAAATTGGGACTCATCGGCATACAGATGATATTTGAAGTCCTGAGCCTACCCAAGACCACTATGGGACTTAGTGTAGACAGAGGAGACAAGAGGTCTAAATCCCACTCCCGGCCATTTTAAGAGCTTTATACATAATTCATTCTCACAATAATCCCATGATGTCACTAAGTTATTATCCCGACTTTATAGATAAGTCAACTATTGTTCAGAGGTCAGGCTAGTCAAGAGTCACGCTACTATGAGTATTCCAGTTAGAATTTGAACTTGACTCCAAACTTCAGAGCCTATTTGTTGCCCTGTAAGGTTTGCCATTTCACAACCCCAGGCAGGACCCTCAGGGTCTGCGACTCCCCAGCCTCATTTCTTAGGTTCTCCCTGCGTCTCTTGGTGTTTTTTCTGCTCCAACATACACCTTCTGTGAGTTCTTTAGGCCGTCAGCTGAAGAACTGAGTGTGAAAGGAAGCAGAATTAATGAAAAGAAACAAGGAAAGGAGGAGAAAGATAGAAAACATATATTTGGTTACAATAGCATGCTCTCTAACTTACAGTAATAATGCTAATTTTTATAACATGACTATTAAAACATCTGTGAAGAGGGGTTCCAAAATGTGTTTGCATGGTCATGGGATGAGTGGGTAGCTTCTCAATTAAGTTATACTACAGGTGAAGTCAATTTGCATGTAAATGCCATACACACATATACACACACACATACACACACAATATATATATATATATATATATATATATATATATATATATATACTGATACCTCACCCCAAAAGGCACTGAAGGATGATGATAATACCCAACTATACATCAATACGTAGAGTCTCTATAGTTGAATTGGTAAGTGTTTAAAGTTATGACATCAGAATCAATTTCAGCACTGAACACTTTGGAGATTTTTTGCTATTTAAGCTAGCAGTATGAGATCCCTCCATAACACCAGAGTGTGAGGCTAAGTATCTAACATAGATGAGATGACAAAGTAAGAAAACCAAAGGGCATTCTGTTCAAAAGCAGAAGAACCAACACAATGTCTAATACCTAGTTTTACTGCAGGATTCAGTAAAGTACAGAGACAATAAGATCTCAAAACAGAACTTTGTCAGATACTCATAAAGACATGATGTGGCTCTGAATATAACTGTCAAACTTCCTCAAAAACACCTGGGGAAATATCTAAGGAAGCCATTCATCAGTTCTGATAAACTTCTTCATTCACCTTCTTATTAACAAACAGTTTAAACTGAAAATTATTTTGGGGGGACTTCCCTGGCGATCCAGTGGATAAGACTCCGTGCTTGCACTGCAGGGGGCATGGGTTCGATCCCTGGTCGGGGAATTAAGATCCCACATGCCATGCTTCTCAGCCAAAAAAAAAAAAAAAAATTATATTTAACAGACTGTCAACTAAAAAGAAAGCACAAACGAACAATAAGAATTGTATAGTGGTTCAGATGACCCTGTGTCTCACTGAATATAAAATTCTACAATTGCTTATGATACTGTCTTTTCTCACCAATTTATATACAATGTTTGTAACCCATACAATATAATATAAATTATATATATTATATTTTTAGATTATAATTGTAATATAAATGTGATTTGATGACAGTTCTGGAAACGTTGCTCCTTGGCCCCTTAGCCAGAGTAGCTAAAGGCTAGTCTCACACTATATTAGAGTTTCTACAGGAAAACCATGTTGATAGAGAGCGTGCTATGTGTTGGGGGCTCCTCTCTCTTTGCACAAGGGCTCCCTCAATCAGCATCGGCCTGTTGCAATAAAAGAAAGTCAGCCAGCTCAAGTCTGCCACCTCTACTACAAGGATATATGAAGACTTCTGCCTCCGGATCACCAATTTATGCTCACCAGGCACATAAGACTCCCTCCAGGGCTCTCACGCCCGGGGTCTGGGTGGGAGCAAGTGATGGCTGTGCATTCCCCTGTGCCCCGCCAGCCAGATTGCGTGAGGAGAAGTCAGCGGAACGGCTGCAGGTCCAGCTGCTTGGGCTGGTGTTGAAAAATGTTGAATAATCAAATTGCCCATTTCTGCTCAATTGCTCTAATTTATTATCCCAGGCATTGTGAATGCTAATGAAATCTGCCTATCCTGCCAGTCCATGTCACTCTACTTTATGATCTTATTAAAATCTCAGAATTCCTTAGCCCGGTGACATCAGGTAGAGAGTGGGACAGCTGCCCTCCTGACTCTGGTGTGGTTCAGACACCCGCCCTGATACCACTAACGGCTGAATGATTTAGACCCAATGAGCAGCCTTGGAGTGATATTTTTATACCCCGTGACAGGAGAAAGGCCATTAGTGAACACAAAGGAATAAGCAGGAGGGGAGAAGCAGGTGAAAAATGGGCAAGTAAATCTTTGGATTTGACTCTTCATAATAAAACGCCCTTCACATGTAGATTTAATGAGCTGGTTATCTCACCAAAAGGGAAGGGGGAAGCTGTTGCCTGGGCTTTCCAGCTTTCCTCAAGATATACCCAATTACAAAAAAAAAAGGGGGCTTCCCTGGTGGCGCAGTGGTTGAGAGTCCGCCTGCCGATGCAGGGGACACGCCTTTGTGTCCCCGTCCGGGAGGATCCCACATGCTGTGGAGCTGCTGGGCCCGTGAGCCATGGCCGCTGAACCTGCGCTTCCGGAGCCTGTGCTCCGCAACGGGAGAGGCCACAACAGTGAGAGGCCCGCGTACCAGAAAAAAAAAAAAAAAAAAGATATACCCAATTACAAAGGGGAGATGCAGTAGACAATGGATGCCTGGCTCTTTCTAGTTCTGGGTGGCATTGTAGCCAGAACACAGCCCTGTGGGAACGTTAGCCGTCCTCGGATCTCAAGACGGTGACTGGGAGGGGACCCCGGAGTTCATGTGTGTGACCCAAATATGATATGAAGCTAATGAACTGTAGGCTGTTTAGGCTTTCACTGTGGTTGCCAGTTCTTTGTATCCGCTTCATTGAAATGGAAATAACACCATTTCCCTAGCAGCATATGGTGGGAGCTATTTGGCAGAGAGTCCTAAAGCCATCTGACCCCAGGCGTGTTGCAAGGGTTCCGGCCCCCCCCTCCCCCCGACAAACCATTTCAGTATTAACTATGAAAACCATATGATGTGAAAGCTTCCGGAGAAAACGTATCACTGCCATTCAAGTATCATTTGAATGGAAAGTATCACTTTCCATTCAGCAAGTACATGCATTTTGTTTCCTCCTAGATGTTCTTTGTTTGTCAAAGAAAGATAATATATTTGAAATTTATGTGCACATGTTACATTTCTCAAATTTCTTTGTTTTTTAGTTTTAGAGCAAATATTCGCCTTTGTTTTAGCTGAGGCTCATATATAAAGCTGTGTCGTTTTTATTGTAAATGATATCTAAGTAATATATTTATTTGTGTGTGTGTATGTATAAGTAATAGATAAAACTCTTTAATGCCCCCTAAGCTCACCGGCGTATGGGTCCTAAGTCAGATTCCTGTAGTCATCAGACCCTACGTCCATAATATTAATAATCTTCTCTTGCTGAATAGCTGCTCATTGTATTTCTCCAGGTGTTCAAAGACAGTTGTAAACAGGACATGGAATCTGACCTTTATTTGGGCCCTGGACTATACCTTGCTCTTCTTGCGAGCCCACTATGCTTTCGTCCTTGCCCCAGGTGATACCACCTACACCTGCTCAAAACGGGCAGTGCCAGTCTTCTGGCTTTCTATCCCCCCAGCCATCTTCACACTCCCTATTCACAGACCTCTGGCCTTCTGTGCTCATCTCTTTACTGTTTGGAATTTTTATCTCTTTTCTCCACATGTCTGATGTTCATCTCCTTCTGGCTTACAGGCAACTTCCTTCTTTTCTAGCATCGTCATTTTTACTGAGGACGTGGGTGATGGTTAAGCAGTAGGGCATCTCCCAGCATAGGTGCTTGCCACCACCTGCAAGGGATACAGTCAGAAGTTTAACACAGAGACCTCTCCTCCCAAGGGAGCTGAGCCACCTTCAGGGCGCTGAATTGAGATGCTTTCCAACGTAGTGTAGTCAGAAATACTCTTCCCTCCAAGTTGTGCCCCTGTTATTGGGCCAGGCTACTTCCTTCTTTATGCTGATGCTTTTTTCCTCAAACCCCTGTAGTGCCTCCCTGCAATCTGGTTTCTATCAGTCTCTATTTAATTTCTCATAAATATCTGTAGTACACTGAATCCCAGTTGTGGTCAGGGTTTACATCCTTACCCATTGGCTCCTTGATCCCAGGCAAATCATGGGTTGTGACTATTCTTAGGGGTGAGGCTTAAGAGAATGTTTCCTTAACTCCACACTCTTGCACATCCTAGATTGAGCTGTATCCAGCTGGAAGCATTACTAGATGGGGAGAGGGCATAGAAGAAAAGCAAATAGAGCGAGTGAGTCTAGAAGTAGCTAGCCCTGAAATTAAATGTTTTATCTGGACAGTCACTAAGTGATATATTAAGATCCAAGATAAACAAGGGGAAATGTGATCATATTAGCTGTGTGATGTTAAACCTTAACCTAATGATCATGTCAATATTGACTTTGGGGATGTTGCATTCTCAAATTTGTCAAATTTAACCAAAAACAAAGTGACCAAGAGAAATACAGGTTGTTTGTTTTCACCTGAAGATCCAACTTTGTTTTACATGTCTGAAGGTACCTAGGTGGATACCAGGAAAGCAAAACTGTTTTAATGTTAGACTTTCAGCTTTTTCATTCTACTAACTCACTACTGGAAACACTGCCATAGAAGGAGAAAGACAGGATACAGCATGAGTTCTTACTCAGTGGGCCACAATCAAGCCCCCACGTATATTTCACCTCTCTTTGGGTGGCTCTGTGTGTGTAGAGGTATGTTTGTGTGTGCATGCATGAGTGTATTTGTGTGTATGTGTGTGCATGTGTGCATGAATCATCATTGATGTTCACCCATGAAGAGAAATCTTCAAAGAGAAATAAGACTAATAATTGTGGCCTTTAAAGTCAAAATCCATTTTATTGTTCCTTCCAGAGGATGAGATGCCATAAATGTTACTCTCTTAAAACGGATACTCCCTGCTTGGCTTGGTGTTTCAACCTGCGTATAGAACCTTATGGTAGAGCTGGGCAGGACGAGTCTGCAATAGGAGGAGCTACCTTCCCTTTTTTTTTTTAACATCTTTATTGGAGTCTAATTGCTTTACAATGGTGTGTTAGTTTCTGCTTTATAACAAAGTGAATCAGCTATACATATACATATGTTTCCATATCTCTTTCCTCTTGCGTCTCCCTCCCTCTCACCCTCCCTATCCCACCCCTCTAGGTGGTCACAAAGCACTGAGCTGATCTCCCTGTGCTATGCGGCTGCTTCCCACTAGCTATTTTACATTTGGTAGTGTATATATGTCCATGCCACTCTCTCATTTTGTCCCAGCTTACCCTTCCCCCTCCTGCTGTCCTCAAGTCCATTCTGTACGTCTGCATCTTTATTCCTGTCCTGCCCCTAGGTTCTTCAGAACTACTTTTTTTTTTAGATTCCATATATATGTGTTAGCATATGCTATTTATTTTTCTCTTTCTGAGTTACTTCACTCTGTATGAGAGACTCTAGGTCCATCCACCTCACTACAAATAACTCAACTTCGTTTCTTTTTATGGCTGAGTAATATTACATTGTATATACGTGCCACATCTTGATCCATTCACCTGTCAATGGACACTTAGGTTGTTTCCATCCCCTGGCTATTGGAAATAGAGCTGCAATGAACATTGTGGTACATGACTCTTTGAATTATGGTTTTCTCAGGGTATATGCCCAGTAGTGGGATTGCTGGGTCATATGGTAGTTCTATTTGTAGTTTTTTAAGGAACCTCCATACTGTTCTCCATAATGGCTGTACGAATTCACATTCCCACCAGCAGTGCAAGAGTGTTCCCTTTTCTCCACACCCTCTCCAGCATTTATTGTTTGTAGACTTTTTGATGATGGCCATTCTGACCAGTGTGAGGTGATACCTCATTTTAGTTTTGATTTGCATTTCTCTAATGATTAGTGATGCTGAGCATCCTTTCATGTGTTTGTTGGCAATCTGTATATCTTCTTTGGAGAAATGTCTATTTAGGTCTTCTCCCCATTTTTGGATTGGGTTGTTTGTTTTCTTGATATTGAGCTGCATGAGCTGCCTGTATATTTTGGAGATAATCCTTTGTCAGTTGCTTCATTTGCAAATACTTTCTCCCATTCTGAGGGTTGTCTTTTCATCTTGTTTATGGTTTCCTTTGCTGTGCAAAAGCTTTTAAGCTTCCTTAGGTCCCATTTGTTTATTTTCTTTTTATTTCCTTTTCTCTAGGAGGTGGGTCAGAAAGGATCTTGCTGTGATTTATGTCATAGAGTGTTCTGCCTGTGTTTTCCTCTAAGAGTTTCATAGTGTCTGACCTTAAATTTAGGTCTTTAATCCATTTTGAGTTTATTTTTGTGTATGGTTATAGGGAGTGTTCTAATTTCATTCTTTTACATGTAGCTGTCCAGTTCTCCCAGCACCACTTATTGAAGAGGCTGTCTTTTCTCCATTGTATATTCTTGCCTCCTTTATCAAACATAAGGTGACCATATGTGTGTGAGCTTATCTCTGGGCCTTCTCTCCTGTTCCGTTGATCTATATTTCTGTTTTTGTGCCAGTACCATACTGTCTTGATTACTGTAGCTTTGTAGTATAGTCTGAAGTCAGGGAGTCTGATTCTTCCAGCTCCGTTTTTGTTTCTCCATATTGCTTTGGCTATTTGGGGTCTTTTGTGTTTCCATACAAATTGTGAAATTTTCTGTTCGAGTTCTGTGAAAAATGCCATTGGTAGTTTGATAGGGATTACACTGAATCTGTAGATTGCTTTGGATAGTATAGTCATTTTCATAGTGTTGATTCTTCCAATCCAAGAACATGGTATATCTCTCCATCTGTTTGTATCATCTTTAATTTCTTTCATCAGTGTCTTATAGTTTTCTCCATACAGGTTTTTTTCTCCTTAGGTAGGTTTATTCCTAGGTATTTTATTCTTTTTGTTGCAGTGGTAAAGGAGACTGTTTCCTTAATTTCTCTTTCAGATTTTTCATCATTAGTGTATAGGAATGCAAGAGATTTCTGTGCCTTAATTTTGTATCCTGCTACTTTACCAAATTCATTGATTAGCTCTAGTAGTTTTGGTAGCATCTTTGGGATTCTCTATGTATAGCATCATGTCACCTGCAAAGAGTGACAGTTTTACTTCTTCTTTTCCAATTTGTATTCCTTCTATTTCTTTGTCTTCTCTGATTGCTGTAGCTAAAACTTCCAAAACTATGTTGAATAATAGTGGTGAGAGTGGGCAACCTTGTCTTGTTCCTGATCTTAGTGGAAATGGTTTCAGTTTTTCACCATTGAGGACGATGTTGGCTGTGGGTTTGTCATATATGGCCTTTATTATGTTAAGTTCCCTCTGTGCCTACTTTCTGGAGGGTTTTTATCATAAATGGGTGTTGAATTTCGTCGAAAGCTTTTTCTGCATCTAGTGAGATGATCATATGGTTTTTCTCCTTCAATTTGTTAATATGGTTTTTCTCCTTCAATTTGTTAATATGGTTTATCACATTCATTGATTTGTGTATATTGAAGAATCCTTGCATTCCTGGAATAAACCCCACTTGATCATGGTGTATGATCCTTTTAATGTGCTGTTGGATTCTGTTTGCTAGTATTTTGTTGAGGATTTTTGCATCTATGTTCATCAGTGATATTGGCCTGTAGTTTTCTTTCTTTGTGACATCTTTGTCTGGTTTTGGTATCAGGATGGTGGTGGCCTCACAGAATGAGTTTGGGAGTGTTCCTCCATCTGCTATGTTTTGGAAGAGTTTGAGAAGGATAGGTGTTAGCTCTTCTCTAAATGTTTGATAGAATTCACCTGTGAAGCCATCTGGTCCTGGGCTTTTGTTTGTTGGAAGTTTTTTTTTTTTGTTTTTTTTTTTTTTGTGGTACGCGGGCCTCTCACTGTTGTGGCCTCTCCCGTTGCGGAGCACAGGCTCCGGACGCGTAGGCCCAGCGGCCACGGCTCGCGGGCCCAGCCGCTCTGTGGCACGTGAGATCTTCCCAGACCGGGGCACGAACCCACATCCCCTGCATCAGCAAGTGGACTCTCAACCACTGCGCCACCAGGGAAGCCCTGTTGGAAGATTTTTAATCACAGTTCAATTTCAGTGCTTGTGATTGGTCTATTTATATTTTCTCTTTCTTCCTGGTTCAGTCACAGGAGGTTGTACTTTTCTAAGAATTTGTCTGTTTTTTCTAGGTTGTTCATTTTATTGGCATATAGTTGCTTGTAGTAATCTCTCATGATCCTTTGTATTTCTGCAGTGTTAGTTGTTACCTCTCCTTTTTCATTTCTAATTCTATTGATTTGAGTCTTCTCCCTTTTTTTCTTGATGAGTCTGTCTAATGGTTTATTAATTTTGTTTATCTTCTCAAAGAACCAGCTTTTAGTTTTATTGATCTTAGCTATTGTTTCCTTCATTTCTTTTTCATTTATTTCTGATCTGATCTTTATGATTTCTTTCCTTCTAATTTTGGGATTTGTTTGTTCTTCTTTCTCTAATTGCTTTAGGTGTAAGATTAGGTTGCTTATTTGAGATGTTTCTTGTTTCTTGAGGTAGGATTGTATTGCTATAAACTTCCCTCTTAGAACTTCTTTTGCTGTGTCCCATAGGTTTTGGGTCATTGTGTTTTCATTGTCGTTTGTTTCTAGGTATTTTTTGATTTCCTCTTTGATTTCTTCTGTGGTCTCTTGGTTATTTAGTAGTGTGTTGTTTAGCTTCCATGTGTTTTTATTTTTTACAGATTTTTTCTTGTAATTGATGTCTAGTCTCATAGCCTTATGGTCGGAAAAAGATACTTGATATGATTTCAATTTTCTTAAATTTACCAAGGCTTGATTTGTGACCCAAGGTATGATCTATCCTGCAGAATGTTCCATGACCACTTGAGAAGAAAGAGTATTCTGTTGTTTTTGGATGAAATGTTCTATAAATGTCAATTAAGTACATCTTGTTTAATGTATCATTTAAAGCTTGTGTTTCCTTATTTGTTTTCATTTTGGATGATCTGTCCATTGGTGAAAGTGGGATGTTAAAGTCCCCTACTATTTTTGTGTTACTGTTGATTTTCCCTTTTCTGGCTGTTAGCACTTGCCTTAAGTATTGAAGTGAGGAGCTACCTTCTTTACCATTGCTGCTGGCCCCTTTCTTAGCCTATCCATGCCTCCCCACTTCCTCTGCCATAGAGGAAAAGGTACGCATAATCCAGTCATGCTACCATGTGGGTTATTCAAATTGTTTCTTCTATTAAACGTGCCCATATTTTCAAAGAAGGTCATCAGGAGAACTTAACAGCTAATAGGAGGAAAGCAAGCGTTGAAAGTAAAATCCAAAATATCAATAAAGATAGTAAGGTAGGCATCTAGAGGGGTGCAAAGAGGGACATGCTGCCATTCCTCCAAATTCCACTATGGAGGCTATCAGTTCCTTTGCCAACATCGATATGCTGGATGAAAAAAAAAATGGAGCTGATAGATTGTGAGTCTGACTATACTGAGAGGTTTTCCAGGTTTGGCAGAGAGCTTAGAGATAAAGCAGTGACATATATCTTAAAACAAAACTACACAAAGGAAAAAACTAAGATGATTGTGAACTCCAGGTAAAACAAGTGGTATAAAAAGACAATGTAATATATTGTCTTACTCAGCTCAGCTGTAAACACCAAATACTTATTTAATTAATAAATATATTGGGAAAATAGAGGTGGTGGTAAAAGTTGTGTGGAAGTTTGGTGTAGGAGTTAAATCCTCATCTTTCATCAAGGGAATTTTAAAATGTCTAAAACTGAAAATTGAAGAAATAGCAATAATATTTAGAAACATGGAAGTAAAGAAAAATTAAATGAGTTTAAAGAAGCTGCGTCCACTGAACGAATGAGTGGGACTGAGAGTGTAGGGAGCTTCTGTTTATCATTAGAATAATTGTTGCAGATCTTTTTCAAGTACCTACATGTATTTTGATAAAAACTAGGTTAAAATGTTTTTGGAAGGCCTCAAGGCAGGGAAGGCAAGGGTTTCCATTTACAAAATATGCTATAGTTCCAGAAATCCAGACCAATG
This sequence comes from Leucopleurus acutus, assembly GCF_964270905.1. Lineage (NCBI taxonomy): Eukaryota > Metazoa > Chordata > Mammalia > Artiodactyla > Delphinidae > Leucopleurus > Leucopleurus acutus. Next base: position 27,751,357 of record NC_139163.1, on the reverse strand, counting down.
GAAGAAAAAGGATTGTGTCTCTTTTTAGGAGTGAGGAACGAGAAAGCCCCTTGCAGTTCTCTTCTCATATCATAGTGTCTAGAACTGGTCAGCTACCCATCTTTAAACCAGTTGCTGGCCAAGAAATGAGATACTATGATTAACTTGGACTAATCAGTTATTAGCCTTGGGTTATACGGGGGAAGGAGGAGGAACTCCCAGATGCAACAGATGCCCTGCAGGTAAGGAAGAAAAGAGCCTAGTCAGTTGGGTTGTCAACTAAAACCATCTGTTGTCAAACAAAAAAGTTTTATAAGACCCCTCCTTCATTGCCTTTTCCTTTTTGTTTTTGTTTTAAATCAATGGAGAAATGCTGGAAGGAGTAGGATATATTTGGAATCTTACAATTGTGAGTATATAAGTATCTGATGTTCATGGGCCTTGGACCTATACTCATAATGAAGGAAAGGTGTCACATACCTAATGCCAATAGTCCTACACCTGGAACTGTGTGTTATTCAGTTTTCTCTAGTTTGACAAATGGCATCTGCCTTTTTTTTTTTTTTTCTGGTTATATATTGGTTCTCAGTGTTTATAGAGTTAAACAGTCCTATGATTTTCACAACTAATATTAGTTCACCAACTGCTTGAGGTGTGTAAAGGATGTGTGAACCACTCATCTGTGATATGTACCTCGAGAGGATCTTGACTTTTAAAACCGCACGCTTCCAGGTAATGCTTTGCCAGAAATGAGGCTGAAAACTGGGCCACTGTGCATTGGTGCCAAATCGAATCTCAGAGGCAGAGTTTTGGGTGAAGTAGAAAAGCATAGCTTTATTGCTTTGCCAGGCAAATGGGAACACAGCAGGCTCCTGCCCTTGAAAACTGTGTGTCCTAACCCGGGAGGATTTGGTGAGGAGTTTTATAGCAACGGTTCCAGGGTAGAACTGCTGATAAGATTATTGTGTGTGCAGGGCCTGCACTCCTTTAATTTGGTTTCAGGTAATCTCTTGATGAGCTTCTCTGGTTCCTTTAATCTGGCCTCAGGTGGGCTTCTCTGGAATGAAGAATGCTGACATCCTCCACTTGTTGGGTTTTCGATCTATAAAGAGCTCAAAGATATCGTTATGTGTATCCCTTGTGGTGGAACCAGGACCCTGTCCCAAGGCTGCACTATTCTTTCTTGGCTACTTCTCCATTTTCCCTGCATTCCCTCCCTTCCCTGATTAGCAACTGTTCAAATCTGCCCTTTAGAACTCAGGGAAGGTCATAGAGGCTGGAGCCTGTTCCCTACAAACAAGGAACGAGGGACACAGAAGGGCTTCCATGACCTGGAGCCCCACAGGGTCCTGCTCGGTTTCAGAAACCACACTTCCTAGTTGTGTATGAAGTTGCATGGCTTTGGGGCATCGTTCACTGCCTAGACTACACAGCACACAACCTGTGTAGCTATGCTCAGTGGCCCATGTGAAGGCCATCTTTTAGAGACTCATTGTAACCAGTGAGTGCGAACTTGAAGGCAAGCTTGACAGTTACTTCTTGCAACATAGAATTTTGATAACAGGCTCAAGGTTGGGTAATAATGCACATTTCTTGTAAATATTTTGGAAAATATTGAAGAATGTCAGGAAGTATATAAAAATCAATAGGATCCCACCACCCAGAGAAGACACCATTAATGGTATTAGCATGTTGAGGAATTTCCCTCCTGGTTTTTTAACGGTGTGTGTACTGCAACACTGGAATAGGAATTTGTAACCTGCTTTTGTTTTTTCCAGAACTACATGAATAGTTTTCAAGTCGTTAAAAATCTCTGACAACACAGCTTTAAAAACATAGAGCAGAGAGGAAGACAGCCTGATAGACTGAAATTATCCAAATATAAAATAAAACTTGAAATTGAGGACACCCAAGAAATTCACCTCGTAACTCAACTCATCACGTATCAGTATTAATCGTAAAAGTAATGGGGTAATGCCTCACTTAGGAAATCAGATTTCAGGTGTCATCGACCATCTGGGACAGAAGAATGACATTTTTTTGAAGAGAGAGAAATCCAAACACAATATACTGACTGTGTAAATGATTCTGTTTCATGAGGTCTGTAAAGATGCTTTTTTTTTTTTTTTTTTTTTTTTTTTGCGGTACGGGGGCCTCTCACTGTTGTGGCCTCTCCTGTTGCGGAGCACAGGCTCCGGACGTGCAGGCTCAACGGCCATGGCTCACGGGCCCAGCCGCTCCGCGGCATGTGGGATCTTCCTGGACCAGGGCATGAACCCGTGTCCCCTGCATGAGCAGGCAGACTCTCAACCACTGCGCCACCAGGGAAGCCCCTTTTTTTTTATTATCATGTGTTATATGTATACTGAATTTCTTTTAGTAAGCAGAAATTAACTTCTGTGTATATTATATGGTTGTCTCAGATCCTCTTAGTGTTCTCTTACACAGATGATGGTGGGGATATCAATGATGTCTCTAAATGTTTTTCATAGTATCTGATATATGCTAGGCATTCCATAAAGTGTACTTATTTATTTATTTTTGTATATACTATCCCAGTACTTGCAGCTGTGCTCAGTCGCCCATGTGTTTTCAGGTCTTTTAAAAAATATATTGTTAATACCAAGTCCTTACAACAGTCCAATAAGCAAGGTGGATCTCCTGACACTTCCATTTTGCTGATGGAGAAGTTGAGGTGCTAGGAGGATAAGTAGATTTTATAAGATTATATTGTTGGCAGGACACATGGGTATGACAATAATCCAGGTTCCATGGCCTCTAGCAGCAAGACGTGCTTGGAACTATAATGATCTCTACACGCAATACAAGACTTAGGACAAAAATTGTCCTTAGCCCTAATTTCACCCCAATATGATGCTCAATTTTATGTTATTAAAAATATAACTGTGTTAGAAAGCTCTGCCTCTACGTCATAGAGGTAATAATGTCTTTAAATTATACCTTGGAGCCACCAGACAGGAGAACGACAACCATGGTGCAATTCCTGGGTATTCTGTGGGCCTCATGGTCATAACAACTAACATTTATTGAGTACTTGCTGGATGCCTATCTATGCCAGGCACGCTATGCAAGGCAAGATACATCCTCTTAGCAGGTCCTTAAATAAAACAAAACCTCATGGAGGCATGCACTATTATTTTCCCCAAATTGTAGAAGAGAAATAGGGCTTTTAGAAAGGTTAAATAGCTTCCCCCAGGTGAGACATTTAGTAAGTGGGATGGGATGGGAACTCAGATGGAGGTTTTTTTCACTTACAAAAGCCAGGGTCTTAAAACAACTAATTTCTAGTTCTTCCTGCCTACTCTATTTCTGTAAGCAACACCCCCACTAAAAATGCTATTTAGGTTCAAATTTCTCTGCTAGATTTCCTGAACCTTGTCTTGATTTTCCACTTTTTTTGAGACACAGTCATCTAATCTTCATGGATTTGCTCTACAAAAGCTAACGAAAACACAGTTCAGGTGTTTTTAGGTGACCATCCACCTCCAAACCCACTGTCTAAAAACTCGATACTTCTTCATTTACACTGACTTCACCCTGCTTTGATCTAGTCCTGTTGAGCTGTTACTAAGGTGAAATGAGGATCTGTTTACTGTATTCCTGTGATATTGCGATTTAAAATAAAAATAGTATATATCAATATTCGGTCTTCCTCCTGGTTTCTGGCACAGAGCTGCTGAAACCTTTGAGATTTCCTATGATGAATGTGATAAGGTGCCTTTTGTTACGTTAATGAGGCTATCTTTGGAAAGCACCTAAGGCTGGGGGCTCCTTATCAGTGGAGCCTACCAGGTGATTAGAGCATTGGAATTATCAGCCCAGCCCCCGACCTCCTGGGGGCAGGGGTGAGGGGCGGGGAAGGGTGGGAGGGACTGGAGGCGGAGTTCAATCACTATTGGCCAATGACTTCATCAATCGTGACTACGTAATGAAGCGTCCATAAAAACCCAAAAAGGAGCATCTGTGTTGATGAAGACTTGGAGTCGGGAGTGGAGTGGCTCGCTCAGAGAGAACACAGAAGTTCTGCGCCCTTTCTCCAGACCTTGCCCTGTGCATCGCTTTCACTGGACTGTCCCTCTTTGTAACAGAAATAAGGTACGAAAAATGTTTCTCTAAGTTCTGTGAGATGATCTGGCAACTTAATAAACCCCAAGGAGGGGGTCATGGGAACCTCTAACCTATAGCCCGTTGGTCAGAAGCCCAGGTGACAATATGGGCTTGCGATTGGCATCTGAAGTGTGTATCGGGTTGCAAGGGTGGAGGTGGGGCGTCTTGTAAGACTGAGCCCTTAACCTGTGGGTTCAGCCTTGAGGTAAACTGTCGGGACACCCAGCTGGTGTCAGAGGATTGCATGGTGGTGTGAGGAAAAACCCACCCACTGGAATTGGTGTCATAATTGAATATCCCTCCGTGTTGGATGTTCCTTGTCGGGCGTTGCAGCATTTTGTGTATTTTGTGTATTATCGTCCTCGGCTTAATATTGGGCTTCTTCTCTGACGGTCTGTCTTGCTCAGATAGCTTGTACTGCTGGATTTTGTCTACCATGCAGCAGACAGTGTTAAAGTCTTTGGAAAATCTACTTTGTTCCCCTGCTACCCCAGGTTTCCTTTACCACTACTAAATTTAGTAATTAAAACAATCATCATTATCCTAAGAATTTCCAGGTTCGCATTGAAAGAAACCCCATGTATACAACTTCCCCTTTTAGGTAGGAGTTCTTGCCAGAAACTTTTTAATTTTATTGAAGTATAGTTGATTTACAATGTTGTATTTCTTCTGTACAGCAAAGTGATTCAGTTATACATATATATATATTCTTTTTCATATTCTTTTCCATTATGGTTTGTCACAGAATACTGAATATAGTTCCCTGTGCCATACAGTAGGACCTTGTTGTTTATCCATCCTATATATAATAGTTTGCATCTGCTAATCCCAAACTCCCATTCCTTCCCTCCCTTACCCCCTCCCCCTTCTTGCCTGAAACGTATTAACACTTAATGTCTCTGGCTGTACCTTAAGCAGATCTGAGAACCTAAATAGACCCCTAAGGCTCATACCTAAATTAGATTATCAACCTTACCTGGGCAAAGACAGGAATGAAAGTACCCGAGATACGCTGAGAGGCAGTTTGAGGGACTGTGTAGTTGAGAGAAGTCAAAATAAAAGTTACAGTGACCACAAACTCCAGGCAAGTGTTTCATAGGGTCAAGATATACTCACCCAGTTAATAAGAAAGGGGTAGTGTGGGATGCCTCTCTCCAGAGCCCCTTATTTCCAGCCATCAGGAGAGTTCCATGAAGCCATTTTATTTTTATCACTTGACTAATCTTTGCAAATATCTTAAAATCTCTTTTTTCAAATATCATAAAATTGGGTGTGACAGAGGGCAGAACTCTGAATCTGTATTATTTATAGACTAGCAGCAGATCAGTAGAAGTGTATCATTTTTTATCCTGTTTAGCTGCCACCCATTCTTAACTAATATATAGATGGTTTAAATAACAACACATAGAATCGAAGAACAAGTGGATTGAAATGGTTCAGAGAAAGATCTATCGTTCCTCTCTTTACTCAGCTTGTCTGATTAATCTGAAAATAGAACTACGCGTGATTTACTTCTATAGGACTCCATGATTTCTTCCAGTTGTCTGCAAATGTGAACAGTGATTGGATTCTGGGAGATGTCATGATGGCCCATTCGCACCTGCTAGGGTCTCAAAGGTCTAGCTTGTACAGAATGATCCCGCAGAAGCCCCAGGGGAGGTAGTACACATGTTGCTAATGGAAATAGCTGGACCTTGGAGAAGTGACATTCCCAAATTGTGGTTAGTTTCCATCTATTTTGTTTAAAATTAATGGCTGAACACTCTCAATGCATTCTTGACTTTCTGACCCCCAACTTTCTCCTAGATGAACCATTCAGTGGTGTGTTTAAGCCTGTACAGTTGACCCTTGAACAACACAGGTTTGAACTGTGTGGTTCCACTCATACTTGGATTTTTTTTCAATAAATATACAGTTGGTCCTTTATATATGCGGGCTTTGAATCACGGATTCAGCCGACCGTGGATGGAAATTTTCATCCACGGTCAGTTGAATTCACAGGTGCAGAATTCGTGGATACAGAGGGCCAACTACGGGGCTTGAGCGTTCGTGGATTTTGGTATACCTGGGGGCTCCTGGAACCAATCTCTTGTGGATACAGAGAAACGAACGTATTTGCAATGAGCAGTGATTTTTACTGGGGAGATGCTTTTAATATTAAAAAAATCACTGTTGCACTAAAGGAAAGTTAAAACTATAACAACATTTACAAGTGCAATGTCAACCTTGTGGCAGCTGGTGGGTATTAGGTAATTAACGCGGTCATTGTCTCCCAAATTAAAAGCTAAAGAAAGGGAAGGGAAATACATCCAAAATCTAGAGTAAATTGATAAAAGTAAACATGATACACTTGATTCTGACCACTTCCCTGTTTTCCCCAATCTCTCCCCCGCCTCCCCCCACAAACAATGTAGTTGCTTCTAATTTCTGAATTACAAATTCCAGTTTCTAAACTACAAATAATTCAAGCCTTTTCCGGTTACCAGCCCAAATCCCTAGCCCCTCCTCAAAGCCTCACCCAAAGCCACTTTTTCTAGGAATCCTGCTGCTCCTAATTCCCTTTCTCTGAGTCCTGTGTCAGACACATTTGCCTTTGAATTTGGTTACCTCTTATTCTTAGAATTTCCAAATCCTTTCTTTACATTTCACACATTCTAGTCATGTCTCCCCTGTTAGACTGCATGCTTCTTGAGGGCAAGCACCATGTCTTATATTTCCTCTATTTCACAAAGAACCTAGCACAGGTGGACAGAATATAGGTAATTTTTGGCGCATGATCCAATTTCTTGTATAGCTCGTGTCTCTTGATTAGACTACCTGAGCATTCACCTTCTGGGGCTTGAAATACCTTTTTCAAATCATTCAGAACAGAGAGATGTTTGATGTATGATGGGATACTCGGTTGTTTTTGTTTCTGGGTTATAGCTCCATGTGAGTTTTAGGCAATTTATTTTTCTTGCTGCTATTCCAGCTCTTACCTGTCTCAGCTCCTACAGCCAGAAGTAATGTTACATCATTGATGTGACTTGGATTGAATCTTCTGTGTGTCAGAAAAAGCTATCTACCCCTAGAATATTTTTAATCAGGTTTAATACATGTAACAAATCCTAAGAACATCATGTAGATTGGGGATAATTCTAATTTTAATTGCATCTGTGAAAGTGGGCTTGGCATTGAGTGTGGTGGGAGAAGCATCTAAAACCTCAGCGTAAAGATGATCACACAGTTAATCTTTGGTCTCTTGCTGGTTTCGGCTTCGCTCAATCAAGATTAAGTGTATTGACATAATTGGAAAGCTCCTTCCCCCCCAGTCTTTAAAGAGAACAAACACACATTGCGGGCATTCTACTTCAATTAGGCACTCATTCTTTCCTGCTACCATGAATTGCCTTTGCCATGGAAATCTTTTTCTTTCTATGAAAATGTCTCACGGTCTAGTCACATATTAGTTGTTTTTTCTTTTTTTCCCCTCTTTCTTTACATAGTAAAGTATAAATATAAATTTTAAAATGTTAAATAGTACTTCCAAACATATACTGAAAAATAAGTTTTCTTTTCCATCCTATTCACTCCTAATGCTCGCTACCCTGAGGAAACCCCTTTCAACTTTTTAAGCTATTTTTTTAAATTTTAAAAAATAAATTTATTTTTATTTTAAGCTGCATTGGGTCTTTGTTGCTGCGTGTAGGCTTTCTCTGGTTGTGGCGAGTGGGGGCTACTCTTCCTTGCGGTGTGTGGGCTTCTCATTGTGGTGGCTTCTCATTGCGGTGGCTTCTCTTGTTGCAGAGCACGGGCTCTAGGCTCGTGGGCTCAGTAGTTGTGGCTCACGGGCTCTAGAGCACAGGCTCAGTACTTGTGGTGCACGGGCTTTGTTGCTCTGCGGCATGTGGGATCTTCCCAGACCAGGGCTCGAACCCGTGTCCTCTGCACTAGCAGGTGGATTCTTAACCACTGTGCCACCAGGGAAGCCCCCTATTCTTTTATATTTGCTTCTGTATTTGCAAATACTGTTTCTATACTATTCTTTCTTGAATGTTTTAAAGCTGTATATATTCTCCATTGAATGCCTAGTAGGAAGCATGAGAAACTAGTTCTCTTAAATACTTAACACACCCACTCACACACATACAGAATGATATGCACATACAATGCAATCCCATTCACTCATAAACTATTCTCTCTATATAGTTATTCTCTTCTTCCAATATACTTACATCACATTTTTCTTGTGAGATCAGTATTATATGTTTATATTACTAAGACTATGAAACATTCACAGCTGAACAGTGTCGTACATCCCAATCACATTTTCTTTCTTGGAGAGTAAGTCCTTCTTGAGATCCTCTCATTATCACAATTTAATTTTTCTTAGTTCTCTCTGTATCGATTACAAATTTATCCCTACTGTCTCTAACAGATTTGACGATGTCCCCTGAATATATTCAAATATATTAGGTATTTTTTCTGTTTTGTTTTCTTACTGGAATTATTGCTTCTGGAACCCACAGATTTTCGCTCCACTTTTTAAAAATTGAGATATAGTTGATTTACAATATGATACTAGTTTTAGGTGTACAGCATAGTGATTCAAAAGAGATGATACTCCATTTAAAGTTATGTGTAAAATATTGACTATATTCCCTGTGTTGAACAATAAATATATCCTTAAAATTTATTTTATACCTGCCAGTTTGTACCTCTTAATCCCGTACCCCTACCTTGCCCCTCCCCTCTTCCCTCTCCCCACTGCTAACCATAGTTTTGTTCTCTGTATCTGTAAGTCTGTTTCTATTTGTTTCTATTTTTCTATTTTGCTATATTCATTCATTTTACTGTTTAGATTCCACGTGTAAGTGATAACATACAGTATTTCTCTCTCTCTGTCTGAATTACTTCACTTAGCATAATACCCTCCAGGTCCACTCATGTTGTTGCAAATGGCAAAATTTCGTTAGTTTTTATGGCTGAGTAACATTCTATTTTATGGCTGAGTAACATTCTATTGTGTGTGTGTGTATGTGTGTATGTGTGTATATATGCACACATATATATTACATCTTCTTTATCCATTCATCTGCAGATGGACACTTAGGTTGCTTCCATGTCTTGGCTATTGTAAATAATGTTGCTGTGAACATTGGGGTGCATGTATCTTTTCCTGTTAGTGTTTTTGTTTTATTTGGATATATACCCAGTGGTGGAATTGCTCAATCATATGGTAGTTCTATTTTTAGTTTTTTGAGGAACCTCCATACTGGTTTCCATAGTGGTTTCACCAATTTACATTCCCACCAATGGAGTACAAAGGTTCCCTTTTCTCCACATTCTCACCAACATTCGTTATTTGTGTTCTTTTTGATGATAATCATTCTGACAGGTATGAGGTGATATCTCATTGTGGTTTTGATTTGCATTTCTCTGATGATTAGCAGTGTTGAGCATCTTTTTATGCATCTTCTATGGAAAAATGTCCATTCAGGTCTTCTGCCCATGTTTTAATCAGGTTGTTGTTGTTGTTTTTAATTGAATTGTAGGAGTTGTTTATATATTTTGATATTAACCCCTTGTCAGCCATAACATTTGTAAATATTTTCTCTCATTCAGTGGGCGGTCTTTTTGTTTTGTTGATGATTTCCTTTGCTGTGCAAAAGCTCTTAAGTTTAATTAGGTCCCATTTGCTTGTTTTTGCTTTTGTTTCCTTTGCCTTAGAGACAGATCCTAAAAAATATTGCTAATGGTTTATGTCCAAGAGTGTTCTGCCTATTTTTCTTCTAGGAGTTTTATGGTCTCCTTTTCTTGCATTTAGGGCTTTAATCCACTTTGAATTTATTTTTATATATGGTGTTAGAGAATGTTTAATTTCACTCTTTTCCATGTAGCTGCCCAGTTTTCCCAGTACCACTTACTGAAGGGACTCTTTTCTCCATTGTATATTCTTGCCTCTGTTGTTGTAGATTAATTGACCATAAGTACATGGGTCTATTTCTGGGCTCTCTAGTCTGTTCCATTGATCTATGTGTCTGTTTTTGTGCCAGTACCGTACTGTTTTGATTACTGTAGCTTTTTAGTATAGTCTGAAGTCAGGGAGCATGATACCTTCAGCTCTGTTCTTCTTTGTCAAGATTGCTTTGGCAATTCAGGGTCTTTTGTGCTTCCATTACAAATTTTAGAATTATTTGTTCTAGTTCTGTGAAAAATGCCATTGGTATTTTGATAGAGATTGCAGTGAATCTGTAGATTGCCTTGGGTAGTATGGTCATTTTAACAATATTGATTCTTCCAATCCAAGAACACAGTGTATCTTTCCATCTGTTTGTATCACCTTCAGTTTCTTTCATCAGTGTCTTATAGTTTTCTGAGTTCAGGTCTTTGCCTCCTTAGGTAGGTTTATTCCTAGGTATTTTATTCTTTGTGATGTGTCTGAAGCACAGCAGTCATCCTAGAAGTTTCATCATCCTGGGAATCTCTTTCACTTCTCTTTTGTTTTCTAGATTCCAGATTTTTCTCTTTCTAGTTTTCTCTCTTGTTTTCGATGTGCATATCTCCCTGGATTTCCCTAAGAATGGAAAATTTTGAGACATTTTCTGTCTGAAAATGTCTTTTTCTATCCTCTAATTTATTTATTTTAAATTTTTTATTGAATATCCTCTAATTTGTTGATAGCTTGGCTACATATAAAATTCCAGGTTATAAATCATTTCCCTTATGATAGAGAAGTCCAGTAAATTCCTTTCTGATGTCCTTTTGTGTTTTTTTTACTCTGGGAACATCTAAGAACTTCTATTTCAGGTGTTGTGAAATTTCAAAGTAATATGTCTAATTGTGGATCTTTTCTTTTACACAGTATGTCACAAGTCTTCTCAATTTATTTCACGGTCTGCAATCTGAGTTGTTTTTTCTCTTTTGTTCCTTTGGCAGTTCTTTTTTAATGTTTTATCTGCTTTCTCTGGAATTGCTATTCTTTGAATACTAATTTCTAAGTTTAATTCCTTAATGTATCTCTAATTTCTTGTCTAATTTCATATGTTTTGTTTGAGATTTGATGTTTTCTTAACCATTAGGTTGAAACTACAAATATTTCTATGGAATTATTTTAATTTTGGTGTATTTTTCATTCTCAGAACTCTTTTGTTCTCTTACTTTTTTAATAGAATCTTTTCAATGTTTCATACTTTCATTTCTTATTTCTCTATAAAGATTAGTCATAATTTTTAAAGTTTCTTTTTCTTTTTAGTTTTAGTCTTGATTTTCTTCTCCATAGATTGGCTTTTCTTATTGTTATTCTATACTCTCTTTGACTTTTGGTGTTCCTCTTTTGGTATCTTGAGGCTTTCATCAAATGTCTGGTCATCAGTGATTTTCTGTTCATATTTTAAAATGAGACACACACACACACACACACACACACACACACACACACACACACACACACACACACACACACACACACACACACACACACGCACCCCTACTCAAAAGCTTTCTGAATGGGCAGGGCTTGTGAACTGATAAGCTTCATGACCGGGTAATCAGGTTGCCCCTGCCTGTCTTGTTTGAGGGCCTCCAAATGTCAGTATCTAGTGTTCCTTTCTCTCAGCCTTGTCCATTTCCCCAGCGAGGAATCCACCAATTTCCTGCCTGGGTGATATAAGTATTGTAGGAGGGGAGTGGGAGGGGTATATGGCTGTCTCACTATTCAGTATAGTCACTGTCATTCTCACTGTTCTAAGCATGGTGCACACTCCTTTCAGTAGCTGTACATGAACTCTTTTCTTTAAAGCTTGTTTGTTTCAGCTTCTTCAAGGTAAAAGCAACCTCTCTGTGATGGGCACAAGGCAGCCAACTGGTGTGATGGGGAAGGTATCCAGGAGTCAACCTGCAATTGTTAAATCCTGTTTTAGGAGTTGTTTAAAGCCAATCCTGGGCTTCCCTGGTGGCGCAGTGGTTGAGAGTCTGCCTGCCGATGCAGGGGATACGGGTTCGTGCCCCGGTCTGGGAAGATCCCACATGCTGCGGAGGGACTAGGCCCGTGAGCCATGGCCACTGAGCCTGCGCGTCCGGAGCCTGTGCTCCACAACGGGAGAGGCCACAACAGTGAGAGGCCCGCGTACCGCAAAAAAAAATAAAAATAAAAATAAAGCCAATCCTGCTTGCTGATTACTCTGCATCCCCACTTTTACTCTTTGTTCACTGTGTATCAATACTCTTAGAACAGTACTTGACACATATTAAGCACTCACTAAATATTTGTTGAATTAATGAAATAAATGACTTTAAAAATGCTCAGCAATCAGAGGCAACAGTTATAATGTATTATTGTAGACTCCTACTTGATAGGTGCAGAGTTCAGCTTCTCAGATAGACTACTTCAATTACCACTCCTCTACCCAGAGTAATTTCTCTTTACTGCTCTTTGATCTTTTCTTGTTCTTCCTGTCTTTGGGGGTTTATAGCCTATTTATTCTTTTGCTGTCAGTTTTGTAGGCACTGGAGATAGGAGAGATGGAGAGTAATATGTATTTAGTCTGCCACATAGGTACATAGATTTTCTGCTTTAATTTTGTCATAATTATGTATATATTTAAATATTTCAAGCATCGATAAAGTATAGAAAATAACATACGTATCCACATCTTTGAAAAGTCTTATCATAGTCATCTTTGCTTTGGAGTTCTCTCCTTTCTCTCCCTCTTTTATTTATAAAGAACCAAAATATCACACAGATGTATAGTTAAAGTCTCTTAACATTCTTCAATTTCAGTCTTTTCCCTCACTCCTCAGAGGCAGATACTCTAAACTCACTTGGTATAACTTATTCCTGTCCATGTTTATATCTTAATGTCCATGTATATACCCCTAAGTAATTTGTGATTTTATTTTGCTTGTTTGAAAGTCTGTGTAAGTAGTGTCATGCTGTATTTATTGTTCCATAAATTTTTTTCACTGAACATATTTTAGTGATGTATACATTTTGATGCACTCATTTTAACAGCTGTAAGGCATTCTGTGGGTATATTCTATAGCCTTTATTTATTTATTAAAAAAAAATTTTTTTGACGACCATTTTTTGTGTTGGAGTATAATTGTTTTACAATGTTGCGCTAGTTTCTGCTGTACAATGAAGCGAATCAGCTATATGTATACATACATACCCTCCCTCTTGAACCTCCCTCCCATGCTCCCCATCCCACCCATCTAGGTCATCACAGAGCACCGAGCTGAGCTCCCTGTTCTATACCATAGGTTCCCACTATATATCTATTTTACATATTGTAAAATTCATACTACCCTCCCCTTCCACCCTGTGTCCACATGTCTTTTCTCTACATCTGTGTCTCTATTCCTGCCCTGGAAATAGGTTCATCTGTATTATTTTTCTAGATTCAACATATATGCGTTAATATACAATATTTGTTTTCCTGACTTCACTCTGTACGACAGACTCTACATCCATCCACATCTCTACAAATGACCCAATTTATTTTTTTATGGCTGAGTAATATTTCATTGTATATATGTACCACATCTTCTTTATCCATTCATCTGTTGATGATCATTTAGGCTGTTTCCATGACTTGGTTATTATAAATAGTGCTGCAATAAACATTGGGGTAATGTGTCTTTTTGCATTATGGTTTTCTCTGGGCATATGCCCAGTAGTGGGATTGCTGGGTCATATGGTAGTTCTATTTGTAGTTTTTTAAGGAACCTCCATACTGTTCTCCATAGTGGGTGTATTAATTTACACTCCCACCAACAGTGCAAGAGGGTTCCCTTTTCTCCACACACACTCCAGCATTTATATTTTGTAGATTTTTTGATGATGGCTATTCTGACCAGTATGGGGTGATAGCTTATTGTAGTTTTGATTTGCATTTCTCTAATAATTAGTGATGTTGAGCATCTTTTCATGTGCCTCTTGGCCATCTGTATATCTTCTTTGGAGAAATGTCTATTTAGGTCTTCCACCCATTTTTAATTAGGTCTCATTTGTTTTTTTTGTCTTTTATTAATTTACTTATTTTTGGCTGCATTGGGTCTTCATTGCATTGCGCAGGCTTCTCAATGTGGTGGCCTCTCTTTGTTGTGGAGCATGGGCTCTAGGTGTGTGGGCTTCAGTAGCTGTGGCACGTAGGCTCAGTAGTTGTTTTTCATGGGCTCTAGAGCGCAGGCTCAGTAGTTGTGGCTCATGGGCTTAGTTGCTCCATGGCATGTGGGATCTTCCCAGACCAGGGCTCAAACCCATGTCCCCCTGCATTGGCAGGCAGATTCTTAACCACTGAGGCACCAGGGAAGTCTCAGTTCTCATTGGTTTATTTTTGTTTTTATTTTCATTCTCTAGGAGGTGGATCAAAAAAGATCTTGCTGTGATTTATGTCAAAGAGTATTTGTCCTATGTTTTATAGTGTCCGGTTTTACATTTAGGTCTTCAATAAATTTTGAGTTTATTTTTGTGTATGGGGTTACGTGTTCTAATTTCATTCTTCTATATGTAGCTGTCCAGTTTTCCCAGCACCACTTATTGAAGAGGCTGTCTTTTTTCCATTGTATATTCTTGCCTCCTTTGTCATAGATTAGGTGACCATAGGTCCGTGGGTTTATCTCTGAGCTTTCTATCCTGTACCATTGATCTATATTTCTGTTTTTGTGCCAGTACCATATTGTCTTGATTACCGTAGCTTTGTAGTATAATCTGAAGTCAGGGAGTCTGATTCCTCCAGGTCTGTTTTTATTTCCCTGAAGACTGCTTTGGCTATTCAGGGTCTTTTGTGTTTCCATACAAATGTTAAGATGTTTTGTTCTAGTTCTGTAAAAAAAAAAAAAAAAAAAAAAAAAAGGAAAGAAAGAAAATGCCACTGGTAATCTGATAGGGATTGCATTGAATCTGTAGCTTGCTTTGGGTAGTATAGTCATTTTCACAATATTGTTTCTTCCAATCCAAGAACATAGTATATTTCTCCATCTGTTTGTGTCATCTTTGATTTCTTTCATCAGTGTTTTATAGTTTTCTGTGTACAGTTCTTTTGCCTCTTTAGGTAGGTTTATTCCTAGATATTTTATTTTTGTTGCAATGGTGAATGGGATTGTTTCCTTAATTTCTCTTTCTGATCTTTAGTTATTAGTGTATAGTAAAGCAAGTGATTTCTCTGTATTAATTTTGGATCCTGCAACTTTACCAAATTCATTGATTAGCTCTAGTAGCTTTCTGGTGGCATCTTTAGGATTTTCTATGTGTAATATCATGTCATCTGCAAACAGTGAGCGTTTTACTTTTTCTTTTCCAATTTGTGTTCCTTTTATTTCTTGTCTGATTACCATGGCTAGGACTTCCAAAACTATTCTGAATAATAGTGGTGGGAGTGGACATCCTTGTCTAGTTCCAGATCTTAGAGGAAATGCTTTCAGTTTTTCACCATTGAGGATGATGCTTGCTTTGTCATATATGGCCTTTATTATGTTGAGGTAGGTTCCCTCTATGCCCACTTTCTGGAGAGTTTTTATCATAAATGGGTGCTGAATTTTGTCAAAAGCTTTTTCTGCATCTGTTGAGATGATCATATGGTTTTTATTCTTCAGTTTGTTAATATAGTGTTTCACATTGTTTTGATTTGCGTATATTGAAGAATCCTTGCATCCCTGGGATGAATCCCACTTGATCATGGTGTATCATCCTTTTAATGTGTTGTTGGATTCTGTTTGCTAGTATTTTGTTGAAGATTTTTGCATCTATATTCATCAGTGTTATTGGTCTGTAATTTTCCTTTTTTGTGATATGTCTTGTATGGTTTTGGTATCAGGGTGATGGTGGCCTTGTAGAATGAGTTTGGGAGTGTTCCTCCCTCTGCTATATTTTGGAAGACTTTGAGAAGGATGGGTGTTAGCTCTTCTCTAAATGTTTGATAGAATTCACCTGTGAAGCCATCTGGTCCTGGGCTTTTGTTTGTTGGAAGATTTTTAATCACAGTTTCAGTTTCATTACTTATGATTGGTCTGTTCGTATTTTCTATTTCTTCCTGATTCAGTCTGGAATGTTTTACCTTTCCAAGAATTTGTCCATTTCTTCCAGGTTGTCCATTTTATTGGCATATAGTTGCCTGCAGTAATCTCTCATGATCCTTTGTATTTCTGCAGAGTCAGTTGTTACTTCTCCTTTTTCATTTCTCATTTTATTGATTTGAGTCCTCTCCCTCTTGATGAATCTGGCAAAAGGTTTATCCATTTTGTTTATCTTCTCAAAGAAGCAGCTTTCAGCTTATTGCTCTTTGCTGTTGTTTTCTTTGTTTCTGTTTCATTTATTTCTGCTCTGCTCTTTATATTTCTTTCCTTCTGCTAACTCTGGTTTTTCTTTGTTCTTCTCTCTCTAGTTGCTTTAGGTGTAATGTTAGATTGTTTGAGGTTTTTCTTGTTTCTTGAGGTGAGATTGAATTGCTATAAACTTTCCTCTTAGAACTGCTTTTGTTGCATCCCACAGGTTTTGGGTCATCGTGCTTTTGGTGTCATCTGTTTCTATGGTTTTTTAAATTTCCTCTTTGATATAGTCAGTGATCTCTTGGTTATTTAGTAATGTATTGTTTAGCCTCCGTGTGTTTGTGTTTTTTAGTTTTTTTCCTGTAATTGATTTCTAGTCTCATAGCGTTGTGGTTGGAAAAAGATGCTTGATATGATTTCAGTTTTCTTAAATTTACCGAGGATTGTTTGTGACCCAAGATGTGATCTATCCTGGTGAATGTTCCATGACCATTTGAGAAGAAAGTGTATTCTGCTGCTTTTGGGTAGAATGTCTTATAAATATCATTTAAATTTATCTTGTCTGTAGTGTCACTTAAAGCTTGTGCTTCCTTATTTATTTTCTGTCTGGATAATCTGTCCACTGGTGTAAGTGGGGTGTTAATGTCCCCCACTCTTACTGTGTTACTGTTGATTTCCCCTTTTATGGCTGTTAGCATTTACCTTATGTATTGACATGCTCCTGTGTTGGGTGCATAAGTATTTATAATTGTTATTTCTTCTTGGATTGATCCCTTTATCATTAGGTAGTGTCCTTCCTTATCTCTTGTAACAGTCTTGATTTTAAAGTCTATTTTGTCTGATATGAGTATTGCTACTCCAGCTTTCTTTTGATTTCCATTTGCATTGGATATCTTTTTTGATTTCCATTTGCATGGAATATCTTTTTCCATACCCTCACTTTCAGTCTGTCTGTGTCCCTAGGTCTGAAGTGGGTCTCTTGTAGACAGCATATATATGGGTCTTATTTTTGTATCCGTTCAGCCAGTCTGTGTCTTTTGTATCCGTTCAGCCAGTCTGTGAGCATTTAATCCATTCACGTTTAAGGTAATTATTGATATTTATATTCCTATTACCATTTTCTTAATTGTTTTGGGTTTGTTTTTGTGGTTCTTTTTCTTCTCTTGTGTTTCCTGCCTAGAACAATTCCTTTAGCATTTGTTGTAAAGCTGGTTTGGTGGTGCTGAATTCTCTTAGCTTTTGCTTGTCTGTAAAGCTTTTGATTTCTCTGTTGATACTGAATGAGATCCTTGCTGGGTAGAGTAATCTTGGTTGTAGTTTATTCCCTTTCATCACTTTAAATATATCCTGCCATTCCGTTCTGGCCTTCAGAGTTTTTGCTGAAAAATTAGCTGATAGCCTTATGGGGATTCTCTTGTATGTTATTTGTTGCTTTTTCCTTGCTGCTTTTAATATTTTTTCTTTGAATTTAATTTTTGTCAATTTAATTACTAGGTGTCTCAGTGTG
The DNA here is from genome assembly GCF_964270905.1 of Leucopleurus acutus. Lineage (NCBI taxonomy): Eukaryota > Metazoa > Chordata > Mammalia > Artiodactyla > Delphinidae > Leucopleurus > Leucopleurus acutus. The sequence goes on along the minus strand of NC_139163.1, from coordinate 27,733,494 downwards.
TTTCTCCTAGGGTTTATCCTGTTTGGGACTCTCTGTGCTTCCTGCACTTGGGTAGCTATGTCCTTTCCCATGTTAGGGGAGTTTTCAACTATAATCTCTTCAAATATTTTTTCAGTCCCTTTCTCTTTCTTCTCTTCTTGTGGGACCCGTATAATTCAAATGTTGGTGCGTTTAGTTGTTGTCCTCGAGGTCTCTGAGACTGGCCTCACTTCTTTTCATTCTTTTTTCTTTATTCTGCTTGGCTATTATTTCCACCATTCTATCTTCCAGGTCACTTATTCGTTCTTCTGCCTCAGTTATTCTGCTATTGATTCCTTCTAGAGTATTTTTCATTTCAGTTACTGTGTTGTTCATCACTGTTTCTTTGTTCTTTAGTTCTTCTACATCTTTGTTAAACGTTTCTTGTATTTTCTCGATACATACCTCCATTCTTTTTCCGAGATTTGGGATCATCTTTACTATCATTACTCTGAATTCTTTTTCAGGTAGGTTGCCTATTTCGTCTTCATTTGCTTGGCCTTTTAGGTTTTTGCCTGGTTCCCTTACCTGTGACATAATTTTCTGTTGTCTTTTTTTTTGATCAGTGGGGCTGTGTTCCTGTCTTACTGGTTGTTTAGGCTGAAGCATCCAGCCCTGGAGTTTGCAGGCAGTTGGGTAGAGCTGGGTTTTGGTGCCACGATAAGGACCTCTGGGGGACCTCACTCCGATTAATATTCCCTGGGGTTGAGGTTCTCTGTTAGTCCAGCAGTTTGGACTTGGCACTCCCACCACAGGCACTCAGGCTCAACCCCCATCCCAGTCGCTTGGGGGTTCCTCTCATCCCCTTTGGTGTCTGAGGTCCCCCACCAGCACCTGGTGGGTGCCGTAGTTCTCTGATGTGGACTATTTCTAAAGTCTTTTATGAATTTCTTACAATATTTTTTTTGGTATTTTGTTTTTTTTAATGTTTTGGTTTTTTGGCCATGAGGCATGTGGGAACTTATCTCCCCAACCAGGGATCGAACCCACACCCCCTGCGTTGGAAAGCAAAGTCGTAACCACTGGACCACCAGGGAAGTCCCCTGTATCCTTTATTTTTGTCTTAGATTAAAAGCTATCAGGCAGCACAAATCAACTCCTTAAAGCTCAGTGCATTCCACCACTACAAAGAAGCAGCATAGTTTTAAGAGCCTGGACCTTGGTGTCAAGTAGATCTGGAAACAAATCTTTTGTTTACTAGCTCTGTAATTTAGGGCAAGTTACTTAACCTCATGGGTTTTGGTATCATTTATGAAGTTCAAATACTAAGTAGTGCAGATCCTGTCATTGTGAGTATTAACTAAGTATGTAGATTTCAGTACAGTATTTTACAATATTATGTAGTCAAATAAGGGAGCTGCTATTATTATCATATTATCTGGCTAACAATTCATTGACTCAAAATCTTAGAACTATTTTAGTTGAGTTCTCTTTACAAAATCCCCTCCAAGTAGTAGTATGATGTCTGTATGAACACTTTCAGTGACTTGAAATTCTGAGAGTTTATCCCAGTTCTAAAGAGCTCTGTAAAAATTATGCTCACTATAAGGAATTAAAAACAAACAAACAAACAAAAAAAAACCTCTCCCTGGAGTTTCTGCAGAATTGGTCCTATTTCTACCACTTGGGACCAGGCAGAACAAATCTAATCCCTGTTCCATATGACAGACTTTGAAATACTTGAAGACGAATATCAAGTCCCCTTGAATCTAATTATTTTGAAAATTAAAAAAAAATAGAAAGAAAAGGAGGGGAATTGGTTCATGTCAGTGATAGATGAAGCCTTACACATTGAAACAGGTAAAAGAAGAGATAAGTACCTCAGAACTTCCCCTCTACTAGTTGCTCCAAAATGAAAAGCTGTCTCCAGAACCTCCCTTTGAGGAAATTTTGTAAGCATTATTGCAATACTTTGTTACTACATTTTGGAGACTTACCTTGACGGTAATAACATAAGTGCTACCAAATGGTCTGGGAAATAATCTTTAAACATATCTTATTACCAGAATGTTTATTTTCATCTATTATTATACTTTAAGCCTGAAATGGATAATAATAGTAGATGCTCTGTTTTTACAAGGCAATAATGTGGTGTCTGAGCAGTCAAACTTTATTGTGAGGGAGATAGCAGAGTAGGTTAGCCCAAAGCCTGCCTCTCTGACAAACGTAGACCTGCTAACCCTCTAGAGGTGTGATCAGTCTCAAAGTTTTGTTAACAGATTTAGTTCTTCTTCCTACTTCTGTACTTGAGTTTCTGACTTTTATTCCAGGTATTGTGTTCGAAACATGCACACCTATCATCATATCTTCAACTGAAACCACTTTTAAAACTACCCACTTAGATAAAAACGTGGAGCTGTGAAGACTTATGACTGAACCGTAGGACTGCTCCTGTCCCCCAGCTCTCAGCAGATTCTCAGCCTGTAGGTTCTCCTTTCAGATCTCAATGCATCTGATTGTGTCCTTCCGACAGGTAGTCCCTCCTTAGGGTCTATAATGAGGAGCTAAGGCGGGAGGTGTAAACTATAGCCCTTGGGCCAAATCCAGCTGGTTACCTGCTTATGTACAACTTGAGCTAAGAATAGTTTCTTTCCTTTTTATTTATTTTTTTAAGGTTTAAACATTTTACTTACATATTTATTTATTTATTTATTTACTGAAGTATAGTTGATTTACAATGTTGTGTTAATTTGTGCTGTACAGCAAAGTGATTCAGTTATATATATGTACATATATATACATTCTTTTTCATGTTCTTTTCCATTATGTTTTATCACAGGTATTGAATATAGTTCCCCGTTCTGTATAGTAGGACCTTGTTATTTATCCATCCTATATATAATAGTTTACATCTGCTAATCCCAAACTCCCAGTCCATTCCTCCCCTACCTCCCCTCCCCTTTGGCAACTACAAGTCTGTTCTCTATGTCTGTGAGTCTGTTTCCGTTTTGTAGATAAGTTTATTTGTATAATATTTTAGATTCCACATATAAGTGATATCATGGTATTTGTCTTTCTCTGTTTGACTTAGTTCACTTAGTATGATAATCTCTAGGTCCATCCATATTGCTGCAAATGGCATTATTTCATTCTTTTTTAACTTTAAAAAAATTTTTATTTATTTGTTTTTATTTTTGGCTGCGTCGGGTCTTCATTGCAGCACGCGGGATATTTTGCTGCAGCGTGTGGGCTCTTCATTGTGGCGCATGGGCTTCTGTATAGTTGTGGCATGTGGGTTTTCTCTCTCTAGTTGTGGTGCATGTGCTCCAGAGCACATGGGCTCTGTAATTTGGGGTGTGCAGGCTCAGTAGTTGTGGCACATGGGCTTAGTTGCCCTGCAGCATGTGGGATCTTAGTTCCCCCACCAGGGATAGAATCTGAATTAGAAGATGGATTCTTTACCACTGGACCACCAGGGAAGTCCCATTTTGTTCTTTTTTATGGCTGGGTAGTACTCCGTTGTATATATATGTACCACATCTTCTTTATCCATCCTTCTGTTATCGGACATTTAGGTTGTTTCCATGTCTCAGCTATTGTGAATAGTGCTGCTGTGAATGTAAGGGTGCATGTATCATTATGAATGAGTGTTTTGTCCAGATAATATGCCCAGGAATGGGACTGCTGGCTCATGTGGAAACTCTATTTTTAGATTTTTGAGGAACTCCATACTGTTTTCCACAGTGGCTGCACCAACTTATATTCCCACCAACAGTGTGGGAGGGTTCCCTTTTCTCCACACCCTCTCCAGCATTTGTTATTTGTAGGCTTTTTAATGATGGCCATTCTGACTGATGTGAGGTGGTACCTCACTGTAGTTTTGATTTGCACTTTTCTAATAATTAGTGATGTTGAGCATAAGAATAGTTTTAAAATTTTTAAATGGTTGCAAAAATTTTTTAAATCATTCTTATGTGACACATAAAAATTATATGGAAATCAAGTTTCAGCGTCCATAAATAAAGTTTTATTGCAACACAGCCACATTCACTTGTTTAAACATTGTCTGTGACTGCTTTCTTGTTACAGTGGCAGAGTTGAGAAGTTTTAACAGAGACCTTGTAGCCTACAAAACCTGATGTTTACCCTCTGATTTACCAAAATGGTTTGCTCATCCCCGGACTAGGGAATGAAGATCTGGTTAGTGAGAGGAGTCAAAAGTCTCGATCTAAAGGAAAAGAGAAAAAAAATCCGAGTGTTGCCTTGGAAGGGAGGGACTTACCCCAAACAAAAAAAGTGTCAACAAAGAGAGCATGACACTATTTGCATGTTTCAATGAAAGTCATGAATAAAAAATGACCAGAATCTTTAAAGATTCCTTAAAAGCTTATCCCAAGTTTAAACAGCTCTATGAAAATTATGGTCCCTAAAAGGAATAATGATTTTAAACAGTCTCCCTGTATTTTCTGCAGAATTTATCCTATTTCTACCTCTTGGGACCAGGTAGAACAAGTCTAATCCCTCTTCCATATAACAGAGTTTCAAATATTTGAAGACAAATCTCAAGTCCCCCTGAGTCTAATTATACTGAAAATGGGGGGGGGGGAAATAGGAAAGAAGGAAAAGGAGGGGAATTGTACCTGTCAGTGATGGATGAAGCCTCACACATGGAAACAGACTCCCTCCCCTGCCACAGGCTCACCACTTTATATTAACTGTGAAAGACAATCCTCAAATTCAGGATTGGCAACTGCTTAGATTTAGACAAGGATGGAGATAGGAGACTTCTATTTTTCCCTAGTGGCTTCAGATGTTGAGTTATTGATGTCGGTGACAAAGAAGGGATACCGGCCTGCCAATCATTTTCTATCCTTCAGTGCAGAAATAACGGATCCTTTCTTCACGGTGAAATGTGGAGTGAGTCTTTCCAGGAGCACACATACTATTTGTTTTAATGCAGTGGCTCTTATATTTTATTGCTCCTAAAGATCTCAGGGTAAGGTTGTGGAAATGCAAGATCAGTATGATTATTAATCTCTAGTATTCATTCTAAAGTGATTGTGAGATTCAATCTGAGGTGTAAGACCCGGAAACCTACATTTTTAATAAACACTCTAAGTGAGTCTACGTCAGAGGGCTCAGACTTTGAAAAATACTGCTACATTGCTTAGATGAAGAAAGCAAGTTTAAGTTGCACCCTGGTTCCAAACTCACTGCCTGTAAACTTTTGTATTAAAATGTCCCTAGGTACATTTTAACATGGTTACTCGGACCAAAACCTTGGGGTCATCATTGATTTCTTCCTTTTCTTTCCCAACATCCATCCATTGTATAAGCACGTGCTGCCAGCTGTACCTTCAGAATATATCTGTAATTCAAACTCTTCTCATCACACCTAAGCAACCACTTTGAACCAATCCACAATCATCTCCGCTCCCCATCCTACAACTAAGTGGTAATTGTCTTGCATCTACCTTTTCGTCCCTACAATGTATTCTCAAGCCACGCCAACACTGCTCAGATCCCTCAAGTGTCTTCTCACTTCACATGATTACAAGCCCAAACCTTGTGGGATCATATTTGATCCACCCCCTGACTTCTCTGAGCTCATCTCCTCCTACTCGTACTCAGACTGCTCCAAGCCACCCAGACTTCCTTGCTGTTCTTTGAATAGACCAGCATACTTCCACCTCAGGACTTTGGAAGTGACATTTCCCCTGTCTTCAGTCCTCTTCTCTCAGGGCTGATCTTGATTCACTTGTCATCTCCTTCAGCTCTTTAGTCAAAAGTTGCCTTCTCAGTGAGACCCTGCCTGACAACCGTACTTAAAAATACAACTCGAATCTCACCCCCAGAAATCCCATTCCTCTTTCCTGTGCGTAACTTGCTCTATATTTAGTTTTTATTCTTTGTCTCCCCCTCCAGAAGAATGAAACCTCTGTGAGAGTGGGGTGCTTAGCTTTTATTTATTGTTGTAGTCCACTGCCTAATATAGTGTTTCCCTGATAGTTGGCAATAATAAATATCTTGAATATTTTTTAAATATATATTTTTAAATAAACCCAACATTTGGGTAAAGCAGTGAGCCAGTAGAAGGCATAATTTAATGGTAAGTTGTGTTTCCTTTTTTTGCCAAGATTGTAAAGGATGATAAAAAGAAATGATAGTTTGTGCCCATAAAAGACAGAAGAGGAGTATTAACCTCTTTCAGGGATGATAATAAATGTAGAGTTGACCTTCGCATTTGATATAATTTTTCACTTATGATGTTGTCAAAATACATTCATATTGATAATCCTTCCCAAAGTATTTGGATTTTGAGAGCAGTGATGCTAGGAGAAGAGATCATCTCTGTTTTTCTGGGCATTTTAACCAAATTATTTAACCCTAGCTATCAGCAAAGATGAAGGAACAAGTATGGGTCACTTAGAATTTTTTACCTGCATGTCTAACAAGAATTTGGTCTAAAAACATTCATTTCAGATCTTTTATCATTGACAGTAAGTGTGCAGTTCTCATTCTGTTAAAATACCTGCATAGCATTTACTAGAATATAAAGTTATTTTTCACATGCAATATTTCTTTTGATCCCTGCTGTAGACATATATGGGAAGTGGGACAGGATATTCATGATGCTGATTTTACAGATGTGGAAATTGAGACTCAAAACGTAAAGTGAATTGTCTGATACTCCACTGGTAGGCCTGAGAGCTAGGAGTAGAATTTTCTTCAGATAGTGCCTTTTTTTAAAAAAATTGAAGTATAGTTGATTTACAATGTTGTGTCGTTAGCGCCTTCTTAATCTACTCTGGGCTCTGTCCATTTAACTTCACAGCATCTCACCCATGGCTGGACACCAAAAACACCTTTTTTGAAAGGAAGTATAGATTGAATTTTTCTCTGAGCTTAAAGAAACCAAGGTTATTTGATACAAATCATTTAATTGTTTGTAAAGGTGCCTCCAGCTTTTAAAAGTGGTCTTTATAAGATTGAACAAAATAGAACTCATCCCCATGAGTTTTAAGGATGCATTTTTAATTAGTTATAGAGGAACTTAGTTAAATCAAGCATTCAGAGGCAAGAATGAAAATGTTAAAAAGGTTGCCATGGGTTCATCATATGTTTGGAGATAAGAAATTTTGCAAAATGCAAAGAAATGGGTTGATAGATGAGAAAAAATGAAAGATAATCTGGACTAAATTAATTTAAGATGGAGGACCCAATTTATTTCTTATATGTCTTTAGCAAAGTGGATCCCAAAATGTGAACTGTGAGATGTTACTACATATTCATTAAATGGGAGTTAGTAGTGATATATATTTGGAAAATGTTGTAGACTTGGCTGAGTGATTAAAAATGCACATTAGCATAACTTCTTTCTTCAAGTTCCCTACTTCCAAAATGTGAACAAAACTTCATTGGTTGCTAGAGGATTAAATGCATGAATCCATGTAAAGTGCCTAGCACATTGAAAGTATTCAAAAAGTGTTGATTACTATTATTATGCAAAAACCTTTGAGAGGTCTCACAATAAAGAAACATCTAAATGTGATGAACTCAGCTTTTCCCAAACATGGCTAACCATAGGGTCAGTACCTAATAACAGCATAGAAGTTTGGAAAGTGCTATTGTAGAAAATCCAGTGGGTCCTGAGGACTAGAGGCATGAAAAACAGTATGACAGCCTCCTGAATAACATGCTTATTATATATTTATCAATGCTAATCTTCCTGTTTGAAAGCTCTCCCTCCTTTATCTTTTTAATGATTTTTTATTGAAGTATGGTTGAGTTACAATATCATGTTAGTTTCAGGTGTACAACAGTGATTGAGATATACAGTTTTTTTCAGATTCTTTTACCTTATAGGTTATTAGAAAATATTGAGTACAGTTCCCGGTGCTATACAGTAGGTCCTTGTTGATTATTTTATATGTAGTCATGAGCATATGTTAGTCCCCACCTCCTAATTTACCCCCCATCCCCCACGCCTTCCCCATTTGGTAACCATAAGTTTGGTTTCTATGTCTGTGAGTCTTTCTGTTTTGTGCATAAGTTCATTTGTAATTTTTTTATTCCACATATTGATATAAGTGATATCATATATTTGTCTTTCTCTGTCTGGCTTACTTCACTTAGTATGATAATCTCTAGGTCTATCCCTGTTGCTGCAAATGGCATTATTTCATTCTTTTTAATGACTAACATTCCATTGTATATATGTACCACATCTTCTTTATCCAGTCATCTGTCAATGGACATCTAGGTTGCTTCCCTGTCTCCCCTCCTTTATTTTTTTATTCCCCCTCCTTTATTTTTTGTCTGACAAATTCTTACTCATCTCTGATGGAGAAATTGAAACCATGACCCAAATTCTCCACCCCTTTCTGTATCCACACTCTTTGCACTGTGATTTTGCAGCAATTCTCATCAAGAGGTGGATTCTATTTCCCTATCTCTTGAATGGGCTGGTCTGGTGAGTTATGTTGGCCATGAGAATATTATAGAAAGGGTGGTGTTTCAAGACGGGGTCTCCGAAGACTTGACATGCTTCTCTCCCTCTGCCTTTACTGTGAGAACATAGCCAGCCTCACCTATTGGATCATGAGACACATGGAGCAGAGTTTAGTTGGTTCTATTCTAGCCAAGGCCCAGACATGTCAGGAGTCCAGTCTGGAAGAGCCAGCCCAGCTAACCTCCCTGATAACTGCACATACATGAATGAGTCCAGCTGAGGTCAGCCAAGCCGGGATCAGGTCAGTGGGATCCCCCAGCTGACACATGAACTTGGAAGAATGAGAAATGTTTATTTTAAGCCACAAATTGTAGGGATTTTACCAAGTATTATTGAAAGAGCTGTATTAATACACCATCTTTAAATCTTAGCCCAGTGCCAACTTGACCATGTAATGTTCCCTCATACAACACACCCTGGTCTCCTCCCCCATTCTCCCTTAACAATCTACACTCACCTCTTTCATCTGATGGTATGATAATCTTCTGGATTATCAGAGAGTGTGAGCTTCTTGAAGGTCGAGTCAATGTCTTTCATGTATGAATGCCCAACTTGTAGAAGAGGGGTTGGCACATACAGGTGATAGTGCCCAGATAACTCTTTGATGTTGAAATTGTGAACACCATCGTGTTTTTAAGGCCCTTGTGTTGTTTGAAAACCAGAAAATGGGTCATCTCACTGATGGAGCATCTATTCTATGCCATATTTCTATCATTTTAAACAAAATGTTATGTGTCTTCATGATAGCTCCCCTTTTAATATGGATTTGCTTCATTCTTTCCCTCCTCAAACCATTCTATATGGGTGGAAAATGGGACCTCGGTAGAGTTTTTTTTTTTTAAGCTCATTGTATTAAGCCTTAACGTTTATATTTGAAAACAAATTTCATTTAACTTACTTCAGGGATAGTTTAAGACATAGTTGTTTTTTTTTTTTTTCTTAAATAGCTTTCAGGTATCAGAACGACACTAAAGTTGAGTACGTCTTTGGCCCTTGTTGTTACTTTACTATGTTTATGCAGTTGGTCCTCTGTATCTGTGGGTTTCCCCAACTGTGGATTCACTCAATCAAGGATTAAAAAAGCTCCAAAAACCAAAACTTGAATTTGCTGCACACCAGCAACTATTTACCTAGTATTTACATTGTGCAGTTGACCCTTGCATAACGAGAGGCTCAGGGGCTCAGTTGAAAACGTTTAACTTATAGCCGGCCCTCTGCATCCACGGTTCTTCTGCATTCACGGGTTCAACCAATCACGGATCATCTAGTACTGTAGCATTTACTACTGAAAAAAAACCCGTGAATTAAGTGGGAGCCACACAGTACAAACCCATATCATCCAAGGGTCAACTGTATAGATATTATAAGTAAGCTAGAAATGATTTAAAGTATACAGGAGAGTGCTCGTAGGTTATATGCAAGTACTACGCCATCTTATATATGGGACTTGATCATCCACAAATTTTTGGTATCTCTGGAGGTCCTGGAACGAAGCCCCGTGGATACCGAGGGACAACTATATAATGAACACTCTAGGACATCTCTGTTGAGAACCCGAACTCGCCAGTGACAGGTGGAGATGCTTTTATCACTACACTATTTCTTGAACATTTACTTTGTGTCCAATGAGCTTGATATGATCATCTCCTTTTAATGATAGTTTCTTGATGAAGGTCATGTATCCAGAGAATGGCAGAATTCGGATTATTCCCCCAGACTGTGCTGATCTCAAAAACATTTTGTTGGGCTTCCCTAGTGGCGCAGTGGTTGAGAGTCCGCCTGCCGATGCAGGGGACGCGGGGTCGTGCCCCGGTCTGGGAAGATCCCACGTGCCGCGGAGCAGCTGGGGCCGTGAGCCATGGCCACTGAGCCTGCGCGTCCGGAGCCTGTGCTCCGCAACGGGAGAGGCCACAGCAGTGAGAGGCCCGCGTACTACAAAAAAAAAAAACCCAGAAACATTTTGTTAACTACTATGCATACTGCCTCTCTAAAATAAGACAAAACCTAACTCTCATTGGTTGCTTACTATTATGTAGTGCGCTAAGGGCTTTACATGTATTTTTTTCTCTCATTTAATATTCAGACTTTGGGAAGAATCTAAACTTCTATTATCATCCCTGTATTATAGATAAAGTAGAAATGCCAAGTGTCTTGCTTGATATCAAATGCTACTGGTAGAGTGAGAATTTGATCGTGGACTCTGTTATCTATAGAAAATGCTAAATATTTTTTAAATGAATGAGTAACCCCTATCAGAGTAAGTTTGATCAGATTCTAACAAATGAATGTTGGCTACATCAAACAAACCTAGATTAGCCCAAAGTAGCTTTAATCCACTGAGAATTAGTTCTTAACTAGATAAAACATTTTTATAATTTTTAAAAATTATTTTGAACAGTTTATTACAGGTTGAAGCTGATCTGTTAAGTTTTCATCAGGACGAGCTAGTTGTATCCGGATCTGTATGCCAGCCCACAGCCTCCATCTAGTTAAAACTTGTTCTGACCAACTCAGATTGGATTTATTTGCTCTAATGATACAAGTAATTCTGAAATTTTTGGTGTGGTTCTGCCTCATCATACTAATTTACCTAGGTTAAGTTAATTAGAATCACTTAACATTCTATCAGTAACTTAAATACATTTTCATCAGCTTGAAAGCGCTGCCTACCTTAAAATGGTCAGAAAGAACAGTTGAAACCACTCACAGCCACTCTCTGAATATTCATACCCATTCCTGCTAAGTCCCATCAGATGATCCCCCAAAAGCTGAGGAAATGTTGCCTGTACTTCTCCCCTCTTAGAGCTCCATCATACCCAGTAGATCCATCATACACATAAAGGTGTTCAGAATCTAGAGTAGAGAATGATATTTCATTTTATTCTGTAGATTTCCAACTTGGGGAAAAAAACTGTTACCTTTCTGTGAAAATGGTTTAAAAAACCAAATTTGGAAAACACTTGGTTTAAGCCAACTTTTGACCTTTTCCTTGATAACCAACTAGTTGAAGCAGATCAGAAACCATCTTCTAGTAAATCATACTGTTTAAAATGGCTCCAACGAGTTGTAAGTAGTTACGATTGAATTCTTGGGAACTTCTGGCATTTTAAAAACCATTCAAAACAGATTCAGTCTGTGAAGATGTATTTGAAATGTGCAGCACTGTACTTGTTTTCTTAACCTTTTCCCGTGGAGAGGCAGAACACTTTCTAGAGTGCCTGTAAAAATGATGCAGGCATTTTGAGGAAAAAGATGAACGGTATCCCAGTTATGGTAGGGCGGGTATCTCAGAGTATATTAAACTATATCCCAGGGATAGTGGTATGTGTGTGCATTGGAGTGGAGTAGGAATATTTAGAAGATCATCTCAAAAAAAAATCATCTCATCTTTGCTTCCATTTGCCTCATTTTAAACTCCTTCTAGAGGACAGAAGGAGAAATTAGGTTCAATATATAGCAGGTATTAGGAAATTGACCTTGATGGGAAGGGCATTCCAGCCCCTGGCTGACTGTGGCAGGAGGTGTGTAGAGGGGATCCTCATTGGCAGTTCAAAGTTCCACTCGTGGAGTATCCTAAAATGTCAATAAAAGACTCTTTATTCATAAATAACTGATATGCAGTAATTTATGTCTGTACATTTATCTCGAAAAGTCTGTCATCATCCAGTTTTTTTGCAAACTCTACATAAAACATCCAAACCGTCCATTTTTGTTCAATACAATATAACACAGCTGTTTGGCATTACCAAATATATATGTATATATATTTATAGATATGTACATGTGCTGAAAAAGAAGCCAGTGCAGCCTTTTCTAAGAAGTCCATCCAAGTATTTACTGTACAACATTCAGAATTTACATTGATAATACAAGGCACAAAAAGTGTGGTATGAAGCCAAGGCCATGCTTTATTCAAACTCTCTCCTCTGGCTTGTTCACTCCTTCAGCTTCATGTCAAATTAAGTATTCAGTTCTGCTTTTTTTTTTTTTCCGGCTTTGAACACATCAAATGAAAGTTGAGAGTGGAATGGGTTTGAGATATGAGTCACTTGAAAGAGCTACCCTCCCCATCCCCGAGACACACACACACACACACACACACACACACACACACACACACACACACACACACACACACTTTCCCAAAATAAATAGAACAAAATGAAGTCTGTTTTTAAAATTCTTCCATACAGAAATGGAGGTAAACCATTACTCATATATATATATATATATATTTTTTTTTTTTTTTTTTTGAGTTTGGGTCAGGAAAATCAGCCAGTTTTCCTCTAACTGCTTATATTTGCAATATTTCTAGGTCGAGACTTACTGGATTGCATGCACCAATTAGATACAATTCTGAAGAATGGGAAATGTTAAGTCAGTCTTTATTCCAATTTAGAAAGGGAGAAAACTGTTTTCCTTACTGGAAAATTAATTCCCACAGATGGAGTGTTTCCCACCTTCTTATAGAGAAGTTTTGAACGGGAGTGGCCAGCATCATCTAGGGCGGGCCTTGGAAGGTGTTTCTGATTGAAATATTTTAGTCACCCTCTGTTAAGGCTTAAATGGAAGCCTCCTGGGAAGGGGTGAATCTCCCTTCAGTATCATCAGAGCTGCTAATGGAGGGATATTAGAATTATTAGATCTATTTCTGATTGCAATATCTGTTCCAGTAATGGGACAGCAGGCATGATATTCTGCTTACAAACTCCCCTCAAATATCATGATTCAATAGAATCACAGTCAAGTTTCTATCCTATATATCCAATTTTAATGGAATTGTATAATTTGTCCATTTTGGATGTAAGTAATGCTTGAGATAGGGAAATACTTTTGGGGTGAGCACAGTTTGAAGCAAAAGGACATTTTCACTGTAATCATGCCTTTTGTAAAATTATTTATCACACATTTCCATTCATGCAAAGAACTACATTACCAAATTTAGTTATGTATTTTCTAATTCAACTTTTTTGGGGGGAGAAAAAAGTACCCCTTGCTGAACTCAATAACAGGGATGGGGGGAGGATATTTTTAAGCTTAGGCTTAAACTTGAAGCTTACTGCCTTTTTCATCTTTGGGTTCAGATGGAGGGTAGATTCTAAGACGTAGACCTTAGTGTTACTGTCTTAAATCCACCTCGTGAAGACATTCCAAATCCATGATCTTCACAGAAGAAGGAAAAATCAAAGTAGCTGCTTCAAAAACCACAATTATTCTATGTGAGTTAAATTTCCTACTTCAGATCACAGTACTACACACTAGTGACTAACGGCCAGGTCTGATTTCCATCCCCTTTTCTCTTTTGAAAAAAATCACAGCATACAAATTGTCATCTCGATTTTGTTGATGAGACCGGAGCTGGGGATGTGAAAAGTCCATGGTAGACACTGGCTCTCCTAGAATTACTTTTGCAAAAAACACCACATGCTGTCAACACAGCCAAACAGCTTTATAACTGCAGCTTCTGAAAGAGTTTGGAAAGTAAAAACACAAAATATGCAACACATCTAAGATAAGTAACATTTTCACTTTGTGACATTTGACGAAATACACTTTTGCTTGTAGTTCAGGAAAATTCTATGCAGACGAAACAGTGGAAACGGCGGAAACGGTGGCCATTCAGCGTTTGGCTAAAGCATCGATTTTGCAAATACAGTGCTATGGTAACTAACACCAGAGGGATAATAAAATGTGTCACTATCTGTAGGACAGTATATTTTGTTCTCCCATTTGCTGTAGATGTCACGCCTAGTCCAGTCAATGGGAGTTACCAAGGATTCAGAACTCTGCAGTGTTTCGTGAGGAAACTTAATGAAAATGAGCCACACAGTGGGCTGGAAAAGCACGTTTCTCAGCTCCTTCACGGTTCCTGTGACCTTCAGTGTTCTGGAACAAAGACCCTCGAGAGAACTTCACCTTCAACACATCTGACTCAACACCTTTACAGAGGGACTAAGAAATTGAAGAGAAAATGGCCAAAAAGGAAAACCAAAAGCACATCAAAAGATTCTGTAATGTTTTGAAATTCACAGGTAGATTGGCCAGACGTTTGGCAAGTGGAGAATACCATCTTCAACCAACTATCTTTTTAATATTCTACCTTTGCTTATCAATCCAGATGTTGAGAATTTCTATCAAGGGAAACAGCTGCAATAAATCCAGAACTTTTAATCCAAAGAGAACCCTGTTTTAGTGATTGGATTTCACATCCTCTCTCAAAGTCAACTGAAAGGAAAATGACAAGGGGTGTGGCAAAGGAGAACACCTGCAGCTGAAGATAAAAATAACAAAAAAAGAGAAGTTCCCCTCCTTAAGGAGAACTGTGTCAATTCCTATTCATCTCTTACAAAAAGACCCTTAAAATTTTTGTGGCAGTACATCTGAATTTTATGAGACTTCCTGCACTGGTAAGGGAAGTTTGCCTTTAAATCCATAGAGTGAGCTTCCTTTTGGCTTAAAGAATTTTTAATGTAGGAGGACTGCACAAGCGACGCCGTAAAAACTATAAATTAACTTTAGAGACTGCAGTCTGGTTAAGCTGGGAAATGCAACATTTTGGTGGCATCCTTTTAAGTCATGTTTAAAGCAGGACTATTAGACTTAAATGCTTCTGAGGACTGAAAGATTTGGCATTAAGTGGGCTATTCTGTAAAAATTTGAAGTAACCTACCAAGTATGAAAGACCACCTTTAATTTCTTTTTTCATTTTGCACTAAGACAATAAGACTTCGAAAGTAAGCGCTTGGGCTGATGAGTGAGTAAGTAAATCTCTTTCAAGAGAGGCATTTGTGTTGTGATATGAAAATATTAAAATTGAACCAGGGTTTAGGTTACAGTGGGTAACCGCAAGTTCAAGTGCCAGCTAAGTCTATCTGATCTGCAGTTTCATGCTCCCTGCCCCCCGCCCCCGCGCGCGCACACACACACACACACACACACACACACACACACACACCTTGGTCTGTAAATCTCAAAAACATGGGTTCTCTTTGGAATCCTTTTGTAAAATACTGCATAATCCTGACATGCAATGGCCATAGAATCTCAAACTGTAGAAAACCTACAGAAATCCTACGTATGGTCCTAGCAGAAATAAGTAGGAGAAATGTAAAGAGGAAACAATGGACTGAAAGATGGATTTGAACCTTGGGCTGAAATCCGAGATGAATCATGTTCCTATGCTTCCTTTATCACTCAAAGTGATATGGTGATCAAGTGCATTTATTTATAAAACCCAGGCCAAAAAGAAAAGAATAAACACATGGGAGGAAATTCTAGACAGTCAGGGATTGATAATAAATTCTTATCTTAAAATAATCTAGATAGAATCTAGGGGAAACTAACATTTTTCATCTGTTTTAAAATATTAAAAATATATCAAAAATCTAAAAAAGATCTGTGTGGATTCACAGAATAGATAAAAACAATTATAAGGCCAATTAGAAGGGAAGAGGAAAAAAGGATAGGATGTTTAAAACAAAAATCCTCCAAGTTGGACAACAACATATGCTCTACACTGTACTTTCTATAAGTTCCTATTCATTATAACAGTTTAATGCAGATTCTTTCTGCATACCACCCATGCCAATCAACCCTCTGGTTTATTTTGGGTGGATGACCATCTACTTCCACTTCTATCTCAGAAATTATATCCCATCATTATGTTAGATGATTAACACTTTGATGCTTTCTGTCTTTTGCTCCCTAGAAGGAATAAACAAGTTGAGTATACTAGCAAAAAGGGTATTTTCCTGATCTAGTTATGGTATTTTGAAAATATGCTCAACAGTTCTAAGAGGACTTGTTTGTTCTGTATAATATGCCTTTGGTTCCTGAGAAAAGCAAGATGCTTTTTGAATTTCATGCAGCAAAGCCTTCCATCGATTACAGGGGACCTTCTATACCACACATTCATCAGAGAGAATGGCCAACACATTCAAGAGTTACTTCTTCAATGCCTTACCCAGGATATCATAAATTCAACCTATTTTAAGTCTTTTTCACTTAGGTGGAGATTCACAACATTTTTTTAAACATGGGATCTACAAAAACATTGTTTCACAAGTGGATCACATCCCTACTGCCAAGTACTCCCTACCTCCCCCATTCCCTGACTGTATTTATTCTAATGGGGCCAACCTCTAAGTAACTAATCAACCTTGTGGTTAATCAAGGTCCTTGACTTTGGTTATCCTGATTCTGGACAGCTAATTAAAACATCCACCAGAAGATATTCAGGAGTAAATCTGTTCATCTGTAGTCTACCAGGACATCTTGTCAAAAATGATTAAATAGGATAAAAGATGGAGTGAAGTGTTAAGATGGGGGTTGTGTATTATCTGCGGATTTCAATTCTCCACAGTATCACTGCCTCTCATTTAAAATGTTAAACAATATATTAATGGTCCTGGAAAGAAAGCATGCTTGGTGAGGTTGAATTATCAGAGCTTGAAGACTCCTTGAACAATGCATTTGGTTTCTCAGACATTGTGGTAGAGGCATCCCTCAGGTCTATGTACTCGGATATCATTTAGAGCAAAGACCATCTGCTAATTTCCCAAGAGGCAAAAGGAGGATGACCTATAGCCCCATGGAGAGATTCTGTGATAACATAGTACCAAAAGGCTAGAAAATTCAAGAACTGGATGGTGAAGGACAGTAAAACCCCTAATCCCTTCGTAACAACTGCGCTGGGGAACTAAATCAACATCTGCATCCTAGAATAACAGCTTAGTTGAGGCCTAAGGCATCTGCAGTTCACGTTTCCTTGGACCTGATTTGACCTCCCTTGTCTCTAAATCTGTATGATAAGCTGTGTTCTGATAGCTTTTGCAATTTGAGTGGCTTAGCTGGGAATAGAGATGGTCCTGCTTTGAGTTAGAAAATAATAAATTTCCATATTGAAAAGTCTATGCTCCTTGAAACTTTCCCCCTAGTGTAATTCATAAGGAAGGGGAAGAAAGAATGTGGATAGATTTGGTCCTCGGAGAAAATGAAGGAGGGGTAGGTACGCTGCTAGAGCTAGCTTGTGATCTCTCTACCTCTTGATCTTGTTTCCATTAAGTGGCTAGGATAGATAGGGAATTGGTGCTGGTGTGGTGTACTCAGATTCGAAATTCTAAATGCCCTCCTTGACGTTGTTGAAGTCCTACAGATGGGTTGGCAACCGTGTTTCACTTCTAAAAGCCACTTGACAATGACTGCTGGCATCCCGGATGCCAGTTGGTAGAAAACTCAGACAATCTGGTGCCAGAATCAGCTGGTACTTCGGGGCACATCATTAAAAACCTGTTGCAAAACATGCACTTATTGAATCTCTGCCTTCCCAGCTTTGCTGTAGCTCATCTTTTCCCACAGTTACTTTTATCTAGATGCGCCCTCACTTTTATCCTTGCCACTCCAAATCTGAGAAGTTCCTCAACTGTGAACCTGAGTGTGGCTTCAGAGGAGACACATATATTTAAGAGAGCTTGTACTTTTCCCTATTAACATATTTTACCTATATAAAATGCAATTTCTTCAATCAGGGATGCTCACTGATTGTAAATGAAGGCTGAATTCCCCAAATGCCACTGGGCAGAAACCGCCTCTTTCTTCCCCCTGTAAAGCAAATGTCCCGAAGTTGGCCATCACTCTCTCATGAGAGGAAGTGATCTAGAGTCCATTTTGCCTGCTGTAGCTGAAGTCGGCTTCATCCAGCTGGGATTCCTTAATGTTCGCGAGTTTCGTGTGTGTCCTCCCAATCTCTTCAAGGGCACAGGCCAGGGAGTCAAGGTCACCATCGTGCTGATGACGAGCTTCCCACAGGTTCAGAATGACGGCAGACGGGCTACTTTGTGTAGCAAAATAAGATAAATTCCTGGACAGAGAGTTAAATAAACGAAATGACAAAAATAGAAATAAAGGAACAAATACAAGTCACTATAAGGGAATTAAAAAGGAATTGGAACAGATATTATTAAAATAGGAATAAAGAGCTCCACGAACGCAGGTCTGGGGACAGTCCAGTTTGTATCCCAACGCTAAACTGAAACTGTACTTTGGAGGGTTACCAATGACCTTCTTAACCCTCCATGTCTTTTTTAGTCCTCACTTTCCTTGCGTTGTGTGTGTATACATGTACGTGTGTTTCTCTCTTGAACACCCTCTTGAAAAGCTCTACTTCATTAGCTTATGTGATGATATAACTCATTCCTTTTTTTTTTTTCCCAAAATATCTGACCCCTCTTTATGTCTCTCATGGTAAACCTAAGGGCTGTGAAAATTTTATCTGTGTCTTCTTGGGTTCGTATACTAAATGGAGTACTTATCAGCTCCAAGTGGACAGTGTCTAAGTCGGCATCTCCTGTTTTATAGGTTAATAATGAGCTAGTCACAGATCTCTGAATGACCTTGGGACTGCTCCAGTTAGAGATAGCTTTCCACTTCCTCAGACTCGGGGCATCAGGAATCCATTGGCCTCCATTCTAACTATAACAAATATCCCAGTAATTACAACCATCCTTCTAATCTCTCACACTAGGACATTTATTTCTGAGTCTTCTCTTTGTTTCTTTTTGACAAACTCATCAGCTTCACTCTTCCTCTCCATTCATACTATTTGTATTTAATTTATGCTCTATCATTTTACGACTAAATTCTAGCAGAAGCCTTATGGCTCTTTATTTCTCCAAACTCTCTAATGTACCTTGCATTCTATTTCATAAATCATCATATCTACTCCACTTGTTTTCAGTGCCTGCCTTGGTCTGGCATCAAACTAGCTCTGGTAATATATATATTTTTTCCCTCAATATTCTTTTCTCCTTTGAGCCATGAACACTGACTTAGGTAATACTTTGTTCTTGCTTTCCTCTAGTGTATTCTGTTCACTAGGAAATGCCCACTTTCCCTCTTTCCCCTCTGTTTATCAAGATCCTATACGCCTACAATGCCTGGATTGTAGATAATTCTCATGTCCTCTCAAAGTAATTTATTTCTTTTCTCAACTCTTTTTACGCTTCTGCTTAAATTTTCATGTGAGTAAAATGCTTATATATTCCATGTGTGTGACCTCTGCCTTCTCAGTGTGACTGCAGACACCTGAAAGAGAAGGGTCATAGCTAATCATTTTCTGATTCTACAACAGCACTTATAATACTATGACAGGTATTTATTCCATATCCATCAGCTGAGTAGTTGATTGCTAGGAGCTTGTTTCAGATGATATGGGCTCTTCAGTGAAAACAAATGATAACCCTTTGGACAATAACTTTGCTCTGATGAAGACTGAGACAACACAAAGGATTAAAAGGTCACAGCTTTTCACAGGTACTTTTGCAGCAGGGATAGAAATGTCACCTCTGGTAAAATTCTGATGAGTTGAAAAGATTTTCCAGAGTCAACCAAGAATTGCCTATTTTGAGGATGGTACAACTTTCTATCACCAGACTCGGCATATAATCACAAAGCAGACTCATGTAGCCAAGAGCAAGTGGAAGAGAAGACAAGCTCTTAAGGGCACGTTATCATTCACAAGCAACATACACACACAGTAATTCTGAGTGAATAAAGTGCTATTGTATTCAAAGGTCTTACGACACTACTTAAAGCTAGTTGGTTGCCAGATAGCATAAATATCAGGGTATGATATATGCTTTCCACTGCGTCTGAATCTTTAATTGAGAGAGGGAGAAGGCCAGCTTAAAACTATTCTCTCCAGTTTCTTTTCCTTTTATCTTTCCTTCCTTCTCCCCTTCGCCGCCCTCTCCATAGCTGGCCTTCGAATCAAATATAGTTATTTATTTCTCCACTAATAGAAATGGCAAAGCAAATGTTGCTTCTGTAGTTGAAGGGATCCTCGTTCCTTTTATTCAAAACGTTGTTTTGAATACTGCCACTTCCTTTTAGCTGTAGGGAGCTGTTTTGGGGGGACGTTGCTGTATCTCCTGGTCTGTAAATAGATCGGTACGCCCCAACCAACGTGCAGGCAGAATACAAACGGGAGGAATAGCTGAGAAAGAGGCAGAAACTGAGAGGCTGTGTGAGTGGATTCTGGGTGGGCTGTGTGATAATGTCTTTCCATGTCATTTATGAGAATAGACCATGGACACACATTGTTTCCTGGAGTGGGGAAATAATTCTTTATGCTCTCCATTGTCATTTCAAAAGAAAAATAATGCTGGCAAGCACAACAAAAAGAAGCACAGATTTCTCATAGTATTGAAGGTTTATATTTTGTATTTCCTACTGAACCACAATGGACTAGTGTCTGTTGGAGTGACTAGATCCTTGTGATCCTATTAACCCCAAAGCTACCCTTTATTCTATACCAGGGGTTGACAGACTATTTCTTTAAAGTTCCAGACAGCAAGTATTTTTGACCGTAGGGGCCACATCTGGTCTCTGTAGCAGCTACTCAACTTTGCCATGGTAGTGTGAAATGGCCATAGACAATACATAAGTGAATGTGCATGTCTGTGTTCCAATAAAACTTTATTTAGAGACACTGAAATTTGAATGTCATACACTTTTCACATGTCACACCATATATATCACTCTCGTTTTGTTTATCCTCCTGAAACCGTTCTAGCTCTGGGGCTATAGAAAAGCAGGTGCTGGGCCAGATTTAGCACCCAGGTCATGGTGCTGACCACGTTCCATGTTGTCTTATAACCCAAACTAGATTTCCAGACATACTAGCAATTTCAGAGAAGATGAGATTGAACTTTCATTTTGTGCTGCATCTGAAAATAAGCACCTAGAGGGTGAACGTTGCTGGGTCCTCAAGCTACGTGTCCTGCCCCAAGCACTCTGAGACCTTTATCCTTGGTATCATTTGGGGAGCTTTGACATTTCAGGACATGAGAAGAAGATCTGGGCATGAAAATGCAAAAACAAAACTTGAGGAGAGGCATACAGACTATGTTTTGGAGGTTGTGATGAATCCTTGTCCCAACATGCTATTCAAAATATTCATGAATCCAGTTGCAGTGTGAAGGTGTTTTAAGTGCACCTGCCTAGAAGAAGAAGAGAAGAGCTGGAGGATGACTCTTGCCAGCCACTTGGTTCTGAGAAGTCCTGCAAACGCCCCGATTTGTAGACTAGGCACCCAGGCCAACAGGAAGCTAAATGATCAAAGAGGCAGAAATAGAACTCTCCCTTGGCATAGATCTCTGAACATACTGTAGCAAGTGAAATGTGCTCCCCAAAGCATGTTCCAGATTGATGCTCTGAATTTATACAAGTGCACTCGGCAACACACACAAATCTCAAATTCCACTTAATGTTAGTAAATACGCGTAGGAGCATATCAGCCTTATTAAAAATGATTCAGTCAGCTTTGTGATAAACAGACATCCTATCAAACTACACTTACTTGTCTACACCAGAAGAATTAATAGACAAAAGACACTAAAGTGCTAATGCTCTAGGCTATTTCTCAAACACAGTTGGGTTATTTTACTGCTTACATGTGTGCAAATGCATTATGAGTTTTTTGAAAATTGGCATACCCTATATCCATTTGGTTCTCTCCATACCTCCCTTTTGAAATTCTTTTGATCCCAATCTGTGTGACCCATTTCTCTTCATAATAATGCTGGTGCATTTGGACACCAGCAGGTAAATGCATCCACAATTCAGGGAACATTGTTAATACTAGAAAGTAGAATTCATAGCAATAGTTGATTTCCTGAGTCTTTGATTATTATTATTTTTTTTTGAAATGAATAAAGAACATTTGGCAAAAGCAGTCATCTTGAAATTCCGGTGGATGGCTCAAAACAAAACAATTTTTTCCTTTCTCTTTAGAAAACGTTTAAAGAAGTAGATGTTTATTATGCTTGCCTTAGACGCTTCATAGTGTTACTTCTTTATGCACTGAATCTTTTGTCATAGCCTTTTCAAATTCTGATCGACTGAGGTAATTCTGAAAAATAAGATTTATTTTTTTGTGGTTCATAAAGATGCTGCATACTGTGTACATAAGATTATTTACTCTCTAAATTTAAAGAATTTACTTTAGAATCATCCTGTGTCTTCAGTTTATTTGTCCTAAGTCCTGTAGACTCAGTGACTCCATCTTTTTCTTTGGAACTCTCACTGAAAAAGTCCAGATGAACTAAAAAACCACATGCTACAACAGCTGAATAGATTTATCCATGTAAATTCACTGAGTAGTAATAGTTAATTAAGTTTAATTTCGTTCTGTTGAGCCTACATGCTTTCTATTCACCTGAGCCCCTGAGGAGTTGTTTTATTACTATGATTAATTTCTTCTTTCTGAGACTTCCTTATCTGCGCTGTCCCCCAGCCCAATTAAAATTCCATTCTTTATGTGGAAGCCAGGGCAGAATTGGGAACATGAATCTTTAGCAATTTCACTAGCTAGACAGAGGCCAACTTATAATGGTGTATATGGGTCAACCACCAAATTTTTATACAGAATCTCAGTTTTCAAAATACATCTTCAAATGAATGACCACATTAAACTAATAACGAAAATTAGGTTATTTCGAGAATTTCTGGAAATAGTTATTGTGCCATCTGTTTTCTTTTTTGGGTACAAAGAGGAAAAGAGAATCGAGGACCATGATAAAATGCTGCCATATAAGTCTTTATATACTCTTGAAGTGCAGGGCTCATGTTATGGAAAGGAAAGGTGTCTAGGTGTCCAGTGTGAATTGAAAGATACCACCCTTTCTTTAGTACTTGAAAGCAGTATTCAAATACAAATGTCTTAGGGAATAGTAACATCTAAATCCTCAGTCAGTTAACAAAAAGATTAGATAACAGTAACGGGACGGGGGCACAGGTCTGAGACTCTGTCTGAGCCCTGGGGACATGCACGCAGGAAGAGCTACCAAGGGCACGTGCGAGCTTAAAGCTGGAGTCTGCCTGCTTAGGGTCTTAGTTCTGTCTGACTATGTGTGGCCTATAAGGGACTCCCTTTCATTCTGAATTCCAGATAACAAAGCTTTTATCTTAGTTACTCAGAGCCATGCTACCAGGGGGCTGACATGCCTATTTGAAAGCTGTAAGCTCTTCTTTGTAACTAATGGTGAGAATGAATTTCCTCTGTAATAAAACCTAGCAGGGGACCGACCACATCTGCACTGCAGCCTAACATCCTTAGCACAAGAAGACGCCTCATCCCAGGTACATGCCATACTTTCATGCAGAATTTAGGATGTCACCCAGCACTTCCAAGTACAAGGGAGCACTTGCACCTGTAACATTCAGGCCGCAAGTATGTTTCTATTCTATAAGCTGTTGCCATTTATATCTAAGTCAACTTTTTTTTTTTTTTTTAAAAAAAGCATCTTTGAAAAATATCTTCCTGGTAGGTTGGCAGCATAGAAAGTGAAAACCAAGTTAAACTGCCTATAATAAATTGGGAGACATCATTACAAGAACGGTGCATAGTCCTACTGTATAGTACCAAATAGGGAACTGAAACATAGTCATAATGAAAAAAAAATTAATATCCCCGCTATCATCATAATTGTCTCATTTAATGAAAGCCTCTTATGTGACCAAAACCAACCCTCCCTATGGTTCTTTAAATGCAAATAGAAGAGAAAAGCCATTTCTACTGGACAGCGGTAACTGGACCACAGCATAAGCATTTGGTCCATTCCTCAAGCTTTCATCCCCAAACTTCATCCTCACTGGGTATTCAACAAACAGCAGAGAGCAGCTTTCAGGATAAAGCAAGTCTGGTTCACGTCCTAAAGATTAAGCAAAAGATGCTTTGCCATTATGTCACCTCTGCCTATTGCCCCCCTGTGCCTTCAAGTGGAAGGAAGCTGGTATGGGAAACCCAAAAGGAAAAGATACAGGCAGTTGAAAACAGGCTGAGTTCCACTCTGCCGTGCCCCAAAGGTGGTACATTAATTCTTTTGGACCAATGAATTTGGCAATAAAATTCCCCTCATAGTTCTTCCTTTTGCCTATTTCATTATCTGGCTCCTGAAAGGGACCAGCAAGGATTCTTCCTTCTTTGGAAAATATATGTTAGCCCTGGAGCCTTCAGAACCCGCTGTGGGTTTCCAAACAGGAATAAAACCAGTTGTCGACTCTCGTTTTCAATTCTCCAGTTTCATTCCTGATAAGGCTCTGACAGTTTCTCATATTTGGCAATGAAAGGCAATGAAAACTGCAAAATCAAAGCTCAACTTTTCTTTGTATTGGGATATAGCATAGAAAAATACGTCTCCTTTAATGTTCCTCTTCAATAACGTTGAGACAGTTTCAAGAATCCTGAGGGTAAAGGAGAATGACCACTATTTGTTCCAAGAGAAAAGACCAGAGTGCTAATCCTGAAGGGGGAAAGGGAGAAATATTGATATCTTTCCTTTTGCAAAATACTCAGTGTGTTTCAATAAAACCTCACAAATAATCGCAAAGAAATAGTTAAGCACTTTATCAAAGGACTCTCTAATGAATTGGGCAAAATCCTTCCCGTAATTTCATTTTCTCAAAGTATGAAAACATCACATCCGGGGATTGTGACTTTGTCAGCTTTTCCAGGTCTCTTTGAGACAGACCCGTGAAGGGGATTATTTTGGCTATAAAGGGGCTTGGGCATGTCCATCTTATCTGAAAACTACATTAGCTTAAAGGAGGGAAACCTAGTCCTTCAAAGACCAAGGCAAACTTGCCCCTTGTCACCACCCCTGCAGCTTAGAGTGGGAGCGCGACTTTGGTTCTCTTGGAGGGATATACACAGCTTCTCTCCCTTATTGCCTTTAGGAGAAACACCTGCCACTTATAAACTATATACAGTTTGTTCATGGCCAAATTGGCCCTAGGCTGTCTTCAGATTCATATTAGTAGGCAGTTTCATGAGTCCCTAACTTAAGTGGAACGAAGCCTGAACACCCACCACTTGGCTGTGTTGGGTCCCTCTGGCTTCACACTGAGGGCTCTTCAAATCCAGACTCTGCACAAGTCCATTGGGCCAGAACCAGAAAATCTGATTTGAGCTTTATCGTATTTTGCCTCCAAGGATCTGTGTGATGAATGCTATCTTCCTGTGCATTAATTCTCCTTAGAAGAGTCATGAATATTGATTTTTGGAAATGGCAGCCTCACATCCATTTTTATTATTTAAAGGTTAGGATGTGTTTTCTAGCCTCTAGTCTGCAGAGCCCAGACAGCTTCATTTGGTGTAATCCTAGCAAATCCCAAAACACAGGAGTGAAAATATCTAGTCTCACGGGTCCCTGAGTGACCACCCTTGGCGGTCTGCCGGTGAAGCAGGCATTCTGTATATATTTTGTAATCACTTTCTCTCACTTTTTTCCTCCTCCTTCCTTCACCCCAAAAGAAAGCTGGCCCCGGGACTTCCACTTCTAGTGAATTCTCAAGAGTTACCCAGACAGATTAATAAACTGTCTTGCAACCTTCCTCTGTCCTTTCCCACTGCCCTCTGGCCATTCACTGTTCCTGTGTATCCAATTAAGAGGGCAGACAGAAGGAATAAAAGGATTTGACCTCGACTGAGAAGATTCTGCTTCTCATTAGAGGTCCTGTTAAAAGATTTGGTGGAAAAACAAGTTACTGCAGCACTGCTGATCGGCCATGAAGTTTGAGAAATTTCATTTGCTCATGATTTCTCTAGCATCACCCAAAAAACATCAACATCCAAAATACATTTGAACTGTTTTACCCAACTGGCCAATAATAACTAGGTTTCTCTGGCAGTGCTTACGCAGTTTCAAACAAG
Organism: Leucopleurus acutus; assembly: GCF_964270905.1. Taxonomy (NCBI): domain Eukaryota; kingdom Metazoa; phylum Chordata; class Mammalia; order Artiodactyla; family Delphinidae; genus Leucopleurus; species Leucopleurus acutus. The sequence continues at coordinate 27,707,314 of NC_139163.1, read as the reverse complement.
TGTACTGTTATGAGAAACTGTTAATAGGTGTGGTTCATCTCCTCCTTTCCATCTTGGAATCCTTTCTTCCATTTTGGTCACTTCCCTTCTCATCCTCTTGTATCTCATGCACTTTATCCAGCATCTGTTCCCACGGCAACTTGGTCAAGCTGGCTATGTTTTCACAAGGGTTTCTGGAATATGAAAATCATGAGGCCTTAAAGAAGAATGATTCAATAGTAGAATTTCAGGTGCTGAAGGATAGGACTCCTCCACAGTGTCGGCCATGTAACCTGCTCTCTTTTGAGACCAACTTGCAAAATCCTTTGACGCTTAATTCAGTTCTATTAGGAGGCAAGTTTTTTGTTTGTTTGTTTATTTATTTTGTGGTACGCGGGCCTCTCACTGTTGTGGCCTCTCCCGTTGCGGAGCACAGGCTCCGGATGCGCAGGCTCAGCGGCCATGGCTCACGGGCCCAGCCGCTCCGTGGCATGTGGGATCCTCCCGGGCCGGGGCACGAATCCGTGTCCCCTGCACCGGTAGGCGGACTCCCACCACTGCGCCACCAGGGAAGCCCCAGGAGGCAAGTTTTTAAGGTCAAGTATACTATCCAAAGAAAAAGTTCATGTCATTCATTCAAGACAAATTTCTTGAATTTCCCCGAACTAGACAGTACTATCTAGGTATGTCTAACTGTAATTAAAAAATAAAGAAGTATCATAAAAATACAAAGCGCTATGGAAGTTTAGATATGGAAGATTACTTCTAGCTGAAGCAGTTGGTTTCTGATATTATTTAATTTGTTTAGTTCTCAGCAAAGCTCCCCACCATCTACTCCTACATGATCAACTCTTTATTAGTCCCACCTACCTACCAATCACCTGTGACCAAGAGCATTGAAGAGGAGAGTTATTGCAGCTGGATTTGTAGAATAAATGTGCAATCTCAGCTCTAAAATGCAGCAAGCATGGACTCTGAGTAATCGTCAGTTTGCCCACAGAAACTGTAATTGCAACTGTTAACTATGACATTCTTTGCTAGGCTGTGTGCCTTATTTATCCTAATCGATATGCCAAGCAAGTTGCAGAGCCACCTGCGTTGCTGCCTTAAGTGCACCCACTGACATGTCTCACATTCTAAGCCTTTAACTTCCTATTTTATGTATCTTCTCTCCTATTCAGATCTAAGTAGAAACTTGTTAGGCAAAAAGGCAAATTATCATCAGTGACATTTGCATTTACCGAAAGGAGAACATTTCCACTGGCAACACGATAACAGTGAATGTTTCCTTCCACTCCCTTTGAAAGTGCTTCCTTCATGGTTTGAGGGCTGTTGCTTTACTAGCTTTTCACTTTTGGAAACTGAAGGGAAGGGGAGAGTCAGGTAAAGGTGCTGTCACAAGATCACGGTAGGTGAATTCCCTAATAGAAGACCGACTCTGTGCTTTGCGATCGTCTTTCTCTCGTGATCCCAGGGTTGATGAAATCTCAAGCTATCCAACAGCTTTCTTACCCAATAATACCGGCATATTGACAACGTCAGATTCCTGTGTTTTAACACACATTAATGATCACATTAGTGACTGATGATTATGTAGTATAATAAGTACGATATTATTTGTAGCCCTAAGAGAGCAAGCCCAGTGATTTGGGATTACACAATAAGTTGTGACAGTTTAATCTGAAAAGCTCCTTCATCTCTGTCCCGTATGTTTCTTCCCATGTAGGAGAAGATACATTTCTGCTACAGTAGTGGAAACGTTTAATGAACTTGACAATTTCTGCAAAATGAGAGTGGGGATTAGCTGACATGGTGCGAGGTGATTTTCCATCATCTTTCTCTTTTGGCTTCTCTGAATATCTTCGTGGCCATCTCTGCCGGAACAACACCAGCTTGCAGAAAGGGGCCTTAACCTGTGCCTTAGCTTAGCCGCAGGTGTAACTCTAACTGCAGCCATAGGTCCTATGAAAGTTTTACTAAATGAGAGCAGACTCGTTTAGATGAGGGGTCAGCAGACTATGTACTGTAGGCCAAATACATTGCTTCCTTTTGTAAATAATGTTTCTTGGGACACAGCCCCGCCTGTTTAGATATTTCCTGGGGCTGCTCTCACACCGCAGAGGCAGAGTTGAATAATTGCTGAGTAGTTGCAATAGATCATATAGGGCCTAAACTGTTTACCGTCTCTGGTTCTTTAACAGAAAGAAGCCTGCTAACCCCTAGTTTGAATCGTTCTTACTCCATAATGAGACTCCTGTTGGAGAGTTAAGCTAGAGAATAAAGAGGAAGGAAATGCCATTCACTGAAGGGGAATATGGTAACTGAGTAAGGGTTAAAGATGAAACCTTATTTAAATACAAAGATTCCGTGCATTCATGCTATTCTAACTTGCTGTTAATTGTGAACATTTCAAAGGGACTAACTAGCATTTATTTAAAATGGACATTTTCTTAGAACCATATTAGAAACTTTCCATAAAGTAGGTTGTTTGAATTTTGTATACTAAGGACGTTTAGGCTTTCCTGGAGAGAGGGGTCTTAGGGGAAAACAAAAGCAAGCAAAAGCAAACAGGCACATCCCATGGTTGCCTTTTTTGACCCCCAACATTGGAGGGGACAAGCGTGCTCCTGTGTAGCTATTTACTGCTCATTAGAGCCCAGACACAAAAGGATGCTAACCTTAGTCTCCCAGTTTGAAATGCGTTTTCCCTACTGTGCAAGGTCAGAAACTGATGGCTTTGGAGGCAGCCTGTGTAGTTCTCGTATGTTTACTGGAAGTGGAGAATAAAATGAACAAGGCAGGAACGTGCACACGCTTCTTTAGCAAATGAAGGCCAGCAGCCGTGAGTAGGTAGATACTTTGTGGCAATTACTTTCTTGCAAGTGGTGAATTAAAAATCATAAACTCTTATTGCCAGACTGGATTAGAGAGTTAATGTAGTTTGAATTCTATGAATTGCATCTGTAGAAAAAGTAACATAGGGATGGTAAGTGATGTGTTTGGGCAGACTGGTATTAGCTGTAGAACCAGAACAGAGCTTCTGAGTCCCTGCCCAACGTTCACTTTCCTTTCTTTAGACCAAATTCTGTCCTCTGGCTTAGTTTTTCATTCTTGTCCCCAGGTTGATCAGAAAGCGAACCTGACATAGTGATGGTGTTCATAGGTTATACATGACACATCTCATCCTTTATCAAAGTTGCTGGGAAAAATTCAACCGAATTTTTTTCCCCTGTACCCTCAGACATTTTTGTATTCTCTCATTTTCACCACCTGCCTTTTTCAAGAATGTGTTCGTTTTGGGCCTGCCTGTCTGTAAATTCCATTTTCTCTTACGGCCATGGCTTCTCTCTTGATTTTCCTCTCTGAGTCTGACTGCTTTCTAGTTGGGCCCTTCGTTCTTGGCTTCCGGATCCCTTTTGAAACAGGGAGCAGCCCTCTATCCTTTCTTGGCAGACATCTACCTTCCTTTCAGAGAAGAAAGAGTCAGGTAGGATGTCTGTGAAAACAAAGAACAAAAAAAAATGGAAATGACAGAGTAAGCCGAACAGTGAGAAAAATAAGGCTTTGTCTCAAAAGACATAAAAAGTACCAAAGGAAAGGGAAGGAAAAGGGTGCTGGGAAAACTTGTTCTCTTTTCATTCTGGGGTTTGCGGGGTGGGTTAGTGAGAGAGGAGATCCTATTTGTCAATGCCTTTTCCCCACCAGTCATCCCTCAAGCTGAGCCCTAACTGGCCTCCCCGTCAGTGCTGCTCTGAATAGCATCACCGCTGCTTTTTCTCATCAAAGTACGAGCGCCCACTATGAATCTCTCTATTCTCCTTTCAACTCAACCACAACAGTAGCCCAGTAATGAATAGTGTCGGTTTAAGCAGCAGACCTTTGCTTTTGCTTGTTTAATGCCCTCCGCCTTCAGACATGAGAGGTATCATCTCAAACTTCCTTTTTTATATTCACGCACCCACTTCTTCAGGCTGAGCGTATCCTTATTAGGGGTTAAATAACACTTAAGGTTACCCGATGGGAGGGAGGAGGTGTGAGAAACTTGCTTCTTTGTTTCTCCATCACTGTCTCAAGACTCTGGGATCCCTCACCAGCACCAAGATGACCAAGTCTAAACCTCCATTATGGTGGCCCAATTAGCAAACCTGGAGATGGGACCAGGACTCAAGTAGGACTTTTCCGTAACGTCCCCAAAGGCAGAGTGGGGTGGCAGGAAGGGCCACACACTGTGTCATATTTTTGTTCTTTTCCCACTTGCTTGTCCAGATTTCACATGAAATACAGCCAGAGAAATCCATACAGATATCAGGGTCTGGAAACCACGTAGATACACCCGCCCCATTTTAGTTTTCAAGCTCTTTTAGTAAAATCCTCTTTTTGAAGTTGCCCCCAGTTACCTGTTGATGCTGTTTTTCTGTGCTAACATCTGCCAGTCTTTGCCTTTGGCATTGGGGGTGTCAAATGTAGCACAAATCCGCTGTCTGATGGAGTAGGGAATTTTGAAGGCTTTGGGGCCAGTCTGTGCAGGGAAAGTGCTGTCCTCTTGTGCAAAGAAAGTGATGGTCTCTCTTTCATTCTATAAACAAAATAAGGAAAGCAGGATCAGATCTAAGTAGAAGCCTTACTGGTCAACACTTTTATTTTTTTAAGAGAAGTTGTGTTAACACACATGCAAAAAATGCTTGCCTGTTGTGATGGAGTCTATAAAATACACTGACAGGTTCCCCTCTCTTCTAAAACAGTAAATAATGTCTCTAGTAGCCTAGGAAACCGTGTACTGGAGCTTTCAAAAGCCTCTTCCACTCAGGGAAGTCACAATCTTCAGCTTCCTACATCCAAGGAGGTGTCAGGTGAGAGCAGAATTAGATTTTTTTTAATTCTCAAAAAAAAAAAAATCTAGAATCAGTAGGAAGAAGCTTCCAGATGACAGATTTCAGTTCACTGTAAGGAGACCTTCTGAGAGTCAGAGCTGATCAGAGAAGAATGCGCTGATCAAAGGAGCTGGCTGGGAAGCCACGTGTCAGGAAAGCTACAAAGGGGACCTGATTGTATGTTGATCATTTTCAAGTTTGTGTTTCTCCCAGGCCTCAAGTGTGATTCTATAGGAAATATTTTGGTTTTGTTTCAGAATTAAATTGCTTTTGTAAAATGGGAGTCAGCGACGAGACCTGGACTAGCCGGCGGAGTGCTGCAGGCTGGAGAGCTTCTGCCTGCTGTCTGCCCACTCTTCTGACTTAAGAGCTGTCCAGTGAGGATTAGTTATGCATCATAACAATTAGATCATCATATCCAACGTGAAATCACACATCCATCCATCATATCAGAATAGCTGCTGAAAGTTTATATGGACTAACAGAATTTTAAGGCTTGAAAGGCAGCTGAATCACTCCCGTGATTAGGATGGGATACAAGGCAAAAGGGATTCTGCAAGTCCCTAATCAGTTGACTATGCATTGACGAAGAGAGATTTTTCCGGGTGGACCTGACCTAATCAAGTGGCTCTTAAAAGAGAGAAGATGCAGCTCCTATCTGGAGGTATCTCTCCTGCTGGCCTGAAAGAAAGCAAATAGCCACGCTGTGAACTGCCTATGGTTGGGGGTGGGAGGGGCTGAAGCTAGGAACTGAGGGTGTCCTCTAGGAGCTGAGAGTGAGCCCTATCCAACAGTCAGCAAGAAATTGGGGACTTCAGTCCTACAGCCACAAGGACCTGAATTTGTCAACAACCCTAATAAATGTGGGGACAGACCTCTGAGCTCCAGATGAGAATGTACTGCTGCCACCACCACCTTGACCTCAGCCTTGTGAGATCCTGATCAGAGGACCCAGTTAGGCCATGCCTAGGCTTCTGCCCTCAAAAAAGGTGGGACAGTAAGCGGGTGGTGTTTTTTTCTGATAGATTTGTGGTAATTTGTTATGCACGAGAAGAAAACTAACGCAAAGGGAAATTAAAACACAAAATCTGAGGTCGGGTTAAGGGACTAGTTAGCACTGTTTAAACGCCAAGAAACTATCCTTTGCATTAGGAACTTGTCGACTTGGGCTGTCCTTTAAGTCAACACGTGCCCTTCCTGAACTGCCCCTGTGAGCTTCCCCTGATGTTTTTCTGACCTTTTATACATCTCCTTCTGTGGACACCACAGCCATGGAAGCCCTTCTTGGCAGGGTCCAGGCTCATGGAACTTTAAGCCTTCAGACTTGGTGTGTCTTACATCTTCAAAAATCTGTTAATTGAGGAAACTAGTTCATACAAAGATCTTATTAATGAAGATAATGTGTTTTGTCTTTCTGTAACCATTCAACACAGTTACATAAGGGGGGATGTTTTGGAAACACAATGCCTTAACCCAGTATTCCCACAGGGCATCTCAGAAGATGTTCCAAGAGAGAGCAGTCATGTGGTCAAATACTTTTTGGGAAATGCTGCACCTTATGTCTTACTCTTGGAACTTCAAAGTACATGTGATCAGATTAAACAGATTCTACTTACTGGTTTTAGTTCTATTCCCTGGACTATTATAGAACAACGCTCATCAAAATTCATCCAGTTTTGGAGGTTAGGATGGACTAACAGAAAAAGTGTGGTTTTCAGAGTCAGAAATGTCTTGCTGTGGAGTATAAGTTCACATTTCGTAGCTCAGTGACCTTGGATGCTACAGGACTTCCCTCGGCCTCAATTTCCTAATCCGTCTTTGACATTTTTTATAGACTCCACAGGGGTATCAACTTTGGTAGAAGTTACCCAGGTAATTGGTGCCAGAGCTAAAACTAGAATTCCGATACCCTAATACCTTTACCAGGACTCACTTCACTACATCACCCTGCATCAAGACAAGTACCAAAAATCCACAGAGCAGGGTGGTTCAGAAAAACGCTCTCTGAGTGACATTAGCTTTGTATTTCAAGAATTAAGAGTAGTAGAGCTTCATGGAGGAGGCATGTGAGTTGACCTTGAAGGATAGGTAGCTATTGAGTGAACAGAAATTGTTCTGTAGTAAGCAGTTATTTTGAGCAGAGTAGTCAATTCCTTTCTTTTTTTTTTGCCTTTATTTTATATATTATTTTATATAGCAAGTTCTTATTATCTATTTTATACATATTAGTGTATATATGTCTCCCAATTCATCCCCCCCACTTTACACCCTTGGTGTCCATACGTTCTCTACATCTGTGTCTCTGTTTACACCTTGCAAGCCAGTTCATCTGTACCATTTTTTTGGATTCCACATATATGTGTTAGCATACAGTATTTGTTTTTCTCTTTCTGACTTACTTCACTCTGTATGACAGTCTCTAGGTCCATCCACCTCACTACAAATAACTCAATTTTGTTCCTTTTTATGGCTGTGTAATATTCCATTGTATATTTGTACCACATCTTTATCCATTCGTCTGTCGATGGGCATTTAGGTTGCTTCCATGACCTGACTATTATAAATACTGCTGCAGTGAACGCTGGGGTGCATGTGTCTTTTTGAACTATGGTTTTCACTGAGTATATGCCCAGTAGTGGGATTGCTGTGTCATATGGTAATTCTCTTTTTAGTTTTTTAAGGAACCTCCATACTGTTCTCCATAGTGGCTGTATCAATTTACATTCCCACCAACAGTGCAAGAGGGTTCCCTTTTCTCCACACCCTCTCCAGCATTTGTTGTTTGTAGATTTTCTGATGATGCCTATTCTAACTGGTGTGAGGTGATACCTCATTGTAGTTTTGATTTGCATTTCTCTAATAATTAGTGACGTTGAGCAGCTTTTCATGTGCTTCTCGGCCATCTCTATGTCTTCTTTGGAGAAATGTCTATTTAGGTCTTCTGCCCATTTTTGGATTGGGTTGTTTGTTTTTTTAATATTGAGCTGCATGAGCTGTTTATATATTTTGGAGATTAATCCTTTGATTCATTTGCAAATATTTTCTCCCATTCTGAGGGTTGTCTTTTCGTTTTGTTTATAGTTTCCTTGGCAGTGCAAAAGCTTTTAAGTTTCATTAGGTCCCATTTGGTTATTTTTGTTTTTATTTCCATTACTCTAGGAGGTGGGTCCAAAAAGATCTTGCTGTGATTTATGTCAAAGAGTGTTCTTCCTATGTTATCCTCTTAAGAGTTTTATAGTGTCTGGTCTTACATATAGGTCTTCAATCCATTTTGACTTTATTTTTGTGTATGGTGTTAGAGAGTGTTCTAATTTCTTTCTTTTATATATAGCTATCCAGTTTTCCCAGCACCACTTACTGAAGAGACTGTCTTTTCTCCATTGTATATCCTTGCCTCCTTTGTCATAGATTAGTTGACCATAGGTGCGTGGGTTTATCTCTGGGCTTTCTATCCTGTTCCATTGATCTATGTTTCTGTTTTTGTGCCAGTACCATATTGTCTTGATTACTGAAGCTTTGTAGTATAATCTGAAGTCAGGGAGTCTGATTCCTCCAGCTCCATTTATTTCCCTGAAGACTGCTTTGGCTCTTCGGGGTCTTTTGTGTCTCCATACAAATTTTAAGATTTTTTGTTCTAGTTCTGTAAAAAATGCCACTGGTAATTTGATAGGGATTGAATTAAATCTGTAGATTGCTTTTGGAAGTATAGTCATTTCACAATATTGATTCTTCCAATCCAAGAACATGGTATATCTCTCCATCTGTTTGTGTCATGTTTGATTTCTTTCATCAGTGTCTTATAGTTTTCTGAGTACAGTCTTTTACCTCCTTAGGTAGGTTTATTCCTAGGTATTTTATTTTTTTGTTGCAATGGTGAATGGGATTGTTTCCTTAATTTCTCTTTCTGATCTTTTGTTGTTAGTGTATAGAAATGCAAGAGATAACTATGCATTAATTTTGTATCCTGCAACTTTACCAAATTCATTGATTAGCTCTAGTAGTTTTCTGGTAGCAGTTTTAGGATTCTCTATGTATAGTATCATGTCATCTGCAAACAGTGACAGTTTTACTTCTTCTTTTCTGATTTGGATTCCTTTTATTTCTTTCTCTTCTCTGATTGCCATGGCTAGGACCTCAAAAGCCACGTTGAATAACAGTGGTGAGAGTGGACATCCTTGTCTTGTTCCTGATCTTAGAGGAAATGCTTTCAGTTTTTCACCATTGAGGATGATGTTTGCTGTGGCTTTGTTGTATATGGCCTCTATTATGTTGAGGTAGGTTCTCTCTATGCCCACTTTCTGGAGCGTTTTTTATCAAAAATGGGTGCTGAATTTTGTCAAAAGCTTTTTCTGCATCTATTGAGATGATCATATGGTTTTTATTCTTCAGTTTGTTAATATGGTGTATCACATTGATTGATTTGCGTATACTGAAGAATCTTTGCATCCCTGGGGTAAATCCCACTTGATCGTGATGTATGATCCTTTTAATGTGTGATTGGATTCTGTTTGCTAGTATTTTGTTGAGGGTTTTTGAATCTATACACATCAGTGATATTGGCCTGTAATTTTCTTTTATTGTAGTATCTCTGTCTGGCTTTGGTATCTGGGTTATGGTGGCATCATAGAATGAGTTTGGGAGTGTTCCCTCCTATGCAATTTTTTGGAAGAGTTTGAGAAGCATGGGTGTTAGCTCTTCTCTAAATGTTTGATAGAATTCACCTGTGAAGCCATCTGGTCCTGGACTTTTGTTTGTTGGAAGATTTTTAAGCACAGTTCAATTTCAGTGCTTGTGATTGGTCTGTTTATATTTTCTCTTTCTTCCTGTTTCAGTCTTGGAAGGTTATACCTTTCTAAGAATTTGTCCATTTCTTCCAGGTTGTCCATTATATTGGCATAGAGTTGCTTGTAGTAGTCTCTTAGGATGGTTTGTGTTTCTGTGGGGTCTGTTGCAACTTCTCCTTTTTCATTTCGAATTTTATTGATTTGAGTCCTCTCCCTCTTTTTCTTGATGAGTCTGGCTAATAGTTTGCCAGTTTTGTTTATCTTCTCAAAGAACCAGTCTCTAGTTTTATTGACCTTTGCTATTGCTTTCTTTGTTTCTATTTCATTTATTTCTGCTCTGATCTTTATGATTTCTTTCCTTCTACTAACTCTGGGTTTTGTTTGTTCTTCTTTCTCTAGTTCCTTTAGGTGTAAGGTTAGATTGTTTGAGATTTTTCTTGTTTCTTGAGGTAGGATGGTAGTGCTATAAAGTTCCCTGTTAGAACTGTTTTTGCTGCATTCCAACAAAAATGTGTTTTCATTGTCATTTGTCTGTAGGTATTTTTTTATTTCCTCTTTGATTTCTTCAGTTAGCTCTTGGTTATTTAGTAATGTATTGTTTAGCCTCCATGTGTTTGTTTTTTATAGTTTTACCCTGTAATTGATTTCTAATCTCATAGTGTTGTGGTCAGAAAAGATGCTTGATATGATTTCAGTTTTCTTAAATTTACTGAGGCTTGCTTTGTGACCCACAGTATGATCTACCCTGGAGAATGTTCTGTGTGCACTTAAGAAGAAATGTAATCTGCTGTTTTTGGATGGAATGTCCTGTAAATGTTTTTGGATGGAACGTCCTATAAATGTCCTATCAATTAAATCTATCTTGGTTTATTGTGTCATTTAAAGCTTGTGGTTCCTTATGAATTTTCTGTCTCGATGATCTGTCCATTGGTATAAGTGAGGTCTTAATGTCCCTCACTATTATTGTGTTACTCTCGATTTCCTCTTTTATAGCTGTTAGCAGTTGCCTTATGTATTGATGTGCTCCTATGTTGTATGCATATATATTTATAATTGTTATATCTTCTTCTTGGATTGATCTCTTGATCATTAGGTAGTGTCCTTCTTGTCTCTTGTAATGTTCTTTGTTTTAAAGTCTATTTTATCTGAGTATTGCCACTCCAGCTTTCTTTTGATTTCCATTTGCATGGAATATCTTTTTTCCATCCCCTCACTTTCAGTCTGTATGTGTCCCTAGGTCTGAAGTGGGTCTCTTGTAGACAGCATATATATGGGTCTTGTTTTTGTATCCATTCAGTGAGCCTGTGTCCTTTGGATGGAGCATTTAATCCATTTACATTTAAGGTAATTATCGATATGTATGTTCCTATTACCGTATTCTGAATTGTTTTGCGTTTGTTTTTGTAGGTGCTTTTCTTCTCTTGTGTTTCCCACTTAGAGACGTTCCTTTAGCATTTGTTGTAGAGCTGGTTTGGTGGTGCTGAATTCTCTTAGGTTTTGCTTGTCTGTAAAGCTTTTCATTTCTCTATCAGATCTGAATGAGATCCTTTCTGGGTAGAGTAATCTTGCTTGTAGTTTCTTCCCTTTCATCACTTTAAATATATCGTGCCACTTCCTTCTGGCTTGTAGAATTTCTGCTGAGAAATCAGCTGTTAACTTTATGGGAATTCCCTTGTATGTTGTCATTTTCCCCTTGTTTCAATTTTTCTTTGTCTTTAACTTTTGTCAATTTGATTACTATGTGTCTCAGCGTGTTTGTCCTTGGGTTTATCCTGCCTGGGACTCTCTGCGCTTCCTGGACTTGGGTGGCTGTTTCCTTTCCCATGTTAGGGAAGTTTTTGACTATAATCTCTTCAAATATTTTCTCGGGTCCTTCCTCTCTCTCTCCTCATTCTGTGACCCCTATAATGCGAATGTTGGCATGTTTAATGTTCTCAGAGGTCTCTTAGGCTGTCTTCATTTCTTTCCATTCTTTTTTCTTTATTCTGTTCCGCAGCAGTGAATTCCACCATTCTGTCTTCTAGGTCACTTATCCGTTCTTCTGCCTCAGTTATTCTATTGATTCCTTCTAGTGTATTTTTCATTTCAGTTATTGTATTGTTCATCTCTGTTTGTTCTTTAATTCTTCTAGATATTTGTTAAACATTTCTTGCATCTTCTCGATCTTTACCTCCATTCTTTTTCCTAGGTCCTGTATCATCTTCACTATCATTATTCTGAATTCTTTTTCTGGAAGGTTGCCTATCTCCACTTCATTTAATTGTTTTTCTGGGGTTTTACCTTGTTCCTTCATCTGGTATATAGTCCTCCGTCTTTTCATTTTGTCTCTCTGTGAATGTGGTTTTCCTTCCACAGGCTGCAGGATTGTAGTTCTTCTTGCTTCTGCCCTCTGGTGGATGAGGCTATCTAAGAGACTTGTGCAAGCTTTCTGATGGGAGGGACTGGTGGTGGGTAGACCTGGGTGTTGTTCTGGTGGCCAGAGCTCAGTAAAAGTTTAATCCATTTGTCTGCTGTTGAGTGGGGCTGGGTTCCCTCCCTGTTGGTTGTTTGGCCTGAGGCAACCCACTGGAGGCCACAGGCTCTTTGGTGGGGCTAATGGCAGGATCTGGGAGGGCTCATGCCAAGGAGTACTTCCCAGAATTTCTCCTGCCAGTGTCCTTGTCCTCACGGTGAGACACAGCCACCGCCCACCCCCCTCTCTGCAGGAGACCCTCCAACACTAGCAGGTAGGTCTGGTTCAGTGTCCTATGGGGTCACTGCTCCTTCCCCTGTGTCATCATGCACATACTACTTTGTGTGTGCCCTCCAAGAGTGGAGTCTCTGTTTCCCCCAGTCCTGTCGAAGTCCTACAATCAAATCTCTCTAGCCTTCCAAGTCTGATTCTCTAGGAATTCCTCCTTCTGTTACCAGACCCCCAGGTTGGGAAGCCTGACATGGGGCTCAGAACCTTCACTCCAGTGGGTGGACTTCTGTGGTATAATTGTTCTCCAGTTCGTGAGTCACCCACCCAGTGGTTATGGGATTTGATTTTATTGTGATTACGCCCTTCCTACCATCTCATTGCAGCTTCTCCTTTGTCTTTGGATGTGAGGTATCTTTTTTGGTGAGTTCCAGTGTCTTCCTGTTGATGATTGTTCAGCAGTTAGTTGTGAATCCAGTGCTCTAGCAAGAGGGAGTGAGCGCCTGTCCGTCTACTCCGCCATCTTGAACCAATGAGCCCAGTGCTTTTCTGATATATAAGATGTTCATAAAATAAACCACCTCAGGCTTCTTACTGCATAAGATAGGTTACAAGACACGTCACTTTTCATCATGGTATGTAAAATTTCTTCTAGCCTTTAAAAATACAAATCAAGTAAGAATCATTTCTTTAAAAATTTTCCTGACTTAAGGCAGGGTAATGTCCTTAAAAAGAATAGTAAAAAAACATTAAGAGAGAGAATAAAAGGAATTCTGTACAGGATAGCATGGTAATTGTCATTGTAAAATGGCACTAAAGGGTGTTAACGTGAAAAGGTGGCTTGCCAATGAAACTGAAAACACAGTGTATCCATGTGAAAAGATGGCAGTAGACAGAGACAGATGCCCTCATGGCATCTATGATTTGACCAACTCGACCAAGCTCTGTCTTCCCTGTTGGCAGAAGAAAGAGCACCCTGAGACACAAAGTCTTCAGAAAAAAATGGACAGAGTGGTACAATTTAAAGGTGAATAAAGTATTACATGAGACTGACTTGTAAAAATATGTATTTCTTCTACTTACTACACTTTAATAAATGGGCCCCCATGTCCCTCACAAAGTTTCCAAATTTAAATATTTCCCATGTGTAAGGATGACACTTTACGTAACATTTATGATGCATTCTAAAAGACATCTGGGCCGAGTAATAAGAATCCAGTGGACGCATCACATCTTCTGATTGTTTAAATTAAATATGCAGAGGAACAGGAGATTTTCATGCTCTGAACACAGGAGATAAGGTGCTGCTACCTGGTTAACGTGGGAGCTGTAAATCAGTGAGGAATTCCAAGTATTCTGTCTACTTTGTAACAGACACATCATCCCCCAACTTCTACCACTTTTAGAAGAAAGATAAGAGAATTTCTTGAAGGGAAAATTTTAACATTGCAAGATTCCCATTTTAAGTCGTTTCTACCAAAAGATAGATTCTTTAATATTATTACATTAATAAGGAAGGAGGAAGTAAATGACTTGGGGATTCTTCCCTTCTGCTCAATATTAGCAAACTTACTTTGCTTTAGTCCACAATACTGTCGCTTTATAGAGTATCAATTGGCTATCATCATTAGGTAATGTAGTTGGGTTAAATTTAAGGAGAACCAACCTGCTTCCAAAGATTGACACAATAATGGCTACTCTAAATAACAGAAAAGATATATTACCTTGATCACTGAAATAATTTTTAAATTTGAGAAGGATATGAATGATTATTTGGAAAACCATTTAGATAAGAGGCATGAAGGAATATGATGGATGTGGAGCTGAACGTAAAGAACCAAATGCCTTCACTGAGAATGCTCACTGCATTAATTAATTTAAAATCAATTTTTTGTATTTCATACCCACACACACACACACACACACACACACACACACACACACAGAAACACATACATATTTTACCTCTCATGGTTCCATTGCTAAAATCTCGAAATATAGTGAGACTAAGGCAATCCATTTTAAAGTAAGGTAGGAAGGGGGAGCTCTGAGCCCAGATATGTGAAGATTCTTTTTTCTTTGGTGGGTGAGATATTAAAATACATATTTCAAAGATATCTATTGAACGTTTCAAAAATTTTAGTTCTTTATTATTATTAATCACTGACACCTTATTATTAACTTATTAAAACCACCTAAAGCAGAATCTTTCAGCGTAGTGGCCATGAAGTATGATGACCTTTAATAACTGATCTATTATTCTTGACTCAGTAATTGATATAGACCCATGTCTTGAATATATCCTGCCTCTTCTCTCCAGCTATTCCCAATTTCTCAGAACTTTATGTATCTTCATTTTTCTCGAAACGTCTACCATAAAAACCAAGTCAGTTTTAGGGAGAAGAAGATGGGTTTTATCACCAGATATATGCTTTTCCCAGGAATGAAACAATCCCAGGGTTGGAAGGGCCTTGAGGGATCATTCAATCAAGACATCCTTTTGCAGGCAGATCTACATGTAGGGAATCAATTCTATTTGTGAAGATGTATAGAATGAACACTTATTCTAGCCCAACACACAAACAGGTACATCTCATCCTTCTGCAGTCTTGAGGAAAGAGTTTCCCAATTTTCATCTACTTTTAGACTCAAAGGCAAAATTGCTGATGCTGTGATGTTTGTCACTAGTGCCTAAGGCCCCAAAGAGAGGGCTTATGTTATGGACAAGGCCCATGGTTAGGACGAATAAATTAAACCTCCTCGGTTGGGTTCCTGGAGTGGTATTGAATAGAAATCCAGACTTTGGTCTTAAAGTTTAGTATCTCAGCTGGGAACTCTGGCTACCCATCTTATTAGCTCTATGACCTTGGATAAGAAGGTTGACTTCCTTGAGACTGTTACATCATGTAAAACTGTGATGATATAATACTAATCTACAGAGCTGTGATGGTTATATGTGAAAGCACATGAAGTGGTGCCTGAAACATAGTGGCTTTCAAAAGTTATTAATTTTCCTCTGATGTAGAAAATGATGGCCAACGAAATTTGCCTAAGAAATAGAGTTTGGTACAAAGAAATGGGGATGCACTGGGCCAAATTTCAGCAGGGACACTTAAAGCAATTAAATGATCCTTACAGGATCAAACGAGTTAATAAAGCTTCTAAAATGCAGTAGCCTACAACTTAGATTGCTGTAGTCCACCACTGAATGTCTAAATATTCTGCTAACTCTGCCTCTGTTTACCAAGAGGTACTGTGATGTCATGTTCTTTAAGGCTTTCCAAAGTGATCGTAAACTTTGTTAAGCATTAGAAAAGGAACTGGAGAGTAAAGAAGATTATGTTTATTAGCTCATTTTCTATTTTTTTAAATTAATTCATTTTTGGCTGTGTTGGGTCTTTGTTGCTGCGCGCGGGCTTTCTCTAGTTGTGGTGAGCAGGGGCTACTCTTCGTTGCGGTGCACGGACTTCTCATCGCGGTGGCTTCTCTTGTTGCGGAGCATGGGCTCTAGGTGTGCAGGCTTCAGTAGTTGTGGCTCGTGGGCTCTAGAGCACAGGCTCAGTAGTTGTGGTGCATGGGCTTAGTTGCTCCGCAGCATGTGGGATCTTCCCAGACCAGGGCTCGAACCTGTGTCCCCTGCATTGGCAGGCAGATTCTTAACCACTGCGCCACCAGGGCAGCCCCTATTAGCTCATTTTCTTTCCATGCACTTTATTAAGCAAGGAGCAAAGGTGCTAGGATGTGTCAACCTTATCACATTCCTTTCACACAAATATCCTGTAATAGCTGAAATTGATCCTCAATATCTGGGTACCTTAGATAGTAAAAACCTTATTTATTTATTATTATTCTTTTGTCGACCTGTTGACAGGTATTTAGGGCAATTTTCATCAGAGGCATCTTTATGTCCTGCCTTTTCACTCTTTATGTCCTGCCTTTTCACTCTTCCTTCTGAAGTGCAGCTCTTCTCAGATTTTCTTTTTTGTTTTTATTTTAAAACTCCCATACAATTTTTATTTTACTTTGAAATAAATTGTCTTAAATATGCCATGACTGTTCAAGAAAGAGACTCTAAAAATATCTTGCCTGAGGTTTCTGGATCTACCTTCCCTGTCAGAACTATGTTAGCACATAACGCTAACTGGCAATAACAAATGCAAATATGGTAGAAACATGTCAGTTAAGACAGCTATCAATTTTGAGACACGCTTCTTTGGAAAGCCATCCGCACTTTAGAGAAAACTATTTGGGGAATTAGCCACACTCATTTTGCATGAACAGTGAACTGCAGTGAGAAAGGAGGGAAGTGATAATGCTTGTAGGCTACAAGTTTTTGTTTGTTTGTTTGTTTGTTTTGTGGTGCGGGCCTCTCACTGTTGTGGCCTCTTCCGGTGCGGAGCACAGGCTCCGGACGCGCAGGCTCAGCGGCCATGGCTCATGGGCCCAGCCGCTCCGCGGCATGTGGGATCTTCCCAGACCAGGGCACGAACCCGTGTCCCCTGCATGGGCAGGCGGACTCTCAACCACTGCACCACCAGGGAAGCCCAAGGCTACAAGTTTTGAGAAAAAAACCGCACCTGAAATTGAGTTGTACGGATACAAAATGCATTAAACCTTCTGCTGAGCTTATATATTATTTATATATGTATACGTGAGTATGTGTGTGTATGTATATATATGTATATATACACATACACGTTCTAAGGTGAACGATCCAGTATGTGTGTTTTTCTAAACTAGCCAGGGATTACCTTGGAATCGCTAAACAATGCGTTACCAGCTCCCCTGATTCTCCCCCTCAGCTACTCTCTCCCTCTACCCTCAAATAACCATTCTGGAGGGAATGTCATTGTCTACTTGATAAACTCAAGTCCAGAGCCATGGAGTCATTCAGTGGTTTAGGGCCAATCAAAGCCATGGCATTTCAGGTATCTTTTTGCAAAAGTTCCCAAGTGAATTCTCCTCTGACTCCCATTCTAACCCTGCCCTTCAGTTATATGACCTTGGAGGAAGTCCTATCCCTTTTTGCACTGCTATGTCCTTACTGTGTAGAATGAGATTATTATCTACTCTGCCTTATATTATTGTATTGATGAAATCTAGGCTTAATGGAAATGAGGATGTGTAGAAACCCTGATCCTGGAGGGTAAGAGAAATTGTAAGACAGTCAGGAACCAAGGCCTTGAAAATGAAATAACACAGATTGGGCAACTGACTTCTGAACAACTAGTCAGAACTGGCAGAAAAGCAGCCCACTGGTGACCTTGTGTCTTCTTAGGGTATGTGTCTCAGTTCAATAATAAATCTCAGCTGATATTCCACGTCTGCCATGAACTGTTAGATTGATTGTAGTTTTGTGTGTAGAAAGCCCTGGACAAATGCCTTCCCCAAAGGTCCCTCCACAGAACCTATGCTCTGATGGGTTGCGTTTCCCCGCCCCAGTGGGCAGCTCAGTTCCATCCTCAGCCTGAGAAAAAGTTAATTTTCCCTTATCAGTAATGAGGATTGAAAGAGTGAGTGCCTTTCGAAGCTCTTTCACGCTATATGTATAGCCCAACCGAGACAGGTATACAATCCTTAATGTCCTTTAGAAACGGGGATGACCGTTGGAATTGCTAAACAATGCGTTTAGCAATTGTTTAGCTAAACAATGTAAACCGGATGACCTGTAGACAAAGGACTCACCTCAAGGATTGACGTCTGCACTTGGAGGATCTGTTCATGGCCTTTGAGCTGCCGGATGCAGATTTTGCAGGACAGCTGGGTGGTGGTGGGCGTGTAGCGTTCCAGGGAGAAGGCACAGTGCAGGGGCTGCCGGTTACTGCACCACACGCGGGAGAATGGGACTTCCTGCGGGGGAGACGGGGGAGAGAAGAGGGCAATGGTGTGCAGAGCCCGGCTGAAGTGAGCAGAGAGCAGGAGGGACCTAATCACGGTAATTAGGATGATGATGATGGCGGTGATGGCAGGAGAGGTAATTGCCTAAGCGACTCCGGTGGAATTGTAGAAATCATGTTCCAGCATATGCCGAGCAGCACAAAAGTAATTAACGTCAATTCCAATGGATAACATTTGAATTCCAAAACCACCCTGCAGGAGCTCAGCTTTCACTTGGTGACTCACACAGTTAGAAAGAATACCATCAAAAGTTAATCGTCGTGTCTTTCCATGACAGAAATATTCTAAAAGACTCCTATGGGTAGATTCCTAGGATTACATGCCTACTCCATCCTTCTACCTAAGCCCGGGGTAGGATGACATCTTCTCACTTAAATGAAAATTATCCTGAAGAACTGACTGGCCAGAACTTATGCCCATACCACAAACAAATGCCAAATTGTATAAACATAATGTTGCTAATGTATCCCGCATAAAAATTATACCTACTGCAGAATCATACACACACACCCGAGAGAGACACACACAAACACAACAGGCTACCCCAGAACAGTGTAGTTTGCCAACTCCTCATTCATTCAGTTCATCCATTCTACAGTTACGTGTACAATGCCTACTAACAACCAGACACTGTACTAGATAAACAAGAAAAGAACAGTAAGAATTGAGGTCTGGCCCCCACTTTCAAGGGATTTATAGACAATTGAGTGGCAAAAGCAATTTTCACTAAATGAGGGGGGAAATTGTAAAATCTGTACACATTCCCCTTTTCCCTGTGACCAGCTGGTGCTTGCCACCAGTGGCTCAGGCACGTGGCTTTACACTAATGTGAAGTAGAGGTCAGTCACTGATAATCTTCCATGTACTAAAATGTCTTTCATTCCTACTCAGATCAGGCTGTGGTCCTTGGCAATGACCTCATATTTCCAGCCTATAGTAATCTTCATTCTCCCTTCTTTCTCTTTTCCGCATCCCATTCATTTGCTCTTTCACCTGTTGCTACAAATACAATTTTCCCCAATACTGATGCTGAAAGGCAGCAAAAGATGTATCAAGTCTGGAAGTCTGAGTCTCTGAAGTGTGACTGGCGATGGACTCAGCAGGTGTTTTAAGACCAAAGGCCATGATTAGAATTCAATCTACCCACTTTGAGGAACTATGAGTTACCTAGTTATCCCTGAGCTCCAATCTGTACACTTGTTGGTTTCCTCATTTTCTCTATAGGAAGTCTCACAGACCCTGATTTTGGATACTTGCTGGGGGGGGGGGGACCAGCAGGGAGGGTTGGAGTTTAGATTGTTGCAGACTTGAGTACGAGAGAGCCAGCTTTAGGGATTATGAAGGAACGAACTCACGCATTAAACCCTACCACACATCCCAGCAAGGGATGTAAGGGTGTCGTGTTTTTGTTTTGTTTGTTCTGAAACCTGAACCAAGGGAAAGGCAGTGGATCTTTGTCTCAAGAAGTAGAGACAGGGACTCAGGGAAGGTCTATATGTTGCCACTGCAGACTTTCATCGACTTTATCCCCGTGCAGAATGTGCGCTGTTAGGAGGCAACTCTCTCTCCACCATCCTCAGTTCTCCCCTACATGGCAGGGGCTGGAAGCCTGAAAACTACATTTCACAGCTCTCTCCAGCAGGGAGTTCACATTTCCATTCTGCCAGTGAGAAGTACTTGTTTCAAACTTGGAAAGAAGAGGAGGGAGCAGAAGCCTCTTCCTCGCTGCTCCTCTGACAGCAGCGAGCAAACCCAAAGGGTTCAGCTGACAGCACATGTGAGGTTTGCAGGGGCTTCTGAGAGCCATCTGCTTCAGGGGACTTGTGTTTTCCTGAAATCACCAAACTTGCTGGTTTCCTTATATCACTAGTGGCTTTCTCTGCCCTTGGCTCTCCTAGGCTTTCCAAAGGCTTTCTACGCACATAAATCCTTTGATTGCATTTCCCCTTGATTGAAATATCTTTTCTTGACCCAAACCATTCTCCAATGAAACACCAGTGGCTTAGAAGAAGTTCTCTTAGAAACTAAGATGAGCTGGGCAGTGCTGGAAGGTTCACTAGTGGGTTCCACAGAGAGGCTCTCATCCAGGGGCAGCTCTGGGAGAAGCGTGAAGCTAATGGTCACTAAGGAAGCACGTGGCTGCCGCACAGCTTGCTTACGCCACCAGCAAGACAGCACAGGTCCAGCCCACTTTCTTCCTAAACTGAGAGTTTTTCTTATGAGCTCTTCCCTCTCTCTCCCAGCAGCAGAAGGCACTTCGGATCGGTGTGGCCTCCCAGCAGCCTTTAGAGGAAGTCATTCCCTAAAACACTCAAAAATGACTTTTCACCTGCCCCCAATCCTATACCAGAGAAAACAGTAATAATACGTATTTACAAGGTCTGCCGTTTCTCCTCATTGTGTAATCCGACGCTTTTCACGCTCCTCCATGGTTTAGTAAACCACGGGTAACCCTCACTTCATATCTCAGCCTCCAGCTCTTGTGTCTCTGTCTCCTGAACTCTTCAAAACCCCATCTGCTCACGTACGCCCAACTGCCCATTTCTCTGTGGAGAACTCCGACAGCTACATCTTTGGTTTTTATTTCATTATCACCCATCACTGACATTATACCCCTAATCAATTATAAACATTATAAACAATTATAAACATTATACCCCAAATCAACCAACAATTTTAGCTGGCCTTTCCCTTCTCAGACAGGTCTACCTTTTGAAAACGGATCATCACCATCTCTCTCTCATCGTCATTCTCCTCCAATTTTTCTATCTCCACGCGTAATCTTCTCTGATGTCATCATAGCTAACTGGGAGTAAAGTGTTCAGCAACCTTCCTATCTTCAGTCTCTACTACACGAGTTAATGAGGGGGTTGAGGCTTGACTGGGGAGGAAACAGGAAGCAGTTGCTTGGTATTCTTTAGGGAAGAGCTTATGGTCTCTCTTTTACCTGTAATCATGAGTTGGTAGGGGGGGCACTGATGTGACCACATCACTTGGGAACTCTGCTTTCATTACATGATTCCTCTGCTTGGGGGACCAGAATGGCCCCAGGATGCCTGCGTGATAAACACAGCCCCCTGGGACTTCCCTGGTGGCCCAGTGGTTAGGACTCTGCGGTTCTGCTGCAGGGGAACTAAGATCCCACATGCTGTGCGGCCAACGAAACAAAACAAAACACAGTCCCTTGCCTGGCCTTCAAGGGCTTCTTCCATCCTCGATCACCTCATCCTCACTCTCTCCAGTCTCAGTGTACAGGCCCTCAAACTCACTCCCTTCCCCAAGCCAGTACGTTTTGATAGAGTTACTCTGCACCATCCCCTTCAACGAAAGTAACTATAACAGAGGGCGCTACGGTTCACAGGTGTTTTTGCCTAACTAAGCTAACTAAGGAGGTTTTTGTTTTCTAAATCTGACATTTGAGTCATTACAGTGTAATATCAATGTTTGCACTTCAGGGCTCTAGACAGAGCTGAATTCAAGGTCCAGATCTTAAACAAACCTACATTTTTTCTGCAGTAGCTTTGAATCCTAGGTAATGCTTACCTTCCTTTAAAAAAAAAAAAAAAAAAGGCACTGACCACTTACTGAAAAGTATCTTCTGTGGTGTCCCTTGCTAAATTTTGTATATTTTCTCCTGAGAACACTGGAAAAACCCACCACAGAGATAATGTTTTCTTGCAGAAAGACATGAGAATCAGCAAACAAAAACATTCTTCTCTTTTCTCTTTCCATTCTACTGCACACAATCAAAACATTTTAAAAATCTGATATTGAGACAGTGTCAAAAGAATATCTTTTAATTGTTGAGTAGCAGCTACCAGTAGTGCTCAACAAAACACTGAAAAATAATAGAATTAGAAGCACTGTGATTAGTGTGTTTTCAGGGCAATCACCTTTGCTTTCATTTATTCAAAAAAAAAAAAGGCAAAACACCAAGCTGCTCACTGAGCTGGGAGGAATTATGTGGAAAGTAATACAAGAGGACAAAGTGTAGCAAAGTTCTGGGTGTTTAAAGAATTCCGGAAATGTTTTCATTTTGAGTCCCATTATAATTAGTTTCCTAGCAGATGGGGACCATGTAAATCATATCCTAGCAGGAGACACACTGGGTTCTCCAAGATACGTCGCATGCTGTAAGACAAGCTGCTTTTATCCTACAGAGGTGACAGCCTGGCTTGGTGTTTTGTAGGATTTAGAAAATAAATTAATATTTTGTCGCATACTGTTTACTACAGCTTCTTCACCCCACAGGCAGCAAGATATAAAGGAAACAATGATTAAGTAGCTCTCAGGTCCCAGTAACCTACTGAGAGCAGAGTTATTTCCCTCTAAAGGAGGGTTGCTAAGTCTTCCAAGGGGACAACAGCATATCACTAATTGTGGTAAAATCTTAAGAAAAGGGGGCATAATTAATTGTTTATTTTGGAAGGACTAGTGTTGTGGGCTTCATTTTTTTCTTTGAATCAAGGTTAGTGGGGGCTATGGTAACCAGATCTCCTAAGAACTCACATACCCTTCCCTTTCACCCATCATACCTGGTTTCACAAGCAATAAGGGTTGTAGCATAGCATTTTATAAACTGTTGTCCTCCAGAATCGAAACCAACAAGATTTAAAATCTAGTTGGTCCTAATATGTGGGCTCTCATCACATAGCTCTGGACCCAGTCTTGAACTCACATCATTCTAAAAACATCTCTTGGTTGGTGTCTGAGAGCGCAACTATTCTATGCACTAGATACCTCCCTGAGAAATTCCACCTTTCCCGGAAGAGAAAAGGAAGGTTTTTTTTTAGGAGAGTAAGTTTTGGGTACCAACTGGAATATGTCAATTCCCAGATTCCTGATTTGAAGTTAGAGAAAGGGAGAGAGGAATAAGAAGACAAGAATACCGGAGGTCTTCTACCCACTGACTTGGAAGATGACAGGGACATTTACCAGTTGAAGGAGAGACCTATCAATGATGTCAGGAGTAGTGAGGTTTTCTGTCTCCACAATAGTGCTCTGTGAGTTCTTATCCGCTAAGCCTTAACAAAAAGCCATTCTCTATTATCCACACCGAGTTTGTCAGCGCACATGATGTTCTCCATGAAGTTCAAGCATTCTGAACACAAACTCTCCCCAGAGTGTGAGAATCTGATGCCTGGAGCAAACACAGCATGGCCATTAAGACAAGCACAACATGTAGGCGTACTGCTGGGGGTTCAGTGATCACAGGAGCAAAGAAATTGGTTCTAAGGGTGGTGAAGAGAAAGGAAGAATAGAGCAGAAAGCCATTTGTGGGGAAGAAAAATGAAGTGGAAATGAAAACTCAGTGGCAAGCCTCCTGGTGCAGAGAAAATTAAATTGTTTCTCAGCCTTCCAAGACTCTTTCAAATGACGCTCAATTACAGAAGGCAAATGCTTCTAGTTGTTCACAACCTCTATGTAATCCAACCCATCCTGGCAGTAAAGCTGGTTGGGTTTTCTTGCTAGCCAGTGCCCTTTGCCTTTGGCCGTCCCTGTTGCATCCTCCGGGGTGGGCAGGCATTAACCTCCACCAAGCCTTTTCTACCTGAGGCTCTCTTTGGAATCCCTGGTGTTGGAATTGTTGTTGAAGTGCCACTGAGAGGTGATGGTTCTTTCATCTGATTTTTTTTTTATCTCCAAGCATTAAACTTAATAGTTACTTTGGACTGAGTCACTTGTACCAGATCCAGTGAAATGATGCCTTAAATCAATAAAGATTAATACACAGAGGAATTTGCATGACTCAAGGGTTTGTTTTAATAATACTCTGAAGTTCAATTTGGACTAGAAACTTTGAATACTGCTTTCTGGGAAACAGAGACACCTAGGTCTAGAACATCATAAATAATACACTTCTTCATAGAAAACCTATCTCCATAAAAAAAAAATACGGTAAAGTTTTCAAAAAAATTGTACAGGGCCCTGAGAGGGATTCTTGTTGCTTTGAATGTGCTAAAGTTATACATAGAGGGGGCAATTCCCAAGGTCATGAGAAATCTGAAAAGTAAATATAAAAATATGGCCTTAACCAATTTGAAAATTCTGAAGTTTAGAAGTGTAAGGTGTTGGTGGTACAACTTTTTTCTAACTCTCATGGCATGGTCAAGGTTTTTCTCTTTGAGATTTGGCTTATTTCCATACTGACAAGCCGGTATATCTTGTGCATGGTTTTTAGAAAATGAATGCTGTAAAGGTGGAAAGGTCAAAGAACCACAAGGCTCTGCAGGTTATGCTGATGGGAAGAACAGAGAAGTCTGAAAGCGTCCTATGAGTTCAGATCGATACGAGTCTCCCAGAAGCTTACCCAGAGTGAGGGAAATGTCCTGTCACTTGAAGCACAGATGACTCTAGCTTAAGAAACAGTGGTAGACCAGCTGGCTGCTTCCGATGACAATACTTATCACTGGAAATTTTCATAGAATTCAGTGACAAGATCACAAGTTGATATCTTTTCGTGCTAAGCAACTACTCAAAATCCCTAAAAATGATCCAAGGAGACTCGTAAGTCATCCTGCAGTTTTTTTTAAAGTCTCTAATGATGAGGTGTGTGAACAGTCATACGTAAATATTTTTATAGTTATAAAAAGATTCTAAGAGGCATTGACATTGCTTTGTTTTTCAATTTGTGATTTCTTCTTCCCATCTTGCTCAATCCATCTGGCAGCAAGCACTTCATATACACAGGACAGAATCTCTGGTTCCCATCTGGTTGGCCAGAGCGCTCTACAACTCAAAATGATCACCCTTAAAAGGTTTCTCCCTGACATCCGGTTCATTTGTACTTGAACAGGATTAAAACTGTGTCTCATAATGAACTGATCTGAATCAAAACAAACCCACAAACATCCTGCTCTGAGTTGTTAAATGACCACCTTCAACCTATCCCGAGTGGTGATTTAAGCAGGAGAGAGAAATGTCACATCACCTGACACACAAGCCCCTTTTTCCCCCACGTGTTAGAAACCCATGGATTTATGACAATAGGTTTCATTCCCTGGGTGTAGTCCAAACTGTTACATGCCTGTGACAGTTTTGAAATTAAATCCATAGTTTTAAAGGAGGAGGAAAGTCAAGAGTACCTTCACCGGGGCTTGTGATCTACTTGCTGGTTAAAGCAAAGCGATTTCTGTCAGAAACCCATTTGGCCAGTACCTGGCATGCAGTGAATGGTTTAATTCTCCAGAGGAATGGGGGGATATCAAGGACAGAGATCTGAAGACTAAAGGTATTCCCTTTGAAATGCAGCAACTTTGGTTCTTCCAGGAGTTGTCCGCCTTGATGCCTTTCATCTGAAACCACTTCCTAGAGGGCAAGAAAAAGAAAGAAGCACAACAATAAAGTACCCAATTTCCTCCACGTTTTCCTTCCACAGATTCGTATACTCCCTCTCACGTGTCTCCCAGGAATCGACAAACAGCGTGATGAGCACGCTCTACTTTTATACCCCACCCGCATCCTTGCAAGGTCAGGACTAAGGGTCTACATACAGGCTGCTGGGAAATAAGGATCTGGACACAAAGAAACAATTGTTCTTCATTACTGTATTGTTGAGGCTTTTACACACACTGCGCCTGTCTTTAAAGCTGGAAGACCTCCTTTGCCCCAAGCAAACTGTCATACTATTGAGTTTCCAGAACTGTGTGAATTTCATCCTGATATCGCCATAATCAAGGGATGTATTTGTACTTAACCTAACCCATCATCATATTTCATGAGAAAGGGAGACACAGCCCCTCCTCCGCTCTGGTTCCCTCGTTTGTCACTAACACGGGCATCATCCAATATTTACCCTTTAGCTCAAAATAAATGTTGCAAATGCATGTATCATGTTTATTTGTAGTAATGTTCACAGAAGTTATGCCAAAAGGCCAAGAAAAAATAAGTTGCTAAGTCAGTTTCAGCTCAGAAAAAAAAAGGAATCAAATTCCTAAGATAAATACTCCTTTATCTTTCACTGACAAATCTTTATATCTCATACAAACACAGTTCACATACATTCTATTAAGCAAACCATTTAACTGGTTTCAAATTTGTGGCGTTTAGAATCATCTCCATAAGACAAGTGAAATAATAGAACAGATATGAGTGCTATAAAATGTCAAACTACTGTAGGGGGTGAGGTTTTCAGTGTTAGTGGAGATGAAAGATTTCCCTAAATCCCCATTTTAAAAAAATCACCGTTAACTGACTTATAATTTCCTTGCAGAGCTAGGATAAATAGGAAAACTGAAATCCTTTAATGATGTCCTATAATCTTCCCAGAGTCTCAAAAAGGTTGTAAGAAGCCAAGCAAATAGGTTTATAAATACAATAAAACTTACATTTCAATTACCAGGGAGTGAAAACAGCTTCAGAAGTTATCTTTCCCATCTCTTGTCTATGTATAGATTAACATTAACGAAAATGTTTCTAAGAGGCAGCTTTCCAGTTTTTATCCTTCATGTACACACAAACTGTTAACAGGCTACTAGTGTCTCTTCTCAGGACTAAACGATTCCATTCCAGTGTCATTTTCTCCAGCTCTTGGGGTGTGGAAGGGGTGTGCCTTGGGGCCCTGAGTCAGCACTGAACTTGCTGCGATGATGGAAGTGGTCCAAACCTGTGCTTTCCAATATGGTGTCCACTAGCCAGAGTGGTTAGAGTGACTAAGGAACTAAGATTTTCATTTTAGTTAATTCAAATGTAGATATGCACACATGGTTGGCAATTACTGCACTGGACAGGGCGGTGCTAGATAATTCGTTACCTTGTGGGTCTAAGCGTTGGACATAATAACACAGTGGTCAGTGTCTAGTGAGGGCTGCAAGCAGTGGAAGGGAAGAGGCAGGGTGGGAGGAAAGGGAATTAATGCCAGACGCTGACTTTAGGTCTTTACGGATCCTGGTCTGTTCCCTCTTTTGAGATTTAATGAGTGTCCAGTGGAGCAGTGCTTGAGCTGGGCACTGGGTGGACAGAAATGAAACACCAAGGAGCGCACAGTCTAGAGAGAGGGTCAGAACAGCAAGCATATGAGTATCATATAGTATCTAACTATTACAAATATGTATATTCCCAAAGGTTAAGGCAAGACAGAGGGTGCCTAACCCAGATGGGCAGAAAGGCCAGGAAATGAATTGGGAAATTAATAGAGGAAGTGATATTTGAACTGAGCCTGGAAGTAAATATAGGGGCTACTCATGGGAAAGGGAGGGAGAGTGCATTCCAGACACTGAACGGGCTCTGCACAAAGGCACGGAGGCCAGACAGAGCTGGGATAGAAGGTTAGGGTGGAAAGTGTATGGCTGGAGGTGATGAATATTATAGGGCAGGGGCCAATCACGAATTCTCCCTTACCATGCTAGGGACTTGTATTTTTGTTTAGAGTAATGTTGTTTGGGTTTCAGGGAGTAGGAGAATTTTCTGAGGGTTATATATACTCAAGAGGGCACTCATCTTGTAAACCAAAAATGGAAGCACGGGCTTCTCATCACATTTCTGCATGGTCTTGGGCAAGTCACTTAATCTTTAGGCTTCGGTTCTTTACTTGGGTTTACCCACAGCCAAGCAAAATCATTAGCATGGTAATATACTACCTGCTTTTTGCCATTCAAGGTTAGAAACAGGGACACATAAGAAATTGGCTTATTCAAACCATATTAAAGCCGTGGAATAACAACGATGTTGACTTGTCAAAGTATATTTGACTGGGTAGGCTCTCTGCAGTGTATCCTTGTTCTTTAAATCTGACTTGCCTGAAAGTACAGAGAAATAAACCGAGGTCAGGCAATGAAGTGACTTGTTGAAGGCCATGAATTACTTGGTGTAGAGCTAGTCTATTTTAATATTTAGAAACGACATAGCATCATCACACTTGAAGGGAACTTAAGGTAGTTAGTGATTTAAAATTTGATTATTTACAGAGGAAAACATGGAGACCCTCCCCCTTACCCCCAAGAAAGTGATTTGCCTGAAGCCACATGGCTAGTGACAGAGCTACTATATCAGTACCTGTTCATGGTCTAGTATTTTTTCTACTAGATTTCCCTGCCTTTTCCTATACTATGCTTGATTTTTTTAAGAGTCATGTGAAGGTCAGACTGCTATTAACACTGTCCCATAAGTAATTTTTCATTACTGCAAGATATATGTAAAGATGACATAAGTCAGTCTGTTTTTCAATAAATGCTGGAGAGGGTGTGGAGAAAAGGGAACACTCTTGCACTGCTGGTGGGAATGTAAATTGGTGCAGCCACTATGGAGGACAGTATGGGAGGTTCCTTAAAAAACTAAAAACTGAGCTACCATATAACCCAGCAATCCCACTCCTGGGCATATATCTGGAGAAAAACATGGTCCAGAAGGAGACATGCACCCCAGTGTTCACTGCAGCACTGTTTACAATAGCCAGGACATGGAAGCAACCTAAATGTCCATTGACAGAGGAATGGATAAAGAAGATGTGGTACATATATACAATGGAATATTACTCAGCCATAAAAAAGAATGAAATAGTGCCATTTGCAGCAACGTGGGTGGACTTAGAGATTGTCATACTGAGTGAAGTAAGTCAGACAGAGAAAGAGAAATATCGTATGATATCACTTATATGCGGAATCTAAAAAGAAATGATACAAATGAATGTATTTATAAACAGAAATGGACTCACAGACTTCGAGAGTGAATTTATGGTTACTGGGGAGTGGGGGGTGGGCGGAAGGGTGGAGGGAAGGGATAGTTAGGGAGTTTGGGATTGACATGTACACACTGCTATATTTAAAAAGGATAACCAACAAGGACCTACTATATAGTACAGGGAACTCTGCTTAATGTTATGTGGCAGTCTGGATGGGAGGGGAGTCTGGGGGAGAACGGATACATGTACATGTATGGCTGAGTCGCTTAGCTGTGCACCTGAAACTATCACAGCATTGTTAATCGGCTATACTCCAATATAAAATAAAAAGTTAAAAAGTTTTTGCCCTGTGGTTATATATACTATCTAAGCCATCCCTGAGGATATTAGGAATTTTTAAAATGGATATCCACTTACAATTATCACCGAGGAAAATGGTACCTCTTAAAGATTTCTGCTTTAGGGCCTCCAATTTAAATATAACCATAATTTATTTTTACTTTTGTTTTTTTGATTACTTTAATCTCCACCTACTGAACCAGCTACATACAATTAACAGTGTCTTGTAACCTTGTACAAAATATTAAGCAATTATAGCTATTTTGTAACAAACCAATTATTTATTAAAATGAAGAAGCCCAATAATGAACTCATCACTGTATTTATATATTTGTAAAGGCACAACTGGCTTCAGAGTGCAAGCTTAAATCCCTCTCCAAATAGGATAAATTGTACTTAACACAGAATTCCCAGTTACGCCCCTTAAACCTATTGTATTCCGCTCAGGGGCTGGGCCTAGACATTGTATTTTTAAATACTTCTCAGATGATGCCGATGTCCAGCCAGGTTTGGGAATCAGTGGTACAAACAACTCTGCTGAGCTCCTTCGGAGTCATTCACACGGACGCATCACCCCGAGAGTGGAATCTGATATCCATTTGACTTTTTCCTATCTGCCTCCTATGTGATAAGGGCCCTTGGCTAAACCTCTGAGTCTACTGTTAAATTGATATCTGTGTTAATTAAAGTAGAAAGTAGGGTCTGGCTGGTTTCTTGTATATAAGATGTACCTAAAGGCTATGGTTGGTGGTTTTTCTGTCTCTTCTGTTTCATCATTTCACATTGGCGGTTGCTAGTCATCCAGGGCTAGGAGTTGTGGCCAGGAGAAACTTGTGCTTTGTGCCTCACTGAGCCATTTATGTTGATTTAACGAGACAGGTGGCGATATTCAGGTGTGCTTCAGGGATACTAAAACAAGCACGCTGAATTTACATATTTATGAGACAAAACTGTTGAACTTAAATGCGCACACACACACACACACACACAGAAGTTATGTCGCTGTGGTGTTTTCCTTTAACTGCTTTACGTGAATGATATTTTCCAAGGTTGTATTATTGATAAACACAAGAGCCACATCTGGAGGAAATCCTCTGAAATTAGATTCTAAATCTCCATTAATGCCAAGTAAGTAATGAGGACCCAGAGGTACTGAATAGCAGTGCTGGGAGAAATCGAGAAAATAATTAGTTGTGGGTTTTTTTTTCCCCTTAAGATAGGGCAAGTGCTTAATTCCTTGCTTTCCCTATGTTAAGGTTTGTTTGAACTGTGTGTGTGTGTGTGTGTGTGTGTGTGTGTGTGTGTGTGTGTGAGAGAGAGAGAGAGAGAGAGAGAGAGAATGTAATAAAATACAATAACAAAAACCTAGGTCTTAACATGTTACAACTTTGACAATATATCACCATGCCTCAACCTTTGGTTTGAATTCATCAAAAGTGCCAATGTCAAACACAAACATAAAATTGCAGCTCTAATTATTACAGAAATACAGGAACAGGAAGGACAAGAAGTCATTGGTCCCTTTCTCACCTTAAGGCAGATGGCATTTGTATTTTTTTAAAAAAGCCTATCTGAGCGGATTTAATTTTCCATTGAGATGGTTTTAGATGTATTTATTAGAACATAGCTTCAAAAATCTGACACCAAATTAATTATGCCTTACCAAGGTGCATGAGGCATTTTGCTTTTGTGATTCAAAGAAATTGCTACTAGGATTCAGATGAAACATCCCCAGAGCAAATGGGAAGCAGCCCTGCAGGAGGCAAAGGAGGGCATGGCAAAAAATGAAGAATGTTTGTTTGATTACTAAAATCCTATAAAGGAATATTTTTTGGTGAGGCCACTGTCTTGCCAGGTCCCCACCTAGTTCTAAGAGGACAGGAGAGTTGGGTCTAGAAGCTGCCCTTCTTCCAAGCATTTCCAGTGAGAAGGTGGGCTTTTGCGGGGACATAGTTTCCCAGGGAGATGGAAATGGCGTGAAAATGCAACCATGTCCTTTAACCAGGCTTCCTTCTTGGTTACAAGCCCAGGTCTAGCTGGGCTCATATGTCTTATTACTTTGAGCTATGAAGGATGTACTGCAATAAATACAGCAACTGTCACAGCCACGCTTGGTCTCTATTTCCAAATCATGACGAACATTTTCATTACAGTGATAACGGAACAGAGGCAAATTCCAGGGTAGGCAATTTCTGCAGAAATGCTTCATGAAAAAACAACTACCTATGAATTTTGATTAAGAAGTTAGGGTTCTATTTGAGTTAAAGAAGGTGAGTCATCACTGCATACAAGATGTTCAGCTCACACCACACAAGTTGGGAGGAGCGGATATTAATGTGTGAAGTCTTTTAGAGGTTCCAAAAGTGTCCTGTTGCTACGGCTTTCTTCAAGTGGAACTGTTTTAGTGGGTTAGTAACTATATAATATTTCCCTCTAATGAAATACCATATATGAAGCCATGAAGAGATATGACATAGATGATTTGGGATATGAAGGACGTTTAAATAAATGAACCTGGGGAGGAGGTCCTGAACACATTCACTTTAGCAAGATAAAAATCCAGAAAGCAAGATTCCTTTCTTGCACAAAACTCGGAGACTAAGACCGCGGAGTAAACGGCTGTGTTCAGAAAAGCTACAAGTTATGTTCTAATCTTTCTGTGGGCCAGAAAAGTTATTCAACCAAGGCTGATGGTCTCTCAGAAGCCCAGGGGAGAAGCATGCCCTTTGCTGTTCACGACAGCTGTCACATGCATCCTGTCAATAACAAGTACAACCCAGCTCAACTTTAAAATCCGCTTTATTTGACATATTAGGAGAGGGAAAGAATCACTGGAGGTAATCAGATTCCGATCAATGGGGCCAAAGGTATCTCCACTGGAAAAAACATTTCTCTACAGCAAAATTAAAGAATTTTAAGAAATCTCTCTCAGGGATGAAATAAAGACATGTATATTCAATACGAGGGAGTATACCAGTTTCTCGAGCATTGATTAAGAAGGGTCTACTACCCACAGGGATGGATAGTGGTTTGAAAAGCTGTGGTTTGAGCCTCACTTTCATGATTCCCACTGCAATTCAGCTGTTAACAGTTGAGCTCTTCTAGAATCTGAGAGCAGTGAATGGGAATGAAAATACATTATCTGCAAGTCCCTTAGAAGAAACTCCTTGGGCAAATGTCTAACTCACTGGTATATACATCAGCAGTGAGACTGTTACTCAAAGAAAATTCCAAACTGGTTATGATGGCTGACTTCCAAGGCAGTTGTGATGAACAGATCCTCAACAGTAACCCTAGTTAGCAGTGGGTTACTCATATGAGCCCGGGAGATTGGAAACCCTCCCCGCCCTCTGTATTTACTCAGCTTTCAAAACCTGGCTGAGTTACTAAACATCCAACTTGTGTGATGGTGCATTTTACAACTATTCAGTGGCGGTAGGAACCTCAATTTTCTTTCTGAAGTACAGTTGATTTACAGTGTTGTGTTAATTTCTGCTGTACCGCAAACTTTTTTTTCTTATTAGTTATCTATTTTATACCTATTAGTGTATACATGTCAATCCCCATCTCCCACTTCATCCCACCACCACCACCACACCCTGCTCTCCCCGCTTGGTGTCCATACATTTGTTCTCTACATCTGCGTCTCTATTTCTGCTGCCTTGCAAACCGTGTACTGCAAAGTGATTGTATATACATATATATATACACACGTTGTTTTTCATATTCTTTGCCATTATGGTTTATCACAGGATATTGAATATAGTTCCCTGTGCTATACAGTAGGACCTTGTTGTTTATTCTATGTATAATAGTTTGCATCTGCTAATCCCAAACTCCCACTCCCTCCCTACCCCCATCCTCTTGGCAACCACAAGTCTGTGAGTCTGTTTCTGTTTCGTAGATAGGTTCATTTGCGTCATATTTTTAGATGCCACATACAAGTGATATCATATGTCAATGTATTATTTTTGATTACTGAATGTCAGGTATTTTATCGTGGAGAAATCCTCTGATTAGGGGGTCTCAGAAGCTGATGAAGAGTTTAAAATGCCATTCCTAGGATGAGGTTTAACTGCTTACACTGAAGTTTGCAGAGTGGCACCCCCTTATGAAAAAGGTCCCTTTTGTGAACAGCCAAATATGAAGCGTGCCCTTTATAATGACCTGTGCTACTGAAGAGGTAGTCAGGGAAGATCTGGGCACATAGGTTGGCACTGTGTCACCTTTATTGCTTTATATTCAGGATTCAGGTCACTGTATCTCTTCTGTTGGTAAATATGAGTTTTCCAGCTCAGTGTCTTAAAAGCTAGTTCCTGAGGAAAAGCTCTGCATCATGGACTTAATGATCCAGAACTGGAATAGCTGGCATCTGGGATGTGTCAGGAGAGCTATTTATATAAGGGCAGAGCTTACACAGGCACTTCTGCATTATCTTTGCTGCTATTAATAAACTTGCAGTCTTTGTGAGTAGCTAATTTAAAAGGAATCATGCATGATTAAAAGGACCAAAAATGGAACCATCTCTGCCCTAGTAACCCTAAAAATGAATAGACTGTGTGTCCAGGATGTCACGTGACAGCCTGCTGAGAGGTATGGTTTATAATTGTTGTTCCCCAACTACAACCTTCAGGTGACCAAGCACTTTTCTTACTGCTCGCCGTACATCAAATAACGCTTGTTCCTGTGGTTCACGCCATTCTCTTTTCTGGACATGGTATCCCTTCCTCTTTTGCTCTTAAATCTCATTCATGCAAGAAAGTACCCTGAGGGTCCTCCAAAACTCTTCTCCAATTCCTCTCTTGCAATTGGGTCTCTGTTTTCTGAATCTCAACTATACTTCTAGTCAATTTTCTCGTTTAGCACACAGTGTTCCTTATGTGTTAATTTAACTCTTCTCTCTACTGGCAAGTATCTTGTACCCTCAGCACATTGTTGGACACATAGTAACACAGCTCTTGTTTCGAGAGAGGTTTCCCCATCTAGCCAGTGATGTGGGTTCATTTTCCAGACCCTCTGCAATCAGATTCTCTATTGATACCGATCTTCAGGAAACCCCATGCTTTCATGACACCACAGGAAGAATTATAGAGAAAAGGCTGACCTGAAATGCACAAGGGGTATTGTCCACACAGTAGACCCTCAAGTTGTAGTCCAGAGAGTTACAGGACATGCAGCCAAAAACCGCAACCTTGAGCTGCTTCACGGCACAGTCTGTGATTGGTTCTCCGGTGAGGGCGTATGTCCCAAAGCTGTCTAGGAGCACGTGGCACGCAAAGGGGTCCAAAAGGCAGTAACAGGATGTGGATTCATCCTCCACCGACATCACTTCCTGTTGGGAAAAGGTCTGTTGAATTCTCTCAGCTTGGGAAATAAAATGTGATTTAACAGTCACTTTGCAAGGACATAACATTTTTTTTCAGAATATTTTTATTGAACTCATTTTCTCAAAATAACTGCTGACATCAGGAACTGAATGAATGGCTATATTCAGGGTGTTGGGATTCGATTTAGTAGATTATAACAAACGTCACTTTCAAAGTTCTCCAATTTTCAGTTAATTTGTTCAAGGCCAAATTAAAAACAACAACAACAAAAAACAGCCCTGAACATTAATATCAATGAGCAAACTTTTATGTTTTTATAAAGGTCTATTTCTGAAAACCTCTTTCCCTATCCTTAAGGTAATATTTATTTTCTTTCAAATATTTTTTCCTCTTTCATTCCATCAAAATCATTCACGAGGGACCATTCAATAAATGGTTTGGATAAGACGTATCAGAATATTTCACCCTCCCTGAGAAGGTATGGGCGGCATGTGATAGGGCACGAATCTGACACCATCTGGATGTAAATGACAGTGCGGAAGTGCTGGGAAGAAAAACAAAGATGGTAAAAATCAAGGCAAAGCAAGACGTAATGGAAAAGAGAAAAAAACCTGGTCCCTTTAGGAAACCCATGGAACTTAACACCCCGGGAAATTTGCCTGTGGTTGTATCACAACTGAATAAATAGCAGAATACATTTTCAATAAAGAATAGCGACGAGTTTCAAGACACAGCCGGGCAGGGTAAATGTCATCCACTGACGCAACTGGGAATTTTCTTCTCCTCAAGAAACATGATTTTCCTTTGACTTCTTTTGCCTGAAGCACCGACTGGGGAGGTAGGATCCCAGGGCTGGACTAGGTCATTGTGTTCCAGCAAGATAATTCACCTCCTTTCATGCAAACGGACCTCAGACACCAAGGAATCCCAATCAGACAGATACATCAGAGGTTTCACTAAGAATACTCATCCCGCTGCCATCTTTCTTTGCTGTGGCCGTCTCCCTCGTCCTTACTCTCCTCTTGTGGATTCTCATTCTGTCCCTTTTGTTCTCTCCTTGTACTGTTTCTTACATGTACTCATACACACAGGGCAAGATAGAATGATTTTCAATGCATTCATTAATTCATGAACATCTATTTAGCAGCTACTCTGTTTCTGAATACTTCAACATAGATTTGTTACAATCCCTATGATGGCAAAAACAGAGTGATTCCTTTTATGAATCCAGCTTGCTTGCCCTGGGCCTCTTCCCTAACCCCACAGAAGCCACAGAGGAAAGTCAGTTCAGACAGGGACATGGCCTGGGAACAAAGGCGGGAGTCACAGTCTTATGTACCAAAGGCAGATACACAGGGTACATGTCTATGAGGGTAATTACAACTGTATTCTAAAACCCAAAGAAAAAGCTCCGTATCCTCTCTGGCCTCTCTTTTCCATATTCTCTCTCTCTCTCTCTCTCTCTCTCTCTCTCGCACACGCACACGCACCCTGCCCCAAAACACTAGCCAATACCTCGAGGATGCTGTGAACACTTGCCACCAACCCTCTGAAAAACAAGTAAATGCTCACAAATTTCACAGCTGACTTGTGTGAAGAGAGTAAAAGTTAAATCCATTCCACGGGTGGAACCCAAACCCCGTTTTTTAAAAAAGAAAGACTCAGGTCTCACCTCCCACTTGCCCTGCTGGGTCCTCTTCTTTAAATGGATATTCCAGTGCTCAGAACTGACGTCTGCACAGTGTGGAATGGTCAGGGCAAAGGGAGTGGTGACAATCATGTCGGGGGGACCACAGGTGACTTCCGGACTCAGGAGCACCTCTGAGCCATCTGACTGGAGGCTGTACGGTTGGGAAAGGATAAAAGAGAGAAGCATGTAAAGGAGCGGGGCATATGTGAATGAGAATTTAGTTGCAGGTTTAGCAAAATCCTTTCCCGGGACTCCCTCCTGAGTAACACCACCTCCTGGAGGATGGCTCTTCTAGACCACAGCCATCTATCCTGAACTGCTCAAGCACACAGGCTGAGGTTGAGCCTAGATTTCAAATCTAGGTTTTGAAAAACAAAATGACAAATGCTTCTTCAGAAATACAGGGCAGAGCAGGAGAAAGCAAAGACCTGGCCGGCGGGTCACACACCAGCTGCTGAATCCTTATTCTCACTGATAACGTTATCAATGACCAAAGCCAAGGACCTCGTAGAAATGACCGATCTGGTAATCTTACGATCATCACACTCCTTTCTCCCAACAACACATTCTATAAATATGTTTAATGCTACTTAGCAACAAAACAAATTATTTTTGAAAACAAAGCAACACTTCAAACGCACCAGGATTGAGTATGTCTCTTCTGGTTTTGAAAACATTTATTTTCTGCCAATGCACAAATACGCAAGTTATATAGCAAGAGCACAGTAGACAGTTATAATCGGCATAATCAAATACATAAATATATATATGATGTTTCATGTCTTTCCTATTTTGGCTCTAAATTTAAAATCATTCTACCTAAACCTGGTGTTCAGATTTTTCTGTACTGTGAATAATTTACAATACGAAGGCAGAGCCACGAAACAGATCAAAGAAATTTAACTAAAAGGAAATAATACCACCTTACTGAATGCCTCCCTCTTCCATTTTTGCGTCTTTTGTTTTTAATCTCTGCCCCAAAGAGTAAATGGGGTAAGTTCACAGGACAGCAATCAGTGAGAACCCAGAAGTCTCCTCATTTTCCCCAACTGCTTATATGTTTTTGAACAAGCCAGTTGATTTCTTCCCCCTTTATTTTCACTTGTAAGAAATATACTGATACAGAATATAGTCCATAAAGCAGCTTAGGACGCTCAGATGGACAATGGAACATGAGAGCTAGCACTGGTATTATTACCTAAGCTTTCTCTCATCTCACCTAGGAAGGGCATTTAAGAAATGTCATCCCTGGTCAAAAAAGCAGCCCTTTGAGCAGGATGGAATCAGTACTGAAAGATGCTACCTTGTCTGTGATCTTGTGTGAACAAACAGGTTTTCTATGAGCACGCCTAACATGTTGTTAATTTCTGAATTGCTTCTGATGACAGGACACTGCTTGTTCCCTCTCCAGTTGGTCATGGCCACACTTTAGCTCATTATCTATAATTCACTGTTACGGTAAAAGGCACGGCCTATAAGCTAGAAGGAGCATCTTGTATCTACTGTATCTGAATTAGACCTGAACACCATCACAGCGTCTTCCTCCCTCCCCAAGAAGCACTGGAGCTGCCCTCCGAAAATTCAGCCTTCCACGTAGGCAAACCAAAGTTACCAATTCTTCCCATACAGGCAAAGCACAGACTAAACTGAAAATGTCTTTTATGCATTTATATGTCGAAGCAGGGCAGGCAAGCCGGGGAGGTGGGTGGGTTTGGAAAGTCCTGTATTAGCAATGACAAATGCTCTATGAACAGCCTAGAACGCTATACTTGAGGTTTGAAAAAAATGTAAAATTCCAGCGTAAACTGTACCCAGCACGAGGTGGCAGCTTGCGTGTGGATGCCTGCCAGCGGCCACTGGAGAGGGTTAAGTGCTTTCTGTGTAATTGCCGCCTGCATCCTTCACAGACAGGGATTGCAGGGGTGCTTCTGAGTGACCAACGACAAGCTCTCCTAAAAGAACTATTTAATCGCTTTCAGAGAATGATCCCCCTTGTTGAACATATTATTCAAACATATGGGAATTGGGGGAATTATTTAATGCCAAGTGAATGGAAAGTAGCTAATTAGGTGAACTCTCACACTCACTGTGAATAGCAGGGCTCCTTTCGGTAATAATGTAAGCAGCATTAGGAGTCGGAGGTGGTGCCCATGGAAACTTACGTGGGGACTGGGATGGGGCTGCATTAAGCAGCCGTTGGGCATTTCCGGAAGTGCAAAGGAAGCAAATTAAGACATATCTAATCCTCCTACCGTGAAAAGGGTGTCCGTGCACGTAGGTCTCTCTCTGGTGAAGGAACAAAATTTAATCTCTCTGTTTTTTCCCCCCGACAATTAATAATAATTTGCCCTTTTCTGCCACCTTCTATCTGTGGCAATCAGGGAGATTTACAGATATTGATTAAAGCGCTCCACACGCCTGTGTGGGCAGGTGGTAACAATATAAGGTCACAGAAAAGTCAATCAAAGGGATGGCAGCCGAATCACCACAGATTTCTGACTTCCAGGCTCCTGACCCCCGTGAGCAGATGCACTTTGCTTCTCTGTCAGCACTAGGAGATTGCTGGTCGAACTGCTGGCTCTTGTGACATCCCAAGTAAAGATGGAGGAAGAGATGTAGTGTGTAGCCATGAATACAGACCTAGGACATCTAGGGACAGGATAGCTGAGGAGAGGAGACTTTAATTGGGCAAAACCTAAGATTTGGGAGGAGAGCATGGATGGCATTTAAGTTTGCCCACATTCCATAGTATGTGCCAAGGAAGTACTCGTGCTCTTGCTAGGTGTTAAAAAAAGAAAAAAGGCAACACATTTTTCTAAAATTGCTGTG
The DNA here is from genome assembly GCF_964270905.1 of Leucopleurus acutus. Lineage (NCBI taxonomy): Eukaryota > Metazoa > Chordata > Mammalia > Artiodactyla > Delphinidae > Leucopleurus > Leucopleurus acutus. The sequence continues at coordinate 27,668,299 of NC_139163.1, read as the reverse complement.
AGCTAATAATAACCGGGAACTAATAAGAGCAGCGATTTCAGGACCATGATATGAACAACGTCAGTGCATCACACACCCTCCTGTATGAAAAGTCTGCTGGCGTGAGACTTTTGCTAGTTAATTTTTTCATTGTGTCCCCACCCCGCCCCCGGCCCTTTTCTCCATATATATGCTGTGCATGTTTACGAATGCTTACGGATACAAAAAGATCAATCATTTAAGAGCCAGGTCTGTGTAAGCAGGTGGCTTGTTGAGTAAGTATATGGAAACATGGTTGTGAATTCAAACTTCTGCTCTCGCAGTGCAGCTGAGAATTCTGGAGAAAGTTCTGCCAGCTTTGCAGCTCTGATGCCCCCAACCACAAAATAAATATATGTGGCAGGAAAGGGTGCTGGTAAAGGGCCTGGGAGCACCTTGCCTGGGAATCTGGCAAGACAGAAAGCCCCACGTGACTAACCCTGTTTAGTTACCGGCAGGGGAAACCAAGAGGAGCCGCAGAGAACACAGAATGTGGATGAAAAGAACGTTCTTGTGTCCTCACTGTGCTCTTTGTGGCATCATCCCTGATATTACACCCCTCGTCTGACTTTTTCCGTGGCATGAAAACCAGACACGGTGGCAGAAGGGAAAGCCTTTCGGCGCCTCACTTGCCTCCCATGCAACGTAATACCTACTCTAGGATTGTTCTAGAGTTAAACGAAGTTAAGCCTAAAAAGCACCTAGTGTGTGCTCCATGCATACAAGTTCTGCTTCTCAACTCTGAACTCCCACCTCTCCTACCTTTTTATGAGTCTTATTTCTATAGCAACTGTGTTTTTGAGATGGCCGCTTTATTCACTAGACGGTTCTTATCTCAGCACGTGCCTTAGGGATGTGCACTATAAGAAATGAAGGCACCTTGGTAGTGCTTTCATGCTTCCCTTCCATGGTCTGTCCTCAACTCATGATATTGAGTTGAGGAATCCCACTAAAAATGCCAGCTTGTTCCCCCTCGAGGAACTGCAGCTGTTTCTGCTGCTCTGGAATTTTCCTCCAGACGCCCCCATGATTATCTCCCTCGTGCCCTTCAGACCTTTGCTGCAATGACACCTACTAACAGGGCGTTCCCAAATTATGCCTAAGCCGTGGAACTGCAACGTTCCTACATCAAAAGCTGATCTTTTTCTTTTTTCTCTCTTTTTTTTTTTCCTGCGGTACGCGGGCCTCTCACCGTTGTGGCCTCTTCCGTTGCGGAGCACAGGCTCCGGACGCGCAGGCTCAGCGGCCGTGGCTCACAGGCCCAGCCGCTCTGCGGCATGAGGGATATTCCCGGACCGGGGCACGAACCCGTGTCCCCTGCATCGGCAGGCGGACTCTCAACCACTGCGCCACCAGGGAAGCCCTGTTTTTCTTTGACTTCACACTCATTGCCCTCCAATGCACTATACCATTTATTTTTCTCTTCCACAGACTGAAACGTAAGCTCTATGAGGCCAGGGATTTTTTTTTTCTGTTTTGGTCATTGTTGTACCCATTTCCCGCACCCCAGTGCCTAATATAGGCCTCAAGCACTCACAGATATTTGTTGAAGCAAGCTTAGGAGCCAGTGGTTTCCACTGATCAAATCTAGAACATCTTGAGCATCAAAGTGAATAATGGTGGTAAAGGATGATGAGCCACTGAATAACATAAGAACCCACGAAAGATACAGATATAAATGAATGGATGAGTGGGAAGGGAAAACTCTTCCATACAATAGGAAGCCAACTAATAAATGTAGGAAGTCATCATTTGACAACCAATCATATTAATAACTGACTCAGTTAAGAATTATGAACGGGATGCTAATATAATTGGTGAAATTTTTAAGAAAAGAACTATTTATGTGGTTTCAAAGTATCTTCCCACACTTAATAATTACAAAGGGTAAACATGACTTTATACTAGAGAACCCTGGCAGACGCCACCTAACCCAAGTTATCAAAGTTAATCTTGCCAGTAATGGGATGAATTTTCAGAACATACTTGCCGATAAGAAAAAGTGAAAAGAACTCAGCATCGCTTCTGTAACGTTCCTGCCAATAATACATAACCTGAATCTAATCAAGAGAATTATCAGACAAATACCAGCCCAAACTGAGGGACATTCTGCAAAATAGCTGATGTGCACTCTTAAAAGTAGTCAATATCATGAACTAGAGACAGACTCAGGAACTACTCCAGATCAAAGGAGACCAAAGGCATGTGACAACAAAACGAAGTGAATGGAACTGGATTTTCATTTGCCAGAAAGGACATTATTCAGATAAGAGGTGATATAGGAACCAAGTCTGCAGAGTAGATAATAGTATTGTATCAATGTTAATTTCCTGATTGTGATAATTGTGCTGTGTTTATGTAAGAGTTTGTGTTTAGAATATACACACTGAGGTATCTAGGGGGAAAAGGGACATCTTGTTCACAACGGTTAAAAAAATATATGTGGATGTGTATTTATTAATTCCTCTCTCCATATGTGCGTGTCTCTCTCCATGCACATGCGGAGAAAGAGTAGAACACAGTAAATGTAGTAAAACGTTAACACTTGTGAATCTGGATGTGGGAGAACTGGGAACTCTTTATATACAGTTGACCCTTGAACCACATGGGAGTTTAGGGGCGCCAACGCTCTGTGCAGTCGAAAACCGTATCCGTGGTTCCACATGCGTGGATCCAACCAAGCACAGGTAGCAGTGTTTACTATTAAAAAGTGAACCCAGCCAGTTCAAACCCGCGTTGTTCAAGAGTCACCTGTACTATTCTTGCCACTTTTCCTTAAGTTTTAAAATTTCGTCAAAACAAACAAACAAAAAACTATGAATGAATGAAGAGAGGCCCAGGGAGAATCTGTCCGGAACTCTTAAAATGAAGTCAGCAGGGTCGCTGACAGCTGCACACAATGTGTGGTGGAGGTGATGAACGTTCTGCACTTGGTGGCGGTGAGGTCACGGTCCAAACCTTGGCACACCGTGACTCACATTCTGCAGCGCCAAAGTCACAACATAAGGTCACGGTGAAGGTCAGCTACAAGGTGGCAAGTGCTAACCACGGCAGGTCTGGAGGTGCGTCCAGGCACATTTTGCTTTTGCTCTCAGTATGTCTTGACCTGACCCTAGGCTTGTAGCGTGTCACCCTCTTCAAGCAAAACAATCAGCTCCATATTTAAAGACGAGATTTTCACTGTTGTTGTCGTCGGCCATGCTGTGCTTGGTAATTATCGTTCCCTCCTTTCCTCCTTGTGGTCTGTACTATAGATGAACGTAGGTTTGATCACCTCTTCCCAGAGCATCACTCAGGAATGCGGGCAGGAGAGTAATGATAGTTTTACTGTGCCAGGCCCTGGGTCGATCCATAATTAAAGCATATTTTAATGGAATAGACATAAAAGGCCGATGGATGGAAGCCGTACTTAGTTTTAAAATTGGAGCTCTGAAAGCAAGCTGGCTCCAGCCTCCTACAGTTTTGGGCCTGAGATGACACAGTTTTACTATTATTATTCTCTTTTTCTCTTTTCATTGAAACCCTGGTACACTGACCTAGAGTGCTCACTTTGCTATGGATAAAAATCAGTTTGCGGTTTATGATTTCTCATTTTACTCGAGTCAAGATACCTGTCTCACTCTGCAGCTCTGACCAGATCTTTGAGATCAGTCCCAGGAAACGATAATCACAGAATCTCTCGGAGATATGGGCCCTTTAGAAGGCAGCGTGGCTCATCGGTCCATCCCAACAGCATGACTAGGTTTCCTGGGGGATTTATCTCTAGTAACTGCTATGTATGATTTAAGAAAATAGACTTCTGGAAAGGGAGAATAGGGGATCAGGAGAATAGAGGAGAAAAGAGAGAAGTTGAGCAAAATCTCTTCATCACAATTGATTCCTCTTTCAGTCTTTAAGTGGCCCTGAAACTGTAACGTGGTTTCAAACTCCTTGGGTAGCTTGTTTACAGTTATATTCGTGGATACCACCCATGACGATTCGGATTCAGTATTTCTGAGGTAGGAGCTGGGAACTCATGCTTTTCACTTGTGTTCGTTGCTTGCAAGTTAGCCCTGGCGCTAACGTTCGAGCAAAGTTGTGTGGTTCTTGAGAAAATATCCGAAGCAAAGCCGCACGCAGCTGGGGCTGGGTGGTCTGTCAGATATACGTCGGGTGGGCTTCTGAAATGGAATTCAGATGCCGCTCAAGTTGAAATGCTCACGATTATGGCTTTGGATGACGCCACTGTGGTTGAAAATGCAAATGCACAGGGACTGTCCCTACATCCTCTTTCTCTAAGGAGCACGTGTATTAATATGGAAGGCTCTCAGGTTGGGGGGGTTGATGAGCAGTAACTGGAAATAACGTTACAGCTCTTCAAGCCATTCTATGCCATTCGTTGGGGCGGGAGAGGGGCAGTTAGAAGGGTGGATTACAATAAGCAACAAGCTCAATTAACGGAGGATGGAAGCATACATCTCTGCTATTAAAGGGTTTAAAGATCTGTGTCACCCACTTGGTATCATCTGCAGTAGGATCACGGGAAGGGAGTTGGCACAAGGGGCTTGGGGTGGGAGGGCAGTTACATACAGGCTGGAATGAGGATTTGACCTTGCTGAAGTTTGAGTAACACCACACTGAGAGACTAAACTGTTTGCGGATGTTCAGGGCTTTAGTTTACACACACTTCACAGGGTGTTTACCAATTAATATACTAAAGGAATCGCAAATCATGTGTAAATCACCAGTTCCTAGACACAATTTAAACCTCATCTTTCATGCAGTGTTGGCGTTTTAGCTTTGTTTACTATGAGAAGTGGAATAATGATGGCTCAGGGAGAGTGCTTTAAAGTGCAAGACGGGGAGGGGAGAAGATCTGGGCGGCATGCTGCTATGACAGTTTTTATTATCTGCTAAGTGGTTTACTCACTGGCATTTTGAATGGACAAAACAGGCTTCCCTGGAGGAACCTGAGTCCTATGTCATGGAATCATTTCATTTCGGGGGCTGGGAAAGGACCTAAGAGTAATCAGGCCAACACCATCACCATTCAGATGAGGAAACAGAAGGGCGTGCTGCGGGGTGGAGGGACGTGGCCGAAGTCACACCCACTTGTGACAGAGCTGGGATGAGAATCTCCTGTCCTGTGGTGGTCCTGGGGTGTGTGTCTGTGTGGGGCGGGGGCGACAGGCGGTGGGAGAGACGGATGTTCCCTGGGACATGGTCTCCAAACCTGGAACTTTGAAGGTGTAATGTTGGCATGAGAATTGCTAAGACTGTTTTCATAGACCCTGGAGAAAGCCTTAGGAAAACGGGGCTTTGAGATGCGTAGAGTGGTCACAGAGGCCTATGTTGGTTTCCTATTATTGCTGTTCCATAGACTTACTGGATGAAAACAGCCCAGATTCATAACGTTACAGTACTGTAGGTAGAAGTCCCATAGAGCTAAAATGAAGGTGTCAGTGGGGCTGTGTTCCTTCTGGAGGTTCTAGGAAAGGATCCATCACCCTGCCTCTTCCAGCTTCTAGCGGCTGCCTGCATTCCTTGGTTGGAAACCCCTTCTTCCATCTGTGAGCGGTAATAACATCAGTCTCCTTATCTGTGTCTGGTATTCCCGCCTTCCTCTTATAAGGATCCTTCTGTGGGCTCACCTGCATAATCCAGGATAATCTCTCCTTCTCAAGGTCCTTAACCTTCATCACATCTGCAAAGTCCCTGCTACTATGTAAGGTTCCAGGTATTAGGATGTGGACCTTGGGGCGCCACTCTTCTGTCTACCACCGGGACTTTCATGGCTTGTTCACTTTAAAGTTAGGACCTAAAGACCCCTCTGTCGCTGCCTCCTGACCCACTGCCGTCTCCCAGACACCACACGATCTTGGAGGTGTCGGTTGACTTTTGGGTTATCTTCACACTTCAGCTGCAGAAGTTTCTACGCAGAGTGAAGCTCCGTATCTGCATATAACTTTATGGGGTCCTGGGAAGTTGTTAAAAAGACCGTAACCAAGGGAGTGAGGCGGTTGACCATCCAGGTTTTCAAAGGGCGTGTTTTAGTAAGCAAGGCGGGCAGCCTCAGTGTGCGTTGGCATCTTCTCCCGGCATCTTTATTAGGCTATAACTAAGTGAAGTGGAAAGGATGATATAGATTAAATATCTTAATAGGACAGGTTATTTCTATTTCCAGCATGGGCAATAAAAGAGATGGCACATACAAAATAAAAATAATTATAGTATGTGCTGTTCCTTTACAATGTACAATCAAACTCATGAACCAATGATTTTCCTCTCATTGAATTAAGGTGCCCCTTCCCTTCAGACCTATTAACCATGTTCACAAACCATTGTTATCTCGTCAATGGCATCTTTAATTAAAGACTCCTCTGGACCACTCTAATCACTTCGCATTGTGAGCTCACATGGGCTTCGGAAGCACTTTGATTAGAATGACAGCACTTTTTATTTATGCGTGTTTGTTTGGGGACCAAGGGGGTGGTGTGAGGTAGAAGGATGGGTAAAGGCCTTGATATGAAGAAATTCTCCTTTCCAAAAAGAGCAGATCATAAAATGACAAAGTGAGAATCTCCCCCCGCCTTTTCTTTTCCCTGGTTCGCTATTTTTCTCTTCCCCTCCTCATTCTGGGGGCTAATGGCATTATATTCTAACCTAAATGACTTTGTGAAGAAACCACTATGATTTTACTGCAGAAAAGAGCACAATCTTCAGCTAAAGTTGCATTAACCCTTCTAGGCCATTAAGGTACCATTTGATAAATTGCCCCTTTTACTACACTGCATGACACTGGCAGCCTGAAAGAATTAATGTGTTTCCCAAATGGCAGCAATGCACTCCCTCTCGCTAGCACAAGGAGTACCTTTGTTTGTTACTTCAGAGCCTCTCTCCTCCTCAGGGGTCCCCTATGCCTGTTATAGAGTTAATTAATGCCAAATTCTCCTCAAAGGGATAGGTAGACGCCACTAATTTGATTCTTCCAATAAAGATTTCTCAAACTCAAAGCAACAAACCCAATTCAGATCCATGACTGACTGCTAAACAGAAATAGTGACAGGGATAATTCGTTCATTTATATCCATCACTATCTAGCACGGAAAGCCTGGCAAAGTGGACAGGGACAAAGCTTGTTTAAGGTGGCATAAGCACCCACCCCAGCCTGACTGGTCATTCGTCTCCTAATCTAAATACCAGCCCGCCCAGAGTCCACTGTTCGGACCCATAGGATATACCTCTAAAGTACCAATCATAGGCCAGAATGTTATGAGAAACGGAGGCAGACAGAGGAATTGATGCAGGATGTCCTTTGTATCATCACAAGGCTCTTGATGTTACTTGTAATTTAAGTTTTTATTGAAGTATGGTTGATTTACGATGTTGTGCTAATTTCTGCTGTACAGCAAAGTGACTCACTTACACTCATATATACATTCATTTTTTTAAAATATTCTTTTCCATTATGGTTTATCCCAGGAGATTGCATATAGTTCCCTGGGCTATATAGTAGGACCTTGTTGTTTATCCATTCTAAATGTAATAGTTTGTATCTACTAACCCCAGACTCCCAGTGCATTCCCCCCCCCCTCACACTCCCCCTTGACAACCACAAGTCTGTTCTGTACGTCTGTGAGTCTGTTTCTGTTTTGTAGATAGGTTCATTTGTGCCATATTTTAGATTCCAATATAAGTGATATCATATGGTATTTGTCTTTCTGACTTCACTATGATAATCTCTAGTTGCATCCGTGTCACTGCAAATGGCATTATTTCATTCTTTTTTATGGCTGAGTAGTATTCCATTGTATATATGTACCACATCTTTATATCTGTCAATAGACATTTAAGTTGTTTCTGTGTCTTGGCTATTGTAAATAGTGCTGCTATGGACATTAGAGTGCATGTATCTTTTCGAATTATACTTTTGTCTAGGTATATGCCTAGGAGTGGGATTGCTGGGTCATATGGTAACTCTATTTTTAGTTTTCTGAGGAACCTCCATACTGTTTTCCATAGTGACTGCACCAACTTACACTCCCACCAAAAGGGTAGGAGGGTTCCCTTTTCTCCACACCCTCTCTAGCATTTGTTATATGTAGACTTTTTAATGATGGCCATTCTGACTGGTGTGAGGTGGTACCTCACTGTATTTTTTTTTTTTTTTTTTTTTTTGCGGTACTCGGGCCTCTCACTGCTGTGGCCTCTTCCGTTGCGGAGCACAGGCTCCGCGGATGCGCAGGCTCAGCGGCCATGGCTCACGGGCCCAGCCGCTCCGCGGCATGTGGGATCTTCCAGGACCAGGGCGCGAACCCGTGTCCCCTGCATCGGCAGGCGGACTCTCAACCACTGTGCCACCAGGGAAGCCCCTCACTGTAGTTTTGATTTGCATTTCTTGAATAATTGTGATGTTGAGCATCTTTTCATGTGCCTACTGGCCATCTGTATGTTGTCTTTGGAGAAACATCTATTAAGGTCATTTTTTGATTGGGTTTTTTTGTTGTTGAGTTGTATGAGCTGTTTGTATATTTTGGAGATGAAGCCCTTGTCAGTTGCATCATTTGCAAATATTTTCTCACATTCCACAGGTTGTCTTTTCGTTTGTTTTTTTTTTTAGTTAAAAAAATTATTTTATGCTTTCCTTTGCTCTGCAAAAGCTTGTAAGCTTGATTAGGTACCATTTGTTTATTTTTGTTTTCATTTCTATTGCTTTGGGAGACTGACCTGAGAAAACAGTGGTATGATTTATGTCAGAGAATGTTTTCCTACACTCTCTTCTAGGAGTTTTATGGTGTCATGTCTTGTATTTAAGCCTTCAAGACAAAGCTCTTGATTATAGAGTGAACACTTAGTATGTTTGCTATCACTGAATTAAACTTTCTGCTGAGTCTAGGCATGTGTTAGTAGTTAAATGGGAATGACTCAGTATCATTGAGTCAGAGCTCAAGCAAATTCCATGGATTTTGTATCTTTGTAATTAGAAAAAAAAAAGGGTAGACAAAATAATATCAAAATGTAGCATGTAGTTTGCACAGGACTTCTCATATTTAAAGTCACTTTACTGTCCTCACTCAAATCCTGGAACGCAGTTAATAATACACAAAATTTATAGATGATAAAATTGAGGCTTGGAGAAAGAAAGTGACTAGCTCAAAGCCACCCAGGCTGGACGTGGCAAAGGGGATTGGAACTCAAGCCTCCTGGATCCCTGTGTTGTCCTCACTCTGCTATATCATCTCATTTCTGATAATTCTTTGTTTCTCACGCAGTGTCAATGACTAGGTCTGTACTACTTTCCTGACACGTTATGTATGTCATTAGTTTACTTCAGGATTGGCAGAGTCTTACCTAGCTAGGAAGGCAAAGAAAACAAAAGGAAGGCAGGAGATCCCCCTGTGCATGAGGCATACGAACATGGTCCACGCCCAATACTGGCACATTTTGCTGTAAGTAGCATTGTTGTCACATGCTCGGGCCAAATGTGGGATTTCAATTCAGCAGTTGTCTGTTTTCTTGAATATACTACATATTATTTTTGTCTTTTATTTATTTATTCTTTAATCAGTTTTCTTCCTATCCCTTTTCTTGTTGAGTCAAAGAGCTGTGCTTATTCCCTGGAAAGAAATCCAGAGCTGCTCCCAGAGCAGCTGTTATCACAAACTCTCAGGTGACTTCAGCTGGCAAGTCTCTCTCTACTAATTAATCATCAGTTTCCAAGCCAGAATTCTGGGAATTATCTCCAAGTCCTTCATCTCGCTCACCCCACATTAACACACGCGTGCGCACACCAGCGGACCTGGCCGAGTTTCTCCCCAAGTCTGTCTCTCAAAGCTCCCCATTGGGTGAGAGCTCCGTGACCCCCACCTAGGTAGGGTCTACAAGCCCCTTGGCAACCTGAAGAAGCTACAGAAGACAGACCTTTATCCTTCCTCCTCCCAATAAAGATTTCTTGGGGTTCATGTCTCTCAGGGGAGATTTGAGGCAGGAGGTAGATGGACCCCAGGCTGAATAGTTTCTTCCTTGTGGACAGAAACTCCATAATAGCAGAAACTCCATAAAAGCAGGATGATGGAGGAGGCTGGGCCCTGCCCAGATAGAAGATAAGAGACCACATATTCCTCATTCTTGAAGTCAAGGAGACCTCCCTGACTACACATGCGCAGAAAGGCTCCCTGGAGGTCAAAAAGGCAAGGGGTGCCACCTCATAGTAAGTGATGAAAACTACCCGTAGGCTTCTTCACTAGAATCCATCTTGGCTAAGAGATGCGGACGCACACAGGGGAGGACCGTGATCACAACCTGGCAAAGCAAGATGATTGGTCAAAGGAAATCCAGGAGAAATGCCCCATAAAAGTGATTCAAACTGCCACGAGGGTGCGACTCTCTCTCTGAGTCTGCCCGTGTGTCTATCCACACGTACTGTACTCTTTTTCCTCCTAATAAACACTCGCTTCACTTAAAAAAAAAAAAAAAATCCCCATTGACAGCAACAACGTGGGGATTAGAGAAAGGATTTAAAACATTCGCACCTAGAGACAAGGACACTCAAAAGTAGAGTGACTGTAATTTACTGTCCAAATTGAGATACTTTTGAGTGTGAAAAGGAGGGCTATTAATATCTGTGCTAGGCAAAATGAGGCATCTTTTCACTGTGCTCAGAAGGAGACTAGTATGATGAAGACTTGAACGTGGCCAGCGGCAGTGGAGATGAAGCAGAAGATAGTACATCTCAAGTGTTTCCCGAGCCTTCAGCCTCGGCAATTCCTACCCATCAGGTACATTTCAGTTTCCCCTAGGCGGCAGCAAACAACACTCTACACGGTCAAACCTTTATTTTTTCAGCTGCATTCCTCATCACTCTTCCTTTCGTATCTTGTTCTGATTTGCTTAGTTCCAAAATACGTGATGCTATTTATTTTTTTACTTATTTATTTTTTAATTAATTTATTTCTGGCTGCCTTGGGTGTTAGTTGCTGCATGCGGGATCTTCTGTTGCGGCGCGCAGGGGTCTCTCTCTAGCTGTGGTGTGCGGGGTCCAGAGTGCGTGGGGTCTGTAGTTGTGGCGCACGGGCTTAGTTGCCCTGGGGCGTGTGGGATCTTAGTTCCCTGGCCAGGGGATTGAGCCCGCATCCCCTGCATTGGAAGGCGGATTCTTAGGGAAAACCAGGGAAGTCCCTATGTGATGCTGCTTCTACCTCTGTGCCTTTGCACATTCTGTTCCCTTTGATTGGAATGCCCTTTACTCTCTGTCTGTCAGGTTTTAAGTCAATTGTCAATTCCTCTCTGAAAGCTTCCCTGAGCCTTTACCCAGGGTTCATCCCTTCACTCCTGGTTAGTATCTGGGTATCTTTGTCACGGCATGTAGCACACTGCAACATCGTCATTCATTTAACTGGGTTTGCTTTCGGGGTTTCATCTATTATGGTATGAAGTGGCTCTAGTTTTCCTAGTAGTCCCTCTAATAGTTGTGCTTCATGGAATTGTCCATGGAAGCAGGGTCCCCTGAAGATATTTAATTTTGAGTCCATAACTTTTCAGTAACATCGCCTTATTAGAATGGTTTGTTTTGGGGACTGATTTTTGTTCATTTAAAAACTTTAATCTCACATCTGATTCAAAATTCCACCCACACCCCCAGTAGCTATGCACACGGACGCATCTGTGCCCACACACTCATGCATATTTGCATGAACACAAGGATCTAGCTACTGGGTCTGAAGCAGAGAACTTGCTCCCTCATGCTCTCCCTCTTCCACGAGCTTATCTCCGTGGCATTATGGTAGAGAAAAGGAAAATATACACCACCTCCTACTTAACTGTGGTGTATTCTCCTTGGATGGCTTAAGTTTCTTAAGATAATCCTTAATGAATTCAGTATAAATAGGTGATGACTCCAAAAGGCCTCACTGACAGAGGGTGCAGGTGACTGGGTTGCAAACAGTTACCCCTAGGCATCTGTTGTTCCCTGTGTGTTTCAGGTACACCTGCCAACCAGCCCCCAACTGGCAGCATCTTTGCTCTCTGAGCCCCTGAAGTGGCCTCTGGCAAACCTGTTTTCCATCTCACTTAACCTCTCTGGCTCCCACTTCCTGGCCCATCTTCTCTACCTCTTGGGAATATGGGGAATTGGAAATTACAGAAGCACTCTTTCCCCCTCTCTCCTGGGCTTTCTCAAAGCTTTTTATTTTTTCCCTCTTCCCTGGAAGCACTGAACAAGTCAACAAACTGATAAGCAATGAGAAAATCAGGTATCCATATCCACTTCCTGCAGATGACCTGAGTTTTATGAGTCGTTCTCCTGGGGTTACTCTCTTTGGCTTTGGCGAGCAGAGGGACAGCCATCTTTGATCCCCATACTCCTCCAAAATGTGACTTCTCTTCTTCTCTCTTCACGTGCAATTCTTACATCGATAGGGAGGGATAAGCCATGATGTGTAGGTGGGCGGGGGAGTGGTGGTGCCCATTCTGATGAAATGATGCTTCTCTGCAGGTTCCGCAGGGAGGTGGGAAAATTAGACTTGACGTTATCCTGGCGAAATCTCTGAAATCAGAGAGATCTTCCAGACACGATCTTCCTACATATACACAATCTGTCCTCCAACCAGCACCTCGGCCAGAGTAACCTCCTTACATATAAGGGCTCCTGTTTTCCTTGGTTCACAGTACTGAGTACATTTGGCCCTTGTCACTGACCGAACTGAGCTGGTAACTCTTGCAGTGAGAAGGGGTGGTATTCTTTTGTTGTTGTGTTTTTGCCTGCGCTGCTGTAGGATGGCTTGAGACGGAACCTAGTGGGTGAGTCCTCCAAGCTGGAGAAGGCAAACAGAGATGCAAATCATCCCAGGGGTTTTGGCCAGGTCTCCTCCCTGCAGTAATGTCCTGATCAGTCACCTGGTGTCAGGGTGGAGCCAAAGGCAGGTGCCCTTATTTTATGCTCAAGAGGTAAGGTTTTGACTGGGACCCCTACATTAATTGCAGCAGCCTGATGGCAGGGGTTTCTTAGCTTCTGTGAAATCAGAGCCCTTGAAGGCTCTGATTCATAAAATATGAACTCAGTTTCATATTTTACGGGGCTGGGTGCTTTTAGAATGGCCTCAAATGTCTGCTTTGACATAAAGAGTAGTTTACTAGAAACAGATTCATTTCATGAAGACCATTTTTACAAGGAGAATGGCCATACATATCTGTTTTCTTTTTAGCCTTCTAGAAATGAGGTCCTCCCAAACGGCCTAAGGACATTTCTCAGTGCTTGTATCCTCTCTCAGGCATGGTATGTGAGCAAGTGTGTGTTTATAATTTTGTTTGTGTGTGTGTCATTCTTGCAACCATGGAGGAAAGGCCACATGAAGCCATTCCATAGAGGTCGCTACAGTGCGGTGCTGAATGGTGAGCCTGTTAGCAGAGAAGAAATTGTCTACTCCCTTCCATTTCAGGCCTACGTTTTCTGTCTTCCTAGTCTTATATTTGGTCTTATTTCATGCTTTGCTATCAAAGCTATTGTACCATCAAGGCACCACTCCCCCCAAAAGTTAATGTTTCCTACCACCACCATGTCTGCCTTCTCACTCCTCACCCCAAGAAATCCTCACCCCAAGACGTACCCAATGGGAAGACCATACCATTTGAGAGAAAATATAAAGCACAGGAGAAAAACCGTGGTTGAAACACTCCATCTAGGTTGAGCCCAAATTCCAAATATGTGTCCTTTTGTAAATGCTTCAGTAAGATTACATTTCCAACTCTAGTCTAAGCATTTGGTCAGGAATATCCACAGGACAGTGTAATTGGAAAAAGAAATGAATGTTTGTCTTTGGTTTCATTTTATTGCCTCTCAGAAGAAAACTCCATATAGTAATGTTCTGGTCCATTTCCCTACTCACCAACCATGGGTGGGAAGGGGGGACAAAACGAGAGCTGGGAGTGGGACGACTGTGCTACATCCGTAGCATTTTCTTATTGGGGTGTATGTGTGGGAAATCTCTGAAAGGAGACAAATGATTTTTTAATCCTCTTGTTTAAACACCTTAATTTTTAAAAAATTTTTTATTGGAGTATAGTTGATTTACAATGTTGTTTCAGGTGTACAGCAAAGTGAAATCAGTTATACATCTATCCACTCTTTTTAAGACTCTTCCCATATAGGTCATTACAGAGTACTGAGAAGAGTTCCCTGTGCTATACGGTAGCTTCTTAATAGTTAATCTATTTTATATATAGTAGTGTGTATATGTCAATCCCAGTCTCCCGATTTATCCCCCCCCTTTCCCCTCTGGGTGACCATAAGTTTGTTTTCTACATCTGTGACTGTTTCTCTTTTGTAGATTAAAAAAACTGGCACAAATGAACCTTTTTTTTAAGATTCCACGTATAAGTGATATCATAAGGTATTTGTCTTTCTCTGTCTGTCTGACTTACTTCACTTGGTATGATAATCCATCCATGTTGCTGCAAATGGCATTATTTCACTCTTTTTTTATGGCTGAGTAATATTCCATCGTGCATGTATGACATCTTTATCCATTCCTCTGACACTTAGGTTGTTTCCATGTCTTGGATGTTGTACTGCAGTGAACACTGGGGTGCATGTATCTTTTCAAATTACGGTTTTCTCTGAATATATGCCCAGGAGTGGGATTGCTGGATCATAGGGTAGTTCTATTTAACACTCTTTTTTTTTTTTTTTTTGCGGTACACGGGCCTCTCACTGTCGCGGCCTCTCCCGCCGCGGAGCACAGGCTCCGGACGCGCAGGCTCAGCGGCCACGGCTCACGGGCCCAGCCGCTCCGCGGCATGTGGTGTCTTCCCGGACCGGGGCACGAACCTGTGTCCCCTGCATCGGCAGGCGGACTCTCAACCACTGCGCCACCAGGGAAACCCTAAACACCCTTTTTTAATAAAAGTTACCAAAACCTGTTTAGAGAAGATGAAAAATCCACATCCCCCCAAAGCTCCTGAAGAAATGTTAGAAAGACCCAAATTCTTTCAAATTCAAGTTTGGGAAAAGAGGCAGCCTTGTTGAGTGATCACTGCTGGTTTCCTGCCTTCCAAAGCCGTCTTCGATAAAGGTGGCCACATTTGGCACTGACCGAGCTTCTTAAATACACTTGATCCAGGAGAATCCTAAGGGCCTCTCACCAGCAAATACTTCTGGCAGCTCCAAGTTTATGCCATTGCCTTCGGTGAGGCTACTCTAGCTTCTGTGACATCACAAAGCATCCTCTATTTTGTGAGTGGAGCAGTGCCTGAAACTTAACCCTTCTGTCTGTCGGTGGCTGGGCCTGGGGTAGAGTTGGAAGGAAGCTGCTTAAGGCAATATTCGGGCATCAGAGTGACTTCAAAGCAGAGAATAAATGCTTGGATTTGATACCTACACCCCAATGTTCATAGCAGCACTATTTACAACATCCAAGACATGGAAGCAACCCAGCGTCCGTCAATAGACAGATGGATAAAGAAGATGTAGTACATATATGCAATGGAATATTCCTCAGCTATAAAAAAGAATGAAATATTACTATTTGTAGCAATATGGATGGACCTAGAGATTATCATCCTGAGTGAAGTCAAAGACAAATATTATATCACTTATATGTGGAATCTAAAATAACGGATTTATTTATGAAACAGACTCGCAGACATAGAAAACAAACTTACGATTACCAAAGGGGAAAGCTAGGGGGAGGGATTAATAGATAAACGACAAGGATTTACTGTACAGCAAAGGGAGCTACATTCAGTATCCTGTCATAACCTATAATGGAAAAGAATCTGAAAAAATATATGTATAACTGAATCACTTTGCTGTAACCTGAAACTAACATTTTAAAGTCAACTATACCTCACTTAAAAATAAAAAAGCCTGGATTTACCTACTGTTCTATACCCCCTTCCTACCTTACCCTGTATAAATACTGGAAAATGTATCCTGGAGCTGGAAATCACTGAGTTAATAACCCTTATACCTTTCTTTGTCTGGTGAATTTCTACTGATCTTTTAGCCACCTTCCTTCCCTACTATGCCTCTCTGAATCTATCCTTAGAACAGATTAAGGGCCCCCTCTATTTTTCCCATTGTTTTCTGTGAAATCCTCTACTGCAGTGTCGTTCCACATTGAAGTATAAAGTTACTGTCTTCGCCAAATCTGGGCCCCATTCTGTATGTTTCACGGTGTATTTCCATTATTAGGCATAAGCCCCATCTCTCATCAAACATGTCTTACTGGACTCAAGAATAATACACTTAATTATTCCTTAAAGTGGGGAGTGTGACATAGTCTAAAAGTACATTATTAGGCAGAAACTTTTGTTTTGGTGCCCGGTCCTGCTACCACCTAGGCAAACCTAACTTTTTTTTGGTCTTCATTTTCAAGTCTACAAAATTAGGGTAATTATTACTACTTACCACAGCAGGATGGACGAGAAGCTTAAAGGAAATCTTGTAGGTAGAATACTTTATCAAACTTACATGTATCAATTAGGTGTTCTTATTTTATCTTTCAAATTGTAGTATCACCGTATGTCATGCAATCCTACAACATCCCTATGAGGTAGGTACCTACTATTGTTTTTCAGATGAGGACGCAGAGTCAAGGAGCTTCATAAACTTACCTAAGGTCACATGAACAAAACCAGTGAGTCTTAAGTCTGAACCCAGAGCTCAGATGCCTGAGTGCGCACTCTTAGCCCAAGTTTCAGCACTGAGGTGACACCTGTTTCCAGACCTTTTTCTCTCAACTATGATGATGTAACAACAGCCAGTTACCTCTGTCCGGTCCTGCCTAATTCTCGGTGCTCTTACAGAGCGATTCCAGGCGATGCCTCTTTACAGGGGCCAAACCTTGGCATGCAACGTCAGAAAGATGTTTCCTTAAAGTCTCCGACGTCAAGGAGAGGTGGCATCCTTTAGTCCGTGAGCACCGGAATTGGAGTCAGATATCCTGAAGTCAAATCCCAGCTCACCGGTAAGTAACAGGCCCTCGCAAGGCAGCCTCACTTCTTTGAACCTTCATTTTTCAGATCTTTTTTTCTCATCTCAAAAATTGGGACAAAATCCCCTTCTTTTGAACATAACTAGGGAGATTAAATGAGTTAAGCACCTGAGAGCACCTCTGCAAGTTATACTGAAACAGAGGTAAGTAATTACTTTTCCAAGGATGCGAAGTCCCCTTCTAGCGAACCATTTAAGCTGTATATATGTACAAAAAGTCAACAGAGTTAATTCCCTCCGCATTATAACCAACCAAAAGTCCAGATTGCTGGAGGAGGTTAGAAAAGATTCATTAGGATGGCTGTTCAAGTCTGAGAGTGTAGACAAAGCAGGGATATTGAGGGAGGAAAGTGACATCATTCCACTTAATGGAAAGTACAGACTTGCCGCGTATGCAAGTAGGACATCCCAACTGCAGAGAGACAGAGCACATTCAATTCAAACAATGAACAACCTCCCTTGAAACTTACCAGAATATTAAATATATCCATCTGAGGCTATTTGAATACGGGGGCTTGTTTTGAGTCTGTGGTTAACGCCACACACCCATACCCCTGGAAATCTGGTACAGAGTTTGGATCCTTGATATCCATTATGGTTCCACTAAATCATCACCCTGCTACACCAGGGGTGTGTAACTCAGAAAGGAGCAACAGAAATAAATCAACAGCAAAACGGAACAGCCTTTCAACACAGCATAAAGATGGTGTTCAGAGAATCCCGCTGTGATTGTGTGTGTGTGGAGGTGATGGACTCAGAAAACCCAGTTCTCACACCTGTGACCCAAGAGGGAGGGAACTCAGATGGCTCTAGAGGAAAAGGTGAAAGAGCCAGAGAGCAGTGCCGTACCAGCTCCACGAACTTTGAGGAAATGTGCCTTAATCTGGACACAAGTTCAGAATAACAGAGAGCAGGAGATGAACGGGGGTTTACAAGTGGCCTTACAAAGAAAAGTTGACACTGAAGAGCTATATCAGTTGTCTTCTCCTGATTCATCACAGGACTAAAAGCAGAACTCGGATGCAAGCAGCCTCCTGGCAAGGATGGAAAAACAAATGTACCTGAGCTTTAGAAAAAGTAACTAAAAGGCATTTACTATTTTTAGTGTTCTTGTAAGTATGCAGTTTGGAGCTCCTCCAAAAGGAGTGAGACTAGCCAAGGAAGCGAAGTGGGCTGTAGTCTAGCGGTGTGAAGTAGGAACATCTGGGAAGGTTTCAGCAACATGGAAAAAAATGTGTGCGTTCTACAATTTTATTTCATCCTCTGTTAAACAGAGAACTACACGCTTACTTCATAGATCTGAAGTCTTGGATGAACTCTTCTTGTTTCCATCCACCTTCCTGAACAACAGCAATGAACCTGCGCCTCAGATACAGATGGATAAACCAAACTGATTAACACGGAACTTACAAAGCTTAGCAGGGGGTGATCCCAGGAGGCCAAAGCCGTCTTTCAAAGTCTTTGAGCTCTGGTGAGTTTTTATGTATTTCTCTTTCTTATTTTTCAACTGCAGGATGTCCCAAGTAATATTTCCCTCATTTTTGAGCCATTTAATGTAAGTCCCTGTATGTTTGATGCCTTTGGACACATTCTAGCTCTGACCTCCTAAAAAGAAAGTTCTAGTAAGAGATGGGGATTGAGGTGAGCTGTGCATTAGGTGCCTTTGAAAATGTGGATGAGCCCTAGGCTGGTTCTTGCATAATGAGGTGAAAGACCCTGAGGCTGGGTTTGAGAGGAAGGAGCTGAACACAGGCTCCGTGGACTCCTTACCTCTAAACCACTAAGGGAACAGGATGCAGCGGGGAGGAGGGTTTGCAGGAGGCCAGGATTTTCAGGCAAGGTTGACTGGATTCTGCCTCAGACTTGATTTTTGAAGGGTGATGCATTTAAGAGCATGTGTATAATTGACCATGACCTCAATTTTGGACAGGTACAGTCGCTTAACTCAATCCACCGAAGAGAGAAAAACGAGGTGACTCTCATCCAGAGAACTCCATTTTTAGGGCTGCTTAGTTGAGATTCTGAATAAAACCTCTTGCCCTTTTTGCCAAGTGGAGACATTTAAACACCGGCATGTTTTCAGGTGCACAGGTAAAGGACCTAGGTCTACAGACCTGAGGAAATAACATAAGAGCCCGACATAGCACAGCTTATGTGCAAGTCCTCTGAAAGTCTCCCCAGCAACCAACTAGCAGAGCCTTTTCTTCCATTTTTTCTCAAGCACCGTAGAGCAGAAGGTTAAAACCACTGGTTACCAACCAATCCTCTTATGGAGATAGCTATCAAAGTCTGTTCAAACCATCTGTTTCTCTGACTGTTTTTCCTTTCAGTGTTTTTCCTTCGTGTGTGTATTTTTTATTTTTATTTTTTGCTAAGAATGACGAGATCTATTCTAAAATAACCAAGATGTTATGACTGAAAATGCCAGAGGTATACAGACCCAGTTTATAAGAGAAATTGCTTTCTCAAAAGGAGTTTGGTTTATCTTGTGTGGAGGCAGGCAACATTTCTACAAATACTATAGTTGCACTAGGAAGATAACCAACTACTTTTCATTAAGAGTATGTGGCAAGATTTGTATTTGTTCATGTAATTGAATTTAATGCTGCTGAAATTTGTCAGACCTGAAAGCTATTGAAGTATAGACTGTTTTTTTCTTTGAGGAATATTGCCTAAGAAATTATCTCTCGGCTTCAGGGCAGGTCTTCTGTTGATATTAGAAGGTCACAGGTCAGTTATTCTCTGCATTTGCATAACGTGTAGCACCAAAGGGTACCTCCAGGGATGATATTTTCTTCTTTTGAGAGGAAGGCTCTGTGACCCAGTCACTGTTTGTGGAGAGACCCTGATTATGCCTTGCCTGTGGACTTACTGTTTCAGTGTCTGCCGTCTAGATGTTGGTGACTTGGGTTAGCTGCCTACAAAATGGACAGCCAACAGTTTTGCAACTACCTTTCCCCTCTATATAGTCAAGTAGCTCACTGTCTCACACACCACCATGTCACATCATCTTAATAACTTCAGATTTTCTGCAGAAGTTCCATTTCATACTTAAGATCTCATTAATATGCCATCCTTCTCTGTCTCTTACCTGGGTTCACCTTGGTTGATGGACATGTAAATCTCCCAAGAATTCTCCTCCGGGATGGCACTATGTGGTATCAGTAAACTCACCCCTGAAACAGAAAAAGCCAAGAAATCATTTGTAGATTCTCCAATTATCCTGAAGCACCTCAGCTGGACAGCTTACAGCTGCTCTCAAAGAGGGACCACCTCACAGCACTTTATGAAATTCCAATCCTGGCAGACATTGTTTCCTAAAGTGACATAAAGAACTGCATATTAGTCAACTGTGTACTCAAATTAGATTTTTATTTAAAGTCTTCCTCATGTAAATTGGTGGAGCTATTGTGGAAAACAATATGGAGGTTCCTCAGAAAACTAAAAGTAGAGTTGCCATGTGATCCAGCAATCCCATTCCTCGGCATATATCTGGACAAAACTCTAATTTGAAAAGATATATGCACCCCAGTGTTCACAGCAGCACTACTTACAATAGCCAAGACATAGAAACCACCTAGATGTCCATCGACAGAGGAATGGATAAAGAAGATGTGGTACATATATACGATGGAATATTACTCTGCCATAAAGAAGGAAATAACGCCATTTGCAGCAACATGGATGGACCTAGAGATTATCGTACTAAGGAAAGTAAGTCTGACAAACACAAGTATACGCTCTAACTTATATATGGAATCTAAAATACAACACAAATGAACCTGGGAAAGAGATTCACAGACAGAGAACCAGACTTGAGGTTGGGGAGGGATGGATTGGGAGTTTGGGGTTAGCAGATGTAAATTATTACATATGGAATGGATAAACAACAAGGCCCTACTGTATAGCACAGGGAACTATATTCAATCTCCTGTGATATACATATTTATATTCTTTTCCATTATGGTTTATCTGAATCACTTTGCTGTACAGCAGAAGTTAACACAACGTTGTAAGTCAACTATACTTCAATAAAATAAGTTAAAAAAAAATAGTCTTCCTAGCATTTAAAAAATTCTCTTATAAGATTTGGTGTCCTGAGACCTGGCACTGTCAAACATATCTGAGAATATATGAGTTTATCAGTTAATCGACTCTAAAATTTCCAAAGGTACTTCTCTGTCTATCCATTCGACTCTAAAATTTCCAACGGTACTTCTCTGTCTCTATCCATTCATTTCCTGAAAAGGTATCTGGGATGATGCGTGAGCCATCTAACATTTTGCTAGAGCCTGGTGTGTAACTGTCTTCTAAATGGTGCATCTTGAAGTCAGTTTAGGGAGGTGACCAATGGAGTAGTGCATTTTGTCAAGAAAACTGGAGAAGGAAGAAGCATGGCTAAGCTTAGGAACTTATACGTTGTTGCGTCGCCACTATTTGGCCCCATATTTGCGAACAGAAGCTAGAAAAGGGTAAAGGTGACTTAACCATATTCATTCAAGGTCAAACTGAAAAAAACTCAGTAGCCTTACTTCAGTAAAATCATATAATGAAGGGAAGGGGGGCACAGGAGGGCACATCACACTGCATTTGAAAAGTCCCCTCTTTCCTCCTGAATGCTGTGAACTAAATATTTCACTTTGGCCAAGAGGGAAGAGTCTAGAGCAGGCAGAGATTCTCTTTAATGTACCTTCTTGTTTATAAAAAGAAATAGAGACACAGTAAGATCTTTACAAAATAAAATCTCAGGGTAGTCTCCTATCCTTTGAATAATGCAGCACTCACCTTTTCTCCTTTCATTGGAGCTAATGTAATCACCCAGGAAGCCTTCGGGTTGCTGATGATAATTTAAACCTAGAGATGGCAGGCTTTACCGATAGCCTTCTAGGTGCCTGTTAGCTGCTAGAGAATCAAGGAAGGCAAGGCTCGGCAGAACAAGTTATTTGTGATTCACATTTATGAACGTTATTCAGTAAGACGCTAGTTACCATCAGTATCCTTCACTAATACTAAGAATGAGGCCCATTTAAATCTTGCTTACAGCTTCTCAGCGAGGGTATTCATTTATGTCAACAGTAGGAGAACTGTAGTTGCCATACTTAGTGGCCCCTGCTCAGGCTCCTCCTCTAATGGCCCATTCTTCCTTACGTGTAGTTGCCAAATGACGTGGTCTCCATTACATCCTTCCCTGCTGGGGAGCAGAAGTTGTAATGCAGGATATGCAGTGTGTGTGTATGTCAACTTGAACACACACACTAGACGCTGTGTATTTCGTTTGGCATCGCAGTTTCTCTCTGTTGCCTCTCTTTTAGACTATGATGACAACGGAGGCATTTAGACCCTATTTTTTAGACACGGAATAGCACAGGAGGTTGCCATCGAGAGTAATGCCATCTTAGGCAATTAACCCAGAGTGAGAGTTTTGTTGTGCTCCCGTTTCCCATTTTTCTTTTCCTTTTCTTCCCTTGATCTGGGGTATAATTCACACGCTTAAAAATGGACCCACGTTAGGTATACGAATTGATGAGTTTTGGGGCAAATGTATAGTCTCATGTAACCACCGAGATCAAGATACAGAACATTTCCACTGCCTCCGAAGGTTCCCTCATGCCCTTTAGAAGTCAGTTTGATCGCCAGCCCAAATGATCATTTATTTGCCTTCCGACATGTTGATTAGTTTGTCTTTTCTATAGCACAATGCCTGGCAGAGAGTAAGCGCTCAAAAAACAAATCATGACTATATGAACAGGATTCAATATTTTGAGGGGGGGAAAAATACAGCCAGGCTTTGACACATGCTGTCTGTCTGTCTTCTGCAGACCATCAGGGCCTGACAATCAATTCCCAGATCGAGTCAGAATAAAGATGCGTGTGGACTTTTGAGAAAGGGCTGTTTGTAGAGCAGATCCTATCACATGCCTTTGAAGTCGGCTTAATTCTTGTGTTTACAATGAAACATTATTCATAATACTCCTAAATTCAACCTGAATGTACGGGATCATTGGAGCTTTAAACAATTCTGCATGAT
Organism: Leucopleurus acutus; assembly: GCF_964270905.1. Lineage (NCBI taxonomy): Eukaryota > Metazoa > Chordata > Mammalia > Artiodactyla > Delphinidae > Leucopleurus > Leucopleurus acutus. Next base: position 27,645,284 of record NC_139163.1, on the reverse strand, counting down.
TATCCTTCAAACATACTTCCGTCCCCCCATCCAAACATGTAAATTGTATACGGCAACTGCAGATAGTCACGGAGGCAAAGGTCATGGGAGGTTGGTACTGCTTGTGGCAAGTTACCCCTTATGAAGAGTGAATGGCTCTGCGAATCTTTATGCCTGTGGTCCCCTAAAGACGTATCTATTTTCAACATGGCATTCACGAGTTCTCTCTGATTAAAGAAAAATATACTTGCCCCCAAAACTCCACCTGCTACCCTGACAGCCTTTTATTTGATAGGACAACAGAACCACCTGAGTTTTTTAGTTCATGTTTGGCATAATCGTTCTGAGAGTGTGGGGACCACTGCCAGGCACCCCACAATAATTCGGGATGGATGACATTCCAACAATTTAATTTCCGTGCCTTGCTTCTTTATACTTTAGCTCCCCAGGGCATATTTTACATTTATGTTCTGCAAATAACAGAGCATATGTTTCAATTCCCTACACTTGTTCTTCCTCAAACTCATTCCCAGTGAACAGCTTCAGTCTTGTCTAGGGCTTCTTGTTCAGAGCTCTGAAAATGCGCCTTCACAGAGGAACCGTTTGGGACTCATAGAAGACGCTATCAGAACTTTGAGTTTTCAACCCAAGTGCCTCTCAAGTCAGAAGGGAAACAAGAAAAAGATCTGTTTCATCGCGATTTCATCTCACATTCTTTGATGAACGTTAAACAAACGTGGCCAATAAATGGGTTGATCTTGGCACTTCCTCCATGTGTGTGGAAATGTGCACACACAGACACACAAGGATGGGAAGACAGAAGAGTGGGCCAATCTATTCAGCCAGTAACTACTGAGAGGCACCTGAGTGCCAAGCACTACGTAAGGAAGTGGAAATCAAAGTATTGAAACTCAACATGCAACTTCATATAGTTCTGATGTGTATATATATACTCTTCTTTTTGAAAGGGCAGGGTTCGTATCTTTTCCAGATCCCACACTTGCAATTTACAGATGCTTACAAGAACAGTGCCTGTTAATACGGCCGCCTACTCATGTCCCATCAATCTCCTATCTGGCAAATCTCACCAGGCGGAAGGCATCACACATTGACACTCGGACATACTTAGACAACTCTTCTTACCACATCTGAGAACACTGACCGAGGAAGATTTAGAGAACTGGAAGTTTAGAAAACAAAATCATCATTGGGGCTGTACTGGAGGGCTATTTGCCTGAAATGAAGTTTTTAAGGAAGCGATTGATATAGGAAAACCAAACAATCATCAGCTTGAAACAAATTGCAGGCGCAAGTCACTAAGCTACTTAGATGGTCAGTTAGTGGAATGGTAGCATCAGACTAGTTCCACTACAGAGTTCATTGTATAAGAGAAAATGTTTGATATGTTAGGTGGGTTAGTTCTACCCTACAGAGAAATCTGCCAAGGCCCTGCTGGTCCTGACTCAACGCTAGCCAGTTCTTTAACACTTGCAGATCTGATATATTCCCTTTCCTCTCAGCCAACAGGGATGATTCAGAGCACTCCCTAAACCTCGTTGCTCAGAAATCGGAGGAGAGATGGCTCTCTTCCTCCATCCAGTTAGTTAGGTCTTAGATGGCAACTCTGAAGACTAATCTATAGGTACGGTGTCGTTTTCAAAGTGACCTGGGCTGTACACCTTGTCAAAACATCAAGAAGATCTTCCAACCCAAAGGAAGAAAACACTCTTGAGAACTATATGGCCATGGATCTGAAGTTTGAATTCAAAAGAGCATCCCCATAAGGAACCCTCATCACTGCACATCATAAAGCAACATTACAGTAAGGCTGACAGACACCGATGGTGTTGATTAGGTCAGTTACTGAGGAAGTTTGAGTGTCACTGCAGTAAATTATCTACTAGAGCGTAAACCATACTTCGCTATAAAAATGGTATTTTTCAGTCATGTCAAAGAATGTTTTCAGTGCTTCCTGATCATGTTCTAGGAACTATATTTCAAGGGGGCTTAAACTCTGGGGACCACCCAAAGCTTCTGAGCCAATATGGCTGTCAACCCTAACAGAGCATCTGATGGAGTGTACGGTCCATGCTGAGATGAAGATGGCAAATCTAATCTCAGTGCTGGTTCTGGTTTGCCATGTAAATCAAGCCAACTTATGGAGCCACGGTGTTTGTCACTCTGACATGGGAACAGTCAACATCTTATAAATGAAACTTACGGGACATCATTATATAAATATAACACGTTCAAACAAACGCGAGAAAATACACAAACGCACACTTACCACCCACCTGTATTTGGCATTACTAAGCGTCCTCCTAAATGGCCAAAGACACCAGTGGTCCTCAGTTCTGTCCTTGTAGGAAGTGATGACAGATTTTGGATGTAGGGTGTTTTATTTCTGGGATGCACTGTAGTGAAGCTGCGGTTGTTTCCATGGGGAAAAGTCCCGGAATGATTCTTGCCGTGGTACTCAGCTCTCTCAGACACTCCCAGGGAAACCATGAATGAGCTCTGCACTTTGACTTTGATGTCCGACAGAGGGTTAAAGAGTGAGGACTCCGTCATGAGCTCCTTGTCCAGGGGGTCCTGTAGACAGATGGGCCCACTGTATGTTCGGCTTACTGTTAGGTCTGGTTGCATGGAGGAATTCAAGAGCAGGGAGTTACCTGGTTAAAGAAGAATTGATCTGTCACTCAGAAACCGGAAAGCATCACCGTTAGGACTTTACATCTGCTTCTCCTAACTGCACAACAAAGGCTCGCCAGCTGCTCCGGTCAAGCCTAGCCCTTCAGACCCACCCTGGGCATCTGAAGCACCTCTCACGGGCTGATCATGAGTGCCCAGAGCCTCGGAATCAGGAGCTCTGGCTTTCACAGTCAATTGCCTGGATGCCACTGACCAAATGCATCACTTTCCAGAGTTCTTTACATGCTATCGTCTTTTCAAAACAGGTATTTCTGGCACTCCACCGGGCAACTCACTCAGGTATGATGGTTTATGGGGTTATTTTAACTGGCAAAGAGAAGCTTCCAAAAAAGAAAAAAGGAAAAAAAGCTGTTTGGGAAGCCAGTCTGGAGCAAAAGTAACATCTGTTCATTTTAAATGGCAAGAGATGACACAGCATGGTGACGAGGGGCTGCTGTTTATAACCGAGGTGGGGTGGGTGCCGGCACATCTCACGTGGGATTCTGGGTAGTTTCTGGGGCTGAGGGAGGACATGATGTGTCCTCGGAGCAAAAGGGTCAGGGGACTTCTCAAACTGCTCCATGTCTGAGTAGCCAGTTGGCTCTAAGAGTACGTATGTCACTCTGAGAGGCAAAGAGGGTACCACACAGGGATAGGAGACTCAGATTCCACACGGGGAGCATCTTAGAACGGCTTCCTTTCTGACTCAAAACAAATGGAGAAAAATAATCCTTACAAAAACATGAGAAATTGGACCTTCTCATCTATTGGGACTTACCAATATTTTTTTTTTTTTTTTGCCAAGTATAAAAAAAGAAATGCTGTGACATTTTCTTGTGATGAAGTAATCTCATTTATTAGTAAATAACAAAATAACCCTCAGTTCCAAACTTCCCACCCATATTGGTCCGTCAATGTGACATCTCAAATTGAAACCCAAACCATATTAAACCCTTTTCCTCTGGGGCTTGACAAAACGGATTCAAGTATGATATTTTTGAAAATGTTGCAATTGCAGGCCATAGCGTATTAGCCTCTATTGTTTTTCCATTTTCATAATTTGTAACAATGCCAGCAGGAAATCTATAACCCTGACTTCTCCCACCTCCTTGTTCTGATGCTCTAGGAATCCAAAATCGTAGAGGAGGAGGTTTAAAATGAGATGAAATGACCTTATAGATCTAAAGGCACCTTGATGAGGCATTTTTTTCATGTTTGAGACTCTTGTGCTAAGACACAGACATAATAAGGAGCTGAGGTTTGTAACAGAACTGCATTGAACTCTACAGGTACCAGCCTTACCCTGGGTTATGGTTTTCCCGGGCAAGAAGCGGGATTGAAGAACCCTCTCACATCTGCAAAGAGTTTGGAGCCAGACACCCGATACCTGAAAAAGCGTATCTCTGAGTCTCATGGCTGTTTTGTCTTACCTTCTGGAGTTGGCTACTTTTTTTTTTTTTTTTTTTTACACGGTATGCGGGCCTCTCACTGCTGTGGCCTCTCCCGTTGCAGAGCACAGGCTCCAGACGTAGAGGCTCAGCGGCCACGGCTCACGGGCCCAGCCGCTCCGCGGCATGTGGGATCTTCCCGGACCGGGGCACGAACCCGCGTCCCCTGCATCGGCAGGCGGACTCTCAACCACTGCGCCACCAGGGAAGCCCCCTGGCTACTTTTAAGAGTAAAGCCAAGAAGCAAAACAACATTTCCTAGAGTTAGACTCAAGTCTAAAATGCTTGATTACCATAATATATACATATGACAGAGTCCACGGTTGAAGAAAAGTTGGCAGCCAACTTGATTCAAGTTTGATCGGGGACAATCCCCCAGTGACCCCAAGTTCTTCTTTGGATGTCCCTCGAGGTCGCTGATCTGCTCTACGTATGCCATTCTATTTAAGCCTCACAGTTCACCTTGCTGGGGCTCCATCCGTATTTGTTCAAGAAGGGATGTCACTAAGACAACAGAGCATCAGTGTACGGTGTAGCCTCACCATGAATATGGGGGAGAGTAGAATTTTAATAAAGGGTTTCTGCTTGTATCACTAGTTTTGTGAATTCTTGGTCAAAGAAAATGGTAAAGTGACTTTGGAAAGGTTACATCCTCTCCTAGAAATTCACAGTGCAAGTACACCCCGAGAAGCGTCACCCTAACGAGATGTGTTTCAACTTGTACAAGTCAGCCTTGCCCAAATGTTCAGGTCAGGGACCCACTCCTCTCACATGCTGCCTGGTGCTCTGTGGAACTCACTGGTGTCCTGTACCAAGGTAAGAGGAAAACAACTGGCTTCTAGAACGATACTCACTGCATTTACTGAGTCCCTTCCATGAGCCAAGGGTTTATGACCCATGTTATTCCAGGTGGTTTCATCCTTACAAGAGCCCCCTGAGAGAGATGTTAGTATCCCCTCTTTATAGCTATAAGAATTGAGGCTGAGAGAGAATAAGTGATTAACTAGGTCCTACAGCAATTCTGGATTCAAGTCTATCTGATTTCAAAGCCTTTGAAGTCGTGCACAAAGCTGCCTCTTACACTATCGTATAGTCTCTATTTTTCAAGTGTTAGGGTCAAAGACATTGATATCTTATGATTTGATGGAAATACAGTTCTAGTTTCTTACACACTACAAAGATCAGCTCTTGGGCTTCCCTGGTGGCGCAGTGGTTAAGAATCCACCTGCCAATGCAGGGGACATGGGTTCGAGCCCTGGTCCGGGAAGATCCCACATGCCGCGGAGCAACTAAGCCCGTGCGCCACAACTACTGAGCATGCACTCTAGAGCCCGCGAGCCACAACTGAGCCTGCATGCCACAGCTACTGAAGCCCGCGTGCCTAGAGCCCGTGCTCCTCGATAAGAGAAGCCGCTGCAATGAGAAGCCCGCGCACCGCAACGAAGAGTAGCCCCCGCTCACCGCAACGAGAGAAAGCCCACGCGCAGCAACAAAGACCCAACGCGGCCCAAAATAAAAATAAAATAAATAAAATTTTAAAAAGATCAGTTCTTCACTGGATGTATTTCTAATTAAATCCTATATACTAAGCTCTATAACCACATTGAGGGGATGTGTTCTCATCTGAGGTCAACCAGACTCAGACCCAGACCTGAAGCCGAGGTGCCAGAAGTGAGTGGTAAGCGGTCACGCATCCTGTCTCTCCCGGCCATCTCCCAATTTCTAGTCTGCTTGGGTTCCTGCTTCGCCATCCTGTCCCTACTCCATCACTGCCAAGCAGTGAGACTTCTTGTCGTGTGCTGCAGGTGCTACTGACAAGCAGTGAACAGAGATAAAAGGGACAATATTGACCACGAGGGTCAAGGTAGAAAACTTCATCTATGGAAGCGAGACAATTTCGTTTTGTAAAATAAAAGCCATCCGTCTCACCCCCATCTCCCAATCAGGAATAGAGTGGTTCGGATAAGAGAATTAAATGACTCTGTGTTTTAAAAATGAATATTGCTGTAGTTTGACATGATACATTTTCTTTCCCCACAACAAAAGACCGCCTTAACTTGGCAACAGCAGAGTCATTGAGGCTGGGAATTTCATTTTTTCCCTGCCTAACTGGCCCATCAGAGATCCTTGAGAATCCTTTTGCTTCTTTAAAATAGAAGCCACAAAAATAACTCCACCTAATAAGTGGTGTAATAAATATGTCTGGTATAGTCGTTGGCCCTTAGCCTTGAATAAGCAGTACTTTGGTTAACTAAATATGCATCCCCAAAGCAGGCTGGTTAAAATAGAAAGTTGGGTGATCTGAGATAAAATAACTTGTTAGGCTCATTACATATCAAAGATTTAAATGAGATGCCTCATATAAAATGTCGGCAGGAGTAAATCGAGACCCATTGATCCTCACAGCAGCCAAGGTCTCAGGCACACTCCTCCATCGAACCTGGAGGAGTGAAGACAATTTGGTAGCGGCTCCCAGTGCCAAGAGCTACCCTCACACAGGACCAAAGAGCGCCAGGGTCTTGCGTGAATGTAGTCTATGGTCCTGGGGACGCAGTGTTGGGGGGCCCTATGCCGCTGACCTTGATGGACTGTTTTGAAGTTGAAGGTCTGGAAGCCACCTGTCAATGCAGAAGAGTCGATGACGTCCACGCCGTAGTCACTCTGGCTCCGTCTGTAAAGCGTGATGCCGACGACCAGGACTGTGACGGCCACGACCGCAGCGCCCAAGCCTGAGTACAAAGCGATGTCGCTGGCATTCTCAATGCCTGAAAGACACAAGAGAAATTCTAAATGGCCAACATGGGCACAGAGCCAAAGACCCACCCCGGGACACAGAGTGAAATGCTATCGGAATTTTGGGAGATACTGATCAGACGAAATGACAAATGTAGCTAGCTGCGAGCTGGACTCTCTTTCACACAATAATCATGTTTCTAGAAGACCTCGTATAAATCAAAGGGATGCTCGTCAAATAACGTAACTGCATTAAGGTAGCTCACCACAGAATGGAATCTGGAACAGAATCAATTTTGCAAAGAATATATTTTTCAAGGAAAAACAGGCAACTCCTTAATTTGCTTGTTTTAGGACGTCCTATTGCCCTGCCAAGTATTTTTTTATATTTTATTTTTGTTGGAAGACACGAGACCCACGTACAATGACAAAATACAGGTGAATTGCTCTGCTTGTCTATGACCTGGGGCGCATGCATTCACAGAGAGCGGTCTAGGGTGAGAGGGTTACGCATAGTCTATGAGTCGAGAGAGGAGACCAGAGCTCACAAGTATGAACTTGAGCTTTGGCACGTCACTCAGTTCATCAGAATAGTGACAGACATCAGGGTGTTTACAATCATTATGAGCGACTTTCTGTTGTGAGATATGAAAAGGGTTTGGTCCCAGGCGCTCTTATGTCCACGGTAAATGTTTTCTGGTACCAATTAAATGCTCGACTCTAATGCTTTTTTTTGTGGAAGAGGACTGGTCTCTAAGAGGACACATGCTGTTTCTCCCATACCTCTCCTACTCCATCCTATTGAATGCATGGGCAAAGCAAAAATAAAAGCGTTAGTTTGAATTTAGATTGTGGGTGTCTCCCCATACCCCAAGGTAAGCTGTAGCTGCTTCCCAACCCTTTTGCTAGCTGTACACTGGGTGTGGTTCATTCCGGAAGAGATTCATAACGGCTACTGCAACTCAGCATGACATTTACCCAAGACCACATAATCTTAAAAACGTGTAAAAATGGAAGGTGGCAAGTACTAACTACATGATTGATTTCCCTACAGATTATGCAGTAGGTATACTTAACAGGTCCAAAAGTAATTACTATGTCACCCCTTTTGGGCTTAGCAGATAAAATAAACCCATCATATATTTACCTGGTAATTGCACGGCACTCACTCTGCATTCACTGCACCCTAATACGGTACTTACGTTACCGACTGAGTAATACTAACCATACAAGTCCATTTATTTTCAACGAAGTTAGTGGACTATAAAAGAAGGTGCTACCAAATTAAAGAGGGAACAAGGAAATCAAGCAGAACCGGTTCAGTAACAGGGCGGTCAACACATAAAAATAATTCGTGAGGAGAAGAACACAGTCATGCCGAAGAACAGTAACTGAAAGGTCAGAGGATTATCAGACACTTTTCGTAACCACAACAGCCTGGGAGGTATGGAGAAACAGGGTGTGATTTAGGCTTTAGTTCAACTTCATGATGGACCAAATGGGAGAGGGAGAGGGATGGGGCATTGGTGGTGGTCTTCCCTAGACACCCAGAACCATGGGGATGATGATCGATACCAACCCCAAATGTCTACCTATGTCATGTGGGGAGAAAGGACGGCAGCTATCACCCCACTTACAGTCTCACCCTCCCTCTACTCAATTAAGTTCCTTGGAGGGAATCGTTAGAGCAGAGAGAGGACACAGAACACAACAGGTGCAGCAAGCCAGGGTACCAGGAGCAGTGAGAGAACTTTGGATTGGAACCAATTAGCCTTCCCCCACCCCTCCCCCTCCAGGTCCTTGGGCGCTGCTGACTGATGACACCACCATCTTAAAAGGTGTATCTGGGGAGAAGACACCTGCTCGGCAACTGAGCACACAGAGCAAGAGTCTGACAGTGGCCTGAACGCAGCTGCTCTCTTGCAGAGTCGGCGAAGTAGACACAAAGGCATCTTTAGCTTCCCAGGTACTAAAACAGGACCAGGAGCCAGAGGATGACCAGGGTGAAAGTACTTCTGCTGAAAATGGACATCACTGGACACGAAATCCTGAAACAAAACCAAGTAGCAGGAACAAGCTGTCTTTGTTCCCCTGGATTCCTATCTTGTTCTTTATGTGTCCACCCTCTTGCTACCTAGGTAACCAGAATTCTCTGCCCTCCAGATACAAGTCCTGCTTTAGGAAAGGACCCTACTTATGCCTTCAGACGGAGGTATGGATGTTGGATATAGCTCATTGTGTTTCCTCTTCCAGGAATATGTGCAGAATGTATTTGACTTAAGAGATGAAATACTGAATTACAGAATTTTTAAAAATGAACACGGGGACTTCGGGGATAGGGTAGGGAAAGAAGGGAGAGAGGTTTGTTCAGAGAGCACTGCTTCCTTATGAGGCTCCCCCCTGGCACTTGGCGGGACAGTCTGATCTAAAAGCAGAAGTCCGTGGACTCCTACAGAAAGATAAGCAAAGGGGGATTTATTTTACAAGAACAATCTGTCCAGGGAATTCGAAGGTTCAGGATCTAATAATTTCATTCAGTCAACATTCACTTGTGAAGGCTCAACCATGCAGCGGAAATGATACAGGGGTGAATTAACATGTGGTCCATACTCTCAGTTGTTTCTTGTTTAAAACTGGTAAAAGACAAGGTGGTGATGGGACCCTGGTATCCAGGTGCAGCTACAGAGGTAGACACAAGTCATCAAAGACACGTGTGTGCGTCTCAAGAGATGTAGTCAGTCATCCTTATAGCTCAAATTCTTCTAAGGTTGGGTCACCCTGCTTCTTTTTCCTCTTTTTTTTTTTCTCTTCTCTATCTATCTGCTTTCACTTCACCTCATTCTTTCTTCTTTTCTTTTCCCCCTCTGCCCCACCATTTTCTAATCTATTTCTCCAGGACAGTAGAGTGGGTTTCCCTATAAGGGTTCCTGTGTGCTCACAAACGTAATTGATTCCCTTTTCATGTGTGTGCAGGACAGGCCCCAGGAGAACCTGAGGTTTAGTTCCACGCTTTTCACCAGAGTCTCATGGGAGAAGGGGAAGGCTGGGTGTAGGTGTCTGTGAGCACATGGGCACTTGGAGGGGTGCCACTGCAGAATCACCCCAAGAGCGAGTGCGTGCGCGTACGTGTGCACATGAGCACACACTCAGCTCTCGTCAGAACATCAGAAGCCACTGCTGGCTCCTTCCCAGGGGAGCTGCTCCAGTCACACGCCCACAAGGTGCAGCCTCTTCCCAGGACTGGAAAGCTTTCTCTACGTCCAGCCCTGAGCTCCTGCGCGCCACACTGCCTACACCCCAGATTCAACGGTCATTAACCTACGGGCTAGGTGGACCTCTGCTAGCGAAAAGCCCCATTCACCTTTCAGATTATAATGACGGGTCACTGCCCTGTACCCCCCATACCACTAGGCATCTAGGCCCTACCCATCTCTATCTACCCATCTGTCAGGTGCCAGCACAGGGCCTCGTCCTCCAAGAAAGTGACTCTGTCCTGGCCAATCCAGCCAACCCTGCCAACCCATGGTTTCCTAAACTCTTCTATCACTTACGGTTCCTAGAACTCTTTTTGGACCTTCTGATGGTTAACGATCTGACTGCCAGCGCATTCTGTATAACTGCTTTAAGTTCGTCACAAGCGGTTCTATCTCTATCATTTCCCACAGAAACTTGCGTCGAATCATTGTGCGACTGTTTGTTGATCGCTTGCCTGGTCTCAGACTGCGGGAAGAGAAGTAGGAAAGAGATCCCGGTCTGAGGTGGATTGTAGAAGCCCTGCCCCACAGACCCTCTTTTTCCTTTACGTCCACACACATACACGTCTATACCTGTCGCTTGCTCTCACACTCATGTGGTGCTGGTTTGTTTCCTCCAAGTGATTTTGAACAAAAGCCTTGATACCCCCTGACCGATCAGGCTATTTTGTGGGCGTAGGGTACTCTTCTCTGAATTTCTGTTTACCTATCAACGTGTGATTGATGTCTTTCCTGTGTCTTCATCCCTATTTTCCTCTCTCCGAGAGTTGCGGAAGTTTTAGGCCAAGCTCAGAAGGAGACAACATGTGGTAGAAAGACTTGTGTGTAATCTATAGGCTAAAGAAAACACAAAGAAAAAGACAAGGACTGGGAAATCTCTTATATTCCAAGTTAGAAACTACAGAGGAATCTGTTCATTGCTGGAAGGAGTGTGAAGCATCTACAGAGAAAGGCTACAAAGATTAATAGTTGGAAACTAGGACCCTGGAAAGGAAGTGTTTACGGGTCCATTTGGCCTGGAGAAAGGAGAACTAGAAAGTGGCCTGTGCGGGGCTCTTTCACGCGTGAAGCGTCGCTCTAAGAAGAGGCCCCAGTAGGTGCCCAGTGAACCTTCATTTTACGATGAAGCTAGTAACGAGCTCTCCACCAGCTCTAACAAGGGCTGAAAAGGAGGACACGGCCTTTTGTTATAGCACTTGGGACTCTGCTTTGATATTAAAATGACCTTTTCTACAAGGAGGGTTGTTAAAAAAAGCCACACTGTATTTCTGAGGGAGCTTATGAAATCTCCTTTCAGAGGCTCTCAAAACCGGCGTCACTTGACAGTAGCCTGCGGTTATTTCATTTTTGGGCAAAGTTGGCGAGAAAGGCTAAGTGACCTTTCAAAGCCCCTTCGAACTTCAGAGTTCAAGGACTGGGTATTAGCAAGTTCCTGTCTTCATGAGTTATAATCACACCTAGTCATTCACAGTAACTTATGTCCCCAAAGGAATAAAGCGAAGGGCTCTTTACTTAGCTTGCCTTCCACTCTCCACAGGACTCTTCACTGGAAGAACATATTAATGCCACTTAGTTATGGAAATTTAGCTCAATTCCCATGTTATGAGGTTAACTGCGTATCAGATTAGAATCTATTTCACAGGATCAGATAGGTACATCAAATGAAGAAAGGAGCACAACAAAATGCCTTGCAAGACATATAGCTAGGGAGTTTGGGACTGACAGGTACACACGGCCATATTTGAAATGGACAACCAACAAGGACCTACTGTATAGCACAGGGAGCTCTGCTCAATATTCTGTAACAACCTAAATGGGAAAAGAATCTGAAAAAGAATAGATCCATGCATATGTATAACTGAATCACTTTGCTGTACACCTGAAACTATCACAACATTGTTAATCAACTATACTCCAATGTAAAATAAAAAGTTAAAAACAATATGCTAGGGCTTCCCTGGTGGCGCAGTGGTTGAGAGTCCGCCTGCCGATGCAGGGGACACGGGTTCGTGCCCCGGTCCGGGAAGATCCCACATGCCGCGGAGCGGCTGGGCCCGTGAGCCATGGCCGCTGAGCCTGCGCGTCCGGAGCCTGTGCTCCGCAACGGGAGAGGCCACAACAGTGAGAGGCCCGCGTACCGCAAAAAAAAAAAAAAAAAAAAAAAAAAGCTATTCTGTTTTATCTCATTAGATATTATAAAATGACCACTGCTCCCGTTTCAGGGAAAAAAACACCTCAGCAACTTGAACTGGTATACATGTGAGGCAGTGAATTACTAAGGAATTAACACAAATATTCACAAAGAGAGGGCTGAGAGAGGCAAAATAAATAGGAGGCTAAAGAACCAGCTGCTGTGCCGGGCTCCCGGGCAACAGCCATCTCTGGACCAGTCCCTCCTCATCCCAGCACAGGCAGTGCTATGTAGATACAGAAGTATTTAATACCCAAGTATTTAATTGCACGCGGAAACACAACAGAAGTTATTGTTTGAGTTGTTTATACTTGCTGTCATTGAGAAGCACCATTTTTTTCTTTAACACATCAGGAAATAGCTTTTAAATGGTCAGCTGTGGTCAACCATGGTAAGCAATTCCGATTATACCTGCATTGCCTGGACTCTCAAAATCCCGTCACCAATCACCGTCTCGCTTTTCCAACTTGCCATCCTCCAAAACCTCGTTATTGTTGTCATTAGTAACAACAGCAGCACATTCTTAAACAGCACTTACTACGTGCAAGGCACTGTTCTACTACTTTACACCTATTAACTCATTTTAATCCTTCCAACAACCTTGTAAAAATGTGCCCATTTAAATGGGTAAACTGAGGCCAGAGAATCACTTGCCTTGCCCAAAGCCTCGCGCTTGGTAAGTAGCAGAGCTGGGATTCAATCCAAGGCAGTTGGCTCCAGAATCGATTCTCTGGCTCATTCTCTAGTCAGCTGTTAACCTCTGTCCTGGTCACACTGCCTGATACTGAAACCGTGCACCAGCCCCTGTGTCCTTGTCTTCTGAAGTAAAAGTTCGACTCCAAAGTTAATGATTGGGCAACGTTAAGATGTAGAAATACAGAATAGCTGTTGGGCTGGGGAACTGGTAACAATTTAGATGATAATTCTGCCACATAGCAGAACTCCCAGTTCCCTGAAAGATACAGATAAAGGCCTGACACACATTCCTAAACTGCTTTTATAGGAAGTAGACCGCCACCAGATGAAGACTGCTGCCCACAAGAACACAGACCCTAGACCGGTTGAAACCAGAAGGTTGATGATGCTGACTCCCAACTACCTCACCACCAGCCGATCCGAAGGACGTCCACGAGCTGATGACGCCCTGCTCCTTGAACCATTACTATAAAACTCCTCACTGCCCCCTCCAGGGCAGGACACACAGGCTTGAGGGCGTTAGCCCGTTGTGGTCCCCTTTGCCTGCCAAAGCAACAAAGCTCGCTCTTTCTATTTCATCCCAAACTCTGTCTCTGAGATTTCATCCGGCACCAGTGTACACAGGCCGAATTTCGGCAACAACACCTCTTGCTGGCAAGGGTAACCCAGTAAAGGAGCGCTAAGCTTGTGTTTGCTTCTCTGAGAGCTACAGGTGTGATCACATTCTCATCCTCACAACCAAGTCTACTGAGGTAGGTATTGTATTTCCTCTTTCACGATGATGACTTAGGTGCAGGTAAGATAGAGACTTGCTCAAGGCTTTGCCATGAGAAAGTGGCCAAGGCAGCATTTGGACACCCATCTGGCTTCACTCCCAAATAGCTTAACCATTAGAGGGTAGCTCCCTGCACTGAGGTCAACCTGCCCCGCTGGAGAAACTCACCAACTAGACTGGTGGGTATCATCAAAAATTCGATGCTTTGCAAACTCACCGGGGCCTTCCTTGCAGCCGAATAATTATTGTATTCATGTCCTATGACCAAATAACACTTTTCATCAACACAGTTACTCTGAACTTTGTTTCCTTTCTTCAACACCGCTGCTTCTCCCTTTTCTAGTTGAAAAAACAGAGGCCCTCCTATGTGAGTTCCCTCCTCCACAACTCAGAATTCCTCTGCTCCTTCCCACGTTTTTCCTTTCCTTTTCCCTGTGCCCTTAACAGCTGCTCCTCTGTGTCAGGCCAGCTCCGATCCGCCCTCTCCTGCGTCCGCGGGGGCCTGGCTTCGTTCATTATTCCCTTTCGGCCTTGCATCTTTCAACTCTGCCTCCACACATGAGCCTTGCCTTCTGCCTGCAGACACAGCCTGGTCTCCCTAATCACCTCCCGCCCAAATCCTTCTCCCGACTCTCTGATAAACCTTGCAAAGATGCAGTATCTTTTCACATCCACGAAATCCTTAGCTCTTTGTTGAAAAGAACTTAAAGCTTTTTTTTTTTTTTTTTTTTTTTTTTGCGGTACGTGGGCCTCTCATCGCTGTGGTCTCTCCCGTTGCGGAGCACAGGCTCCGGATGCGCAGGCTCAGCGGCCATGGCTCACGGGCCCAGCCGCTCCGCGGCATGTGGGATCTTCCCGGACTGGGGCACGCACCCGTGTCCCCTGCATCGGCAGGCGGACTCTCAACCACTGCGCCACCAGGGAAGCCCAAAGCACTTGTTCGTAACATTAAACCTTTCGTAATCCATGTTCCATAATTTCCCTAACCACTTAACCTCTGTCCTGCTGAAACAAAAGAATAAATAGAGTACATGCATATGATGAGAAAATGTTTTAGGAACTATAAAAAGTTACACTACACCAAGAGAAAATTTATCCTCCAACTAAGCCAGACAGAGAAAGACATATAATACCATATGATATCACTTATATGTGGAATCTAAAAAAAAAAAAAAAGGATACAAATGAACTTATATACCAAAGAGAAATAAACCCACAGACATAGAAAACAAATTTATGGTTACCAAAGGGGGAAGGAGAGGAGGGATAAATTAACAGTTGGGGATTAACATATACACACTACTACATATAAAACAGATAACCAACAAGGACCTACTGTATAGCACAGGGAACTCTACTCAATATTTTGTAATAACCTGTAAGGGAAAAGAATATGAAAAAACCCCGATATATATGTATATATAACTGAATCACTTTGCTGTCCACCTGAAATTAACACAACATTGTAAATGAACTATACGCCAATAAAAAAAATAAATAAAATTGAAAAAAATAAAAGTAACCATTCTTGATAGTATCTTTGAGATCTTTCAGGGAAAAAAAAGTAAATTTCCTTTTTTTTTTTTTTTTTTTACCATTTTTACTCGAAAAATTCTATTATCCTTATATTTCTAAATTATATTTCCTTTCCTGTATGTTGCTCTTTGCCCCCACCATGTACAGTATCTTGTAGATCTTTCCTCTATCAGAACCTACAGACCTGCTTCACTTCTTTTCACACGTGTCTAAGCCCATTGCCAGGCTGTATAATGGTGTAACTCGTTCACTATTTCTGTCTTATTTGGTTGTTCTCTTACCCTCTTAGAGTCTGGCTCTTGCACAAACCACTGTTCCCTCTTGAAGACTGGTCTCAAACACTCCATTAGTAGTAATGTTCTTTTTCTTATTCTTTTCCACTGCTCTGCAGTAGAAACACAAGAATAGCCAACCCTCCCTCTAGGGGAAAGAAAAAGTCCCTTAAATTTGATTCTCCTAACATCTCTTTTCTTATTGTTTAGGAACTACCCTTCCTTCTCAAAGTTCTATAAAAGATCTTTAAAGCTCAGTTCTTGGCCCCTTTTGCTCATCTAATCGGATCATCACTCACACGCAGACAGCGCTAACTATTCCTCCGATGACCAACAGTCTCAAACCAAGATCTCCTGCCTCATCACGTATGTGAAGACCTCATCCAACATTTCCTCCGGCTCGATGGATAATACCATCACGCAGCTATGTGTTGCGCTAACATCTCAAATTTGTCATCTGACTGATGAATTCACCATTCTTATCTCTTCAGATACTTTCTTTTCTTGAATTCCCTTTCTCTAGTAATGACATCACCAGAGACCAGGCTTGAGACGGAGAGTTATCTTTCCTCTTCTTTCCATCGACCCCTTCCCCAGACCACTGACACGCCTTACTGATCGGATCCCCAGTGCCTCTCACATCTCCGTTTCAACAGGAGGCACCCACATTGCACAGTCTCATCTTACCTGGTGCCGAGGCCCCAGGCTTCGTTCACTCTGAACCGCTTTACACATGGATTACTCTCTCCAAACACGGTTCTGGCACTGACCTTTCAATAACTCTCTAGTAGGTGTTGAGTTCACTCCAACAGGAACTTTCCTTACAGCTCAAGACACTTTCTGCTCCGCCCCATTCTATTTTTCAACTGCTTCTGCCCATTTCTCATCCATAGGGACCCTACTCTTTGGCTAAATCTGGCTACAGGCATAACTCAAAGATACCACTACAATAAAGCAAATATCGTAATAAAGTGAGTCACACAAAGTGTTTGCTTTTCCAGTTAAAAGTTATGTTTACACTATACTGTAGTCTGTTAAGCGTGCAATAGTATTACGTCTGAACAAAACCATGGATATACCTTAACTAGAAAATACTTTATTGCTAAAACATGGTAGCCATCATCTGACAACACAAGGTGGCCACAAACCTTCAATTTGTAAAAAGAAAAAAATAAATAAAGCAGTATCTGCGAAGCTCAAGAAAGCAAAACACAATAAAATGAGGTCTGCCCATATCCACTTTTTTCAAGTAGAACTTGTACTTCAGTAGACTTCTTTTTGTTCAGACTTTTTGCTTTCACTGAAAGGCTCTCTAATATTTGTTTTAATTCTAATCGTCCTTCCAAGATTGACAGTAAAGATAATCTATAAAAAATATTTCTTTTAATTAATTAATCAATTAACGAATTTATTTATTTTTGGCTGTGTTGGGTCTTCGTTGCCGCAAGCGGGCTTTCTCTAGTTGCGGTGAGTGGTGGCTACTCTTCGTTGCGGTGCGCGGGCTTCTCATTGCAGTGGCTTCTCTTATCAAGGAGCACGGGTTCTAGGCGCACGGGCTTCCGTAGTTTCGGCATGCGGGCTTCAGTAGTTGTGGCTCGCGGGCTCTAGAGCGCAGGCTCAGTAGTTGTGGTGCATGGGCTTAGTTGCTCTGCGGCATGTGGGACCTTCCCGGACCGGGGCACGAACCCGTGTCCCCTGCATTGGCAGGTGGATTCTCAACCACTGCGCCACCAGGGAAGCCCCAAAAATATTTCTTGATAATGCACATTCACGTGTTTTATTCTTCCTTCTGAGTTGCCAGATCAAGCAAATACAAATATGACATAGTTAAATTTGAATTTCAGATCAAGAGTGAATAACTTTAGTAGAAGTATTTCTCATGCCATATTTGGGACATGCTTATGCTAAAATGTATTCAATGTTGATCTGAAATTCAAATGTAACTAAGGGTTCTGTATTTTATCTGGTAAGTCTACCTTCAGGCTGCAAAAAGAACTGTGGTTTTTTCCCGTCAGATACGAAGACCAAGGTAAAATGAGAAATAGAGTCAAAACGCAGGATTTGAACTCCTGTCCTTGAGAAGATGACTTCACTTTCATTTTCTATTCTGGAAATTAAAGATATAAACTCTAACTCTGAATACACTAACACGTGGAAAGATGGGGCCTGTGAATTCACATTTTTAGCGAGTACCCTGGGTTCCTCTGATGCTGATGGACATACTGGTCCGTCACTTATTCACTGTGTCTGTGCTTAGTTCCGAAGTATTGAATGAACGAAATCCCGTCACGTCCAGTAAGGTCAATGATATTCTTGAAAATGGTAATAAGAAAAGGTATACACTTACAATGGAATAAAAATTAGGTAATAAAAAGATTGAAAGTAGTAAGAAAATGATAAATGTTGCACACATGCATGGGTTGAATTGATTCGCAGTAGGAGTGATTCTGAAGGACAAAGCAAGTCACGCAATTTGTGGGAAGTGCTGTTTATGTAATGGAAAATAATCAGCAGGAGATGAAGAAAAATGCTGGGTGAAATAGAAAAAAAATGTGCTTTACATCACGGCTAGAAGATTAGCAGTGATGCCAGTTGCCTCATGTTAGTTTAGAAGAATCCAGAAGTCTATTGAGAACTTAAAGATATTATGGTTCAAAGTCGCAGATCGTTCTATGGGTTCAAGGTACCATTCAGGTCTACACAGCCTGAAAGAGAATGGTCCAAATTACCAGTGCAGACTGTGCATCTTCTGAGGAGTTCCCTAACCCTATGAGGATCATAAAGAACGTGTATTCCCAGAACCCACATCGTTCCGCTATGGACGAAAGCAGTGTACTTGGGGAAAAGACGTAGACTGGAGTGTTAGTACGGAGACGAGAAATACCTAATTTTCAGACGTAAGGACACATTTGGGTCATTCTTTGATAGAAATGATTCTGGGAAGCATCCAGGTTGGACTTTAACCTGGCACCTGGCACAGAAGAGATGATTATTAAAAACTACCTGGCACAGAATAGATGATTATTAAAAACTATCTCCTTACCTCCCCCTCTTCTCAAATCCTTGATTATCTTCTACTTTGTATTGAAGTTGTGGGGAAGAAGCCTTTCTTACTGTTTCCTTCACACTTCACCAGGCCAGGACTATTTATATAGAATAATTGTGCAATAAATATCTACTACATGAATGAGTTAAAATAAATATAAAGAAGCAAAGTCTTTATTTTCACCTTAACAATAAAAGGCTCCGTGCAGAGTTAGCAGGAAGATGTAAGACCATAATAACAAGTATGAATTGAACATCCAATACATGCTAGGCACAGTGGTAAACGCCACAAGCATAAGGGTGAACAAGATCCTATACCATCTACCAGATGGCAGGAATTATGTCTAGCAGAGAGGGAATCCAGCCTGGGATAAAGGCAATGAACATATGGTGTAGAAATAGGGAAACTGCTTGATACGGAGCCAATTACAGGAGTAACTAACTCAGACTTGGGGGCTGGGGGGAAGATGGTGAATGCTTTGCAGAAGTGAGACCCAAGCCAAAACTTGGAGGAAGGACAAATTCGACAGGTTAAGATTAGGGGGAGAGAAAGTTTCCTGGCAGAAGTAACAGAACGTATAAGGAACTTTATGCCAAGATGGGCCCAGGGTATTCAGACAACTGAGAATCTTTGTTTGGCTGAAGAATACGAGAAACGGTGAGAGGGTAGGAAGGAAACTACCTAATGGTTCAGGGGCTTGAGAGAAGCTGATACGCTTAAGAAAAGCCATCTCAGACCAGATCACAAACATTAAGTACTTTGGACTTTATCTTAAAAATAATGGTCAGCTAACGAAAAGGCTTGAACACAGAGGTCATGTGACCAGAACTGATGTTTTCCAAAGATCAGATAAATTGATGTCAGCCAAGATTGGATATAGGAAGCAATGGTAGAAATCCTGGTTAGGAAGAAAGGTGGCCTGAACTTTAAAACATTTTTGTCTGGGACACCCTTTTCTTTTCACTTGGTTTTTCTCTTACTACAACTGGCTGTTGCTTTTCTGTCTCCTCTGCAGTGACTTCTGACCTTCTCTACATCTAAATGCTGATGTCCTCCAGCGCTGAGTCCTCAGATACCTTCTCTGTTCACACTCATCATTCGGTGATCTCATTCAGCCTAATGGCTTTAAGTATCATCTGGACAGTGACAAGCCCCAGATTTATGTCACCAGCCAGGACTCTCCTCTGACCTCCAGACTCATATATTCAGCTGCCTGTTTAACCTCTCCATTTAGATGTTTAAGAAGTATCTCAAATCTAGCATTTATAAGACTGAACCCTTGGGTCTCCCTCCAGATGTGCTAAACCAAGTTCTCCCCAGATCGGTAACGGCAAGTCCATCCTTCTAGTTGCGTAGCCCAAATTCTGGAATCATCCCTAATGCTTTTCCTTCTCTCAAACTCTATATCCAATCCACCAGCAAATCCTTTTGACTCTGCCTTCAAAAGATATCTATCATGGATTATGGCCCGTTTCTACAATTTCCAATGCATTCTGTCTGGCCCAAGCCACAGTCATCTTCAATCTAGGTTATTATAATAGCCTGGGTATTGTAACAGCCTAGATTATTTTAATAGATTATTGTTACAATAGATCATTGTAACAGATTTTCTGGCTTCTGCTCTGGTTCCCTGTATGTTTACACTCAACACAGCAGGTAGAGTTTATCCTTGAAACTATTCACTATGAATAAACACCCTCAATGGCTTTCCATCTCGCTCACATGAAAGGTCAAAGTCGTTACGATGGCCTATGATACACGTGGCAGCTTTTGCCTGTGCCCCACTTCTTTGACCTGAGCTATTATGACTCTTCCCTTTGCCGCTCTGCTCCAGATACCTGCCCTAATTGTTCCTCGGATACAAGCTCCCGCTACACAGCCTTGGCATCCTGCTGTCCCCTTGGCCTGGAATGTTCTCCTCTCAGATATCTAGAATGTTTGTCCTTGTTTTCTTTCAGGTCTCTTCTTAAATGTGATTTTATTAGAGACCTTCTCTGAACACCTTATACAAAAAAGCAACACTCCCTCCATCCCCGCCTGAGCCCCTCATCCTGCTTTATTCCTCTTCACAACACGTCACCACCTCCACAGCACTGAGCACTCTTATTTTCTGGTTTTTTCCATCTCCCCTCACTGTAAGCTTTGTGGGAGCAGAAACTGTATCTGTCTGGCTCCAGTGTTGATTCTCCACCACCTAGAACATGTCCTAACCGATGGGAAGCACTTGATGAATAGCTGCTGAAAGAAAGGAGGGATGGATGCGCGAGAGGGAAAATGGAGAAAGTCGGTGAACTTGATCTATGTAGGTGGCAGAACGGTTAGACGGTAGTGCTTCATTGGATACTGAGCTGGAGAAGGGAGAGGAAAAAGACAGGGGTCTAGGAGGCTGTCCAAGTGTGGGACCCAGCTGAGTGAAAGGCATAGTATTCACTGAACTAGAGAAGAGGGGAAGAGGCCTGGGTTAAAAACAGGGACAGAAAAGGACACATTCAATTTTGAAAAAGCTGAGATTCAGGTTACCGGGAGACATTCAGCGGGCGAAGTCCTGGAGGTAACTGACTCTAGAACGATTAATGGGATTCGTGTGTAGCGTGCGTTTCTACTAGTCACAAAACAGCTACGTGGAAAGGACATGGAGAAAGAATATGTTCTGAGTTACTTTCTAGGGCGAAGCTGAATCCTTTTCATCCCTAAGGTGAACTTACTGAAGCAGTCGCTCCTTGGGGGCTCACAGCCCCTCAGATAGCCTCATCCCCAAGCCCCCAGGAGTCTGTCTGCACGTGACCATCCATCTTTCAGCCTGACTCTGGGGGTACATGTTTGCCATTCAGAACCTACTATACTTTACTGCACTTCCTGACATTGTTACACAACATTTATTGAAAGCACATTTGCTGGTAATGAAGTTTCTATTAACTATGATTAAATCTCCTAAAACACCTGAAGATAATTTAAGACGTGCAGAAGCAGAAAATGAAACATTCCGTTTAGTACATTAGGAAACGTAATTGATTAAATTATCTCATTTACAATAAGTGCTTTCAGGAGCGATGCTGTGCACATATTTCCCCCCGTTTGTCATTAAGATTTGCCAACAGGCATCTTAAGATTTCACTTTCTTTTCACACCTCCCCGCAACTCAAAGCCGGATCCTCAGCCCGCCTCACACGGATCTGCCCGGGAGGCTCCGAGGGATGGCTTCCATCCAACCAGCCTGGCAGAGGCTCATGTGCACAGCTATATATAGGAACAGGTTGCTTCTCAATTATCTTCATAATTGACTTTGATTTTGCGTCAGTGATGATTCACGGAATCTTCAGCGAAGCCCCTCTCTTTCAACGAACCACCGCAGCCCGCCTTCATATAACGCACTCCTAACCGTGCAGCCTCCAGAACCCGGAGCCGATGCCTCTGGGAGCCTTTTGCAATCACATCGATTCTGTTAAGGTTTTATTTTTAGGAAATCACAAATTAAAACAGTTTAAGCGATTCCGCGGCAGTATCCAGCAATTAAGCATGGTGTAGAGGAGCGAGAACCCCAAGCAAAACCTCATTCACGAGTCCCCGAGGACCAGAACTAGCCACGGTGGGGCTTATGGCTGGAATGTACCCAAATTTGTACCCAAATTAGAATGGCACAGGACTCACAAACTAAGCGTGAAATTAATGTTCAAAAAACACACATGCATTTCTGAGGAACTCTCCCATTGGTCGCCATATGGATACCCATGATCTTGCTCGGGCGGCACACGGGGGCCAGCGGAGGGTGAGGGCTCTGCGACCAGGAAGCCCTGGGGGACCACTTACTCCAGCAGTCCCTCTGAGGCCTTGGCCCAGACACAAGCCGAACACTCAGTGCCCCCTTTTCTCCTCCACCCTCACATGCGTGCGCACACGCACACCCCCCCCATCAGGCTTCCCCACCTTCAGTCTTCCCATGAGTTCCAAATCCAGCATGCATGACTCCGGAGGGCTACTGCTTAAGTCCCAATAACGACTTTATGGGCAGCAGACAGCAGGGAAAACAAGAAGGTTTCTTTCTGTTGTTGTGTAAAGTTCTCAGGCTCCAGAAGTTATGGCATCTTTCTATCTCAAGCCTGCCTGAAGCAACATCTGAAGTATGAACATCACAGCTTTACTGCATCTTTCTCTCATGTCACCTGACCCCCATCCCAAGGCACCGATTTCTGTCTATTTTCACAGGGTCTTAATTCTTTCAAAGAAGGTGGTTGATCGAAGCTGTTAACTCTCCCATGCTATTTGAATTTTAATACCCTAGGATTTAAAAGATCAAAAGCCATTCATTTTCAACCAAAATAGGAGATACTGGTCAAGAACGTCTTTCACAAGCTTTACAAACCAAACTGGCTAGGGAGCTGTCTCTTTCTACCATTGCTAAGAGCTGCAATGCAGATGCCCTTCTATATGGACTCTGACGTCTATATGATACCGTGGTATACTTCACACATTTCTGAGAATCATTGGGGGAACATATTAAAATGTAGATTCTCAGGAGCTGCCCCTGCACTGGGTGTTCAAATTAATATGTTCTATTCTGAGGGGGGGCATATTTAACAAGCTCCCACCATAACTCAAGATTCTGATGCATGTGGTCGCTTATCTAAGTTTCGAGAACTTTTTTTTTTTTTTTTTTTTTTTTTTTTTTTTTTGCAGTACGCGGGCCTCTCACTGTTGTGGCCTCTCCCATTATGGAGCACAGGCTTCAGACGCGCAGGCTCAGCGGCCGTGGCTCACGGGCCCAGCCGCTCCGCGGCATGTGGGATCCTCCCGGACCGGGGCACGAACCAGTCTAAGAAAAATAGTTCTCAATCCAAGCTGCACATGGAAATCACCTGAGGAGCTTTTGATACTAGGGATTCCTGTGTTCTAGATCCCCTCTTCCCATTTTGATTTCACTGGGGTACAGCCTGGGAATCGGGATTTATAAACGGCCTCCGGTGGCCCTCAGTTTCAGCCGGGGCTGAGCACCCTGGGGTTGAATGCCGAGCTGCCAATCATTCAAGCTGTGCTCCGTCCCCCAGATCTACTGGCTGCGTAAGATGGAGAGAATGCAAGGCCTCTCCAGGAAGCGAGCCAGTGGACAGAGACCTCGAGCCAGCACCCACCCAGCAGCTTCAATTCCTGGCCTTTTCACTGTGGGATACTGGTTCTTCAACTGGTCTACCCAGTTGCCATGGATTTCAGGGTTCTTCTCTTAGGCGCCCCCTGCCCCTTCCTAGGTGGAGAGTCTTGTAATCAGGCTATTGCCCAAGGCTGCTCTCATGAAAGCCTGTACTGACAAATAGTTATTAATTTTAATGAGATAAATCTCCTCAGAAATAAGAGTCCTAGATGACATTTGCAGGTAAATGGACTGCTCTCGGCAGGCGGAATCAAGAGGAGAGATTTACTTTTACTCTGAAGGAGGGGAGGGGGTGTGCATATTTCTGTTCCATTTAAACCTCTGATATGTGACTCCAAACCCAATGAGAAGCCCCCCGAAAGCCCTGGATCTTTCGAAGGAACTTCAATTCTCTTTGGCTCCTAAACAAATACAACAGCAAAAATATGAGAATAAGTGATATTCACAAGAGGAAGAATAACTTACTTTGGGGTTTTATTTCATGAAGAGGTTTTTTATCTAAAAGAAAGAAAGAGAAAAAAAGAAAGTTGCATTTAATAATTTACACGGAACAGATATATTTCCTATATCCCTTTACGTCTACCTCCATAAAGGAAACATTTTCTCTCTTTCTGCAGACAATACGGGTTATGTTATTCATATTTATCCTTTTCATTCTAATTTTTAAAATTTTTCTCTTGTGCAATATTTTTCTAGGATGACTGCTTCATTCCTTCAAAAAAAAAAAAATCCCTCGGGCTTACTGGCTGCTTTCGCTTGCATTTGTTAGACTCTTATCGGCATGATGAGAGCAGTGAGCTTGCCGCCTGTCCGTTTTTTATACACAGCCAGAAGACTGCTCAGGTAAGGGATGCTATTTCACTACATATGATGATAGAAAAATGAACCATGAATAAATATTTAAAGGGATCCTGCATTGGTTTGCAGTTATCATGGTCTGGATAAAATGTTCCAAACTCTGCTTTTCTTCCGTTCTCGTTGGGTATAGGTGCTACGGTATCGTGAGCGTGTTGAAGGTTTATTTTGAAGAAATCACACTTTTTTGTTTCAGATCTTGATCATCTGTTAAAATGTGGATGATCTCTCTTAATGGAAAGGTGTCCTTTTTAATCATGCTATTGAGAAGGGCAGCGGTCAGATGAGATGGATACAGAGAAAAGACACTTGGTCTTTTCGAAAGCAAGTCAGACATTCTTATCCATTCTCTTCATGGCTGGCCGTTCATCCACCATCCCCTGCCATCTTTCATCACCAAATATTTTGCAATCATCTTGCAAATCACTTGGAGACGTGGTGCCTGTGGCTTGCTTTGTCTTACACCACAGTCCCTCCACTAACCTTTCCTCCTGCCCCTGGTCCCATCCCAGGCCAACACAACTCCACCACCATGCAGAAACCTGGGAAGACCAGGTCTGACACCGTGTCAGATTCCAGAGGATTTGCAGGGTGCACCGTCCCTCTCATTCGCGGCTTCTTAGGGTGTAGATGGAACACAGTCTGACTACAAGCACGGGGGCTGTTGCTCAGGATTCACAGACTCCCATAAGGCAGGGGACCTTGAAGAGTCACCTTGTGTAGCCTCCTTCCTCTCTCTGCCTGAAGGCGAGCCAAGCGGGGTGAGATCCTGTCATTTTGGATTATGTTTTTAACTGAATCAAATCTCGCACAGTACACATTTGAGAACTTCATAAATATTACCTGGCTGACTGCACCGTAACCCCTCCCAGGCAGACAGACACAGCTAGGTTCCGAATCCCTCACGGAATATCTCTTAGCCTAACCCACTCCCTGCACTTAATACTGATTTTGACAGAAAACCCTTGCCGTGTGCTTCAGATACAACTCTTGTGTGTTCTGCCATCTGATTTGTGATGGAAGTAGCTTATAAAAGTTGTGTGTAGATCACACTTTTGCAAAGGCGCCACCATTGTTTTTTTTTTTTTACAATGAGGGGAAGTTAACAGGCAAAGGGTAATATCTGACAAATCTTTCTTTAAAAAAGAAATCCTCATAAAATAGAATAATGTGTTCAAGTTGATAGGATCATATTCAGATTCTTACAGTCAGGTTTCTTATAACCAAAACGTTGCATTTCCCTTACTGCACAGATTCAATGCCACACTAGTTTCCTTAGAGCAGGTGGTCCCGCCCGAAGTCCAGACGCTAATGCACTGAAGAACTAGAACAAAACGACTTTGGTGGTTTTAACCCGACTTCAGTTTTTGCTTATCATATGCTCTAAGCATTTGGCATGGACAGAGCCATGCTGGCAGGCCAAGGCTAAGACATCTGAGAGTGATGCATTGCTAGGACAACACAAAGAGACATGCAGAACATCTGTTTAGAACTCTGGCTGAGCTTAACAGTATTTTCTTCCTTCTAAACCACAGGAACGAAGATTATGCCAGGTAGCAAAATGAAACTCCATTAAAAACAGGTGAGACGTATAACTACTCCTCAGAAAAACAAATCGAATATAGCCAAGATGTGAAAAAACTGGGGTAGTAGAGTTCTACCCGGTACAGCTCTGAAAAAAAAGACAGAGTGAATGGAGCTGAAAATCCCAGGGCTAAAGTCCCCAGATAGAGGGCGGGGGCCACATGGAGGCACAGAGCAGCAGAAGAGAGCATCCTCCGCTCTGACCTGATGACACCCAGCTCCGGCGTCGTCATTACTGACACGGATTAGTGCAGACTCTCAGGATCAGGAACGGATTTAAATCTTGGATCGTCTTCATCCATCTCTGTGACCTCAGTGTTCCCCACAGTAAAATGGGAATAAAAATGTCCTTGAAGCTTGGTCCCGGGGGGTTAAACATGATAACCGTGAAGTCATGCAGCCTCAGGCTAGCACATGTTCAGCCATCAATACATAGCAGCTGATGAATAAAAACTTGAACATGTTATGAATATGATCATCATACTTGTTCAGAGGACAACAGTGACTCATGGGCTACTGCGTGGAGACAAGGCACAGCTCCAAATCGGAAATTCTAGGGAATTTCAGGGGTCCTTGAACGGGAGTTAAGAAACATGTGCCTAATCCTGTCCTCTGCTTGCTGACACCAAGGGCAAGTCGAAACTTCCCTTTCCTGCCACGTAAAGAAGACCCCTGTGCTACCCTGCTTTCACTCCTATAAATCTTTAGAATAACTACCAAAGACATTCCACAGAAATCCACCTGAAATGAATTCTGAAAGCAGAGTCAAAATTATTCAAAGGGCCGCTCCTCTACCATCGCGTGTGTTATGCTGAGATCCAGCACGTGTGTTCACCTGCATCGTCTCACGGAAAAGGCTGGAAGTCTCTGGTGCCCAAGAGCTTTAGTCCCCTGGCATCGGCATCAACACTGGGTTCTGCTGTATTTTGTGAAAAGCAGTATCTTGTCAGCAAGCTGCTCTCATAGACCATTTTTCCCAGCTTGAAATGTCTGATTAGAGATTGTTCTCCCGTGAGCTCGAGAGGGCTACCACCAACCTCGCTATGTTTTGCAAGAATGGCCCACCCACAGTTCACGTTCTTTTATTCTGTTTGCATAATCATTTTCTCACAAGGCTCAGGGCCATGCAGTCACTGGCCTTGGTCAACCAAATCCTCTCCGTTTTAATTTTACTTCTCTCCAAGGCCATGTTCAAATGGCCCCTTAGTAAATTAATCCATTAGGGCCATGGTTCTTCACATGGGCTGCATATGCAAATGACCTGGGGAGCTTTTTTTTTAAAAAAAAAAAACCATGCTTAGGCCCCTCTCCAAGAACTCCTAATAGGGGTTTGTGTTTTTGTGATTACTGAGGGCATCGCCACTTCCTGGCAACAAATCTGGGGTTCTGTGTACTCAACTCCAGTTCCTCTCTGCCTCCCGAGAGGCTTTGGGGTAGCTGGAGTGTACAGAAGGGCCCATTTTCTCTTGCAGGAAGAGAAATGTAACTCTGAGCCAGTGGCGGCTGAGCTGTAGTTTGGGAAAATCACAAGTTTTCCCAGGGTCTAACTTATACACCAAGAGGTACCTTCTGGGTAAATAGAAATTGATGGTAATTATAACTCAGTCCTATAGTGATTTTGTGTATTTACAGGCTAAAGATGTGCAAGTGTTTTTTAAATTTTATTTTTAATAGTGTTTTAAATTGTGTTTTCTTTAAAAAATCAGTTTTATTATTTACACTTACCATATCAAAAAAATACAGATAAGTGCAAACCACCCCCCATAATTCCACCACCAAGAGATAACCACTATTATGTTATTATATATACAAGTCTAGGCTTTTTTCCTGTGTGATTTTATATACATATAAGGTTACGTGCACACATATATGCTTACACATATATTAGCAGGAAACTACATGAAATTGACAGTAATTGATCATTTTTACCTACAAAAACATGGAATTGTCTTTTATATACTGTTCGGCAATCTGCTTTTGTCTCAGTGCTGTATTGCAAATATTGCTTTGTGTCTGCCGTGCGTGTGGTGAGTGTGTGCATAGAGGTATATATACTTATATATGAGGCAAGGGAAGAGAAGGGGGGGAGAGAGAGAGACAGAGGCAGAGAGAGAGAGAGAGAGAGAGAGAGAGAGAGAGAGAGGGAGGGAGGGAGGGAGGGAGGGAGGGAGGGAGGAAGCGGGAGAGAGGACAATCTACCCTTTTTTTTTTTTTTTTTTGCGGTACGCGGGCCTCTCACTGTTGTGGCCTCTCCCCTTGTGGAGCACAGGCTCCGGACGCGCAGGCTCAGCGGCCATGGCTCACGGGCCCAGCCGCTCCGCAGCATGTGGGATCCTCCCGGACTGGGGCACGAACCCGTGTCCCCTGCATCGGCAGGCGGACTCTCAACCACTGCGCCACCAGGGAAGCCCACAATCTACGTTTTTATTTTTGGTGGTGATTCATTTCTTTTCCACCTTTCTTTAAATTTTGGCTTCCTCTTTATATGGCATGCTCCCAAAGCATTTCCATTGTTCTTAGAAGCTATTTATGGCTGCATTCCTACCTTCCCACCCACCCTCATCCAGCCTTATCCTTTTCTCTGCCAGGGAAAAACTGTGGCCAGCTGCATGCAGCCCACATCCCACGGATCTGAGTGAGCCAGAATAAGGAGAGATGACACATGTGTAAGGCGAACGTGCTGACAACTACACTACAGAAACGTTGCAAGATGACACATGTGGCTGGATGGATTCAATCTCCAACCCACAGACTGGGCAAGGGGCTGCCCTCAAAACCCGTGCCTTGCGATTATTTGAAATCGGCTTCTATGGGTTTTGGATGCCACACATATACGTTTCCTGAGACCCAGGCATCAAGCCACTCCGTGTGGACTAAGTGCCCACCAGGACAGTAGCCGGAACAGCTCTCTCCTGCCGGGCAGCAGTTGACACATGTCATCAGAGTTCACGATCGCCCTTCTTTTCACTAAACCAGACACGTCCCATGTTTTCGTCTCCAAAGACCATTTTCATTATTTCCTTCTTCATAGATCATATGCTTTGGAACCTTTTTCCCCTCCCCCCAAAAGATACGTCTTGAATTCAGTTTTATTTTAATTTACCCTCCACAGTCTTTGCAATCACAAATTATTTAGGAGCTGATTCTGAACTGTGTGGCAGATTCAGTCTTCTCTGCCCATTCTCTCTGGCTAGTTCCTTGTTTGCTGGAAGAATGCTCTAGCATCGTTACGTAGGAATCTCCCATGATTCCACAGCCTCCACGTCACGGCCAATTTCTCTGTCTACCTTTACGGTCTTCTATTAACTGGTCCCACCGCACCAAATGTGACTCCGTTTCCGCTGCACTCGTTAAAAATCCATATTCTAGTCCGATCAAGCCATGAACTCTCAGTGCTTTTGCCCTGTTTCCTCTCCAAGGACACCCTCCTCCCTCCAAGCCTCCTATACAAAAATGCCCTCTCTCCAATGCCTAGATCAATTTCTGATTCCCTCATGAAATCTTTGGCGATTACTACTCTGTTGGAAGAAATCTCCCCCTTCTCTAGACAGTTTATCTTACTTATACTCGCTAAAATACTACGCAATTTCTTTCATATATCACTTTGCAAGTGTTCATCTGATTCATTTTATACTTTTGTCATCACCACTAGTTATGGGCTCCTAACATGAAGATCATATTTAAATGATGAGCTCACAAATAATTGGCACTGCAACAGAGGATCATGGCAAGGAAAAAAGTAGCAGGAGAAGTGAAATTAAAAGCTATTTGCTTGATTATTTACTGATGGGGAGAAAAAAAGTTGAAGTTATTGATTTTCAGTGTGTTTCATTTACTCATGCTTTCCCTCTTCTCCCATAACCAGAAATAATTAAGAAGCCCTCTGAATGCTCTCCAAAGCGGCAGGAAATCCCAGGATCTGGTGGACCTGCTCTGTATTAGCACTAGCAGATAATTAGATAAACACGAGGTCTGCTTTCACTGGCAACACCGCCGTGATTGAACGTGTCAGGCAGACACTGAAGATGACAAGCAGGGATTCTATTCTGTTCTCCTGTGGTTGGTGAGAGCTCACTAAGGCTGTAGGACATGCAGGAACACAACCACCAGCTCTTGTAAAAACCATGAAATTCTTCCGGGGATGGAAAACACAGCGCATCTCTCGTTTTTTCACTCTTTTCAGTTGTTAATTTCTGCATTGCGTTTTTCTTTCGGGGTTTTTGTTTTTTGTTTTTTAAATTTAAAGATCCTGCTCAGAAATGACTCTTCAGAGACCGTATTTACCCCAAGTTACTGACTTAATTCAATTCTTGCTTCCTCTCCCCACTTCCCAGCCTGTATAGACCATCGTAAGATCTACTGCCCCTTTTAAAATGCACTGAGCAGAGTTTCCTGTGCTCTACAGTAGGTTCTCGTTGACTACCCATTTTAAATATGGTGGTGTGTATATGTCAATCCCACACTCCCAATTTACCCCTCCCCATGGGAAAAGAATTTGAAAAAGAATAGATACATGTATAACTGAATCACTTTGCTGTACACCTGAAACTAACACAACATTGTTAATCAACTATGCTCCCACATAAAATAAAAATTTTAAAAATGCACTCTGAGCACATCCATCCATGCAGGACAAGTGCAGAGAACAGGAGGTTTTGAGAGATTCCTCCCAGGGTTTTCCAGTTGGTTACGTCTGTTAGAGGAATCACTGGTTTCCTCAGAGATATCTAGGTAATTAGAGAAATTCCAGGACTGAATGGCAAAACCCTCCACCTGAATAAAAACCCGTAAGATCTGAGATGTACATCAGTAAATGAAGATCAGCTGTATTAATATGTTCTACCAAAGGACTGTTCAAGATCCCATCGTATTAATTGCGGGAAATCAGATGGGTACTACAAGAGACGGCTCATGGATATGACTTATGATGACAAAGACCTTCCACAAGGGCCCCTCAGCCAGATGACACAATTTGTGTGCATGAGATGATGTCGTCTTCCCTCTTCCTTCTTTCAAATTTGACGTCTCTTATAGGAATGTCTTTTGTATTTCCTAAACTCAGATGAAAAAGTATCCACAATGACCATACTCCCAAGGGGCATTTGCATATTTCATTTTTGAACTCAATCATTTCAATGTCTAGATTTCTTACCACCTTTGTCCATGCCCACTGATTCACTGTGGGTTAGTTTGTTTTTATGATGGATATACAGGGTACAGTATGCTTTGGGGTTACAGCAAAGATGTTTAAGCATCTGTCTGCAAAGACTTTCTTATCGGCAATTGGCCTCAAAGTGATAAAATGCACTGTTTCCAATTCTGCTCCGAGGGAAGATGCATATTCAAATTCTTCTATGCTGTAAATTGTTTTGCTTTGATTCCCTCCCTTCTATCCACAACAGGAAAATATATGTATGTGTATACAGACATACACACTCACTCAAAACTAACCATAAATGTTCAGGGTCTATAATTCAAGCTTAAGGGAATCATCTATGGATAAACGTCATCACGATCACTTTCCTTACCTTAAGGGAGGAGTGATATTCAAATTATTTAAAAACAGTTTAGAAGCATCCTGTCAGTGTGAGCACCAGCCCTGACATAGGGTCATGGTGACTTTCTGCTGTGTCCAGGGCGGTCCCTTTAGTTGCTGGGTCACAGGGAGGTATGGGTAGGGAATGGATTGGGGGTGGGGGTGGTGAGACTGGGGAGGGTGTTATGATGACTATTCACTGACTGCTAAAGAAATACTTAGCAACTGATATACACAGGCCATCAGTCCTGTCTTACCAAAAAAAAAAAAAAAAAAAAATGCTGCAAAAGAAACTGAATTGTGAATCTTTGACTTGTAGATTTATTCTAAGCTTCCTCAGGCCTCAGGCATGTAGAGTCTATATCTGTGTTTTTCATCTATTCTCAGTGCCTGCAACAGTAAGTGGAATATGGGAGGTACTCAATAAATATTTGTTGAACAGATGAGTGCTACTCAGCCTTGTATGTACTTTCAATCACGATCATTACAAAGTCAGGGTCCCTAAATTTCCTAATTTCTGTATGAATTCCTAGGACATTGTAGCTTCTCAATGAAGAGAATGGAGCAGATGCTAGAGGCCTGCTTTGATGACTCAGTTCTTAGGGGTGGCTGGCAACCGGCTTTGCTGGGTAGGGGATGGGGTTACCTTTGTTTCAGATCTAAAAGACGTCCCCCTATCACCCTGCATATTCATCATCCAAATGGTGAATTTTAGGTGTGACTGAACTAGAATATCTCCTCAAAGCTGGCTAAAAGACAAGTATCTGTAAAATCATAATGACTTCAAGTTTTTATACTGAGATGAAGCTTAGAGATCACCCAGCACCCCGTATCCCGCCTCCCCCCCCTCCCCCGTTTGATAGTTATGGACAGAAGGCAAGGGATGGTGAGAGATCTGTCAAGGTCACACGCTAGTAACAAAACAACTGAACTAAGACCTAGGACTCCTTACTCCCGGTGCAGAGCCCTTTTCCCTACCCCATGATCTCTTTCTAAATGATCACGGCAATTTTCTATTCCACTGCACACTAACGTTGTCCTCTCCCAAACACATGTATGCAAGGCCAGGGCTTTTAGGAGGATGCTGACACTTCTCTGGAAAAAGGACAAGGCCACATGCTGGTGATGTTCGTATCATCTTCGCTTTCTGGATCACATGTCTCAGTGCTCTTGAAGACACACACGTATTTAATTTGTAACGTAAGGAGAACATATAGAATCAAAACAAAGACGTTTCCTCCGCCTCTATTAATTCACTTTGTTCAGCACACCCCAGAGAGCACTGAATCCTTTACAGGAGTAGATTACTCGGTTTTAAATCACTTCCCTGGCTGGGTTCTTGCCGTTTCTTTTACGGCTGGTCCACTCTATGATCTCAGACATTAAATCTTTCTCTAATCCAGACTCGTATTTCTTACCCAGGGTTTTGTGGAGTCCTGATTAAATAGACTGCAGAGGTAGGATCTGGAATACATAGAACTGCTGAAATGGGGAGAGTCTGTTTTATAGGACAGAAAGCCTAAATTTTGGAAACTTCCTGACTCTGGATATCATTAGTTACTGACCAAATCTATTAGATAGCTTTTAAAAATACAAAAAATAATGCCCAAATCGCTAATTTGGGGATGTGGGAATGTCGAATGATGGAAGTGTTGACATGTAACAGATATCATTGATCCAGAAGAGCCGGCACCAGGACGCTAATCCTGGGATGTGGAGACTGTGTAGTGCGTTTATTGTCTAGTAGTAGATTGTCCAGTAGTGCGTGTGGGGGATTTTCCCCCCACCAGTGAGAAAGGATCTTTAAATGTGTGTTGACAAATTAGAATTTGCTTTATGAAAATTTATTTTCTAACACCATTGTTAGAACATGTGTATTTCATAACACGAGGGAAGCTCTCAGTATAATGAAGAATGATTTTCTCACTTGGGGACCATCCAGGCTTCTCTCCTGGGCCTTCCCCTCGAGTTATTTTTAATTAGTTGTTACAATCATAGAATTTTAGGACTTGTTGGGACCTCAGAGATCACCTGGTCTGTCTCCTCCTCATAACTAAATCCCCCCTGCTAAGGAAGACTGGAAAATCAAGAGCTGTTCTCTCAGCTACTTCTCAGACGTTTCTGGGAAAGGATATTGACACTTTGGTCTGACACCAAGTTGAAGAATCCTCATGAGTTGTTAGGGTCCTTGTAAACCGTGTTCCTCCAACCAACGGTATGTCTCAGATTACCCCTCAGAACTGGTTCATACAAAGAACACAATCTGTGTCCCATAGATTTTAATGTGAAGCACATTTTATTTCATTAGACACTATATCAGTCAGATATATTAGGAAATGTTTTAACAAAATATCTAAAGTGTCACTTGTCAACTCTTCCACAGAACATGGAAAACACACTTTTTCTGCCACAGGAATCCCTTTACTAGAAGACACACACATTATTATTATTATTTACACAAATGGAGTGCTTACTACAGATGTCAAATGCTTTGCATGGTTCAGGTCATTTCCTCCTCAAAACGAACCCTTTGTAATAGACACTATTATAACTTTTATTTTATAGAGGAATAAATGTAGGCTTAGAGAAATGAAGAAATTTGCTCATAGCATTGCAACCGAAATTCAAACTCAAGCAATCTGACGCCAGAGCCCGGATTCTTCAACCTGTTACCTATAGGATAAATGTTCAAATCCTATAGGCTCAGCTCATTCATTTCTCTCAACTCTAGGTTCATGGCCATTTCTAATTTTTCAGAAAGAGAATAACATCTCAACTCAGAATCACAGAGGACGCTGGAAGGCCATTCAGCCTTTGCTCTCAATGCCAGCTCAACCCAGGCCCATCCTGGGCCAGCCCTCATGGAAACTCAACCTCTGTACCTTCTCGCAGTCCCCAGTTAGGAGCCAGTGCCTTCCCTGTGCTTCTTGGGGATGCCATCTACAAAATATTTCTCTTTTCTTTGTAATGAATTTGTATTCCCATCAACTATCTGGCCCTGTGGCTAAAATTTCCCATCCTTAGGAAATGTTTTTAAGCTTTCTACTGGGTTTTCTGTCTCCAGTGTACACTGTCACGGGGATCTGTTCTTATTTGTCTGTCTGGTTTTCTTGGGGGTTTTCTGTTTTGTTTGGTTTTGTTTTAGTCTTCTTCCTCTCTCTCTAAGGTGATGTGTGTACCGTGTGTACCCTCTCTAAGTAATGTGATATGGAGTTATGTATCCTGTTCCCCAGCTGCCCAAATTTAATGTAAGAGTCCTTCCTATTTACAGGAGAGGTGTTTTATTTCAATTCCTCTCATAAAATGAACAAAGTTAACAAGATGCCTCAGAGATTAACAATCTTCCAGACATGTTTCTGGAGTATGACAGCACTTCCTGTCCAATTCCACCAAAAGAACGTAAGCCCAGTGTAAACGTTCATATGGAAATATGGTGGTGGTGGGTCAGGGGGAGTTGATAGGAATAGGAAAGAGAAGAAGAAAGAAACAGAATAATTGCATTGGTTTCTATTAGCTGAGAAGGAAATGTTTATGTAGGTTACTCTGTCATGACTACGTACATGTGGCACACGTCTGGGAAGAAATAAAGAGATGATGATGACAGAGGGAAAATTTCCTGCATCACAAAAGGCATCTTAGGGCTTCCCTGGTGGCGCAGTGGTTGAGAGTCCGCCTGCCGATGCAGGGCACGCGGGGTCGTGCCCCCGTCCGGGAGGATCCCACATGCCGCGGAGCGGCTGGGCCCATGGGCCATGGCCGCTGGGCCTGCGCGTCCGGAGCCTGTGCTCCGCAACGGGAGGGGCCACAACAGTGAGAGGCCCGTGTACCGCAAAAAAAAAAAAAAAAGGGCATCTTAAGTCCTTGTTTCAGAGCTGGTTGAAAAGAAAGGCCACAGATTTTTTTTAAATTGAAGTATAGCTGGTTTACAATGTTGTGTTAGTTTCAGGTGTACAGCAAACTGATTCAGTTATATATATTCTTTTTCAGATTCTTTTCCCTTTTAGGTTATTACAGAATATTGAGTACAGTTCTCTGTGCTATTCAGTAAGTCCTTGTTATTTACCTATTTTATATACAGTAGTGTGTGTATGTGAATCCCAAACTCCTCACTTATCCCCCGCCCCACTTTCCTCTTTGGTAACCATAAATTTATTTTCTATGCCTGAGGCCATAGATTTTCAGTGGTTTACTAAATACATATCAATCGTCAATGGGCCAATGGATGAAGGCCAGTCCTCACTTGGAAGGGGGATGACGCTCAAAAAGACAATCAGATGTCTTTATCTTCTGGTTAACACGGCATAAATGCAGAGAAGTCCACAGAGGGTGGATAACCAAGCGGAGACATTTTATGGTAATTTGCCGTATGTGGCTCATTCGTTTTCCTTTTTATGCTCAATTCCACACAGGATGTGGCACTAGAGTTCAAATCCTCTTACCACAAGGCACAAAAGTAAAAGTTTTCGCCTTGTAGAATTTAAAAAAAATGCTTTCACTAAGACATATGAGTATTGAGCTATCTCTATTTTCTTTTTTAATTAAGCACAACGGAAACTTCTGTTATGAGCCACTTCACTCTGTCTCGTTAAAGCGTGTTATTCACTGGTCTTCTTATTGGGTCTCATAACGGGAAAGTATTACTGGGGCATGGGAGAGAGATTGTGGCTAAGTTGCTAATGACACCACCTATGTCCAAATCTACATTCTTATCACTCCTGTGGGTCTGCAATATTATATCCACATTTTCTATGCTGTCTACATAAAGGCAACTCTGAATTAATCAATTGTTTGTTATGCAGAAAGGCAGCTATTGGGTATTTCTAGGGAAAATCTTCACGGAAAAAGGAATACCTACTATGTACTACAAATGGAATGGAAATGGGTTTTTAACATTAAAACTACTTGGGAGAATTAACAAGCAGTAGGAAACTTCATGACAACTTAATGCATTGTGCTAGCATGTTATCTTGCTGATGCCATTTTTATTTCTTTGCTATATAGAATTTTACTGTGCTATAATTAACCAATTATGTAGTGCGGCAGGCCCTGAAATATGACCTTATCCAACAAAAAGTTTTTAGAAGAGTCCAATATGATTCCTGACTCTCTGCCCAAAGAAAGGACATGACGGTTTTCGTTTTGGTAAAGGGACATCCATCTGTTATAATCTTATATATGAAACAGATATTCTGTAAACCACTAGCAAAAAGTAAGAGTTGTCTCGGATGCACTTAGCTAACTCTGGAGTGAATATTCTCTTATTCAGTGCCCTAAAGAAATACAGGGAAGGGACCCAGGTAATTACTGTAATGGATAACAATGAGAAAATGCTTACCTAGGCAACCTGTACTCTGATGTGATTACAGGCTCACCTTTTCAGGTGCTTCCTTTAGGTCACTTAAGTAGATAGTTCAACAGACAATGTGGTTAGATTATGAGATGTAGCTTGGGGATGTTTATTTGAACCTGCTATTGTATAGACATCTTTATCCTTGATGGGGTTTCCAAACTGTCACCTCCAACTTTTCTTATCAGTGTAACTCAGGAGAAATGAAAACAAAGCACGATGTAACTGATCTTTCCATTTCTGAACTGTCAATGTTGAAATGACCTATCTCACATCCTGACAAGAAGGACTGATTAGCTATCAGGTAGCTCAGCCTTGAAGATTTCCTCTCTCTTTTGGGTCCCTGTGACATTTCTCTGGCTTCGTTCTCACTGCACATCTGGGCACTAATCCCCTCTGAAGCAGATTCACTCAATCCTCTGAAGCCAAAACCCTTAGTTTTTCATCTGCTGGAATAAAAAGGAGAGGGAGCAGGCTCCCCTTACTTCTCAGACTCAAACTAAACACCCCACTATTTCCACCCTTCTGTTCCTGCCCATGAGGAATGTACATGTCATTTACATGGACATTGCTGTGATCCTCCGGCACAGAAGCAGCTAAGTTCAGCAAGTAGAAAGGACAGAGGTCAGAAAACTACCTGATTCTGATGTTAATGCTTAAAAAACATGGATCCACAAGTTCTTGTCTCTCGACGGTCATCCCATGTAATTATCTTCCTCGAAAAGAACTGTTCTAGCGTAAAGGCCCTGGATGTTTAGTTTATGCTTGTCATTTGGAACCTCGGACTCACTGCTATTGGTACCAACTGCTTAATCCTACACTCCCCGGTCTTGGGGCATTTATTTCCTTGTTGAGGGCATTTAGGTGTGGCCATCTGTGATGGCATAACACTAAGGTCCTGTGCTACAGTCACAACTGACCTAGCAACAACCATACCCCAATATTAAAGTGATCACTCAGAGCTGGCGGCTCCACCTCTAGGAGGAATGCAGCCCTCAGGGACAACAAAAGGAATCCAGATGCTTTGTTGGGAGCTAAATAAAAGCAAAGAATTGTAGGTCATCCAACAGCCAAGCAATGTCATTGTGTAACTGCCAAGAGAAGTTGGGAATTGAGGACTTGCTTTAGGGTCGTATCTGGCAAAAAGGGAAGAAAATTTAAAAGAAGGAAATCCCCAAATTGGAACATGACCTAGATCTTTCAGGAAGCGACTGCTCCATAGAGCTGTTGCCAAATGCTATTTTAATCAAACCAAACCTTCACTGGATCTCTCTCCTGAGAGCACAGCTAGTTTCACCAAGAGCACCCTGGCGAAGTACCAGCTAGAAGCATAGAGTGATGTTGGCATCATCTAACTAGACTGCTGTTCATTGATTCCCGCAGAGATAGTAAAATGCTATTCCTTTTTGTTGACATGAGTAGCCACTCTCTGTCTAAAAGGGCAGAATACGTCCCAGTGCTGGGCTCTTAGAAACATACCCCTTTCCCACTGATGTGTAAATACACCTCATTCACCTCTATGATTTCACAGGCTTCACTCTTTTTCCATCACGAAGCTTAGTCATTGTAGCCATCAAGAGTCTCTGATCACGTCTGACAGACATCTTAATATGCATATTACAGAGGCAGAGAATGCTAGAAAAACTCATGCTTAAGTAGGAAAGGGAATAGGGGAACGAATAGATTGAACAGAAAGGAAAGGCTTACACAGCATTTTAAACTCATGAGGGGATTTAACAGAGCTCTCAACCTTCAGTGCTGAACATATTCTAAACCTCACTGTTTCCCTATCCGTTTGATTTCCACTGTTGGAAAATGTAAACAGAATATCCACTAAACTGCACATGTGAGACTAAAACCACACATGGCCAATGTCCAAAGAAGGGTTTCATTCAGTAATTAAAGCAATTTCCTGAACCTCGGCTTGACTGGCTCCAAGGAAAGAACTATGCTTTGGGACTTCCCAAGTACATATGCGTTTATGATGGTGAATTTTATGTGCCAACCCAACTGGGCCATGAGGTGCCCAAATATTTGGTCAAACATTAGTCTGTGAGGGTGTTTTCAGATGAGACCAACATTGAAATGGACAGGCTGAGAAAAGCAGATTGCCCTCCATAATGTGGGTGGGTCACATCTAATCAGCTGAAGTCCTGATCCTTCCCAAGTAAGAGAGACTTCTCCTGCCTGAAAGCCTCTGAACTGGGCCATTGGCTCTTCCTGGTTCTACAGCAGCCTGCCAGCCTTTGGACTTGAACTGGGACATTGGTTCTGCAGATTCTGGACTTGCCAGCCTCTATAATAACATGAACCAATTTCTCATAATAAATCTCTTTACATATGTATGTATGTATGTGCGTATGTTTATAGCCTGTATCTTACATACGTATCCTATTGGTTCTGTTTCTCTGGAGAACCCTGATGAATACAATATCTCAGATTTTAAAATTGGGATCTAGACTGGTCACTATCCTCTTAGTGCTGGTAATTCCTTTTAGCCCTAAACATAACTCTTACTCAACTAAAAAATAACTATCTATTGCAATACAAGTGCAAATGAATAATATTTACATATTTGATAACAATTCTTTCTCACATTAGGAGCTAACCATTGTCTGTCTTCAATCAGTAACTCTAAGTGTCAGTCAACCAAGGCTGAAGCTTGACATTCATAGAATTTTCCCCAAGCTCAAGCTCAGTTGCTGGTTGTTAGGAAAGGTTATTACTATGGTCATCTAAAATTCAACCAGTACTTTCTTATTTCTAATATTTCAAAAGTGTCTAATGATCATCTAAACTATAATCAGTAGCCACATAGTTATACCGTCAACAGCTTTTTAGAAGATATATGAGATTAGAGTCCTAACTACAGTCCTAATCAATGGGAAAATATGTTTACAAACATGTTAAAAATAGTCATACCTTAAAGGTATATTTCAGATAAATCTGGTGGTAGTCAAGGGTGGCCAGAGACACATTTCCTTAAACTTCTTGCTAATGAATTTATGTTGTTTCCTTACATTTGAAAAGACTGGAATAGACACTTCATCAAAAAACATAGATGAATGACCAATAAACAAATGAAAATTTGCTCAATATCATTAGCCATTACAGAAATGCAAATTAAAATCACAAATCTACTTACTCATTAGAATGACTTACTTTAAAAAGACCAATACCAAGTGTTGGCAAAGATGTTGGAACAATTAGCACAGTTACATCTTAGTGGTAAAAATTTAAATGATTACAGCTACTGTGAAAAGTTTCTTATAAAGTTAAATATCTAATTATGATATGACCCACCAATCCCACTTCTAGGTATTTGCCCAAAAGAAACAAAAATACACGTCCACACAAAGATCTGTACACAAGGGTTCATAGAAGCTTTGTTCATGGTAGCCCCCAAATGGTAACAACCCTATGTCCGTCAGCTCATGAAAGGATAAACAAATTGTGGTAGATCCATCAAATGGAGTACTACTTACGAATAAGAAAGAACTAGTTACTGATAGAGGTAACAGCATGGAGGAACGTCAAAAGCATTATGTCAAGTGAAAGAAAGTAGAAGGTGGTTGGGGTAGGAGGAAAGGACTGACTGCAAAAGAACATGAGGAGACTTTTGGGATTAATGGAAATGTTCTCTGTCTTATTTGTGATGGTGTATACAACCGTACATGTTTGTCAAAATTCATCCAACTGCACAATTAAAATGGGTGGACTGTATCATATGTAAATTAGACATCAATAAAGCTGATTTTAAAAAAATGTTTCCTTACATTTAGGAAGGGGACGGGATGTATTTATTCGAGAGCAGGCCCTTTCATCACTGAGACTGGTGGGTAAGTTCCCTTTAATTACAGACCCTTGTATTGTATCTGACACACGCAGGCTACTCAGCAGTAGTACCAGCAAACAAAGGAACTATGGGCTATGAGAAAGTGCTTCTTTCAATGTTTCAATGTATTAACCATTTAGACTTATTTTGAAAATACGACTGTTTGTAGAGGCATGCTTTCAAGCACAGCTAGTCATATTGATACAGAAAAATAAATGCAACTTAGATGTTTCCTTCATACCATAATCTTCCCAAATAAAAAGGACACATATTCCTGAAAAGATGACACACTATTGAACTACACTGTTTCTTTTTTGCTGGATGTTTTCCAAGAAGGCAACCTGGTTCTAGAGAATACGTATGCCCTGAATCTCCTGTTTTTGAAGGATCTAAGAAAAATCAAATACACCTTAGCAGAGTGGGCAAGTAGAGAAGGAATTGATATTTACTGAGCACCTATTCTGTTCCATGAAATATTCAAATACACTATTTTATCACTGAGCCTTGACAATAACCAAAAATAGGTACCTTTTTGGTACTTACAGTCAGAGAAGTTAAGCAGCTAAATGACTTGCCCAAGACCACGAAGCTAGTATAGGACAGCACCAAATTAAAACCAATCTCTATGTGGCTCTATTTGACCCTCCCATACTTTCATAACCAGGCAGACAGTCACTTGAAGATGGCTGTAATGTAATCTCGGGAATAAAGCAAAGGCTTGGGAGTTCTGAAATGAGCATTCTATTTCCTGCCTTGCCAGACCAATTTGATACAAAACCCACCCACCTCCTCAGTGCCATATTTTCCCCCCATTTGTAAGGCAACAGTCACAACACGTCCCTTTGTTCCAGAACCATGGTCCCTGAGGACCACGAAACACTTGATAGTGCTGTAAAATTCCTGGGAGAAATACAAGCATATGGTGATCTGTATCAGAATTTCACCAAACCTAAAAATGCTGGCCCCTAAAAGAAAAGACTTGCTAAGCTCAGAAGTCTAACTCATTTTCTTTCATCATGTATCTTCAGATCGTATCCGGTTACGTCCATCATAAACATACGCATTTGTGGAACTGACAGTGATAACGATGTTTAAAATGACCCCACCTCTACTAAACATCTCTTTGTCTACTTTTCGACACTTTTCACCCATATTCTCTTTGCTCTGGGAGATTTTGTTTTCTGTGAACTTATTTCACCGAATTAACGGTCATGGCATTTCTTTTCCTATGCTGGACAGACACAGAAGACGTGCAACAGAAGGTGTTACCTAGGATGCAGAGACCATCTGTGCAGTTCTCGGATTCCTGGCTTAGGCCTTCGCAGAATTTGCCCCCATTTCTTGGGGCTGGGGCTGTGCACTCGCGGATCCGCAGATGCTCGCACTCTGGGCTGCAGACTGACCACTCTCCCCACACCTCCCAGCTCCCGTCCACTTCAAAGGGAAACAGAGGGAACCATCGTTAGAATGAATCTGGCAGCTGTTGGGAGACTCACCCCAGGGCCGCTGTTGTTCTTAGAGCTGGATTTTAAACCGTCACCACCACCACAAAAACAAAATAATATATGTGTTTATCTTCTCTCCGTGGTTTCTTTCCTAAAGAGACAGGCTAACAAAAGCAGTGGCGTAATTCTCTTGCTATTTCAGGATGAGACCAATTTACTGAATTTGGGCAAATATTTGAATTACCCATGCCCTTGGGTTAGCTAATAATGCTATTATCCATTCTTTCCCCATCGTTCATGCCCAAATGCATCTTAGATGGACAGATACACTATGTGCAGGAACCACTGGCAATCACCGCTTCCTTGTGGGTTGATGGTTTAGAACAGAGAGCAGAATAAATGCTCTTCAAGTCCTAAAAGCCCCTCATTAATAAAAAGTTAAACCCATATATACTGACAGTATTAAACTGAAACAGGTCAGCCAAACCCCAAGATGCCAAGACTTACACAAATAGAATTTCTTGGGTCGTGCATTGCTGCTGTACGTAGAAACGAACAAACTGAAACTAATTCTCCTAGAAAACCACCCTAGAGATTATGGCAGCCGTTGGAGACAAGTGTCCCACTATCTCCCAGGAAAAGGCCAACCATGCTTACGTGGGTTACTGAAGACACTGCCATTTTTAATCGAGAGCAGCTAGTCAAGAGCAGGGTACAATACAATTACTGAACTTGAAGCAAAATGTCTGAGTCCTTATCTTGGTTCTGTCAACTTCTGGGTGGAGCACCCCTAAGTAAGCACTTAGCCTGACTTCACTATTTCTGTCAACTGGGGGTCGTAAAAATCACAACACTGAGCTAAACGACATTACCTGTATACATGTATCTTGCACAGTACCTGGCACATAGTAAACACTCAATAAATGTATACTGAATGCAAATTCAAAACAAAGCTGAAGCATATGCTGCTGGTGAGAGCCTGGCCTTAGCTTTGAGTGGAACTAGACTCGCCATTTTAAAGACACGAGTCTCTGGTCCAGTGTCCTTGGAGCTAATGGTTGATCATGCATGTGAGACCCAGGATCAATTCATTTCTCAGTGGGAGGATATGCTTTTCATTCAGAAAGTCATCTTCCACCTCAGCTACTCCTCATTGTATAAATCGGGTGAGAGCCAGTAAGATGAGCAAAAGAACTTACAAAAGTTCTTATAAAAGTTCTTCTTACCATATTTGGGAAATGAAGCCTTTCTCTACTCGGAGAGGAAGGCAAGCGGAGCCCACATTCGAAATGGAAACTGCTGTGATACAATCTCTGCCAATTATATTGCCAATAAATACAAAGGTAAAACTGATGAGGTTAGTTGACTGGTGACTGATGATAAAAGGTCAAGGATTTGGTACCTGTTTTGTGCTCATAGACAACTCACTTAATCCCTATTATACAGATGAATGCTACAAAATGGGAGAACCCGAGGAGAGAAGGGGATGGCTTGGCCCAATCAAACACTGGTAGTATAAAAATACGTCAAAACATTTGGCTTATTGATGGTGAGTGTCTAGGGTCATCTGAGTATTAAGAAAAAAATTATGCCCCCAAACAGAGGTATTTCACCCATGTTCTTGCTATTACAATGAGTTCCACCTTAGCACTTTGGACAAAGGTTCCACTCGAAGAACTTGGAAGATGGTAACTTTGGAAAGGAAGGTTCTACTGAAAGCTTCATACCAGCCCAATAATGTTGGTGGATCCGAAGGGAAAAGGGAATCTACATATATCTCACCAGGACAAAGAGAGGTGCAGGTTATTTTCTGCACTGACATTCCCTCACAGAAGGCTCCACCATTGAGAGGAGCTGGGTTGGTGCAGGTCCGGGAACGTTTCTGCCATCCTCTACCACAGCGAACATTGCAGGCTGACCACTCTGTCCAGGAAGACCAGCCTCCATTCACTGAGAGAGAAAAATGGGGAGGGGAGAAAAAAAAAGCAAGAGGTATTTACTGATTGCCTACTATGTGCAAGCCACTTGTGAGTTGTGTTGTGAGTTGAGTACCAAGAGACTGGCGGGGACCCTCCCCCGGCTGCGCCATCGTGAGGCAACAGTAGGGCTGATCTAGTCTCCACCCCTCAGTCTACTCTTCTGATACAGGAGGGATACAGAGAATTTGCATTGCAAGGAAATGATGAACCATAGGAAGAACTCATCAACGTATCTCTAAAGCACTTGAAAATCCGGAGTATAAGAAGAAAATGCCAGCATTTGAATTTCTATTAACTTTAAATGCTTCAAAAATAAATCCCAGGGCTCTTCTATTGTGGAAGGGAGTGCCTTTACTTCAATAGCTGGGAATTTCATTTATACAATACCTGAGATATTCAGCAAATAGTCATGTTTGTTTTTGGTGGATTTCATATGCCAGGAGAGGAGGTGCCGACAGCAGGTCTGGGGAAGATGGGGGTGGGTGGATGTTGGGTTTGCGAAGAGTGGGAAGCAGAAGTTGCCCACCTCATTTCGTTTCAAATATAAACACAATGGAAGAAAACAAACAACTTTTTAAATTATTTTGAAAAGAGATCGAAAATGTCACTGACTATCTCCAGAAGTCCAATTCTGGATGAAAGAGAAACA
Source organism: Leucopleurus acutus (assembly GCF_964270905.1). NCBI lineage: Eukaryota > Metazoa > Chordata > Mammalia > Artiodactyla > Delphinidae > Leucopleurus > Leucopleurus acutus. The sequence continues at coordinate 27,600,290 of NC_139163.1, read as the reverse complement.
GGCATCTGCCTTCACCTGTCAAAGGGGTGAGGCAGGAGAGAACGCTATAATGGATAACCCCCAAAGTCCTTTCCGTTCTAAACAGTGAAAGCTTTAATGAAATGCACCTCCCTCTACCTCTTTGCTTTCTGTCCTCTCTATCCATTCCTGGCCTTTGGGTTGGTCTTACCATAAACCACCACTGTGGCTGACAGGCTCCTCCTCTTGGCTACGATGTTGGCCGCCATGCATGTATAATTTCCGGAGTCCGAGAGCCGCGCCTGCCGGATGATGAGGTTGTGGTCTGCCCTGGTGTCAATGTTCTCATCTTGTTCAGAGTCAATGGGCTCCTCGTTTTTCAGCCATTCCACCTATCAGAAGACAGCAACGTTCATAAGTCATTAAAAAAAAAGAACTTTCCTGGAGTTGGAAGATGAGCAGTTTGGGCATATGGGAGAGAGCTGTACCTAACGTTCAGAGGAGCAACAATGATTTTTAAAAATCTTTATTCCATATCCCATCCTTTTTGGTATTCTCAGGACATAAACACTCAAGCTACTAAACTGGAGGCCGGAAGAGAACGTAAATATCCTATTGACTTTGACCTATTTTCTAAAAATGCAGTGGGAGAGAGGAAAGACTGTAATTAGGTCATTTCATTATATTTCATTGTGTTACAACTCTGACGACGACGATGATGATATTTTAATAACTGGCCCAAAATGGAGCTCAGAAAAATCAACACATATATGTAGACTTTGTAATTTGTGCGGAGAGGATATTATGTTGTCAGACAGCGTTTGAAGTCAATATGTTTCCATTTAAACACATTTTAACAAACGTGCGATGGTGTCTAAAGGCCAGTGTCACACAGATTTGGGTAATCATAGGCACATAAATGAAACTCAGATCTCAATATTCCCTGCTTTTGGGGATATGTTTCTTTGGTGATCATTTATGTTACTACTTCAGTGATTCAGCAGACATTTAGGTCGGATCAGGCACCCCAGACATCTAAGCCTGTCTCCCTTCCAAAGGAGCTCACTTTTCACATCCTCTGAGCGTAGGCTAGTCCCATCTTTGGTTTGTTTTCTCTAGCTTGCTCCTAGAGAACCTATTTCCCTCTTTCCATCTCCACCCTAATCCTATCCTTGGTCCGAAGTTCTCTTTCCTTGGACACCTGAGGAAGACCCAGATGAGACCTTCTACTCCCTGGATTCTCATTCTCCCCACAGCTGGGCTGCACCATCCCTGCATCTCTTATTTCATCAAGCAGACCAGTCTTCCCAGACCTAACTGCCTTCCTTCCCCATTTTGTCCTTTGCTACCCCATCTAAACAACGTCTCCACTCTCTCATGCCATCTCGGTAGCACCAGACGCAGCTCTTGTTTGACAATAACCATTTAGCTCTAGTTATCAGTACGTGTTATACACAGGAATTTAACAGACACATCAAAACGGTAATTCGGGGCTTCCCTGGTGGCACAGTGGTTGGAGAGTCCGCCTGCCGATGCAGGGGACACGGGTGCGTGCCCCGGTCCAGGGAGAACCCACATGCCGCGGAGCGGCTGGGCCCGTGAGCCATGGCCGCTGAGCCTGCGCATCCGGAGCCTGTGCTCCGCAACGGGAGAGGCCACAGCAGTGAGAGGTCCGAATACAGCAAAAAAACAAACAATAATAATATGATGATCTGAGGGATACTGATCTGAATCACTCAAGCTCTCGTATCAGTTGATGATAAAATGCCATCCAAGATAAGACAGAGAAAACACATGCTAATTAAACAATCGAATAGTCTATACCACTAATAAAAAAACTGAACAATAATAAATGACATTTTTCTACCCAAAGAGCAAAGATTAAAGTTACACAAGCATACACAGACACACACATACATATAGTATTATTATTATTTTTTTTTTTGCTGAACTTAAAGAGCATGGGGCATTTCTGTTATTGCTGCTCTACGATTATCTCCTTTCTGGGACGACACTAGTAGCCTCTTAACTACCTGGTCTGTCTGGTGCTTCCATTCCTGCCTCTACAGTCGATTCTCCACAAAGGGATCAGGTAGTATCACTTTCTGGGTCCAAATCCTTCAACAGCCTTGAACCCCACTAAGAACAAAATTGCACATCCTTACCGTGGCTAACAAAGCCCATCTTGGTCTGGCCCAGAGTTAATTCCCCACCTTAGATTCCCTAAGTAACCTCTGCACAGTCTACTCCAGCCCTACTGGTCTCCTTCCTGTTCGAGAAAACTCAAAGCCAGTTCCAACCTCAGGACCTTAACACCTGCTGATCCCTCCACCCGGAAGGCCTTTCCTGCAAGTATCCCTACGGTTCAACCCTACTTTTCATTCAGGTCTCTAATCAAATATTTCCTCCTTAGAGAGGTCTTGTCTAACAATCCTTTCTAGTATAGCAATGCCCTTTCACTCCCGGTGTCCTGCTTTAATTTTCTTCCTAATATTATCTCCATCTAATAGGCTTAAAGATAGTAAAAGCCTTCTGTTCTTGTAATTGTGATCCCAGGAATTTACCAAAGGAAATTATTAGGGCTACAAACAAGGATTTAAACAAAATAAACTATTTTTTGTAGCAATAAAGAATGAAAGAAAAAAAAAGTATGCCAAAGCTACAGGCCAAATAACAGACCTTTGTTTAAATAAATGATTCAGTAATAAAATATAATATTATATAGCACTAAAAGTCTTGATTTCCACTAGTGAAAGCACTGAAAATGCTCATAATATATGGAAGAGTCAAAATGCAAAACTGTTCATTGTTATCATAAATTTGTAAAAGCAACAACAAAAAAGAAATCACAAATATACATACACTTAAAAAATGGTTGGAAGAAAATGCAGTATGTTTGCAGAGGTTTTTAAGAGAAGACTTGGGGTAACTGTTGTTTTTCTTCTTGGTGGTTAACCGTGGAACATTCAAGGAAGAAGTATTTAGTAATCGGAAAAAATCACTTTAGCTTAAAAAAACTCCTTTACTTATGTAGCACAGTGGTATTCAAATTTATATTTAACCATAGACTGTTTCCTCAATTTAAAGCTTATGTGATCATAGGATAGATACGATATGTATCATATGGTATCGCTTATATATGGAATGTAAAAAATGATACAAATGAACTTATATACAAAGCAGAAATAGACCTACAGACACAGAAAACAGACTTATGTTTACCAAAGCGGAAAGGGTGGGAGAGCAATAAATTAGGAGTTTGGGATTAACAGATACACACTACTATATACATAAAATAGATAACTAACAAGGACCTACTGTATAGCACAGGGAACTCTACTCAATATTTTGTAATAACCTGTAAGGGAAAAGAATCTAAAAAAAGAATATATATATATATATATATATCTGAATCACTTTGCTGTATACTTGAAACTAACACAACATTATAAATCAACTATACTTCAATGAATAAATTAAATAAATAAATAAAAATAAAGCTTTCCAGAAAGCCCCAAGTGAAAAACAGATAAATAAGGAAAGTTCTTACAACAGGTGCAGAAGTGAGGGTATTGGAGTTACAGAAATGAGGGGCCCTAAGCTGCAATGGCCCACACCCAGGGCCACTGTTTGTAAAATTCCAGGAGAGGTAATTCACATCCTTCCCTGTCTATGTCAATCATGCCCAATGGAGATGTTCAGCGCACCTGTACCATCATATAAGTTGACCGTGCCATACAGTCTACCGCCACCCACCTACATGTGTACTATGAACACGTACAACGGTCTGCTACCTGGTCTCCCCAGATCATAGCTTGAAAACCATCAATACAGGATGAATGAGGTATCCCAGGTGCATACACATTCTGGTCTACTTGGTGTTCACGCTGTCATGACTCAAGTCCATCAACCCAACTATGTCTATAAACAATCGGCACATTAGGAGACACCTAACTGCGGGGCTGTTTTTTATTTGTAAACTAATAGTTTATCCATTTAACGGATGGCAGGATCTTTATGAGAAAATCAGTTTGGTATTTTCTGGGCTTATAAAAGTGACAAATTGCTCTTCGATTTATGCTTTTGTCACTTAGAGAAATGTTAAAACATTTTTGATGAGCTAAGTGCTCCTAATGTAGAATAGTTTAATAAATAATAGAAAAAAGCATTCCTACAGCAGCAGTTGCAAACGCGAATGTTCCTAGGGGCCAGGGAGGTAACGTAAACTACTGAAGTGGAGCTGGGGGCAAACATCCACGTGCGTTGCTTGCACACTAAAGACAAGGGGCTATTCTTCGTGCCCACGAAGGAATGAGCTCACGTTCATTTTTCTTAAAAAATGTTACTTTCTTTCTCCTTTTGTTTCCCCACTTTAGATAGAGACACGAGTATTTTTAAAAATTAATGATTGTGTAAGGAAAAATGACCGTGAACTCATTTTTGCTTTAAAATTTCTGTTGCTTGTAATGTATCACAGTGGTCTTCACATTTACGGAGTATGCAGCTTCAGTATCAGGATGTAAGGCGACCTGGTGCTGATAATGACAAAAATGTAGATCCCATGCTTTGTGCAAATAAATATGCAGTCACCAGTTGGGTTCACACTCCTGTGACTAGTGTAACCAGATCCTTCCATCTTTCTTGAGAAGCCACGGCTGTGTATTTTCATGTACTATTTCTTGATTCTAACATGATGGCTCATACATTACAAAATATATTGTGAGGGTCAAACAAAACATATCCGTGAACTCCCTCTTCTCTAGATACTCCAACACACCAGCTTTCTGGCCCTTTGTGAGCGTTATCACAAAGAGGAGCTCAATGTCCTTCACTGAAGTTAATTCCTTTCGGTAAGTCCGCTTCCCCCATCATCCTAGAATGTTCCGGTTCATATGTATCAGGGCCCATTCTCAATGCTTTCTCATGTCAAGCACCTAAGAATTTTTGAACTTATATACAGTATCCTACAAGTATCATAAGGGCATGAATACTGAGTTCAGAAATGATTTTATAAGAGGTTGTCAACACAGGAAAGCCCCCATTAAGCTCTTAACGAAAGCAATTCACATTTTCAAATTAGCATTATGGGACGATACAGTGATCACCTGAGGCCAAAGGACAATTTTTTTTTATCACTGATCCAAATGACCTCATACTAACAGGTCATCTCTTTGACAGAGAAGCTTAACTTTCTGGAACGTCATGGGAGGCATTCACGCCCTGAGAGGAAAAGAATTCTTCATCTGGTTTCTACTTATTTAGTTTAGATGGATAATCCCAGTTAGGAGTGTGGGAAGAAACCAGCTACTTAGAGGTAATGAGCTAATGGATTTTCAGGATGCATGAGTTCATTAGCATAGTGTTATGTGCAGATGGTCTGCAATTTGTAGATTTTTCCAGTTTATAAACAAATCTGGAAAAGCAGACCATCAAAGACAATTAGATTTCATGCCCAGCAGCAGGTTCCTGATCAGTCATTCTGGTTAGCTGGGGACAGAAGGTATGTAATTGACGACCCTGTAGATTTCCTCAACAATAGGCAGCATGGTGTAATTGGATGGGAGGCAGCCTCCTCTGGAAGAGCGATGCTTCATGGGAGATTATCTTATCTGAGACATGGGTTACATTTGAAAATCTCTGCATGAGTCCTGACATTTCGCTTCTTCTGACCTTTTGTCAAAGACCTCCTGTGCAGGTATACACATAAACTCTACACCTAAAGGTTTATTTCCATCAGACACATGTCAGGTTCTAATGCCCCTGTTCTTGTTCTTAATATTCCATAAGAGCATGAGAAGGTGAGTGCTGTTATTAATCATTTAGGAATGTAAAAGCTAGATGAGAAAGAGAAAGCCACTTTAATAGGCCAGCTCTCTTCCCATACAGGATCCCAAGCCTGTTGTCTTTTGAATTCTAGATAGTATCAAGCTGGAACTCTCTCTCCCCTCCTATCCCACAGAAAATGCTAATGGGGGCCATTTGTTGGTATCATCTAACAAGTGTTCTTATCTCCCCCACCCCCAATTCCAGTCCTCTTGGGATTTGCTAGATGAAATATAAAATTGAGTTGCTCATATATATTAAAGATGTAACCTCAGATTTCTGACTTTAGAAGCTTCTCAATTCATCTACTCATTGCTTGGGGTCATTTTCTTCTTGCACAACTCAGTGGCAAGCTCCTTAAGAACAAAAACAGTATTTTAAAATGTTCCTGTATCTTGCACAGAACCTTCTTCTGAGGATATGCAATGACACCTGTTGAATAAATTTTTTAGCCCAAATTGATATACCTGCAAGTTTAGAGACTGGTGTGATACACATACACACGTACAATACGACTTCAAACTGCATTTTAGGGGTTGGACCAAGGTAGGGGATACTATTCTTTGCTTTAAATTCCAGGATCAAGCATAGATATGATCTAGAAGACAGACATTTTTAGCGTAGTTGTTCTTAACTATAATCTGGGAATCACTAATATTTCATAATGGCTAAAAAGGGTCTCATGTTGAATTTCATGTATTTGCTCAAGATATGAGCTATGTAAGAGTAATAAATGCTTTTTCTCCTCACTACAACTAAGAATGGCTTGGGAAGGCAACCTTGTCTGATAGGACAGGGTGGAGAGACAGGGCTACACAAAGGTGTACGAGAGAGGTCGAGCTAGGGAAACACTGGACAGTCACCATTCACAATGTGGTCATTCCCTACAGAACCTCTCAAACTTTTTTGTAAAGTTACCACCTTACCAAATAACAAGTGTGATTGGATTTCTGCGGGAAAACAAGAGAAGGCTGTAGCACGCATTCTAGCTGTTGGGGACTAACCAGAGATGGTACACAAGGACACAGGGGTGGGTAGGAGGGGACCAGGCAGAAGCAAAGGTGGGGCTCCATAGGACCCTGGGGAAGCCCCTGACTTCCACACCCTAGGACATGAGTCTAACCAATGTTTCTTATTTACTTAAAGTCACATCATGAATTTTGATCAAATGAGTATTTCCCAGCCTAAAAAATGAGACCTAGCATTTCTTGTATACTCACTATGGGCCAAGTACTCTTTTAAAAAAACACTGTACATCTGTTAATTAATTTCACTCTTAAAATGTCTCTATGAGGTCGACACCATTTTCATTACCCCCATTTTGCAAATAAAAAAAGATGTTAAGTACTTTGCCAAAGTCATATATTATATATAGTTAATGGTAGAGCCAGAATTTGAATCCAAGTTTCAACTCCAAGTCTTGCTTTTTTTTTGGCCAAACATCACGGCATGTGGGATCTTAGTTCCCTGACCAGTGATGGAACCCGCACCCCTGCCTTGGAAGCGCAGAGTCTTAACCACTGGACCGCCAGGGAAGTCCCTCCAAGTCTTGCTTTTAACCACTGTGTTCAGCCATCCGTATCATTTGCCAGATTTGGGTGGAATGACTCTGTGCCATTTGCAAAATTACATTAAACATAATTTTGAAAACGTTATTTGGGGATTTTACAATCATTCCTAAGGACGGGGTGCAAAAAATATCTTGACAAAAGCAACACTGTTGAATAAGTATACTGTCTCCCAGAGGGTTGATTGAAAGGCCAGCTCTCATTTGAATGCACACATTTTGGTTATATTATATTAGCGTGTCAGCATGTTCAGAATGTGACCAGAACTATTTTAACATCAAAAAATTACTCAAACTTAATATCTGTCCCCGTATAGCTCATTAGAAGTTATGGTAGCCCTCACCAAGTTACCTGGTGTCTGATTTTGCTTTTGAGCAATGGGCAGACATGAATGGAATAAGTAGTCCCTGAAATCTTTGTGATGACAGCCTGTAGTCTTAAAATACTAAATACTCAAGAAGGCCAATTGTACCTAAGTCTATTGGGTGACTTACAGGAAATCATTTGCCTTCCTGAGAAGAGGGATAGGTGTTTCTGGCCTTTTACCTGGTTGGGCATGGATGTGATTGTGAAGCTAGGGTGGGCATCTTGTGACCACGAAGAAAAGGCAAAGGAACCCACAGAGATACTGATCACTGTCTTTCCACTCTCAAATGAACGCACTGCTATACAATACGTTATCTCATTTGATCCTCACAACAACCCCAAGACAGGCAAAGAAAATCTTATCCTTCCCATTTTACAGATTACATGATCCACCTAAGGTGACATACTCGGAAAACGGTAGAACTAGAACCGGTAGCGTTCAAATCATTTTCCTGCCACAAAACATCAGCCATTTTCTTGTCTCTTACTGACCCCATGAAGGGCCGGCCGCTCCTTAACCTTTCCCATGATTTGGCTCGGCATTCTAAAGCAAGTCTTAACTGGGACTTAACTATCGCAATAGAGGGACCTGCCTCTACTCAGAACGGAGCCAATTACCTTCTCATGTTAGTTTAGGCCATCACTTGTCTTGCCACTTTCAGATTAGATGTCATCCGTCCTCTCTGCTCTCCTTGATAATATTTCCTTCAAGTTACTTATAACACTACTCTCGTGTCTCTCCTTTTGTCTTCCTTTTCTTTCCAGACCGGACAGCTTGACTTCAAAGCCACCTATACAGCTATGTAGGCTATATATATACTATACAACTTGACTTCAAAGCCACCTATATGCGGTTGCGGCCATTTAGCTCCACTTATCTGATAATGCATCACAAAAGGAAGCAGAAATTCAGCTTAATTGTGAAGCCACAGCTGCAGAACCAGGCACACGAGAGAAACCTAATGATCACAGACAGAATCACACTCACTGATGCTGAATGAAACGACAGACAAGTTCCTTTGTAGAAGCCTGAATCCCGATTATGGAACTTTATGTTCCGACACTGTATGCCTCTTGTCAGGTCAGTGTTGTCCTTTGACTTCCCCATTTCAGTTCTGAAAGCCAGGTGCAGCCTCATTTTTTTGTTTGTTTTAATTCATTTTGACAGGTAAATGGTCTCGGAAAGTAAACACCCTGATCAACTGTTTACTGAAACTGTAACATTGTCATGAGCGAAAAATGAGACACGTTTACATTAACGTAAAGCATTTACAAGAATGATGATGAGAGGGAAAAGACAACACTGAACAGATGAAGCATAAATATAAAAATGGGGAGAGATTTGCAATCAAAGGATGATCCGTAAGGGAGGGTGCCTGCCACCATCAATTTTTCAGCTGTGCTTTCCCTAGTGCAATGGATCTTCCTCTTTGCTAATTCTACCTTTGCTCATTCCCATCTGCTACGGGAAAAGGAATGCTGGTTTTTGAATATTTGATAAAGCAACCCCTAGGAGATGTTTCCAAAGCTTCTCAGGCTTTGAATTGGATTGGATATCCCAAGGAGTGACCTAAAACATAGTACCTTGTGCCTCTTCATTTTAAGGGATTATTTTAGGATGGGAAGAACTCTTTAACAACATTACAAAGAGCTGGCTTTCAGAGAGACTCAAAATAGTTTCTGCATTCACATTTCCTCCCGTAATTGCTGGTATGTAAATCAGGTTTTAAAGTGGTAGTGAGGGGATATTAATTAACAGTTCCCTTTTTCTGTTCCTTACAACCAGGTAACATATACTCAAGTGCTGAGAAAATAGCCATCTTAGTAAGGATTAAAGACTCAAAATGTTCATATTATAACTGGTTTTAAAAGCTGGTATCTTGAGTTACATTCGATAAAGAAATGCAAACATACCACTGACACGTGCACACACGCAAACCATTGGAGAAACCAGATCTGTTCAGAATAAAAATGTTTCTATCAGCTACATTGAAAGGCTAATCATGTAATGATCTACAAAGGAAATGCAGGGACAGATATGCATGAGCTCAGCTTCCATATACTGGGTGGCTGAGAATGAATTAGCATAATCGTAAATTTGTTCCAATTACAGAAGGCAATTATCAGAGCCCAGCTTACAGCATTTTCAAAATGAAATCAGCAAAGTTCATCTACAGCCCAGGTATATGCCACTGAGTTAATGGTGCTTAAAAAAAAAGGCTCTATGCTCATTCACCTTTCATCCCTTTGATGACCGTATACTCCATGCAAGTCTCCTTTTAGCTGACAGACACACAAAGCCACCATGAAAGAGGAAAAAATACATGCTGTACAAAAAAAAAAAAAAAAAAAGGCGTGCTTAGTATAATAACTCAAGTGCAAAATAGCCAAATTCAAACTCTGAAGTCTTGTATGGACGATTTCTCTAGATCAGTGCTTCAGACAGTGCTTTTATATTTTAGACAGTAATTCACATCACCCCTTGTGTTCTCTCCAAAATGTTGATTAGGAATAAAACTGTGAGTAAGCCTGTCATTACCTGCTCCAAACAAAAGTTCTTTGTGCAAAAATGTAATGCTGCTGTTTTGCAAAGGTAAGCCCACCACTATTCTGTTGTTTTCATGTTGCTCTCCTGTTATAAATAGAAACTGCCGCCTTGTTAATTAATCATTGCCAACCTGGAAGGAGTACAGGAGACTCAAACATATTTTGTACAGAAGGCAACAGATTTAGTCTCCTAATTTTAAAGCTGAAAAGGCAATTCAATTTAATCAGTTAAGATTATGCTTATATATACTAGAATGTGCCCAGCACTTAGGAAGACACACACCAAAGAGGAATATTACTCGGCCATAAAAAAGAATGAAATAATGTCATTTGCAGCAACACGGATGGACCTAGAGATTATCATACTAAGTGAAGTCAGATAAAGAAAAATATCATGATATCACTTATTTGTGGAATCTAAAAACATGATACAAATGAACTTATTTACGAAACAGAAATAGACTCACAGACATAGAAAACAAAGTTACAGTTACCAAAAGGGAAATGGGTGGTGGGAGGGATAAATTAGAAGTTTGGGATTAACAGATACACACTACTATATATAAAATAGATAACCAACAAGGACCTACTGTATAGCACAGGGAACTATATTCAATATCTTGTAATAACATTTAATGGAAAAGAATCTGAAAAAGAATCTACACACACACGTGTCCCTGAATCACTCTGTAGTACACGTGAAACTAACATACCCTTGTAAATCAACTATACTTCAATAAAAAAATTAAAGAAAAAGAGATAGTCAAGAGATTGCAGATTAGTAAGAAAGACAAAAAAGAATTTCTACTGTAACTAAATGCAGTGGGTTTTACTCTTACATAGGATGATAGGCCCACTGGAGCTGAAGCAGGGGAAGAGGAGGAGAAGGGAAGAGAGACTGCCACATGTCAGAGGCTATTCTAGGCTCTTTCACACCTTAAACCACTTGGTGAGGTGGCCATTGTTAACTACGTCTTTACAGTTAGGAAAATAACTAGCACGAAAGAGCTGAAATATTTGAACATGCTCAAAATTCTGCCACCTTAAACAAGTGAGCAAACACAAAACCCTTCCTTTCCTTGCATTTCAGGCATCTCTCTTGAATTCTTTAGCAATTACTCCTTATCATTACATTTCAATCGGGCTTCCACCCCATCAACTCACTGAAATTGCTCTTGCTGACGTCACCAATGTTCCCCATGTTGCTACATTCGGTGCAAACTGTTCTGTATTCTTCTTTGACTCTCAGGGGTAATGAGAACCATTCTTGAATTGTGTCTTCCATTGGTTTTGATGATGCCACGTGTTCTCTCTTTGTAGCCTCAGGTCACCCCTGCTCTGTCTCTGTGTTGGCATCTTCTCTATCCAAACATGAAGTGTTTTTGGGGGGCCCAAGAACATTCCCAAATTATCTTTAGTTCATTGACCTTCTTGAGTTACAGCCTCTTATATTTAGACATCTACTCGGCATTTATTTTTGTAAGCTTCATAGATGCTTCAAGTTCGCCAGGTGGAAGTGGCTTTGGAATTTTTTCTTGCAGAATTCAGAAAGTGATAGATGATTTCCTTACCTATTTGACATTAAAATATATGAATCGCATCATCTGAAAATAGGGATTCACTGAAAAAGATTGGACGGTTGTTGACATAATAATTTCACATTAAAAAGACGACTCTGGATACGATGTATAGAATATATGGGGTGGGGTGGGGTGGGGTGGGGTTGGGCAGGCAAAGTGAGGAGCAGAAAGATCACTAGGAGGCTGTGACCATAACCCTGGGGAGTGATTGTGGTGGGATGAACTGGAAATTATAATGGGCATACAGGCATACCTTGAATATGTTGAGGGTTTGGTTCCAGACTACCAGAATAAAGCAAATTTCACAATAAAGCAAATCGCGCACATTTTTTGGTTTCCCAGTGTGTGTCAAAGTTATGTTAACATCATACTGTAGTCCATTAAGTGTGCAACAGCATTATGTCTAAGAAAACAATGTACACACCTTAGTCAAAAAATATTTTATTGCTAAAAAGTGCTAACCATCATCTGATGACACAGGATTTCCACAAACACGCGATTTGCAAAAAGAAAAATGAAACAAAACAAAACACACATTATCTGCAGTAAGGTGAAGCTCAATAACGTCAGGTATGTCTGTACAATAAAGAGTCTTAACAATAAGTTAAGGGGTAAAATAGAATGAATAGAAATTTGTGGTTGATTTGATAAAATATTTCAAGAGAAGGCAATCAAAATTTGGCACCCATATATCTGAATTGGGTAACTGGTATAGAGAACACCAGATAAAAAGGTCATTTTTGGATGGTGTACTTATATTTGCTGACTGAATATCCCCTTGGTCCCTAATATAAAAAGAACATTCTGAAATCAAAAGAAAGTGAGAAAGGAAAAATCAAATAAACATGGCAACCGCAAAATAGGCTAAGGACTCGAATAATTAACCCAGTGACGCCTTTACTTAAACTTAAGATGTATATAGTAACTGAAATAAACAACTTCAACCCAGATCTCTCTTCAGCTCCAGACTTACACAGTCAACAACTTTGGGGGCATACTTACTCCAGTCTTCAGGATAATTTGTATCCAAAGCTATAAGCATATATGAAATCATGCAGAAAGATGAAAAAAAAAAGTTTAAGATACAATACTGAAGAAAAGTAGCAGAAAAGGGAAGAAGAGGCTGCAGAAATACATTGATGACATTGAGGTAAGGGAAAGTAGAAATGTATGTGTCATGGAAGTCGAGAGAGAAAAATATTTTATGGACTTAAAATTACCACTGAAGTAAAAGGTGAGTGTATGTCAGGTCCCAGGCTCCATTTCAACATGAAGCTCCTTCTACAGCATGTTAATAAAAGGACTCCACTTGTCTTTGTTACTTTTAATGTAAATAATAATAATAAACGTACACTGTCCCCCTCTGTTCAGTTTCCTCAATATTCACTGAAACTTCCCCAAAGTTAATTGGCCACTTGAAAAATAAAGTGGTATCTCTAGCTCACTCCTTACAGCAAAACAAACCTCAGGCATATAAAATATTAAAAATACAGTAAATGAAGCCACAAAAGTACCATGAAAAAGCATGGTGAATATTTTTGTAATTTTACAGTGGAGAAGGATTTCTTGCATGATATAAAAGCCAAAGCCATAAAGACTATTAAAGTGTAAAAGTTCAATATACCAAAAAGATGCCATACACACGGATAAACATAAAAAAATGTTTGCAACATATGACAAAGTATTGACAAAGTATTATTATACTAAAATCAAGGGAGATAGTAAATACATTTTGCAACTTATGCAGCATGATGCCCATACAATAGAAATGGATGTTGGTTATTATGTTCTACCAGAATGTACTGAATGAATACCAGCCTGGTTTCTAATATATGAAGATCATGATAAAATCAACAGAAACCAGCATTGCAACAGAAAATGAGCTGCGTACTCAAGCAGATTATTTAGAGGAGAAATATACAAATGGAGGACTAACATATGAAAAGTTTTTCAACTGCTCTAATAATGAATATGAAAATGAGATATTACTGTTAGCCTATTACTTTGGCAAATAGTGAAACTATATAGGTTTGGCAAAAGTGTAAAGAAATAGATGTTTTCAGTGACTTTAGGTTACAGTAAAACTTAGTACAATTAGTAAATCCTTTTGTGGGACAATGTTGCAATCTTCACCCAAACTGAAAACACTGATATCATCTAATGTAAATTTCCACTGGTTGCAGTTGAATAATCATCAGTAAAAATCCAGAGATATGCACTAAGATGTTAATTACAGCCTTGTTTATAATAATGAAGAACCTGTAAACAATCTAAACGTTCATTAACAGATTAAATCAATTATGCACATTTACTCAGTGGAATACTATGCAACCATCAAAAGAAAGATGCAGTTCCAGGAGACATAATTGAGTGTTAAAAGCAGATCATAAAACTATACTTTTATTATCTCTACATTCAAAGACACTCATAACTATCTTGAAGGCAGTTCACCAACTGTTATTTGGGTACTGGAATTTTCAGTGATCAAAATTTTCTTTTTTACAGATTCCTAGATTGATTTAATTTTCAGTATGAGCCATTCACCAGATATATCTGGCCATCTCCTTTACAAGTATGGCTGTACTTCCAGAATCCTTCTGGGTTTGGTGGGGTTATGTGACTAGTTCTGGGCCAATGAGTTGTCAGTAGAAGTGACTTTGTCAGTTCCAGGCCTGAGTATTTAATTTCCTGCATTGAGATGCTCTCGTCTTTTCTCCTTTTCCCTCTGCCACAACAGCTCATAGGGTTTTGAAGAATGGCTACCCCGTTAACCTTGGAACTGCAGTAGGAGTGTCCATAAGCACCCAGCTGAGGCGTGATGGACACGTAAGGTGACAGAGAAAAAAAATTGTTGTTTTAAAGCCACTGAGATTTCCAGGTTGTTTGTTAACTTTACCATAATGTACATTACCCTATTTTCTACCATCTATATTATGTTTTTAAGCAGGGGAAAAAAAAAGCTATTTGCATTAAACAAACAAACATTTGTCCTCAAAAGGTTTCTAATACTCCTGGTCTCTGAGAGATGAAACAAATTGTCTTAAATTTCATCTTTCTTTTCCTAAACTAATACATTAACTAGAAAAACAATCCATTTCTAGATGGCTAGCAGACTAAGTGACTGTCCCATACCGTATTCTATCTTCACATCTGTCTTTACCCGGCTATTTTAGACAACTCCTTAACTTCTGCATAATCTCACACTGTGCAGATCACAGATAATAAGTCACTGTGTTAAAACTCTAACCTCCAAATCCATGGAGGGAAATTTACATGAATTTGTTACTTTCACGTGTCATACTTAACTTCAGTTGACTATACAATTTCATTAACAAAACTGAGTTTTTCATTTGTTTTTATTTTTTAAATAACATAAGTAGTTTCATGGATTACAAACATTCCAAGAGGAATCTAAAGAGAAGTGACTTTGTACATCCAACATTTTCTCATTTGGGGATGGTGTTTACGTTTCTTGTTTTAATCAGCCTGGTCAATTAAATTGGACAGTTTCCTATTTATTTTCTATCCAGTTTATCCTCCTTGTCTGTGCATGCTGGTTTTTATGAACTAGCTCAAAGCTGTTGTTTGGTCTTCATAACACTACAGGGAATGTTTAAAAAATAAACTAAACTGCCTTCGTGACATTTTTTCAACCTTGCTGAAAATGAGATTTTTTAAAAGGTTTTACTCCATAACCCCTTCCTCCCTTTTTAATTTAAATTTTGGTACTAAAATGAGCTTACAATATTCCATTAATATCACTAGGGGAGACACTTGTTTCCTACACAATGTAGAGATTAGCCTGCAATTCTCTCCACTCCTATCTTTCATTGTTCTATCACCTAACAATGCCTGTATATAACATATTTAGCAGTTTATTTGCCTTAAAAAATCCACCTGTCCATCTTACTTATTGCTTCATGGACATATGTTTACCAAAAACCAAAATTACTCTGCAAGCCCTAGTGTACCATAAACTGTGTTGGGAAAGAGGTGGTGATTCTAGATTTATTTCCAAACACTTGGAGAGTTGATCCTATTAACACATTCAACAAAGGAAAACCATGATCGAAATTGTCAAAAAAGAAAGTACAACCTACTTGGGAATTAAATATTTGATTATTTATTTTGGGAAAAATAAATGTACATATGTGTATCTTAAATGGGTATACAGTTCATTAAAAAATCAGCTGTAAATTGGTGCAGCCACTATGGAAAACAGTATAGAGGTTCCTCAAAAAACTAAAAATAGAGCTGCCATATGACCCAGCAATCCCACTCCTGGGCATATATCCAAAACTATAATTCAAAAAGATACATGCACCCCTATGTTCACAGCAGCACTATTCACAATAGCCAAGGCATGGAAACAACCTAAATGTCCATCAACAGATGAATGGATAAAGAAGATGTGGTACATATATACCATGGAATACTACTCAGCCATAAAAAAGAAAATAATGCCATTTGCAGCAACATTGGATGGACCTCGAGATTATCATGCTAAGTGAAGTAAGTCAGACAAAGACAAATATCATGATATCACTTATACGTGAAATCTAAAATACGGGACAAATGAACTGATCTACAAAGCAGAAACAGACTCACAGACTTAGAGAACAGACTTGCGGTTGCCAATGGGGAGGGGGCTGGGGGGAGGGATAGAGTGGGAGTTTGGGGTTAGCAGATGCAAACTATTATATATAGAATGCATAAACAACAAGATCCTATTGTAAAGCACAGGGAACACTGTTCAACATCCTGTGATAAACCATAATGGAGCGAGTTCCCTGTTTGTCCAGTGGTTAAGAATCCACCTTCCAATGCAGGGGACGTGGGTTCGATCTCTGGTTGGGGAAATAAGATCTCACATGCCGTGGGGCAACTAAGCCCGTGCGCCGCAACTACTGAGCCTGTGCGCTCTAGAGCCTGTGAGCCACAACTAGAGAGCCTGCACACCGCAACTACTGAGCCTGCGTGCTCTAGAGCCCACGTGCCACAATGAAGGGCCTGCGCGCCACAACAAAAGATCCCGCATGCCGCAACTAAGGCCCCATGCAGCCAAATAAATAAATATTTTTAAAAATCATAATGGAAAGAATATGAAAAATGCCTATATATGTATAACTGAATAACTTTGCTGTACAGCAGAAATGAATACATTGTAAATCAACTATACTTCAATGAAATAAATTTTAGAAAATCAGCGGAATGTAAGCGGCAGAAGACCAGTAGTCTGCTAGATGGTAAAAGCGTACATCACACTTTCTCCACCAATCATTCAAAAATTCTATACTCTACGTAAGTATTATGGTTCTGTGTAGTACCTATGTAGTACCTATGGTTCGAGAGCTGGTTCTGTGTAGTACGTCAGCATGGAGTTAATGCTGTATTCTTACCCTGTAAAATGAGAAGGAAAGGTACCTTCTTTCCTCTGCCTCATGGGGATATTGGGAGTTTGAAAGTGAACCTGAACAAAAGGATTTTTGTGGAAGGGTGAGGAAAGAAATTGATGTAATGTGGTCGCAGATTCCAGGAACACATCATCTCACGTGGTTTCACTCAGGATGCAGAGTCAACAGTTCAAAAACATGAGACCAGAACAATTGCAGGTTGAACGTGGGCCCTGCATGCCACTCAGAGAGGCTGAACTTAACCTTCAGGCACTGAGCGGCCACTGACGGATTCTTTTTTCCAATTGTTGCTTTTTAAATTTTAATTTTATTAGAGTATAATTGATTTACAATGTTGTGTTAGTTTCCGGTGTACAGCAAAGCGATTCAGTTATACATATACGTATATTCATTCTTTTTAAGATTCCTTTCTCTTACAGGCTATCAAAGAATATTGAGTAGAGTTCCCTGTGCTATACAGTAGGTCCTTGTTGGTTATCTACATTATATATAGTAATGTGTGTATGTTCATCCCAAGCTCCTGATTTATCCCCCCTTCCCTACCAGCCACGTGTCCCCTTTGGTAACCATAAGTTTGTTTTCAATATCTGTAAGTCTTTTTCTGTTTTGTAAATAAGTTCATTTGTATCATTGTTTAAAATTAGATTCCACATATGAGTAATATCATAAGATATTGTCTTTGTCTGACTTACTTCACTTAGTATGATCACCTCTAGGTCCATCCACGTTGCTGCGAATGGCATTATTTCCTTCTTTTTTATGGCTAAGTGATAGATTTTAATTAAAGGAGTTTTGCTGAAGAAAAATCATTCTGGCATCCATGTGGAAGGTGCCAGGTGACACCGGGGATTAGAAAGTCATTACTCCACTAAGAAAGATGGAAAGTCATTACTCCACTAAGCAGGAGAAATGATGAATAAGGCAGTGAAGTAAAGATAGAGAAGACATAAAGCAGAATGAATAGAATTAATAAGTAGCCATAACTGAAAATGAGAGGAAACATGAATCAAGGAACTGAGGAAACATGCATAACTCACAAGTTCCCAGCTTGGGCAACTGGTACCCTTAAGTAAGACAAGGGGTCCCAGAGTTTCAAGGTCAAGTATCTGTTTTGTACATGTTATCCTTAAGGTGCTGTGGGACGCTTTAAAGAACTGATCACTGACTTAAGCAAATGGACCCATCCAGTGAAACAGACATCCCCAAAACATTGCAACCACCGGTGTCTCTGATTTGAGGATAAAGTACTTTTTTTTTTTTGGCAGTATACGGGCCTCTCACCATTGTGGCATCTCCTGCCGCGGAACATAGGCTCCGGACGCGCAGGCTCAGCGGCCATGGCCCACGGGCCCAGCCGCTCCGCGGCACGTGGGATCTTCCCGGACCGGGGCACGAACCTGTGTTCCCTGCATCGGCAGGCGGACTCCCAACCACTGCGCCACCAGGGAAGCGCCACCAGGGAAGCCCTAAAGTACATTTTATACCAGGCACTGTTGAGTCCTCATCAATGAAAACAAGGTTTGTTTGTGGGCTTCAGGTTGGTAGTGATGACTTCATAGGTCAAACTATAAAACAACGTTACAATTCTTGAATGAAGATATATCGCACCCAGATCCAGAATATCAGCACTCCTTGAAGACAGCAATCCATCAATCTCTGGACACAAGATAAAACTGGAACCCGTTTAATATAAAAAAGGTCAACAGCTAGCTGGTGGTCACACGTCATTTTCTTAGAGCCTGTTCTTTTCAGTTTATAAATCATCCTCTTGTTAAAAAACTAAAAAGTACAAGGTTCTTTACCCTTTATTTTTCAACCAACCACTTCTCATCTGCATTTTCTAATGTAAGTAGGACACAGCCAAATAACCGCTCCGTACTTCTTTTAATCATTTTACAAAGTACATAGAACCTAGGATTGAAATGAGGGCATTCGACTGGACAATTATCATCAACTTCTTTTCCCCATTTTGAAAAACATCGTCTCCCCCCCATCTCTGTCTCTCTCCCACATCCACACATATTCACCCTCAGCCCTACATACCGCCCTCTTGACAGCCACTGCCACCATCACTGGCACCCGAGTGGTCTAGGCAGATACAGATGTGATTCCTGAAAGGGGTACCTTCCTCATTTTCCTGTGGATTTTTAGCTTGTCATGAATATTCACTTTACCTTTAGGCCAAAAGGCTCAAACCACCAAATACACTACAGCTACCACTGCAATTAACAGTACCAATGTTAGTGCTTAAGACCAGCAAGAGTGCAAGCTGACTACATCTGTCTTCAGACTACGATGAACTGGAGTAAGGACAGGATGGCTGTTTGGCCAGGAGGTGCTAAAAAGATCAATCATTTTCTACCAGGCTCCGGCCGTCTAAAGACAAGGAATGTGTCAGCTGTTTTTCCTCCGCCCTGAGCTCTGTATCAGTACACGTCAATTAGCTCAGGCCCATCTATTCACTGATGTATCTGTACACACTGGTTGGTAATAAGTAAATCCCCTTAAGGACCCCCGAAAGGAGATGCGTGGTAACAGCCTCTCCTCTTCCAGCAAACTTGTGGCTGCAGACTGACCGTTTATGACTTCTTTTGCTTTTTAGGGCTGTTCTTTTTTAGTCTGGATTTGCTTGTGTGAAAATGTGAGCAGGGGTGTGATAGATTTATAAAGGGAGGGCTTGAGGTAACCTGCTCTGGGTTCCTCCTATCCCCACCTCAGGACCCTGGAGCTATACGACCCTTTCCCTTTCTCTGTATTTATTTTGCTTTAAAGCAAGACTCATCTCTTAAAGGCTCATAATTTTTTACACAAATCACAGACCGAGGGCAGCTGTTCATTTTCTCATCCTCACATCTGCAATCCCTATCAACCTTGGCGGTAATGCAGTATCAACAGAGGGCATCACGTGCTTTAGGAACTACTGCAGGTTCAATAAAGCACAGGGCCTGCCTTCACTCCACCAGGCTACTCTGTAACTCTAAGTGCTGGACCACATCTGATTATAGAACCAGATTTCACTTACATCAGTCTAAACTACAGTGCACAAGTTTTTTTACGCGGGCCTCTCACTGTTGCGGCCTCTCCCGTTGCAGAGCACAGGCTCCGGACGTGCAGACTCAGCGGCCATGGCTCACGGGCCCAGCCGCTCCGCGGCATGTGGGATCTTCCCGGACCGGGGCACGAACCCGTGTCCCCTGCATCGGCAGGCGGACTCTCAACCACTTGTGCCACCAGGGAAGCCCCACAAGTTGTTTTTAAGTTGTTTTTTTTTAAGCTTTTGTTTTGGTCCCTTTTGACTCTGCTAAAAGCAAGAGATACGAGGAAGCACGCCTCCTAGAAAGTTCATACAGAGAAAGTGCTGGAATTGATACAGGTCTATGAGGAACCTCAGGCCTGGCAGCAGAAAATGTGTTCTGCAACCCATTGTCCTTTTTCCTAGGAGAAGATAATGCTGACAGGATGATGCTAGGTCCTCAGCCACAGAATGTGGAGAAGTGGAAAGAAAGCACATACAGCTGGAAATGAGTGACTGCCCCTCTCGCTCAGTCAGAACAGCCTCAGGTTTCATTGCAGGGGGGCACTCAGGAGTCCCAGACTAGAAGCTTCTAGAGTGAGAAAATCATTAACAAAATACAGATCCTGGTTTGAATGTTTGCTTATTAAATTACATGTACCTTACTTGGGACTGAGGGTGGTTACAGGCTAGTAGTCACTGTGGTAAGACAGGAACAGAGAAGTGGAGATAAGCTCTACTCTGGGCTGGCGGGAAGGCTGATGTGCCCTGTGTGTCTCGTGGATTGGCCAGGGCTCCTCAGAGCTCCCCAACCTGGCAGAGGATTGCTTTTTTTCTTTTTCTTTTCCAGTATGGTTTATCATAGGCTACGGAATACAGTTCCCTGTGCTCTACAGTAGGACCTTGTTGTTTATCCATCCTATATATAATAGTTTGCATCTGCTAATCCCCAACTCCCCATCCATCCCTCCCCTGCCCCTTCCCCCCTGGCAACCACAAGTCTGTTCTTTATGTCTGTGAGTCTGTTTCTGTTTCATAGATAAGTTCATTTGTTTCATATTTTAGATTCCACATAAGTGATATCATATGGTATTTGTCTTTCTCTTTCCGACTTAACTTTGCTTAATAAGATAATCTCTAGGTCCAGCCATGTAGCTGCAAATGGCATTATTTCATTCTTTTTCAGAGCTGAGTAATATTCCATTGTGTGTGTATACACACACACACATATACCACATCTTCTTTTTCCATTCATCTGTCAGTGGACATGTAGGTTGTTTCCATGTCTTGGCTATTGTAAATAGTGCTGCTATGAACATAGGGGTGCATGTATCTTTTTGAATTACAGTTTTGTCTGGATATATGCCCAGGAGTGGGACTGCTGGATCATATGGTAACTTTATTTTTAGTTTTCTGAGGAACCTCCCTACTGTTCTCCATAGTGACTGCACCAGTTTACATTCCCACCCACAGTGTAGGAGGGCTCCCTTCTCTCCACACTCTCTCTGGCATTTATTATTTGTAGACTTTTTGATGATGGCCATTCTGACCGGTGTGAGAGGACAATGAGAACTACTCCTTGTGGTTTTGATTTGCATTTCTCTCATAATTAGTAATGTTGAGCATCCTTTCATGCGCCTATTGGCTATCTGTGAGGATTGGTTCTAGAACCTGACATAAAGATCAACCTACAAGTGGGGGTAGGGTCCTGAGCATTACGTCAAAAGCTGTATACGGGGGCTTCCCTGGTGGCGCAGTGGTTGAGAGTCCGTCTGCCGATGCAGGGGACGCGGGTTCGTGCCCCGGTCCGGGAAGATCCCACATGCCGCGGAGCGGCTGGGCCCGTGAGCCATGGCCGCTGAGCCTGCGCGTCCGGAGCCTGTGCTCCGCAACGCGAGAGGCCACAGCAGTGAGAGGCCCGCGTATTGCAAAAAAAAAAAAAAAAAAAAGCCGTATAGGGGCAGGAAGGAAAGCTAGTCATTGCAGATACAAACGTTACGCTAGGAGAATCTCTCTTTCAGTGGTTTCTTTCCTTCATAGGCAGCCATTCAGGGCCCATTCCCAACCCTTTCCTTCCTAGCCACAAATACCTCCTTGGGGATTTAAACCAGAAACAAAGAACTTAAAAATTAAACTAGAACAGTGATAAATTCGGAGTTTGGGATTAACAGATACACACTACTACCTATAAATAAATGACCAACAATGACCTACTGTGTAGCATAGGGAACTATACTCAATATTTTGTAACCCACAGGGAAAGAATCTGAAAAAAATAGATACATATGTAGGTATAACTGAGTCACTTTGCTGCATACCTGAAACCAACACAACACTGTAAATCAACTGTACTTCAATAAAAAATTAAACTATATATAAAAGCTTACATCTGCTAACGCCAATCACCCACTCCATCCCTCCCCCACCCAACTCTTCCCTTGGCAACTACCAGTCTGTTCTTTATGTCTGTGATTCTGTTTCTGTTTCATAGATAGGTTCAGCTGCATATTTTAGATTCCACATATAAGTGATATCATATGGTATCTGTCTTTTTGACTTACTTCACTTAGTACAATAATCTCTAGTTGCAGAAATTAACGTAACATTGTAAATCAACTATATTCAATAAAAAATTAAACTCAAACAATATTTTAAAAATTAAATTAAAAAGTGTTTTAAACTAAAAATTAAACCAGAAACAAAGAAGACATTAGAACTGGCAAGCCTAACCCAAAATTTAGATTTAAGATCCTGAGTTTTCTCTATTCTCACCAAAAGAGGTCTCAGTATTTCAACCATTAGAAATGAACAACAGAATCATTCAGATAAGCTCCTCCCTACACCAATGATGCTCATAAACATTTCTTGTCTGAGGCAACTCTATGTGTATAATGCCATGCCTTGCAGTATTTAACCTGAGAGGAGTGTCAGAGGATTTACAAGTCATCCTTAGTCACCAAGTGATCAGAACTCCTAAATACACACCTTAGGCCTAGAATTGTATGGGGGAGGGGAACGGTGGCTTGGTCTGAAGTCAATTCATGGAATAAGAGAAATTAGAACCAGCAGAGTTGGGCCGTGGGCAGTAGGCGGTAGGTTATTGTTAGCCAGAATTTGCTGTAAATAGACAGCCCTGGGGAGAGAGAATCCATCTATTCCCACCCCTCCTCTCTAATCGTCTAGTCCCATGGTGTTACTTTATCTCAATAGATTACTGTATACACGCAACTCTGCTTCCCTTCTTTCCCATTTCCCCTGTTTTACAACATAAACCAACTCGCAACAGAAGCAGAGTGATGAAGGGTGTCTTTGACTCTGCATACATTACAGGGATCAAAACTAAACGCTGGGTGATAACCACCACTGTAGAGCACAGAATGTTCCGGGAGAAAACGATCTTTAATGAAGTTGCTCTTAAAAGTATCTGTATGTGGCAATGCTAAGTACCATGACGTCTCGGTTACAGATCTCAGACCTCCAATGCATGAATATTAAAGTAGGAAACAGCAGCGGAGCAACTAGAAGTGAGTGCAGGAAGCTACCAAGAGAAAACCACATTCATCAGGCTAACTTCCTTTCACACAGCCAGCTCTAGGCAAAACTAAAACACAGATAAAACCTTTTGTTCTGGATTCACTGTTTCATCCTTTCTCTCTTTTTATGCTCCTTAATTGTTCCATTTCTATCATGTTCTGCCCACAGAGATAGGATCTGAAAATAATTATTAAAAAAAAATTTTTATTGATGTATAATTAATTTACAATGTGTTAATTTCAGGTGTACAGCAAAGTGATTCAGTTTTATATATATATATAAATTTCTTTTTTCTATTCTTTTCCATTATGTTATTACAAGATATTGTGTACAGTTCCCCATGTTACACAGTAGGTCCTTGTTAATCACCTATTTTATATATAGTAGTGTGTATATTTTAATCCCAAACTGAAAATAATTATTTGGAAAGTACATAAATGACATACCCCCAAATATTTGCATTTTAATTGCAACAAAAAGCTTAATCTAAGAAACGACTCTCTAATAGTGAAATTTCAGGCAAGGATGGGAAAATGAAGGCGAGGTGGAAATGGATGGACATTTTGGGAAATGAATTCTCCTTTAACTCATTCCCCCATAAATGGTTTTCTTCATTCGTGATATTTTCCACAGGGCTGACTTCCTAACTCTATTTTTATCCTTTTCAAGGATGGGTGGTGTGGTGGGATTTACCAACGTTTTATTAGAGCTGGGATTTACCAAAGTTTTCAAGTATTGACCCTTTAGAAGTCCAGTTACTACTAAGACCTTTCACAAAACTCCCTCCGTTGCTCCAGCAACATGGAGGTACCATGCAGAAGCTATTCTTGTTGAACTTGTAGTTGTGGTGAGGCCAATACCCATTTAAATTGTCATCACCTTCAAGATAAAGCATGAGTTCAAGCTTCTGTGTATGTATACGTGGGTGTGCAGGCACCTGTGCACGCACACGCTTGCAAAAATGTACCTTGAACTCCAAACTCATGAATAAACAGGCGCACGACCAAACTGCTTTGAGGAAGTCAGCAGTCACCATAAAACAGAACACAGGTGATTAATCTATACAAACCTCCACAGTACCCACAGCACGTCACTCGGTTTACTACTTCCATCTTGTTCCTCTTTGCTTCTATGATCATATTGCTATGTCACTGGAATAATAACAGACATACATCTTCATTTCACAGAACTGACCACAAACCTAGGAGAAGAGGAGGTCACTTTACCCGCTGTATTGTCTAAACAAATCCATCGCGGGATTTGAGTCGTTTAATCACAGTGCTGTTGTTTGGTTTGGGTAAGCATATTTTCCCTTCATTACATTTAATGTATAACCTTATTATAGAAATCTGACACTCTTACTGACTCTCAACTCATAAATCAGCTTCTACTTCTGTTACTAAGGCCCAAGGAAGAAAAAAGAAAAGCAACAAGGTGTGATAAAAATGCATAGTATAATTTTAGCCATTCAGATAATGCCACGGTACCATTACACTTCTTATTCTCTTGTCGATGCACCCTGGTTCTACTGCCACATGGGCTATCACCCTGACTTCCATTTTTCCATGCAATCAGACATTTAAAAAATATTTCACTCATGAATCTTTCCAAAAGGTCACTTCCTAATTTTCCCCCCATCTAATCACATCAGCTATTCCTTTTTTATAACATCATGTAACATCTGGGCACTCTCAGACCACCAACATATCTATTTATAGAGCATCTACAAGTGTGTCCTATACTTGGTCCAGTGTTAAATGGGATGGGAAAGAGCAAAAGATATGTTCTCTAGCTCCAAAGATGATGTAATACATTTGGAGAAAAAAAAGACCCTAGTTTTAATCCCAGTTAAAGTGATTTTCTAAATGTTGGTATGTATATGCTGATATATCTATAATGAATAGACATCACTTATAAAATACCTCTATAAGGATGGACGTAATATACTTCTAATTAACATTTTAAACATTTAAAAAAGTTTTAAAACTAATAATTTCCTAGACAGACAAAATAGTGTCTCCTTTTTGTAATATTTTAACCCTTAAAAAATCATTAGTCTATTGAGGCCATGTCATGTTTCAGCTCCAAAGAGAAATAAAGTCGACCTAAGAAGATGTGAATTCTATTAAGGATTAGAAGGATGTTAAAAAAAAAAACCACATTTGCCAACTCATACATAATGTTAAGATGCCTTCTTATGTCACACGTATGTGGTCATTATGTCTTCGATGGTAACAAATTACAGAGCAACCGTTCTCGGCTTGCTGCCTGACTTTCCCAAGTTCATTTAAATTTCCATTTTACATATGAAGTCATAATAGTCTGCCTGGTTGAGTTAATAATTCTTTACAGATGACAAATTCCCCTCTCTTGATGTCGAATTTGTAGAAATTCTGCTAATTTTAAAGTACTGTAAAAAGTGATCACAATCTCAGGCAAAATGCTGGAGATGTTCAAGAATTATAACGTGTAACTATTACTTAGCCCTTCAGGTTTCTTGGATAAGAACCATAAACCTTTGTACTGCCCCTCTTTTGCATATGGAGGTTAGTGTAAGTACCTATTGTACCTGAGAATCTAATCCAGCCTGAGATGCATGCGAACAACACAAAATTCCCAGCAATTTCAAACTTTCAGCCAGATCTTTGTATGGACAGAGAATGGGTGTCAAAGAGCAACTGATTCTATTATTTTTTAAAACTACAGTATCATCTGTGCTGTGACACACACACACACACACACACACACACATATGGCATTATTTCATTCCTTTTTATGGCTGAGTAATATTCCGTTGTGTGTATACACACATATACACGATGGAATATTACTCAACCATAAAAAAGAATGAAATAATGCCCGTTGCAGCAACACGGATGGACCGAGAGATGATCATACTGAGTGAAGTAAGTCAGACAGAGAAAGACAAATATTACATGATATCACTTATATGTGGAATCTAAAAAATAGTACAAATGAACTTACTTACAAAAGAGAAATAAACATAAACATAGAAAGCAAACTTATGGTTACCAAAAGGGAAAGGGGGGAGGGATAAATCGGGAGTATGGGATTAACAGATGCACACTACAATATGTAAAACAGAAAAACAAGGACCTACTGTATAGCACAGGGAGCTATATTCAAAATCTTGTAATAACCTACAATGGAAGAGTCAGAAACAAAATAATATAGATATATACATACACATGTATAACCAAATCACTTTGCTGTATAACTGAAACGAACACAATACTGTAAATCAACTGTACTTCAATTAAAAATATATATATATATATATAATATGATAAAGGGCTGAATGTGGTTCTAGACTAACCGATCTTAAAAGTAATGTTTTGGGAGGAGCGTGTGTGTGTGTGTGCGTGTGCGTGTGCGTGTGCGTGTGTGTGTGTGTGTGTGTGTGTGTGTCTGCCTGTTTGTTCTATTATTAAAAAGCTTCTGTAAGCTAGAAAGAATGAGGAGGCATATGTGCACTTTACTTTTTACTGAAATGGACAAACCGTGACACCCATTCCACTCTGAGCTGCGCTGCTAAAGCTTCCCTGTGTGCAGTCCAGAGTGAAGAACCCAGACTTCGGGGAATGTACTGTTCTTGGTACCTGCACTGCCATGATTAAAAACTAACGGGAGGGAGGTGGACTCTGGACTAGGGCTCAAGGCTACAGTGGTGTAGCTTTGGGATGCAGCTCCCCAAAGATGGTTAAGGCTTGCATGACAAAAGTTCAAGGAAACTGACTCTCTGAGGTCTGACTTGATGGTCTCTCTATGGAGAGAGAGGGAGGAGAACAAGGAAAGACAGGAAGCGGGGTATGTTCCAGAGGGGAAACGCTGTGATGGGGTTAACTCAATCCTTTTCTCTTGCAAGATGAGGAAAGCCCTATGTCATCTACTGTATTTGATGTTTCGCTTCTATGCTAGAATTCCCTTTGCGTTAACCTTCGATGTCTCAGGAAAACCTGACACACCTTTTAGCTTTGGCTGGTGCTACTGGGAGGAGGAAAGGCTGGAGATAATGAAATCAAGTGTGTCCTGCTAAACACACATCCCTTGGCCTGAAGTTGGCCGTACTGTGACGGGTTCAGGAGGCCGGGGGCAAAGCAAGCAGAGATCTGTACTGAGAGGGGAGCAGGCAGCAGGAACGCACTGCACCCTCACATCAGCTGAGAGGCAGCTGGCTCAGGAGACAGATCCTGGCTCTAACAGGTAAAGAAGAAGGTGATTCACTGAGGAGGCTTACACTTGGGTCACCTAAATATAACTTAAAAGAGTAACTGTTCTTCCTGTTGAACAAAGAAAGGGTTAATATCAACAGTGCCTAAGCTGAGTATTATTCGCACACAAACTCAGATAGCATTTCGTATAAATATATGACTAAAGTTGGGCCCAGCTTGAAATATTCAAACTCAGAATATAAAGTTACGCCCAGCAAAATCTGTAAATTCTAGACAAAAGCCTACACGTTATAGCTGTTTATTATAATTTGGCTGTTGGCACGTTTTCTTCTCTTGTTTGTACAAAACTGGTAAGAGGGACTGTTTTTCCTCATGATGATTTATTCATCTGTATCGGACTATTTTATCTTCCTCCTCAAAGTTTCTAGAGCACTTCCTGTCCTACACCCCAAGCTGGGCCTTAGCATCTTCTGTCTTCTATTGTTAATACTTTTTCATAAATTCTGTCTCCTCGACTAAATTAGAAACTTCTCAAAGGAATAAAATCGCTCTCTGGGGATCCCTAATACTTAACTATGTTTATTATGAAGTAGTTATTATTAAAATGATGACCACGAGGCTTCTTTTTAAGAATAAGTACAGAAATGATCAATGTCATTCTAATAGAGCAGCTGGAATACACAAGGAATGAGAGAGTTGTAAAGTCTATCATTTCTAGGCAGGACTCCTTAGATACCAATTAAATACCTTAAAGAAATGGGCACTCACCCAATATCACTGATGGAGAAAACAATGTATGTGAAGACGTGGTTACGTAACCAGGAGACTTTCATCTCGATAAGAGAAGCTGACAATATTTTTGGCTAATATCCATGTGATAATTGGCTAAAACCGCAGGAGTATGAAAAACTTAATTATGGAGAGAATGGTAGCTTGAACACTTTTAGGGTCCATGTGAAACAATTTATGATCCAGTGAACTCCTAAAACATGGCTATAGGAAGCAGGCTGGAAGAAACTTCTGTAGAATTATTACCATTTTTCTTTTTAGAAAAAAGAAAACGGAAGAGGTTAATTTTATAAGCAAGCATACTCCATATGGCCACTAGTTCCTGATGCCACAGGACATTACGAAGGGGATTTTGTCCGTCATTTTCACCACTGTCAAATCATAGGATTTTGGATATGGAAGAGACTTAGAGTTGACGTAGCTCAATTCCCTTGCTTTTGATCTGAGAAACCCAGGGGCAAAGGAGTGACACAAGTTACTTGAAATCACACAACCGATCTGTAATTTCTGGCCTCGTATATTAACTTAAGTTAGCTACTCACACCATGGAAAGATATACCAAGCTCTGTCCCCCACCCCTGCCCCCCACCCAAAAAAAGTTTGGAAATTCTGTTTCTGTAAAGTAGACAGAGCAGATGTGCAAAGACATTCTTACTAGCACAGAATAACATGCTTGGTAGCATGTGGGAAAAAAAACCGCCTTAAAAGCATGGCTAGACTGGTGATAAAGTAAGGTAAAAATTAGAGGCCAGACATCTCAAGATGTTTTCTGGGTTAAGTGAGCCTAGGAGTAGGCATTTTGCATCAGTATGCCTTCCAATCCCTGGGGTAGTGAGAGACACACACAGGACAGGGAAAAAGCCTGACATCTAAGTAGAACAGGAGGTCATCAGAGACCCTGCACAAAGACGGTAGCGACAGAGGGCAACAACTCAGAGAAGATGCACTAGAAAACAGTGCAGTCCACAGAAAACTTGGCTTTTCTTGGAATTGACATTGAGCGGAACAGGGAAAATAAAAGCCTCTCTTGAGAGTTCCTCACCCAAGGTCCGTTTTCCAAAGAGTGAGGCCGGGATCCATATAAGAAAAATCTCAAGAAAAAATTTAAGTATCAAATAAGCAGTGTCTTGAAGTACCTAGCAAAATCAATCTCCAAATCCTATCTAGAGAAACATATTCCAAGCATAGGTCACAAAGAATTCCTTTTGATGAAATCCCACAAACACAAGCTCATCATAAAAAATACCTCTAGAGCACATGAGCAAACAAGTCCTATGAATCAATCTGCAGAAACAACAAAAAAAGAAGTATCAGATTCACAAGACTGATGATACGTAATTCACAAGTACAGAGTGTAAAACAGTCCCAATCTATTCAAATAAAAATTATATGAATGTATAACACATGAAAATGAGTCTATCAGAATCGATCAGAAAACACTGAAATAGAAACAAGTGGAATTTATAGAAGTGAAAATTATTCAAATTTAAAGCAAATGAATAAAACTCAAAATATAAAATTGACATAGTTGGAGAGGAACTTTGTAAACTGATACATGCGTATCCAGAAATGACATGCAAAGTAGTAGCACCGAGAGAGAAAAAATGGCATATATGATAAAGTGGTTAAGAGGCATGGGGAAAGAGAGTGAGAGGTTCTAACAGAGTTTGTTCCAAGTGTGGTCCAAAGACTGATAGCATCCTTACCGGCACATTCTCAAGACACAACGCAAACCTACCATGTGGTAGGAGTTTGTTCCATAACGAGTCATCCAGCTAACTTTTTTTGTAGGCTAAATATGAGAAGCACGGACCTAATGTAGCGCTAATGTAAGTTCTAACAGAGAACATATAAAATACTGGACTGGTAACATTGAAAAAATAATAGTTAAAGTTCATTAAATTAATGAATGATACCAACCCTCATACTCAAGAAATTCAATGGATTCCAAACAGGATAAATCAAAAGAAATCCTCACAGTGAAAATGAATACCAAAGACAATAAGAAGATCTTAAAAACAGTCAGTGATGAAATTCAATTCAGAGTCATAGGAGACCATAAGAAGAAAGTCTAGCCCAGAAAGAGATCGCTCCGGTTAAAAGCACATAAGGCTAGAGGAAAGATTTCTTCAAGATAGCAACATTCACTAAACATTCAATACCTAATATTCTTGAATATATAAAGAGAAGATTTTCATACCTGGCAAAAATTGGGGTGTGTGAATAGCTGATAACCACATAGAAAATTAAGAAAATGAAAAAAAAATCTAATAATTACTCTCCAGGGAAAACAGAATATTGTGTAATAAAAGTCGTCACGGTATAACTTGCACATTTGTGAATAGATTTTATATATTCCTACTCATATACATCATAAGATGATCTAACAAAAAGTATACTGTAACTAGATTGGGGCTGGAAAGTACTTAACGAGGGTCAAAAGGAAAGAGAAAGGTAGACCCTCCTTTTCTATGAGTAATACGGTAAGCAGTATCTCCACGTGAGAAATCAAGACAGCAACTGAAACATGGATGGAAATAGCAAAAAAAAAAAAAAAAAAAAAAAATCTAAAATGGTTATAAGTAGTCAACGCTGAGGAGCAATATATATGGTTTCTTTATAGCAAGCTTTCTTTCTTTTTTTTTTTTGCGGTACGCGGGCCTCTCACTGTTGTGGCCTCTCCCGTTGCGGAGCACAGGCTCCGGACGCACAGGCTCAGCGGCCATGGCTCACGGGCCCAGCTGCTCCGCGGCATGTGGGACCTTCCCGGACCAGGGCACGAACCCGTGTCCCCTGCATCGGCAAGCAGACTCTCAACCACTGCGCCACCAGGGAAGCCCTATAGCAAGCTTTCTTAAACTAGTTGACTCTTTAAATAAATGCAAGCATGTTTAACTTCTATAAAAGACCAGTTTACCCTCCTGCTTGCTGGCAAAACATGGAAGGTTTGAAAATAAGAGGTGTCTGCCGGGTATGTGGAGCCACAAAGATCACGCAGAGCTGCTGAGAGTTTACTTTTATACAACCACTCTTAAAAATAATCTGGCATTGCATGGCAAAGGTGGATATGCACAAACTGTATTATCCAGCCTAATCTTACCTCCGTACCTTAGAGAAACTCCAGCACATCTGGACAGGAAGTCTGTCAAGAGTGGGAATAACAGCATTGTTTGCATGTATCTCAAACCTGGATACGATCCAAAGGTCCTTAAGTAGGAGAATGACTAAATAAACTGTGACATATTCACATAGGAAAACCGTACACAGCCGTGAGCATGAATGAACCAGAATTACACACATCAACTTGGGTGCATCTCAATCACTTAAAATTACATTAGATAAGACATAGAAGAGTACTATTTCACTTACGTCATATTCAAAACTAGACACAACTAAATAACACATCATTTAGGGATGTATCTTCTAGGTAAAACAGAAAAAAAAAAAAAGAAAAGTGAAGGAATGAGTAGCCCAAATTTCAAAATCCAGATGATCTTTAGCAGGGAACGACAGGGACTAAGGTGGGTAGGCGGGGTCCACCCAGCAGTGTTTCATATTTTAAACTGTGTTGGTGAATCTTCTTATTCTTATTTAAAGCTAAAACTGTAAGTTATATACACTCTTTTGTAGTTCTCAAAGCATACCCTGATTCATGCCACATAACTAGAATTTGATTTCTCAAACCGTCTGGTTTCATCCTCTCCAAACCTAGCTTCCACTTCTGTCCCTGACCTTGTTCTCTTCCCTTTTTTTTCCCATTTCCTGCTTCCATCATTCTCGTCCTTTGTGCATCTTGCATGGTGACTCTTAGCTTCTAACCTTGGGTCTCTCCAGCCATGCTTTTCCTCTTCTTTGGTCCCCTCTATTTACACACAACCTTCCTGCTCTGGCCTGGCAACTGGGAAGTCCTATTCACATACACTGTTTCCATGGAAAATCCTACCTGGATTGGCCCACCTTATATGTAGGCACCAGAAACATAAAGATTGTGTGTCTTTACTCCCCACCCAGGGCCATCCTTTAAACCACACTGGGACTTCCCTGGTGGCACAGTGGTTAAGAACCTGCCTGCCAATGCAGGGTACACGGGTTCGATCCCTGGTCCGGGAAGATCCCACATGCCGCAGAGCAACTAAGCCCGTGCGCCACAACTACTGAGCCTGCGTGCCACAATTACCGAAGCCCGCGCGCCTAGAGCCCGTGCTCCACAACAAGAGAAGCCACCACAATGAGAAGCCCACACACCGCAACAAAGAGTAGCCCATGCTCGCCACAACTAGAGAAAGCCCGCGCGCAACAACAAAGACGGAAGGAAGGGAGGGAAGGAGGGAAGGAAGGTAGGAAGAAAGGAAGGAATTAAAAAAAAAAACCCAACACACTGACTCTGTCGTGTGGAACAGTAAATACAACAGGGGCCAGACCACAGGGACACCCCACTATCCCTGATAGATAAGGAAGGTTCTATGAGCAGACCTGTCACTTGACCACAGAGCCAAAAACCTGACAGGAT
Source organism: Leucopleurus acutus (assembly GCF_964270905.1). Classification (NCBI taxonomy): domain Eukaryota; kingdom Metazoa; phylum Chordata; class Mammalia; order Artiodactyla; family Delphinidae; genus Leucopleurus; species Leucopleurus acutus. The sequence continues at coordinate 27,566,995 of NC_139163.1, read as the reverse complement.
GAGAATATAAGATCTGGAAGGGATTTAAAGGAACAGATTTTTTTAAAAGCCTATTTCTTGACAAGGGATCTCATTCTCATTAAAAATCATGATTTGCAAAGATGCTCATGAGTACTAAGCAATGCAAATTCAAGTTCTCTGGCTTCTTTGCCGCAACTGCCAGCCCGGTACTGCATCAAAACAGAACCCTTTTTTCCTACAGTGCCTCCTCTTTGTAATCCAGGGTCGTGATGATTAAGGAGGAATAAAAATACTCCCGCTCTCAACAATCTACCACATTAGAAACTGCTTCATCTAAGGTAACGGAGGATCTGGACACCCACTGTAAGTTAACATTCCCTCAAAGAGAAAACAATGAGATGGGCTAAGTGACAAGATTCACATCAAGTCAGTAATGGAGCAGAAGCTAGAGTCTTAATCATCAACTAGTCTCTATTCTAAATGCCTGGTGCTATGAAATTTTTAGGTATGGGTTCAGTGGTTGCTTTTTCAAATCTCAGTCTTCATGGTCTGAGTTGCAGGTTTGCAACTTCTTTTCCCTGTTAACTACAAAGTTCTATATTATTTTGAGAACTTGTCCCCATTCCAGAAATAGTCTCATCCAACAATTCTAAAAATCTGATGCCTAAATGTGATTATGAAAATATGACAAGCTCCCTTTTCTTTGTTCTGTCTCTAAGAACGTAATCTCAAAGATAAGCTAAAACTTATGTGATAAAAATGCAAAATCATCCCCTTCTGATAATTCTTGTTCTTGACATTGCATTGCCTTATGAGATCCTAGAGAGTTGCTTGGACTTTCTGTGAACGTTGAAATTTGCGTTCGGTATTTAGATTATAATCTATTAGCTAGAGAGGCATCGTTCGCCTTGTTCAGTGTTCAGTAGACTTCCTTAGCACCACATCATGCCAAAATATAATGAACTCAATCTGTCAGTGACATAACTTTACATTATTAGATCCTGACTTGAATATTGCCGCAGGTTATCTTGACTCTTGTTCTCTGAAGCTTCTCTCACTACTGACTTTAGAAGGAGCCGGGGATCTTTAATTTCCCTTAAGAATTCAGACCTATGAGGATATTGTGGGAACAGGTACCCGTGTCCCACCTGTTAATGATGGTTAACAATCCTAAAATGTTATCTCAGGGTAAAGGGTTCAAGTTCTAGATTTAGGCCACATCACTAAATAATAATTTTGTACTTTAAAGATGAGATCAAACAGCTAATGGAAGACCACAGTCTATAAAGAAGAGCTATTCGACTTTTTTTTTTTTTAATTGGAACACTCACTCATTCTTTCCTTTCTGTAGATGCTGTCCTAGGATTCACTGTTGGCAGAAGGGACTCTAGATGGTTCAGTAGGTGTATGTGACACACTCTGAAGTGATGTACAACATACGTATCAGGTAACTTCAATTATTTTCTAGTAAGAAATAAATGACCCGACCATGGCAGAAACTCTGGATCCCTTGACTATATAGTTCATGGGAATGAGAACAGCAAATTATCCGAGTTGTCTCCGGGATACTACTTTATCTTGTTAACTTGGGAAGTAAAGATGTAGAGAAACACGAAGTCTTCCTTTCCACAATGCTTAGGTAAGCAGATTTCTTGAATCTAGAGCAAAAGATAAAAGAATTCCAAACCCATTGTCTATAATTATTTCTAGTTCGCTTTCATTTCCAATTAACCAGGAAGCGCCTGCACGTTGCCAATAGATAAACCAGGCCAAACGACACCTGTAGATAAGAATGTGGCAACTGTATTTTTGTATAATCTACAAAGGGGGCATCTGTCTCTACAGCACTCATTTCAAACATTAGGATCCAGACAATAATCATAGAAAACTCATGCTACAAACCAGTAAACTTCTCCTTGCAGATCTCCTTTCCCCTAACATGAAACTGAAGTATTAAAAAGACTGAATAAAATTTAGAAAAAAAATGTAATACTTGTATAATGTTGGATGTAAAGACACATCATTGAATGTACACAAACACAAGCTCTTGCACGCGCTCTCTCTCTCACACACACATACACACACACCCCACACAGGAGCTCAAAACCAGGATTTTTAATGATAATGAATCATCTTGATAAATGTACCATGGTCTCAAGAAATAAATTATTTTTTACCGCTGGCTTATGTGGTCCTTATTTTTGATTACAGCAGCAACTTGAATATTTCTCCACTGTGTATAAAAGCAATAGAGTCTACGTGTGATTATGTTTCGAGTTATAGCTAACCAGGAAGGCACAGATATCAGACATTTTCTCTTGATAAACAGTTACTTTCAAAGGGTACATTTGTTGTTTGTTTATAAGATGCAGGTGAAGTCAGACAGATAGAAACATCATTAAGATCTGCTAATGAATCATCCTCCTATTTGCACTGGTAATAAGTGTTTGAACTCAATGCTATATCCATGTTTGAAGAAATACAATTATTGGTTAACAAATGTGTTACATTTAGATGGTAGGGCTGGATGAATACTAACGAGAAGCAAGCCTTGGCTCTCTGTGCTAGAAAAAATACAGTACATCAATGGTAGTATTCCATTTTCACCTAAGCAAATACACATTTATATTGTTATGTTAAGTATACGTATCAAGTCAGAGTTATTACTTTAAAATTCATACTATTTTTCACTGGTAACACGTTTACTGTAAAAGAAAATGCAGAAAATAAAGGACAAGTAATCATCATCAATGATCCCATCGTTCAATGATAACCACGGTTATAACTTTGGTGTCTGTGCTCTCTATCTTTTGTGACAGATACACAAACTCATTTGTATGTACAGGTATACCTCCTCCTGCAGCAGCAGAGGAGGTATATGTACATATAGTAGTATTAGTCTTAAAGTACTAAATACCATCATTGAATTCCCCCCTCCCAGTGCATTACTGACAAATCTCAATCATGAGACAGGTGACCATAGTTTTACAGTCCTGATTATTTCAATGACTGGGTTGAAGCAGTGTATTAGTAATACTGTCCAAACTGAAGATGACATCAGGAAAAAACAGAGACGACAATGGTGAGCTGATTTTAATTGGCTCCTGGCCACCTTCCAATGTTCTTCCAATGCTCTCTCGGTGCTTCATTCCAGAGTCTTTCTTGATTCAAACTATTTCTCAACTTCACTTATCCCCTAATTATCTGAGTTTAAAGCATAGATTGTTTCATCTACCTTTTCCAAACCCAGCATGATACCTGACACGTAGTAAGTGCTCAGAAAGTGTTAAATTTGCTAAATTTATGCCCTGCCTTCAATAAAAACTTTACTTAATATTACTCTCATCTTTTTTTTCCCCACATGTTCTCACGTCATTTACGTTACATGGGTCAAAAGTCTTTACTGAACTCAACAGAGAGAAAATACTATTGGTTTAACTTGGGAATCCTTCAGTCAAGGAAATAGACACACACACATATCCAGATATTCTTAAAAGAAAACTCTAAAAAGTAAAATGATTTTAAGGAATTCAAGCCTGAAACAACACAGACTTCACTCTTATGAAGGACCAGTGGGCTAAAGACAAAAGGGAGTTGGGTCTAAGTCTTATCAATGTCTCATCTGTCTTGACCTTGACCAGCAAGAGTCTAGGAGGGCAGAAAACAAAAGTCTCAAGAGAATAATGTCATTCCTCTGCCTGTCATTATGAATTTTCCAAAGAACACCCATATGTACTTGGAGGTGTCCTAGTTCAGAGACCCTCATTCACAAGTAATAAGACTCCAGGGTTCCTGCCCAGGAAAAACATTCCTCCTTAGGTGACATATGCTAACAGAAGGCTGGGAATACTAAAACAAGCAAGAGTTCACCCTTTTTTTTTTTTTTTGGTATGGAGAAATGTTGCACATGGGTTCAAGGAATCTAACGATTTGCATGTGTTTCTTCCTCCAGTTTCTTTCACTGTTCTGTTAAAGGGTCACCTGGAGGCTAAAACTGCAAGCAGGCAGCATGCACGCATCTTTTTCACAGAACTCTATGCATGCCCAATGGATTCAATAATTGATTAATTAGGGAGACCAAGTGCTGCTTCAGCTTCCTCCAAAACAGTAAATTAAGCTCAAATATAAGGGCTCTGTCACCCACCAAGAGGAAATTCCTCTATGTAGCTAGCTCAGGCAAGCTTGTCCAAGGATTCCAAAGTGCCTGCAAGAGACATTTATATTAAGAAAGCAAAATAAGATTTGTGTAGAATGAAGAGTTGGGGCGGTGAGGAGGTTGCAGTGTGTGTGTGTGAGAGAGAGAAGGACAGAACTCTCAAGAAACTAGATGTGGGAGGCATTAAACACAGCTAGGGGATATTGTACATACCCTGCCCAAAAGTCACTCTCTGATTGATTGCTCGGTTTCTTAAATTGTTCCAACAGATCCATGGAATGGACCTTTTTTTAGCTCCAAAGACCTTTGTTTAGAGTCCCAAGGTATTATTATATTTACATCAGCTATTCTAAAAAGAAACCATGTCCAGAATTCCACTAGTTACTGTTTCAAGTCTCTCTGCTTGACATGTGTCTATGTCAAGGGAAATTCCCAGTGTAGGACATCTGACTGAGTGATTTCACCTCCTTTAGATTACACAAACGGAAAAGAAGAGGAATAGTACTAGAAGCGAGTGAGAATTCACTTAAATATATTTGTTTTGATGGAGAAATGTTACAAGTGGGTTCAAGGAATCTTGTGGTTTGCATGCATTTCTGCTAGCTAGGCACACATGTGATTAACCATAACCCTTCAAGATGATCCAAGAAGAACTTCCACAGGAAGGGGGAAAATGCTATGCTTTCTTGAACTAGAGTCTCAGATGGTCTTCATTAACGAGGGCAGAAATAGGCTGGTACCGGGTGGACCACCTGAGTGAGGGGGACAGCATGCACCCACTGAGTCATTCTCAGCATGATAAATTAGCCCAGAGAGCTTTAAAAATGCTCAAAATGGTTCTAGGTTGTGGACCCAGGAGCTGAGGGTGATTGAGAAGCTTTCCATTCTGAAGCCCATAATCAACTTTAATTCTCAAGGTCATATAAATAACTAGGGGGATGGAAGGAGGGAGAAAGAAGATGGTGAATCAGCATAAATCAACACAGCTATGGCGAAGACAAATTTTTTGGCCCCCTGTGGATGGGTTACTGACATCAAAGGTGCTGATGAGAAATAAGGGTTTTCTCTAAATGCTCAGAGGATGGCCATAGATCTGTCTTCAATAGACCCAAGAGAAACCCCATCGCCCCTTTCTCTATTAACCATTTGCATCTCAACTTTTCCTTCCTATTCTTACAGAGAAGCATCAGGAGATCAAAACCCCTGATGCTATACCAACCTCAGTTTCATCCCTGCAGAGCTTGGATGTGTGACGATTTGTTAGTGATTACAAATTCCAACGATGCACTGCAGTTTCTAATTTGAAATGTGCATCGTGAAGCTGTGGGCAGGAGTGGATCTTTCAACTGGTGACAAACGTAGCAGATGGCCCAACACCTGGGACAGCTTCATTGGTCGCCCTTGTTTCCTGTAGGTACCATGAGGAAAATGACGGGCTGTGTTTGAGGTTGGGGAATGATGAAGGTCTTAGGATATTATTAGCCTGATAAAGACCAGGGGTTTATTCCTTATCATATTTCAATTTTGCTGATGCAGCTAAATTAAAATGGTAAAACAGTCTCTCCAGACCTCGTTCTCGTTCCCATTCTCCTTCCTTACCCATCAGCATTCCAAAACGTTTTTAGACAAGTAGGAGCCGTTCAATGATTTTGAAGCTATGCAAGGACCAATCTGCTTCAAAAAACTCAACTGTAGAGCTTTGAAAACAGATATGGTCTCTATGAAGGAGAGTCAGGAGAAAAGGACAGAATTAGGGCACTGTTTCTCAACTGACGGGTAACTGTTTCCCCAGCCCCGCCATGGGACTTGGTAATGTCTGGAGACATTGTTAGCTGTCTCAGCTGGGGGGAGGTACTAGTGCCATCTGCTGGACAGAAGCCAGGGGTGCTATTAAACATTCTACTGTGCACAGGGAAAGCCCCCGACAAACAGACTGATGTGACCCCAAATGTCAATAGCGCTGAGCTTGAGAAACCCTGAATTACGGAGACTAAAAACTCGCACTTTCCCATAGCCAAGAATTAGCAGCATGACCAGAAGCACTGAGTCTCTTCCATTAAGTATTACTTTGTAGTGTCTTCCTCAACCTGAGATATTAAACCACTCAGTGGGTGTTACGCTAATTCAACAAAGGACATGTATTTTACCAGATTTGGGGCGGGAGAAGGGGAAAACAACAACAACAACAACAATTCCTTGTAACTAACGATAGGGGGAAAAGTCATTGGTAATTATGCAAAGATGTATCTTCTGTGAGCTTAGTTCATCATTAAGATGTCTTATAGGTGCTTAATACCTCATTAAAATTAAATCTGTACGTGCCAAAAACCGGTACTTCCCAGTAATCTGCAGAGTATGTACTAATTAAATTTAGCAAATGCTTTGAGATTAGCCAGGAGCCCAGCTAGGAAAGCAATCTGTTGATATGCCTCCTTTCCTGATGGATTTGATGACTTGGGGTCCAGAGGAACACTGTTAGCCAGGGCCCTTGGCGTATCAGGGAAAGTATAAGCCTACTGGTTAAAGCCTGAGTGCCAATCTAGGTGGACAACTAAGATGCGTCCACTGAAAGACCTGGAGTAAGTGAGAAGGCAGAAAAATCTCTAAAAACAATGCTGTTGTCATGTTGTTTCTATTGCTTTTGTATAATAGAACTGTGAAAACTCAAGAGTATGATCTATACCATTAGCAAAATATGGGCAAAGAGCAAAGATACAGTAAAATAAAAATCGCTTGATCCCCGGTCCTGGGTTCTAAAACTGCTTTCAGTAACACACGGGTCCCACAGATCACGTGTTTAATTTAACGGCCATAAAACAAGGCAAGGCCTCAGCACTCATGTTAATGCTTGCTATTTTAATGTGAGCCTATCATGCTTAGATCGGCCGTTTCTGTAGCTCTGCAAGGCTAAAATCAGCTCCAGGAGTAGCAGGGTCAGAATCTCGGCCAGAGAAGTCATTCTGAGGCCAGTGAGTCAGGGGAAAGGTAGAGTCTCAGACAGCAAATATAAACTCGTGCGAGTGGGCTTCACAGAGATGCCCCAGCTCTTTGCTGACCACAGGCCTTGGAGTGTTTGAGAGCATTATCAGGGTATTAAAATGTGAGATGATGCCACCGTATGTATCTGAGGAAGGACCTGCAGAAATAAGCTCCCTATGAGACTGTGCCAGCCCTTTATGTTTAATTATGAAAATCTTAGACAGCACTTGGAGCTGAGATCTGTTAGCCCAGAGTTTCAGATAAATAATACCGTTTTCAAGGTCTATCGCCTTACAGGTCCCATTCCAATTTTCCCAAGTAGCCTTGAAAACAGCACTGTTGTTGCACAGGCTCTGCGAATGGCACACAGGAATTTGAGTCCTAGCTTCTCCTTTCCTTTCTACCTATGAAATAATACAGAATGGGTTATACTGTCATAAGATATTTCAAATGATAATGTATGACACTCTCTAATGAAGGCTAGCATATCTTTTAAAATGAAAGCTATATGTGTTCTCACCAAGGGAGACATAATTACACTCCTGCAAGCCACTGACTTAAAAAGTTGGCAAAGGGCTTCCCTGGTGTCGAGTGGTTAAGAATCCGCCTGCCAATGCAGGGGACACGGGTTCGAGCACCGGTCCAGGGAGATAGCACATGCCTCAGAGCAACTAAGCCCGTGTGCCACAACTACTGAGCCTGTGCTCTAGAGCCCGCAAGCCACAACTACTGAGCCCACATGCCACAACTACTAAAGCCCATGCACTTAGAGCCCGAGCTACACGACAAGAGAAGCCACCGAAATGAGAAGCCCTCACACCACAATGAAGAGTAGCCCCTGCTCGACGCAACTACAGAAAGCCCGCACGCAGCAACGAATACGCAACGCAGCCATACATAAATAAATAAAAAAATAAATAACTTTGTTTATAAAATAAAACAAAAATTAAAAGTTGGCAGAGATCTGATGAGGCCCACCATCCCAGTGACCTCTGACTTCCCAAATGTTATATTCTCTTGTTTCCGGGCCCACCACCCCAGTTATAAGGTATGTCATATTGCCACAAATCTGCTAGCCCAAAACCGAAAAAAAAGCATGATTAGAAAATATTAGCAGCTATAAAATATTGCTTAGTAGACATTGCTTTCATATCAGATGAGGAGATAAATACAAAATATTCTGCTCATTAGTCATATATGTTAATATAGATACATGTGTCAGTTGTATGCGTGTGTATATATATGTATATATTTTTCTAGAAGTGTGAGATACTTTTCTCGTTAAGAAACTTTCTAAACCCTAAACAATAATACTTTGTGAATGTCTATATTAAACAACTTACAGCTCCAGGCTTTGACTGGGCCCAAATCTAATCCACTTTCATATCTCAAAAAGGCCACCTTACAAGGAAAAAGAAACCCAAACAAAGACATGCTCTAGGTGGTTAAAATTACAGTTCCAAGAATTATTAGAGAGAGAACGAGCCAAAGCGGGGGCGGTCAGAGAGGCATAAAGGACTAAAGACAACTAACAGAGAAAAAAAATTCTAAAAACATCTATTCTATAGAAAATATTCCTTTACTCATACAGGGGGACTCAGGCACATATATATATATATATATTTTAAATCTTTATTGGAGTATAATTGCTTTACAATGGTGTGTTAATTTATGCTATATAACAAATTGAATCAGCTATAGGATACATATATTCGCATATCCCCTCCTTCTGGCATCTCCCTTCCACACTCCCTATCCCACCCCTCTGGATGGTCACAAAGCACCGAGCTGATCTCCCTGTGCTATGCAGATGCTCCCCACTAGCTATCTATTTTACATTTGGTAGTGTACATATGTCACTGCTATTCTCTCACTTTGTTGCACCTTACCCTTCCCCCTCCCCGTGTCCTCAAGTCTATTCTCTACATCTGCATCTTTATTCCTGTCCTGCCACTAGGTTCATTAGAACCTTTTTTTTAGATTCCATATACACGTATTAGCATACGGTATTTGTTTTTCTCTTTCTGACTTACTTCACTCTGTATGACAGACTCTAGGTCCATCCACCTCACTACAAATAACTCTATTTCGCTTCTTTTCATGGCTGAGTGATATTCCATTGTATATATGTGCCACATCTTCTTGATCCATTCTTCTGTCGATGGACACATAAGGTTGCTTCCATGTCCTGTTTATCGTAAACAGTGCTGCAGTGAACATTGTGGTACATGACTCTTTCTGAATTATGGTTTTCTCAGGGTATATGCCTCGTAGTGGGATTGCTGGGTCATACGATAGTTCTATTTTTAGTTTTTTAAGGAACCTCCATACTGTTCTCCATAGTGGCTGTATCAGTTTACATTCCCACCAACAGTGCAAGAGGGTTCCCTTTTCTCCACACCCTCTCCAGCATTTATTGTTTGTAGATTTTTTTGATGATGGCCATTCTGACGGTGTGAGGTGATACTGCATTGTAGTTTTGATTTGCATTTCTCTAATGATTAATGATGTTGAGCATCCTTTCATATGTTTCTTGACAATCTGTATATCTTCTTTGGAGAAATGTCTATTTAGATCTTCTGCCCATTTTTGGATTGGGTTGTTTGATTTTCTTGATATTGAGCTGCATGAGCTGCTTGTATATATTAGAGATTAATCCTTTGTCAGTTGCTTTGCTTGCGAATATTTTCTCCCATTCTGAGGGCTGTCTTTTCATCCTGTTTATGGCTTCCTTTGCTGTGCAAAAGCTTTTTAAGTTTCATTAGGTCCCATTTGTTAATTTTTGTTTTTATTTCCATTTCTCTAGGAGATGGGTCAAAAAGGATCTTGCTGTGATTTATGTCATAAGAGTGTTCTTACACTTAGGTCTCTAATCCATTTGGAGTTTACTTTTGTGTACGGTGTTAGGGAGTGTTCTAATTTCATTCTTTTACATGTAGCTGTCCAGTTTTCCCAGCACCACTTATTGAAGAGGCTGTCTTTTCTCCACTGTATATTCTTGCCTCCTTTATCAAAGATAAGGTGACCCTATGTACATGGGTTTATGTTTGGGCTTTCTATCCTGTTTCATTGATCTCTGTTTTTGTGCCAGTACCATACTGCCTTGATTACTGTAGCGTTGTAGTATAGTCTGAAGTCAGGGAGCCTGATTCCTCCAGCTCCGTTTTTCTTTCTCAAGATTGCTTTGGCTATTTGGGGTCCTTTGTGTTTCCATACAAATTATGAAATTTTTTGTTCTACTTCTGTGAAAAATGCCATTGGTAGTTTGATAGGGATTGCACTGAATCTGTAGATTGCTTTGGGTAGTATAGCCATTTGCACAATGTTGATTCTTCCAGTCGAAGAACATGGTATCTCTCTCTATCTGTTTGTAACATCCTTAATTTCTTTCATCAATGTCTTATAGTTTTCTGCATACAGGACTTTTGTCTCCATAGGTAGGTTTATCCCTAGGTATTTTATTCTTTTTGTTGCAATGGTAAATGGGAGCATTTCCTTAAGTTCTCTTTCAGATTTTTCATCATTGTATGAAATGATGTATAGGAATGCAAGAGATTTCTGTGCCTTAATTTTGTATCCTGCTACTTTACCAAATTCATTGATTAGTCCTCGTAGTTTTCTGGTAGCATCTTTAGGATACTCTATATATAGTATCACGTCATCGGAAAACAGTGACAGTTTTATTTCTTCTTTTCCAATTTGGATTCCTTTTATTTCTTTTTCTTCTCTGATTGCTGTGGCTAAAACTTTCAAAACTATGTTGAATAATAGTGGTGAGAGTGGGCAACCTTGTCTTCTTCCTGATCTTAGTGGAAATGGTTTCAGTTTTTCACCATTGAGAATGATGTTGGCTGTGGGTTTGTCATATATGGCCTTTATTATGTTGAGGTAAGTTCTCACTATGCCTATTTTCTGGAGAGTTTTTATAATAAGTGGGTGTTGAATTTTGTCAAAAGCTTTTGCTGCATCTATTGAGATGATTATATGGTTTTTATCCTTCAACTTGTTAATATGGTGTAACACATTGATTGATATGCGTATATTGAAGAATCCTTGCATTCCTGGGATAAACCCCACTTGATCATGGTACATGGTCCTTTCAGTGTGCTGTTGGATTGTGTTTGCTAGTAGTCTGTCGAGGATTTTTGCATCTATGTTCATCAGTGATATTTGACTGTAGTTTTCATTTTTTGTAGTATCTTTGTCTGGTCTTGTTATCACGGTGATGGTGGCCTCGTAGAATGAGTTTGGGAGTGTTCCTCCCTCTGCTATATTTTGGAAGAGTTTGAGACGGATAGGTATTAGAACTTCTCTAAATGTTTGATAGAGTTCACTTGTGAAGGCATGTGGTCCTGGGCTTTCGTTTGTTGGAAGATTTTTAATCACAGTTTCAATTTCAGTGCTCGTGACTGGTCTGTATATATTTTCTGTTTCTTCCTGATTCAGTCTCAGAAGGTTGCGCTTTTCTAAGAATATGTCCATTTTTGCCAGGTTGTCCACTTTTGGCATATAGTTGCTTGTAGTAATCTCTTATGATCCTCTGTATTTCTGCAGTGTCAGTTGTTACTTCTCCTTTTTCATTTCTAATTCTATTGAATTGTCTTCTCCCTTATTTTCTTGATGACTCTGGCTAATGGTTTATCAATTTTGTTTATCTTCTGAAGGAACCATCTTTTAGTTTTATTGATCTTTGCTATTGTTTTCTTCATTTGTTTTTCATTTATTTCTGATCTGATCTTTATGATTTCGTTCCTTCTGCTGACTTCGGCGTTTTTTTGTTCTTCTTCCTCTAACTGCTTTAGGTGTAAGGTTAGGTTGTTTATTTGAGATTTTTCTTGTTTCTTGAGGTAGGATTGTATTGCTATAAACTTCCCTCTTAAAACTGCTTTTGCTGCATCCCATAGGTTTTGGGTCATCGTGTTTTCATGGTCATTTTTTTCTAGGTATTTTTTGATTTCCTCTTAGATTTCTTCAGTGATCTCTTGGATATTTAGTAGCGTATTGTTTAGCCTCCATGTGTTTGTATCTATTTTACAGTTGTTTTCCTGTAATTGATATCTAGTCTCATAGTGCTGTGGTCGGAAAAGATACTTCATATGATTTCAGTTTTCTTAAATTTACTAAGACATGATTTCAGACCCAAGATACGACCTATCCTGGAGAATGTTCCATGAGAACTTGAGAACGAAGTGTATTCTGTTGTTTTTGGATGGAATGTCCTATAAATATTAAATCCATCTTGTTTGATGTGTCATTATTATTTTTTTTCCTTCTAAGTATGGCTTTGGGGATTCTCCATGTGTGACAGTGGGTCCCTCTTCAAGTTTTCCTGGGACGGGTACGCGGGCCTCTCACTGTTGTGGCCGCTCCCATTGCGGATCACAGGCTCCGGACGCGCAGGCTCAGCAACCATGGCTCACGGGCCCAGCCGCTCTGCGGCATGTGGGATCCTCCCGGACCGGGGCACGAACCCGTGTCCCCTGCATTGGCAGGCAGACTCTCAACCACTGCGCCACCAGGGAAGCCCTGATGTGTCATTTAAGGTTTGTGTTTCCTTATTTATTTTCATTTTGCATGATCTGTCCATTGGTCAAAGTGGGGTGTTAACGTCCCCTACTTTTATTGTGTTACTGTCGATTTCCCCTTTTATGGCTGCTAGCATTTGCTTTATGTATTGAGGTGCTCCTATGCTGGGTGCATAAATATTTACAACTGTTTTATCTTCTTCTTGGATCGATCCCATGATCATTTTGTAGTGTCCTTCTTTGTCTCTTGGAATAGTCTTTATTTTAAAGTCTATTTTGTCTGATATGGGAATTGCTTTCTTTTGATTTCCATTTGCAAGGAATATCTTTTTCCATCCCCTCACTTTCAGTCTGTATGTGTCCCAAGGTCTGAAGTGGGTCTCTTGTAGACAGCATATATATGGGTCTTGTTTCTGTATCCATTCAGCCAGTCTATGTCTTTTGGCTGGAGCATTTAATCCATTTACATTTAAGGTAATTATCGATATGTATGTTCCTATTATCATTTTCTTAATTATTTTGGGTTTGTTATTGTAGGTCTTTTCCTTCTCTTGAGTTCCTGCCTAGAGAAGTTCCTTTAGCATTTGTTGTAAAGCTGGTTTGGTGGTGCTGACTTCTCTTAGCTTTCCTCGTCTGTAAAGGTTTTAATTTCTCTGTCCAATCTGAATGAGATCCCTACTGGGTAGAGTAATCTTGGTTGTAGGTTTTTCCCTTTCATCACTTTAAATATGTCCTCTCACTCCCTTCTGGCTTGCAGAGTTTCTGCTGAAAGTTCCGCTGTTAACCTCATGGGGATTCCCTTCTATGTTATTTGTTGCTTTTCTCTTGCTGCTTTTAATATTTTTTCTTTGTATTTAGTTTTTGATAGTTGGATTAATATGTGTTTTGGCGTGTTTCTCCTTGGATTTATCCTGTATGGGACTCTGTGCTTCCTGGACTTGATTATTTGCTTCCCCATATTAGGGAAGTTTCCAACTGTAATCTCTTCAAATATTTTCTCTGATCCTTTCTTTTTCTCTTCTTCTTCTGGGACCCCTATAATTCAACTGGTGGTTCATTTAATGTTGTCCCAGAGGTCTCTGAGACTGTCCTCAGTTCTTTTCATTCTTTTTTCTTTATTCTGCTCTGCAGTAGTTATTTCCCTTATTTTATTTTCCAGGTCACTTATCTGTCCTTCTGCCTCAGTTATTTTGCTATTGATTCCTTCTAGAGAATTTTTAATTTTCATTTATTGTGTCGTTCATCATTTTCTGTTTGCTCTTTAGTTCTAGGTCCTTGTTAAACTTTTTTTTTGTATTTCCTCCATACTATTTCCAAGATTTTGGATCATCTTTATTATCATTATTCTGAATTCTTTTTCTGGTAGAATGCCTATTTCCTCTTCATTTGTTTGGTCTGGTGGGTTTTTACCTTGCTCCTTCATCGGCTGCATATTTCTCTGTCTTCTCACTTTGCTTAACTTACTGTGTTCGGGGTCTCCTTTTTTTGCAGGTTGCAGGTTCGTAGCTCCCGTTGTTTTTGGTGTTTACCCCCAGTGGGTTAGGTTGATTCAGTGGCTTGTGTAGACTTCCTGGTGGAGGGGATTGGTGCCTGTGTACTGGTGGGTGGGGCTGGATCTTGTCTTTCTGGTGGGCAGGTCCACGTCCAGTGGTGTGTTTTGGGGTGTCTGTGAAATTAGTATGATTTTAGGCAGCCTCTCTGCTAAGGGGTGGGGTTGTGTTCCTGTCTTGCTAGCTGTTTGGCATGGGGCGTCCAGCACTGGAGCTCGTTGGCTGTTGCTTGGTGCTGGGTCTTAGCTTTGATCTCTGGGAGAGCTCTCGCCGATTGATATTACATGGGGCCTGGAGGTCTCTGGTGGACCAGTGTCCTGAACTCGGCTCTGCCACCTCAGAGGCTCAGACCTGACACCAGGCCGGAGCACAAGACCCTATCAGCCACACAGCTCAGAAGAAAAGGAAGAAAAAAAGAATGAAAAATAATAATTAAAAATAAATATATATATAAGTACAAGAAATAAAACAATTAATACAAAAAAGTTTAAATTATTAAAATAAAAAAATTAGATAGTAATTAAAAAAAAGAAGAGAGCAACCAAACCAAGGAACAAATCCATTGATGATAACAAGTGCTAAAAACTATACTAAGATAATATAAAAATCAGAAACAAGTCAGTCACAGGGAGGAAACCCCAAGTGTACAGGTGCTCCCAAAGTCCACCAGCTCAACTGTGGGTGGATTCGTTGTCTCTTCAGGTATTCCACAATGCAGCGTACCTCATGTTGATTGTGGGGATTTAATCCGCTGCTCCTCAGGCTGCTGGGAGAAATTTCCCTTTCTATTGTTTGTTCCCACAGCTCCTGGGTTCAGCTTTGGTTTTGACCCTGCCACTGTGTGGAGGTCACCCTCAGGCATCTGTTCCCACCGAGACAGGACAGGTTTAAAGCAGTGACTGATTAGGGCGCTCCTGCTCACTCAGGCTGGGGGGAGGGAGGGGCATGGTAGTTATACTTGGAGTGCGGGGCGAGCCTGCAGTGGCAGAGGCCAGCATGATGTTACACCAGCCCGAGGCGCACCATGTGTTCTCCAGGGGAAGTTGTCCCTGGATCATGGACCCTGGCAGTGGCGGGCTGCACAGGCTCCTGCGGGGGGAGGTGTGGATAGAGACCTGTGCTTGCACACAGGATTCTTGGTGGCTGCAGCATCAGCATTAGCATTTCATACCCGTCTCTGGGGTCCAAGCTGATAGCCATGGCTCACACCCGCTTCTGGAGCTTGTTTAGGTGGTGCTCTGATTCCTCTTTCCTCATGCACCCTGAAACACTGGTCTCCTGCCTCTTAGGCAGGTCCAGACTTCTTCCCGGACTTCCTCGTGGCTAGCTGTGGTGCACTAGCTCCCTTCAGGCTGTGTTCACACAGCCGACCCCAGTCCTCTCCCTGGGTCCTGACCTCTGAAGCCCAAGCCTCAGCTCCCAGCCCCCTCCCGCCCCGGCGGGTGAGCAAAGCCTCTCAGGCTGGTGGGTGCAGGTCGGCACCGATCCTCTGTGTGGGAATCTCTCCGCTTTGCCCTCCGCACTCCTGTTGCTGTGCTCTCCTCTGTGGCTCCGAAGCTTTCCCCCTGCCCACCCCCGATCTCCGCCAGTGAAGGGGTTTCCTAGTGTGTGGAAACTTTTCCTCCTTCACAGCTCCCTCCCAGAGGTGCAGGTCCTGTCCCTATTCTTTTGTCTCTGTTTTATTTTCTTTTGCCCTACCCAGGTATGTGGGGATTTTCTTGCCTTTTGCAAAGTCTGAGGTCTTCTGCCAGTGTTCAGTAGGTGTTCTGTAGGAGTTGTTCCACATGTAGCTGTATTTGTGATGTGATGGAGGAAGATGATCTCCACATCTTACTCCTCCGCCTTCTTGAAGGTCCCTATCTTTATTTTTTTTACAGTTTGTTCTCTGTCCTCTAATAAGGAAAGGATGAAAACTTAATGTAATGTATCCTGAGACTAGCCTCAGTCACAGTACCATGAGGAGGTAAGAGTACTGAAATGAACAATCTTTTTTTTTAAATTATTTTATTGAAGTATAGTTGATTTACAATGTTTTGTTAATTTCTGCTGTACAGCAAAGTGATTCAGTTATACATATATACACATTCTCTTTCATATTCTTTTCCATTATAATTTATCCCAGGGTATTGAATATAGTTCCCTGTGCTATACAGTAGGACCTTGTTGTTTATCCATTCTATATATTATAGTTTGCATCTGTTAATCCCAAAGTCCCAATCCATCCCTTCCCCACCACCCTCCTTTCGGCAGCCACAAGCCTGTTCTCTATGTCTGTGAGTTTGTGAAATGAGCACTCTTAATATGGAAATGTATTTTCGTTAAGACAAGATAAAAGCAATAGAGGGTATATGAGTTATACCTCCTCTGGTTTATTCCATTTTTCCTACTAACATTTGTTAAGTCTCCTATAGGTCAGATTCAGGAAAGATGCTGTAGGTATCATGATAAATATGCCCTTCCCACGTTGAATTGTGTACCCAAAGCAAACTTCAAGTATAAGGGGAAATAAAAAATTTTCAAACACGTACTGGATCCAGTATAAGAGAGAGGTAAATCGAATTCTGAGAATTACAGTGAATGAAATCCAAACACCATGACTCAGGAAATCGTCTGTGCAGCAGGCCCTGAGGCAAGTATAGCCCTGACTAGAACTTAGGGATAGGGAGATCCAGAAAGAATGTCTCAAAGAAGAAAATGGAACTGTAGGTTACTGTCAGGAAGGAAGAAAACTTCCCTCCACCCTTCTAGATTCTTCTGGCTGGTCAAAGAATGAAATTGACATGAGACAGATTAACAGGAGAAAATAAAATTTCATTGTGTAAGTCTGGGAATCCCACATACATGAGAGGTTCAAAGACAGAAGGGTAAAATGAAGTCTGTATGCCATTCTGAGCTAAGGAATGGACTAGGGGCCTGGGGCTTCCAAGGACAGAAGGATCGTTCACAGGACAGTAAGAAGAACAGCAGATGTATGGTAATTAGATATCTGCCCTACCACAGAGGTGGAGCCACTTAGATAAAATCTATCTCTGGTAATAAGTCTTTCTTGGAGAAAAATCCCAACTTTAAATTCTTCTAGGTAATTAAGGGACAGCCTGTAGTTTCTCTTGAACCCACAGGATCTTCACTGCCTTTAGCCCAAAATAATCCTCTTACAAAAGTGCCACATTTAGGGGAGACTCGTTCTGAATCCTTACATAACGTAATTCATTTGTACCTATTGAGAGGTTTACGTTTCTTCTGGAACTGAATTTGGAAGAAAAATTGCCTGCATCAAAAATGAATGGAATTATTAACTCCAGGGGGAAGAAAGCATCAGGAAAGAAAAGTAATCACAGCAAATTAAGTAACTTAAGTGCAAACAGTGCTAAATATTTCCAATACTGTAAACCTTGAATATTAATTTAATCAAATGCGTAATATATTTATTACACCGGTAGGCAGGTGATTGAGAAACGTGTTGCTGAGGCATAGTATGATACTAAATCCTCCTCCTCAGTAGCGAGAAACAAGTACTATAATCTAAAATCCAACTAATACCCAGAAAAGCACATTAATTTTACCTACTGATATAAATCCTACAAGTTAAACTCAAAAGTAGGGAGGAGTTGGGGAGGGAAATTAGTCTTTTTCATTTAAGTCATATAAAATCTTTTGACTTCTAAAACTACGCACATGGTGCACTTTCTTCTTTTTTTTTTTTTTTGCGGTACACAGGCCTCTCACTGTTGTGGCCTCTCCCGTTGCGGAGCACAGGCTCCGGACGCGCAGGCTCAGCGGCCATGGCTCACGGGCGCAGCCGCTCCGCGGCATGTGGGATCTTCCCGGACCGGGGCACAAACCCGTGTCCCCTGCATCGGCAGGCGGACTCTCAACCACTGCGCCACCACGGAAGCCCCAGTGCACTTTCTCTTGAAAAATATTTAAGATATCACATAGAATTCATAAAATTCAAAAAAATTAAAGAAATTGAAAATAGTCCTATAGCAATTATACAAGCCCAGTTCTCACTTATACTTTAATTCCTATTTTGTATGTAATGAGGTTAAACCCAAGCTAGGCCAAATATTTTCCAGCTCTCAAAGTTCCTCAGGTACACAAAATCGAGGATTCATTCAGCCCCTGGCTTTTAATTTTTATATTCTGATCTAATTATGATGTCTGCCCTCAGGGCTGTGGAGTAAAAGCATATAACCCTTTAAGAGTTCATGTGCCCACAAGAAAGTAACTGGAAATTAATATGAGGTCAAACTGCTTTTGCTCTATGGACTGAGTAGCTTAAATTCAGATTCTGGACTTTGATCTTTAGAGGATTACATAAAGCTGTCCTGAGCCACTCTACATGAGTAAGAAGGCGTGGTGCTAAAGACCTTAGTTAGGCATCTTCCATTATCACAGACCTACCTGGAGAAAGAGGCCCTAGAAGGATACAGCAGTCAAAGTTGAAACTAAAAATTCTGCTCATTCCAAATAACTGTCTTCCAAAATCTAAAATTTCTGGAAGCTCAGATGTTTTCAGACTTGTCACCTTAACTGGCATTTTTTCTAAATTCTGACCTATTGTGCATTTTCTGTTTAGTAGATTACAGATTTAAAAACATGCCTGACCTGTGCCGCCTGCCACCGCCAAGGCCCTGGGATCCAGGGACAACTTCCGCGGGAGAACACACGGAGCGCCTCAGGCTGGTGCAACGTCATGTTGGCCTCTGCCGCTGCAGGCTCAACCCGCATCCGTACGCCTCCCTACCCCGGGCCTGAGTGAGCCAGAGCCCCCTAAATCAGCTGCTACTTCAACCCCGACCTGTCTGGGCGGGGAACAGGCGCCCTCAGGCGACCTACACGCAGAGGCGGGGCCAAATCCAAAGCTGAACCCCAGGAGCTGTGCGAACAAAGAAGAGAAAGGGATATTTCTCCATGCAGACTCAAGAGCAGCGGATTAAATGTCCACAATCAACGTGATGTACCCTGCATCTCTGGAATACCTGAAAAGACAACAAATCATCCCAAAATTGAGGCAGTGGACTTTGGGAGCACCTGTAGACTTGGGGTTTGCTGTCTGCATCTAATTTGTTTCTGGTTTTATGTGTATCTTACTTTAGTGTTTAGAGCTTATTATCACTGGTAGATTTGTTTACTGATTTGATTGCTCTCTTCCTTTTGTTTGATGTATATATATATATTTTTTTCCGTTTCCTCTTTTTGTGAATGGGTGCGTGTGTGCTTCTCTGTGTGATCTTCTCTGTACAGGCTTGCTTTTACCACTTGTCAGAGGTTTCTATCAGGCTTTTCTGGGTTTTTTTAAGTATAGCTCTTAGCACTATCATTGGTGGATGTGTTTACTGGTTTGGGTGTTCTCCTCTTTTTCTTTTAATTACTTTTTAATTTTCTTATTTTAATAATTTAATTTACTTTAATAACTTTATTTGGTTTTATGTTACTTTCTTTTTTTTTTTCTCCTCCCTTTTCTTTTGTGCCATGGGGCTGACAGGGTCTTGGTGCTAGGGCCAAGGCTCAGGCCTGAGCCGCTGGGATGTGAGAGCCAATGTCAGGACATGGGTCCACCAGAGACTTCCGGCCCCACGTAAAATCAATTGACGAGAGCTCTCCCAAAGATCTCTGTCTCAAAGCTAAGACCCAGCTCCAAGCAAGGGCCAGCAAGCTCCAGTGCTGGATGCCCCATGCCAAACAACTAGCAAGACAGGAACACAACCCCACCCATTAGCAGAGAGGCTGCCTAAAATCATACTGATTTCACAGACACCCCAAAACACACCACCGGACGTGGACCTGCCCACCAGAAAGACAAGATCCAGTCCCACCCACCAGTACACAGGCACCAGTCCCCTCCACCAGGAAGCCTACACAAGCCAGTGAATCAACCTAACCACTGGGGGTAGACATCAAAAACAACGGGAACTACGAACCTGCAGCCTGCAAAAAGGAGACCCCAAACACAGTAAGTTAAGCAAAGTGAGAAGACAGAGAAATATGCAGCCGATGAAGGAGCAAGGTAAAAACCCACCAGACCAAAAACATGAGGAGGAAATAGGCAGTCTACCAGAAAAAGAATTCAGAGTAATTATAGTAAAGATGATCCAAAATCTTGGAAATAGTATGGAGGAAATACAAAAAAATAGTTTAACAAGGACCTAGAAGAACTAAAGAGAAAACAGAAAATGAACAACACAATAAATGAAATTAAAAATTCTCTAGAAGGAATCAATAGCAAAATAACTGAGGCAGAAGAACGGATAAGTGACCTGGAAAATAAAATAAGGGAAATAACTACTGCAGAGCAGAATAAAGAAAAAAGAATGAAAAGAACTGAGGACACTCTCAGAACCTCTGGGACAACATTCAATGAACCACCAGTTGAATTATAGGGGTCCCAGAAGAAGAAGAGAAAAAGAAAGGATCAGAGAAAATATTTGAAGAGATTACAGTTGGAAACTTCCCTAATATGGGGAAGCAAATAATCAAGTCCAGGAAGCGCAGAGTCCCACAGAAGATAAATCCAAGGAGAAACATGCCAAAACACATATTAATCCAACTATCAAAAACTAAATACAAAGAAAAAATATTAAAAGCAGCAAGGGAAAAGCAACAAATAACATAGAAGGGGATCCCCATGAGGTTAACAGCGGAACTTTCAGCAGAAACTCTGCAAGCCAGAAGGGAGTGAGAGGACATATTTAAAGTGATGAAAGGGAAAAACCTACAACCAAGATTACTCTACCCAGTAGGGATCTCATTCAGATTTGACAGAAAAATTAAAACCTTTACAGACAAGGAAAAGCTAAGAGAAGCCAGCACCACCAAACCAGCTTTACAACAAATGCTAAAGGAACTTCTCTAGGCAGGAAACACAAGAGAAGGAAAAGACCTACAATAACAAACCCAAAATAATTAAGAAAATGATAATAGGAACATACATATCGATAATTACCTTAAATGTAAATGGATTAAATGCTCCAACCAAAAGACACAGACTGGCTGAATGGATACAAAAACAAGACCCATATATATGCTGTCTACAAGAGACCCACTTCAGACCTTGGGACACATACAGACTGAAAGTGAGGGGATGGAAAAAGATATTCCTTGCAAATGGAAATCAAAAGAAAGCAATTCCCATATCAGACAAAATAGACTTTAAAATAAAGACTATTCCAAGAGACAAAGAAGGACACTACAAAATGATCATGGGATCGATCCAAGAAGAAGATAAAACAGTTGTAAATATTTATGCACCCAGCATAGGAGCACCTCAATACATAAAGCAAATGCTAGCAGCCATAAAAGGGGAAATCGACAGTAACACAATAAAAGTAGGGGACTTTGACACCCCACTTTCACCAGTGGACAGATCATGCAAAATGAAAATAAATAAGGAAACACAAGCCTTAAATGACACATCAAACAAGATGGACTTAATTGATATTTATAGGACATTCCATCCAAAAAAAGAGAATACACTTCTTCTCAAGTGCTCATGGAACATTCTCCAGGATAGATCATATCTTGGGTCACAGATTAAGCCTTGGTAAATTTAAGAAAACTGAAATCATATCAAGTATCTTTTCTGATCACAGTGCTATGACACTAGATATCAATTACAGGACAAACCTTTTAAAAAAAATACAAAACACATGGATGCTAAACAGTATGCTACTAAATAACCAAGAGATCACGGAAGAAATCAAAGAGGAAATCAAAAAATACCTAGAAAAAAATGACCATGAAAACACGATGACCCAAAACCTATGGGATGCAGCAAAAGCAATTCTAAGAGGGAAGTTTATAGCAACACAATCCTACCTCAAGAAACAAGAAACACTTCAAATAAACAACCTAACCTTACACCTAAAGCAATTAGAGAAAGAAGTACAAACAAACCCCAGCATAAGCAGAAGGAAAGCAATCATGTGAGATAAGAAATAAATGAAGGAAACAATAGCAAAGATCAATAAAATGAAAAGATGGTTCTTTCAGAAAATAAACAAAATTGATAAACCATTAGCCAGAGTCATCAAGATAAAAAGGGAGAAGACTCAAATCAAAAGAATTCGAAATGAAAAAAGAAGAAGAAACAAGTGACACTAGAGAAATACAAAGGAGCATGAGACATTACTACAAGCAACTATATGCGAATAAAATGGACTACCTGGAATAAATGGACAAATTTTTAGAAAAGTGCAACTTTTCGAGACTGAAGCAGGAAAATAGAAAATATAAACAGACCAATCACAAGGATTGAAATTGAAACTGTGAATAAAAACCTTTCAACAAACAAAAGCCCTAGACGAGATGGATTCACAGGCGAATTCTATCAGACATTTAGAGAAGAGCTAACACCTATCCTTCTCAAATTCTTCCAAAATATAGCAGAGGGAGGAGCACTCCCAAACTCATTCTATGAGGCCACCATCACCCTAATAACAAAACCAGACAGAGATGGCGCAAAAAAAGAAAACTACAGTCCAATATCACTGATGAATGTAGATGCAAAAATCCTCAACAAAATACTAGCAGACAGAATCCAACAGCAAATTAAATTGATCATACACCATGATCAAGTGGGGTTAATCCCAGGAAAGCAAGGATCTTTCAATATACACAAATGAATCAATGTGATACAGTATACTAACAAACTGAAGGAGAAAAACTATATGATCATCTCAATAGATGCAGAAAAAGCTTGTGACAAAATTCAACACCCATTTATGATAAAAATCCTGCAGAAAGTAGGCATAGTGGGAACTTACTTCAACATAATAAAGGCCATATATGACAAACCCACAGCCAACATCATTCTCAATGGTGACAAACTGAAACCATTTCGACTAAGATCAGGAACAAGACAAGGTTGCCCACTCTCACCACTATTATTCAACATAGTTTTGAAAGTTTTAGCCACAGCAGTCAGAGAAGAAAAAGAAATAAAAGGAATCCATATTGGAAAAAAAGTAAAACTGTCACTGTTTGCCGATGACATGATACTATACATAGAGAATCCTAAAGATGCTACCAGAAAACTACTAGGACTAATCAATGAATCTGGTAAAGTAGCAGGATACAAAATTAATGCACAGAAATCTCTTGCATTCCTATACGCTAATGATGAAAAATCTGAAAGAGAAATTAAGGAAACACTCCCATTTACCACTGCAACAAACGGAATAAAATACCTAGGAATAAACCTACCGAAGGAGACAAAAGACCTGTATGCAGAAAACTGTAAGACACTGATGAAAGAAATTAAAGATGATTCAAACAGATGGACAGATATACCATGTTCTTGGATTGGAAGAATCAATATTGTGAAAATGACCATACCACCCAATGCAATTTACAGATTCAGGGCAATCCCTATCAAACTACCAATGGCATTTTTCACAGAACTAGAACAGAAAATTTCACAATTTGTATGGAAACACAAAAGACCCTGAATAGCGCAATAAATCTTGAGAAAGAAAAATGGAACTGGAGGAATCAGGCTTCTGGACCTCCAACTATACTACAAAGCTACAGTAATCAAGGCAGTATGGTACTGGCATAAAAAATAGAAATATAGACCAATGGAACAGGATAGAAAGCCCAGATATAAACCCATGCACATATGGTCACCTTCTCTTTGATAAAGGAGGCAGGAATATACAATGGAGAAAAGACAGCCTCTTTAATAAGTGGTGCTGGGAAAACTGGACAGCTACATGTAAAAGAATGAAATTAGAACACTCCCTAACACCATACACAAAAATAAACTCCAAATGAATTAAAGACCTAAATGTAAGGCCGGACACTATAAACCTCTGAGAGGAAAACATAGGCAGAAACACTATATGACATAAATCACAGCAAGATCCTTTTTGACCCATCTCCTAGAGAAATGGAAACAAAAATAAACAAATGGGACCTAATGAAACGTAAAAGCTTTTGCACAGCAAAGGAAACCATAAAGAAGACAAGAAGACAACCCTCAGAATGGGAGAAAATATTCCCAAACGAAGCAACTGACAAAGGATTAATCTCCAAAATATACAAGCAGCTCATGTAACTCAATATCAAAAAAACAAACAACCCAATCTAAATATGCGCAGAAGACCTAAATAGACATTTCTCCAAAGAAGATATACAGGCTGCCAACAAACACATGAAAGGATGCTGAACATCATTAATCATTAGAGAAATGCAACTCAAAACTACAATGAGGTATCATCTCACACCGGTCAGAATGGCCATCATCAAAAAAAATCTACAAACAATAAATGCTGGAGATGGTGTGGAGAAAAGGGAACCCTCTTGCACTGCTGGTGGGAATGTAAATTGATACAGCCACTCTGGAGAACAGTATGGAGCTTCCTTAAAAAACTAAAAATAGAACTACCATACGACCCAGCAATCCTACCACTGGGCATATACCCTGAGAAAACCATAATTCAAAACGAGAAATGTACCACAATGTTCATTGCAGCTGTATTTACAATAGCCACTGCATGGAAGCAACCTAAGTGTCCACTGACAAATGAATGGATCAAGAAGATGTGGCACATATGTACAATGGAATATTACTCAGCCATAAAAGGAAACGAAATTGAGTTATTTGTAGTGAGGTGGCTAGACCTAGAGTCTGTCATACAGAGTGAAGTAAGTCAGAAAGAGAAAGACAAATACTGTATGTTAACACATATATATGGAATTTGAAAAAAAAAAAAGGTTCTGATGAACCTAGGGGCAGGACAGGAATAAAGACGCAGACATAGAGAATGGACTTGAAGACACGGGGAGGGGCAAGGGTAAGCTGGGACAAAGTGAGACAGTGGCATGGACATATATACACTACCAAATGTAAAACAGATAGCTAGTGGGAAGCAGCCGCATAGCACAGGGAGACCAGCTCGGTGCTCTGTGTCCACCTAGAGGGGTGGGATAGGGAGGGTGGGAGGGAGACGCAAGAGGGAAGAGATATGGGGATATATGTATACGTGTAGCTGATTCACTTTGTAATACAGCAGGAACTAAGACAACATAGTAAAGCAATTACACTGCAATAAAGATGTTAAAAAATAATACAGAGGATATAGTCCATCTTTGTAGTTGTCATTCATTTAGTCAAATTGAGTATTTATTATGTACTGGATACCATTTGCTGGCATTGAATCCTTACTGAGGGCATTCTTTCTGTACCTAAACTGGTGTTCTCATGCACACTGTACCTATATTAGCTGATTCCCATTAGCATCTTTCTCAAAGAACTACCATTTAAGCTACTCTACCTTATGGCTTAAATGCTATAGAACAAGCATTTGGTCTTACAACAAAAATATGTGCAGGAAGTGTAGGTGAAATATCTTCTTTCACTGTTATGGATAAAAAAGCAAATAACTACCTTTTCTTAAAGATGAACAAAGTTTGCAAAACCTCACATTGGTACACATGTAGTTCTTGGAATAAAAATATATGAAGGAAAGAGTCTGTTCAAGGATGTACCACAGGCTTTTTCATTTTTTCCTTCCCATCCATCTCAAGACCTAGAGAACACTGTCTCAGAGACACACTAGACGGCAAAGACCATGAGTGACAGCTGGTCCCAAATCAGAAACATAATGAAGGGACTTCATCCACCATTTTGTACGTTGGTTGGTTGGTGCATGAGGCATAAAGAGTAGGGCCAGTAAACCCCAGTTCAAAAAGCAGCTCTTGAATAATATCAGAGGGTGAGTGTCTCTCAATAGCATCCTCATTACCAGGCAAGAGTGAAGAAGCTCTCTCCAGGGAAATAGAGCACACCATTTCCCCGCACCCTTTTGATTGAAACCTGTGAAAAACTCCAATTAGCATCAAGATACACCAGTGCCAACAGAGTAAGCTGAATTCTCCTGTTAAGATAGGATCTGTGTGTGTTTATTTCGTCATCAGAGTTTAATATACTGGTACTGCCCAATCCTAGACTGCCCCAGACCAATTAGAGAGGACTATGGAAGTGGAAACCCTAATCCCATTGGTCACATTCATCTATAAAATGGGCTCAGTATCACCGGCTCCCTCTCAATTTTACAGATGTATTATAAAGATAAAAAGGCTATTCCACAAAGTGCTTTGGGGATTTTAGACGAAAGGTGAGGCAAAACTACATACAAACTCATTTATTCTATGTACCTGGGAAACTTGACCTCCACATGACATCTAAATAAAACAATGTTTGTTGTGACGACTGAACCCGAGTTGAGCTAGAATACGTCTGTGATTCAATCTTATAGAAAATGTGTGATTACAACAAATAAGACGAAACAGGTAAACTCCTTCAGAGTACAATTCTGTTTACGGACTTCACATAAAAACAAAGAGTGCTACAAATTAGGAACCATGTTAAAAAACTAGTTATTGGACCTTTACTTACAAAACTAAGCAATTCATTATTTGATATGCTTGGGCATGACCATATTATAATCTAACCTTCTATGTTTCAAACATTTCTTCCTTATCAGTTGAATGGGAGAAGATTTATTAGAGCTTTCCCCATAGGAAATCAGAATGACTACAGGAACAGACCTCAGGCAGACATGTAGAACTGCTCCCACTAGGGAATAGAGTCTGTGAAAATGACTTGTGATTTGTCGACTGTCAAGAGTAAACACACAGGATGGTGGCCAGGGTTATTTTCAGTGGTACTGGGGTTCCTTGCTGAGTTAGCAGGAGTGCAGCGGGGGTCTCCAAAACGTTTGGATGGGCAAGATACACAAAGCCCTCCTGAGAACAGGAGGAAAGGATATCCTACTCCGGGAGCCGATGGGAATCTCCACACCTTGAGGCACTTTCCTTGGCAGTGTAATTCCCTCACTGGGAATGCGAGAGCCAGGGAAGGATTCTGTGGTGTCACCTGTCTATGGGGCAGTCTCTGTATACGTCTTTACCTAAATCAATGGTTATCCTGGGGCAATGTTGCCCACCAATTAAGGGGAGACATTTGTCAACATCTGGAATCATTTCTGATTGGCTCAACTGAGGTGGGAGGGGGTTCTACTGACATTGAGTGGGTGGAGCCCAGGGATGCTCCTAACCTTCCTACAACTCTCCCTGCTGAAAAACATCACTGGGCTGCAAATACCAATAGTGCTGGGGGCTTCCCTGGTGGCGCAGTGGTTGAGAGTCCGCCTGCCGATGCAGGGGACACGGGTTCGTGCCCTGGTCCGGGAAGATCCCACATGGGGCGGAGAGGCTGGGCCCGTGAGCCATGGCCGCTGAGCCTGCGCGTCCGGAGCCTGTGCTCCACAACGGGAGAGGCCACAACCGTGAGAGGCCCGCGTACCGCAAAAAAAAAAAAAAAAAAAAAAATCAATAGTGCTGAGGTTCGGGAAACCCAGCCTAAGTCAAAAGAATGTATCCTTGATACAAATGAACTTATTTACAAAACAGAAACAGACCCACAGCTTAAAAAACAAACTTATGGTTACCAAAGGGGAAAGGTGAGGGGAAGGGATAAATTAGGAGTTTGGATTAACATATACACACTACTATATATAAAATAAACAACAAGGACCTCGCACAGGAAACTCTACTCAATATTCTGTAACAAATTATAAGGGAAAAGAATCTGAAATAGAATGGATATATGTATAACCGAATCACGTTGCTGTACACCTGAAACTATCACAACTTTGTAAGTCAACTATACTCCAATGTAAAATAAAAAATTAAATTAAAAAAGAAATAAAAGGTGATATCAAATCACACACAGAAAAAACACTGTACCCTTTATTTGTTTAATTTTAGGTCCTTCACCATCTCCTTTATGACAGATGCTCAGTTACTAAAAACTATTTATTTTTATTTATTTATTTATTTAACATCTTTATTGGAGTATGATTGCTTTACAATGGTGTGTTAGTTTCTGCTTTATAACAAAGTGAATCAGTTATACATATACATATGTTCCCATATCTCTTCCCTCTGGCATCTCCCTCCCTCCCACCCTCCCTATCCCACCCCTCTAGGTGGTCACAAAGCACCGAGCTGATCTCCCTGTGCCATGCAGCTGCTTCCCACTAGCTATCCACCCTACGTTTGGTAGTGTATGTATGTCCATGCCACTCTCTCACTTCGTCACAGCTTACCCTTCTCCCTCCCCATATCCTCAAGTCCATGCTCTAGTAGGTCTGTGTCTTTATTCCCGTCTTAGCCCTAGGCTCTTCATGACATTTTTTTTTTCTTAGATTCCATACATATGTGTTAGCATACGGTATTTGTTTTTCTCTTTCTGACTTACTTCACTCTGTATGACAGACTCTAGGTCCACCCACCTCACTACAAATAACTCTATTTTGTTTCTTTTCATGGCTGAGTAATATTCCATTGTATATATGTGCCACATCTTCTTGATCCATTCATCTGTTGATGGACGCTTAGGTTGCTTCCATGTCCTGGCTATTGTCAATAGAGCTGCAGTGAACACTGTGGTACATGACTCTTTTTGAATTATGGTTTTCTCAGGGTATATGCCTAGTAGTGGGATTGCTGGGTCGTATGGAAGTTCTATTTGTAGTTTTTTAAGGAACCTCCATACTGTTCTCCATAGTGGCTGTGTCAATTTACATTCCCACCAACAGTGCAAGAGTGTTCCCTTTTCTCCACACCCTCTCCAGCATTTACTGTTTGTAGATTTTTTTATGATGGCCATTCTGACCGGTGTGAGATGATATCTCATTGTAGTTTTGATTTGCATTTCTCTAATGATTAATGACGTTGAGCATTCTTTCATGTGTTTCTTGTACGGTAGGTATAAAATCTATTTTTACACCCTGCTTTCCATGCCCTCCACCCCCAAAATCGATTTACACAATGAGTGTAGATCAATAGCTCCTGCATAAAGCCAGGCAAGTGTAATATAGAATTGGGCAGCAGGTAATCAGAACTCTAAATGACTAGGAAAAATCTAATCACTACAGAGTTTTGCTTATTCTGTGGTCTTCCTGCTATACACCTCTTCTCAGTCAAAAATACGATCATCCAAGATTTCTACTGTCTTCGAGCAGAAGAAGAACTACAATCCTGCAGCCTGTGGTACAAAAACCACATTCACAGAAAGATAGACACGATGAAAAGGCAGAGGGCTATGCACCAGAGGAAGGAACAAGATAAAACACCAGAAAAACGACTAAATGAAGTGGATATAGGCAGTATTCCAGAAGAAGAATGGAGAAGTGACCTGGAAGACAGAATGGTGGAATTCACTGCTGCGGAACAGGATAAAGAAAAAAGAATGAAAAGAAATGAAGACAGGCTAAGAGACCTCTGGGACAACACTAAACACAACAACATTCGCATTATAGGGGTACCAGAAGGAGAAGAGAGAGAGAAAAGACCCGAGAAAATATTTGAGGAGATTACAGTCGAAACTTCCCTAACATGGGAAAGGAAATAGCCACCCAAGTCCAGGAAGTGCAGAGTGTCCCATACAGGATAAACCAAGGAGAAACACACTGAGACACATAGTATCCAAACTGGCAAAAATTAAAGACAAAGAAAAATTACTGAAAGCAGCGAGGGAAAAACAACAAAACACATACAAGGGAACTCCCATAAGGTTAACAGCTGATTTCTCAGCAGAAACTCTGCAGGCCAGAAGGGAGTGGCATGATACACTTAAAGTGATGAAAGGGAAAAACCTACAACCAAATTACTCTACCCAGCAAGGACCTCATTCAGATTTGATGGAGAAATCAAAAGCTTTACAGACAAGCAAAAGCTAAGAGAATTCAGCACCACCAAACCAGCGCTACAACAAATGCTAAAGGAACTTCTCTAAGTGGGAAACACAAGAGAAGAAGAGGACTTACAAAAACAAACCCAAAACAATTAAGAAAATGGTAATAGGAACATACATATCAATAATTACCTTAAACATGAATGGATTAAATGCTCCAACCAAAATACACAGGCTTGCTGAATGGATACAAAAACAAGACCCATATATTTGCTGTCTACAAGAGACCCACTTCAGACCTAGGGACACATACAGATTGAAAGTGAGGGGATGGAAAAAGGTGTTCCATGCAAATGGAAATCAAAAGAAAGCTGGAGTAGCAATACTCATATCAGATAAAATAGACTTTAAAATAAAGATTGTTACAAGAGACAAGGAAGGACACTATATAATGATCAAGGGATCAATCCAAGAAGAAGATATAAGAATTATAAATATATATGCACCCAATATAGAAGCACCTCAATGCATATGGCAAATGCTAACAGCTATAAAAGAGGAAATTGACAGTAACACAATAATACTGGGGGAATTTAACACCTCACTTACACCAATGGACAGATCATCCAAACAGAAAATTAATAAGGAAACACAAGCTTTTAATGACACAACAGACCAGGTAGATTTAATTGATATATTTAAAGGATATTCCGTCCAAAAACAGCAGATTACACTTTCTTCTCAAGTGCACATGGAATACTCTCCAGGATAGATCACATCTTGGGCCACAAATCAAGCGTCAGTAAATTTAAGAAAACTGAAATCATATCAACCATCTTTTCTGACCACAAGGCTATATGATTAGAAATCAATTACAGGGAGAAAAAACGTAAAAAACACAAACACATGGAGGCTAAATAATACGTTACTAAATAACCAAGAGATCACTGAAGAAATCAAAGAGGGAATCAAAAAATACCTAGAGACAAATGACAATGAAAACACGATGATCCAAAACCTATGGGATGCAGCAAAAGCAGCTCTAAGAGGGAAGTTTAGAGCAATACAATCCTATCTCAAGAAACAACAAACATCTCAAATAAACAGCCTAACCTTACACCTAAAGGAACTAGAGAAAGAAGAACAAAAACACCACAAAGTTAGAAGGAAAGGAATCATAAAGAGCAGAGCAGAAATAAATGAAATAGAAACAAAGAAAACAATAGCAAAGATCAATAAAACTAAAAGCTGGTTCTTTGAGAAGATAAACAAAATTGATAAACCTTTAGCCAGACCATCAAGAAAAAGAGGGAGAGGACTCAAATCAATAAAATTCGAAATGAAAAAGGAGAAGTTGCAACAGACCCCACAGAAATACAAAGCATCCTAAGAGACTACTACAAGCAACTCTATGCCAATAAAATGGACAACCTGAAAGAAATGGACAAATTCTTAGAAAGGTATAACCTTCCAAGACTGCACCACGAAGAAATAGAAAATATCAACAGACCAATCACAAGTCATGAAATTGAAACTGTGACTAAAAATCTTCCAACAAACAAAAGTCCGGGACCAGATGGCTTCAAAGGTGAATTCTATCAAAATTTTCGAGAAGAGCTAATACCCATCCTTCTCAAACTCTTCCAAAAAACTGCAGAGGAAGGAACACTCCCTAACTCATTCTATAAGGCCACCATCACCCTGATACCAAAACCAGACAAAGATACCGCAAAAGAAAATAAAATTATAGACCAGTATCACTGATGAATATAGATGCAAAAATCCTCAACAAAATACTAGGAAACAGAATCTAACAACACATAAAAAGGATAATACACCATGATCAAGTGGGATTTATCCCAGGGATGCAAGGATTCTTCAATATACGCAAATCAATCAGTGATACACCATATTAACAAATTGAAGAATAAGAACTATGTGATCATCTACATAGGTGCAGAAAAAGCTTTTGACAAAATTCAACACCCATTTATGATAAAAACTCTCCAGAAAGCGGGCAGAGGGACCTACCTCAACATAATAAAGGCCATATACGACAAAGCAACAGCAAACATCATTCTCAATGGTGAAAAACTGAAAGCATTTCCTCTAATATCAGGAACAAGACAAAAGATGTCCATTTTCACCACTATTATTCAATGTTATTTTGGAAGCCCTAGCCACGGCAATCAGAGAAGAAAAAGAAATAAAAGGAATCCAAATCGGAAAAGAAAACTGTCACTGTTTGCAGATGACATGATACTATACAGAGAGAATCCTAAAGATGCCACCAGAAAACCCCTAGAGCTAATCAATGAATTTGGTAAAGTTACAGGATACAAAATTAATGCACAGAATTCTCCTGAATTCCTATACACTAATGATAAACAATCTGAAAGAGAAATTAAGGAAACACTCCCATTTACCATTGCAACAAAAAGAATTAAATACCTAGGAATAAACCTACCTAGGGAGACAAAAGACTTGTATGTAGAAAACTATAAGACACTGCTGAAAGAAATTAAAGATGATACAAACAGATGGAGAGATACACCATGTTCTTGGATTGGAAGAATCAATATTGTGAAAATGACTATACTACCCAAAGCAATCTACAGATTCAATGCAATCCCTATCAAATTACCAATGGCATTTTTTACAGAACTAGAACAAACAAATTTTAAAACTTGTATGGAGACACAAAAGACCCCAAATAGCGAAAGTGGTCTTGAGGGAAAAAAAACGGAGCTGGAGGAATTAGTCTCCCTGACTTCAGACTATACAAAAAGCTACAGTAATCAAGATAATATGGTACTGGCACAAAAACAGAAATACAGATCAGTGGAACAGGATAGAAAGCCCAGAGATAAACCCATGCATCTATGGTCAACTAATCTATGACAAAGGAGGCAAGGATATACAATGGAGAAAAGACAGTCTCTTCAATAAGTGGTGCTGGGAAAACTGGACAGCTACATGGAAAAGAATGAAATTAGAACACTCCCTAACACCATACACAAAAATAAACTCAAAATGGATTAGAGACCTAAAGGTAATACCGGACACTATACAACTCTTAGAGGAAAACATAGGAAGAACACTCTTTGACATAAATCACAGCAAGATCTTTTTTGATCCACCTCCTAGAGTAATGGAAATAAAAACTAAAATAAACTAATGGGACCTAATGAAACATAAAACCTTTTGCAAAGCAAAGGAAACTACAAACAAGATGAAAAGACAACCCTCAGAATGGGAGAAAATATTTGCAAACGAATCAATGGACAAAGGACTGATCTCCGAAATATATAAACCACTCATGCAGCTCAATACTAAAAAAACAAACAACCCAATCCACAAATGGGCGGAAGACCTAAATAGACATTTCTCCAAAGAAGACATGCAGATGGCCAAGAAGCACATGAAAACTGCTCAACATCACTAATTATTAGAGAAATGCAAATCAAAACTACAATGAGGTATCACCTCACACCAGTTAGAATGGGCATCATCAGAAAATCTACAAACAGTAAATGCTGGGGAGGGTGTGGAGAAAGGGGAACCCTCTTGCACTGTTGGGGGGAATGTTAATTGATGCAACCGCTATGGAGAACACTATGGAGATTCCTTAAAAAACTAAAAACAGTACTACCATACGACCCAGCAGTCCCAATACTGGGCATATACCCAGAGAAAGCCATAATTCAAAAAGACACATGCACCCCGTTGTTCACTGCAGCACTATTTACAGTAGCCAGGTCATGAAGCAACTAAATGCTCATCCACAGACGGATGGATAAAGAGGATGTGGTACATATATACAGTGTTATATTACTCAGCCATAAAACGGAACGAAATTGGGTCATTTGTAGAGATGTGGATGGATCTAGAGACTGTCATACAGAGTGAAGTGAGTCAGAAAGAGAAAAACAAATATCGTATATTAACGCATATATGTGGACCCTAGAAAAATGGTACAGATAAATCGGTTTGCAGGGCAGAAATAGAGATATAGATGTAGAGAACAAACGTATGGACACCAAGGGGGGAAAGTGGTGGGGGAGGGGTGGTGTGATGAATTGGGACATACATATATACACTAATATGTATAAAATGGATAACTAATAAGAACCTGCTGTTTAAAAAAATAAATAAAAATATAAAAAAATTAATCTGGTTGTTCACCCCACACTAATAATCATTCATGCTTATAATGAAGGGACCCTGGAAATATTCTGTCACTCATTAGCTCTTATAACTACCTGGATGTTTTTGACTTCTGAGGCTATACGACACTTTATGCTAATACATTTGAAGGAAAACACATTTCATCTAATCAGGCATTGTTTAGACATCTGCCACCTAACTGATTCCTATATATCCTTCATCACCCTGTCTCAGATGAAGCATTGGTTCTCAAATTAATTTGCTAGCTGTGTAGAATAGCACTGGTTCTGGGAGGAAGGAAATGGATGATTTCTTATGCCGTGGTAAATAAAATGTCATGGACGTATAATTAGCTTCAATCGAACTCCTTAAATCTGTATGAGCGGTTTCTTAGTCTGAGCAATTTAATCCACATTTTCTTTCTGACACTGCCACTAAGCCGGCTTTGAGAAAGCTCATGATCCCTTCCCATTAAAAGACCAGTAATACAATATAAATGACAAAAAAAAAAAAGAAAGAAAAAAAGAGAGAGATTTCTACTCTCTTCTTTCTAAATATAATTTCCTCCCCTGTGTCCACCATATAATTTTACTGGGTTTATTTCCGTGAGGAATGAATTGCATGTCTCCTCTTCAGGGCATCTCAGTGAGTCTGAGAGAGGGAACCTAAGACCATAACCTATGTCTATCGCCTTGATGAGGAGGAAAACACTACAAGCATAACTCTTTTCCTCTCTCTTTCCATATGATTCTTGATCTCCCACTTCTACATACATAACAATCTTACTGTATATGCATCTTTTATTATCAGCCAGCTCAAATCCTTCTGCGAATGTAAGCAGGGTATAAATTACAAATAGATAAATGCCACACAGAAGAACCCTTTACTACATGCATCATGTGCTATTTACTGCGGTTTTTACATAGCCTTCATCAATAAACTGCCAACAGTCAGTGTTGTTAAAATGATTTCTTACAACTAAGGAGCATTATCATGTTTCCCAAGCAGCCAAGGCAATGAGTTATTATAACTTCTGCTTGACTTCTTATTAAGAGCGGAACCACCTCAGAGCTAGAGCTTGTCTCCTGGGTAGGTGAGTAGACCCTAGATGAGTGACAGGTAAAGTGGAAGCCACACACTTAATGCGTTAGGATAAAATGTGCATCAAAGTCAAAATATTTTTTTGTTTGTGGATGTGGTGGGTGATAGCAATGGAGGTATCACTCTATAGCTGCATCGCTGGAACCCAAAGGACACACCTGGGTGCAAATACACCCTGGGACTGAGGTCGGGAGGGAGATTCAGGAGGAAGAAGTGAATGAGGAGGTAAATACTCCCCATAATGGGATGTAGATTATGGTGCCCAAGGACAGTAGGGAAAAAAAATAAAACGCTAGTGGACTCTTCTAAGAAGTCTGTACGTGTTTTGTGTAACTTTGCAGAAAAATACAGAGAGGGAAAAAAAATAACCCATAAGAATTGTTCCTTTATTTACCTTATAATTGCACAAAAGGCACTTTGAAATCAATATATGCCGTCACGTCATCTGTTTTTTTCCCTGCATCATAAAGTGTAATCTTTCAAAACTAAATAACTTGTCTCTCTGTACCCTGGAACTCAGTATACTTCTTCTAATGCTCTAAATTCTCTCAAATAGATCCATTTAGGTCACCCAAGGCCCAGGAAATGAATTCACACAGCTCTACCAGGAGCTCTCTAGTCAGTGCCAGAGGACCTTGGGATGGAAATCATTCTCATTTTAGCGATCCCATTAGTAAGGATGTGTTTTGCAGTGTCTCTGTTCTGTAACCTTTGCTACTCCTTTGTGTGTTGCCTAGTTTAGTTTACAGTTTAACACTGAAGTAAAAATATGCAGGCTTCTTGCTTCTTGGGGAAAATGAGCACCGTGTACACAGGCCTTGATTGAATGGAAATTCTCTGTGATTCTGGAAAAATGCTTAAGAGCACAACACAAACAAAATGGTGAATGTTGTTTAGTTTTTTGTTTTAGTCTCACTTATGAGTTTATAAACCATTTTCCAAACAATCCTGATTTAAAATAGGGCGATAGATGTTATCTGGACTGAGATTCAGAAATCTTAAGGTCACATAGGTCAATGAGTGGTATAGTTAAAATGAAGTCCAGGGTTTTGTTTGTTTGAACTACAAAGCCTGTGTTCTTCTCTGTACATTCCAATGGGTGACTGGTTTGGACCAAACACCGGGCTTTGATCTGGCTTCTTGTCAAGATTCTACCTTCCACATGATCGTTCTTGTGGATTCCTACCCGTGGGTAAGTGACCCTGCCTCGTGCCTAACCCAGGCTCTGTGACACTACACTGCTGCCTGCACTCACTGCTCTGGGCCTCCGTGTGCCTGGAAGTGTGTACTGGAAACCAGAAAATATAGGTCTAGCCATTCTGACTAGATATTTTAAAGGCTATACCTGGGATCGAAACAGAAAATAATTCTTCATCTCAGGGAACAAAAAAAGCATAAAATAAATTGCTTAGTACTGGACTAGAGGGGATATGTGCACCTAAAAGTACTGACGGTGGTCTAGAAAAAGTCTCTGTAAATCAGAGAAAGGTGGGACACGGGGGACCACCGACAAGGGAATATTTAGATTTTGAACTGGGCAGCAAGTTAACAAGCATGTAAAGATAGACAACTGGTCTACCTGAACACTGGGGAGTTGGGATCCCAACGTTTTGCACACTGAGTCATGTCCCCAGGGGAGCAGAGAATGCCAAGGAATACGGCAGGCGGCATGGCTGCAGGCTCTACTGTCAACGGTGCTATTGGAGGGAGGTGGAGAACCCTGCAGAGGAGACCCCAGACTCCGTGGGAATTAACTGGGACCCAGACTATCCGAACTGCAAGTTGGCACCTGAGAACCAACTTCTCTTCTGTGAGGAGGGAGCCGATTATTAAAGCTAGAGGCTACTGGTGCAGCCACTGTGGAAAGCAGTATAGAGGTTTCTCACAAAACTAAAAATAGTTTCCTACTTGGAAACTACCATATGACCCAACAATTCCACCCCTGGGTATATATCCAAAAAAACAAAACAAAAACACTAATTCGAAAAGATACATGCACCCCTGTGTTCATAGCAGCATCACTTACAATAGCCAAGATATGGAAGTAACCTAAGCGCCTAACAACAGATGAATGCATAAAGAGGATGTGAGATACACACACACACACACACACACACACACACACACACACACACACACACATCATGGAGTACCACTCGGCCGTAAAACAGAATGAAATTTTGCCATTTGCAGCAACATGGATGGACTTGGTGGGCATTAGGTAAGTGAAATAAGTCAGAGAAAGGCAAATACCATATGATATCACTTATATGTGGAATCTAAAAAGTACAACAAGCTAGTGAATATAACAACAAGCAGACTCGCAGAGAACAAACTAGTGGTTGCCAGCAGTGGGGGAGCAGCACAGGGGTGGCGGAGCAGGAGGCACAAACTATTGGGGGTAAGACAGGCTCAAGGATGTATTGTACAACACGGGGAATAGAGCCAATATTCTGTAATAACTATAAATGGAAAGTAACCTTTAAAAATAGTACAAAAATAGGGGCTTCCCTGGTGGCGCAGTGGTTGAGAGTCCGCCTGCCGATGCAGGGGACACGGGTTCGTGCCCCGGTCCAGGAAGATCCCACATGCCACGGAGCGGCTGGGCTCGTGAGCCACAACTACTGAGCGTGCGCGTCTGGAGCCTGTGCTCTGCAAAACGGGAGAGCCCGCGATAGTGAGAGGCCCGCGCACCACGATGAAGAGTGGCCCCTGCTTGCCACAACTAGAGAAAGCCCTCACACAGAAACGAAGACCCAACACAGCAAAAATAAATAAATTAATTAATAAACTCCTACCCCCAACATCTTCTTTAAAAAAAAAAAATTGTATAAAAAAATTTTTTTTTAAAGCTAGAGTCCAAACAAAGGAGGTGAGAATCCATCGACAGGCAGTTTGTCGAGATGTGGGACGTCAAGGGTTAGTTTTGGACTAGGAAAGGGGCTTGAAAGGAACCACAATCAGTAGCTGAGAACTAGGAGGGTTCCTGGAGCAGGCGAGACCTCACACACGTGGCGGGAGAGGAGGCGGCAGCCTAGATTCATCTGAGCCTTTCTGGCCTGAAGGTGGCTAACGGCTGGGAGGGGCAGAATGCCCACAGTGAGTCTGAGGACACCTGCATAAAGGCGAGGTGTGACTTTGCGCTGACCTCCTTGTGCACCATCCTGCAGTGGACAGGACTGCAGTGAAAGAGGAGCAGGGATGTGATCTTCAGAGAAGAATTCCATGTCCCCTCCTACCTCTGAATGTGGCAGCCATAGCAGCACAGGGAGGAGGCCACGGCTGGTGGCAGGTTCTCGTATTTCCTTGGATAAAGGTGACCCGGACAGAATGAGGACCACCAGTGGATGTGAAGTCAAATGACACTCAGTCTTCAGGGATCGAAGGTCCCCTTCTTCAGCCTTCATAACCACTGAGGTCACAAAGAGCCCATTTCTAGGGGCTTCCTTGGTGGCGCAGTGGTTGAGAGTCCACCTGCTGATGCAGGGGACACGGGTTCATGCCCCGGTCCGGGAGGATCCCACATGCCGCGGAGCGGCTGGGCCCATGAGTCATGGCCGCTGAGCCTGCACGTCTGCAGTCTGTGCTCCGCAGCGGGAGAGGCCATAACAGTGAGAGGCCCGCATACCAAAAAAAAAAAAACAAACCCATTTCTATGTCTATGTCATTCCATGTAACAAACAAAATAAAAGTAGCTGGTCTTTCAGCTCCAAGTTTTGGAGGGAATCAATGCCATGTTAAAGAGGTTTGTTTCCCAAATAATGTAGGCTTTCCTCATTCACATACTGAGAAGAAAGCATGAGTGGAAAAGAGACTGAAGCTCACCGCAAATAGGAGAAAAACAGAAAACTTTTCGGTCCACTATGAACACAGATCCAGGGCAGGTTTATAGATTTGCCACTGGTTGCGTCTCCCATATGCAGATATCAGTCAGTCATCTGGTTTCAGCTGGGTCTTGGTTTTAAGTGCAAGGAGGCCCTGATTGCTCTGTGGCAACGCAACTGATTTCTGTGCTTGAGTCTGGGAAGCAAGGCTTTGATGATGAGCCTGACGGAACAGTGGGTGATGCCAGACACGTGCAGAGTGCAGATGCCTACACGGACCCCAGTTAGGAATTCATCTTGTCTTTAGAGGACTGGATACATGATGCAGAGGAATTCTTTTTCTGGCTAATATAAAATCATATTACATAGGA
The DNA here is from genome assembly GCF_964270905.1 of Leucopleurus acutus. Lineage (NCBI taxonomy): Eukaryota > Metazoa > Chordata > Mammalia > Artiodactyla > Delphinidae > Leucopleurus > Leucopleurus acutus. The sequence continues at coordinate 27,527,658 of NC_139163.1, read as the reverse complement.
AAATAAGTTAGTCATGTTAAAACACCCTCTGAAGAAAGTCCAAGAGTGAGGGACCATGGATCCCAAAGCTGTATCGCAACTACACATAATCCCTGCACATAATCATATAAGGGCAGGACTAAGGGTGATCTTCGTCATATCCTCATACTACAGGTGAAGGCACGAAGAGCTCTAAGCAAAATCAGAGGAAGTTCCTCTTCATCTGCCCCGTTCAGACTACTGGTCACGGAAGTGAACAGCTTGAGCACTTTTCTGCTTCCATCAACTTGAATTCCCCTGGTCCGTACACGTGCTGGGGTGACAAAGTCGAAGGAGGCTGAACACCTAACGATCTGCGGCCACCGGGTCAACAACTTTCCAACAGTGTAGAGTGGAGCCATCCAGCCGCGAGTGGTGCAGGTGATCGAAGACTTGACCGAGAGCCAGAAGAGGTGTGTGAAGCGGCTGCCATGACACCGACTAGCTGTGTGACTCTGAGTAAAGCATCAGGCGTCTCTGGATCTCATGTCACCGTCCCTAAAGTGAGGCGGTCAGGTCAAATGGTTTCCGAGGCTCCTTCCTTCCAGATCAAATCGTCTGCCTTTTCACAAAGCAGAGATCAGAGACCCACCATCCAGAGAAACTGCTGTCATTCACAAATGAGGATCGCTGAGCAGAGATATCCAGGTGCTATCCTGAATCCTTGAGACCCAAAATTATGCCCTTGGGAGAAGCCTGGCTTACAGTAGGGATGAAGTTGGCAACATTCTGGCAGATTTTTTTCTCCCTTGTAAACTATTCTGGCTCTGATTTAATCGTATCTTTGGTAGCACTTTAACCAGTTAACAGAATTAGATGGGGAAGATTTAACTAGCCCTTTTTTTTTTTAACTCTCTCTCTAAGAATCACTAGATGAAAGTGAAATTGGATCAGAAGGTACAGTCCTAAAATTCTAGAGAAAATCCTGGGAAATGCTACAAGACAAGAGTTTGCAAGGCAGTCCCTAGGGAGAGCCAGACCATTCTCAACACACGTAACTGCCACAATATTTCTGGCTTGATGACACAGAAACAGAGGACTCTGTTGCTTCTTCAGGGCTAATAAGACTTAGCTTTGGCTTTTTCTCTGCTCCTGGTATAACCAGGCTGGATGACTCAGCCGGTGTCAGAGGAATAGTAAACTATCCCTAATGCTAGCCTTATTTTCTGAGATCAGGACTGCTCAGAATTCAAATGAGGGCCTATTAATCCCTGATCATATACTGATCATACAAAGTAACTGCAAGCAGGGGGGCAGAAAAAGTACAGATCAGTGAATGCAAGAGTGTTTGTACATGCTCCAAGTCGCTGAAATAGCTTTACCACGAATTCCAATATCATAACAACCTTTCCTATAAGTAGATAAAGTCCAGTATAAAAGGTCCAGAGTTCTGCTGTCAGGGAAGCAACTCATTACATTTACTTCATTGGATTCATCAACTTAAATCCAGAAAATAAAAGACAAAATTAAAGCCTTTTGTACATGTAACTATATTACATATTTCTTATTTTCAAGGTATTAAAAAAAAATGTTGCCAGGCAAGAAAGGGTTCAAATAATTCAATAAGAAAGGGAAATCAAAAAAGCTGGGAAAACCAAAATCTTATGGCTACCCCCAAGTTAAAATAATTCTGGGTCTAGGCATCATACAGATGACCTCATTTATAATGATCTCAACACTTTTATGACTCAGAGGGGAACTTAAGACTGATAAACAGACAACACATTACAGCACAGAAGTTACAGCTGTGTGCTAAAATTTGTACGCACTTTTGTGAAACTAAAACATACCCCTTCCTAATTATGAGATGACCGAGTGATTGAAAAAGTGCCCATATTTAGGTAGCTTTTCACCCTTTGATTTAAAACAACAGAAAACATTGCCACCATTATTTAGGGGAAAATATAGGTTTGCTATTGAAACAGCACTGGCAGTTTGGGAGAAAAATGGCAAATACAAAAGGCAAGAGGATAGAATCTTTGGGTGTAAACTGTACCCTGGGTCTGCTCCCCATTTCTGCACCAAAGAAATCCACAAGAATGTCCACAGCAATGATGGAGCACCAGCCTGGAATCTGACTGTGTTTGCATTCTGAGGTTGATTTCCTCATCTGTATAAACAAGGGGTTGGACAAGTCTGGCTAATCATTATGATCCTATCCAGATTTAACATTCGCTAATTCTATGATGTATACAGATATTTTCTAGAAGGGGCCACCCTGTGGGAAATCTCTAATTATTATATCATCAAGAGTGAGTCTCACACTGTAACACAGCATTAAGCCAGCTCCTCAGAGCGCTTATGATAACAAGCTTGTTCTTTATCCCCTTCATAAACCTAACTTCTGTTTGAACCTATAAAACCTATCACTCTAGGGTTCTGTAGGACACAGTCATTTAATACGTAATCCATTTCTGAAAACATTAAGTTCAGAGTATCTTTTTAAAAGACAATTGTTTGTGCGTTGGCAAGTTTCTAAAGTATAATACCAAGGAAAAGCAAAGAAAGAAGGACAGAAATATTTCTCTGATTCTAAAATATACAAGCACACTTTGCACACTGACATCTTGGAAATCTGGTTGTGTTTATAGTTGATAACATCTTAAAATTAAACACTGGCTTTCAGTGGTATAAAAAGTAATTGCTCTTCTTACAGTTGACGGCATCTCAAAGTCTATAAAATGCAGTATTGCCTGTCACCTAGACACCAGACTCACACCTTTCTTCCAACCACAACAAGAAAAGACAGTGCAGTAAGTACAAAAAGAGAGCCTTTTTTTTTTTTTTTTTTTTAAATAAAGTGCTATCAACTAGAGAATGGCAATGGCATTTGGAATTTTCTGCCATGATGACTACTTGAAAATCCTGGGTTACTGCCCACAGAAACAGGAGGGCTAGATTTTGCTAAGTAAAGATGGCTGCATTCTCAGACAGAAGACCCACAGACTATAAATTATTCACCAGGGGAAAAGACTGCATGCTTTGCTATGAAGGGAATGGTGACAAATCAATAAACTAAAGGTGCCCTGAATGTACTAAGCGTCTCCCCCCAACGCCCACCCCCAGCTCCTCTGTCTTCACAAGATGATGAATCAAACAAATTGGGGCAGAAATTACTAGATTGATTAAACCAGGTGATTATGTCTGAACGTTAATGTTTAGAACTCTACCTTAAAGGTCACTGGGTTTTATTCCGGGGGTGTGTACAAAACTGATAAGAAAAATTGGGGAAGAGGCTAATATGATGGACTGTATGAAAAGCTTTTTTTCACTTGTTTCTGTTTTATATTTAAAAATCCCTGGGGAATTCCCTGGCGGTCCAGTGACTAGGACTCAGCACTTTCACTGCCATGGGCCCGGGTTCAACCCTTGGTTGAGGAACTAAGATCCCACAAGCTGCTCAGCGGGGCCAAAAAAAAAAAAAAAAAAAAAAAAATCCCTGAATAAGGGGAAGGATAAATTAGGAGTTTGGGATTAACATACATGCACTACTATATATAAAATAATCAACAAGGACCTACCATATAGCACAGGGAACTCTACTCAATATTTTGTAAAAACCTATGACGGAAAATAATCTGAAAAATAATGGGTATATGTATAACGGAATCACTTTGCTGTACACCTGAAACTAACACAACATTGTAAATCAACTATACTTCAATAAAAAAGAAAAATCCCTGAATACATTTTGTTGACATCTGTGTTTAATTTGGAAAGATGAACGAAACGGTCAACGCTTTAACCATTCCTTAGTAGAGGGGCGCTGAGGCGTCGGTAGGAGAGAGGCATCGGTCTCTACAGGCTAGCAGAGTTAGCGCATACTAGGTTATGCGTACTAAGTGTTCTGCAATGTGGTCAGAGCCAGTCTAGAGTTTTACTAAGTGAAAATAACCTCCAGTACCAACAAATGCAATGTCTGGCAGAAAACAAGAGCAATTACAAACTAGCAAAGTAGTTTCATAAGCAGATTCGGTCCCTACATGGACACACGGGTTTGCCTGATAGCATTATCCAAAATATGTTTGAACTAGTACAGAGAAATAATGCAACGTCCCTTTTGCTAGAGCACGGAGGCTGTCTGGATGATACATATTCCCAGTCTGTGCTCTAGGGAAGGTAACAGCAACACAGCAAGTGGAAATCGTACCTTGCTAGCTCTGCTTTAATCATTTTCAAGCACTCATAATCTTTCATATGGCTTTGAACCCAAATGTGCTGAAGGCTACGTGTGCCCTGCTATCAACGCAATACCTTACAGCATCGAATTAATCATTTTCATTCATTTCTAGCCTAGGAGCATGGTTTACCAAGCACCATCATCACGTCTATGCACATAGCTCATCAGAGTTAAATTCCAAGGGGAGGCTATATTTTAATCTTTTGGTTCTAATTACAATCTGAAACAAAGTCCTATACAACACCCATATGGATCTTTTATGAGTTTCTAAGATATTATGATTATTATTTTAGCATTTGTAAGATACTCTGAGAGTACCACATAGAATTTATAACTTGAGATTTTCTTATACATTGAGATTTCATTCTTCTTTTGCATTTAAAAAAAATCTGAGTAGCCCAAGGGGGAAAAATCCATGTGGTATTTTACTGACACTGTGGGACATGGGGTCAGCTGCCCCTTTACTGCATACAGTTCCCATTAGTGTTGATGAGAAGGCCAGACATACAACAAAAGGAAAAAGAGAACCCGTGGGTTCTAAACCAAAGCCGAGAAATAGTCCCACTCTCTACCAAGGAGCAATTTAATTAAACTCTTATTTACTGCTACTCACTCCGCTTTCATGCATCTCAGCAAGAGCAGCAGCAGCGTCTGTGTTTGCTTATCACCAAACCAGTCTTGCTTACTTTCAACAGAGTTTCTAGATCAATAATCATCGGCATCGATTGCACACTCCGCCTTGAAAACTGAAGCCAGTATGTCCTCAATGAAAAATGAAACACGCTTATTGTATTTGTAACTAATGTTCCCTGAAAGTAAAGCAAATATTGATATTCCAGGCACACATAAAAACCTAGACGTATCACGAAGTGTGTAAAATGCACACTGCACGCATTTAATAATCATACTACATTTTCAATAACGGGGAACAAGGTACAACGACTGCTGTAATTCACCAACCCCATTTTTTCCTTCCGGGAGCACCACATTGTTTTATTACAATATAGCAATCCTGCCACATTATATCTTACAGTATGTGTACAAGAACCGTAAACAGACTAGCCCATCTACAACAGGCAGCAACGACTCTCCCAGCTTTGGTGATACTTGCAACTTGGCTTTTATGGGAATTTCACATTTTGTTGATGGGTTTGCAATGAAATTCGGTACTGCCCAGAAGAGAAATTATTCTACATTTCTATGAAAAGCTATAGTAGTAAATAAACCGTAACAGTTTATGTAGATATCCACGGGAACATCAAGGGGAGACCATCTAAGTGCCAGACCCTGTGTTCAACATTTGATAAACGAGCACCTATAAGGCACATTTCTAACTTTTTTTTCAAATGATAGACTTTTAAAGGTATTTTAGAATACTGTACCAACCTCTGCAGAACACTCAAAAATCAAAGGAGGTTTATGTTTGTCAGAAAGCAGCTGTAGAGCTCATCACCGTGGAATGCCCTGTGAGGGCTGGAAATGAAACAGTGTTATTGGAAAGCAGATAAAAAGCTACCATAGGGCTTCCCTGGTGGCTGAGAGTCCGCCTGCTGATGCAGGGGTCATGGGTTCGTGCCCCAGTCCAGGAAGATCCCACATGGCGCGGAGCGGCTGGGCTCGTGAGCCATGGCCGCTGTGCTCCGCAACGGGAGAGGCCACAACAGTGAGAGGCCCGCATACCACCAAAAAAAAAAAAAAAAAAAAAGCTACCTTAGGCTGCTGAAGTTCACGGACTACTGGGTTAAAACACACACACACACACACACACACGCATGCATACTCAAAATAAGACTGTAGCAGATTACAATAATTAAGGGTGATAATAATTAATATCCCTGTAATTGAAAAAGGCCCTATTTTAAAGAATAAATTAACAAGGAGGTGTATGTAGGCAAATACGTATATAGAACACGACCCAAAACAGGTGGCTGATGGAGGAGAGGCAAGAACCATAGCAATTAGTTAATTTAGAGAGAGACCATGAACGGTTCTGAGATGCCCTATTTAGGTTTTCCCTTTTACAAGGGGTTGCAGTGAAAAAGGATAAGGGAGCATCTCTGTATCCCCAAAGGCTTTGTGCCAAGCACTGTACCAGTCATTCTCACCACCTCCTTTCATTTAAAGCTCAGGACTACCTGGAGGTGGGCATTATTAGCAACTTTTGTTTTTATAAGTGAGAAAATCAGCGGAGGAGGAAGTCGTCCAAGATCACACAGCCAGTGATCGACAGATGCAGGGTTTGAATTCCTCGCTGTTGATTCCAGAACCCAGGGCTTTTGTGCAGGAAGGTACAAATCAAATACAAAACTAAAACCATCATCACTGGTGCATGCATGCTGTGAATGGATGATATACGATAGCAATTTTCAAGGCCCATCCTGTTCGCTCATGGAGAGCTAGTGGGCAACACAAGGTCTGGCTGTTTCTCCATGTTCTAGCAAATCTCTACACAAAGTTTGATGCTTTACTCACGACTGTAGCTTCTAACGGAAATGTAAGCTCATTTCTCTTTTGGGCAGTACTGATTTCATGGCAAACACGTGGACAAAATGTGAAGAAAGGTATTCCTGAAAATAAGAATAACGCAGAGGAACTGATTAAAGAACTAAAGAGATCTTTGACTGTTCCTTCCACTATAGATAGCCTTGAGCACTATTCTTAACTAATCCACCAGCGTTGTCCGAGGGAAGGTGACAGGTGCCTTGAGGGACCTTGAGGTGCCTTGAGGGAATGAGGGACAGGTATCCCTCATTCACAAGATGCATGGACTACAGTGACTTTGCTTTTAGTCTTGTAGAGGAAAAAGGAAAACAGTAAAACTCATTATAAAGCTAATTTAAAATGTGTAACTCTGAATGAAATAATGCCACTTGCAGCAACGTGGATGGACCTAGAAATGATCTTACTAAGTGAAGTAAGTCAGAGAAAGACAAACCTCATATGATATCCCTTATATGAGGACTCTAAAAGAATGATACAAAGGAACTTCTTTACAAAACAGAAACAGACTCACAGACATAGAAAACCAATTTAAGGTTACCAAAGGGGAAAGGGGTTGGGGGAGGGATAAATTAGGAGTTTGGGATTAGCAGATACACACTACTACATATAAAATAGAAAAACAAGGACCTACTTGCATAGCACAGGGAACTATATTCAATATCCTGTAATAAACCATAATAGAAAAGAATATGTATATATATAAATGTATCTCTAAATCACTTTGCTGTACACCAGAAACTAACACAACATTGTAAATCAACTAGACTTCAATTAAAAAAAATAAAATAAATGTATAATTCTGTGATTCTATGTTGTTGTTAAATGCCCTTTTCTGAATGAAATAATAGTTATGGAAAATGGCTCGTATGTCTTAATGTCCTTCCTTGAAAAAAACAAAAGAGTTGGCAACACTCGGCTAGCCCATCCTCTTACAGGGAGGGGAGGGGATTAATTTGATTGGTCTGTGAAATGCAGAAGTCCGGGAGCCACTGACTGCACTGAAGGAGCAAAGCCAAGCCGTGGCACCAGCTCACTGCCATGCAGCTGGACTAAATATACATGGGGAAGCCAAAAGAGGAGGGCACCGAAGAAAGCAAAGGGAGAAAAACAATCTGGGGAAAAACTCACACATAAGGGAATAATGAAGTCATCACAAAAAAGAATAAGAATAAAATAGAATGTGCGCCTCGGGTGTTCACAGCACATTCTCTGTTCCTGAGCCCAAAGTAATAGAGATTTTACTCAGCCAGAGAAAGTAATAAGGGGAACAAACAAACATAGAAATGACTCAGAGTTTGATGCACGGGATGTATTGACCAAATGCTTCCCAGGCTTGGTCTGTGATTGGTCTGACAGCTGCTGTGGCAAACACAACGCTGGCCATCACAGGTGAGACAGTGAGAAGAAATTGCCATCCGAGAGGCAGGGTGACACTTTATCCTTTTTGCTGACTCTACCACTTGGAGCTCAGATCCATTCTTCATATTGATCCTGATCTCCCACCTTGACTGGTACAGAGCACTTCCAATGACAAATCAAGTTGTTCACATGCCGCATGGTTTTACTTTGAAAATAAATGAATCTGTCACTGAGAACACATGACTCCCACAGTCTCCACATCCTTAAAACCGAGGGAGATCGTGATCACCTGGAAAGAAGGCATTAGCCTGGACGGAAACAGGATGAGAACAGGTTAAGCCGGGTGGGAATGAAGTGGGACCACATGGTTTAGGAAGAGAGAAGAGTGGATGTAAAGCTCAACACGACCCCACATCAACAACATATTAACAATGTGAGAACATCACAGAGGCAGATCTGGTTCCCCAATCATACACTATGAAGAAACGGTAAAAATAAAGCAATAAAGTGTTAATGGATTTTATTATCTATCTAACACAACTACTATTAACAATAACCATTTACTATGCTACGTGGTAGGAACTCAGGTAAATGTTATAACCACGTGATCTCATCCGAATCAATCTTCACAGCTCCCCTATGAGACATCAGTATCCCATTTTGTCCATGAGGACCCTGAAGTTCAGAAATGTTACAGAATTAGCCCAAGATCAGACAGCTAATAAAACGAGGGGCTTAGACTGAACTCTACCTGACTCATGATTCCAAGGTCCATGTTCTTAAATAATGTGATTTAGTAAATAATGCCTCCCTTGGATTTTAAGGGCCACCCCCAAAGATTGTTTTCCAGCCCCCTGTCTTTTCAAGTAGAAAAGGTAATGATGTCATTAAAGCAGAACAAAACAAGGGATTTTAGCTTTTCTAATTATGAGGCAGAGAAAGGGGTCTAGAAGCCAGGTCTACCACTTCAACATGTGACAGTCCCGTCAAGTGAAGCTGTGGAATAAGCATGCCCATCTTGGGTTTGCCCTGGTGGAGAATGAGGTACAAGCTCCAAGAATAGGTTGTCCCCCCCAACGCCCCCACTGTGTCTCTGTCAGCGTTCCGATACAGTTCAGCAGACTTCCTACTTGGAGGCCACTTCCTCAGCAGGGTGGTGGTCTCACGTGATTCATCCATGGCATGCATTTTTGACCCACTGGTTCAAGGCCACAAATGCGGTCTACAGCTGTGCAATGTGGCTTATTTTTTCATGTGAGGCAAGTTGGGCCACTTGAGAAGTAGAGGCGGAGTGTAGACTAGGACCACCTCTTTCGGGAACAGAACTTCTGTCTGCCTGACTCACCCTGTTGCTCACACTGGTTTTCTCTTTATCCAGCTCTTCTTACATGGATTCATCACGTCCTTCAGAGCCCAGGTCATGTCCACCCAACACACGTAACTCCTTGATGAATCAGTCTATCATTTTTTAAAATTTTATTTATTTTTGGCTGCGTTGAGTCTTTGTTGCTGTGCGTGGGCTTTTCTCTAGTTGTGACAAGCGGGAACTACTCTTTGTTGCGGTGCGCGGGCCTCATTGCAGTGGCTTCTCTTGTTGCGGGGCACGGGCTCTAGGCGCGCGGGCTTCAGTAGTCATGGCTCATGGGCTCTAGAGCTTAGGCTCAGTAGTTGTGGCACATGGGCTTAGCTGCTCTGCGGCATGTGGGATCTTCCTGGACCAGGGCTCGAACCCGTGTCCCCTGCACTGGCAGGCGGATTCTTAACCACTGCGTCACCAGGGAAGCCCTCACCACCAGTTTTATTCTAAAGACAGACAGATTCACGAAACCAAGCCAGGACTGAAGGAAAACTCTGCCTGTGTGGGCTCAGCGGCTCCCCAGCACTAAGGACTTGGGGAGCTGGAGAGTCTGAACTAAGGAGATAGGCAGACACACGTCTGTGCCCAAAGGATCGTAGCTGTGGCAGGCAGGGTACACCCCAGAGAACAGCAGGCCAGAAGGGCAGCACGGGGCCTTCCCCTTCACCTGCTGCAGCAGCACAGGCCACAGTGGGACATCTGCACCCTCCGAGCCCTACAGAGGCCGACACCCGGCGCAGCGAGAGCAGGCCCGTGCTCCCTTCTTCCACCACCATGCCCTCTGGACACGGGAGACGTGGCTGCCGTCCACATCCGTTCACCTGGAAGTGGGCCTGGGGCAGTCAGACATGCCCTGGGAACTGGGCCCTGGGAACATCTCCATCACAGCCCAGTGTCCAGGCTGGGGGGGCAGGGGCGGCAGCAGGGCCAGCAGAAGCCCAGAGTCTCATACGCTGTGGCAGCAACCGCAGGGCAAGCGATTCTGGGCGCCACTGTGAGGTTAAACGTCGCCAGCCAGCTGGCAGAGCGATGGAGGCAGCCCAGACGCGGCCCTGCCTCTCTGCTTCCCAAACAAGCGCTGTGCCGGCCACATTCCCTGCAACACACGCACACAGGAAGGCGGCTCTTCACTGCCAAGGCACAGGAGGATGGACACACAGCCACGCACACCTCGGCCTCGGGGACGCCCTGAAGAGGATCACATGGGGACACAAGGCTGGGCGGGAACCTGGGCCGGAGCCCAAACTCTAGGTAATGCCCGAACAGCCAGCCTCTGCAGCCCCAAAACAACACGAGGAGCTCCCGATTCCACGCTGGCGTTCGGTGCAGTTCCTTGGAAATTCCCTCGGTGACTCCTGAGGGCCAGGAGGGATGCTTTCATAGTGTGTCGGGAAACGGTGGCCTGAAGATGGGTATTTCCTACCTTCAGATAAAACAGACCCAGAAACGACATCTGCCATGGGTTTTGTAGTTGAACGCCCTCTTTGATCCACATTCCCTCACTTAAGTCTCACAGAGCCGGGGCGGGGGGGTGCTAAGGACCCCGATACCCTTTCCTGGGGCGCACGCATTTACAGAAAGAAAGTGTCCACAACGGCTGTATCCCCTACTCCCCACTGGACGCAGCGAGACTGTCTAAAAACATGCCAGTGGTCCCCTGGATGACCGCCCTTCCTAGGCCCTGCTAGGCCTTCGCTGACATACTACACTTTGCGTTTTCAAAGGAAGACTCCACAGCTCCGCCCACCATGGCCCAGTGAGTAGCAGAGGATGCCCAGCATGGAAGGGCCTGAATCTCCTTGTTTGCAGACATCACCCACCAAGGAGACAGGTGCAGAGAAAACAGAGCCTTTTCGTGACCAGACCCGGGGCTTCGTGTGTTCGCGCCAGGAATAAGGGGCCGCAGCCGCAGAGGCACTAAAGACGAGCTCCATCCGTCGGGCCCTGGGGTTCCGGCCTCGGGCGCCTCCTCCCTCCTCCAGCCTGATGGAGGCGTGGCCTCCCACACGACGCCCTGGAGAAGATCTCCGCCAGTCTGCTCCCGGGGTACAGAGGTGCAGTTTTATCCTGACTGAAGATGGAGCAGAAACCTGGCCTCTGCAGGCTTCTCTCTGCTCCCCGAATAAAACCAGCACGGCGGGGTGCGTCTGCTGGTCACCGAGGTGTGCGGGCCTCCCCACCGCCTAGAGTCGATCCTCGCGAGTCCAGCTGGTTGTATTCTACAAAGTCACCGCAAACACGGCGTTCGCTCATCATAGAAGAAACATGTACACAGGTACGTACGCATCTCACGCAGATTAGAATCTTCATTCCTCACTCATCCTGGTACATTCTGTTTCCTTTATTTTACAAAACAGAAAACGAGGCGCCGCAAGTATTTACCATGTCTTAGAGGACAGGGGCCGGAGCTGGGTTCCATCCAGTCCCCACTGACCAGCCCCTGGACCGTGAGTGGTGATTCTGAGGCTACAAATAAAGTTACAGAGTAGGCGAATTCAGAAACACGGAACTTGCAGGTATTGGGATGGACGACGCGGTTTTCCCTGGGTCTCCGTGTCGGCCTGCGGACCCGCAGCAGGCCCATCCCAGCCCCCCACATGCTCGGCGCCGTCCTCACCACACAGCCCGACTCAAGCCACACACTCCGACCTGACACCCGGGGACCATGGCTCCTCTAGGGGGAGGGCACCAGGCGCTGGCGTCCGGCTTCCTGCTCTACCTCCTCCCCGGCAGGGTGCTCTCGGTCTGGCTGCTCCCCGCGACCTGCCGCATCTCGGACCTCCCGATGTGCTCCCCGTAGGTCTGGATCACCTCGGTGTGCCGCTGGTGCAGGACGTTGCACTCCTCCTGCATCTCTGACGCCGGCTCCTCCAGCCGGGAAATCTGATCTGCAGAGTTTCTGGCCTTCAATTCCGTCTGGCGGGGTCTGAAACTCGCAGTGTTCCACCTGGATTTGTAGCTCTTCCTTCTCTTGTTCCGAGGCATCTTCACACTCGATAAACTTCTCCTCGGCCTGCTTGCGCAGCACCTTCTCCGGCTACTACTGGGTGAGCAGAGGCTCGTCCTCGCACAGCGGCTCCAGCGCCGCCTCGTGCTCCTCTGCTTCTTGCTGAGCGCCGAGTCAGCAAGTGCTCGAGGACGCTGACCACGAGTGGCATCAGCTCCTTGACCACCTCCTCGGTGCAGCCGTGGATGAGGCGCTCGGACTCGCGGTAGATGGACACCCGCTCCGACAGCACCGAGCCAGAGCAGTAGTCGCCCTGGTACACGACCACGCCGCAGCCCTTGTCCGTCTGGATCTCCATCATCGCGGCCACCGCCGCCGCCAGCTGATACCGATCTTGGTCTCATTCTTGAGAGTTTTCTGCAAGCTTGAAGTCACTTATTTACAAATACAGAATTTTCATAAAGTCACTTCCCATGATGACACAGAGACACACATTTACAACTTCCTACACGCTTCCTTGTTGCCACCTAACTATTGGGTCCTTGAACTAAAATATATATGGACATGGAAAAATACAGACAGACACATAAATCTGGCATCTCACTTCTCTGATTCGAATCCTTCACTGGCTCCCTATCACCTGTGAGCAAAAAGGCCAAGTTTTTCTAAACAACAAAGATTTACTCTATAGCACAGGGAACTATATTCAATACCTTGTAATAAACTATAATGGAAAGGAATGGGAAAAAGTGAATATACATATATACACATATATGTATAACTAAATCATTTTGCATTTTGGAAACTAATACAATATTGCAAATCAACTATACTTCAATAGAATTTTTTAAAAATTTAAAAAAGAAGAAAAATCAAAGTTTTTTCGATGGCCAACAAGGCTTTCCATCAGTCTTCACTTCAGTGATTCTTCCCCGTGTCCTTTAGGGTCTCTCAAAAAGAAACTAACTGTGCTTCCTGGCCAACCATGCTGTTTGATACCTGCCTGCTTTTAATCAAGCTGATCCTGCACCTTGAGCTTTCTGTGTAACTTTCTACCATGGTGACCTCTTATTCATCCTTCAAAACCTCTATGGGAGAAATTGAGCTATTTGTAATGAGGTGGATGGACCTAGAGTCTGTCATACAGAGTGAAGTAAGTCAGAAAGAGAAAGACAAATACCATATGCTAACACATATATATGGAATTTAAGAAAAAGAAAAATGTCAAGAAGAATCTAGGGGTAAGACAGGAATAAAGACACAGACCTACTAGAGAATGGACTTGAGGATATGGGGAGGGGGAAGGGTAAGCTGTGACAAAGCGAGAGAGAGGCATGGACATATATACACTACCAAACGTAAGGTAGATAGCTAGTGGGAAGCAGCCGCATAGCACAGGGTGATCAGCTGGGTGCTTTGTGACCGCCTGGAGGGGTGGGATAGGGAGGGTGGGAGGGAGGGAGACGCAAGAGGGAAGAGGTATGGGAACATATGTATATGTATAACTGATTCACTTTGTTATGAAGCAGAAACTAACACACCACTGTAAAGCAATTATACTCCAATAAAGATGTAAAAAAAACCAAAAACAAAAAAACCTCTATGGGAATTACATTCGGCAGGGTCTTGGTTGACCACTCTGGCCAAAAGAAATAATCATGTCCCTCCTATTTTATTAATGTTCTATTATTAGAGGTAGCACACTCTGTTTTAGATAGTTATTTACACATTCATTTCATTTATTGGATGCTTGGGCTTGTCAGGAATAGAGACTGTGCCTCATTCCTGGGTATGCCTTGAGGCAAAGAAGCCATCTATTGAAGTAGTGACAGATTAAAGCTGTATTAGACCAAGCAAGAGACCTGTCCATGAGCTGTCTTTAAATCACGCTCTGGTGTCAGTTACAACAAAGTTGACCCAGCACCAATGGGATGGTCGTGTGATGTAACACAAAGGATCCAACATGGGAATCAGATACACCTCTGCTGGGATCACTACTTCCTCGCTTACCGAGCACAGGGCACAGGGTTAAACAGCAAGACACTATAGGGTTGTCTAAAGATGTGGGCTTTGAAATCAAAGAGAACTAAGGCCCCTCACTCTCACAGGAACTTTGGGGAAGTTACTTAATTTAAGCCTCAATCTCCACATCTGTAAAGTGAAAATGATAACAGTACCTAACTCAGCTGTGAGAATGAAATAGGACGACACATGGCAAGTGCCTAGCAGAGGGCCTGGCACGTGGTCCTCAAGTGTAGGGCAGCTAACAACCACGGCCATTCGTGAGGATTCTAACATCGTGGCTCTGAGTGAAATGACCTATACACACAATCCAGCATTTGTCAGCTCCCATCTGCTTGGAGGTCTTTTCTCCCCATTAGCTTTGTTATCTTTTTTCTTTATCTGCCATTACCATCACCCCTCTACGGCGCCAATTCCTATCAATGATTATTTGAATGAGTTAATCAAAAAGGAGAATGTGAGTTCCCTGCCTATCAAGGAGGCACATTTTTCCGGGCAAATGCATGACGTTCATTCCCACGAAATACTCTACTCCTTCCAAACATACACGCATATGGTAGCTAAGGTATTTCAAGCAGTACACAGATGACAAGGAAAGGTCAAACGGACCACCTAGCCTCATACAGAACTTATGTACCAGTGACTGCTCCTGTCCAGCTGGGGTGGCATTAGGCAGATCTGCTCTTGTTCCCCTGCTGTGGCACAGCTGCCTCCCAGAGGTGATCCCCGAATGCTACTGTGGAGCTGGCACACCAATCAGCCATCTGACACTTCCTGCACACAGAAATCGATGTTTAGACCATCACTTGTAACTAGCAAGGGCCAGTGCTGGTGGTGCACGGAGGATGACAGCTCTCACACATGATGAACGAGCACATCTAGACAGAGAATCTGTTGGGATGACTGACAGTCAGGTCTGTAAGGCAAGACTGAATCAACAATTAAAAGAACAGTTCCAATTCAGTTAAGCCCTAGCCAAGACAGACTCCGTTATATTTAAATCAAAAGTCACCACAGCAGGGGATGATCAGCTGTTCGGCTCTGAACGCTGGATGTTTTTTCTTGGAAGCTTAACTGACAGAGGCAAGTGAACTGGAGTTATATGCAGATGTGAGCTATGCTAAGCTAGAGTGGCAGGCCTGTCCTTTAGGGTGTGGAAGCCACTGTGACTTGCACCAGCTAAAGCTCTGGGAGTTTCATGGAGTCGCTCTTGCACTCAATGTACTTACTGCGCTGAATCTCAGGTGGCTCCGTGGGAAGATCACAGCTTCTTAAGATTTTACAGAGTGAAGAAGCATGAGAGCTGTACAGGGCGATGAAAGAGGCCATCTAGGGTTCTTGAAACGGACACAAATTCTGGATCTGAAGCTAACTTGTCATAAGATGAGCTGGGCGTATCTCCACAGTACCCGGAGGCAGGTGCTTATTCTGCGGGTCTCTAATGACCCCACGAAGGAGAAACGGGCACACTCTATTTGACTAGCAGTTACGTGAAAAATCATGCAGGGTGCTGGTGTACCTTTCAGTTGCCCAAAGTTAACTAAAAACAAAAGGCATTAGAGAAGGCGGCATTTCTTCCCCAAGAGACCAGACAGGTAGCCAGCAGAATTTGGGAATCACAGCAGAGGATTACCAGGAGAAGCTGTGATGGCACTGGTTGGTGGTTTCTATTCGAATAAGTTCTGCCTAAAAAACAAAGGCAGTCTACATTTGCTAAGTGTATCAGGATGGCATGTGGTGTGCTTCAGAGAAGCATTAAAATCCACGCTCCCTCAGCAGGATCAGGACGGCGTTCTTTATTCATGCCCATGGAGCGTTACTGCTGAATTACAGAACGGCAGCTCTTTATGTGGAAGCCTCCCAGACTGCTTTTACGTCTGCATGATTCAAGACATAAAGACTGTTTATGGCTGCTAAACTGTGTAAGGTGGCACAGGACAGAGAAATCGCTCTACACCTTCGCTATGTTAACTCAGAAATTACGCATTTCCTTTTCTTATGTGTTTTTCTTTCAATGTTTACTACTGATTGATGGACTGCTGACCTTCTCGTATTTTCCTCCACACTGCCTTCCCTCTTGATCTGTTTGTTTGTGCTCCCAATTTGAGAGACCTTAAGCACAATACAAAAATTTTATATTTTGAAAGGATAAAGCATGTAATTTTCTGCCGGAGGAAAAAAAAGAGGAGGGGAAGAGAGGGCGGAGGATAAAGAGATATTCTGCATCCCATCAAAGTCTGTTCAAAGTGGTCACTGGCACTAAGCAACTCTGCCAGTGCATCTCTGGGACTTGAAAACAAGGCAGATTCCAAGGCCATCGAATGATGGGGTTTCATTGCAATTGGGGAACAGTAAGGCTCAGGCCTGGAATCACAGCCAAGAGTCAAGAAAGGGAGGAAACCGTATGATATCACTTAGACGTGGAATCTAAAACATGACACAGATGAACTTATCTACGAAACAGAAACAGACTCACAGACATAGAGAGCAGACTTGTGGCTGCCAAGGGGGGAGAGGGGCGGGGGACAGATGGACTGGGAGTCTGGGGTTAGAAGATACAAACTATTATATATAGGATGGATAAACAACAAGGTCCTATTGTATAGCACAGTAAACACTGTTCAATAACCTGTGAAAAGCCATAATGGAAAGGAATATGGAAAAGAACGTGTGTGTGTGTATATATATATATATATATATATATACGTATAACGGAATCATTGTGCTATACGGCAGAAAGTAACACTACATTATAAATCAACTATACTTCAATGAAATAAGTTAAAAAAAAGAAATTGAGGAAAAGCAGTAGGCTTGCGTGTGTGCATATACACATATGCATTCACTTATGCCATTATCTTGTGTCCACACTCTTAGCTGCATATGCATGAAATAAGATGGTGGGCGAGTAAAGGACAGGCTTCTTATCTTACTCAGCTTGTGCTCAGCATACAACGTCCAACACATAAAGAAGCTTCATCAGGTCGAGTTTAAGAGAACAGGCTCGGAAGCCAGGCTGTCTGGATTCAATGATTGGCTTAATCATTCAGTAACTGTGCCCTTGAGTAAGCTGCTTAATTATTCCGTGCCTCAGTTTCCTTATTTATAAAACTGGCATGTAATTGTCACCTACCTCAGAAAGTTGCTGTGAGAATTCAGTGAACAGTGCCTGGCATGGAGTGCAAATGCAATGAAATGTTAGCAATGGAGTAGTTTCTCCACGAAGTTATAGATGGAATCAATGATGCTGTAAAACAGAGATACTGCTATATTTGGCTACCCACAAATGGTAGCTTTAAGGATCAAATGAGTCAATATATATGAAAATCTTCGTAAATTTGAAAGTGATCATTTGAATTTAACAGTTTATTGTTATGTATACCAAAGAATGGTTGTTCATCCACTAAGACATAGAGGCTTCCAGACTATTCCCAGAAGCCTAGGTGTTATCTGCTAAGGTGGGAGGTGGGAGGGATGGGGTGGAAAAGCATACTGAAAGGTATCATTTGCATTTCCTATCCTGAAGGGAATTAGCTTGAGGAAATATGACATACAGTCATAGAATTTAAATACAAGAGGTAGGGGGGAAAAAAAGAAAACAAACAAAAAAAGTGCTCATAGCATTACGCTATAAAAGTGTTTTGGAAGGGGCTTCCCTGGTGGTGCAGTGGTTAAGAATCCGCCTGCCAATGCAGGGGACATGGGTTTGAGCCCTGCTCCGGGAAGATCCCACATGCTGCAGAGCAACTAAGCCCGTGCACCACAACTACTGAGCCTAAGCTCTAGAGCCCATGAGCCACAACTACTGAGCCCGCATGCCACAACTACTGAGCCCGCGCGCCTAGAGCCCATGCTCTGCAACAAAGAGAAGCCACTGCAATGAGAAGCCTGCGCAACACAATGAAGAGTAGCCGCCGCTTGCTGCAATTAGAGAAAGCCCGCGCAGCAACTAAGACGCAACACAGGAAAGAAGGAAAGAAAGTAGGGAGGGAGAGAAGGGGAGAGGGAGAGAGGGAGAAAGGGAGAGAGGGGGAGAGAGAGAGGGAGGGGGAGAGGGAGAGAGGGAGAGGGAGAGAGGGAGAGAGGGAGAGAGAGAGAGAGGGAGAGAGAGAGAGGGAGAGAGGGAGAGAGGGGGAGAGAGAGAGAGAGAGAGAGAGAGAGAGAGAGAGAGAGAGAGGGTGACAGACAGACAGAGAGACAGAGAGAAAAAGGGAGAAAGAGAAAAAGAGACAGAGAAAGAGAAAAAGAGAAAGAAAGAAAGAGTTTAGGGAATTCCCTTGTGGTCCAGTGGTCAGGACTCTGCACTCTCACTGCCGAGGGCCCAGGTTTAATCCCTGGTCGGGGAATTAAAATCCCACAAATTGTGTGGCATGGCAAAAAAATAAAATAATATTAGAAATAGAGTTACAGATATAGAAGACAAACTTACGGTTATCAGGGGATAAGGTGGGTGAGGGATAAACTGGGAGACTGGGATTGACATACCTACACTACTATTTATATATAAAATAGGTAACTAATAAGGACCTGCTGTATAGCACAGGGAATGCTACTCAATACTCTGTAATGACCTATATGGGAAAAGAATCTAAAAAAGGGTGGATATATGTATATGTATAACTGATTCACTTTGCTGTACACCTGAAACTAACAACATTGTAAATCAACTATATCCAATAAAAATTTAAAAATAAAAAAATAAAAGTGTTTAGAGAAAGGGAGAAACTGCGGTCCTTACTTGAGCAGACCACACCAATTAAATTAGGTATTTCTAAGAAAGAAAAATGAGTGTCACCTGGGACGGCCAGGAAGGAAATCAGAGATTGGCTGGGTTAGTACAGATCCTCCCAGACTGTGAAAATGACAGACAGACGGAGGATGTCAAGGACCTTCCAAAGAGAAATGGTTACGCGGACACAGAGATAGGACCGTAAATAATACGGCCAGAGAGTAGCGCTTGGAAAGAAAGCAAGCTGAGCGTGTGAAGCTGACCTAGAAGAATGTAGAAAAAAAAAGGTAAGAGGCGGCAAGACCAGTAACTACATTCCCTTTGTCATCTCATTGTGTGTCTCTACCCTTGGCTTTGAAGAATGTAATTCTATCTTCCATGTTTCGCCCCCCCCCCCCCACTCCAGGAATACAGAACAAGAAGAAAAAAGAAAAGAAATACGAATCAGGAGCTTTAGATGGCTTCTTTTCTTCCTCGGTAAGGAACCAGAGCTTCTCAGATCAGCATGTGGTAAAAGTTGGTCCCTTAATAAGATTTACTTAAGGACCAGTATTAATGATGAGGGCATTTGGGCTGCAGACATTCACTTTTTAAATAACTTATATTAACCTCATTTTCCCATCTCTCTTAAGATAGCAAATTTCTTTTTGCAGGAATGTTTTTAGAGAAGTAATTTACGGGCACTTAATTACTAGCATTTAAACAATTCAACATTCCCTTTTCTAAGAGTCCATTAGGTTTCTGTTACAATATTATACATTCCAATCAAATGTCACTTTCTGTAAAGGTCTTCATTGTCAGTCTCCTCAAAGCAAAGTTTATCTGGACTATTAGACATTCGCTCTCTGCTTTGGCTGTACCAAATTAATTATTTATACCTGAGGTCCACCGCTTCAGAACTTGGGCATCTCAACATTTCTCCAGTGGGTTATTAAGAGTCTGCTTTTTAAATACAGTCCTCATTTCATAGTCTGTTTGCTTGAGGTTAAACATAATAGTCTAGTGACTCTTGTATGAAATAGTTCAATGTCATAAGATTCTCTCCTGGGTTTTATGGTGATGAACACATTTGAAACAAACGAACCTTTAAGAATACCCTCACAGGGAAGAAGGGGAAAAGGCTTCCGACTTGAAAACTGTCTGGCACCAGTCTCGCAGAATTATTAAAACAAGTCAGGGGGCTTCCCTGGTGGCGCAGTGGTTGAGAGTCCGCCTGCCGATGCAGGGGACACGGGTTCAGGTTCTGGTCTGGGAAGATCCCACATGCGGCGGAGCAACTAGGCCCGTGCGCCACAACTACTGAGCCTGCGCTCCGTAACAAGAGAGGCCGCGACAGTGAGAGGCCCGTGCACTGCAATGAAGAGTGGCCCCGCTTGCCGCAACTAGAGAAAGCCCTCGCACAGAAACGAAGACCCAACACAGCCAAAAATAAATAAATTAATAAGTTTATAAAAAAAAAACAAGTCAGAGATATTATGCAGATCCTACTGTTCATACATCAGGAATAATGAGAGATACGAAAGGGACCTTAGGGGGATTCTAGCCCCTCTCCTTATTTTATAGATTAAAAAAAAAGAGAGAGCGATCACAGCCCACAGACAGCCTTTAGCTTACAGTGACTTGCTTGGTTCCAATGGCCACTCTCAGATAGTCGTCAAAGGCATCCTTGAAAAAGTAAGACAGGGCGCAAGCACTGTCATGCTCAGGATTCTTGATTGCTAGCAACGAACTCTGCTCTGGCTTGTTTAGTCAGGAAAAGACTTTATTAAAGAAGACTAGCAGCGCCCGGAGCCTCCAGGAGGGCCAAAAAGCCCACCCGGGCTGCCAAGTAGCCAGGAACAACGACCAACCACATCACAGGGAAAGGGACGGTCGCCTAGCAACACCCTCACAGTTCAAAACCCATGGCGCTGACACGGCTCGCAACCATGAGACCCGGGAGAGATGCCAGTTCTTCTGGCTGCCCCTAGGAGCTGGGCATCTCCGCCACCACCATTCCTTCCAGAGAAGCATTTCCGTACAGGTACCACCTCACGTTGCTCATTTCTCCATCCCATCTTGGGTGAGAACACCTGATGAGTGGGCCGAACCACAAAGACGACTAGAAAATTCGTTTTTCAGCTTTTACCTTAGGGAGGTAAGACTTAAAAAGAAATTGCCTAAACATCAGAAACTTGGACAAACGTCCACCAAGTCTACCAAGACTAACAGAGCTTCTTTAACAAACTTTCATTTCCACGTGGGCATCCGGAAGGAGAATGATCATCTTCCCTTAAACTTCCCCCACCCCCAATAATTTGGCTTCTAACACGTGTGTGATTCTGACACACTTTATAAAACAGAAAATACATTTTTTCATTCCGCTCCTGGGACCTCCCCTTTTTACACAAGAATGCCAAAGCCCACTTGGTGGCCAGCAGAGAGAAGGGAACCTTCTCCAAGCTCACACTACATTGACTAAGGCTCTTGACCTTTTTTTTAAATTACTTTTTTAAACTGAAGTATAGTTGATTTACAATGTTGTTAATTGCTGCTGTAGAGCAAAGTGCTTCAGTTATACATATATACACGTTCTTTTTTCGTATTCTTTTCCATCATGGTTTATCACAGGATATTGAATATAGTTCCCTGTGCTATACAGTAGGACCTTGTAGTTTACCCATTCTCTATATAATAGTTTGCATCCGCTAACCCCAAACTCCCAATCCATTCCTCCCCCACCCCTCCCCGCTGGCAACCACAAGTCTGTTCTCCACGTCTGTGAGTCTGTTTCTGTTTCGTAGATAACTTCATTTGTGTCATCTTTTCGATTCCATATGTAAGTGATACCGTATGGAATTTGTCTTTCTCCATCTGACTTACTTCACTTAGTATGATAATCTCATGTTGCTGCAAATGGCATGATTTCATTCTTTTTTACGGCTGAGTAGTGTTCCATTGTATACATGTACCACATCTTCTTTATCCATTCACTATGGAAAATAGTATGGAGGTTCCTCAAAAAACTAAAAACAGAGTTGCCACATGATCCAGCACTCTCACTCCTGGGCACATATCTGGACAAAACTATAATGCAAGAAAATAGCATGCACCCGTATATTCACAGCAGCACTATTCACAATAGCCAAGACATGGCCCTTGACCTTCTTGACCTTTCTAATTCCAGCACCGTCTTGACTCCTTAAAGAGATAAAAACAAGAAGATTGCCCGGCATGCAGTGGCTCAAGGCTAGAATCTGTCAGTTGCTTGGCTTTGGGCTTTAATTCTCAGACACTGAATGATTTTGAGGAGGCTGTTTCCCTTGATGTGTGCAGAATTAGCCTTAGATACTAAGCCTTTAGGGCAAGTTTTATTGTCCAAGGCAAACATAACCTGTTAAGATTTACAGACTTTATTAACAGCAATAACCATTTTACAACCAACATCAGTAAATCAGGGTTTATTGAGAACTCTACAATTTTAATCTGCGGAAAAGCATTAAAATGTCGGATTTTCATTGGACATAATTTCTAACTTTTATGAAAGATAGATTTTCCATTTAACTGGGGAGTATAAAAAAGTGCAGCGTGGGATAATGAATTGTTTTGAAAAGAGCAAATTGGTTTTAGCTAAACAATGGTGTCAAACACTAAAAAGCTTCCATCTTTAGTTAGAACTGCCCCAAGGTTAAGGTTAAAAGCAACTGTAGTAACGAATACGTTCGAATACATCTAGTGACAGGATGAGCTCACAGCATTTAGAAAGCTTGAATTATCATCTGTTCACATTTCAGGTATTTTAGGAAAAGTGTACGACCAATTATTTCATCAAACCTGTGTCTATATGAGTCTGGTGAGAACCTCCGAGTTGCTATACCGTTTTTCAAAAAGTGTTTTTAGTAACAATAATGCCATTCATAAGACTCTTTCATGGGATAAGCAAGGTGAAAAACATTGATAGTCACCGGCTTCTACAAATAACCTTTTATTTCCTCCACGCACAAGATTACAAGAGAGGAAAGCAGGAAACTTTACGGTGCCTTCAACCTCTGATGAGCTTCAAAGGCAAGAACAAAGGGCACAGGCTGGGGAGCCCACGGTGACAAGGGATGGCAGCAACCTTCTTCATGGGGCTCAGAATGTGTTAGAAATTGCAAGCGTTTTCGGCTTTAATCCGGATCCCCAACCATACGGAGCCCTACATCTTCCTCTGAGAATCAAAGGCTCATGATGCTTTAGAAAAGGAGGAAGAAAAGAAGTCACAATAATCTCTACTATTTATTTAGTATTAGAACCTGTGTTAGATGCTCTGCAAATTCTTGGGTTTCCTTCTTCTTTGGTTTGAGCAATCCTACAGGAAAAGTACTTTTCCTATTTTCAGATGAGGACTCTGAGGTTCAGGGTGGCTAGTACTGCTGTAGGTCCTAGAAGTTAGGAAGTGCTAGTCAGTGTTGAACCCCAGTCCGTTCGACTCTGAAGTTCATACTTTCCCCCCGCGATGCCACACTAACGATCCTCAGTTCCCTTTCAACCATTTCCAGACGCCATGGCTGTATCCCAGGAGAGAGCGCCCTGGGATACAGACATGAGTATGTGCTCATCAGAATATATCCAGGGCCCTTTACGACAAGGAGATCTGTCGGGGCCATGGCCAAATGTGGGGAAAACTGTAATGAGAGTAGAGATTACCCTTATCCTCTCCCCTTCATATGCCCCCTTTTCTTCCCCTCCAAGGCACCCTCTCTGGAACTGCAGACATTCAGTACTTCTCATTTGCTAAGACAGCATCCAACCCAGGTTCCTGGTCCTTGGGAGCACAGAGACTCCACAGCGGCCCTGCTCCAGGCTGCTTGTTTCCTCAGCTCCCAAAGCCTCTATTTTCTCTCAGTGTTCTGTTCTTAGTTTTATCACCAGATTACCTATTTCAAACAAAAAACACAGCATTTATAGCAGATTTAGGATTAGCAAATTAGCTAGAAGAGATTTTAAACAAAAAACTCCTTGTCTAAGGGTGGGTGGAATGTCAGGCAGCAGAACAAGCAGGTATGCCATCACTGGCCTAGGGGCTCCCAAGCTTCATAAAGGCTTTGGGGGAAACCAACTAAACCCACCATCTCACTAAAAGGAAACACAAACTGTCAAAGAAAAGAAAGATCTGAGCTTTAAGGTTCAATTGGCTTCTTGGTGATCTGAGAGCTTGGACAAGTTCTGTAAGATGGACATAAAGTACCAATAGCTTTCTAGCATCTCACAGCAGTCTTCTGCAAATTAAATGAAATAACATAGAGAAACTGCTAAACACAGTGCCTGGCCCATGGAGAGACTCCATAAATGGTAGCTCTTTCTGTTCTTATACAAACTACCTTCTCTGGTCATATAGATGGAGTCAGTTAATTGCCAAGTAAGTTCTACCTTGCAGAGAGAAGACAATCGTATATGTCTTGTGAAAGTAAGACTTGCCCCCAAGGTTCCTTTCAATGTGCCAAGTAGGAGACCTCCACCTCCTATGCCACTGCAGGTACAGCTGGTACATCAGTAGCCCTGCCAGCCACAACTCCTTCTACTGATGACCCCTTGGGTCCCACAGGAGGTGGGCAGGAAGGGAACCAGTGGCGCAGTGGAGACGGTGGAACACCGTCTGCTCAGGGAAGATAACTCTGACTGATGCTATTTCACAGTGACAATTTCACAACTAATCAATTTCCAAGCACAGTTCCCAGTTCCCGCCATTCCGAAGAGTCATTACTGTAGGCTCCTCGCACGACTATGAGGTCAGTAAGCACAAAAACACTCTTTGAGACCTGAAGACCCCACGACAGGCACTGGCAGACATCTCCACCCTAGGAGACCCCGACCGTGGAAGGTATGAACATTTTCACCTTCCTTCCCTCTCTGTGTCCATCTCTCTCACAGCTTTCTTCTCTGGGTCTGCCTTCCCTTCAACAAAAACACAGATGTTGGTGGTAATAACTAGTGTGTAAGCTATTGCTGAAACTAAAACAGCTGTAAATATTGGTGCACAGATATAGGTAGTATCCAACTCACAAATAAGTGAAATTTCAAAGTAACTCAAGTGTTTGGAACCCAGATGCTTACCTGCCTTAAGATAATGCTATAAAAAGCTTGTTAGGGGCCCACGATAGCCATTAACCCACAGTGTAGCTGAAACACTCTCTATTTTCATCTATAATACAAAATGTAGAAAACAAAGCTTTCTCCTCCACCTCCCACCTCAGCTCAGAATTTCTGTTTTAAACCATCCTCCAGCCACAGCTGCTCCTTGAAATGGCCCTCTATTTACTTTCAGCCAGCCTGGCTCTGAAATTTATTTCTAATGACATCTACATGCCTAAAAATAAGAGTGATGTGATGTCAAAAGGGGAATGGGGAGCGGACTGAGTTCAAGAGTGGCCCCCTTCCAAATTTCATGTCCACACGTACACTGTGCACATGACCTTACTCGGAAAAGGGTGTACTGTGACCCAGAACATTAACACGAGGCCTTACTGGGCTGAGGTCGGCCCTAATCCAATAATTCATGTCCTTATAAGAAGAGGAAAATTCAGACACGTGGAGATACAGAGACAAGAATACCATGTGAACTGTCTGTAGTAATGCGTCTGCTATTGGAAGTTTTTCACATCCTGATCTGCTCCCGTGGTTACAGCTGAAAAGCAAATCAGAAGCAAATAAAGATGGAAAATGAATTGAGCCAATAGGCACGACTCATTTGCCTTCAGGAACAGGGTGCTCGGGCAAGAAACCTTCAGAGGGATGTCCAAAGAGCTGCTTCAACTTCAACCCAAGTTCAGCTTTTCCCAGGTAGGTGAACAGCTAGGAGGGCTGCTTACTTCCTAGAGGTTAACCCCTTTCCACACAGGACTCCTCCCTCCCGACCATGGCCCCAGAGAGCCTCAGAGTCCTTAGAATTCCTAAATCCTTGCAGCCTCCGGGAAGATGCTTCAATGTGCGTGTGTGGGTGTGCATGCATGTGTACACACTCCTGCACGCATGTACACACCAAGTTTTATTTTCCCCTTTGGCTATTATTCTATATACTTTTCCAGACTGCACATTCTCTACCCTTCTCTCCTTTGTTCTCTGTTTCTACTTATGTCTTCAAAGACCGAGTGAAGAAGGTCTTACCCATTTTCTAGTACCAGAATAGGAGAAAAACAAGGGTCTAGTGGATTTCACAGTTTAGTCTGGGGCTAGTCCTGGTACAAGCTCAAATATTCAGGAATAAAGGCAGGAAACAATTTTTCATTCATATTCAACAGATATTTATTGAACACCTGGATGTGAAAAGCACTGTTTTATGTTCTGGGGATACAGCAATAAAAAATGAACAAAATTCCCCTCATGGAGCCTAAGTTCTAATAGACAGAAAATAAGCCAAATAAATACAGTATGTTTGTGCTAAGAGCTGAGTTAATAGAAAGCAGAGAAAGGGGCTTGAAAGTACACACATAGGACAGGGAAGTGACATTTTCATCAGAGTGCCCTGAGCAGGCCTCGCTGAGCAGGTGATACCTAAGGCAAGCCCTGAAGGAAGGGATGAATCGATGTAATAACTGGGGAAGAGTGTTCTAGCAGAGGGGCCAGCATGCGCAAAGGCCCTGGGGCAGTTGCATGGCTGGTGCAGCTGAGGAAGAGTGAGGAGGCCAGTGTGGCTATAGCAGGGTCAGAAGCGAAGGAGCAGAAGATGAGGTCAGAGGCAAAAGCAGGCTAGGTTATGCTGGACCACATAAGGTGCCAAAATAAAATAGACTCTTACTCTGAGTGCTCTGGGGATCTTTTGGAAGACCGAACAGTTATCACTTAAACAGGTGCAAGACCTTTGGTGGGGCTTGGGTCTGAGCATCAGTTTTCTTGCCTCTAAACTGCAAAGGCTGTGCCAGGGAAATATCTAAGTTCTCCTCCAGTTGTAAAAATTAATTTCTAGACATCTAGAGAATGTTCGGTTCCCACAGGACAGCTAATAAAACCATGACCTTCCTTCGGTCTTCACTCCTCTCTGATGCTGGCTAAGTTGACAGAGTGACCCAGCCCAGGCCTGGAAGGAAGCCTGGTTATGAGAGATGGTGGTGACTACAGCAAACTGCTGGTACCCAAGTCAGACTCCCAGGAGCACATGGGGCATCCTCAACGAGATTGACATTCACCTGGGCACTAACGCCCTGCTGCCTGTCCCCCTGCTCGGGAATCCAGGGCACACTCTCCATACAGAAGAACCCAAACGAACTTTTTGGCCAACCCAATACAAACCTAAAAATAAGCATTTTCCTTTCTCATCATTTCACATCATGCATGGAATGTTCACTTTAATTTTCAAGTCCGTTTACTTCATTTCAGGGAAGCATTTGAGTTTTGAATAGTGTCCACCCTGCAGGCTTCCTGTCTAGATTGGCTAGTGTGTATGTTTTTTCATTCCCTTTGACACTTTCGACTCCTTTGTCCTTCCAAATGCAAAATCCCATAGCAATGTTTGCTAAAAGGCGAGGCAAAGGACCCTTTTGTTGTTTTTTGTTTTTTAAATATCTCTACTTCTCAGTGACTAAACGACGGCTCTTCGGCCAGTTTCCTAGCTTCCCAGAGAGAAGCCACAGCTGGCCTATCGACTGCTGGACTCAGGCCTACATTTATAAACACAGGCTTCTACCAAGCATTCTTTATACTTCTGAGTACCCCGCACAATACTGCCTTAATAACCATATTACTAATCCATGAGAACCTCTTTTAATAGTGACTGAAAGGACACCATCTCTACTACCACAATGTGTTATTACTAATAATTATATCCTAACCATATGATAGAAGTTTCTAGAAAACAAGGAGCAAAAACCACAGTGACTCTGGATTCCTGCTGCCTCACTGTGAACAATGGATAACTGATCAGAGACCTGTGGCTTCAACACTTCTCGTATCCCTCATGCCAGCGCAGCACCTAAAACACAACAAAAACTCCTGGAATGTTTGTCCCGTAAGCAAATAAAGGATGAGTAAGTGCAGACACCCATGAAACTTGGCACTAGGGCCTGACCTCCTTCTCTCTGCACTTTTTCACGTGAATTTGCCTATTAGATTG
Organism: Leucopleurus acutus; assembly: GCF_964270905.1. Classification (NCBI taxonomy): domain Eukaryota; kingdom Metazoa; phylum Chordata; class Mammalia; order Artiodactyla; family Delphinidae; genus Leucopleurus; species Leucopleurus acutus. The sequence goes on along the minus strand of NC_139163.1, from coordinate 27,499,477 downwards.
ATCCAGAAGCCAAGGTCAGATGGAGGACACAGAAGATGCTGCCTGTCCCACTGAGGTCCCCAAAAGCAAAGGCACAGAACACATCCTACCCGGGCTGCCTAGCAAGAGCCTGTGTCAACAAGAAATTAGAGGAGACACAATTTCCTCTTCCAACTTATTTCCAACAGTCTCTTCACCATCTTTAGCAGTTGGGGCCAGGCAGCAACAAGGCCATACCCAGGCTGGCTTTCATCACCTGTAGCACACAGGACTCGGGCCCTCCCTCTTGGGAACAGGCCTGGTCTTACCTCGGCAGCAGGAACTCCCTCAGGCGGGCGGCAGTGCAGCACGATCATGCCTTCGATGGGAACCTCCCTTCCCTGCGGGTCCTGCTCGAAGTTTTTCCGTAAATCTGCAAAGAACGTGAAAGATGTGACACTTTGCTCTGGGGCCAGTAGGAGCCACATTTGCTCCAGAGATTATAAAATAGTGAGCTGAACGTCACAACCTAGATACACACACAAGTCACTGGTTTCAGGGGTTCCTAAATATTCACAAGCATTTTTGTTCAGAAAGAAATCTTAACAAAACTGTCCCTAATGTTCTATACTGAGGCGAAGGATAAAAGATTTACTGGGGGAGCAGGAAAAGGAAACACCTCATTATTTCATGAGTCTTTGCCAGCATTACCTACTTAGTATCTGATAAATCACTTGGCCTAATAACTTGCCATCCACAGCTATTATGCAGTTGAGATGCACGTGATTTTTTTTTTTTTTTTATTAACTAAAGAATGCATTATTAACCTGTAACCTCTGCCATTCCCTTAACCCTCTAGGGAGCTCTAGAAGATGGTAATAGAGTGAGATTACCTATTAGTCTTTCATTTGTAACCAGGGAGAAGAGGCAACGTTCAACCACAACAAAATCTATAACCTATCCAACCAAACATATAAGTAAAAAACACAACACCCTCCAGTCCAACGGCAATGCTGGGTATCCATGCAGTGCGTTTCATGGAAGGCTCCAGGCTCTTTGCAAACAAGCTGCACCATTAACCTTTTACACACGGAAGGGTGACACTTGGAGAGGTTAATTGGCTTGCCAGTGGTCACGGAGAGTATTAGTGCCAGTGATGGGGAAAAATTCACCAAGTGTCTGGACATCAGTACCTGACTGCTCACCAGCAAAGCTTTCTCAGGGAAAAGGATACAGGGCCAGTTCGAAAGAGAGAAAGAGCATCATTGCACAGCTTTCCACTTAAGCATATGCTTCATTAACAAGAGTGGGAGTTGGCCTTTGCTTCTTTTTGAGGTGTCATAACAACACTTCTATAATTTTACAGCACGAGCTTAATTCCCACTGGCACTTGAAGGCCTGGGATGGTGGAGCAAAGACAGTTTTACAAGTCTTTGGAAGATTTCCCCCTCCCTCCCGGACAACGTATTTTTCTTCAATCGAGGATCTCAAATTACAGGCTGTGGATTTATTGATTTAATTTTCTTTAGTGCTTACAATAACGTGAAATATGTTCTCTGGAAAGAGCACAGCTTCAGACTCAGTTACATCTTTATAAATTGTATAAATACATTGAACTTGCTTTTAGCAAGTCAAAAACACGCCATGATTAAAAAGAACAGCAATCCATGTATTCACTTCCTTCAGAATTTTACTATTAATGTTTTCCCTCCCAGAGGCAACTGACGTCTTCTGTCAGTACTGCTGTCTATTTGGAGATCTTCGGGAGTATACTGGAAGCAAAGGATCTTACAAGGACTCACACTGTAGGCAGGTGGCAGGATCTATTTTCCCATTTCTCTGCTGTCCCCCAAATTGGAAAGCCAAGCTTCCTTCTACTGGAGATCTGTAAATTGCCACAACCTTTACGATTCAGAATTTCTGACTCTCAAGTGTGAGGAAGTTCACAAAACTGATGACAAAATTACAAGTGATGAAAATGTGAATAAGCCCCAGAATGAAAAATCTCACATTTCCTGCCAAATGTGACCACAAATTCTCCTTTGCTCTCCCCCAAGGGATCCTTGAGTCAGAAATCTCCTTTCTGTATGACCAATATACTCATCAGGACTATAGTAACCCCCCTTTATCCATGGAGGATACATTCCAAGAACCCCAGTGGATGCCTGAAACCAGATAGTACCAAATCCTATATATACTGTTTATTCCTATGATAAAGTTCAATTTATAAATTAGGCACAGTAAGAGATCAACAATACTAATAATAAAATAGAACAATCAAAACAATATACTGTAGGGGCTTCCCTGGTGGCGCAGTGGTTGAGAGTCCGCCTGCCGATGCAGGGGACACGGGTTCGTGCCCCGGACCGGGAAGATCCCACATGCCGCGGAGCGGCTGGGCCCGTGAGCCATGGCCGCTGAGCCTGCGCGTCCGGAGCCTGTGCTCCGCAACGGGAGAGGCCACAACAGTGAGAGGTCCGCGTACCGCAACAAAACAAAACAAAACAAAACAAAACAATATACTGTAATAAAAGTTATGTGAATGTAATCTCTCTCTCAAAATATCTTGTTGTACAAATTTAATGCTTTCCCACCTTAACGAAGTACTCATCATGTGTTCTGGCCATTATGGGGTATGACGGCAAAACTAGCATGAATTTCTTTTTCCTTCTCACAATTTCACGGATACAAGATTTGTGCTTACTATAGATCTTAGCAACCTCAGCATAAAATTTTTTCTTTCTTTTTTAAGTCAAGAATTTTCACTTTTTCACTTAAAGAAAGCACTTTTCAGCACCTGTTTGACATATACGAATTTCCAGCATTACCACCCTTGCACTTTGGGGCCATTATCAATTAAAAGAAGGGTTACTTAAACTCAAGTACTGTGATACCAGGACAGTTAATGTGATAACCGAGATGGTTACTTAGAGATGAATGGGTGGTTTACTCTGGACAAAGGGATGATTCTCGTCCTGGGCAGGATGTAGTTGGATGGCATGAGATTTCATCATGCTTCTCAGAATGGCATGTGACTTAAAACTTATGAATTATTTCTGGAATTTTCCATTTAATAATTTCAGAGTAAGGTTGACCATGGGTAACTGAAACCACAGATAAGGGGGATGACTCTATATTGAAATGAATCTATTGGAGAGTGTGAGCGACTCTTACATGACACATCGGTTTGTTAATGGAAAGAAAGGGTTGTGTTTTTGTGGTTAATTTTGTTTGGTTTGTTTGCCATGTTTTTCTTTTCTTTGATTGCTTTGTTTTCTAAAGGAAGTCTTATCCAGTGTTGCTACATGATGACTGCAGTTTTGATAACACCAAATAATGTGCATTCACCCAAATGAAGCACAGAAAATGAATAGCGTGAATTTCTATTTTGTCTTATACTATTTCTATTTTATCTTCTGTTTCCTTTCTTGGCTCACCAGAAATGGAAAAGGTAACAAAATGTATAGTTTTCGGGTACTTCCACACTCCCCTACAGTAACTACATTGGCTGATGAAAAACTAGCGTGAAGTCGTTTTTCCTCCCCATTCCCACCTACTCAATGAACTAGCTAAGCAAATATGTATATAAAGAAGGAAAACCCCGTACTGACACTGGGATGTAGGAAAGGGTATAGTGTATAAACAAGAAGCTTTGAGAAATTTCTAGTAGATCTCATACAGCCAGGATCAGATTGAAGAAAGGACCCACACAGCTTCTTGATCTTCCCAACTGACATTTGCAATCACCATTTGAAGGGTTCCAACAAGAAGTATATGGACACTTCTAAATGTGGAGATACAAAGATTAAAGGCAGTAGAGTAGGGGGTCAGGCAACAACTGGGGTGTCATATATATGGATCCAACTCATCATAGCAGCCCCCCACACACTAGATATCACACCAAATGAGAAACCCAAGTGACACTGAGTCCTGGCCTGTGCCTAACACTAGTGGCAGGAACACTGGCATTTTTGATTCCCAAGGAGGACAAACACACCAGACAAATTCCAGAAAGCTACTGAAAATAGTAAAAATTATGGAAATAAATTCTTAGACATAGAAGGAAATGCTTTCCATTCTACCTACGATTCTCACAATAGGTTACCCAAAATAATTAGTTTCTCTCCCTCTTTTTTTTTTTGGCCACGCTGCACGACTTGCGGGATCTTAGTCCCCTGACCAGGGATTGAACCCGGGCCCCTGGCACTGGAAGTGCAGAGTCCTAACCACCAGACCACCAGGGAATTCCCAACCTAATTAGTTTCTGAATTGGCAAACTAGATACTTTTATCACCTATGTTAGTTCCAAGGCTTGAAAGATTCAGATAGGAACCTGTGTAACTTCTAATAGTAGGAAAAACATCCCCAGCCATATAAAAAGAATTATGCTACAAATGAAGGAGACAAACCACAGAACTGAAATTAAATGGCTTCCTCTAAGACTGGAAACAAGAGGCATTTTTAGATAACTTCTAATTTAAGTTCTTTAAAATCAAAAGGAAATAGTAACTGAGAATCTAGAGTAGGGATTTATAAATAGGATAACATCTGAGATCAAGAAAACTGCCACTATGCAGGAAGGAAAAAACAACATAACTGCTGAATTAGAAATATATATATATATGTATATATGTGTGTGTATATATATGTGTGTATATATATGTGTGTGTATATACGTGTATATATATGTGTGTATATATGTGTGTGTATATATGTGTGTGTATATATATGTGTATATATATGTGTGTGTATATATGTGTATATATGTGTGTGTATATATGTGTGTGTATGTGTGTGTATATATATGTGTATATACGTGTGTGTATACATGTGTATATATGTGTGTGTGTATACGTGTGTATATATGTGTGTATATATGTGTGTGTGTACATATATGTGTGTGTATATGTGTGTGTATATATATGTGTATATATATGTGTGTATATATATGTGTATATATATGTGTGTGTGTGTATATATATATGTGTGTGTGTGTATGTATGTGTGTATATATATATATGTATATATCATGGAGATGGTAGACAGCATACTGAAGACTGCTGAAAACTGAACTAGTGAAACAGAAGACAGATTTATCAGTCAGGATCCAGGCAGGAAAACAAAGCATACCAGATGTTTTAACGGAAAATATTAATGTAAAAATTGAAGGACTAAAAAGGCAAAAGGGGGAACTGCTAGGATCTGGTCCCACCCTAAGGATGTGGAATGGGGGAGCAAAGGGAAGAGGCTGGGGTTATAGAACTTTGAAGCTTAGGGGCGGCTCAGTTCTCCAAGGAGAGGGCACTGGGTTTTGGTGCTGGCACCTCAGGAACTTGGAAGAGGGACCCAAGGCATCAAGACCTAGACCTCTGAAGAAAGACTGTCCACCAGACTGGGGCTGGCATCTCTTGGGGGAAGGGGATGGAGAGGGAGAGCATAATAAAGCTGGATCTGGAAGTACTTAAAATAAGTGTGAAACAAGAAACTGCCACTTCTAACATAAAGCAACTCTGCTGGGAAGATGGTGACAAAGACAGAAAATGAACAGAAAGAAGTAGCCTTCCTCCCTATTTCACTGTCCAGTCTCCTGTGGCACCCCCTATTGGTGGAACCTTACAGGGAGCCGGGATCTGGCAAGGAGGTCCCAGCCTTAGCTTTACAAATTACAAACCAGTGGTTTTTGAGATAGAAGGCAATGGCTTAGCATCCAGCAAAACCCAGTTTAAGAAACGTGCTCTAGGGACTTCCCTGGTGGCGCAATGGTTAAGAATCCGCCTGCCAATGCAGGGGACACGGTTTCGAGCCCTGGTCCGGGAAGGTCCCACATGCGGCTGAGCAACTAAGCCCATGCACAACTACTGAGCCTGCGCTCTAGAGCCCCTGAGCCACAACTAATGAGCCCACGTGCCACAACTACTGAAGCCCATGAGCCTAGAGCCCGTGCTCTGCAACAAGTGAAACCACTGCAACGAGAAGCCCACGCACCGCAACGAAGAGTAGCCCCTGCTCGCCGCAACTAGAGAAAGCCCGCGCACGGCAACAAAGACCCAATGCAGCCAAAAATAAATAAGTAATAAAATAAATTTATAAAAAAAAAAGATATGTCCTCTAGTAGGGCTCTAATAATTGCTTACTCCATATCTGTTTTCCTCACTAGATCATCAGTGCAATGAATGTGGGTTTTATGTCTGAGATGTTCACCCTTATAGTCCCAGTGCCTACTAACCAGCTGATACAGGGAAGGTTCTTAATAAACACAAGTTGAATAAATGAGCTAAGAGGAAAATGATAAAATGGTAATGAATTTACCAGAAGAAAAAGGTGAAATAAATAACAAAAGATAATGTTGAGATAGAGAAATGATTTAAATATCATTGAAAATTTAGAAGGAGACAACAAGCCCAAAGAAAATAAATGATAATTAATATAATAATGGTAACAATGTCTTCTCCAAGCTGGAAAACAAACCAACTTCAGTTTACAAAAGAGCTCATTGCACACAGGCAAAATAATTTTGAAAAGAAAAAAAAGTTCCTGGATATATCATAGTTGAAAGTTTGAATTAACAAAATTTTTAAAAATTGTAAAAATAATTTTACAAGTATTTTACAGTAAATAAACAGAAGTAACTAAAAATTTCACATATTGAAAGAATTAATATTGTTAAAATGTCCATATTGTCCAAAGCCAATTCAATCCCTATCAGAATCCCAATGTCATTTTCACAGAAACAGAACAAAACTCCTAAACTCAGCATGGAACCACAAAAGACCCTGAAGAGCCAAAACAATCCTGAAAAAGAACAAAGCAGGAGGCACTGCATTTCCTGATTTCACACTATACCACAAAGCAGTAGTAATCAAAACAGTATGGTATAGGTATAAATACAGACAAATAGATCAATGAAACAGAATCGAGAACCCAGAAATAAAACCGCATATGTATGGTTCAATATTTGACAAGGGATACGAGTATACCAAACGGGGAAAGGACGGTCTCGTCAATAGTGGTGCTGGACAAACTGGATATATGTACATGTGAAAGAATGAAATGTGAAAGAGAAGAACTCTTCCCTTACACCACACAGAAAAGTTAACTTGAAATGGATCAAAGATTTAAATATAAAGCCTGAAACTGTGAAACTCCTAGAGGAAAACAAAGGAAAAAGAAGCAGCTTCTTGACAATAATTTTTTCGGATATAACACCAAAAGCACAAGCAACGAAAGAAAAAAATAAACAAGTAAGACTATAACAAATTAAAAAGTTTCTGTGCAGCAAAAGAAATGATCAACAAAGTGAATGCCAACCTAAGGAACGGGAGAAAACATTTTGAAACCATTTATATGATAAGGCGTTACTATACAAAATATATAAGGAACTCATTAAACTCAGCAGCAAAAAAAATCAAATAATCCAATTTAAAAAATGGGCAAAGGACTTGAATAGACATTTTTCCAGAGAAGATATACAAATGGCCAATAGGTACATGAGGTGTTCAACATCACTAATCATCAGAGAAATGCAAAACTCAAATCCACAGTGAGATATCACCTCACTCCTGTTAGAACGGCCAATATCAAAAGGATAAGAGTTAAGTTTTGATGAGGATGTAGAGAAAAGGGAACTCTTGTGCACTGTTGGTGGGAATGTAAATTGGGGCAGCCACTATGGAAAGCAGTACGGAAGTTCCTAAAATTACAAAAAAAGTAACAACCATATGATCCAGCAATCCCATTCCTGCATATATATCCAAAGGAAACAAAATCACTATCTAGAAGAGATATCTACACCCCCGTGTTCACTGCATTACTTACAATGATATGGAAATGACCTAAGTGTCCACAGATGGATGAACAGATGAATAAACTATGATACACACATGCACACACACACGCTAAGTGAAATAAATCAGAGAAAGACAAATACTGCATGATCTCACGTAGATGAAGCATATAATGTGTGATTCCACATACGCGAAATCTAAAAAGGCTCAACTCAAAGAAACAAGGAGTAGATTGTTGGTTGCCAGGGGTTGAGGGGTGAGGGAAATGGAAGATGGTGGTTAAAGGATAAAACTTCAAGTCATAAGATGAATAAGTTCTGGGGACCTAACGTACAGCACAGTGGATATAGTTAACAGTACTGTATTGCATATGTGAAATTTATTGAGAGCAAATTTTAAATGTTCTCACTACTATACATATAAAACTGTGTGAGGTGATGGGTGTTGTTAATTAACATTAGTGTGGTCCTCATTCCTCAATATAAACATATATCAAATCATCACATTGCGGTCCTTAAAGTTACACAATGGTATTTGTCAAATATATCTTCTCCGTAAAGCTCGATGAAGAAATAAAATCTGAAATAAAGAACTGACAATGAAACAAAAAGCAGGCTACAACTGAAACTTTTCCCTGTATTAGCCAATACCAGAGTATAATTATGTAACCAAATCTATGTTTTTGTTTTTTAGTGAAAAAGTATGGGTACTAATTTTCCATTCCCAAATAAGTTATTATTCACGAGCAAACTAATAATAATATAGTCTCAGACATGATAATTTCAAGAGATTGTAGGCAGCCACATATCCTTTCTGAAAACATTACCTTTTTACATAAACTAACTAATGAGAAGACAAAGTAATGAATTAAGTATTTGAGTTATGATTTAAAAAGAAAATCTGGCGGTGGACAGTAAAAAGCACTGAAAATTTTCAAATCCACTAGAAGGCTGTTTCGTCTACACTGAAAATTTTCAAATCCACCAGAAGGCTGTTTCGTCTACACTGAAAATCGTTTAGCACAGCCCCCCTCATTAATTATCTCAGCTAGATCTTCTGGATAACCTGCTGCAGCTTCTACCTCAGCACTCGCTGCTTCACCTATGTTCTGAAAATGCCCTTCTTTGCTTATACCTCATGAATGAACCTCTGCTACTTCAAACTTTTCTTCTGCAGCTTCCTTGCCTCTCTCAGGCTTCACAGAATTGAACAGAGGTAGGGTCTTGCTCTGGATTAGGCTTAGACTTAAGGGCATGTTACGTCTGGTTTGATCTTCTATCCGCACCATTCGAACTTTCTCCACATCAGTCACAAGGCTGTTTTGCTTCTTATCATTTGTGTTTTCATTGAAGTGGTTTTAACTTCCTTCCAGAACTTTTCCTTTGCATTCACGACTTGGCTAACTGTTTAATGCAAGAGGCCTAGCTTTTGGCTTATCTCAGCTTTCAACATGCCTTCCTCACTAAGCTTAATCATTTCTAGCTCCTGATTTAAAGTGAGTTATGTGCAACTCTTCCTTTCACTTGCAGACTTAGAGGCCATGGTAGGGTTTTTAATTGGCCTAATTTCAATATCATTGTGTCTCAGGGAATAGGGAGACTCAAGCAGAGGAAGAGAGAGAGGGGAACAGCTGGTTGGTGGAGCAGTGAGAACACATACAAAATTTACTGATTAAGTTCAGCATTTTACATGGGCGTGCCTCATGGCACCCCAAGACAATTACAATAGTGACATCAAAGATCAGTACACAGATTACCATAATGAATATAATGAAAAAGTTTGAAATACTGTGAGAATTTCCAAAATGTGACACAGAGACACAAAGCGAGACACAAATGCTGCTGGACACAGAGACACAGAGACACAGAGACACAAATGCTGCTGGAAAAATGACACTTGCCCAACACAGGGTTGCCAGAAACCTTCAATTTGTAAAAAAACCGCAGTATCTGCAATAAAGCGATCCACAATAAAATGAGGTATGCCCGTATTTGTTTGAATTCTTGGTCTGCCACTTATTAGCACCTTGACTTGATAAGAATCTTTATCTCTCTATACCTCATTTACTGTTTCAATCGGGCTTTTACTGGCTTAAAAAAAAATTTTTTTTTTCCCATATAGAGGCTCTCGTTTCTTTCTTCTAAGTCTATGCAAAATGCTTGCCTAGCTACCTCTCTTTCCATAAGTTAGCACATCACATAAGGACACTCTTTTATTAGACTTGGTCTTCTATTCATATATATTGAGAGGGTGGAATATAAATAGATTTCCACCTTCCGATCTCACTTATGCTCACGTGGTCTATGGAAAGAAGAAAAATAATAATTTCACATTATTTTGTATAAGGGAACTGAACCAAACTGCATACATACACATCAAGATTGAAGATTTAAAAATTTTTAAATAGCAACTGGTATGGGATTACTATACATATGTCATAGGAAAAGCCCTAAAGAGAAATCACTCAACATTTCAAAGATTTGCTACTGTATGAATATGGGTATATTCAGTATCTTCTGCATCTGTTTCTGTATTTTCTAAAATTTTCTGTGATGAATGTGGATTACTTTTATAGCCAGAAAAAATAATGTCCCCCCAAAAAACCCTTTTCCTACAAGTTGTCAAGATTCTCTAAACTAGACGAAACTGAATCAGAAGCCAGGGAAGAAGTACATTTTGTTTTATTTTATTATATCAAGTTTCACTCCTACGATGTCTATTAAAGGAAGCAAGAAGAACTATATTTTTCAATCTTTAGTAAGTGCTAAGATAGTCTTCTTTGATTTTACGTATGGGAAATCTCTGCACATGAGAAAAAAATCTTTCATCTGTTTTGTTCATTGCCTTTCCTCTAGTACCTGGAAAGGTATACAGTAGTCACTTAATAAATATTCATTGAAAGAATGAATAAATCAGTGAGTTTCCATTTCAGCTCATCTGAACAATTATAAGAAACTAATATACAACTAAGTTTCCAATAGTTAAAATGACTAGGAGAAGCAAAAACATCAATAGATAAACGTACTACAGCGATGTTAAAGTAACACTTATTCATTCTCATCTGCATTGCTAGTATGAATGATACTAACAGTCATCAACACTGACCAATTTGGAGAATTATCCCGTTTGCTTCTGCTCCCTCTTCACCCTGTCCCCCTGTTCAGTTCCACAGCAGAATGCCAACGAGGCACATGACGACTAGAAACAAAGCAGATGGCAAGAGGAGGGGAAGGTGATGAAGCCAGGTATTTGGCTAATCTGTAAATCATATAATCGGCAACAGGACCAACCAGAAGCAGTAGTACCTGCCAATAAGTAGTCCATCTGGGGCCGGGCCATGGGAAGCAGCAGCCTCCCTTTCCTCACCCTATTCCCTATTTGGCCTTTTTCTCATTTTCCTTTCATGCTACTATGTGAGAAAAGTCATTGTAGCACAAGAAAATCAATAGCAATTCAATTCCAAATAATAGTTCTTTGCAGCTCAGAAACACCAGGGAGTTATCGGCTCATTCAATGTTCTGGCAGTTAACGCAATGAAATAAAAATAATTTACTCATTCAAACCAAATCAGCCAGTGAAAAATCATAGTCATTTTTTTTTTTCATAGTCATAGTCATTTGTTAAGATTGCAGGAGGACGGCACAACGTACCACGAGTGCTCAAATACACTGGTATTCAAATCAGGGTCAGATCTTTCCCAGCCACATATTACTAAAGGAACAACAGACCACATTTTTCATACATAAAAGGAATTTGTAACTCGGCCAAATACAGATCACTTGTTGTAATAAAAGCGCTGGTTCAAATGCAGAACAGCTGGATGCCAACAAAACGAAAGGCAAGGCTTGGTGCCCCCGTCTGGTTCTGCCTAAATCCTCCAGCCCCAGATGGTTACAACCTGAGGACTCAGCTCCTAACTTTAGTTCCCAAAGGACGCATAAAAAAGGCTCTCTGTCAGGTCAGTGCTTTCCCTGGTGATAACCTCCTCGTATTTGGTGCATTTACCAATGCTTCTCTTGCCAGCCTGGCTTAAAACCTCTGCCTCACTTACGTCTATGAATTCTGCCCATTGCTTGACCCACTAATCCCTGTTGACGCCAGGCTGCTCGCAGCTCTCACTTCATGGCTTTGCTGTGGATCCTCCAGTGCAGATGTTGCTGTCTCTTTGAAGGAATAAAGGACAATTCCACACGTAGATTTTTTTTCTTCTGGATTCAGAGAATCCCAGTTGTTTTTAATTTTATGCAGCAACTTCTTGTCAGTTATCTATTTTATACATATTAGTGTATATATGTCAACCCCCATCCCCCAATTCATCCCACCAACACCCGCCTCCCACCATATTCCCCTCTTGGTGTGCATACCTTTATTCTCTACATCTGTGTCTCTATTTCTCCCTGGTAAACCAGTTCATCTGCTCCATTTTTATAAATTCCACATATATGCGCTAACATACTATACTTGTTTTTCTTTCTTACTTCATTCTGTGTGACACTCTCTAGGCCATCCACATCTCTACAAAGGACCCAATTCTGTTCCTTTTTATAGCTGAGTAATATTCCTTTGTATACATGTACCACATCTTCTTTATCTATTACTCTTTTGATGGGCATTTAGGTTGTTTCCATGACCTGGCTACTGTAAATAGTGCTGCAATGAACACTGGGGTGCATGTGTCTTTTTGAATTATGGTTTTCTCTGGGTATATGCCCAGTAGTGGTGTTGCAGGGTCATAGGGTAATTCTAATTTTAGTTTCTTAAGGAACCTCCATACTGTTGTCCAGAGTGGCTGTATCAATTTACATTCCCACCAACGGTGCAAGAGGGTTCCCCTTTCTCCACACCCTCTCCAGCATTTGTTGTTTGTAGATTTTCTGATGATGCCCATTCTAACTGGTGTGAGGTGATACCTCATTGTAGTTTTGATTTGCATTTCTCTAATGATTAGTGATGTTGAGCATCCTTTCATGTGTTTGTTGGCAATCTGTATATCTTCTTTGGAGAGATGTCTATTTATGTCTTCTGCCCACTTTTGGATTGGGTTGTTTGTTTTTTTGATATTGAGCTGCATGAGCTGCTTGTATATTTTGGAGATTAATCCTTTATCAGTTGCTTTGTTTGCAAATATTTTCTCCCATTCTGAGGGTTATCATTTCATCTCGTTTATGGTTTCCTTTGCTGTGCAAAAGCTTTTTAAGTTTCATTAGGTCCCATTTGTTTATTTTTGTTTTTATTTTCATTTCTCTAGTAGATGGGGCAAAAAGGATCTTGCTGTGATTTATGTCAGAGTGTTCTGCCTATGTTTTCCTCTAAGAATTTTATACTGTCTGCCCTTACATGTAGTTCTTTAATCCACTTTGAGTTTATTTTTGTGTACAGTGTTAGGGAGTGTTCTAATTTCATTCTTTTACATGTAGCTGTCCAGTTTTCCCGGCACCAGTTACTGAAGAGACTGTCTCTTCTCCACTGTATATCCTTGCCTCCTTCGTCATAGATTAGTTGACCATAGGTGCATGGGTTTATCACTGGGCTTTCTATCCTGTTCCATTGATCTATATTTCTGTTTTTGTGCCAGTACCATTCTGCCTTGATTACTGTAGTCCCATACAGGATAAACCCAAGGAGAAACATGCCGAGACACATAGTAATCAAACTGACAACAATTAAAGACAAAGAAAAATTACTGAAGGCAACAAGGGAAAAACAACAAGTCACATACAAGAGAACTCCCATAAGGTTAACAGCTGATTTCTCAGCAGAAACTCTACAAGCTAGAAGGGAGTGGCACGATATGCTTACAGTGATGAAAGGGAAGAACCTACAACCAAGATTACTCTACCCAGCAAGAATCTCATTCAGATTTGATGGAGAAATCAAAACCTTTACAGACAAGCAAAAGCTATAAGAATTCAGCACCACCAAACCAGTTCTACACCAAATGCTAAAGGAACTTTTCTAGGTGGGAAACACAAGAGAAGAAAAGGATTTACAAAACAAACCCAAAACAATTAAGAAAATGATAATAGGAACATACATATGGATGATTACTTTAAATTTGAATGGATTAAATTCTCCAACCAAAAGACACAGGCTCGCTGAATGGATATAAAAACAAGACCCATATATATGCTGTCTACAAGGGACCCACTTCAGACCTAGGGACACATACAGACCGAGCGTGAGGGGGTGGAAAAAGATGTTCCTTGCAAATGGAAATCAAAAGAAAGCTGGAGTAGCAATACTCAGATTAAATAGACTTTAAAGAATGTTACAAGAGACAAGGAATGACACCACATAATGATCAAGGGATCGATCCAAGAAGAAGATAAAACAGTTATAAATACATATGCACCCAACATAGGAACACCCCAATACATAAGGCAAATGCTAACAGCTATAAAAGAGGAAATCAACATTAACACAATAATAGTGGGTGAATTTAACCCCTCACTTATACCAATGGACAGATCATCCAGACAGAAAATTTATAAGGAAACAAAAGCTTTAAATGACACAATAGACCAGGTAGATTTAATTAATATTTATAGGGCATTCCATCCAAAAACATCAGAGTACACTTTCTTCTCAAGTGCACACGGAACATTCTCCAGGATAGACCACATCTTGGGTCACAAATCAAGCCTCAGTAAATTTAAGAAAATTGAAATCATATCAACCATCTTTTCTGACCACAACGCTATGAGATTAGAAATGAATTACAGGGGAAAAAATGTAAGAGACACAAACACATGGAGGCTAAACAGTATGTTACTAAATAACCAAGAGATCACTGAAGAAATCAAAGAGGAAATAAAGAAATCCCTAGAGAAAAATGACAAAGAAAACACGATGATCCAAAACGTATGGGATGCAGCAAAAGCAGTTCTAAAAGGGAAGTTTATAGCAATACAATCCTACCTCAAGAAACAAGAAAAATCTCTAACAATCTAACCTTACACCTAAAGGAACTAGAGAAAGAAGAAGAAACAAAACCCAAAGTTAGTAGAAGGAAAGAAATCATAAAGATCAGAGGAGAAATAAATGAAATAGAAACAAAGAAAACAACAGCAAAGATCAATAAAACTAAAAGCTGGTTCTTTGAGAAGATAAACAAAATTGATAAAACTTTAGCCAGGCTCATCAAGAAAAAGAGGGAGAGGACTCAAATCAATAGAATTAGAAATGAAAAAGGAGAAGTTACAATGGACACTGCAGAAATACAAAGCATCATTAGAGACTACTATAAGCAACTCTATGCCAATAAAATGGACAACCTGAAAGAAATGGACAAATTCTTAGAAAGGTATAACCTTCCAAGACTGAAGCAGGAAGAAATAGAAAATGTGAACAGACCAATCACAAGTTATGAAATTGAAACTGTGATTATAAATCTTCCAACAAACAAAAGTCCAGGACCAGTTGGCTTCACAGGTGAATTCTATCAACATTTTCGAGAAGAGCTAATACCCATCCTTCTCAAACTCTTCCAAAAAATTGCAGAGCAGGAAACACTCTGAAACTCATTCTTTAATCTACTTGTCTGCTGATGGGTGGGGTTTGGTTCCCTCCCTGTTGGTTGTTTGCCCTGAGGTGACCCAGCACTGGAGCCTACCCAGACTCTTTGGTGGGGCTAATGGCGGACTCTGGGAGGGCTCACGCCAAGGAGTACTTCCCAGAACTGTCTGCTGTCAGTGTCCTTGTCCTTGTCCTCACGCTGAGACACAGCCACCTCCCGCCTCTGCAGGAGACCCTCCAACACTAGCAGGTAGGTCTGGTTCAGTCTCCTATGGGGTCACTGCTCCTTCCCCTGGGTCCCAATGCACACACTACTTTTTGTGTGCCCTCCAAGAGTGAAGTCTCTGTTTCCCGTAGTGCTGTCAAAGTCCTGAAATCAAATCCCACTAGCCTTCAAAGTCTGATTCTCTGGGAATTCCTCCTTCTGTTGCCAGACCCCCAGGTTAGGAAGCTTGACGTGTGGCTCAGAACCTTCACTCCAGTGGGTGGCCTTCTGTGGTATAAGTGTTCTCCAGTTTGTGAGTCACCCACCCAGTGGTTATGGGATTTAATTTTACTGTGATCGCGCCCCTCCTACCATCTCACGGAGGCTTCTCCTTTGTCTTTGGATGTGGGATAACTTTTTTGGTGAGTTCCAGTGTCTTCCTGTCGATGACTGTTCAGCAGTTAGTTGTGATTCCGGTGCTCTCGCAAAGAGGGAGTGAATGCACATCTTTCTACCCCACCATCTTGAACCAATCCCTCTGCAGATTCCTCTGAATCTGTAGATTTCTGAATACTGTAGCCTTAACTCCTGCTGAGTAAATCTAGCAGCAACAGTGAAGGAGGGGCACCTTTGATCATAGCTGGATTGTGTGAGCCTTTCCATGTTCCCTCTGACTCCACTTGGGTGCAAGGCAACACGCAGGCTCTGTTTATTGGGACATCAAGGAGTTTGGATGACGCCAGGTGGGTCCTGTTGTGCAGAGTCTCCTCAAGACTGTCTCTGTGAGCCACAGAGTAATGCTGGGGCTTTGTTAGATCCTCTGCGCTCGGCCATTCCTCTGCTGTTAAATTGCTGTCATCAATAAATCATTTCATAACTAGCACGGTGTATCGTTATCCCTTTCACAACAAGTAGCATAGTTTGTCAGGCAGCAGTGGTTGGGAAGACAGCATCCAGCAGCAGGGACACATGACGGTGGGAAGAAACAGCTGCAGTTTCACAAAATGCTTTGAGGACTAATTTCACCTGCTCTGTATTGAGTCATTCCCAACCGAATACATTCCATTGTATTTATTTCTTCTTTTGTTTACAAGGACACGCAAAAATTCATTCAGATTCCATCAAAATTTGAGGATGAACTGAACATTCGGAAAACAATCCTAATTCTGAGGCCAGGATTGATTAGAAACCAAGAAAGGCCGCACGCCAGGCTTGGAGGAAACAGTAAGGATCACAAAGTAAGTAGATCTTAAAGAGACTGGAACATGGCCAAGCAAGGGGGTCAAGAGAGCCAATGTAATTCTTTGAAGTGGGTTATTTCACATTCCTTTTAGCACACACGTTGCTTCTGCCACTTGTGTCCCTCCTAACCAATTGCCTCTCACTCTGTTCTGTCTTAATGGCCTCTGCTTATCCGTTACTTGCGTTTACTCATGTCTTCTGATATCTCATGGGCACTACTGCCTGCTTCTTTGTGTCTTTACTTTCCTGGTGCCTCTATCAGCTACTGATTCTCTTTTAGGATCAAGCCATACTCAGAAGAGCAAGAATCCTCAAGTACACAATCACTTCACCCTTCCTGGGCAAGTCTCACTAAGTCTACACTCACGAGCAGCTAACCTGCCTCAGTGTGCATTCCTGGTCCGGTTGACATGCCAGTAGCCATATGTGGTACACGGCATGGCCACCTATGCTTAAGAAGGCACTCAGCACCACTTCCCCCAGCAGGGACTATGGGTGGGGACTCCGTAACGAAACCATGCCTGCAGAAAGATTTCGAAGGTTGCTTTATCTCCAAGTTCCGTAAAAGGCTCTTCCTGTGTATTGATATTGATTTGGCTATGTCAGTACGTAAAGAATGGCTGAAGCGTGACCTAAATGGCACATCTTGACAAAAATTATTAGGTGAAAATACAGGAATTCTCTGCTACCTTGTTTTCACGGTATTAAATCATATTAAAATAAAGTTAATAACTCACGTTCTGTATCTTTACATCACATTCCACTGAAAGCTATGGAAATAAAATACTCAGAAGTTCCATATTCTGTATGTTTGAGAATACTACTGTTCTACTTGTGATTCTAACAGGAAAACTGAGTTTTAGGTGAACTCCGAAATAGCCACTGAACCAAAGTACTTTTTTTGTTCTGTTTGTGTTTTTGTTTTCTTTGGCCGCACCGCACAGCATGTGGGACCTCAGTTCCCCGACCACGGATAGAACCCGTGCCCCCTGCAGGGGAAGCACAGAGTCTTAACCACTGGACCACCAGGGAAGTCCCCCAAAGTGCTTTTTAATTGAAGTATAGCTGATTTACAATGTTGTGTTAATTTCTGCTGTACAGCATAGTGATTCAGTTATATATACATATATATATTCTTTTAAAAGCTCTTTTCCATTATGGTTTACCACAGGATACTGAATATACTTTCCCGTGCTATATAGTAGGACCCTGTCGACCCCAAACTCCCAATCCATCTCTCCCCTCCCCCCTCCCCCTTGGCAACCACAAGTCTTGAACCAAAGTGCTTTTGACGGAGAGAAAAAAAAAGGAGTGCAGTCCGAGGAGCCATTGACTAGACCAGTCTACTCAGTTCTCAACAAGTATACAGAAAAGTCACACTTCTTATATTTCTACTGTCAGGATTCCCCATCTATGGTGTTGCCTAAACCCCACGTCCCCACAAGCAGCCCTAGAGCTTATCTTCAGCTTAGCATCCTGAAGAAGACTTGAATACCAACAAACTACATGCTCAGTAGAACAATTTTAAGAACACAGACACGAAGAATCATTCTGGACTTTCATTCTGGTGTCCGCCTAGCCCTCCCCAGGAAATTAGAGGCGTGTGAACTAGAAATAAGTTTAAAAAGAAATGACCTAAACATAACCTTAAGCTTTCAACAGCCACCATCTCATTGTAATTCAGGGAGAAAGAGTGAAAAAGAAAAAGCCAACCTAGCAGCAGGAAGAAATATCTTTTATCCTGCATTGTTAGCTTTTTGATTCTCCCCTCACCCCAGGTCTCCTTGAGGCCAGGAAGGTCGATCAGGACAAGACACGGCCACGTGTCCTGGGCATGTAAAGGCTGGAATATGCCACTAACCAGCTAACACTCAGCCTACGGCTCGGCCCACATGGCAAGTGGCTGGAAGAAAGGTGAACGGCATTTTGCCTGGCCTTTTAAATCAATCTTGCCAGAACAGGAAGAATCTAAGAGATCACTCCAACTACTCAGAGGCCTGGAGGATGCTTTCCAGGAAAAGAGAACGGCACAGGCTCTGAGGCAGTGACAACCAGGGGTACCTGAGTAATAAAAGAAGTCACTAGCGCTGACACAGTGAAGGGTAGCATTCTGGTGCAAGGGGAGGTAAGAGGGGGCTGGTTATTCCTATGGGGCCAATATCATGGAGTTCGGAAACCCAATGGGAGAAAGTCAGCCAAGAGAATAGCATGATCTGATTTGGTTTTTGTTTTTTAAGTAACCTTTCTGGCTGCTGTTTGGAGAATGGATTTTAAGATGGCAAGAGTGGAAGCAGTGAGGAGATTATCACAGCAGAGAAAAAAACCAGATGGAGGGAAGTGGGCAAATTCAGGATGTGTTTTGGAGATAGATGGGGCAGGACTTGTTGCTGGATGGGATGTGACTGAAAGAAACAGAGGAGTCAAGGATGACACCTATGTCTTGTCATGAGCCCTGAGGTACCATTACTGAATTGGGAAAGGCGGGAATAAACACAGGTTTGCAGCAGTGCTGCTGGGGTGAAAACCAAGAGAGTTCTCTTTGGGACATATTATGTTTGAGATGCCTACTAGATATTCAAGTGGATATATCAGGTAGGCAGTGAATAAAGTCATCCGGAGATGAGGTACAAGGTCAAAGTTGAGAATAATCGGTATATAGCCAGTACTGGAGCCACGGAGTAAGAGATTTCACCTGGGGAGAACCTGTGCGTGAAGGAGAGACCTAGGGTATTGCAATATTTAGAAATGGGAAGAGAAGGAGGAATCTGCAGAGAAAATTGAATTGTGGACAGTGGGAAGGAGAAGAAACAGAAGACAGCAAAATCACAAAAGCACCCCTGGCCCCCACTCCAAGACATTATGATTCCACAGGTCTTGAGCAAAACCCAGTAACCTTAATTTTTAAAGAGCGCCTGGTGTGCTTCACATGTGCTGCGAGTTTTAGGAAACACTATTACAGAATGCAAAGCTGATTATGAGACAGGCTTTGCTGCAGTGCCGGCACCTGGACAAATAGCTCCTCTACCAACAAAATACAAAGAAACTATAAGGGACTAAAAATAACCATGTGCACGTGCAGTTGAGGCAAATTATGGACAACAAGATACAAAAAGAGCAAAAAAACCCAACTGCCACTTCTGAAGAGCCGGGAGCAAAAGCAGAGGGGTGGGATCAAAAGCAGGGTACTGCGCATGCCCCCTGCACTCAACATCGCCAAAGGGGTGGGCAAACCAACTAAGCCACCCCTACCCTCACCCCATGTAAGGAACCAGCTCGCCGCCCCCCCGCCTTGGTGAGAACAAGCAAGGCAGCGTGTCGCTTACCTTTGCTCCCCACTGCTGCAGCAGGGGCGCCAGTAAAGCCTTGCCTGAATTTCTTGTCTGGCCTCTGATCAATTTCTATTGATTGAGGAGGCCGAGAACCCTGGTCAGTAACAGTTAGTTGAGCCCAGAACTCAAACCCAGCTCTTCTGACCTTTACTTGTTCACTCTTTCTGCTGCTCCTATTCCTTCACATTTAAAAAAATGAGCCCATCTAATTGGCATGCTTGTATTAAAATACCATCCATTCCCCAAATGGTTAACTCCAGCTAGTGCTCTAGACTTTTTGTCTTCTGTCAAAATTTTTGGAAAGGGGTGTCCGTACCATCTCTGTTTTCTCATCTTCCACTGATTCCTAGACCTACCATTACCTCCTATCACCCTCTCATTACACTGCTTTGCTCCGGTCAGTGGAAGCAAATCAATCCACTCTTCTCACTTCTTACTTTAACCTGGTGATCACACTGACACCATGGACCATTTATTCCTTCAAACAAATCCCCACTCTCTTCAATCTCCCAGTCCCTCTTCCATTTTTTTCTCCTTTATTTCCTTAATGGCTCCCCTCTGTCCACCCCTTAACCACATGCAGAATTCTACTCATGGTCTGTTGCTCTCTCTTCCCCAGCAGTTTGTGTGCTGGGGGGTAGGATAGAAAAAGTGTAGTGTGGAAAACCACTGAGAAATAAAATATTGCCTGCCATATCAGTAAACAAAGGTTGTTACAGCCAGCAAGCCATCACATTACAGCTGCCCAGACTGTGAGCCCTGAGGGAACTCAGGATGGAGACAAATGGGCTGCCCACTGCCAAGCACAGCTGGCAGTCAGCCGCTGTAGCCACCCACAATAGTGCACCTGAGGAAACTCAGGATGAGAAAACACAGGATACTGGGCCCAGAGGGCCGAGGTGCATATCAAAGGAATGCTTTCAGTAAGCCCAGACTCTTGCATCTTCCCATACATAGAAAAGCGCAAAATTCCTTAACCTGAAATATCTGGGTTTTTTTAATTAACAGTAATCCTTTGATGTTCCGACTACCTGGTCTTTTGTTGCAAAAACTTCTACATATCCTGGCTTCCCCCTTGGCTCTTCAGAACACTTTTCTCAGCATTTATCTAAAGTCCTCAGAAAGTCTGCTGAAAAAAACGTAACTCTCAACTTTTAGGTTGTGTATTTTTTTCAGTTGACACCATCTTAAGTATTTCAGGTAAAATCCTCCTATCTTCCTGATGGAGATCTATTATCCTAATGACCACCTACTTGCCAATGACCTTTTTTTGTTGGTTTTTGTTTTTGTTTTGCGGTATGCGGGCCTCTCACTGTTGTGGCCTCTCCCGTTGCAGAGCACAGGCTCCAGGCGCGCAGGCTCAGCGGCCATGGCTCACGGGCCCAGCCGCTCCGCGGCATGTGGGATCTTCCCGGACCGGGGCACGAACCCGCGTCCCCTGCATCGGCAGGCGGACTCTCAACCACTGCGCCACCAGGGAAGCCCCAATTCTAATGTTTGATGCTGATCCCTGGACTTTAGGCTCATAAACACAACCGCATGATGAAAAGAGTTCGCTGAATGTTCCATGGGTAGTTCCCACATAACATGATCAAAAACCGTACTCAGTATCTTGTTTTGCACACTAGTTTCTTCTGCTCTAATCATAACCTCATTTAATGGAACCACCATTAATTCAGTCACTTTAGCCCCAAATCAAGAAAGCCCCAAACGTGGGGTAATTCCTCAATTCCTACCTCACTTCTCCTCACCTCTGCATGCAAGAAGCCACCCAGGCTTGGTAGTTTCACCTTCCTGGAATCTCCAATTTGCCCCTTCCCCTTTAACATATACCATCCCAGCAGAAGTTCAAGCCCCGTCAGCAGTTTCACAGGTTGGCATGAAGCTTCCTTGCCTTCAGTTTTACTTGCCTTTAAATCTCTGTGGCTGAATGGGAAGGTGGGGTGAGGGTCTGAAGATACGACCACGTCACCACCCTGCTATGACACTTCAGTGGCCCTAGACCACATCCTGAGTAAATCTAAACCTTAGCAGAGAATTCAAACACCCTCTATAATCTGACCTACTTCTCCCCGGGTAGCTCCATCTCCTTGCTTTCCCACATAGTTCCATGTAGTTTTTCCATTCTGTTCCACCTTTCTGTGCTTGCAACTCAAACTCTCCCTTTAACCTGAACATGGGGTCTTTAAGTTAACCCTCCTTCTTCCTAAGGAATTAGCTCAGGAAGTATACCACAGACCTTTAGGATCCACAAGTTGAACCTCTGGTGAGCTCCTGAAACAGACTGTGCTTATCTAACCGTGCTCCCTCGAAAAATCTTGTTTGATAAGTCTATCCTCTCGCGAGAGTATAAACTCTTCAAAAGAAAGGATGGGATTTTATTTATTGCTATGCTATCTAGAACATGTAGACAATTATTCATGGCTGTCCGCCACTTCCACACCTTAGTTAGCATTTCTTTGACACTTAAAAAGTTTCTAGAATGCACACCCTTGTCCTTCCTTATCCTGGTAGAGGGATATTAGGTTAAGAATAATATCACTAGGCTAAAAACATCCTCAAAGATACGTTGTATTTCTGTTTTGTGTTTTTTCGTTTTGTTTTGTTTGCTTATCGTCTGCTCATGTTATCTGTCAGAAGATTTCTTCGGTGGAGAAAATGAGAGCTGAGTTGAACTAAAATCTATATCCTCTTCCTATTAAACTTCCACTGAGGTTTTTAGAGAAATGGCCATTTTCCAGGAAGTTTAAGGTTTATTTCACAAGAATGGCAGATTGAATAAACTGAGATTTCCTAAAAAGGGGGTGGCCATATTTCTACAAATTCTTCTCAGTAACTAATAGCTGGCAATCAATAACATGAAGGAATATTATTTGGAGAACTTTTTCATCACTGACTGTAGGATATGTTGTAAAGTAACGCACTACTACCCAGCAGTTCTCATCTTTAAGGCTGATGTACTCAACTGTGTACACGTTAGGCAAAAGTAGCGTAATTTATACCAATTCCATAGAAATAACCCTACTCTGTTCATAGAATCACAAGCTCTTATACTTCAGTGTTACTCATACTTTCGACTGAAGCGCCCCCACTGGCAGAGGAGGATAAATTCATATCCCCAAGGCATTTATAGATGGAGCCTAAAGAGATGTGGCATGCACAAAATGGCTTGGACGTTTCAAGTTGCATCTTCACAATTCAAGAAAGTTTTTTTCCATAATTGTGTTCATGTTTATATTTTACTGGCCTCAAAGGGAATACCACTGATTTTCAAAAAGATGTAGCTTGTCTATCCTGTGGATTCTTATATCCACAGAACACCCCAGCCCCAGGCTGGCACTGTGAAAGACGTGTGTAGTTAAAAAATGACCAATTATGTAAAATGTTCCTCATTTTAGGTTTGTCCAATGTTTTCCTGTGGTTAAATACAGACGAACTATATTTGGGAGGAATATCACTGAAGTGACGCTATCTTCTCATTCTATCCCATCAGGAGTAATTTGTGGATTTGTCCCATTGCTGGTGATGTCAACTGTGACCGCTTGATTAAGGTGGTATATGGCAGGATTCTTTACTGCTAAATTACTAACTCCCCCTTTGTAATTCATCAGTATCTTGTGGAGAGATACTCTGCAATCCTGTAAACATCCTGTTACTCCTAAAACATTCAGCCACTGGTTTTAGCATCCAATGACACTTACCTTAATTAACTTTACGATACATGCTAAATAATCTTCCATTTCCATCATTCCTTCTACATTTATTCATTTGTTGTAAGGAAGAGCTGTCTCTTTCCCTCCATTTATTTTTATATTCATTTAAAAAATATACCAGTGTAGATTCATGGATTCTTATTTAATGAGTTACAACCATTACGATGATCTCTTTGACCAGTGGCAGTCCCTTCTAGGTAACTGCTATTTCCTTTTTACGTGTTCAATTTGAGGAACATTATATAAAATAACTGACTTTACACTTGAAAAATTTAGTGTAATGAACAAAAAGGGAAGACCAAGCAATTATTTGGATTAAAGAAGGCTAAAGAGATCTCTCAACTGAATGTAAGCCATGATCTAGGATTTGTTACTGTTATAAAGGACTTTACTGAACAGTTGATGAAAGATGAATAAGGTCTTTAGATTGGATAATAGAATTGTATCAATGTTAATTTCTTGGTAAATATACTACAGTAATGTCAGAAGATATGTTTTTTAAAAACATACACCATAAAGTATTTAGGGGAAAGGAAGCATCATGGCTGCAAATTCATCTTAAACAAGTCAAAAAATAAACCGTAATTGTCTACATACAAATACATATACTGATAAACACAGAAAGAGACGATGCCAAAGCAAATATGGTCAAATGTTAACATTTGAAGATTGTCAGCAAAGGGCTTAAGGGAATTTTTTGGTACTATATTGCAATTGTTTTTGCAAGTCTGAATTATGTCAAAATAACTTTTTAAAGAAAACCCTATTAGTCACCTACTCACCCAATGCAGTAATTCCTTCTTCAGTAGTATCACTGCCACCAGACATACATCCCTCGCTTGCCTCTGTGCAGACTGAAGGAGAATGTGGCCATAGAAATAATGTTCCATAATGGGCATTTCTAGTTACCCCAAATATGCCATCTTAAAACTTACCTCCCGTGATGCTGCCGCTGGCTTTGGAGGAAAAACAGAATAATCTTGTCTCTAATTCCACGTGGAATCAGTTTGAATACGTCTCTAGCCTTTCTAGGCCAATTATTTCCTTTTTATAATAGCGTTACACATATAAAGTGATTTCTTGAATCATCACCATTACTGCCATTATGGCCACCTTCATGGGTGTGGGACCAGTATAGTCAAACGGGGCCCCATGCTTGATTTAATGGTCTAATACTGATGTCTTGAAATGCTTAATTTTTGAACAAGGGGACCCACATTTTCTTTTCTTTTTTTTTCTATTGGAGTATAATTGCTTTACAGTATTGCGTTAGTTTCTGCCATACAACGAAGTGAATCAGCTATATGTATACATCTAGCCCCTCCCTCTTGGACCTCCCTCCTCCCTCCCCTACCCCGCCCATCTAGGTCATCACAGAGCACAGAGCTGAGCTCCCTGTGCTATCCTGCAGGTTTCCACTAGCTATCTATTTTACACATACTAGTGTATTTATACCAAACCTAATCTCCCAATTCATCCCACCCTCCCCTTCCCCTCCTATGTCCACATGTCCGTTCTCTACATCTGAATCTCTCTTCCTGCCCTGGAAATAGGTTCATCTGTACTATTTTTCTAGATTCCACATATATACGTGTTAATATACGGTATGTGTTTTTCTCTTTCTGACTTACTTCACTCTGTATGACAGATTCTAGGTCCATCCACATCTCTACAAATGACCCAATTTCATTCCTTTTTATGGCTGAGTAATATTCCATTGTATATATGTACTACATCTTCTTTATCCATTCATCTGTCGATGGACATTTAGGTTGTTTCCATGACTTGGCTATTGTAAATAGTGCTGCAATAAACACTGGGGTTCATGTGTCTTCGAATTACGGTTTTCATTTTGCACTCAGTACCACAAATTTTGTACCCAGTTCTGCTGCCACCAGCCTATGTGGCACCTTTCTGTAAACTGGACACCTGTGAGAACACAGGTCTTGGCTATAAGGCAGCAGCAAGGAAAACCAGTCCCTGCCCTCATGTGGTTGTAGCCATGCTCTGGGGGGCGGTCCTGCCTAGTGGAATGCAGGCTGCATTTCAACACCAATCCCCTTCCTTGGCTAGATGCTCCTGTGTAGTGTGCAACTCCATCAGGAGGCCTGGACTCTCAGATCTTTCAGTAATATTCATAGAAGTTAATTTCAGTCCAAAGGGAAGAAAGATCAACCTTTGGCCAAGTAGATAGTATTTTCTCTTCCCTCTGGCCACATTCTTCCAAGAGAAGAGGAAGGAGGATTTTAAACTTTTGTGCGATTGCTACCCGGTGCTGAGAATTGGTCATAACATGTTTTCCATAACCTAACCTCTGAACAAATTCCACGTTCTGAAAAGGAAGGAAGGGAAAAGTGCAGATAAAGCTGGACGCCTTGGGGGCCACATGCTGCACATCGCAGGGCTGTGATGACTCACCTACTCCCGATTCCCTTTAGACCTCTTCTTTACTGCAGTAAACATTAGGAGTACTTCTCAAGCCAGGGAGGACAAAGACGGTCCTTATAATAACAGCATCCTTGTGAGCTATGGATTGGCTAAAACCAGTTGCCGTGTTAGTCCCATGGCACCATCATGACACACAGCTCACAAATGCCCTTTCACAGAACCATATCCAGCATTGATGGGGTTGCCTTTCAAACCAAACAAACATCTATAATGCAAAGGTGACAGATAAGGCTCCCCACTAGGCTCAGAGGTCAAGACAATGAGAGCAACGCAACGGAATCTTACAGCAGGTTACCATCGAACAAGGGAAAATCAGTCCACAAATAACTTCACGATAGCCATGATTCTGGGAAAATGATAATAAGTACCATGGGAGAAGTGCTAAAAAAAATGCTAGGAGAGTTCGAAGATGGATATTTAGGTTTTATCAGTTTTGAAGCTGGAGATGCTGGAGGGGACCCTTTTTTAAGGGCTCAGTTGGTATGTCAGGCTGCTGAGGTCAATTAGTATTAAGGGATTTGCTAAACTAGGCTTCATAGAGGACACGGTACCCACAACAGACCTTGGATGTAGGAATTAGGCGGACAAAGGCAGGAGTGCGAGATGCGGCTGGGAATACACTCCAGGAAGAAGAAAGGGTATGAGCACATCAAGGAAAAGGAAAAATCTATGTCCCAGAATCTGCGCTGCCCTAACTCAGCTGGAGCCCAGTACGCCTGTATGGACATAATGGGTGATAAGACGGAAGACAGAGGTTAGGGCTGACTGAACACCAGACACACGTGCCGATGTGTGTCTTTATATTTATTTTTGCTATCAAGAGGGGGTTATGGACAGTTTTTAACAGGTGAAATTATTTATCAAAGCCATGAAGCCAAGATCCATAACTGAGGTCTAGTGGGATATCTCCTCTAAGTTCTCAAAAAAGGTACCGCCCTCCCCCGCCAAAGCAAATTAAAATAATACTGTTTTCGCTATGGGCCTGTAATTAGGTAGGGAGTTTCATAGCTTTTGAATGAGATTCTCTAAGTTCTTCACTCGTTCTTGGCACGACTGTATAGATATTTTAGAAGTGTCTCAAATAAGCCATCTATTTAAATTATATTCACGATGCATCATGTTTTATAGATTCCTTTTCTTAAAAAATCAGCAGAACAATGGGTTCCTGCTGCGTTTTATCCCACGTGGCCAACTTGCTATGTGACTATAACAGGCCAAGGTTTCCCTCATCCCCCCAACCCCAACTCCCATATTGAAGAAAAGGCTCAGGTGTTAAGAAGAGTGTGCCGGGGACTTCCCTGGTCGCGCAGTGGTTAAGAATCCGCCTGCCAATGCAGGGGACACGGGTTCGAGCCCTGGTCCGGGAAGATCCCACATGCCGCAGAGCAGCTAAGCCCGTGCACCACAAGTACTGAGCCTGTGCTCTAGAGCCCGTGAGCCACAACTACTGAGCCCTCGTGCCACAACTACTGAAGCCCGTGCACCTAGAGCCCATGCTCCGCAACAAGAGAAGCCACGACAATGAGAAGCCTGTGCACAGCAACGAAGACCTAACACAGCCATAAATAAATGAATAAATAAATAAATTTATTAAAAAAAAAGAAGAGTTTGCCCGACCAAGGGGTGATGATAGAGGCCAAACATTTTGTACGCAGATGAAGAAGAGGGAAAAACGGCAACAGCTAAGCAGCCAAATGTTCACCCATGAGAACGAAAAACTACGAATAACTGAATATCCCTCCTTTTGACAACTGTCCAGGGGCAGAAATAACAGATGCCAGAGCAGCCCGACTTCCTCCAGCGTGATCGAATCAGACAAACGAGAGGAGGCCAGTGGGAGCCACTCGCTGCAGATGGACTTCTGCCAGCCTGGTGGGGGTGAATGTGGGTTGCTTTATTTATTTATTTTCCCTCCAGAAAATCACTTTGAAATGGAGCCTCAGCTATTTCCAGCCCCAGGTGATTGGATGGGCAGCCAGCAGACACAGGGTGGAATTATTAAGGAAAAGAAAATGGTTTAAGATGACAGGCACTTTGGCTACTACAACAAAATCTGTACTGATTTTTTTGTGACCACTAAGGCAGCAATGAGTCATGATTTATATATAAAAATATATATTATATATATAATATATAATAACATATAAAGTATATATATTATACATATGTATTATATATGTGTGCATGTATATGTGTATATATATAATAACTTGACCATGTGGAGGAACTCAATTTCTTCAGAAACAGAACAGAAAAGCAATCACTGCTTTCCTCAAGGAAATGCTCAAAGGCACATGAACTTATCTTTCTATGATGGTTCTCAAACTCCCACTTAATAGAAAGCAATCAACACGGCTTGGTAGCAAGAGCACCCAGGGAGGGTGAATGGATGAATATAAGATCTGGTTCCATGTCTGCCGGGTGACCTCTGGTCAAGCCACCTAACCGTTCTGAATATCACTTTCTCAGCTATTAATGATGACATTGGAGCTATGGGTTAAATCCATATTTCCCAAATAGTGCTTCCTAAAGGTGGTCTAAGGGTCTTGCTACTCAAAGCAGGGTCCACAACTGGCAGCATCAGCATCCTATGGGAACCCTTAGACATGATAGAACCTCGGACCTTGGACTGGACATACCAAATCATGTCAACTGAATCATCTACATTTCAATAGGAACCCAGTTGATTCGCATATGTGTTAAAATTTGAGAAACACTGTTCCTGACCAAGCTGTCCCAAAGATACCTGATCACAGACTCACCTGGATAACTTCATACAAACACAGCTTCCCTGGTCCTTCCTCAGGTCTGGGGTAGAAGCCAGGAATCTGCATAGTTAACTGATACCCCAGGTGGGTCCATTTCAATAAAAATATGAGTGACATAAATAAAATAATTGTGTCTATATTGTTTCCCTTTAAAATCGAATGATCTCTAAGCGATACCTTGCCAGCGAGCTTCCTGGTGTTTTTATAGAGATAAGCTAACATGATCATGACAAGACATCCCTCAGCTGATGGCCCAGATGCCATGAAGGTTTCGCCCACTGCATTTCTGAAACTGTTAAATTCTTAATGGATCATTGGTTAAATGCAGGAAGCATAAGGAGCTCTGATGTTGAACTACAATAATTTAATGAATCATATAAAAATGATACTAATTTTGCAAAGTCCCCTCAAGACAACTGTCAGATTCGTAAGCTACATTCATATATCAAAATCCTTATTTAGCACATGAAGATGTCTTTAGCACTTCAAAAACCAATCTTAAAAAGTAGAAATATCGTGACAATTATGTCCAATTTGGCTTTTCATTTATTGGGAATAAAAACTATCCTCATGGGCAATGTGTTATTTGCTGGGAAGTGCCTGCAAATAGCAGCGAGAAATCTCTTATTTCAATAAAACATGAAAGCTATACAAAAATAAGTGGTGTTTTTTTTTCCCTCCTGCAAGCAAATCAAAAGAATTCCAAGCAAGGTCCTAAAGGCAGCTTTTCCCCTCCATTTTCAATGCCAATAAACATAGTTAAAATTCAGTGTACATTTTAATGTATACTGGTCTCCAAGTCAAATGCAATATTTAATGACAAATCATGTCTTGACTTGCATAAATAATTTTAAATAATCTGTCACTTGCTACATAGAGATTAAAAATATATTGTAAATATTAGAGATTATATTAAGCTAACTGCATAATACAGGCTTTAAGAATATTCTTTTTTTAACTTAAAAATCAGATCTTTATCATATTCAGATGTGCATCTCATACATAAGAATGACAAAATGATTTTTTTAATCCCTGAAGAGGTTTGCAAGATTAGTACCACAAAAGTATCAGCTGACTCTAAAAAAGTAGGAAGTGATAGAAAAGTGTTTTCCATTTTTTAAAAAACATTCTGTGATCCTATCATACTTGGGAGAGTTGGATACCTAGGGCTGGCCTAGAATGGAGTTTGAGAGTCTATATAGCCATGAGCCACAGAAAAATCACTACGGCACTAGAAATGTAATTCAGTTCAATTAGTTTAAGTATTAACACACTTACTGGTGAATGATGTTCAGGCTACAGAGGATCAACTATGTCATAAAATAATAGCTAATGACTGATAAGAGTTAACACCGTGTTACGTGTGGTTTTAAACACTTTGTAGTTATCAATACTTCTGACTCTTCCAGTAACTATGAAGTCAGCACTCTTTTGTCATAATATTAAGACACAGAGATGAATCGATTGTCCACCATCACAACACTAAGTAGTAGTGGATTTAGGAACTGGAAACCAACAGGACTTCAGTATCTGGGTTCTCGGCCACCAGGGTACACATTCATCCAACTGGAAACTCTAGGAGCAAAGGCACACGGCAGAGAAGTGAGGGTGAAACACAGAACATTAAAGTGTCTAGAAGGATGAAGCAGACTGTACACGCTCAAAGCCTATGGGAAATTAACAAACTGGGTCTGAGCCATTCTTTGCCAAACTTTATAAGCAGGGGGGAAATCTCTGGAGGTTTCTAGCAGGCACGTGACAGTCAGGAATGAAGTGAGTAAGTATGGAGATGACAAGAGATTGGAGACGGACGGATTGATGAGATGCTATTTATAGGAATTCATAGACTAGGTCATGGGGGGCTCAAAGAAGGAGAGGAAAAAGAGGAAGGGGAAAGTGACACTGACAAGGAAATCCAGGGAACTTGTGTTGAAATTCCCTGCGCGGTTTGGCCTCTCCTTTCTTCAGGATCCGGAGGATAACCTGCCTCCCCCTGACCAGGATCAAATACTGGGTTGGCCAAAAAGTTCGTTGAGGTTTTTCCATAAGATGTTACAATACAACACCTCGGCTAGCCTAGGCGAGGCCATGCCAGGAGCACAAAGCTGGACTTGTTAAGGAAGAATAAAATCAAACACATTCCCTTTCTCAACTGACCCGTCGGAAAGTATTTGTGGGCTAAAATTAAGTAACAATAGGAAAAATACTTCCCATGGCTCGCACAACAGGAGCGCAGCTTGCAAGGTCCTCCTTGGTCTCCTAGGACCCAGGCAACAGCCTCCCAGATCACCAGGATAATGAAGGTGAAACGCCTATGCTGACAAGGAGATTTCATTTCCCAAGAAACATAAACGTCTCTGCAAAGAGCAATTCACTCCTATTCTTAATCCCTAAACCATCAACATCTGCTACAAAGAATTCCTTGAGTCCTTAAATAAATTCCCCTTGTCCCGCATTCTTGTCTTCATGGCACTCTCAAAAGCAGCGTTAAAAAAAAAAAGAATAACCATCTCTGCCCGCCATCTCTTTGTTGGGGGAGGGGTAACACTCCTGGGCTCACAAAGGAGATTTTATGGGGACCCATGGGGTGGGTAAGATACATTTAAGGAGAAAGGAAGTTGGTGTATTTCTAAACATGTTTGAGATGATAAAAACGCTGATGCTGAAACATGATAAAGAAATCTTAGACTCTCCTGAAAGGCAATCTTCTTTCTTTTTTTTTTTTTTTCCTCAAGCACCTTTTTTTCAGTCCTACTTGGGTCAAAAAAATGCAGTTTTAAAGCCCATTTCCATGTTTTAAGATTCAGAGGAAAGAGGTTTAACAGGAGGCTATGAAACTCCCTTAATCTTTAATGCCTTATTTTCACAGATTGGCTGGCGAAGTAAACCGTCATTGCTCAACTTTTCTCATCAATGCCCCTTGAACTGTGTCATTCATGACGAACAGCAGAATCCATTTGCGTGGGTTTTTGTTTTTTCTTTTTCGGAAACCATTTTTCCCGGTATTGTGGAGGCACCTGCATTCTGGCAACCTAGGCAGAATCTCTTAGCCCAACTGATTTGCTGATTGTCTTCTAGGGGAAATTATCAAACATTTAAAATACAAGTTTAAAAGAGTGAATTGAGTAGAGGTGGAGACAGTTCTGATGGTGTCTTGCTATCCTCTCATCCCTGTTCTGCAGAAGCACCTGGCCTGTCCAAACGCTCTTCAGCTCTATGGAAGGCTAGTCTGTGCTCCTACACGACAAGAAGGTCACCGAGAATATACTCACAGGCTATGCGCACGGAGGCCTTCCTGCTCTTGGAGGTCCCCAGGTGGCTCCACGCCACACACTGGCACCAATAGTCCTCGGGCCCATGGAAGTCCTCTACCTGCTGCCTGGTGACGTTGATAAACACCTCCCGGACCTTCAGGCCTGCAGAGGAGATAGAACCAATCCACTGAGGCTGGTGTATTTCTCAAACGGAAAGTTAAGGCCAGCCCAACCTCTTCCTGTTAATTAAACCATTCTGTTTTTAATCAAGGTGAAGTTTTAATTACTTTGACAATAATATATTACTGCTAATTAAATTCCAGCGGCTGAGTAGGCTGGAAAGAACAAGTGTAAAGTATCGTCAGCCAGTGTGGTTCCCATACAATAGAATCATTTTCACAGTACCTTGACACCATGCTTTTTCTGTCTTCTTTTTTAGCTCTTATAAATATTTATTGTTCTTTTTTTGTTTGTTTTTTCTTAAATTTTTATTGGAGTATACTTGATTTACAACGTTGTGTTAGTTTCTGCTGTACAGCAAAGTGAATCAGGTATACACATACATACATCCACTCTTTTTTAAAACTCGTTTCCCATATAGGTCATTACAGAGTACGGAGAAGAGTTCCCTGGGCTCTACAGTAGGTCCTTATTAGTTATCTATTTATATATAGTAGCGTGTATATGTCAATCCCAATCTTCCAATTTATCCCTCCCCACCGCTTCCCCCCCCTTTGTCTTTCTTGGTGTAAAATCTACCATGAAGAAAGTAGCACCAAATTAATTTCTGGGATTCTAGAGGCTAAACAGTCCTCGACAAACCAACCCCAGGGACATAGTTCCAAGTGCTTCGAAGTGTTCCCATCCCTGGGTATGGCAGCAGGAGAGGGTCACTCTGGACGTGTGGCTTAGAATAACGAGAAGACAGCGAACATGCATGGGAGGGGTGAACGGTTGGGAATCCAAGGAAAAGCCAAAACTGCAGACAACAAATGGGATGCAGACAAGTTGAACTAAATTGGTCTTGAAGCCTTGAAAACCCTGGAAGGTCCCTGGAGCAACAGAATGAGGAGGTGAAGAAAAGAGAGGCTTTCACCTGGGAAATGAGATAAAAAATGCCAGGGTCAACGTCTTAGTTTAATGACTATATCTTTGCATTCCCATCTAATAGTTAAAAAATTTGCCTGGTGTTTCTGAGGAGTGAGTTTCTTCCAAACCTCCAGAGCCATAGACTATCAGCCTTTCTTTCTTTGGGAAGGACAGCCACCTCAGAGCAGTGCCAAGGAGCAAAGGACGCCCTCCTCAACACCATCAGTTAAATCATCACAAACGGGGGAGCAGCCTTTATAATCGGCATCTGCTGAGGCTGTGCCCTGCCCTGAGACAGGCAGCATGGGAGAAGGAGGCGATGCTTACTGAGCTCCACTAAGTGCCCAGCATCATAAGCCTTTAGCCTATTCACTCTTTGCATTTCCGCAGTGCCCTAATGTAGCAGAGGCTACTGTACCCCCACTTTACAGAAGAGAGAACTGACTTAGAGAGTCATTTGTCAATCATCACACAGCCTGTAAATGGAAGATCCAGGGTTTGAAGCTAGATCTGTTTTACACCCAAACCAGCACTTTGCACAGGTCCCTCATAAAAATTCGACTCTGTCCTCGTACTTTAGGTACTTATACATAATTATGGAAATAAGACTAATGCATGGAACATTTAAGGAAAAAATGAGGTGCATGACTATGATTTTTCCTTTACGTTCGAAAGGAATTCAGGGGACAGAACCATCGGTATAGTCAAAAGGAGCCAGGGACTGTTGGTGGAGGAGGTGGAATGTGATTATATCCTGGGTGCTGGTAGGATTTAAAAAACAAGAACGGAGGTGGATTAGTCAGGCTTGGGAAACATTCCCCTCTACCCAATCAATAACATGTTATTTATAGTGTGTGATGAGAGTTTTATGGCCACATCAATCACCATGTACACAATCTGAGTTAGACTTTCTAAATTTGTAGGAGGTACCGCGTATAGAAAATCATCCTGATGACAGCTGATAATTCCCATTTCTTCTGTTTCTGCAGAATGCAGAAGCATGCCTTTTACCTGTCAGAGACGTAAGAGTCCTGAAAGTCACCTCCTACGTGGGATAGGGAAGAAGCCTTAGAGGGGTTTTTATTGTATTGTTGCGGCTGCTTTTTTAAATTTGCACTTAAATAAAAGAGAGAATGAGAGGACCTGGAGAAGGTGGAGCTGGCAGGTGAAGGGAAAGGGAAACGAAGTCAGGTTACAAAAAAGTTGGTGAGGACAGAAAGCAGACTGGAGCGTGACACCCATACTGGACTTTTTAAAGTTAGGCTGCATAAACAAAAATAAGGAGCTAGGCTGTAGACAAGAGGACTTGGTTTATATTTCACAGCTTTGATTTGAGACAAATGGTGGAGGATCTACTTTGCACAGTGCAAGAGAGGAGAGAAAACCCTAAATCAGCATATCCAGGTTCCAGGTGGAGTAACTTTGATACGTCTGAGCTCCCCTGTCAGGTGATGGGGAGACCTATGAAGCAAAATACTCCGATCACGTGGGAATCAGGTCTCACTGAGGAAGCACGATACGCTTAGAAGGTCAGAAATGTGTTCAAGCTCATGTGGAATTTATACATATATATATACATACACACACAACTTATACATATGTGTATATATGTGTATATATATGTGTGTGTATATGTATTATTTTTTACTTTCTCCATCTTGTAATATCTAAACCCATGAGCTTTCTCTAGGCTGCAAATGAAGATAATCACCATCTCAAAATGGTTCAAGATCATCATATTTATAAAGCAGAGAGTTCCCCAACCAAACCTTAAAATATGCTATGATTTAATCTAGGCATCACGGTGTTTTAAGGGGTACATGGGGCCTGTTTTAATGAGCTAAGGTAGGACACTCAAACAGAAATGCACATCCGGAAAGAATAAGTTTACACTCACAGATCCCTAGAAACAAGAGGCAAAGCACCCAGGGCCACACGGGGAAGCACCAGGGTCAGGAGGCAGAGGAGGCAGGGGGGAATGTGGGCAAGAGCCTTTATTGTGGTTTCCACGGGAAGGAATCAGAGAGGCAGGGGAAAAAGATTTAGAGTTGGCACGTTTGCATCATTTCAGTGGGCTCCGGGACAGAAGAGCTGTCCCTACTTGTCTGGTACTGGGTTAGGGCAGGGGGATACGGGTCAGCAGTGTAAGAGCCGGATAAAAGAAGGGGTTGGGGATAAAGCTCTGGATCGCTTGGTTTGCATATGAAAGGCACGCTCTTGGGCCAGTTGTTTGCTAGGTCTAGCAATTAGCCAGTCCTGGGCAGGGCAGTCCCTCCAGGGTCAGCAAGACCCTAAGATGTCAGAGCATCAAATACAAACACTTGAAAACATGGTTATTATACACGGACAAACACACAATTGTTTTGCAAAGCGTAACAGTAGGCCACAGACCCCCACCACGAAGGTCAAAATTAATCTCACCCCATTCATGTCAGGAAGTCTGGCAACCTCTCATTCAGACTAAACACAACTGAAAGGAAAATGCTTAAGTCACGATTTCAGCATTACGATGGCTCAGTCTCAAGTCCCTCACAGAGGTTCCCCATGGGTTTGGAGAAGCAGAATGAATTATCAACCAAGTATTATCCAAACACAGTGTATTTTGCTTCAGGTAGCATCAGCGTATCAAGTTTCTTTAAAAGGCCACAAGTGACTTCAGTACCCCCCGCCACCACCATCCCCACTAGTATAGTGTCTCTCTGGAGTAGGCCTTTTTCTTCTAACGTGAGGTCTTCAGCCTTGTCAAACCATCCCCGCCAGGAAAATCTTTGGGAAATCATAAATATTTTGTCTCTATTATACTTTTCTCCACTATAACAAATAACTATCGATTAAAATAAAAATTTTAAATAGTATATTCTCTTGCAAATCTTCACTATTGCT
The DNA here is from genome assembly GCF_964270905.1 of Leucopleurus acutus. NCBI lineage: Eukaryota > Metazoa > Chordata > Mammalia > Artiodactyla > Delphinidae > Leucopleurus > Leucopleurus acutus. Next base: position 27,463,289 of record NC_139163.1, on the reverse strand, counting down.
CTCTCTAGTGATGTATTATATATATGCATAAATATATATATATATGTAAAAATGTATGTGTGTGTGTATATACACACGAGAAACCACACCTGAGAAACATCCATTTAAAACGGCTCTATTTCAGGACAGCTCCCGCCACGCTCCTGCACTGAAGTTCATCCAACAGTGTTACAGAGATAACCATCTATTTCTCCATCTCAAGAGACGGCAGCTAACTTATTCACAGGAAATGCTACAGGGGAACAAAAATCCCAGGCAAATAGACGATTGCAACTCATAAATAAGACTAGCGTTATACCTGATAACTTGTGTAACTAATGGGCACGGAAAAGTCCAACCCTTTAAATTATTGTGCGATTATAACTATCAGCCTTTGTTATGGAGGAGAGTCCTACAGAAGATGAAAATATGACTCTGGAACTGAAATGCTAATAAGCTTTCTACGCTGCGGATGGTTGAGTTGTAGAGAGACGAATGTTGGCAACGGATGAATAATTGCTCTGCATGTACTAAACATAACAGAGCAGCACAGAACTTCATCATCTGTCAGCTTTATTTGTTTAAATGAGAAAAATGCTGACAGCAGTTATTGCTATAATCCCCTTATTTATCAGATAGGAAACACTAGTTACTCTTAGCAGGTCTAATCCTGTTGGGAGAATAAAAGGGAATTTTCAAACTAATTGAAGGTGTATGTTTCACTGTTCAAAGAAGAGAAATATGGAAGAAAGGAGGGAAGAAATGGAGAGAGAAAAAGGATGAAAATTATTTCTGGTCAACGTCTAATAAAAGGGCTCTAGTTCTAGTCCTAACTTATTCTGTAGAAAAGAAAAGAGCTCTGGAGTAGAACTGAATATCCAGCACCATGCCAGCTGCAGACAGTGCCTACTAACAGCTGTCCCCCTGCCTTTGATCTACTGCCCATTATCACACTTCAACAAGGCTCTTCAGCGGCATCCTGCCGTGGTCACTGCTGCCCACCAGCTCTCAGATGCACCACTCATCACAACTGGATGTCCAATCTTTGGAAGTTCTCTGTAGTAGGATACTCGGCTTACTAAAGTAAATAACTACATTCAAGAAAAAAGATGAGAATCCCTCTTCCTCTTGTCATATTCCCAAACCACACCAAAGCAGTAAGAGGCTAGCAGACTAGGCTTTGGTGAATTGTTTCCTCACGCTAGTCGCTGTGCCTGTCTCCCTGGACCATTTTAGCCCAGCGTTATACCCACTCCGTGCCTGGTTTTTTTTGCACTGTGATGTTTCATGATTGGGGATTAACCCAGAGAATAGTTCTATGTAATTAGCTTCCACAGACAAAGCCCCAAAGAACTATTCTAATACAACTTCATGAGTAGCATGGGGCCTTGCTCAATTTGGGGAGAGAGAAAAAAAAATCAAGCAGCCCACGAAAAGCAACCATCTCCGGGCTTCCCTGGTGGCGCAGTGGTTGAGAGTCCGCCTGCCGATGCAGGGAAAGCGGGTTCGTGCCCCGGTCCGGGAAGATCCCACATGCCGCGGAGCGGCTGGGCCCATGAGCCATGGCCGCTGAGCCTGCGCGTCCGGAGCCTGTGCTCCGCAACGGGAGAGGCCACAACAGTGAGAGGCCCACATACCGCAGAAAAAAAAAAAAAAAAAAAGCAACCATCTCCTATTCAAGAGCCTTCTCTAATAGACCGTCATCTCCTTAGGTATCTCAGTACCACTGATGCCTGGGTTTGGCTCTGAGATAGGCCCACCTTACTCCACTGTTTCCTAAGAAGATGGAAAACAGTCCACTCAGCTGGAAGAAGTGAGTCCACCACTTACATAAGGAGATGTTTTTCATTTGTCTCTTACTAGCCCAGGTTTAGAGCCTAGAAAATAGGCTTGAACAATAAGTTCCCCCATATTTTGAATAACATATTTCATTACTGATTAATTATTATACCATTTGTATAGCCCTTTACTTTTATTAATGTCATCACATACCTTATCTTATTTCATCTTAAAACCATGCTATTATTATTATTATAATTATTATTTTGCTGCAGGTTCCACGTCAATAGGAAATAGATCAAAGATGTCATACAGTTTACAACATATATTATTTTCAAAAAGTTGTACTGAGTGCCTCATATGTGCTTGCCATTTTGCCAGGTGTTGAAGATACTGTGACAAAGCAAATGATCAAGATTCCTGTCCTCAAGGATCTTGCAGGCTAGATGAGGAGACACTTCCACCTGTCCCAATGTGATGCGACAGTCGCTATGACAGAAGCACAGACTGCTACAAGATCACACAAGAGGGGCTTCTAACCTCTCCACAGCATCACCAAAAGCTTCTGGGAACGGCTGCCATCCTACCTTTGACCTGAAGGCTCTGTCCTCACCCAATATTTATCTCAGTGTCTAGGGCAAGGCTCTGGTGAAGACACATGAATCTGATCCCTATTTGGAGTTTTAAAACTTTGAGATACAAGAAAACTCTTCAGGGAACTGTGCCTCCATTTCTTGGGGGAAGCTTAGATGTCTTCAAGCCAACATGCTACTGAAAGTAGCAAATTAAATGTAGATAATTAAAAGGCAGAACCATATTCCATTTTACTGGCAGATGCTTAATTAGGGCTAAATGTCTTTTGCCACTTCATCCTAGCAACAAAATTCAAATGTATTTTGATTAAAAAAAAAATAGTCCTCCTTTGAACGGGCACAATGCCTAATGAATACTCTTTAGTTTCCCCTGGATAATAAGCACCCCACATATTCCTCAGAAGCACTGCAAGTTCAGTCTTAAGTACAGACACTAAGAATACACCCAAGCTCTCCAGTTTCGTCCTCACTGGAGATTAAAATTAATCAGCACAGAGATGTGTGGCAGAGAAAAGCAAATTAACTCGGTAGTGTTGTCTGATAACAGAGAGAAGGGCAACTCACAAGGCAGAAGTGGAGAGGGGAGGGTCAGTTAGAGGACAGCGTCCCCTGAATGACTCACTCAGACCTCATACAACTTGTGGGAACCACACTCATGATTTCCAGCCCTGCTGCCCCAATCAATGGCTTTCCATTCCTGCAGCCACTAAAACTACTTCCTGTTAGTAGATCATCCCGAGATCAGGGCATACATCCTACCAATTCTATCTCCCATGGCAATACCAGGGGCTCTGAGAATAACAAAGACGAAATGTAAACTGAGGGAGTGAACCACAGGCAAATAAAATGTCATTCTATGAAAGACAATGATTTACCTGTTAATAGGACTAGCCCCTTTATCTTTCTGGAACTGTAATTACGTTCATAATTTTCTATTTGTTTTTGGAAGCAAAATCACCAGCCACTTACCCCATGTAAAAAAAATTGCAGTTTTATATTTATCATTTTGAAGGCTAACCTTGATAGTGTACTTGCTATACACCAGACCCTGAGCAAGGTATGTCATATATATTGGGTTCTACGACCCCTGCTACAGTTCCATGGGGTAGATATACTTGTAACTGCCATTTTATACATGGGAAAACCGAGGTGAAAGGATGCTAAGGAACTGTCTACCTTTAAAAAGTCTGTAAATGGAGAGCCAGATCTCAAAAATGGAGGTATCGGGCTTCCCAATGGTTGGGAGTCCGCCTGCTGATGCAGGGGACACGGGTTCGTGCCCCTGTCCGGGAAGATCCCACATGCCGCGGAGCGGCTGGACCCGTGAGCCATGGCCGCTAAGCCTGCACATCCGGAGCCTGTGCCCCGCAACGGGAGAGGCCACAACAGTGAGAGGCCCGCGTACAGCAAAAAAAAAAAAAAAAAAAGAAAAAAGAAAAAAAATGGAGGTATCATCTTGCACTAATATCCATACTCTTAATCCCCAGACCATCTTTTTTTAAATATCCTTATAATTCCCACTTCAAATTAGAAAAAAAAAAAACATTTAAAATGTTGTATGAACAGAGAAGACTATAAAAAAGTCCAAAGACACTCTTTAAGAGTTTAGGGTTTAGAACAAATCTCTGGCCAATATTAGGAAGTTATTAAATTGCATAAATGGTTAGCTGCCTTCTATCTCTGCTATGAATGAAATGATAGTAAACGGTCTCTTTTTGTAGGAAAGGCTTAAATTAGACACAAGGTCTTCATGCTCTGTCACAAGTTTTTGGAAGGAATTCATAATATTTTCCTGAAAACCTTTTTAGAATATGTCAGTCCTCTCTGAGCAGCAGAGTGATGAACAGGATGCAATCTGGGGTGGGGTCGGAGAATATTTCTATAGTTGTGGGTTTTAAACCCACAAACTGTCAAATGGAACACTTCAGAGATGGATTACTGCTGTGTTCTGTGGTCTCAAATATATGCTTCCCAAATGCACCTCGGTGATTTGTGAATCTTTGGAGGTAACTTCAAATTAATGGTTTTCTGGAGGATACTATATTCACATCCCCATCACCAGCAGAGCGAAGTTCTTAGATACAAACTTTAAAGATTTAATACATTTTTTATTCTACTCTTTTCCCTTTTCTCAACACAATCCATTAACCTTTTCTTCCCAGAGAGTGACTCCAGTTGTTTAAGGAAATCACACACAATGAAATCCCTGAAATGATATTCTTTAAGAAGAAAAATTAGTCTACTGGAGTTGAGACTTTTCCCATAACACATTGAAATACGCGTTATTTCGCTCATTAGACTTTGGTATCTCCGAGGTAGAATAAAAACCATGGAGCCTTGTTCAGGGAACTCCGTTTTTATTGAACAGTAAAGAAGTGGTTTAGCTTATTGATAATTCAAGCTTCCCACAGGCTACATTATCCTGATTGTCAAGGATGGGTTTTGCTGGTTGCTGTTTTTCTCTGTGTGTGTGTGTGTGTGTGTGTGTGTGTGTGTGTGTGTGTGTGCGCGCGCGCGCATTTGTGCATTACTGAACAATCCACCCCTTTCCTTTCTCAGGGGCATGATTCCTGAATTGGGATTGCCTCTCAACTCCAGATGCTAACAGAGGAAAAATACAAGGAAGAAGACTTCCCATTTTTCCAAATGAAATGAGGCAGAACAAATGGAAGAGGATCACTCGGCTTGTGCAGAGAACTAAAAGTGTACATTACTAAGAGGTATAGCCGTGTCTGTGCAAACACAGTAACTCACGTCAAATAAATCGTGCTTTCTGCAGGAAAGAACTCTAGCTCTGGGTTTTCCAAGCTAAATTGCATGAAAACATACAATCCTTTTTCTTCTTATTTGAACTGTTAGACGACGGGGCCAAATTGCCAGAAAGACCAAAGGCAGTGTGCAGCCTTTAACAACTGAAAGGATTTATTGCTCCAATTTGGAAATACAAAAGATTCTGTGTCGACTCCCAGCACTCCCAGGTCCTATGCATTTCCCATTAGTTCTGTGAAGAAAGAAAACCTCTAAGTAAAAAGAATCAAAGTTCTCTAGGATTTTAGAAATAGAGACCACGTTGGCCAAAGATATTGAAGCAGTTACTTTCAACTTCTTAAAAGAGCATGGAGCATTCTCTATCTCTGGTCAAACGTGGTCCCATTATCCTTGGTCTCTCGGTATCATTCCCTCCCACTGGACTGGCAGGAATTATTTTTCAGACCCCATCAAAAGCCATTAAGGCTGTAAAGGTAGTCAATCCCTATGCTCCAGCTCCACGCTGAAGAACCCAGGGGAAGTAATGCATCTATTTTTCAATACCTGAGGCCATTTCGTTTCCAACCTTAATTACACTTATGCATTAGTTTTGGGTCTAATATCTCCACTCATCTTGCTCCAGTTTCCACTTTTCCACTATTACTGCAGAGCTTAGGAAACATAATTGCAGTGTGTGGTAGACAGTGATTTTCATTAACCACACAGAAGAAAAACAGTTTTAGGGAGAGACATTTCCTATTGATTCAGTCAAAATGACTTGGAAGAAATGGTTGTGCTTATTAAATTCTTTTCCAAAAAGTAGCTGTTAAAATTCTTTCTCAACAGGTTATTTTTTAAATCGGTGTATAATCTCTTCAGATTTTGTCGTTCATGGTTTTTTTTGTTCTTCCCAGTTCCTTTGAAAGTTGAGACTTTTATTGGTCTTATTTTATTTTTTTAAATGAAGCCAAGAGGGGAGTTTTTTACGTGGAGGCAGAGAATGTAATCAACGCTGCTATCTGCAAGACATGGAGTTGCCCAGCAATGCTAAGGGAATTAAAAGGGAGAAGCAATAACAAAACAGAATGCTGTGAAACGACAAGAGGGTAGAGTGTTAAATTGGCCTGCAATACTTATCAAGAGGTCTTTAAATGAGAACGGATATAGGATTTTCTAGCAGTGGTATAAAAAAATAGTTGATCATTTTTCAATGTTCTTCCTATCTTTTATTTGGAACAGTTTACCCTAAGGGGTTCTGCTATTTTAAGTTCATTACTGGGCAAAATCTAGGGCAGCAATGTCTGAGGATAAAACACACAGCCCCATGGAGCCACTAGTATTTGCGTCTCTCTCTGGTTGGACTAACTGAATACGAGACATAAACCTTTCATATTCTACCATTGTTCTATAGGGTTTTGCTCCTATGGGAAACGCTGTTCCCTTTGCTGCTCTCTTCCAAAACGCCAAGTGTCTTCTTGGAAGACTTCATGCCAAGGTAAGTGAGATAGCTATGGTTTGTGACTTAACTCTCCAACACCAGGTCAATCCACCTAGGTCTCTCCAAAATCCCAATCTTGGGAGCACAGAAGCAGAAAGTTTCCTGGCATCAAGATTCAATTTGTCCTCTTCTTTTGCTTTGATTTTGCCAAATCCCTCTTTAAAGAAGGAAACTATACCTGGAATCCTGGAAATGTCTCCATATCTTTGGTTGTTATAAACTTTAACAGGGCCAGAAACACAACATAGAATAAGGGATTGGCCCTTAGAGAGATGGCTGAAATGGTCAGGAATAAAGAAACTCCAATGGAACAGTATTGGATTATATACTTGGGAAATTAAACACTGAACAGATTCATGACAGGAAATACTGAGCCAGGTGCTGAAACCCACCCTTATGTCAGTAAGGGAATGTGTCAATATTTTGACTGGGAAGGAGACCGCAGGAATAAGTATGTAAAGGTGGCTTACAGTGTCAAGGAAATGTATCTAAAGTGAAGATCAGGAGACTTGGGTTCTAGAAAGAACTATACCATGAATACTTGTATGTCCTGGAACCTTTTATTTCATGAATAAAATATGGCTGTTAGGTTTACCACTGAGATCCCTTCCCATTCGCACACTTAGATTGCTAAGTTCTAAGCATGCTTTTGGTCTGAAGAACAGCATCTCTAAAACAAGCACTTTTGGTTTTTTCCTCATACTAGTTCCAAAGTGGAACGGATAGGGAATTGTGATAAGATTTTAGGTGCTTCTCTACCTTTTGATGCGTTCATACTACAAACATGAATCAGCTCAGAACTGCATAATGCTTAGCACTGCTGATACATGTGTTTAGTTCTTTGCCTCCTTCTTCATTGATTCCTAAGTAGAGCCAGGGTAATTCCTGAAGATCTTTATGGAATGATTTTCTCCTTTTGCTTTGGAACGCAGCACACCCTGCTCACTTCTTTGCTGGCTGCTGACGTGTCTCCTTCCTGACCCTGAGGGAGGTGTGCCTCTAGCTCCATTTTCTTGTCATATTACCCATTCTCTCTTGACAACTCCTCCACATCCATGGCTTCATTCTTTATTGATGATTACCTAATCTACTTTTCTATCTCTGAACTCTACCAAGTTCCCGATCTATATCTCTTCATTATACCCCATAAGTATTTCAAGTGCAGTTTGTCCAAACAATGATCTGAGACTTCTCTCCTTGCTAATGTGACGACTACCCTTTAGCTTCCGTTAAAAGATTAGTTTTTCTCTCTCCATTCATTCATTTATTCATTCAGCTATTAAGTCTGATTTGTTGAACTGTTTCTCACATCAGATATCTAGTTCTTATTTCTGTGGCCATTGCTCCAGAAGCAGACCTTACTTTCTCAACTGAATTATCCCAGCCTCCTAACTTCCCCATTCCTGCTTCTCCTTACCATTCCAAAGGCCTCTGCTAGATTCATCTTCCGAAGCATAGCTTCAAAGCCACTTCATTCCCATGTGTCGATATAATCAACCCCCACCATTAGCAAAATATCCATAAAATTAATTAAAAGACTCCTTGCTCTGGTATTTGAGGTCTTTTATGCCACTGACTGAGCTGTTTTCCAGCTATCAGCTGCTGTCTCCTACATCTATTTCATATTTCAAGCAAACCAAGCTGTGTGGAACATACACTCAGCTTTCTTTCATTTGCTAATGTTGACCTTTCAATTGCTAATGTTGCCCATTGAGACTCCTCACTCCCCCACAGGGTTTAGCAACAATTATGCCTAACTGAATTACATATTCATCAATGTCCCTTTCGAATACTATAGCTTCCACACCTTTCCTGAGAGCCCTAGTTAGACAGGGTTTTCTAAAAAATCCTCCCTAGTGCCATCTACCTCTCTTCAGACATTTATCATAACTTCATTTGTACTGCACTTACAGGTGTATTGGTCTTATACCTATTAGTTGCTATGAAGGTCTAGAGATCAGTGTTTGCCTCTTACCCTTCTTGGAATACTCTGAGAGGCCTAGCCTAGTGTATTAAACAGCACTGGTATACAGTTAATAAATTAAGCCACTTTGAAACTTCTTAATTATACTCAGGCTTTTTGATTTATTCAGAATCTGACATCTAGTGAATAAGTTCAGAACTAATAACATCAGTAATCTAGGGTGACACCAGACTGGACTTAGGATGAGGCTAAATTTTCAGTTAGTCTGAGGAGACAAAGTTCAAAAGCATATACTCTTTCTGTTACATGTTAAAATATAAAAGTTATAAATTTTCAAAGTTGAGTCAAATGATCTTACTTTCAGATCCAGCACCAGCCCATAGTTTACTTAATTTCTTTGAGCCTCAGTTTCCTTATCTATAAGAAGGCAGTGACAGCATTATTTACCCCAGAGAGCTATTGAAAAGACAGTAAGATAATGTCTATCAAATGCTTAGATAAGGCCTGGTATATAGTAAGTGCTCAACAAACATTAGCTAGTGTGATCACTATTCTCATCATAACTCCTCATCAGCCAAAGTAGCCAAGCCAATAACGACAGTCCTGAAATTCTTTTATACTGGAGATCCTATCCGAACTTGGTCTTCTAATTTGGGCTCTATGACTACACAGTAATCAAAAGAACTTAAAGACGACACAGAAACCACCAACTGTGGAGAATGAAGCACACAAAAATAATATCCAGGAGGAATGATTAGAGAAACTGAATTTATGCTGCTTAAAAAGGTGTTTGGTGGGGCTTCCCTGGTGGCGCAGTGGTTGAGAGTCCGCCTGCCGATGCAGGGGACACGGGTTCGTGCCCCGGTCCGGGAGGATCCCATATGCTGCGGAGCGGCTGGGCCCGTGAGCCATGGCCGCTGAGCCTGCGCATCTGGAGCCTGTGCTCCACAACGGGAGAGGCCACAACAGTGAAAGGCCCACTCCGCAATGCGAGAGGCCACAACAGTGAGAGGCCCACGTACCACAAAAAAAAAAAAAAAAAAAAAAAAAAAAAGGTGTTTGGTGAAGGATTTATGTCTTGAAAAAGTATTTAGAATTCAGAAAAATGAAAACAGTGAATGCCTGGTTTTATTTCCAATGAGAATATTAACTTCCATACAAAATTAGGTCTTAAAGTTGTATAGAGCAGGAAAATAAAAAACTCTACCATACTGGGAAAGGGAGCTGTGGAGTCATGTAAAGATATGACTGTACATGATATTTCAAAGATGATGTTACTATGACCTCATTCAAATGAGGTGATGGCGGTGGCTTAAGCAGTCATATAACAATGTGAGAATCTGAGAAGCTACCGTAGGTGGTTCTGATTGCTTCCTGTTCTTACCTGAACTCTCGTCCAGACTCTCCTCAGAGACATGCTCATTTTGATGGACCCACTCGCCATTGCATTTGAAGAATATCTGCATGGCTGGCCTTGCTTTGCACCTCAGTGCAATGGGGTTGCTCTTGATGATATAAGCATCGCCTGGCTCCTCTATGAAATGAGGCAGCGTCCCAGGAGCTGATGGGATGGATTCAGGGAGGACTTCGCCATTGTCAGTTCCTGTGAAATTGAAGAAGATATCAGAACACAGTCTACACTGGCAGCACATACATCAGGCCAAAAAGAACAACCTGCTTCAATGATCTGTGCTGGAAAACTTCGTATCCTAACACAGCATGCTTGTAAGGCCTGTGCAGATGAATTATCTTCTAGAGATTGAATTAGCATGATATGGTACCTTTAGACAGACACACACTCAGTATTACCGGACGAGTGAAAACAATGAATAGGAGACCCTCTCAAACTACAGTTTTGAATCTGCCTTTGCTGAAAGACCTGAGATAAACATCTGTGGGGTGACAGGCTAAATCTTAAGATTCAGTCTGGCGAAGTGTTCAATGAGGGGCCCAAGCTGCCTCAAAACTTTGAAATAATGGAGGGAATAGATTTGGTTTTCCCATAAATAAGTGTAAATAATGGTGACGTTGGTGGAGGATGGTCGATCATAAGACATATCCAAAAGATTCCAAACTGTCCACTTTCTTTACCTATGAAACTTTGGAGATTGTCTGGTATTCTACCTTGGATAGCGTTTCTTCCCCAAATTTACTAAACCTTCTAAAAGGAATACACATTTCTTCTGCTTGTCTTTGACCATCATTCTTTACATCCAGCACTCCTGACCCCAAAAGCTACCTCACTTTTAAGGTTAAGAACTAAAACAAATCACTACAAGCTATAAGTTTTTAGTTTAATATCTATAGTTACATCTGTTCAAAGGGAAGAAACAGATGTGAGTCTCCCCAAGTACAGGGAGCTGATGAGTGGAGAGAAACAATATGAAAAGGAAAAAGCATAAGCCAAGACTTGGCTTCATTGTCTCTTCACTCCATTTAGCAAGGACTTAAGTCCCAGGAAACCAGCACAAAGTCAAGGGAAGGAAGATGTAACTGCTGAGCAATGTGGAGCATAACCTATCTTGTGCCTTCCCGTGGCCATTCCAGAGAAGGAACAAAGCAAGCAAAGATTTCAATAACCAGATCCGCTATGCCCCAGAGAAGATTACTCCCATTCAAAGCAAATCAGTCTTTAGGGCTAAGCTGCAGAAAGGGACTGAATGAAACCACTGGAACAACAATCTAGTTCAACAGGAGAGAGCCTGAAGACCAGGTGCATCCTGTGTCCTAACCCGGCTTTCTGGGCACCATCAATGCAATTCTGAACAAACAGAGCCTCTTATTAATCCCACTCAAGTCAATAACCTAAATGAGTAAGCACTGTCAAGGATAAACATATTCACAATATTAGGGGGAATGTCCTGTTGTAAGAACCTGTAGAGAGAATTAGTAAATGTAAAAGAGGGGGGACTAGGACACAGGAGGAATGACTGCCTATAATTATATGTTTGCGTAAGGAAGAAAACAAAAGACACTGAGTTATGAAAAAGACTGCTCGCCAACGGGAATACATAAGCACTATGTCATGCCACTGAAATGAATTAAACACAATAGTTTGATTCTCCAAACTTTTTTTTCATTAAATGTATCAACTTAAGGGGGGGGGGAACGCCTCACATATTAAAGAGTTTGATATTTATAAGCTATCAGGTGCATTTGTAATAGAAAAGTTAACTCATGTTAATAGAAAAGCTAATGAACAGAAGGACCAAAAAAGCATCATAACACAAATATTCCAAATAATAAGAGAGCAAACAGTTTAAGTTATAAAAGTTAGATAAACTCCCTCAGAAAATAAAATGTGTACATATCACATGGAATAAGAAGGGTTTCAGGATAGAATCTGAGAGGTGCTTTTTAATGTCTTAAATTATATTTACAATGGACTTCATAAAATGTATCATATATTAATTCATTCTGTTACTGACTGCTCACAGCAATTTCCATCTTCAATAAATACCAAGTCCCCTCAGGCTTCTGTAAATCCATGCATTAGAGGAAATGACAAAGGTATTAGAAGACTTTATGTGGGCATCAAACAGCTCACACTCCCATCAGGGGCTTGAGTTCTGTCCAAAGTAATTCACTGTTGCAGAAAAGGGTCACCTGATAAAGAATATATGCAGATCCCCATGGTGGTAGCCTGAGTGAACAGGGGTGTAAGTGCTAAATGCTGTATGAGGTGTTTTTGCTTAATCAGTAACAATGCCTAAATGTCAGAAGTAACTACTGACATGGGGTGTGGGTCACAAAAAACCAATTTGTAAGTAAATAGTGAGATCACATTTAACCAGTTTAAGTAAAATGACATACAAAGGTATTAGATGATAAGATAAATCGAGTTTTAACCATCTGAGTCACAAAACAGAGAGATCTGAAAGCAATTAGGTTACCTTCCTGCTATTTTAGTAAAACCCCATTAGATAAAATAACAAGTTCAGTCTTCATCTAAAACAGAGAGCAGGAGAGTGGAACGGGAAAATTGGCTGTAAGTGTCCCGGCGACCTCGAGGCCCTCCATTAAGAATCAGTCAATCTAACAAAACAGAAAGACTCACTGACACAGGAAACAAAGTTATGGTTACCAAAGGGAATATGGGGTGAGGGGAGATAAATCAGGAGTTTGGGATTAACATATATACACTACTGTATATAAAACAGGTAAGCAACAAGGACCTACAGTATAGCACAGAGAACTATACTCAATAACTTGTAATAGCCTATAATGGAAAGGAATCTAGGTACATAGCAAAACAAAACAAAAATATATATATATGTATAATTGAATCACTTTGCTACACATTTGAAACTAACACACCATTGTAAATTAACTATACTTCAATTTAAAAAAAAATGAAAAGCAATTTACAAAAGAATCAATCAATGTTCAGAGGAAGAAAAAAAGAGGCAGAATGTAACATTCTATCTTAACTATTACTGAGGCCACGTTAATATCATGTATGTATAGGAAACAGGTCAGGGTCCAGGAAAGCAAAAAATAACAAAAAAAAATCAATTTATGAGGGTAAGAGTGGAAAGGTGAGACACTGTGGGTATACATTTCTATATGTATTACCATTTGTTTGCATCCTAAGAAATGAAATACAGTAAGTGAAAATAGAAAAGTTACATATTTTCCTTTTGTTTGCTTTGTATGTATAGTGAAGTGTTAGGAGTGCTGTTTGCCTTATACAGATCCCTCTCCCTGCTTCCCCTCCCCAGGATCCTCACCTGGCTCAGACTGAATTGCTGGTATAGCAGTGCCCTGCCCTCCACATGCCTCCCTTGCAACAAAAAGGCTGCAACCCCAGGAAAGTAGCCCCTTCTTAACCCATCAGGCTGGGAAGTTGCCAACAGAAGTTCCAGGCTGGGGCGTAGAACTTGCTGACAACCAGATTAATTGGTTCGAGATCGAGGAGGAGAAGGACGTGCTCCCACTGCCTCTGGTGAGAGCACTGGAAATCACAACTAACTGCTGAACAATCATCAACAGGAAGACACTGGAACTCACCAAAAAAGATACCCCGCGTCCAAAGACAAAGGAGAAGCCACAATGAGACGGTAGGAGGGGCGCAATCACAAAAAAATCAAATCCCATATCTACTGGGTGGGTGACTCACAAACTGGAGAACACAAACCACAGAAGTCCACCCACTGGAGGGAAGGTTCTGAGCCCCATGTCAGGCTTCCCAACATGGGGGTCTGGCAATGGGAGGAGGAATTCCTAGAGAATCAGACTTTGAAGGCTAGCGGGATTTGATCGCAGGAGTATGACAGGACTGTGGGAAACAGAGACTCCACTCTTGGAGGGCACACACAAAGTAGTATGCGCACAGGGACCCAGGGGAAGCAGCAGTGACCCCATAAGACACTGAACCAGACCTACCTGCTAGTGTTGGAGGGTCTCCTGCAGAGGGGGGGCATGGCTGTGTCTCACCGTGAGGACAAAGACACTGGCAGCAGAAGTTCTGGGAAGTACTCCTTGGCGTGAGCCCTCCCAGAGTCCGCCATTAGCCCCATCAAAGAGCCTGGGTAGGCTCCAGTGCTGGGTCGCCTCGGGCCAAACAACCAACAGGGAGGAAACCCAGCCTCACCCATCAGCAGACAAGCACATTAAAGTTTTACTGAGCTTGGCCCACCAGAGCAACAGCCAGCTCTACCCACCACTAGTCCCTCCCATCAGGAAACATGCACAAGCCTCTTAGACAGCCTGATCCATCAGAGAGCAGACAGCAGAAGCAAGAAGTACTACAATCCTGCAGCCTGTGGAACAAAAATCACATGCACAGAAAGACAAGATGAAAAGGCAGAGGGCTACAGATCAGATGAAGGAACAAGATAAAACCCCATAAAAACAACTAAATGAAGCGGAGATAGGCAACCTGCCAGAAAAAGAATTTAGAAAAATGATAGTGAAGATGATCCAGGACCTCGGAAAAATAATGGAGGCAAAGAGCGAGAAGATGCAAGAAATGTATAACACAGACCTAGAAGAATTAAAGAGCAAACAAAGAGAGATGAACAATACAATAACTGAAATGAACACTACACCAGAAGGAATCAACAGCAGAATAACTGAGGCAGAAGAACGGATAAGGGACCTGGAAGACAGAATGGTGGAATTCACTGCTGCGGAACAGAATAAAGAAAAAAGAATGAAAAGAAATGAAGACAGCCTAAGAGACCTCCAGGACAACATTAAACACAACAACATTCATATTATAGGGGTCCCAGAAGGAGAAGAGAAAGGACCCGAGAAAATATTTGAAGAGATTAGAGTCGAAAACTTCCCCAACATGGGAAAGGAAATAGCCACCCAAGTCCAGGAAACACAGAGAGTCCCATACAGGATAAACCCAAGGACAAACACGCCAAGACACACAGTAGTCAAATTGGCAAGAACTAAAGACAAAGAAAAATTATTGAAAGCAACAAGGGAAAAATGCCAAATAATATACGAGACAACTCCCCTAAGGTTAACAGCTGATTTCTCAGCAGAAACTCTATGAGCCAGAAGGGAGTGGCATGACATTTAAAATGATGAAAGTGAAGAACGTACAAACAAGATTACTCTACTCAGCAAGGATCTCATCCAGATTTGATGGAGAAATCAAAAGCTTTACAGACAAGTAAAAGCTAAGAAAATTCAGCACCACCAAACCAGCTCTACAACAAATGCTAGAGGAACTTCTCTAAGTGGGAAACACAAGAGAAGAAAAGGACCTACAAAAACAAACCCAAATCAGTTAAGAATATGGTAATAGGAACATACATATCGATAATTACCTTAAATGTGAATAGATTAAATGTTCCAACCAAAAGACACAGGCTCGCTGAATGGATACAAAAACAAGACCCATATATATGCTGTCTACAAGAGACCCACTTCAGGCCTAGAGACACGTACAGACTGAAAGTGAGGAAACGGAAAAAGATATTCCACGCTAATGGAAATCAAAAGAAACCTGAAGTAGCAATACACATATCAGATAAAATAGACTTTAAAATAAAGAATGTTACAAGAGACAAGGAAGGACACTACATAATGATCAAGGGACCAATCCAAGAAGAAGATATAACAATTATAAATATATATGCACCCAACATAGTAGCACATCAATACATAAGGCAACTGCTAACAGCTGTAAGAGGAAATCGACAGTAACACAATAATAGTGGGGGACTTTAACACCTCACTACACCAATGGACAGATCATCCAAACAGAAACTTAGTAAGGAAACAAGCTTTAAATGACACAACAGACCAGATAGATTTAATTGATATTTAAAGGACATTCCATCCAAAAACAGCAGATTACACTTTCTTCTCTAGTGCACACAGAACGTTCTCCAGGATAGATCACTTCTTGGGTCACAAATCAAGCCTCAGTAAATTTAAGAAAACTGAAATCATATCAAGCATCTTTTCTGGGCACAACACTATGAGATTAGAAATCAATTACAGGGAGAAAAATGTAAAAAGCACCAAACAATGGAGGCTAAACATTACGTTAGTAAATAACCAAGAGACCACTGAAGAAATCAAAAGGGAAATCAAAAATACCTAGAGACAAATGACAATGAAAACACGACGATCCAAAACCTATGGGACGCAGCAAAAGCAGTTCTAAGAGGGAGGTTTATAGCAATACAAGCCTACCTCAAGAAACAAGAAAAATCTCAAACAATCTAACCTTACACTTAAAGGAACTAGAGAAAGAAGAACAAACAAAACCCGAAGTGAGCAGAAGGAAAGAAATCATAAAGATCAGAGCAGAAATAAATGAAATAGAAACAAGGAAAATAATAGCAAAGGTCAATAAGCTAAAAGCTGGTTCTTTGAGAAGATAAACAGAATTGATAGACCATTAGCCAGACTCATCAAGAAAAAGAGGGAGAGGACTCAAATCAATAGAATTAGAAATGAAAAGGAGAAGTTACAACACACACCACAGAACTACAAAGCATCCTAAGAGACCACTACAAGCAACTCTCTGCCAATAAAATGGACAACCTGGAAGAAATGGACACATTCTTAGAAAGATATAACCTTCCAAAACTGAACCAGGAAAAAATAGAAAATACGAACAGACAAATCACAAGTAATGAAATTGAAACTGTGATTAAAAATCTTCCACCAACCAAAAATCCGGACAAGATGGCTTCACAGGTAAAGTCTATCAAAATTTTTGAGAAGAGATAACACACATCCTCCTAAAACTCTTCCAAAAAACTGCAGAGAAAGGATCACTCCCAAACTCATTCTATGAGGCCACCATCACCCTGATACCAAAAGCAGACAAACATACTACAAAAAAAGAAAATTACAGACCAATATCACTGATGAATATACACGCAAAAATCCTCAACAAAATACTAGCAAACAGAATCCAACAACACATCAAAAGGATCATGCACCATGATCAAGTGGGATTTATCCCATGGATGCAAGGATTCTTCGATATATGCAAATCAATCAATGTGATACACCACATTAACAAACTGAAGAATAAAAACCATATGATCATCTAAAATAGATTCAGAAAAAGCTTTTGACAAAATTCAACACCCATTTATAAATAAAAACTCTCCAGAAAGTGGGCATAGAGGGAACCTACCTCAACATAATAAAGGCCATATATGACAAACCAACAGCAAACATCATTCTCAATGGTGAAAAACTGAAAGCATTTCCTCTAAGATCTGGAACAAGACAAGGATGTCCACTCTCACCACTATTATTCAACATAGCTTTGTAAGTCCTAGCCATGGCAATCAGAGAAAAAAAGTAATAAAAGGAATACAAATTGGAAAAGAAGAAGTAAAACTGTCACTGTTTGCAGATGACATGACTATACATAGAGAATCCTAAAGATGCCACCAGAAAACTACTAGAGCTAATCAATGAATTTGGTAAAGTTGCAGGATACAAAATTAATGCACAGAAATCTCTTGCATTCCTATACGCTAATGATGAAAACTCTGAAAGAGAAATTAAGGAAACACTCCCATTTACCATTGCAACAAAAAGAATAAAATACCTAGGAATAAACCTACCTAGGGAGACAAAAGACCTGTATGCAGAAAACTGTAAGACACTGATGAAAGAAATTAAAAATGATACAAATTGATGGAGAGATATACCATGTTCTTGGACGGGAAGCAACAACATTGTGAAAATGGCTATACTACCCAAAGAAATCTACAGATTCAGTGCAATCCCTATCAAACCACCAATGGCAGTTTTCACAGAACTAGAACAAAAAATTTCACAATTTGTACAGAAACGCCAGAGACCCCGAATAGCCAAAGCAATCTTGAGAACGAAAAACGGAGCTGGAGGAATCAGGCTCCCTGACTTCAGACTATACTAAAAAGCTACAGTGATCAAGACAATATGGTACTGGCACAAAAACAGAAATATAGATCAATGGAACAGGATAGAAAGCCCAGAGATAAACCCATGCACCTATGGTCAACTAATCTATGACAAAGGAGGCAAGGATATACAATGTTAAAAAGACAGTCTCTTCAATAAGTGGTGCCAGGAAAACTGGACAGCTACATGTAAAAGAATGAAATTAGAACACTCCCTAACACCATACACAAAAATCAACTCCAAATGGATTCGAGACCTACGTGTAAGACCAGACACTATAAAACTCTTAGAGGAAAACATAGGAAGAACACTCTGACATAAATCACAGCAAGATCTTTTTTGATCCACCTCCTAGAGTAATGGAAATAAAAACAAAAATAAACAAATGGGACCTAATGAAACTTAAAAGCTTTTGCAAAGCAAAGGAAACTACAAACAAGATGAAAAGACAACCCTCAGAATAGGAGAAAATATTTGCAAACGAATCAACGGACAAAGGATTAATCTACAAAAAATATAAACAGCTCATGCAGCTCAATATTAAATAAACAAACAACCCCATCCAAATATGGGCAGAAGACCTAAATAGACATTTCTCCAATGAAGACATACAGATGGCCAAGAAGCACATGAAAAGCTGCTCAACATCACTAATTATTAGAGAAATGCAAATCAAAACTACAATGAGGGGGCTTCCCTGGTGGCGCAGTGGTTGAGAGTCCACCTGCCGATGCAGGGGACACGGATTTGTGCCCCGGCCCAGGAGGATCCCACATGCCACGGAGCGGCTGGGCCCGTGAGCCATGGCCGCTGAGCCTGCGCGTCCGGAGCCTGTGCTCTGCTACAGGAGAGGCCACAACAGTGAGAGGCCCATGTACAGCAAAAAAAAAAAAAAAAAAATTGAAAAAAAAAAATTGAAAAAAAAACCTACAATGAGGTATCACCTCACACCAGTTAGAATGGGCATCATCAGAAAATCTGCAAACAGCAAATGCTGGAGAGGGTGTGGAGAAAGGGGAGCCCTCTTGCACTGTTGGTGTGAATGTAAATTGATACAGCCACTATGGAGAATGGTATGGAGGTTCCTTATAAAACTAAAAAGAGAACTACCGGATGACCCAGCAATCCCACTACTGGGCATATACCCAGAGAAAACCATAATTCAAAAGGACACATGCACCCCAATGTTCACTGCAGCACCCTTTACAATAGCCACATCATGGAAGCAACCTAAATGCCCACTGACAGATGAATGGATAAAGAAGATGTGGTACATATATACAATGGAATATTACTCAGCCATAAAAAGGAACGAAATTGGGTCATTTGTAGAGACGTGGATCTATCTAGAGACTGTCATACAGAGTGAAGTAAGTCAGAACGAGAAAAACAAATACCGTATATTAATGCATATATGTGGAACCTAGAAAAATGGTACAGATGAACCAGTTTGCAGGGCAGAAATAGAGACCCAGATGTGGAGAACAAACGTATGGATACCAAGGGGGGAAAGTGGCTGGGGGCGGGGATGGTGGGATCAATTGGGAGATTGGGATTGACATGTATACACTAACATGTATAAAATGGATAACTAATAAGAACCTAGTGTATAAAAAAATTTTTTTTTTAAATTTGATGACAACCGTAATTGAAAAGAATATGAAAAATACATACGTGTAACAATCACTTTTCTGTATAGCAGAAATTAACGTAGCATTATAAATCAACTATACTTCAATAAAATTTTTTTTAAAAGTTGCTGACAAATCCCATCCTTTGGAGGGGACTGGGGTGTGGGGTAGTGGTGATGACTTACTTTAATAAATGGTTTTATGGAAGACTGCATGGGTATTTTGGGCTTCAAGGTAAATTTACTTGTAATCGCAATACATTGGCCACTGCTCTATAATTCAGATTATAGTTTTAAACCTGGTGTGAGAAATGCTGCTGACTGACCTGCCAACTGCCTTCTCCCACCTGGTAGAGGCATGAAAAGTCACGGACTGAGTTTACCTTTCGCAGGTGGGAATGGCCACGTGACACCCCTCGATGGCAAATGCGTGATAAACAGAACTTTCTGAGACAGCTTTTATTTTCCTGATAAAAGGAATAAATGTGGTGGGTATCGACGTATTTTTTTGTTTCTGTCTTAACTGGGGAAGATCACAAGGAAAAGTTGAAGAAGGACACAGAGATACCAGCTCTGACAACAAAGAGGCTGAACACACACCAGGAGGCATATATCTCCAGATAATTTGTTATTTTTAAATCAGGTTTTCTGTTTTTGCAGAAAATACTCCTCACTGATACACCAGATCTATGCTGTTTTTTTTTTTTTTTTTTGTGGTATGCGGGCCTCTCACTGTTGTGGCCTCCCCCATCGCGGAGCACAGGCTCCGGACGCGCAGGCTCAGTGGCCATGGCTCACAGGCCCAGCCGCTCTGCGGCATGTGGGATCTTCCCGGACCGGGGCACGAACCCGTGTCCCCTGCATCGGCAGGTGGGCTCTCAACCACTGTGCCACCAGGGAAGCCCCAGATCTACCTTCTTAAAGACAGAGCGCCAAGCTTCACTATTAAATCCCAATGCACTCAGTGTTAAGTAGTTTTGGGGAAGCTAAAGAAACATGGAAACTATGTTAGCAGAGAGAAAAATAAGAGCTGCCACTTACTGAATGGTTACAGGTTATGGTAATGAGGCTTCTACATGGATTAAGTCATTTAAGTTTGACACTATCACTCCAAGGTGGGGACAGCGAGGACCCCCTTTTGCATTTGAGAAAACACTTCGATTACGTGTCTTGTCTAACGTTATGTAGCTTAGTAAGAATCTGAACACAGATCTGACTGAAACACCTCACAATTCCATTTCAGTTCAAGTGAATGGACCCTTAGAAGCGCAATAGGGTCATTTAGTGAGTGCCTGTCTTATGGCAATTATGTGCAGTTCATAAAACCAAAAGAGTGGCAAGGAACCACAAGATAAGTCTAATATTCATCTTAAAGATCGCTCAGTGATCCCTTTGGCTGGACTGTAATTCCAGGTCAGCATGGGTGTGTTACGGACACACCTAGAGAGGGTCTTGAGAAAATATTTTGGAGAGAATCGCACAGCAAGTACTCAACTAATTATATTCAACTGACTAGGCATCCTTTCTAAAGTCAGGAACAGAAAAAGAAGTCAAAGAATAAGCCTGTTTGAGAATAAAATAATGAGAAGGATTTTTCAACATTGCATTTAGAAATAGTTTCATCTCTTTTAAGCAGGAATATTTAACCACTAAAACTCCAATTAAAATACAAGGAATATATATATAAAATACAAGGAATTATATATATATATATATATATATATATATATATATATATATATAAAATACAAGGAATATAAAATACAAGGACACAGTTCAGCAAAAATAAAGGGACTGGAACTGGGGCTTTTTCATTCCATCATGTTTTTAACCATATAAAACGGCCAATGTTGGACTGTCTGAAATGTGAAATTTGTAATGGGACTGGGTACACTGGAGCCCAAAGTCATTTCAAATTGGGAGTCACAAACCCTTGGACCATCAGTGAAGGATGCTGGCACTCCATGAGGTTAGAGTATAAATGATGTTGACCTTCAACAGACTTTGAGGAATTCTAAATTCTTTTCATACTTTTTTGCCAAGAGTACTTTGAAATACATTTCATTTCTTTTTTTCTCTTCTATCTCCAAAGTACTCTTATCTTCTCACTGGTACAAAACATGCAGATTTGTTCCCAAGTCCAAGCAATGACCCGGCCATAAAGCAAAGTCTAAATCCGGTAAAACCAGAGAACTCTAGGATCAAGTAACCTGATTTAAAGTCTGGTTCAGGGCTTCCCTGGTGGCACAGTGGTTGGGAGTCCGCCTGCCGATGCAGGGGACACGGGTTCGTGCCCCAGTCCGGGAAGATCCCACATGCCGCGGAGCGGCTGGGCCCGTGAGCCACGGCCGCTGAGCCTGCGCATCCGGAGCCTGTGCTCCGCAACGGGAGAGGCCACAGCAGTGAGAGGCCCACGTACCGCAAAATAAATAAATAAATAAAATAAAGTCTGGTTCAACTCTATTACCTTGGGTAACTTAATACTGAGGTTCCATTTTTCTCATCCATAAAAGGGGTGATAAAAATGTATTAGTATTTTGTGATGGTAAAGTGAGATAATATATATAAAAAATATAGTAAATGATAAAATGTTACATAAATTTAATTTGCCACCACTACCAATGCCATCAGCATCATTGCCTAGATAAAGAACTGCAAACAAAGGAGAGAGAATTATAATTATGATCTAGATTTCCATTCTAAAACTTATTACCCTAAAATTTATATTTCAATTTTTGTGATGGTTATTATTTTCATCCCAGTGCCCTCATGATATGAACTGTTTATAAACTATCTTTACTCTTTGCTACCCATATGTATGTTAGAGCAATCGTGTTAGGTCAAAAACTCGGAAAACATGCTGTGAGGCATTTATCTATTCAGTAAACACGTAGTGAATGGTTAAACCATACGCCAGGCTCATGGTTATCCTGCAAAGCAGTGTAATAATACACAATGGATTTCCTGTTGGCCACATCCCAAAACTACTGGCTTTAACAGGCAAGCAGTTATTAAATGTAGGAAACTGCATAGTATTCCAGGGCCCCCCTCACTGCAATATTTAAATGAAGCAAGTCACCTTAGAAATAGCTCTTTAAATTCCATTCAATGTCTGGGAGCGTATTTGGTCTACGGCAATATCCAAGTCAGAGCAGAAAGCCATACCAGGGAAACCAAGTTACATGATCTAAGACAACACAATAGAGCTGGGTTCTCTGCTTTTGTTTATGTAAGTATGACTTGTCTCCATACGGTTACTTAATTAGATGGGGGATGCACTGTATCCATTTAATGCAGAACAGCCGGAATTTTACATACCAAATATTTAATGCGATTTATGAAACCCAGACTCTTCCCCTAGGCCCCAATAAAACCTTTTTTTAAACTCAGAAATTATCTGCCTTCTTCCCAACCTCTAATAAAAATGGAAATGCTTTATATCACTGCATGTGCATAGTTCATGTCACCTGTGTCATTCTCATGCATGGTCTAAGATATTGTTCCATTGAGCAGATCTTAAATTCTGCAGAGTAGATGGTAAACAACACTTCAATGCATTCAAAGGAATCTGAAGAGACCTTCTTAGTTCTTCACACAAGAAACTTCAGAATTCAGTAGAGCTTATAAAAGCACATTCATCATTCCCCAGCTTATCACAATTTACCTTAATATATTCAATCTTTTTATTAAATTGACATATGGGTACATATGCACTCAGGTTAGACCGTGTTCTAGGTACTGGACATTGAGTTGAAAGATAACTGAGGGGACTTCCCTGGTGGTCTAGTGGTTAAGACTCCACACTTCCACTGCAGGGGGCACGGGTTCGATCCCTGGGTCAGGGAACTAAGATCCGGCATCCCATACAGCACAGCCAAAAAAAACCAACAACAACAAACACTAAGACATAGTTAATTTCCTCAAGGAGTTCTCAGATTAAATTAGAGACAAATAATTACAGAACAATGACAAGCATGCTACCAGTATACTGGAAGTATAAACAGAATGTCACAGGGCACAGAGGAGAGAAAGCCTAACTTTCCTTGGGATGGTCTGTGGCAGGCATCTTGAGGAGGGTTACATTTCAGCATAGTTCAGGTGTAGGAGTTGAAAAGGAGAACACTTGGGGAAGGCATTCCAACTGAGGTCATGGTACGTGCACACGTGTGCCATGAGTGCATGGAATGGCAGTTGAAGTTATGCAGAGTTAAATATCGTTTTCCTTATAACTCAGTTGGGAGAGTTGACTTTGACATTTGTACTAAACTATTGGACCTACTTGGCTCTAACATCTCTTATTTCTACGCACCTTCCTTTAAGTTTTCTGAGACATAGACACAGAGTAATCAGCATATCAAAGAAAGACGGATGTCTTGGTTTATAGCATGAGCCCTAAGGCCAGTTTAAAGTAATTCCATGTGCATGCTTTCAATGAGGAAGAAACGATGTTTGTTCTAATATGGAGGAAGGAGGTATTTTCTTTTAGCCACACTAACACAATTGACATTTCTCCCAAGACCACAGGGGAAGTTGTTTTGTTTTGTTTTGGTTTTTTAAATCATCCACTATTTCAGCTCTTGCTTGAGTCATCTGCAAAACTGAATTCTGAAATTGGGTCAAAGCCAGAGATTTTATACTAGTTCTGATGGTGCCTTGTCCCTTAGTGGAAACAAGCAACGTGCAATCAGATTCAGCATGAGACGCCTGTTCCCGTAATAACAGTTTGTCCAAAGGGATTCTAAAGTAAGAGGCCAAATTTAGCCCAGTGGTTTTCTATGTGTGGTGGGATTACTGATGATTTAAATTTTTATTGTTTTGCTTTTTCAACATTTTTAAATGTGTTCTTAAATAAACAGTCTGAATCAGAACACACACACACACACACACACACACTTTTCTATTCCAGTGAAGGCATATAAAAGGCTCTGTAAACTAAACTATGGCAACATCTAGATTTTACTTCATGGTGTCTAACTTCTAGTATATTGAAATTAATCAATCAGGACAAAAACAAACAAATATGTCCCTGGGGGGGAAATGGAAAAAATTAGACTGTAAGGTTGATAAAAATTATTCATTTTAAAATGTAAAATTAAAAGGGTAATATTTTATTGAAAAGTGTTCAAGATGGAGCTTAAAAATTGTTTAAGTTTTCCCCCCATAATGGATACATTGAAGTATGAGTGTGGGCCATTGATTAGGTTTCAAATTCATCTGAAAACCTAGTGGGAATTGGGAAAGGCTTTGCTTTCAGCCTGTTATCACTTTTCACTTGTAACTGACAGTTTAAGAGTGAGGCCATTCATAGTTATGGAAGAATGGTTGTTTTAACGCAACACTGAATGACAGAAAACCAAACAATCCAACACCATTCTCATATTTTTCATTCTTGGAAAATTACCTTTCAGGAAGAGCTTGGCATTTTATGTTCTACACGTTAACACAGCAGGGACTTTCAATCTTTTCATGACAAAAACGAGCAACAAAAGAGGGGAAACAAAAACATAAGGAACCGACACTAAATTCTCTCCGAAATAAATACACTTCCATTAGATGTCAGGTCACATTTAAACAAACACTCAGACTGTGACCATTTAGTCATATATCTGAATAAATATGGGCTGACTTAACGGGAACATGGTTTGATACAACTTTTTCTATGTGACCTTGACTCAGGCAAAATAGACTGGGAGTTCATCTTCGATAAAATCTGGGCCAATTCTCTTATCCTAGAAGCAAGCGAGGCCCTCAGAGGTTCAACAACTTGCTAAAGAGCTCTATGGAGCAGACTTGGTTGAAATCTCTCTACTGACATCTACTAGAGTATTTTCCCCATTATATATGCTGCTTTTGTCTGGGTGGGACACAAATGATTAAATTTACAACTACATTTTGTATCAATGTCTACTGAGAAATTCTACCGAGCAAACAATCTTGTAAAATCGCTTTTATGATGACACTGTAACTTGCAAATATTCTTGTAAAATCAAATACAATGCAAAAAAATCTAACATTTTATGATGTACTTTCTATTGAAAATCATGGCTTATTATACAATGCTACATTATAGAAAAGTACAAATAATATATGTATTTTAAAAAAAATTGTTATCCATAGTTACCAAGTTCCCAAAGACTAATACTATTAATAATTAGGTATCTTTCATTCTCTCATCTTTCTTTTTCAGATGTATATTTAATATTTTGGCTTTCTGTGAATAGGATATATATATATATATATGTATGTATACTTCAAGATAGTATCTCATTTTGTCTCATAGTATCTCATGGTATTATTAACTTTTCATTAAACCAATTCTTAATGACTGAGAGTAGATATGTCAGTTTTGTTCTTGGTAGTTCCTTACTTTTTAACATTTCGTTGTTTCTAAATGTTAGGTTTATAGCATTGATATTTTAATTCTCCACTTATCATCTATATCCTGATTACACATGAATATATATCTTTAGCAGTTCTCTCTGCAGCTTCAAACCTGTACATTAAATTGCCTCTAGATGTATTCACCTAAATGTCCCCATAGATCTCACAGACTTCTTATGCCTAAAACAGAACTTACGGCTTAGCCCCTCATACCTACTATTTGGACCATATGCCCTAAGTCAAAGAATAGTCTTAATATTCACTAAGTCCCCCAAGCTAGAACCTGGAGGTCGCCTACCTTCCCTTTGCTCACCCTCCCACATCCAATTTAACACTAAGTTCTATTGGTTCTGTCTCCTAAATTCAAGACCAGCTCTTCATCCCTATTCCCATGACGCTGGTCACCACCATCATTCCCCTCAATGACTACAACTGGTCCTGTCGTCATCAACATTCTTGATTGCCCTCCTTCAATTCATCCTACACGCAGAATGAACTTTGCCAAATGCAAATTCAAACATGTCATTCTGTCGTAAAAACCCTCCAAATCCTTTGGATAAGATTCCTATTTTCTGACATGGCTTTCAAGCAAGACCTTTCATGATCTGGTCTGTGCTTACGTCTCTAGCTTCCTGCCAAATCACTTCACCACAAGGGGGCTAGAGGGACTATTGCTCAGTTCTTTCAGGGGTCAAACGCTCTTCATCTGGGACTGGCATCCAAGTTTTCCCTTCTGTCCAAAGTACTGTTTTGGCCCTCTTTTGCTTAATAGCCCGTTCTTATCCTCAGGGCCCAGCTTAGCTGGCACATCATATATGAAGCCCTTCTGGAACAACAAAAATTCTGTGTTACCTTCCTTTTCTTGGTCCTTCCATAATGCTTTGTACTAATACATAGTTTTTCATATATATCAGTGAAACTTCCTCTCGATTTTAAGTTCCATGAAGGCAAAGAGTGTGATATTCTAAATAATTACATAGATAAATGAAACTGTGATGAAACTTTTGACCATTATCTTTGAAATAAATGTGTACTAAGTGCATATCACGTGTGACTAAATTTATTTTCAAAAGGACAATGCAGGGCTTCCCTGGTGACACAGTGGTTGGGAGTCTGCCTGCCGATGCAGGGGATGTGGGTTCGTGCCCCGGTCCAGGAGGATCCCACGTGCCGCGGAGCGGCTGGGCCCGTGAGCCATGGCCGCTGAGCCTGCGCGTCCGGAACCTGTGCTCTGCAACGGGAGAGGCCGCAACGGTGACAGGCCCGTGTACCGCAAAAAAAAAAAAACAAGGACACTGCAAACTGACATTACCACCAGCATTATAGGAGTTTACCAATTTTCTTCATCCTCACCGCCAAAACGTGTTTGGGGGATATTTGTTCATTGATGGGTAAAACAAATATTGTTTAAAATATACTTTCTGATCACTAGCAAACTTGACTATTAAAGAATATTCAACTATTTTCATTTACTTTTTATGAATTGCATATTCATTTTTTTACCATTTTATGTTTTATAGATTTTTAGGAAGTTTAACTGTATAATCTCTAAAACAACTTGAATCTAAAAAATGTATAGCTTCTATTGTTTTAGTATCAAGTGCTAAGCAATACCAAACACCTTACTTTTTATGTTATTTCCTCCAATCCATTAATTCCTTTATTCATCTCCAATTTGGAGTTACAGCAATGAAGAGATCAGTTTCACTACTCCAAAATCAACAACATTGACAAGAACGGCTAGCTCTAGACCAAAAAAAAAAAAGGTCTTATGCAGGAAAAAAACTGACATCTTAAAAAAAAAAATCAGTATTTTATGTGCAAGATTCATAAAGAACAGCAAAAGGAACAGGATTTGTCTTCCATTTCTTAATGAGATGACCTTCTTTGTACAACAAAGTCCTTCTTCTGGAAATCACCTAAGACATTGATAGGAGGATGAAATTTTGATGCTCACGTAAAAGCCTTTAATTCCTTTTTTATTTTTCCTAATACACAGACTTAGTTGAGCCTGCTGGGATGTGGGATTCAGCAAAGGCTGACAATACACCACATGGCACTAGTGACCAACAATAGAAGCTGCATCCTGATCTGATGTGACAGTTATCTGATTGGGAGGTGGAACTTGTACAATAGAGGGGGCTTACTTTTTTCATCCTCCTTAGACAAGCTGCTGCTAGACACCGTCGGAAACAGATTTATACCAAGTTGTATTGAAGCACAAAATATTGTTCCTCCTGATAACTTTTATCAAGGGGCAGCCTGATGCAAGGAAACTGATGTGGGCTTCGGAGTTAGATATCTGGCCTAAGATCATATAATTGATTAGGAAGAAAACCTGGATTTGAATCTAACTCTAAGCTACTTTATCCTTCATATTATTTCAGGTAGAAAGAGAATAATATATTATAAGCCTATTAGGATATTATATGGCATATTAGGCAATCAATAAATAACAAATTATTGTTAGCACACTACTATAATTATTAAACATACACTAAGGGATGGATGGATGGGCAGAGGATGAAAAAGTAGTAGATTCTCATCCTGAAGATTATTTTGTTTGCGAAGAAGAAACCGTCAGAGCAAGAACCCAGTCTATTCAGCAGCACTTCAAGAAATGTCTGAAAATTTTACATACCTTTTCCTTACAATGCTCTATCTAAGATGGAAACCCAGTGGCCAATACTGGGGACCTGGATGTTCTTGGAAGATTAAGGTCACTCGTCTTTGCTGAAATGCGTTTGGACCCATTTAGAAGACCTGAAGTTGTACCTTGAGAACCTGACATCCGACTTAAGGAATTTCAGGAGGAAAAAAAAGCAACAACAAAAAAGCCTACTACATACTTGAGCAGCTTAGTATCACCTAATCAGCTTAATTGCACCAGGGTGAAGCCTGGTATGCATACTGTCAGCAAGAAGAATGGGAGAAAAAGAACACTCTAACAGAGAAGTTTAATTGCTTTATGTGATTTAATTTAGCTGTCTCAGCTTCCTCCTCCATGTATAAATGACTATGAATCAATCATGTGAATATTGTTAGGCCGTTCCTGTTTGCTGTTTGTCATCAGTAGGTGGATAGCTTGCAGGTACCTAGAGCCTATAGCAAGCACTTAGCTTTCTTGGTACCTAGGGTCTGGGTGAGGAGAGCAGAAATTACCTGGGCTACTACGGAACAAGTTTTATTAAAACTAAAAGAAACAACCAACACTAGAGTTGGTACTTTGGCGGCAGATATTAAACCATCAATTAAATGCGGCCACGTGCTCTAGAAGGAATGAGACATTCCCCAACATTTAGAGGTGACTTCCAGAGCAGCAGTGGGCAGTCCAGAGCGGAACACAATGTTCTTGTTAGGTAAGTTGGGATAGGAAGGGAGAGGAAAGAATGGGTATTGACATGTTGAGACAGACCGGGACCCAGGACCCTTTGCCGCAGTGCTTGCACCTGGACAAATATCTCCGCTAGCGTCAAAATACAAAGAAACTCTAAGGGACTAAAAATAACTGTGTGCATGCGCAGTTGGGACAAACTATAGACAACAAGATACAAAAAGACCAAAAACCCAACTACCACTTCTGAAGATCCAGGAGCAAAAACAGGGTGTCTGTAGCAAAAGCAGTGTACTGTGCATGCCTCCTGCACTCAACACCCCCAAAGGGGTGGGCAAGCCACTTAAGCCACTCCTCCGGCCTGACCCCTGGATACATCCCTACCCTCACCCCATATAAGGAACCAGCTTGCCCCTCTCAGGGACGGAGCAAGGGAACCTGTTGCTTGTTTTCACTCCCCCCTGCTACAGCAGAAACCTCAATAAAGCGTTGCCTGAATTTCTTGTCTGGCCTCTGATCAGTTTCTATTGATTAAAGAGGGCCAAGAACCCTGGTCAATAACATCACTGCACTATCATTTTTTTCCTCCTATCTCTATCTTTTTTGTAGCCCTAACATACATTAAAACAAGCTCACAGACATAGAGAACAGACTTATGGTTGCCAAAGGGAAGGGGAGATGGCAGAGGGAGGGAGTGGGAGTTGGGGGTTAGCAGATTCAAACTATTATATGTAGGATGGATAAACAACAAGGTCCTACTGTATAGCACAGAGAACTATATTCAATATCCTGCGACAAACCATAATGGAAAAGAACATGAAAAAGAATGTATACGTATGTATAACTGCATCACTTTACTGTACAGCAGAAATTAACACAACACTGTAAATCAACTAGACTTCAATAAAAAAAAAATCTAGCATCGTCAACCCAAAGGCTCACAAAGGTGTTTACAGTCGATTAGGGTTACGATTCAACATAACTGCAAAACAGAAATAAAGCACACTTAGTACCTCTATTGGAAGACAACAATGTCAAGACATTAAAAATCAGTGTTAAGACAGTGCTTAAAGTTGACAGTACGATGTACCCAAAGCACAGCAATGCCGGAGGAAGCTAACAAGCGACATTACAAGTTGCTCATTGGAAAAAACCCTAGGTAAGTGCTGTGGTACCATTTCCTCACTAATATCTAATTCCTAGGATGCAAAACTGAAAAGGCAAATCTGACTGAGTCTCAGAGCCAAATATTTTTAAATGCTAATTTTTAGAATTCGAAGTATATAAGGTTATTTGGGTTAGTGGGGGGTTGTGTACGAAGTTTTAGGGGTGGGGAGTGTGGCATCATGAACCTACGTGGAAATGATGCTTTCCACGGAATGGATGATAACGTCAACTCTAAAAATGACTAGTTGATGCCAGAAATCCAGTAAACCTCACTGGACATTGTCCATCTTTTGGGAAGGAGCCACTGCAGTACAGTGATTTTCACCACACAGGAGGGATTCAAATCAAAACACCACCTCCTTGGTCATCTGCTCTATGCAACAGAATATGCAAGACAACAGAATAGCAAGACAAGACAGAATAGCTCTGGCATTCTGCAAGACAACAGAATAGCTCTGGCAAGACAGCAGAATAGCTCTGGAGGTCCTTAAAGGGAAAAGAGAAGATCCTTCAAGTCTCAATTTGGAACAAAGAGAAAAAGAAGTAACCAAGGAGCCTGTAATTGTTGACTACTCAAGGTCTCAGTGCAATTTACAAGGTGTTTCTTATTTCTTTAAGTTTTTCTCCAAGTGACTTCCCATTACAAAGAGAAACCCAGAATAAACTGTGATGAAAGTGAAGGCATACAAAGTTTTGACCGGTGGTGAGTAAAAGTAATGAATTACTCTTCAGACTGAAGACCGAGCCAGGGAGAAAGCTAGTGTGCCTGGCCACATGGTTATAGGACGGAGGCAGACACGGAGCGTATTGAAAGATGAGATATATCACAACATGCAAACACTTAACTGGAGCAAACTGGGCATTCACAGGTCATTAAAAAAAATGGGGGGGGGGGACATTTGAGTACTCAGTAAAATATCAACGTATTTAAGGTAAGCATTTATCTTTCCTGGTTAATTCCCACTTCCTGCATGGCAGAAAGTAGAAATATCTTCTTCATATGCGAAGACAAAATAAATTCTTCATCTCTCAACATTTAAAATTCTTAGAAATAATTCTGCAGAGATTAAGATGTTAACATTCCAGAAAACCAAACTAACTCACTCATCTCGCCTTCCACCCTGAGGTCCCCATCCTACCCCACACAAATCCCAGATGAAAGAGCTGTGACAAGCTCAACAACTCAGGTGGCGTATTCCTCTACCCAGGAGTCCACTTGGCCTCCAAAGTAATAAATGCTTCTGAGGCCGTGTCTTGTGTTACAGAACATGGCGAGATGGATGAGACAAGTTCCCGCTCTTATTATAACTCTGGTGTCCAAGGACTCAAGGAGCCGCTTTCTGAAGAATGTACTACTCTCCCTATGACCGCAGGGAACAACACGAACCTTCAAGATCAACGTGGACCCCAGGTTTGGTTGAAGGTCTGGGCTTGCCATAAATGCAGATTATGGGTTTTCTATTAGTCAGTGGAAGACACTAGATTTCAGTGAGATTAGTTATACATCAAAGCAATGTTCTCAAATGACAACAATAGACTTAAAGGTAAAACTACTCGAACAGAATCGTGCTTTTTCCCTTTGTCTCACAGGCAACTATTTCATGGCTGGGGCACTGTCACGCTGCAGTGATTCACAGAAGAATGTAATGTTTAATGAGCCAAATATGGAGATAATTATGCCACTTATATTTGGGACACACACAAAGTAAGACCATATTTGTAGACTCTACGAACATTCTAGGGCAGGAGAGAAAAGATTTTCTTTTTTAATAGCTGAACTGGATTTTACTATGACTAAAAACTTTGGAAGTAACACATTGCCTCTCTGCCCAATTAAAACAAGTTAAAGAGCTGAAAGAGTACATTTTTAATTTTAGAAGTTCTTTGAAGTTGCTCTGAAACTCCAACTTGATTTTATCCATGGGACCCTCCAATAATCAGATCTGTCAGTTCTTAAAAATCATCTATTGCTACATAATTATCTATTGACACAGACGTGATACATTTCTTCATGGCTGCTTTTCTTGATTGTGAATTAATGTTCTAGATAAGCCAAAACAACGATGCCATTATAATTATGAGTAAAAACAGGTCTTAAATCACAAAAGTAAATAAAGAAGGAACTCTTTCTAGATCTGTTTAATATACTTTACTATGATAAGCTGGTAGACAGCAAAGAATCATTACTTGGTAAATGCTCTTAACCAGGTTTCTGTAAGTATTTAGAGCAAAGGTCAAAGTCAACATCGTGCGGTGTTTTTGAAAACACATGGTCCTTAAGAGAAAAACTTTAGATGGATAGTTGGGGTGTCTTTGTTATAGAAAAAGCAGAAAGGGGCAGAGTGGTCTAAATCTATCTTTGTGAACACTGCGTGTTAATGCTAGCAGGCATTCTAGAAATCATCCATTTTAACTCATACTTTACAGACGAGAAAAGTGCCAACCGTGGAACCTAAGTAACTTGTCCAAGTTTACAGATCTGGTTAATGGCAGAGTCAAGATTAGGGGACTGGAAACACCTCTCTTAAGAAACAGAGCTCTTTCTACCACGGAATACTGAGATTCAAGTGAAAAAATGTGACATTTAAACCCAAAGATGCCTTAAACTATTTCATTCCTTCTAGTTGAAACTTCCTCTCTTTGCATAAACAGCTTGCAGGGTAAAAATATCCCAAGGCATGTTAGGAATTGGTTGCAATCGCGGTGCTCATTGTAATCATCTTCGAAAACTCTTGGAGTTCTGTGAGGGCTCCACTGATCAGAAAAAGGGCAAGTGAAACGTCTCTCTTCGAGGGAATTGAGAGTTGGCTCCACATGAGAGCTCATCAAAGACTAGGAGAGCTGAGTTTGGATCAGATTATTGCCAAGTGGGTGCAAAACTGATTAGAGAAGTGATTCCTTGAATCTGATTTTAGGCATCCAAGTACCATGCCAGTTAGCTAGAGCACTGTCACGGCATTTATTCCAAAAATAGCCACAGAACAAAATAAACATTTTAAAATGTTAATTATCAGAACCAGCAGATATTATATGAGGATATTAGGGTTAGTGGGGGTGTTGGGTACAGTGTCTTGGGGGATGGGGAACATGGAGAATGGATTTAAGCCTTTGGATACTCCAACAATCATGCGAATTGTTCCTCAGGGGACCTGAAGTTTTAACATCTGAGCTAAGCACACAGAGCCTGATGGTTGATCACTGCTCTAATTTTTAAAAACATTTCGATTAAGGCTGGGTTAATGAAGAGTTTGTTCATTAAAGTGCTGATGAGATGCAATTTAGATAAGTGTGTCACAACCTTAGAGCAGCCACTAAAAATGTCACGTAACTTTCACAATTTTGGAAAGGGGGCATATAAAAACAGAAAGACGTATAAAAGAGGTCAATAAGGATGTTTCAGATGGACGGGTAGTCATGTAACCCAGGGATACACTACTATTTTTTAAGATTCAAAAGGGATTTCAAACGAGGTTCTCACCTACCAAACTGAGTGCATTCGTGGGGTTGGAAATCACAAATTAAGATCAACTACTGCTAATATCTGTAAGGAACCTATGGGAGAAGTCGGGGAGACTGAGCATTTTCTTAGCTCTTTTTCCCCTCTCCCTAAATTAGTTTATCAGCTAAATCTCTATGTCATTGATGCCATTCCTCTTGACATAATCAGTCCTAAAACATAGCTCTTTTCCATGATTTCTTAAAAAAGAAAAAAATATCTGCACAGCAAAAGATACCATCAACAAAATGAAAAAGTAACCTACCAAATAAAAAAAAATACTTGCAAATCATATATCTGATAAATGGCTAACATTCAAGATATACAAAGAACTCATACAACTCAATAGCAAAAAAAAAAAAAAAAATCCTATTTATAATGGGCAGAGGACCTGAATAGACATTTTTACAAAGAAGACATAGAGATGATCGACAGGTACATGACAAGGTGCTCAACATCACTAATCATCAGGGAAATGCAAATCAAAGCCACAACGAGACACCACCTCATGCCTGTTAGAATGGCTATCATCAAAAAGAGAGCAAAGAACAAGTGTTGAGGGTGTGGAGAAAAGGCAACTCTTGTGCACTGTTGCTGGGAATGCACATTGGTGCAGCCACTATGGAAAACAGTATGGAGTTTTCTCAAAACTTTAAAATAGATCCAGCAATATCTGGGTATTTATCAGAAGAGAACAAAAACACTAACTCAGAAAAATATGTTTTTCATTAAAGCCTTATTTAAAATAGCCAATATATGAAAACAACCTAAGTGTCCCTTGATAGCCAGATAGACAAAGAAAATGTGGCATATACGTATACAATGGAATATTATTCAGCCAAAACGGAGGAGAATATCTTGCCATTTATGACAACATGGATGAAATTGAAGGGTATTATGCTAAGTGAAAATAAGTCAGACAGAGAAAGACAAATACTCTAGGATCTCCCTTGTATGCTGAATCTAAAAACCAAAGCAAACAAACAAAAAACTGAGCTCACAGATACAGAGAATAGATTGGGGTTTGCCAGAGGCAGGAGGTAGAAGATGGGTGAAATGGATGAAGGGGGTCAAAAGGTACAAACTTCTACTTATAAAATGAACAATGGGGATGTAATGTACCACATGGTGACTACAGTTAATGACACTGCATTGCACATTTCCAAGTTGCTAAGACAGCAAACCTTAAAAGTTCTCATCACAAGAAAAAATATTTGTAACTATGATGGTGATGGATGTTCACTCGACTTATGGTGATCATTTTGCAATAGATACAAATATAAAGTTATTAAGTTGTACAACTGAAATATAATGTTATATGTAAACTATATCAATAAAAAACCATCAAAACATTAAAAATAAATGCTCAATCAAGTTTACTTACACAAAGTCTTTGTTAGACAGCAGGATTATATTAATGTCCCCAGAGCTGGATGGCATTTAAATTTCAGGAAAACATAATATAAATTGGGTATCAGATTTCCGTTTTCATGAAAATAACTTTACTCCCCCACGTAATTTTGTCATTTTTCTCTCACTTCTTACCCTCACCTATTCCTCCCCTGCCTATTCCTTCTTAAAGGGCAAAACAACAACAAAACTGACTTTTAGGAAAAACAACTTGCATTCCCTCCATTTTCTAATACGTAACAATTCAGATCTGTACAACCAAAAGCTCATTAATGTACCAGCTAAGCAATGGGCCACGTCTACTGGACGCCCACCCACAGGCCCTCCCTACTAGTCTCTTTGAGGGAATGGAAACAGTATAAACAGAGCACACGTTACATTAGTGGAACAATATAGGTTCTTCATAAGGCAGAGAAGGATGCATTCAGAATTTTACTATAAAGTACTTGATGCAGATGAAACTTTTAGTAATACACACTGATTAAAATATATGTAAACATCAGAAATGAAGCATGACAGTAAAAGGAACACACGATCCAACCTAAGAAAACAGAATATTCCCAACACCGTGGC
The DNA here is from genome assembly GCF_964270905.1 of Leucopleurus acutus. Lineage (NCBI taxonomy): Eukaryota > Metazoa > Chordata > Mammalia > Artiodactyla > Delphinidae > Leucopleurus > Leucopleurus acutus. The sequence continues at coordinate 27,427,399 of NC_139163.1, read as the reverse complement.
TCTGTAATTTTCTGCTGTGATACCATCTGAAGCTCAGTGCTAACAACCACCATTCTGTGCTGTTGGGTTTTTTCCTTTCTTTTTTCAGATAATTTCCCCCTTTCTGTTTATGTTTTTACCATATGGGTATACAACCCTAGACAACGTATTGTTTAGTTGACTGGTTCCGAACTTTATAAAAATTGGAAGAGTACACTCATTCTTCTGATTAAAAAAAAATCTTTGAGATAGAATTCCCCTTCCATAAAATCCACCACTTGAAGTGTACAATTCAGTGGTCTCAGTAAAATCACAGATCTGTGTAACTATCACTACAATCTAAGTTTGGACTATTTTTATCACCCCCCCACCAAAGAAATCTTGTACCCATTAACAGCTACTCCTCCTCTTCCCCTGACCCCAGCTCCTGGCAATCATTAATCCAATTTTTCTCTAAGTTTGCCTATTCTGGACATTTTACGTAAATTGAATTATACAGTATGTGATCGTTTGTGTTGCGTGGAAGGTTCATCCATGTAGCGTATCTCTAGACTTCCTTCCTTATTATCAAGGAATATTCCATTGCATGGATAAACCATAGTTTATCCATTCATCAGTTGATGGATATCTGGGATATTTTCATACTGTAAATAATGTTTCTGTGGACATTTATAAACAAGATTTTGCACGGACATATGTTCTCATTTCTTTCGGGTATATCTAGGAGTAAAATTGGTGAGTTGTATGGTTACCCTACGCTTAACTCTGAACAACCAATTCTTTTCCACAATGGCTGTATAATTTTACGTTTCTGCCAACAATGTATAAAGATTCAAATTTCTCCATATCCTCTTATTCTTATTATCTTTGTTATTGAATACAGCTTTGTTATTATCTTTCTTTTTGAATACAGGCATCCTAGTGTTAATATGAAGTAGTTTCTCATGGTTGTGATGTGTAGTTCCCTAAGGGCTAATGCTTCTGGCCACTTTTCATGTTTCTTGGCCATTCTTATTCTTCTGATTGTTTTTTGTCCTCAACATTGTTTTTAAAATTCATCATTGCCAACGTATGTGGTTGAGGTTCATGCATTTCATTGAAGTATTCCATTGCGTGGCTACATCAGGATTTCCTTATCCATTCTCCTGTTAATGACCATTTTACTTTGTTTTGTTTTGCTATTGAAAACAATCCTGCTATGAATTTTCTTTACACATTTTCTGGCATGCTCTAGTCACCCCCCCCCCTTTTTTTTTAATCAACTAAAATGCCTAAATAGTAAAAACTGTAACAACTGTCTTTGTGCAGCATATCAAAAGGCATAACTGGCCAACCTAATAGGCCACATGCTAAGTATAATCTAGCCATGCAGTACTATGAAAGAGTGTGTGTGTGTGTGTGTGTGTGTGTGTGTGTGTGTGTGTGAGTATATGTGTGTTGTAAATGTGTAAGGCTTGCTAAGCAGAAGGAACACAATATATCATTTCCTGAATAAGGAGACAAATACATATACATATATACGTAAGTATAAACACAGAAGTCACATATAAAAGCTATGAGGTGATCCCATCAGTCCTGTTCAAGGCCATCATAAGTTTTTTTGTTTGTTTGTTTTTTAGCTTTAAGCACTATAAAACTAAAGATATAAATAAATCTAAAAAAGGCCTGCATTAGAACTACCCAAATGATCTAGGGGAAGAAATCCTAGGAGAAGGATTTAAAGAGACCACATTCCTGCAGGTTAAGGGAAAAAAGAACTTCAAATCAGCATATTGGGATAGAAAGGGTTATTTTAAGACTGGAGTTAAGTACCTGGTCTTCAGTACTTCTGGAGAAAGCAAGAGGCAATGGGGCTTCAATGACAGAAGTAGGAATGTAGGTCAAATGCTATGAAAAACTTCTGAACTCTAGTGTTTGGAGAAACTAAAATCTGTAACCAAAGGGATTTGTGGACCCATACTCTGGTATTTTTTCAAAGGGTAGAGTAGAGAGAAAATCTGTAAGAGGACTTAAATTGAGCCCTGTTCATGGGCAGAGAGGTGCATTACATCAATGGCACCCAAATCCTTTGACTAGTTCTTCCTTTGGAGTCCACGATTTAAAGGATTCTGCCTAGCAAACGACATTTGTTAAATAATTTCCCCCACTGCTTTTTAGTAATTAAAGAAATATAGAAACTTCCATCAGGACATGAGCCCAGATAAGCACACATTAAGTATGCTCTAGATGCTTTCTAGAAAAAAAATAAAATGTATCTAATGAGAGTAGATCAAATAAGGCGTATTCATGGAATAAACTACTATACTGTAGTCAGCAGGGACCATCAATCGATCTACCAACATGGATACGTCTCAATTTATGTTACATGAGAGGAGAAAAGAATGGAACATGTTACAGAAGGATGTATTCTGTAGGATTCCATTTCTGTAAATTTTTATAAATTATAGTCATAAAGCAATGCAGTGAAAATTATGTACTCACAAGTATATAAGTGTATGCTAAAATATGAAAATAAAATAGAAGGCTATTAAATTATTGAGAGAAGCTGCTCTTGGGAAGATGGTGAAGGGAAAGAAGACGGAAGGGGGTTTGGAAGAAAAAGCACTTTAATTTTATCCGTACTACTTATTTCTCTTGTTAAAAAAAAATCTATCAAGCAGATATGGAAAATACTACTACTTATGATTAATAATTAAGAAACAGCAGGGTGAAAGATGGGTATACAAGTGTTTGCTTTTTCTGTATTTTTAAAAATTCTCAGAGACAGCAACAGTCAGAATCTCTGATTAATCCATCATTACCAATATAATTCTACCAAATTTCAAAAATTCCAGCCGAAAGCAGAAAAATGCATTGTGAGTAAAGGCACACTTTGCATTATGCTTTGTGCTGTTGAAAGTAGTGCACACCCCCAACTGCTCTACAAATCTACAGCATCTAGGACCCTAGGTTAAAATTCAGCGGATGGTAGCCCGTCTCTTAATCTCTCCCAGCTGTAGAGAAGCACAGATCCACACACAAACAAGTAAGTGTACCTTCCCGATCTTACTTCCCTCTCTTTAAAAGAGAATGGAAACAAAAAAAATCCCTATTGTCCCCCATGTTAAGATCTGCTTTATTACAGAACTGCCATGACACCAGCAAGAACCAGGTACTACCCTTTCCACTCTTTTCCATCCATAAATCTGGGTCCCAAATTCTTTGATCCAAACTGCATGACAATCTAGACGCTCTATTAGCCTTCTGCTGCCTCAAACAGAGAAATTAAAGGTAGGCACATTTATGAAGCTGGGGCAGAACCGTTGGTTTGGGGGAGAAGTAAAGAAAAAATCTTAGAAAATAAGGCAAAGGGACTTCCCTGGTGGCACAGTGGTTAAGAATCCACCTGCCAACGCGGTTCAATCCCTGGTCCGGGAATATCCCACGTGCCGTGGAGCAGCTAAGCCCATAAGCCACAACTACTGAAGCCCGTACACACACCTAGAGCCCGTGCTCCGCAACAAGAGAAGCCTGCGCACCGCAACAAAGAGAATCCCAGCTCACCCGCCGCAACTAGAGGAAGCCTGCACTCAGCAACGAAGACCCAACACAGCCAAAAAGAAATAAAATAAATTTTTTTAAAAAAGAAAATAAGGCAAAGAGAGGGGACAAAAATCAATCAACTAAAGAGGCTAGATGACATCACAGTCTTCAATTATTGTACTGAAATCATCCTGCTGGCAGAGAAGACTGAATGTACATCTCTAAAGAGTGTCGGCGAAAATAATAGCAGGACCGTGAACAAGACATCTCTCCGGTATCTACTGCATCGTAAAATTCAGCCAAATTTTGAGTTTTGCTTTATAATACATCTCGTGAATAAAACCAAAGCAAAAAAAAAAAAATGACCTCATATCTTCAAGTAAAATTAACACTCGAAAAAGACGTGGCATGTCCAACCTGGGACTCTATACACTTACACGCCACCGCTTACACAGGATGGCACAGCTCTTCTTGGAATGCACAAAGTAAAGGTATCCTCAAGGGTTTGTGCCCAGATAGAGGGAGGAGGAAGCAGCCCCTGCAGGGGCTGAGCCTGAAGGGGAAGGTCTGGGTAGGAGCATCTGGGGGGTGGGGGGGCAGCAGAGACAGAGCGAGGAAGAGAGCTGAAGGGTTGATTTACGATCAGCTTTTCGATTCTGTCTCGGGTGTTCCTGGTGTGAACGCTGCTGTTCCCATCAGTTGAAAATATCATATGGGAAAGATTATGATCAACACAGTGGCCTTTTGCAGATTGGTGAAGCTCTGTTGGGGTGGCAAAACGCCAAACGACCAGTCAGCTGACACTCATGAGCTGTGAGAGGTACAGCTGAACCCTGAACAACATGGGGGCTAGGCGCGCCCACTCTCTGTGAAACTGAAAATCCAGGTGTAATTTGCGTGCGCCTCCCACTGAAGCACTGCCTCTGTATCTGCAGTTTCTGCACCTGCCAACTCAGACAACCACAGATCACGTGGCACGGCAGCATTTAATATCGAAAAAAACTTTGTGTATAAGGGGACACACGCAGTTCAAACCTGTGTGATTCAAATGTCAACTGTACCAACATCCAGTACAAACCCGAGCAGACTTTAAGAGAAACACGCAATTCCGTTTGGAGCAAGGCTATCATGTTCACGTTAACAACACAACAAAATGCTTTTAACGATGGAATCTATCTTATTCGAGATTTGTATGCAACTGATAGGAATAAAAAACAAATGGAGAGATTTCATAAACCATGTCTATGAAGTGGTCCGAGTTCAGCAAGTAATACATTACCTGCAGCTGCATAGCTTTTGGAAGGCTTTCTGGGGAGAGTAGAACTTGAGTGAGGTAATGAGGGGTAGGTAAAATTTGAATTTGATAAAGATGAGAAACAGCACAGACATAAGTATGGGGATTAGGAAATCTACAAAGAATGCGCAGGAAATAATAGTTCAGTTTCACTCACTTGTAAGGTACACGGGAGCATAAAAAGTAAGTTAAAACAGCCAAGTCAGAGCCTCATTAACCAGGGACAGGAATGCCAGCCCAAGAATTTTAGCCTTCCCTCTGTGGCAACTGTGGAGTCCTGACATGGCACAGTAAAATCTATGCTCCAGAAAAATTCTTCTGACAGCCGCAATATTATTACTTATGAAGTCCATAAAGCGTTGGAAGAAACAAGGGAAAACAGTTTTATATTTATTCTGACAGCTTAAAAGGTTGCTGCCATTACGCACGGAATTTTGAAATCTGTTTCTGCTGATTGTACTGACTATGCCGAATACACCTATCCAACAACAGAGGAGTGTAAAACTCAACGGAGACAATACGTTACTCGAACCTGAAATCAAATGACAATTTCATCTATAGCCATGGACCGGTGCTCCTTCTTGGTTCCATTTACCAGGAAGATGACAACAATAATTTCAGGCAATTAATGCAGATCTTTGGCGAGGTCACACAAGAGTTCTGCTGAATACAAGAATATTGTTACAGCAAAAAAAAAAAAAAAATGAAATACATCATTTGCCACGCAGCCAGTTGAGTGTGTGTGTGTGCGCGCATCATTGAAGCTAGTCTTTCAGAAATTGCCCTAACCATCAGAAATCCATCCACAACTTCACAGACGCTTTAGCAAGCTGGACTCTGATATCAGGGTAGTAGTTTCATTAGACCTTCTCACTTCCGAAGGATCCACAGTATAAACTTTCAGGGGCGGCAACATAATCCTTCTCATCAAATATTTGGGCGACAGGTGGAAAATTGTTCTGCCAGCTGAAGAAGACAAAATCCATTCCTTCTGGCAATTTTCTGCAATGAAAACTCCAGGAATGAATGTGCAATAACTTGTGGAAATTTCAAATATTCTCACACAAAAGCAGTGTCCTCCAAATCTCGAACTGTAAACAAACTCCAAACGAACTCCTTGCTTATCTGAATGTTAAAATGTTGATTTCGCTTTGTGTTTGAATGGCCACTAAAGAAGAAAATACTTTCAGACTTTTAAAGCCAAAGAAATGTTACATTCAAACAAAGTAAAGGCACGTTAAAAGCTGTACTTGGTTGGCAGCATCTCCCAGGTCGGGATGCAAGAACCAAAAGACCCTTTTCTACCACTACCTTGTTCCCAGCGACAGAAGCTTATCTGCTCAGATTAGGATACTGTGCACAAGCCAGCCCGGAAATGGATGTCGGGTTTGACTCTTCTTGGTTGGTTGCAACAAGTTCCGTCTGCTCTGTGATGCACAGGTGGGTCACTCTGGTGTTCTGATGATGTCTCTTCAAGGTTTCTCTCGAAAGCCCTCGCTCGCTCGCTCCCTAAGAGCTTGGCAGGTGGGTAGGTGATGGCAGGGGAAGCTAAAAGGGTCTGCAGCATGTTAATGATGGAGAGAGGATTGCACACCAGCACTCCAGGTCCTCGTTTTGCACATGAGTTGTTCAACCGTTCTTTCCTGTGTGGGGTTTACACTTATTAGGTCACCTGGCTGCTGAGATGCGTGACGGATCCAGTTGAAGGACAGGTGGGGAATGAGGGTTCTATTAACACCATACTGAACAAATTAATACTGAACAAATTAATTCAATCTACTTTAATTTGGAGGCTCTTCCTACCCCCACACCCTTTTCACCAATAGATTTCTTACTTATGTGGCTTGTGTTTGTAATGATAAGCAATTGATTCCAATTTCCTCAAATGGAATTTTACGCAATCCGTCGGTGAAGTGTATTTTTGCAATGCTTAAAAATGTTAAGTGAATGATGTAAACAAAATGACCAGTTGCATGCATTAGCTAGTTTTAAAAAGCAAACTCTTTTCAGAGGTTTTAAAAGAACCTATTTAACAGGTAAGTAACCATTATACACAACACCATTCAGTGGCTCAAGGACAATTTCTCTGACGCCTTCTCTGCTTCATGCACCATGCTAGGAGTGAAATACTGAGTATCCGGAGACAAAATCCCTCCCCTTCAAGTAGTTGACGTTTTTAAGGCAGGGAGAGACAGACAATATACACATTTTCAACATCTTTAAAAATATACAGCATCTTAGATGATGACAAAGTTCTGTAGAAAAAATAGAGCAGGGAAGAGATTGTTGGGTAAAGAGGGAATTACAATTGATGACAGTGTGGCTAGAAGGGCTTAGGATGGCAAAGGAGGTAAGAAGGCAATGCATATCTAGGAAAGAACATTTCAAGCACAGGGAATAGTACATGCAAAGGTCCTGAGGTGAGAGTGTGCCTTTAATACTAGACAAACCATAGGAAGCAAATGTGGAGAGAGGTATGTATGGGGGAGGGTGGGGAGGTGGCAAAGGGTAGAGAGGAGAAGGAGATGAGAATAAGGAAGGGATGGGGACAGCACACATGCAGTCCCTTTTAGGTCCCTGGACTTTTGAGTTTGAGTCTGAGCGAGATTACGAAACTTTGACATTTCCAGACAGAGGAGTCATCATGATCTCACTTTCCCTTTTTTTTTTTTTAAAAAAAAACAAAACTAGGCAAAGAACTTCATTAACCTTTGTTTCAAACTTTATTCCCAGGCTTCTTAATTAATTAGTGGTTAATTAGTGGCGAAGAATGAATTGTATATAAGCAAAAACTGAAAAGAACTGCAGTGTCCAGGGGCTTGGGCTTAAAAATACTAGAGATCTAGATTTTATCAGATCCGTAAACAAAATTTTAAAAAGCAGTCACAATATAAACTAGCAGGTCCCAGTAACTTCAAGATTTATCCCCTTCAGAAGCTGACTCGATTGTCTGCTTCGTTCTTGGAAGCCTCATCAAAATTCTCCACGAGATCTGGAACTTCGTCAACCTCCTCCTCTCCAGTAGCAAGCGGTGCCCTTCCATCCAGAGACTGTTTGGGCAGAGCTCCAGCCCGTCTCCTTAAACTGGTCAGACTGCGCCAAGCTGGTTTCAGATGCTGGGTAGCACTTCTGTCAGCTGCTTTGTCTCAGCATGGCCTGTGCAGGTGAAAGTGTTTGCTGCCAGAGATGCCTGAACTTTAGGGTTGTTAAAGCGGATCACTGTTCCTTGGTTTGTGAACATATGCAACTCCTTCAATACCAGAGATATCGTTTACCCCTAACTTCTTTAAAGAGGACTGAAGTTTTCTGTCCTCTGCTGTGGCTGTTCTATGAACGACCTTCTTTCTGCGAGCTGTTCCTTTCCCACCCACGCGCACTTGCGCCTGCAGTTTGGCGAGTCTCTCCTGGCGCATGATCGTTTCTTTCCTCTGAGGCTCCTGTCCTCGGGTTCCGCCGCGAGGTGGAAGAAGAGACAAGAGACGGCATCGCCTGGCCCCCAGGGCGGCCACCCCTGGCCCGACCTCGACCCCGAGAGTCAGCCTGAGTGCGTGCGCCTGTCCGTAGCATCGCCTTCCTCTCCTGCCCTGTCCCTCCCTGTCTCGCTCCTTCCGGGCACTTCCCGCCCCCGTTCCCATCCTCCTCCCATGCCGGTGTCCAGAGCCTTTTTGTACCTTGTTGGAGCGGAAATGGGGCCACGCGGGGGACTAGGCTTGGCGCTCAGGGGGTCTCGGGCAGACCAGCTGAGATAAGGCGCACACACGCGGGGACGCAAGATGGCGGCTAGTCACTTTCTCTACATCGGCTCAGATGTTCCCTCTTCTCTGAGGCCAACCCTGATGGCCCTGTTTAACCCTGAAACCCATGTCCCTCTTCACTCCCTCATGGCCTGACTTTTCCTTTTTCCATAGCATTTTCACCTTCTAAGTTTCTAGATCACTTTTCTTATTTATAAAGCATAGTCTATTCCTGCTTCTCTACTAGGATGTCAGGTACACAAAGGCAGGGACCTGTCTCTAGGTCACTGGCAAATCCCAAGTACCTGGACAAGACTCTGGCTCAGTAAGGCTGCAAACCTTATACGTTCTTCTTATTGAGTCATGAAAGCTGATATAAGGATCTGCTAAGGATGCTAAGGATGATTTCCAAACAGCTCTAGAAAGCTATTCTATCCTGAATGATAAAGGGAAATATGGGGAAGAGCAGGTACTAAGAAAAAAACAGTAGTTCTTAATCATCCAAGTTTGTGAAGTGGAAGACAACAAAGGGTAGAAAAAGGTTGACAGTCCTCACCTTAAATGAGTCACTATAAGAAAGAAACTAAAATAATTTGCCACTGTTTCTCCTCAAGATTGTAATACCTAAATGCCCATCAACAGACAAATGGATAAAGAAGATGTGGTACATATATACAATGGAATATTACTCAGCCATAAAAAGGAACAAAATTGGGTCATTTGTAGAGACATGGATGGACCTAGAGACTGTCATACAGAGTGAAGCAAGTCAGAAAAACAAATATCGTATATTAATGTATATATGTGGAATCCAGGAAAATGGTACAGATGTACCGGTTTGCAAGGCAGAAATAGAGACACAGATGTAGAGAACAAACGTATGGACACCAAGGAGGGAAAGTGGCGGCGGGGCGGGGGGTTGGTGGTGGGAGATTGGGATTGACATGTATATACTCATATGTATAAAATGGATAAGTAGTAAGAACCTGCTTACATGGGAGTGAGTGAACTGATGAGGATGATTATAATTTTTGTGACTTTCTGTCAGAATAAAAAATCTCCCCCCCAAAAAAAGAACCTGCTGTATAAAAAATAAAATTAAATTTTAAAAAAGATTGTAATACTCTCCAAAGTTCAAGAAATTGCTCTTGGTCAGATAATAAGAATCCTACCGCATAAACTGCAAGGGAAGAAATGTAATTTAAGTTCTTAGTAAATTCAATTAGTTTTTTAAAATAGATAATGGTAAAACTTTCTAAGAACCAAGGTTAATGCAGCCAGGTAACGAAGTGACCTCAGGCCCAATTACTCTTTTAATATTTTAATATGTGGAGAGGCAGACTTCCTTCCCTTATTCATTTTTTCTGTGTGTCTGAGTAACGAGTCCTCAGAATACATGGTGAATTGAGATACAGTGCAAACACATCTGCAATCTGCTCTCACATTCAATAACTTAGCAGACATACACATTCTGCAGTAGAGTATCCCTAATTTATACCCTAATTAGAAATGATGATACTTTATACAGATACACCTCTAAATTTTCTATAACAGGAGAGTTTGCCAAGTAAATTTTAAAAATGTAAATAAGACTGGAGGAAGAAACTGTTGAAACTAGTTTAAAAACTATCTTTCAAGGACTTCAGAAGCCTCCATTCTACATGAGGGCTAAGTAAATCCACTTAGTAATCTATTCAGAGAATTCAACTCTATTTGCATGGCTATGAATTGAGAAAGTGATCAAATGTCTTTTTAATTTATGCTATATGTTTGTAACTTGCCTTACCATAGTACATAGATAATAGTTGAGATTGTATGGGGGTGAGGTGTTCTGGTCAGGTGTGATTTCCGGTTAGAATTATAGCATCTCAGAGTTGGAATGAAATTTAAATATAACCTTATCTCAACATCCTTCAGATGCTTGAACTTCTATCAACATATTGTCCATCTTCTGCCAAAGCACATCAGATGAGGAGGCAATCATTGCCTCTCAGTCTCCTTTTCCTTCTAAGAGTCAGAGGCCCAGAAGATTCTGGCAGTGGTTAATCTTAATCAGCTCTGGAGTCAGACAGCCTGGATTCAGATAACCCCATATCACTGTGAGACCTTCAGTAATTTAACACCTAAACCTCCATTTTCTTATATGCAAAATAGGGGTAAACCTAGAACTTCCTCCCTACGGTGGTTGTGAAAACTAGAATTTAAACCATATAAAATGCTTATTATTGTATTCAGGGTATTGAAAGCAGTGTTTTTGCTCTTGTTATGATCATTTCTGCACACTGGGTCAAAGAGAATTAGCCAGAAATCATGTCAATTAGAATTACACAAGACTCATCTATTTTCTTGGCATCTCAGGGTTTTACAGCACCTCATGAAGCCTGGTTACCGAGAAAGATCAGAGTTCCGTGAAAGAGGCGCTGCTCATATATTGACCCTAAGGAATAATCTAGAAATCACTTCTGAGAGGAAAAGTCCCTGAAAGCTTGATTTTCCTAAGAGCTGTGAATTTTCTTACACATGAAGACTAAACAATTGATGAATTGAGGTCTTGCTAGTCGGATTCCAGTGAATAGAGACTTCACTATATAATTGGCCTTTCTATCAATTAGTCCCAATTGGTAAATTTTACTGTACATTCGTCCCTGTCAAGAATGAATTAATAATTTAAGTGTGACATTGCATAAATACCAGACATTGATGTATGTGTATCATCTTCGGTATACATCAATATTCCCGTTAAGTCCTTGAGAGTGGCAAGAGCAGGCCAGGTGATCAGGCGGAAGTTTTGCAGGACCTCTGTGAACCACACAGACCCAAAAACAGTGCAAAAATCACCTCCTGAAAAAAACAAGGAACTGGGTTCCAATCAGTAGACTGCAAACCTGACTTGTCTTGCCAAGCCAAGATGCTGGGCAAACTGTCTGTGTTTGAGTTCACTGGTGAAGCTATGGTGGTGTTTCTTGGGCTCTGGGCAACCACACGGGGCAGAGGTTGTAAGAGGCTATTTGTCACAGCCTCAACAATGAGGCTTTATTTTCCCTAAAGGAGTCAGAGCCAGGAGCTGCTAACTGGTCACAGGTGTGCACACACGCAAGCAGGCAACCAATGATGCCCATTTCAACTCAGGAGCTGATGAGAAAGGTTGGGGAAAGCGACCAGCGCGGGGGAAGAATACAAGGGAAGAAATTCCGCATGTGCTATGTCCCAGGGCCTCCAAGAGCCACACCTGCCTCAATTATATACAATGGAATATTACTCAGCCATAAAAAAGAACGAAATAATGCCATTTGCAGCAACATGGATGGACCCAGAGATTTTCATACTAAGTGAAGTCAGTCAGATAAAGACAAATATCATATGATATCACTCATACGTGGAATCTAAGTTTTAAAAATGACACAAATGAACTTATTTGCAACGCAGAAAACAGACTTACAGATATTAAAAACAAACTTGTGGTTGCCAAAGGGGAAACATGGGGCGGGGGATACATCAGGAGCTTGGGATTAACTTACACACACTACTATATATAAGATAGATAACCAACATGGACCTGCTGTATAGCACACGGAACTCTGACTGAATACTCTGTTGTGATAACCTATATGAGAAAAGAATCTCAAAAAGAATGAATATATGTATAACTGAATCACTCTGCTGTACACCTGAAACTAACACAACATTGTAAACCAACCGTACTCTTATAAAAAAATAAAGTTAAATTAAAAATTCTTAATTCCCCTGGCAAGCTAGCCAAGCTACAGATCTTTACACAGGCTCTATATTTGGCACTGTGTTCCCTTTCTAACAGCAGGGCCCTACTCATCTGTAGCCTTTCCTGGACCTCCCTTCCCACTTCTTGGCCCTGGTGTGTCACCCTGTTTCCCATGAAGGCCACTTGCCCTTGTTCCTACTACTTTGACGCAATAAGGAATATATTTTCCTTGATCAATCCACAAGAAATGAAGCCGTGCTCCTCCTGGGATATTGATTACTCCCTCCTGCCCCCACACTCCACCCTACACTACTTCCCTGTGTCTATGTAATTTCCACGTATAGACCTTTATCCTACGACACAGTATTAAATAGGAGGAAAGAGCACATGTCAGCAACCAGACACCACCTGAACTTGCACAATTTTAGTCCCTTAGCCTCCCTGAGGCATCATATCCTCCTCCTGTTAAGACGGAGTTGATGATCTCTACCTTAAGGAACGGTGGCAAGAATCTAAGTGACTAATTCTGTATTTCAGACATTAGCTATTATTAATTCAAACTATTTAAGAGTTAAAAATATGCTTACAAAAATCAAATCTGAGGCATGCGTACTGCTCTATTTCATTTTCTGAAGGTGGCAGAGTTCTGCCATATACCTCCGATTCATTGCTAGACTACAAAGCCCCACATCTTGCTTTTCCAACGCTCTCCCTCTCTGCTCAGCCTAAGCTTATCATCAGTGTGTGTAATTAAGGGGCTTAGTGCTTGGCTGCCATTCTGAGAGGCAGAGCCCCTGCCATGGTGCCACCTGGCAGTCTATGAGAATTTGTTTTATGCCATTTCCTGCTCTGAAATCCTCTTTTTGAGAGGAAGTTGGAAAAGACATAGAACCATTTTCTACTTCCCAGCGGGACTTCAAAAAAAAATGTGCAATTTGTCTTTCTGGAGGGCTCACTCTTGACTTGCCTGTTCGGTAATTACAAGAGAAGACTCAAAGGCAGTGGTTCGGTAGAAACTCCCCGTCTTTGTATTTCTTTTCAGCGTCCAGTGAGTGACAATCTTTCTCATTAGAAAACTCCTGACGCTCCCTGGTCAAGTCAGAATGTCAGGCCCTAAGCAGATGAAGATAATTTTAAAAACTGAAACGATCTAGACCTCGGTCAGAGTTTCAACTTCTCTTCCCAGCTGCATATGAAAATAACCATTAACTTTAAACAGAACAAACTAAAGACCCTCCAAGGTCACTGCATTACAAATGCACTGCAGTCCACACAGTGAGGAAACGGAGTATCAGGGTGTCAAGAAGTTTCCAGATGGGAGTTTCAAGTTTTTAAAGCATTCCCCATTCCCACCTGTGTTAACCCACTGGTTTCTTATAACAGCCCCGGGAGATGTCATTATAAAGTTCATTTCACTAAGAAAATTTTAGTGCCCAATTTGCCATCTCGGGACCAGTGAGTGACAAGAACAAGGGCTTCTGGCTTCAACTTCAGCATTTTTCCATCAAACCAGAGCCCTTGCAACCTACTCAGTTCCAAAGGAAAGGTTCCTCTGTATTTTTCTTCTCGATTTGTGTTTTATCAATAACTGAGACCCATGACAATTTCTCCATCTGCCAGACTGCTGTCACCGTCCTCCAGAACCTTGTTCACAAAGCCATTCTTACACAGACAGGACAGACTGCATCTAACGGCACCAATAAAGGTGGCATTTCACCCACACTGTAGGTCCGTCAACAGGGGCTGATGGGAAGGGAGGTCCCGATGGAGAGGTGCCCAAAAGGCTCAGCCCTCCAAAAACACCTTCAAAAGGGATGGGTTAACCTGAAAAACATGATTCTGAAAACTCAGGACAATATTAAATAAATCAGTTAAAGCCATGCAGCCCCTCATCTACTCCTGGAGCTTGACAGTCCTCTTCCAACAATGCCGATTCACAAAATCATGCCTGTCCCACTGGGGATCCGCAGGTCCCTTCCATCTCACAGTCCTTGAATGCCCACAGAGTCATTAGCCTGTGCTGGACCACAGCTGCCCTGTTCCGAATCCTCCTCTGATAATATCCCCTGCAATGACTTCACTGGCACTCTCAGACTCAACAGATAGGAGTCCTACCCAAAGCAAACAGGTCTCTGAATTAGGTTGTAAGTTATAATCTGTACTTTGTGAGCTCTAGAATCAACAACTGGCCCATTATTTCCTAACCGTGTGGCCTTAGGCAAGCTTTTTTTTTTTTTTTTTTTAAAGCTGCGAGGCATGCGGGATCTTAGTTCCTCCACCAGGATCGAACCCGTGCCCCCTGAAGTGGAAGCTCTGAGTCTTAACCACTGGACTGCCAAGGAAGTCCCTTAGGCAAACTATTTAAATCTGCAAACTTCAGACTCTGTCTCCAATGCTGAATAGTTTTACCTACATCTCTAGTGGATACCACTGCTTACGAGCTCCTTCCTCTTTTTGAGGAGGAATGCCATCTACCACTCTCCTTTGCAAGGCTCTGCAATGTTTTATGCCCATCAGGATAATTCCAATTCCATTTGCCTTACCAGTAATAGGCATGGGAAACAATCTCGACCATTAAGATGTGAATGACAGTATGCTAGGGGACTTTGAGACTTAAAATGATACACTCACACAGAAAGGACCTTTCTTCTACTAGACGATGTTGTGTCTGGATGCGATGGCTGGAACGGCTACAGTTATCTTGTTACCATGAGTGGAGTCAGCCTGAGTATACAATTCGGCTAACTCACTGAGGATTATAATGTTCCAGAGTACCTGGTTTTCTGACATCCTCAATGAATGGCTGAATCAATCACTTCTGTTGCATCGAATAATAAATATTCTTATAATTTAGATCATCTGAGCCAGGGCTTTTTCCTACCACTTGAAGTTGGCAGAAAGCATATTAGCTGACAATATCGAACAACAAATGTCTCAATGTCAAGTATTATTTGAAACATGTCAGTACATTAGCTTATTTGATGATCACAACAGTCCTTTCAGGCTGCTAGGAAATAGCACAGAGAGGTTAAGTTACCCACTCAATTCACCTGGTAGGGAGCAGAAAAGGAGGCATTTGAGCCCAGGCGATCTGGGTCAGAGCCAACCACTGTGCAAAATTTCCTTCCTTACTTACATGCATTATCTCATAGGGGGATAATAGGCTTAGCTTTAAAATAAAGTCATCTAGACAACCTCTAATGCAAAGTTGGAGGAACTTAAATATGCTGGTAATTTTGTACTAATGATGATGTGTTTCAGATGCTTCCGACAGTATCAGCAACCTCCTCACCCACTGTAATTTGCTTCATCTCATCCTCCAGTATCTGAGTTTATTTTTTGCACTGACCCTCACCACAAACCTCCCAGTGGTTTCTTGATGGTCTACACCCCCAACATCAAACTGGTCACAAATGAGCCCCGACTTACACCTGATTCTCAATGCTGGCTTTTCTTCTCTCTGGAGCTTCCAATGTTACATGCCACTCGGACTCTCAATTTTTTCATTGATTTTTTAAAATTATTTTTTGAACAACTGATTTAGTCTCTTCAAGCCAGCTTAGCAGAGTAGCTTCTGGCCATTCAATGGCACTAGGACCCATTTTCCTTTTTGTCTTCTAAATATTCCCCTAATTTTCTGACATCCTTAGATCCAATCATTCCCAAGTAATTGAATCCTGAATACGTTCATATACGTTCATATAATCCCATCCCTACCCAGTCTAGAACAATGACTCTTTTATCTCTTAGTGGCCTCTGTGAGTCTGGCTTAGTTGTTCCTCTATCTGCAGAGGGCACTTGAGGAGGGAAACAGGTTGCTGAATGGTGGGGGGAAGGTGGATTCCGCTTTCCTGTCAGGGAGGAAGAGCCATAACAAAACCACCATGACCAGAGTCCTTAGCTATATAGTTTTACAGCAACTATATGTAATACTTCTTGGTATTCCCAAGGTGGCTTGAAAACTAACAGCTAGCATTGATAGATCATCTATGATAGGCAATGCCCAAGCAAGGATGTACATCAGCTCTTTTAATCACCCTTACAGTGCTACCTTCCTGTTAGCTCTCCATACGGCAAAGGTCAAAACAGAAAGGTTATGTAAGTTGCCCAAGGCTGCACAGCTGGTCATAGCTAACCCAGGCTTTGACTCAGGTGTCTGGGTCCACAGCCAATGCCCTTTAACAACAGTGTCGTAACACCAGAACTAAGTGAAAATGTATCAATAACCATTGCTTCCTTCCAGCCAGAAACTTCTGTCAATGTGTGACCCAACCTCCCTCTAAACTTGACCTCATACCCTCCCCAGCCTAGGAGACCCTCATATCTGTTATCTTTCTGCCTCTTATCCATCTTTCGAGAACTAAAGCTAATTAAGATCAGCCGAACATGGCAACGGTTCCATGTGTTAAAAATCACAAGAGATAAAACTGTAAAGTAGGAAATACTGTTTCTTGAATTTAAGTCATATGTGTTCAATATTAATGAACACTCTGCCGGGCACACAGCTAGCATGCATGTGACAGGTAGCTATATTTAATGTTCTTTTCACTGTCCCACTCTCTTTCTTTAGATCTTAAGATAGCGCCAAACAAGGAGGCATTTTTAATATACACTCTTCTGTAATGATGATTCAGAGGGAGGGACACTAGGGGTGGGAGTGGGAATTAAAATTCTAACTCCCTTTCTATTAAGAAAACTTCCAGCACAGCCTTTAAGCATTCTAATTAACAAAAACTTATGGAGAAACTTATTAAGAACAATGAGTAGCATAAGAGAATACAACTCTAACAGAGAGAGTGAAATACACAAATTCTTGAGCTGAGGTCAAA